>NW_027072148.1:0-1200000 GCF_023522795.1 Fusarium solani | reverse complement strand
CCAGGTAGCTTGGGGGGCAGGTGTAGGTACTGGAGCCCGCTTACCTAGGTGGCGCTGTACCTGAAAAGGCGGGCAGAGGTACTTTTGGGGCGTCGAGTTCTTTCAAGCCCGACAGCACCTCAGACTCAGCGGGCGTCCTCGTCGGCCCAATGAGAGACGTGGTGATCCCAGCAATGCTCTCTCCTGTGAACTCGCGTGTCCATGATTGCAGCTAGAGCGCGCAACATTGCCCCCCTCCACAGTGAAAAGCGGGCTGGAGAAGGGGACCATGATTTTTTAGGTCTCATAGGGGATCTGGGAAGCCCAAACTCGACCATATAAAATTGCGAATCTACCACACCTGAAACGCATTATTGCTATTCCATTCACGGCGGAAAACTGGGAGAAAGGAGGGGCCTGATCCCCCTGGTGCGGACTCGCGTGTCTATGATTATACCTGGATCTTGCTTGACATGGCCAAAATGCGGGCGGGAGAAGGGGACCGATGCCCTGGAGTATTCCATATTTTTTGCGCTGCTAGACCCGGCCCAAGGCCCAGACTGTCACCGAAGCTGGGGTTCAAGTCGACAGATGGAGCGGTCAAACGGTCAAACGGTCAAACTCAGCAGCCCGAGATGGGATATGTCAACTTGTTGGTTCTTCGACTGGAAATTGATATCCTGGATCGAGGCTCCCAACTCTCATCGTCAGAATGTCTCAGCGAATCTCCAACTTCTATTTTCTGACATTCCCTGGCCCCACGTCACAGCCCAACCTTGTTCGCTGCCAGCATTTTCTGTCAACTTTTTGACGAGACTACCAATCAAGCCAGAAAGGCTATTCCCCTTCTTCCCCCAAGATACGCGAGCCGCGAATGATGCATGCTGGAACCTCGCGAAAGAAGAATTCCACACAATTACAGTACAAATCACAAACCCCGTGAGGCCGCCAACTGGACAGGGGCCTTGCCTCGGCTGCCTCGGTGGTGTGGTTGGCAGCCTGATAGGGGGATGATCAGATCGGTTGTTTGTTCCGTTCCGTCATGGATAGTCCCGTCTGGTCTATTTGTGATCCTGAAATGACGTTTAACGGTGTCTATTTGTAACTGACAAGTGTCCTAGGCCCATCTTTTTGATGTCCCAAGTTACGACGTCGACGGTGTCGAGAGTGCCAAAACGCTTGGCTTTCTGATGGATGGCCACGTGCCCTTCGAATAATACCCATCTCCGTGTCAACAGTAATCCAGAGTCAGCCTAACATGCCAAGACACAAGTTCCCAATTGCCAGTTCAAAGCAGACAGTAGCCCCCGTCAATGACCATGTCCAGGCCTGTTGTATACGATGATGCGTCGCTAGCCAGGTACAGGTATGCACCTTTGAGTTCGTTGGCCTCACCCTCACGTCTAGAATCACGTTAGTAAGTTGCCGGAACTCAAAGACCGTAAACTCACCCCATGACTGTCCTATCCTTCCAAACTTTTTGCATATCGTTGTCGGCAAACTCCAGAATCTCCGTCTTGATGTATCCAGGCGACACCGTGTTGACTCGGCCGAACCCAGTCCATTCTACAGCCAGGGACTTGCCTACGTCGCCATGAGCCTCCAATCTCTTTTACTGTCAGCATAGCACTTACAGAATTGGATCACCGCCGCCTTTGACGCATTGTACACGGCCTGCTTCTGCGGAACATTGACGATGCTCCCGCTGATCGATGCCGTAGCGATAAAGCTACCTGCAGCAAAGTTCTCCAACGGCTTACCGTCCAACGTTGTTGATTCAGCCTTTTGACGTCTGAAGTGCGCCCCTGCGCTTTTGGCGCACCACATTACGCCATCGACGTTGACTTCCATCACGCGGCGTACCGTCTCTGCAGGTCCGTCGATGAAGTTGCCGTCTGTCCAGCTGATGCCCGAGTTTGCGACAAAGACGTCAAGCCGGCCGTTGAACTCGGCGACGATCTCGTTGATGACTCTCTCCACAGCCTTGTGAGAGACAACGTTGACTTGGTACGCTCTGCCTGTGTCTTGTCAGCACAAGTTCAAGCTCAGACGGGGTGGCGGTTGAGAGTAAGATTCGAGGATTAACGGCAACTTACACTTGACGCCATATTCCTTCTCAATCTTCTTGGCTTCATCCAATGCCTGTTTGTTACTATTGTACCATATGGCAACGTTGGCGCCCGCCTCAGCAAAGGCATGAGCAACGGCAAGTCCGATGCCTGCACCGGCTCCCGAAACGATCGCCGTTCGACCCTTGAGGGAGAAGAGAGGCATCACTTTGTCGGACTTGGGAGCCTCCATGTTGTAATGGCGGAACGAGCCAGTCTTTTCGTCCATGTTTGCAGTGTTGGGTTGTGTGTCAAGAGGTGAGTTGGGGGAAGATTGAGCAAATCCAGGCTCAGCCAGGTTATATCCGAATAGGGCAGTGTGTCACTCAACCAAGAACGTAACCGTGATTCTGAATAGCCTCAAAACGGGCAACAAATCAAGAAGGACATCAGAAGGACCAACCACAGGGAAGTTCCTATCTTATATACACCTATCACAGCATCTACCAAGGTCCCCGTCGTCTCCCCTCTTCCCCCTCGATTTCGTCCCATTTCAGAGACAATTGGCAAGCCACTGCTGCCTGAGATTCACTCGTCATCGACAAATAAGCCACGAACCCCGGCCTCCAGTGGATCCCTCCACGATTCTTTGAGGTTCGTGCAGAGGATGAGGCTTGCGCAAACCCCGTCCCCACCGTCTCACGCACCTATCACAACCACGTTGAACTTTGGTCCGTTTGAGATGCTTGCTCTTGTCATACAGTTTCTGTAAACAGCCGTCTTCATGATTCTGGAAGGGTTACGTTTTAGGCCCTGATGCTGTCCACTCTCCTTCATGCCCGCCCCTGACTAACGCGGGCTCCCGGTTCGGCCACGTCTGTGAGAGGCCGAAGACCCCGGTCTTGTGCTGCGCTCTGGGGTTTACGCAGCGGCCTATCAGTGGACGGTCTTGCAAGATACCATGGTGGAGGCACCTATGACTCTACGTGGTGGGATTTCCATGGCACAAAAGATGGGGTTGCTCATGTCTGTTTTATTCGTTGACCTCACGGCTGAGGGAGTTTGCCGGGTTCCTTCAATGTTGAATGAGCGAACGCAGGGCGATGTGGAATCATCCCGCCGACAGTCCAGGGCTGTTTATGCCTGGCTCCCATCATAGTTCCCTACTTAATACTGTGCAAGATCCCTGTGTTGAAGACCTCAAATATAGCTACTTACCTCACCAGAAGAAGACGGTAGATATTCAAAGGAGAGCCTCAAGGTGCTCGAGTGATAGCCTCGTACTCCTGCTTGTTCTCCGTCGGTTGCCTCGACCTCATGTTGAGGTTGCGTCCAATAACCGTTTCGTGGGGGAAGTTGGTCTCGCGGTAACGAGACATAAAGTCATCTCGGGGAGCTATGAAGTTCCAAGTCAGTCAACATATTCGGCTGCATGGCATAGGCAAGACTCACTGTAAGCTCCACAGATTCGTCGAATACCCTCGAAAGCGCTTCGACCGTGCATGACGCGCCAGTTGTCAAAGACTATAATGTCATGAATATCACCATGCGTGACTAAAGGCGCTTATTCCACTTACTGACGACGCGACCTGGCGTCAGCTGGAACCAGTACTCGCTGCTTCGGCGGCGAATAATCTCGTTCCACTTGCGAGCTGCACTATACCACTTCTCGGCGTTAAAGACATCCAAGATGCCACGGTCATCATTGTTCCAGCGAACTCGAGTCAGCTCGCCATTGTCCTCCTCGATGACAGGGTATGTGCGGTCCGGCACGATGGCAATGCCCTTGTTGCCGCTGGCGTGCCATGGAACCTGAATCGTTCGCAGGGTCTCGTACGCCTCGGGGGACTCCTTCTTCAGTGTGCTGGCAATGTGGAAGCCATCGACAAGGAGTGACTGGCCACCAAGAGCGTCATCGCTTGGCTTTGCATTAGGGGGAGCGTGGTGGGATAGCAAGTGGAAGGCCTGTAGGCCAGCAGGCTCGCTGAAATAGGTCGTATCTGTGTGAGCAGGGAGGGCAAGGTTTGTGTACGCCGTGTCGGCCAGAGCAAGATCTGGGATGAAGTCGTAGAACCCTCCGTAGTGAGTAGTTCGGATAGGGCCAACCTTTTCCAGGAGGGATTCGGTGGCCTCTGGGGTTGGGGGTGTGTCGACAACGAAACTAAATCCATGCACCCACTAGAATATGAAGTTAGGAAAGGTCAGTGCTAGTCACGGAATACTGACAATGTTTCTGGTGAGATCAGCCATGCCCTTCTCATCGGACTTGCTCATGACAGCATCAAAAGCAACCTCGGGAGGTGCATCCTCGATGCTTGAATTCCAGAACACTCGAGTCCTGGCTTGTTAGTAACATTGAAACATGCCGGGTTCAAGAATAGCTCACTCGTCTTGGCCGAACTGCTCGGCATATCCTCCCTCGAACCAGCTGTCGAGCCAGGACCAGGGATGCTGACTCTTGTGCGAATCAGACCCTCCAACAACAGTCAGTCAGGCGCAACATTCAAGGACGATCAAGCATACACTGAACCTCGAGATGCTTCTCAGTCTCTGAGAAATTGACTGGGTGGACGTCCTCTGGCAGCTACTACACGTCAGCCCAATCGTCATCTCGAATGGTTGCAATACTCACCTGGAATGTATCAAAGTTTCGCTGCCGCGTGTCCTGGTTGACGCACTGGGTGCACTGGCAGTTATCCCTAACCCATCCATCAGCGCTTCGACGAAACAGTTACGCGCGGCTGTGTACTCACCGCAGCCACAGATTGGGACTAACGGCCCCGATACGTCAGTGACCATGATCCTACAAGCGCGGCAGAGCTAAGGGCATCATCCGACTTACAACGTCCGATGGGCAGGGCGTCCTTGCTCCTTGCGGCTCAGGCTGATTTTGGATCCATTCGCAAGCGCGACTGTTCTGCCACTGGAGGACCATCTCGTGGTGGATGCCTTGAAGCCGGCAACGGCATGGTTGCGCGCACGTCTGGCTGCAGAGCGGCCCAACAGAGCGGTGCTATAGATGGAGTTGATTAATTAGAGACGAGGTCCCATGCCATGATAGGAAGTGAGACAGGATGGGGATTGGATGGTGGCACGGTACCTTGAGGGACGAGTAACAACGCTGAGTCGGCCGATCATTGTGTTGTACTGGTCTGTACCTTTGGCGGGGAAACAAGTTGGTTCCTGAAACAAAGAGGCTATTTACTCGCCAAGAGTTTGACGCAATATCACTTGAATCTTAGAAGCGGCGGCTAATTGATGTCAAGACAGAATTGTCGAGTTTGACGTTGTTGAAGCAGCATTCAGTCCATCTATTATGCCTCGGCACATTGCCGGAAGCCCCCGATAATCGCATCTGAATTCCCGACACCCGCGTGGAGTTGACACTGAAAAGGGCGTTGACAGGGCGGAACTAGAGATGTCGTGAGACCGAGGAAGTGCAGAGTGCGTCCCTTCTTATTGGGGTCATTCCCTGTACTCTGAGAGAGAATGCAACCCTCTCGTCGTAACCGGCTTCCTCTTGATGCGTCGAGTCTGCTATCCGTGATCAAAGGCAGACAAAGGGCGGCAGTCGAGATGCATCTTTGCATGTCTGTGAGCTCCACTTGTTTGCTCTTGCCTTCCATGGATGGATCCTTGGAGGACTTGGGAGGTTTGAAACTGCGGGGATCTCAAGGATGGAAGGAAGCTTGGGTCAGGTCTCCCCCCGCCTCCTACCAAGCCTTTAACCGCTAATAACTCGCACCATCACCAACATCAAGAAGCTCAGTTGGTGATAGGCTTTTATCCCAACCGACGAATTCAGATTGGCTCGCGTGCTAAGAACTGTCCCAGATCTTGTTTGGGTGTTCTCTGCGTCCGTCTCGGCAGCCCTCATACGCGACCAGATCGAGAACCAACCCTCCCGATACCAAACCCATTCTCGAGGCCCAAGGCAGTTTTGCAGAAAATCTGCATCGTTACCACTGGCCTCCCTTCCACTCAAAACATCTTCTTGGCTCGGCCAGCAATCATCGGCCAAGTGGCGGTCGCAACCTCCAATAGTCCCTCTCCCCGTCGACTCCCCCCACTAGCCTAAGCGCCGACCCTTGAGCAGCCTGGTTCCTCCATCACCAGGGCCTCGAAACTTTCGCCCTATGACAGACTCTCACGGTCCCGAGATTCTGGATGCGGCCAGGGAGCTCATCCACGGACCCTGTCTAGCAGGTCGTGGCCCTGGGCCTAGTTGAAGCTATCTGTCGCGTCCGCGCCTAACTTGGCATCGTGATTGGTTTTGCGGCTGTTGCCAGGCGATCAGTGACCCATGTCGAGGCTGACTTACATGGCTCCTCCTATTCAGGAACAAGACCAACGCTGAAAGGGCCGGCAAAGGGAGCAGCCAACAATGCGTCCCGTCGTCCTGGTAAAGCCCTCACAAGGCTCCTCGTCCTGTTTATTATCAAAAGCTGCCGCGCGGCGTCTGCACCCTCGCGCCCTCTGCTCTCATTTCCACCAACTCTTCCCTCGACCGTGGGAGGTCCAGACTCTAGGCTGACGCCCTCTTTAATTCTTCCATGTAGAGCCGACATGGCCCTTTCGTTTCTGCCTCACGAGGGGAATCTCGTCGGGATATTCCTCGTGCTGGTTCTTTTCTTTCTTGCTCCGGCATCCCCCGCCGCCGTTGAGCCTCCTTTGAAAGTCATCTCGATCGAAGAACCAGAGAGCCCTAGAGGGGACTCCCCATCCTTCTCCTGGCCCTTGCCTCGCCTCAGCGAGCGTGATGGTTCGTGCCCCGTCTCTGGACAGACCTGGTGTGGGAACGAACTTCCTGGAGACTTTTGCTGCCCTTCCGATTCCAGCTGCAAAGTCCTTGCCGCAAACACCACCATCCTATGTTGCCCGGAAGGAAGCGAATGCAACATCATCAAGGCCATCACTTGCGAGATTGCCAGCCAGGACTCATCCAAGTATCCAGGCGCCCCCATCAAAACTCTTGCGCAGGATCAGAAACTGAAGCGTTGCGGAAGCAAGACCTGTTGCCCATTTGGCTACAGCTGTGACGAGGAGTCACGTTGTGTTCGCGACAAAGATCAGGAGGAGAGCTATGCGTTTCTGCTTCCCGAGCCTTCATCAACAGCAAGCTCTACGTCGACGGCAGAGCCATCATCCACTTCACCTCCCGAATACCTTCCGGTTGAAACGTCGGAAGCCCCCGAGGTCATTCCTGGAACACCTCCCAGGGCCTCGGCCTCAGCCACATCTACCGAGTCATCAACACCGGATGAAGACGAGGAACAAAGCCGCAGCGGAGTGGAACCAACAGGCGTGGTGACGGCAGGTACAGTGGCCGGCGTTTGTTGTCTTGCTGGAATCGGCATCTTTGTATGGATGAAGTGGTTCCGAAGGAAAACACCCAAGGGGACTCCCATCTTACACGACACGCGGGAGTCATGGGGATACTTCTCTTCAACAGGGAGCACCCCAATGATGACCAAGTATCTTCGCGTTACCCGTGGACCTAATGAAAAGTTCGTTGTGACACCCACAACGCCTGCCTTTTCACCACTCCGACCACCCTCTCAAAGAAGATCAGAGAGTCCCGTGGAGCTTCCAGCAACACCTGTCTCGCTCTGCATGTGGAGCAACCTCGAGAACGCGGCTGTGGAGGAGCCAAAGCTGGCCTATGTTGTGCGCGCGAAGCCGCAACAGTAGAGACCGGCTGAACTGAAAACGAATTGATGACTATCACATGACCATGAGAAACGTCTTCTGCTGCACATACCAGTTTCCTGTTATTACTGTTTTGATACCTTCTTGTATATCATTTTCTATTCATGAGAGGATGGCGCTTGGGAGAGCCACTGTTGAGCGTGGATTGGAAGAGCAGGGGATCCTGCACGGATTCAAACGATTCTCCCGGAATGAGCTGACTTTATTCCCTGTCGGCCACGTATCTCCTCTTCCTTTGTTTTGCTAGTTTAGCTGGTGTGCAAACGCATCTTAATAGACGAAACTATGAAGTTTGGATCATGCAGAAGATGTATTACACAGTGTAGACGGTGCGGACGGGAAGCTTTCGGATATTGACACGGTGCAACATGCCTGATTAGGATGTCTTTGAAATCCACTAAGGGCAGCTCATCAATGCTGAAATTCTACAAATAATTCCACAACCAAAGCTGTCCTTTTTCGACGTCGATAAGTCGCTGTCGCAAGCCGTTTTTCGCTGCAATTCGATTGTTTGCTACCTATCTCTTGAAGCTGAATCAACGCGCCGACGCTACCGCTTGAACCGACCTCGTACCTGCTCCTATCCATCGCCTCCAACGCCGCGTAGGCCATGGCTGGCTTGCCATTTGATCGGCGCCATCATCCTGCTTGATCACGGGTTCACGTGTTGGCCGAGTCGCGTGGCTAAGACGAGTCGAAAGCCCCGACAGCGGCAACATACAGCATGACGCATCAGGAACGCCTCGAATTCGAGGACCTCTATGACAACTTTGTCACAGCTCATCGAAGGCCCTACCACCGCGAATCGACCTGGGACAAGATCACCCAGCCGAGCATCCTCCTCTCGGTCCTCATCGTCGCCGTCACTGTCGGATACAACTTCTATGCGACTTCTGCTACACTCCGGGAGTGGATACAGTTGCTTGGACGGTGCTTCTGGGATGCTCTCGTGGCCATCGTCCCAGAGCGCCTCCTGGATGTCTTTGATACCCCAGATACTTCAACTTCGACCTCGACCTCGAAATCCATGTTGCACGACGATAAAAGCGCCCATGCCGCGAAGAGCGAGAGGTTGCGGAGGGTGATGGGCCTGGACAGCTCCAGGGGAATGATGGCCTCTGTGTTCCAGGTCAGGAATCGCGCCCTGTCTATGACCGGTGGCGTCCTGGGCTTGAAGCTAGATGGCGATCACCCACCTGGGCTAGGAAATATGGACAACTCGTGCTACCAGAACAGCATCCTCCAGGGATTGTCTTCTTTGAAGCCTCTTCCAGAGTATCTATCGGCCTGTCTCGAAGCTTCCGACAACGAAGATGTCGATCGCGATGTTGCGCAGACATTACGAACACTGATTCACGATCTGAACGATGTGTCGAATTACGGACGGACGCTGTGGACGCCAGGTCTCCTCAAGTCAATGAGTACATTCACACAGCAAGATGCGCAGGAGTACTTTTCAAAAATCCTTGATGATGTCGACAAGAGCGTCGCCAAAGCCCTGAAGAGCGCCCAACCACGGAACCCCGGCTTGGCGGCCAAAGTCGAAAAGGACGACACAGCTGCTAGTGAGCATAGTGACGACAGTGGTTATCAAAGTCTTAGCAGTTCCGGCACACTCGACAACAAATTACCACGGAATCCTTTGGAGGGGCTTCTCGCGCAAAGAGTGGCATGCATTCAGTGTGGACACTCGGACGGTCTGTCCATGATACCCTTTACTTGCCTGACTCTGAGTCTTGGACTTGATAAGAACCGGCACGACCTCTATGAGCGATTGGATGCTTACAGCAAAGTTGAGGCGATCGAAAATGTGGAATGCGCCAAATGCACACTCCTCAAAGCCCAGAAGCTTTTGACCATATTGGTGGAGAGGTTGCGCGAGACAGGGAAAACCGATGAACAACTCGCAGAGCCGTTGCGCAGACTGGAGGCTGTGGAATTGGCACTGGAGGAAGACGATTTTGAAGAGAAGACGTTGACGGAGAAGTGCAAGATCTCACAACAGAGCAAGGTCAGCACAACCAAGACGAAACAGATTGTCGTGGCCCGACCTCCTCAGAGCCTTGCGATTCACATGCAACGATCGGTATTCGACCCTTCGACATTTAACATGATGAAGAACTCGGCTCCGGTCAACTATCCCATGACGTTAGATCTTGGTCCTTGGTGTCTCGGTAGTACCGGCGAAGCTATCCCAAACTCTGGCACTGATGAGAATGCGGAAGACGGGGAGAAATGGACATCTGATCCCAGGCAATCAATGATCGCGGGCGACTTGGGGGCATCGAGGCTGGCAGGGCCCATCTACGAGCTTCGAGCGGTGGTGACGCATTACGGTCGACACGAGAATGGACACTACATCTGCTATCGCAAATATCCCAGGCATAGCCCGCCTACCAAGGCGGTTGAAGATGAGGCCTCTTCCGAACCGGGCGACCAGCCGGAGGCGGAGGTCGGCACAAAGGTGCAAGGCAAAGAAGAGGACGGCGAGTCCGAGATGGACTGGTGGCGGCTGAGTGATCACAATGTGTCGATGGTCAGCGAGGAGACAGTCCTGAGCCTGTCACCTGGGGTTTTCATGCTGTTTTACGACTGCGTGGATCCCACGATGGTACTCACGGAGGATGTCAAAATGCAGGACGCAGACGAAGTTACAGATGAGGTTGCAGTTGCAGTCACAGATACCCCGACAGAACATGCAGGGAAGGAGAATCAAGTCGAACAGGGGATTGAGAGTCAAGCGGCCAATGGCAAGGCAGAGGAGAAATGTGTTGGCGAGGACGCTGCACCGTTACCTTGCGTGGAAGGGGATGCTGAGACTGAAACAGGTGGCTTGAACATGGACGAGGACAAGGGCGGAGTTGAGGCAGAGATAACCTCACAGAAGCCAGCAGAAGAGGAGCGGGCGGAGAAAAGCGGTGGGAAGAAGGCAAAGCGCAAGAAGAAGCGGAGGAAGAATTAGATTTGGGAGTTTGGACAACCAACAATAACAACTAACAAGCGGAGCCGAGACAGGAGTGGCGCCACTCTCGATAGTGGTGAGCAGAGCTGGAGGATGGTATCTTGTGCATAGCGACGGCGTTTAAGAGACGGCGGTTAGGCTTGAATATTACACGTCTAGGTATACAAATAGTAGAATTGAATTGAAGGTGCATCGAGGACAGCGCATCATGCTGGGTGAGGTGAGTGTCATGATAGATTCATGTTGATGCAGAAACAGGGGCCAGGGGATGGCATGCATCTTTTGTTTGCCGTCCTTGGCAACAGGAACCGATAGCTAGATAGTGGAGTGCCTGTGTATCACCAACAAAGAGTTTCTCGTACCCGCATCGCATGGGCCGACGGGCGTTTCGGTTTACGGCATGACTAGGGGAGACGGGGGCGTGATAGATGAGATGAGCGCATACGCCATGACCTATTATAAGACGGAGGCGTCGGTCAATACGGCACGGGAAGGACCGAAGAGAGTGAGAAACAGAAGAGGTCCAGAAGCGTGGCTTTTTTTTTCTGCGGTGACATAGAACGTGGGCCCAGCCCTCTTTTGACATCTCGGACCATGTGGGCAGGGGTTGCTATACGATGATGATGGGCAGGGGGGTTGGTTCTCAAACAGAGGAAGCAATGCAACATTGAACAAGCAATTGATCAAGAGTGACAGACAGGTTTGCTGGTGCCTATATGAGTGTATACGTCAACATGTGTACGTATGTTTGAATCCTTCGTCTTCAGGCAGCCGTTTAGAAAGACCAGCAAGCGACGGGTCTGGGCCTCTTATATTGCCCTGATGCGGTTGTCGTTTAGCTAGCCGACGACCTTCCCCCGGCACGTGGGTGCCGATCAAATAGGAGACGGAGGAGTGTGTGTCAGGACTGAAATAAATTATCCTAGAGCCGAGATCGTAGTTGGGCGGGTTTTACGTCTCCATGGGCAGCGGGTGGTCGGACCAACTCGAGTTCCTGGCAGTGCCGCTTTAAGGTGAACTGCCAACATCATGATGGATGTCGTGATGGGATCGGGTTCATCCAGATTTTTTACTCGTGATGGATCCAATGTTTTTTAGAGTTGAGCGGGATGTATGCAAGGACGTTGAGATCTATGGATACCTATCTACATGAAGGCTTCCGAGTCGAGATGGTTGTTGGGTGTCGAAGTGAGGGTATCACATGCATCAAGGTGCCTAATATCACCGATGCGTCTTCTTGGGTACTCATCCATCATTTTCCCTCCACCAATATGTTTATCCCTTTACAATCTCTTGTACGCTGCCTTCCATCAAATGAGGATCATCCCCAGCAAGCGTGGTCACGGAGGCATCCAATGTCCTCCTCTTCCTCGTCGTCTACGCAGTGGAGGCGGATCAAGGCCACGATGACGTACTCGTTGTCCACCAAGGCTGAAAACATGGAGAAATCGCGGCCGAGGATTCAGGGGTGCATGAAGGCGCTTGTACTCATGGTCGTTAGGTACGCGATATAAACTAGGCTAGGCACTCAACGGAGCCGTGCATCTCGAGGGCGAGCTTCATTGCCTAGTTTATGTAGGCGAGGTGCTATACCCCCTAGTGGGCCGGGTTCCCGTGCATGCCATACTACCAGGGATGCTCTAAACGATCAGAACATTGATGAGTTGCTGCTCAGTCAAGCCAAAGATGTTGAAGGCAGCGTCGACAGGTATCACCGTATCACCACATCAAACAAACTCTCCCGCAAATTGGAAGAAATAGAAACCCGTCAAAGTCAAAGCAAGAACCGCAATTGTTTATAAAAACATTGTCCAATCAATCACGGAAAAGAGAGTGGAGGCCCAGCCGTCTTCTCGCCAGTTGGGACATGGGCCAGGACCTGCTCGTAAGGCTGGAGGTTCTCGACCAACCTACAACTCAAGATGCGTGACAGGGTCTACAAGTTGATTGCCAAGTTGAAGATGGGAAGCAAGATCTCTCAGCAGGGCGCTTGTAGAGGCCGCCAAGGGACACGTTCTCGGGGCTTCGGCATGCTATGGTTGAGGATTGAGACAGGTCCCGGATCACGCGTGCCGGATCTAGCTCGACTGGTGACGGTTGAAAGTATGCCGTGCTGATAGGGCAATCGGTGCCATGATGCCGGTTGATGCTGAGCATGTGTATTTATGAGGCAGGCATGGATGTCATGTCTCTACCATTGATGCCATCATGGCCGCTGTTTACCACAGGTGTCACCAATACAGCTCCTCATGGATGTCAGTCAAAAATCATATCATCCATTTACACGAGCCATCGCATAAACAACATGGCTAAAGCGGCAACCTCGCCATTCCCAGTCCATCACGTCTTCAGTCACCCGTAGCACCATTGGTCAGCCCGTAAAAACCCACCAAATACACACCCCGGTCCCAGGGCCGATCGGTCCCCTGCCCGGAGCGGGCCCTGCCTGGAAAGCTTAGCCATGAGACGCGCCGGGGGGGGACCTTTTGTGAATGGAGTGTTGGGCTGATTGGCAATACGAGTGGGCAATTTTGCAGGGTCCTCGAGCAGGAAAGCAGAGCGAGCAAATATGCTCAGCCTCCTTTTTTGTCATTACGAAGCGCTGAATACGGCCCTAAGGAGGGTTGACGCCGATGACTTTCGAGTCTCACCAGAAAAGTCGTTCGTTTGGTGTTGGGCTTATTTTAGCATCCTTTGGACTGGACCGGACTAGACTTTCTGAAGGAATACAGACACGACAGGGTCAAGGCCCATCTTCAAAGGGCGGTGCTTGACGAGGCCTGCATGTGTTTTTATCTGTTGGTCGGCAGTAAATGTGACTGAGTTTATTAAGTACCGATAGCTCTCTTTTTTCTCTTTCCCATCCCCTAATTTCTTTTCCCTCCTCCTCCTTCTTGTCGACGATTCCATTCTTTCTCTTTTTTTCTTTTAAGCCTCCTCTGCCAAGGCTCGAATCGAAAGCTTACAGGGAGGCAAACAACGCCAATCGAGTGTGTAACGCTACCAACGGGAAAGTCGGCTGGTTGAAAGCAATTGGGGAGTGTGACGTGACAATCAAAAGGATCGGGCCGGGTTACTTTTGTTCATTTTAACCAAGCTCTTCTCTTTCCATCCTTTTGACATTTTCCTCCTTTCGCTTTCATTTCGTCGACGAGAAAGGATACACGAGAGAGAGTTTGTGTAAGAGATCAGCGGCGCTTGTTTGTGGCTGTGGGAGAATTGGCCACACTGTAATCACCAACGAACGCGAATCCAACCACCGAAATCAACGAAACCTCGACAACTTCAGATTCAATCATCCTCGAATTACAGAAAAAATGGCGGCTTCACCACCTCGAGACCTCGAATCGGGAAGGGCCCAGCTCGAGGTCGAAGACCCCAACGCCGCGACCAAGAACGACGAGACTCCGACTTCAAAGGGTTACAAGCTTCACCCGTCGGCGTACATCATGTATGTTTGTGGCTGAAGAGAGAATTGGACGTTTTTCTAACTGATTTCAGAACATGGATCTTCTTTTCCAACCTTACTATTCTGTTCAACAAGTGGCTCATTGACACTGCTAATTTCCGTAAGTTGAATTCCTACCATTTACACGAAAAACACCAAGCTAACCATCACCAGGATACCGTAAGCTCAACCTCTCAACCTCACAAATCTAACCGTCAGCTAACAAATTAGCCATCATCCTCACAACATGGCACCTCGTCTTCGCAACCGTAGCAACCCAGCTCCTCGCCCGCACGACGACCCTCCTCGACTCCCGCCACGCCCTCCCCCTCTCGCGGAGCATGTACATCCGCACCATCCTCCCCATCGGCATCCTCTACTCGAGCTCCCTCGTCTTTTCGAATGTCGTCTACCTCTACCTCTCGGTCGCCTTTATCCAGATGCTCAAGTCGACGGGTCCCGTGTGCGTGCTCATCGCCTCGTGGATCTGGGGCGTCGCGCAGCCCAACAGCACCACGCTCGCAAACATCATGCTCATCGTGTTTGGCGTTGGACTTGCTAGTCTGGGAGAGATTGAGTTTTCGTGGCTGGGTTTCATGTTTCAGATGTGTGGTACCATCTCTGAAGCTGTGCGTCTTGTCATGATCCAGGTCATGCTCAGCGCGGAGGGTCTTCGCATGGATCCCCTCGTCGGTCTCTACTACTACGCCCCCGTCTGCACAGTCATGAACTTTGTGGTTGTTATTTTCAGCGAGGGTCCCAAGTTCCAGTGGGAGGACGTTATCAAGGCTGGCTACGGCATGCTGTTCCTTAACGCGTTTGTTGCGTTTATCCTCAACGTGGTCAGCGTTTTCCTGGTAAGTTGTAAAGCCCCCTTTTGTCGGCACTCGCAACTAACTCTCCTCCTAGATTGGCAAGACTTCTGGCCTTGTTATGGCTCTCAGCGGCATCCTCAAGAGCATTCTTCTCGTCGCCGCCTCCGTCCTCATCTGGCAAACAAAGATCACCATCCTCCAGGTCCTGGGCTACTCCCTTGCCCTCGTCGGCCTCGTCCTCTACTCTGTCGGATACGAGCAGCTCGTCAAGGGCTGGTACGAGACGCTTGCCTGGGCCGCTGGTGTCTGGAACGCTGAAGGCGACAACAAGATGTCGCCCACGATGCGCAAGGGCATCATCGTTGGTGTCCTAGGCTTCTTTACTGTCGTCCTTGCTGGATCCCTGTGGCACTTCCACGGGCTTTCTAGCCAGCAGGTTGTGAGCCTGACGAGTTCTTGGTTCAACAGTGCGACATGATATTACGACGAGTAACGTGGATAAATAGAATATATAGATAGATATAATGAACCATTCACATTGTGTACAATCATCTGACAACTAAAGTGACTGACGGCTGAGGTCAATGTCTAAAGCAAAGCCAACCACGCTATCATCATCTATCTCGATCACCTCGAGCCCCCGTTGGGTATCTACTTAACCTAATCCCTGATTACTGACTATTGTAGTGTCATTCAAGCTATCCATCCCTGCCATACACGCCTGTAAGCCAACCCTCACTGCTTCGACTACAGCTCAACGACGGCTCCTGCTACGATCCCGTCGATCTCGCCGAGGTGACAGACTCCTGTCCCGCCTGTTACGCCTGTCCCTTGACCGATCTCGTTCGCGATCTCGGTCTCGGTCACGATCCCTATCCCTATCCCTATCCCTATCCCGATCACGCCGCTCCCGATCTCTATCGCGGTCTCTATCGCGATCCCGTGAACGATCACGGTCACGGTCCCTCTCTCGATCCCTATCCCGTCGGTCCCTATCCCTATCGCGATCTCGGTCCATGTCTCGCTGGCGATACGTATCTCCCCTGTCTCTGTCTCTGTCCCTGTTGTCCTTGTCTCGATCTCTCTCGCGTTCCCGCTCTCTGGCCGTCTCCCTGTCCCTGTCTCGATCTCTGTCCTTGTCTCTATCCCGCTGTCGGCTGCGACTTCGACTTCGACTCCTTCGCCGCTCTTCACGGCCTCCAGGTGTGTATCGGTCAATGTCGTCCATATTCCAGCGTCGACGCAAGTCGGGAGACCTCTCGCCACTGCTCTTCTTGTCATCGAGTCCAGGGATCGGCAGGCCCTTGTCCCTGGCGTCCTTCTGAGCCGCCAGGTAGGCCTTGGCCTCCTTTTCTCGTTTCCTGACCTCTTCCATCTTCCACTCCTCAAGGCCGTCCTGAGCCTTGCTTGAGCCAGGTCGGGGGGCAGAGGCCGTGGCTCTAGACCGAGAACGGCTTCTACGATCTTGCCGTTTTTCTGGTGCCTTTTCAGGTTGTCTTTCAGACTGCTTTTCGGGCTTTTCAGCAGGCTTCTCAACAGGCTTCTCAACAGTCTTTTCAGTAGGCTTTTCGGCAGGTCTTTCGACAGGCTTTTCTTTCGGCTTCTCGGGCTCCTTCTCGCGTTCCTTTTCGCGGGGTTTGTCTTGGTCCCGGTCTGCCCCACGAGGCCTTTCCCTGCTTCGGCGTCTTGGAGGCGAACGCTGGTCACGGTCGCGGTCTCTCTCACGATCCCGATCCCGGTCCCGACCTCGCTCGCGCTCCCTTTCTCGCGGATCATAGTGGTCTGCTCCACCAAGGCGCACATCGCGAGAACGGCTACGTTCCCGTTTAGGGCGTGAGCGGCTTCTATCCCTCCTCTCGGGACGCATTCTCGAGCGTGACCGGTCTCGTCTGTCCCTGCTTCGATCTCTCCTCTCCGTTCGGGCCCTGGATCGGCTTCTCTCTCTTCGATCAATTCGAGCTCGAGAATCCACGCGGGCTCGCGATCGACTTCGCTCTCGTCTCCGTGATCTGCTTCTCTCGTAGTGGTCGTATTTGGGTCGTGAACGGCTTCTAGCCACGCGGTCATCCCTACCAGTCCGTGAGCGGGTCCTATCCCGTCGAAGCCGTGATCGACTTCGGTCACGTCTATCCCTGATTCGAGACCCACTACGGTCTCGACGTGGGGAGTTGGAGCGCCGGTCGTTTCGACGATTATCTCGGTCTCGGAGGCGATCTCGATCCCTATCCCTATCCCTGTCTCTATCCCTTTCTCTCTGTGTGTCTCTGTCTCGTTCCCGCTCGCGATCTACAGCTCTGGAGGCACTGCGGCTTGGCTTTCTTTCGTCCCTTGGGTCTGGGCGCCTTGCATCCGCAGGTGTACCTGAGCCACCACGATCTGCTTTGAGCCCAGCGTCACTAAGCTTGCGGCCCTCCGTAACTCGAGAATGTTCACGCCGGATAGGGTTGATAGCAGAAACCGGTCCAGACTTTCTCGGTGGTGGTGCCAATGACGAATCGACCTCCAGTTCTGGTTGTTTTTGAGTCGTTTTAGAGCTTTCCCGGAGAAGATCAGCCAAAGCCTCTTGCTCCAGGCGCTCGTGCTCTTCCTTTGATAGCTTCTCCTTAAGCTCTGCCGAGACGGCTTCCTTCTCCTTGCGGCGGTCGTCTCTTTGTCGATCTCGGTCTCGACGATCGCGATCTCTGTCGCGGTCCCTCGAACGATCCCGGTCGCGGTCGCGGTCTCGGTCACGATCTCTTGGTTCTCTTTCCCGATCCCGATCTCGCTCACGGTCGCGCTGTTCGCGTTCCTTGTGTCGTTTCTCTCGTTCAATGTCTCGCTGCCGTTCACGTTCTTCACGCTCCTGCTCTCGCTTCCTACGACGTTCGTCTCTCTCTTCCTGACGTTTGAGCTCAGCCTTTTCACGCTCACGTTCCTCCTTCTTCGCTCCTCTCGTGCGATCCGTCGCTTCTCCTCTTCGATCGCCAGCTCCTTCTGTCGTAGTTCTTCTCGTAGGCGTTCACGTTCGGCTCGTCGAGCCTCGGTATCGGCTGCGTATTCCTCGTCGGTTTTCGATCCGCGAACTTGTTCCGCCTGTGCTGCTTCTTCACCAACTTCGGCGCGACGGGTTTCACGAATGCGCTCTTCAATAGCACCCACGTCAATCAATTGACTGATGACGGACTCTGCCTTCTGGTAGACTCCAGACCGTTCCAGGGCGCCATCAATAAGGGCTGCAGCCTTTCGTCGGTCGAGAGTCAGAAGTTGCTGTGGGTTGCGCTCGATTTCCTGTTCGGCCACTTCGAGAATAGCTTTCGTAACTTGGGCCTCGTAGTCCTGGGAACGATGTGTTAGAAGACGAAAGATCGTTTGTTATCCTTGCGCGCGACGTACACTAGCTTCAAACTTGTCCCATACTTGCTTCCGAATGGAATCGTAAGCACCTTCTTTCTTGAAGCTATGCGCAAGAGATTCGATCGCTCCTCGTGTCGCCGAAGGCAGTGGAAGGTCGGAGGCTTTGTATTTGCGCGCCGCGGAAGGAGACGCCAGTTCACCATTGGTAGGCGCCTGTTTGGCGCTTGGAGCTGCCATGATGTCGCGATGCGCCCAGCACAAAGAGATTAAGGGAGAGACGAGAGCGCGCAGGAGCTGGCGCAGAGACCGGTGGCAAGAATCAGTGCATATCGCGCCGGTTCAGGGCAGAGGAAATCGAATTAAAGAGCCGGCACCGCACCCCTCAGTCGAGCGGCTTTTCTAATGTTGCTCGAAGTTTGAATGGGTCAAAATTCAAGGAGCTTCAACGTTGAACAGTGGAACGTGACATGAAAACGCCAAGTCACGTGGCCTCCTTTTGTTCAACTCCTACCCTAGAGTATCCCGTCGATCGTATTTTCTTGTCAAGTGAACTCTCTTTTAGGGAATTGAATCCGTCTATGCTGTTGATTAGGTCTCACTTTTATCTGAAATTTCGCTGATTTGAATGTTTCTGTAATGTTGTTCGTGGCCGTCGCCTGTATTCTCTTCCCTCCACCCTTAAGTACTTCCAACCACAATTCTGAGTTTAACACTGCAGTAAACACGAGAACTTCCCATTTCGCTACCCTTGACAAATTTCTAGGCCGAGCTACAAGTATTCACTAGCTCCCCAGGGGCGCTGTCCACGAAAAGAGCTGACTGGAATGCTAACGTTAGAAAGAGAAACCCCCACTGCAATTCGTCCACTCAGTATCTTTATCTCCTCTCACACCACAGCTCAGTAGGCTCGATGAATCATCGATTCCGACATCATACGCTGTGATACAACGGAATATGCAATATTGATAGAAATGAGTGTTTCAATCAAAGCCAGCCAAGTTTAGGTACTCTTCCCCTTCACATTTCCAGTACATATCAGCAGCAAACAATACACTCAATACCTAACCAAAGGAGTCAAATACGAGACACGGTTCTCCAGTCAACTTCAAGAGAACCTGGCATTACCATTATGTTATCCATGTCTACCCCACTAAATACGGACATCAAGAATCAGGTACGAAACTAAAGCATATCACTATGTGTGTAAAGAGCGTCGTTGAAAAGACCACGGTAACCGCCAACAGCAACTTAAGACCTGGTTGTGCACTTGACAGTTGTTGTTGCCCTGGAAGGACTCTGCCTCACCGACGAGACCCCCCCACTGACGATGGTCGGGCCCGGGACCTGATAATTGAGCGAACCGCCGTAGATGTTGACAAGAATCCCAGGATCATTGGCCTCATAAAGCTCAGTACCGAGATAGCCAGGTGGATTGTCAGAACCACTCCCGGTGATCTTGAGGTTAAAGCATTGCGGGTAATTCTGTGCGCCGTTCCTTTCGAGCCCACTGTGCAGAGCAATGATCTCGTGTCGAAGAACGTAGTTTCCAGGGGCAATGTTGCTAGGGATCCTCACACTCCACGTGTAGCCATTCTCTCTCAGGGCACCGTCGGCGTATTTTCCAGGTCTACCTTGCGAGATGAGGCCCATCCCATCAATCTTGAAGAATTCCAGCTTTGTCTTGTCCACAGTCTCACATGGACCGTTGCAGTTGGCTAGGTAGTCCATCACAGGTCCTCGGTGGTTCTCAGGCCACGAAGACCACTTTATGGTGATGGTATCGCCGGCAGCCACTTGGACATGTCCTTGGGCCGGTGCAGCGGCACGGTGACAGATGATATCAGGATGACCGTACTTGTCGGGAGAAACAAAGCCGTTGTCTCGCTGCTCGATGGTCCAGCCAAGCACAACTGGGGGCTGTCTCTGGAGAGGAAAGCTGGTGCTCAGGTAGCCCCCATAGGCGACGCCGTTGATGATGACTTGAGTGACATGGCCGTGCGCTGAGACGGAGACGGCAGAGAGAGAGGGTAGAGCCAAGTCGAGACACAAAGAGTGCTCATTGCAGTAAAGAAAGTCATGATTATAGTAGAAAGTGTAAACGAGGGTATCAAGTTGATGTAACCTTGGATTCAATGCAAAGCCGACAAGTGCCTCTGAAGGTGTCGAACTCCCAAAACACAGAGGAAGTTGATGCCCTTTTATATCTGTACAACTGTCTGCTGTGTTCTTCTTCTTTCTGTTCCTGCTCACGAGCTATCTCGAGAACAATGTAGTATTCCAACACCTTGAGATCTCATCAAGACGAAAACTGACCTTGTTTCCAATGTACGTACGAAACCTCCGACACAGTCCCCATCTCTCCAGTTACAAACACCCGAAGGCTGTGTCGGGGCAGTCGTGATTGGCCTTTCCTCTTGGTTCGCAACTACGCTCCCACCATTTGTACAACGCTCTCAGACACCAGCCTAACCATTCAGGCAGCCCCCTTACATGAGACCTTTTCTCCCGGCTTGGTCAGCAGAGAGTAAGATACGAACCATGCATTTTGAGACACGGCATAGAAGGAGGGTCGAGGCTGAATGTGCAAGTGTTGCCTCGGACTGGGCGAATGGGATGTTGGATCTTGTGTTTCTCGGCGGAAACTCTGTAATGAAAGGATCAGAGGCGACTGTTTCAACTTGGGCAGTTCCGAAAGTGCACAACCATTCGAAGTGTCATCCGGGCCCTCGAGATGCAAGAAGCCGGACGCCACTCCGAGGCTGGATGGTGGCTTTTAAGGCCAGGCGCCTCCGGAATTAGAACATCGTGTTACGCTGAAAACTGAAACATATGTCGGCAGGAGGTTGATGGATAACGTCAGCGCATATTGGCAGGTCAAAAGCATGCTGGGCAGAGGCAGACAACACGGTTAAATCACTCAACAACATGGACGGAAAGTATTGATCAATGGTCATAAGACGTATAACTGCGTTTATCGTGTAGCCCGTAAAGATATCCAGGTAAGCATGTACATGATCACCAACGGCGCAGCTCCTTACGGTACCTCTAGATGGTGGCATATCCCTCATCAACATGGATGGGATCCGATCCATGAATAGTCATCAACAGAGAGAGCACCTTTTCTTGTTTTGAAACACCATTTCGTAAAAATGGAAGTGGATATCATGCGTCCCGTCGTCAAGCTCGTAGAGGAGAGATCCATGCCAACCCAACGCCATGCAAGCAAATGCACCTCAGTACAGCATAAATGTCGGACCCCAAGGGGTCTCAGAACTCGCCTTCTCCGCCGTGGCCAACCACGCTCGCCGTCCAGAGTCCGACGAGACCCCACCAGTTGACCTTCCACCCTCTCCAGAGTCCCTCCAGGCCTTGGCCCTTGTAGGTGGTTGTGGCAACGCTCTTATTCTTGCCCTTACCCTTCTTTGTGACACTCGGCCTGATGGTGGGGACCTCGCGTGTTCCCTCCTCGGTTGCGATATGGTACATGGTACCGAAGGGGCCGTCATAGCGACCAGGAGGAACAATGGTTGTGAGTGCCTGCTCCTGACCACCAAGCGCCTTGACATATTCGGAGGTCGACAAGACTGAGACCTGTCCACGCCTCAGGACGGTCTCGACGGGGAGTTTAAGGAGGATTGCAGCCGATGAGGCAAAGAACTTGGCGACAGAGAACGTCATGGGCGAAGCCTGGCTGTCAATCATGAATCGGGTTCGGAGAACAAGGGGTGTGGAGAGTGTGATAAGAGGGTGAACCAAGGAGTTGAGGACGGTCGGGATGACAAGGATTGAGGAGCAGAGGTATGAAGGCAGAGCCTTGAGAGTAGCCAGCGTCCGGCGCTGGCCTCTGGAGCTTGGTGTAACAATGAGTCTGTCTATAGTCAGTATTGCTCGCGTGCGTGAAGAGTGATAGTCCATACCTCGTTCGCACCAAATCTAATGGCGAGAGAGCCAGCCCAGTGGCAACAGCAGCAGTTGCAGCCACAAAGAGGGATGCCCAAGGATATGGGGAGGCAATATCAATCAAACGATCGATATCCTCCTTGACGCCTATATCCGGGACATTGAATATGGCACTGAGAAAACTTCTCGACCAGTTTTCTAGCAGCGACTGCAAAACGGTATACAGAAACGCCGCATTGGACCCCTTCCAAACGCCCCAGGCACCTTCCTTCCCCCACAGCTGCCCAATTACTTCGAGAATCGAGTCCGGTCGACGCAGAGTCAGGTAGTGCTCCGGAATCTTCGGCTTTGGCAGAGGAGACGGGGTCCGGCGGCCATTTGAGCTCTTTGGACCAGAGGGAGTGGGAGTCGCAGGCACGCTCGATGTGAAGTAAGCGGGCTCGTCGCCCTCAGAATCTGATTCATGGAACTATGTCGTCATCATTAGCGGTGTGCCACTTACAAGTGACTCTAACGACTCACATCATACATGGAACTCCCATATGTGGAAGTTCGCTTCTTAAGAGGTTCTGGCTCTACCGTAGGGGTAACCAGAGCAGCATTTTCATCCTGGTTCCGGACTTGCAGCAAAGTCTTGGCCACCTCGAAAGGCTGGGCCATGAGGACCGAGGTATACTTCCATAGCAGCTCGTCGATGAGGTCCTTAACATTCTGCACCATGGACGGCGAGTTATCCCCCAAGTAGTCCTTGTACTCAAGGTCGTTCAAGATATCACGCGCTTTGGAGGCGTACCGCCCACCGGCGACCGTCACATGTCGGCCATCGGGGAACGGGTTTGGGCTGGGACTTGACTTGGCGAGGGTCTCGGAGGGGTCACCGATGGTCGGGGGTATATAGTACGGCCTCAGGGGATTGAAGCCTTCTCGGTGAGTCGACATTGTGCATGCGACCGCATTGGTCTCGGGAGAAGGAATTGCAGAGAGAAATGCGACGTCGAGCTCGGATCCTAGAAAATGAAATCATGCTCGCCCGCGGCCCACAAACCCAGCCTTCGGAGATAGAGAGGGCGGGACCGGAGTCCGGCAAATTGATTCACCGACCGATAAGGCCTCCGCTATCCGAAGCTCGAGTCTAGTACTCACTTTTTCGGCCTGCTTAAAATCATCTTGGATCTAAGAGGACGAGACGAATCCGCGGAGGGCCCAGCGTCCATTGAGCGAAATTGGCGTGTTCCAACCTTTTTGACATTTGCATGCTCGGGACGAAGATCATTTCGACAAGTTTAAAATCGCATTGAAATTCTTTCCAGTTTCGCATTTCCCCGGTTTCTCGTTACTCTTCCCCGCGGTCTATCCTCCGAATACCCCGGCAGCCATGTCCGCATCACGATCCTTTGCGACCAGCTTGGCCAAGCTTCCGGCCACGGCCTGCCGACGAACTCAGCCCTTCCTCAGCAGAGGTAGCGTCCTATCACAGACCTCTTCTCGAAGCCGATCAGCCATTATTCCTCGAGCCGCCCGCTTCTCCCCGTATCCCAGAGAGCATTCACCACCTCGGCACAACGGCGACACGGACATGTTGAACCTCCGAAGCCGGGCGAAGAGTATGTTCGCCGAGCTAGAACACCACACCGCCGAAAGACTAACATTTCATAGGCTCTGGATTACCTTTATCGAGAAGGATGGCCAGGAACACAAGATTGCTGTCTGCGAAGGAGACAACCTTCTAGATATTGCTCAAGCGCACGACCTGGAGATGGAGGGCGCATGCGGAGGCTCCTGCGCCTGCTCCACCTGCCACGTTATCGTCCTCGAGGATGAATACTTCGACAAGATGCCCGAGCCAGAGGATGACGAGAACGACATGCTGGACCTTGCGTTTGGCCTCACCGAGACGAGTCGCCTGGGCTGCCAAGTACTCATGACCAAGGAGCTGGACGGCCTCCGGGTGAAGCTGCCCTCCATGACGAGGAACCTGCAGGCGAGCGATTTCCAATAAAAATAAAAAAGGACATGATGAGCGGCGGGAATGTTTTGATATGAGGACTTGTATTTGTATCTATTACCCTGGGAAGAAAAGGACCGGCGATGGCGGGGATTCAGGTGCATTAGGGGTATCTTTGTTGCGACTTTCGTTGCGAGGGCCGGAAGAGATCGGCCTGATGATTCTACTACTCCTCTTAAAGAAAAAAGAACACATTAACCTTATGCCTCCTCGAGCGCACCCTTCTTCAGGCCGCCGCCTCCTGAAGCGATGAGCTCCAGGAATCCCTTCTTGCTCATCTCGTTGACCTTTTCCTTTCGTTGCTCCATGCCGATGACGCCCTCCTTTCTCGAGTTCTTCTCCGTCTCGAGTGCCTTGACCTGCGCGGCACGTACGGCGTTGAACAACTTGACCACACCGCGCTGTGCCACCTTTCGAAGCCTCCTCTCCGTCACTAGAATCTCCGACGTTGACGTCTCGAGCTCGCCCGTGGTGTCGTTGGCGGTCGCGATGAGCACGTCCTTTACTCTGCCCTTTTCCAACGCCAATCGCTTCTGGTCGCGAATCTGTTTTCTCGCCTTGGATTCTAGGGCGCTGTCCACCGCCGCCTTTGAGGCCTCGTGGGCGGCGGCGCTTCGTGACAGGACGGGATCTGATCGCTTGGATGTTGACAGTTTGGTGGAGAGAATCTTGGAGAGCGATGTAGCGAAAGCATTGGGGTCGTTGCGCTTGGACTTTTTCCTCTTTCCACCAACCTCCTCATCGTCGTCATCGTCGTCGGAACCTTCTTCATCCTCCTCTTCATCGTCCTCCGCCTCCGAGTCGCTTTGGGGCTCTGCCTGTGCCTTTGCTTTTGTCTTCTTAAGTGGCTTCTTCAATGCGGGACCTTCCTCATCTGAGCTGGTCCCTTCATTGTCGGAAGCGCCCACATCGTCGACCTTGGCGTTGTGAATGTCGTCGTCGGAATCGAGGAGGTTGACAGCATCAAAATTTTGCTGCGCGTCGTCGCCCTCAGAGTCGCTGTTGTATTCTTGCAGAGCTCTCCGCTTCTGCTTCTTTGAGGGCCGTTGTACACGACCATCGTTTTGTCGCTTCTTCCTGTTGCCTGGGCCAGCCATTGCGAATGTCGAGTTGTTGCTGAGGCTGAAAATGTGCAATTGTTGATGGGACGTCGTCGCGCTGATGCAGGGCTCGTCGTGAAACTTTTTTGAGAATTTTGCCGGGGAAATTTTCTGGTAAGTGGAGGGGCGGGCCAGGGCGGTGAGCTAAGCTCGGAGTCTGAGTGTGGGGCAGATCGGGGTGGGGCCGTGATCTGGTCCGGGATGGACTCAGACAGGTGCCGATCTGGCTGCTGTAATGGTATGGGGGATGAACTTGGTTGTTACTTAAGGAAACGATTTGGTTGGGAGAGGATATGTGACATTTGTTTATTTCAAATCAACAAGTACACCTGAAAGTGAAGCAGCCCAATCCTAGCCCTGAAATACCGTCTCGTTGGTGGAATAATGATTGCGACGAGGGCCATCTCGTAGAAGTAAGGACAATGAAATTTGAATTAAGCACGAGATATTAGATACTACAAAGCTATTCCAAAAACAACCCAGAGGAAAAACAGTCGTCCTCGCGATTCCAGAACCGCGACCCTATTTCGTTCTAGAAAAACTGGTGAAGTCGGTCCCAGATTGAGGGAGGAGACTTGAAGCCTCAGGGGCATCCGGTGCTTCAACCACTGTTGTCCAGGTCTCCTTGCCGTCAATGTAGAGTGTGTAGTTGAGACTGCTCTTCTCTCCCTGCTTCTCGATCGAAAAGGAACCAAATTTGGAGGTGCCACCGGGGATATAGCTATCTTGCTGTTAGTGGCGGAAATGAAAGGTAACGAGGCAAACTTACTTCATCATAACATCTTCATCGTCTGTCTGCTTATATGTCGGGAAAGGAGAAGCAAATTGGTTCAGAGGGCTGGTGGAAAACTCGTGAGCGGCAGCAGACTGAGGCCATCGCGAGCCAACAGGTGGAGGGAACCTTGTGGCAGCAAACTCGTGTCGATCGCCGGACAGGATAACAACACCAGTGCCTCGTGCGCCGGAATCCCACATGGCCTCAAGGATCTGCTTTCGCTCCGTAAGGAAACCGCCCCAGGTATCCTTGACATTGACAGGCCAGTTCTTGGTGAAGGGGACAGACGAAGCAATGAACTTCCATCGAACTCCCTGGGGCTCAGGACGGGCCAACCAAGACAGCAGGTCAGCCAGCTGCTCCTTTCCAAGCATGGTCTTGTCGGTCGCATTGAATGGGAGGTTGTTGCTGGAGCGGTAGCTGCGGGTGTCCATCATGAAGAAGCTGGCCGGGCCCTGAGTGAACTCGTACCAAGTAGCGTTACTCCTTGGGCCGCTCTGTGTAGCAGACTGAGCTCTGGGCGGGTTAACGTTGGCTTGATAGATGTGCCAGGGATCGACAGCGGCGCTGTAGATGCCAGTTGTGTTTGAGGACCAGTCATTTGAGATTTCGTGGTCATCAAGGACGTGAATCCAGCTCAGGTTCTGAGCTACGGGAGCCCAGTCTGGTGAAGCGTAAACTTGGCGGTATTGCATGCGGTATTCCTGAACCGACTTTCCAAATCGCTCTGGAACATCGACATAGATGAAGTCGCCCAGGAACAGCATAAACTGAGGGCTCAGCGAGGGAAGCTTTTCTGCCAAGTTCCTCAGGCCAGGGATAGCCAGGGGGTGGTCCACCGGATTGTAGGGGAAGCGAGGCAGGATGCAAGAAGTAGAGAGGAACGTGAACAATCCATTCTCGGTGTCGGGCATTTGTCCTGGCTTGGGAGCAGATCGGAACTCGCCAGTATGGTTGTTGGAGGTCCTCCACTCATACTTTCTCTGCTTTGAGTCGTCGAGGGGTATAGTCAGAGTTGTTGTGAAATCGGTGCTGTTGTCAGTCGACGTGACAAAGCCCGCGGTCAACCACAAGTTGGTCTCAGATGACAGCTGGGGATCTTGAATGTGGTATTCGAATGTGATGGGCAGCTTTGTCTGATCCGGCTCGCGGATGACGAAGCGAGCCTCTGATGGGGAGACGTATCCAAGACGAACGAATGAGAGGTCATCGGCAGGGTAATACCATCTCGCGCGGAACAAAGCATCAGCTGTCAAGGCGATGAGGACGACGTTGATAAGGAAGGTCAGGAATGAGGCAATGGGGCGTCTGGCGCTGGGAGCTCCCAGCAAGAGGATCTTGGATGCGCTAGGAATCTTTTCACCAACGACAATCTTCTCCTTGATGTCAACCACATCGGTAACAACTTCAGGCTCGGGGGCGACTGCGACGCCGTTTCTGGTCAACAACGGTGTTGTAGATGAAATGGTGGACTCTTTCACGGTGACATCGACTTCATCCTTGAGGACCTCCACTTGGGGCTTAGAAAAGTAGGTCGCGATGTAAGAGGGGACATAGATGGCGAAGAGTGCAAATGCAATTGAAGGGAAATGAGCCTGTCATGGAGGTTAGACTTGTCTCGGGAGCTTTCTGAGGCTGCCTGGCTTACAGGGAACTACATGTATTGTTAGTCAATTATGTCATTCAATCCATCGGAGAATACAAACAAGTCTGAAAAAGACGACGGCACATATCCTCAGGGCGACCGAGGATACGTTTGCGACTGTCGTCTGGAGGGCCATTTTGGAGATGGCCGTTTAGGGGAAGAAAGCGCCGGCTGACGGTTGGCAATGGATGGCGTGGAGGGGCCAATTTAGGAGATATCGTCGATCAAGGAGAGTAGAGAGAGAATGCGAGTAGGACGTCATGCCAATCTGTCAATGCGACATGAGGATCAAAGGTTGCGTTTGGGGGATTGTTCAAGAAGTCAGCCACGTACTCCTTGAAAGAGCTTGACAGGGGAGTGAGGTCATCATCCTTGATAACGAGTGATTGAACACGCCTGAACGCGTATTGGCAAATGACCTGTGGCTGACACCCCTTGGCGCACCAACAGGGCGTGGCTTGCGGCTTCTAGACTGTGGCTAGTTCAGCTCAGGAGGGGCTCCGCTCCAGCTAGGTGGCATTCCCATCCATTTCCAGGGGTTCAGCGCCCAGGGGCCCGGTGGGTGCAAAATTCCGCGCCGAAGCTCAATCGTGGCCCGTTCAGTTACATGTGCTCCAGTACCATCCACTTTGGCGACAGCTTGTCCTGAACCAGCCGTCCAGTCAAGCACGCGACAACATCTCCCACAACACCGCAACCATGAGACTGCCGACACTTCTCGCCGGGCTGTTCGCCTGCCTCATCACCGACGTCGCCGCTACTGCCCTGACTTATAAGCTCGGTGCCAACGAGAAGGCCTGCTTCTACACTGCGACGAAAAAGGAGGGCGAGAAGGTCGCATTCTACTTTGCCGTGAGCCTCACACGACGCCACCATACGCATCGGAACTCGAGCTGAATATAAAACTATAGGTCCAATCTGGAGGTTCTTTCGATGTCGACTACATTGTTGAGGGTCCCAATGGCAAGATCATCATGGACGGCCAGAAGGAGAGGCAGGGCGACTTTGTCTTCTCGGCCAACGTGGTTGGTGACTACTCGTTCTGCTTTGACAACGAGATGAGCACCTTTGCCGAGAAGTATGTCGACTTTGAGATTGCCGTCGAGAACGAGGCCCGCGCCCAGCTGCCCTCGAAGCAGGGAACCACCCCAGAACAGACCTCTGTCTTGGAGGAGGCTATCTTCAAGGTGTCTGGCCAGCTCTCCACCATCTCGCGCAACCAAAAGTACTTCCGAACCCGTGAAAACCGCAACTTTGCCACCGTCAACAGCACCGAGGGCCGAATCATCAACTTTAGCATGATCCAGATCGGCCTTATCATCTGTATGGGTGCCTTGCAGGTGTTTGTCGTTCGGTTCTTCTTCCAGGTATGCTTGACCAATTCCAAGAGACTGGCATGCGCTAACTGTCCAAAAGGGTGCGCGCAAGGGTTACGTATAAAGGATTCGATGCATTATATACCAAGCTGGATCGGGGTGTTACGAGGCGCGAGATCAAAAAGGAGGCGGATACTGGAAATGTTATGTATAATCAATGGAAACATAGCTCACGGTCTGGCTGGGGATTTACGTGGCGCCTGTTTTCGGCCCCGAGGTTGTGATGTTCCATGCTTGGACGACGCCGATGAAAGTTGTCATGATGCGCTTGATTGGACTGCTCGAGATAGCGAGGGTTGTTCTAATAATTGTCGATGCAATGTCATAATATGACGTGAATATCTGAACTTTGAGCTTTCCTGAACACTTGAATGTCCGTACAATTCATCACCCTTTAAACGAAATGTCAAAATGACTGATTCTGAGGTTCTGTTTCCAAGTGCTCTAGGTGTCACTGAGGAGCCTGTAGGTAGCGCCCCAAGATCTTGGCGTGGTGCTGCAGCGGCCCGCGCTAAACCCGTTTTGGCGCGTCGCCTCTTGAAATTCTGAACCTTGGAGCCTCCGCGATCTTCAAAGACATTCAAACACTCCATCCCCATCACCACAACAAAATGACGTCGATCGCCGGGTCGCTTCAGGCTGCGCTGCCCAAGCCCAAGTATACGGGCGAGGACGAGGAAGCTCCCGCGCGAGCTCAGCAGCGTGGCGTGAGGATCGTTGGCCCAGGACAGCTTGACGAGACGCAGCTCGTGCTCAAACGATCCGGCCCTCCAGCCTACGGACAGCGATCAGGATGGCGACCACGCTCGCAGGAGGACTTTGGCGATGGAGGCGCTTTCCCCGAGATCCCCATTGCCCAGTACCCTCTCGACATGGGCAAGAAGGGCGCGACGACGAGCAACGCGCTGGCGATCCAGGTCGATTCCGAGGGCAAGGTTAAATACGACGCGATCGCGCGACAGGGCCACGGCGAAACCCGCATAGTTCACACATCATTCAAGGAGCTGATTCCTCTTCGACAACGCGCCGACGCGGGCGAGATTGATCTTTCGCGACCGGACAAAGAGTCTGTCGAGGCAACAACGGAAAGGACCAAGAATGCCCTGGCCGCGTTGGTTAGCGGTGCGGTGGCTGCGCAGAAGCCAAAGAATGTGAATATTGGACAGCGAAAGGATGCTACTTTTGTGCGCTACACACCGGCGAACCAGATGGGCGACAACTCGAAGAAGCAGGACCGCATCATGAAGATTGTCGAGAGGCAACGCGATCCTATGGAACCCCCCAAGTTCAAGCACAAGAAGATTCCTCGAGGACCACCCTCGCCCCCTCCGCCAGTCATGCACTCGCCGCCCAGAAAGCTTACAGCCGAAGACCAAGAGATGTGGAGGATTCCGCCTCCAGTCTCAAACTGGAAGAACCCCAAGGGTTTTACAGTACCACTGGACAAGCGATTGGCGGCAGACGGAAGGGGACTACAGGATGTGGCCATCAGCGACAAGCATGCCCAGTTTGCTGAGTCTATCAAGATGGCGGAACGTCATGCTCGTGACGAGGTTCAGCAGCGCGCCATGATGCAGCAGCGACTGGCGGAGAAGGAGAAGGCACAGAAGGAAGAAAATCTACGGGACCTGGCCCAGAAGGCCAGGGCAGAGCGTGCAGGCGCAGGCCGCAAACGCAGAGACTCTCGCGACTCCCGAGACTCGAGAGATTCGAGGTCACGATCCCGAAGTTACAGCTACTCAGAGTCTGATCGATCCGACAGCGAGGACGAAGAGGTTAGAGAGCGTATCAAGGCACGACAGGAGAAGCAGCGGGATGAGGAGCGAAAGCTACGGCAGAACCGCATGGGCGCCGAGCGCCGAGCCCAGGTTATGGCCCGCGAACAAGGCAGAGATATTTCTGAGAAGATTGCTCTGGGCGTGGCCAAGCCAACGCAGTCGAAGGAGACCATGTACGACTCGCGATTATTCAACCAGTCGAGTGGATTTGACAGCGGCATCAACGAGGACAACCCCTACGACAAGCCACTCTTTGCAGCGCAGGACGCTATCAGCAGCATCTACCGGCCACGAGCCAACCTGGATGACGATGACGCCGAGGCAGGAGATAGGGAGATGGCCAAGATTCAAAAGGCGAGCCGATTTGGAGAGGCACTGGGCAAGGGAACGTTTAAGGGCGCCGCCGAGGTTGAGGTCAGTATTTCAAGGTCTTTCACGTCATCATATCGTATGCTAACACACACCCTCCAGGCGCGAGAGGGACCAGTACAGTTCGAGAAGGATGCCGGCGACCCTTTTAATGTGGACAAGTTCCTGTCCGAGGTGGATCAGGGCTCGTCGTCAAAGCGAGGTTACGGTCTGCAGGATGAAGACAGCAGGCAATCAAAGCGGCCACGAGTGGACGACGACGACGAAGATTAAGCAGCAGATTGTACGGTTACGTGTGGTGTATAAAGTTAGACCCAGGTCAGGCGTCAATGATTAATATGGATGGTGTGTTCCAACAGCTTTTGCTATGAGGAGCAGATATTTGAGACCAACTCGGCTTTCATGTGCAGATACCACTTAGACTGTCCTTGTAAATCATCGTCAGCATTGATTGCTTTTCTACGTAATAGTAACCTCAGAGCAAGACGAGGCAGAGTAAAGTCACATCTCACTTGACCTTGCACTTAGGTACAAGTTATATATATGTGTCATGCCCAAGTCGGTGTGTCAAATTTCCGCTCCCTTCCGCTTTACAATTTCGACCAGCAACACAGGGATGCCTGGAGAACTTTACCCCGAAAAGCTACGACGTGGTCACGCACGTTGAAGTCTTTTGAGTAGCTCCATCTCCAATACGTGGAATTGGACCTCTTGGGTCCCCCTCCCCCAGCCTCGGAATTATGGCCGCTTCGGGGCCCCGACTTGCGGGGGGCCAAGGCGACGACCCGCGATTCCCTGGACTCGAACAAGAATCATCATGTTATTCACCATGCCATGCCATTCCGCAACAGGGTCTTTGCCGGAGCTAAGAGGGCTTCTCCTGACAGCCGGGTTCCCCTCTCGCTAAGTCTTTCTCCCGAACACCGAATGCAAAGATGGGGAACCTCCCCCAACTGGTCGTCACGTTAGCCTGAAAGGAGGCGATCGGCATCTCCCCATGGGGAAACATGGGCCTGCTCGGTGGAACTCGAGCTCACCTTGCCAGGTCTTGACTCGAAGCTTCATCCCCCAAATGACAATGGGGGTTGACTGGGCTGTGGGGGACTTGGGAAGCTTATAAAAGGGAGATGAAGCTCGTGAAGCTGTCGGTGAAGAACTAGGGCTTCCAGCAAACTCACATCTCCCACCGCCGCCATGAAGTTCCACAGCGTATCCCTCGCCGCCTTGCTGCTTCAGGCACCTCAATGGGTGGCCGCAGCTCTAAAGGCAACCGAGTCCGACACTGAGCTGGTCATCTCCAACGACCGCCTCTATGCCGCCGTCCAGAAGCCTGGTGGCTCTATCGTGAAGCTCACCCTCGATGGAACGAACCTCCTGGGCACGAGATCGGGCTCTACCGGTCAGGGCCCGTACCTCGACTGCTACTGCACGCCCAAGGGATTCTGGACTCCCGGCACCACGACGCCCAAGTACAAGCTCTTCAAGGGTAAGGATTCGAGCGGCAAGGACTACGGCGGCATCATGATGGCCGACACGTTCACCGAGACGGGCCAGGTTCTGGAGCAGTACTGGTTCCTTCGAGACGGTGAGACGGGCCTGCACACCTTTAGCAGAGTGGCCTACCATAACGAGGAGCAGCCGTTCCTGCGCAACCTGCAGGAGCTGCGCACCATGTTCCGACCCAACAGCGAGATGTGGACGCACCTCCTGACCAACGAGAAGCAATACGCGCCTCTCCCTGGAAAAGAGGCACAGGCGAAGCAGGTCGTGGTGCAGGATGCGACGTGGTATATGGGCAACACGCCTGATGATGCCTATGTCAAGCAGGAGGCGGACTACTTTACAAAGTACACCTTCCAGGACAACTGGCGTGATATCAACGCCTATGGACTGTAAGTGCTCATATATGCTTTCGAGAATGGTTGCTGATTTGAAAAGGTTCGCCGATGGCTCCAAGACCGAGGATGGCGATGCTTATGGTGCTTGGCTCGTTATGAACACCAAGGACACCTACTTTGGAGGACCTCTGCACTCGGATCTTACTGTGGATGGTATCCTCTACAACTACATCAGCTCCAACCACCATGGAGACCAGACTGTAAGCAACCATAACCCTGACCTTGTGACAGTTAGCTAAGAAGCCACAGCCCAACATTACCCATGGCTTTGACCGCACATTCGGACCTGTAAGTATACCCCGAGTTAGGAGAAATGAACATGTCTAACTGGAGATAGCAATACTACCATTTCAACCGCTTCCCTGCCGACACGGATATCCTGACTGCTCAGGCTGATGCCGCTCAGTATGCGGACCCTGAGTGGAACGCCGACTTTTACGACTCCATCGCCAAGCATGTCCCTAACTACGTCCCCTCCAAGAACCGCGGCACCTTTGAGGTCAGGGTCGATCTGCCCAAGGGAGCCAAGAACCCCATCGCCGTTCTCGCCCAGAGCGGTGTAGACTTCCAGGACAATGTGTTTGACGTCAACGCCTACCAGTACTGGGCCAATCTCGACGACAGCGGCAGGGCGACCATTCCCATGGTCAAGGCTGGCACGTACCGTCTAACCGTCTATGCTGATGGCATCTTTGGACAGTTCACCAAGGACAAGATCAAGATCAAGGCTGGCAAGACTGAAAAGACAAAGGTCACCTGGAAGGAGGAGTCGTCGGGCAAGGAGCTCTGGCGCATTGGAACCCCCGACAAGACCTCGGGCGAGTACCGTCACGGCTTTGAGCCAGACACTTCCAAGCCGCTGCAGCCGGAGCAATACCGCATCTACTGGGCGGCGTACGACTTCCCCAAGGACTACCCCGATGGTGTTCACTTCAAGGTCGGTGAGAGCGACGTGGGCAAGGACCTCAACTACGTGCACTGGAGTGTGTTTGGCGGACGGGCAAACTACGTGCGCCCCGAGGCTTATGTCGGTAACGGCGATGTCAACAACTGGACCATCGCTTTTGATCTCAAGGAGTCTCAGGTCAAGCGCAAGAAGCAGGCCACCTTTACGGTTCAGCTCGCTGGAGCCAAGACTGCCGCCGGAAATACGGATGTGTACAACGCCTCGGAGCCTCACTCGAACCTCAAGTACACGGTCAACATCAACGGCAAGGATCTCGAGCCGTGGGTTATTCCGTAAGTGTGCTTCCCCCTCTAGAAGATGTCAGTGCTAACTTGTTCAAGGTATCATCACAGCAGCTCATGTGCTGTGCGCTCTTCTGTGAGCTGCTACAACATTGCGCACAAGTTTGTCTTTGACGCGGGTCTCTTGAGCAAGGGCGAGAACGAGATTGTGCTGAGCCTGCCGTACAATGCTACTGACTATGAGTCTGCTGTGCTGCCGGCTTCTGTTTATGTGCAGTACGACGCTTTGAGGCTTGAGATTGACTAATGTGGTCAAACTTGTATGGAAGTGTAACGAGTTGGAAATAGCTTCCGATGCCGGCATGAGAATAATTAAATGATGAAGAAAAAAACTCGGAATGAAACTCGAGATCATGCGATAGTCTGTAAAATAGTTGTATCGCCAATGGAGGTTTTGAACCAACATGCCTGTAACATCGGAGGCTTTGTGACGTCTGAAACCTCCGGAATGCGACTGAGATGGTTCGTCCATGTGGAGCTGTTGAGGACCAAGAGCGAAGAGCGACGCAGTCGGAGGGTTTTCGCGTCGCGAGTCAAGTCAGATGATTTGAAGGATCAATTGAGAAGGAACTAACAACTGATTTGGCTTGGGTTCTTATAACTGTTAAAGACTAGAACTGCACAAGATAATTAATTGCATTGCATCCTGCATTCGCCTCAATCTCACCTCATCACACCTCAACACCAACTCTCAGTACTTACATCTTGGCTTCAACCAACACCAAAAAAGCCCATCATGGCCTCCGGCGCCTTCTTCAACCCCAGAACCCTCCTCCTGGTTACGCCCCTCGTCTCATCAACCTGCTCCCTCTGGTTCGCCTGGGACCAAGACTTCTTCCTCAAGATCTTCACCCGCCCACCCGTGGAGCACAAGCAAGCCGACGCCATCCTTCCAACCTACATCACGGGCTTCTTCGGCTCCGGGCCGTGGGCCGTCGTGTCACTCATCGGCACCACCTTCTGGACCTCGCTCGCCGCCGTGTGGCTGGAACGGCCTCTACTGCGGAGCCGCGGGTCGACGGCGTTTTACGCGGGTACGGCTGCGCTCGCGCTGGGACACCTTGTTTACGTGCCCGCCGTCGCTTGGAAGCTCAAGAATCTTATGGACGACACGTGCGCTGAGGAGGGGACGGATAATGTGGGCATGTTGAGGAGGTGGCTGAGCGTCAACATGACGAGGATGCTGACGGCGGATATTGGAGCTTGGCTTTGCGCTGTTGTTGCCATTTCGAGGACCCTGGCCGTTTAGAGTCGGAGTATGAGGTTATCGCCATGTCGGAGGTTTCTGGGTCATGGCCTGTATGATACTGGAATTATCCTATCTTGTTCTACCAAAAATGCAAAGCAGCTCTAAGCACAATGTACAATACTACAACTGTTGATGTTTCTTGCCGGGTCAATGACCCTTGTTTAGGATTCTTGAAATGATGCCACCCTTGGCGCGTGTTCTATTCATAGACGCTTAAATCCGTAACTTATCAATCATGCCAAGACACGTTTAATCGCTTTGAAGAAGGTGATGCAAGTTACAGTTTGAGGACAGAAATGTCTCTGGTACCTGAATCAAATCACTTGCCCACACTCACAAATTTGACTGCGAGGGATCCTTTCTCACGATTGAGAGCGTCTTCATATCGGACACACAAGGAGTTGACTTCTCGGCAAATGACGTGTAATATATGGTTTTGCCTTATCGCGACTTTCGAATGATAGCACAGCACACCGCAGCGATTGGTGACGGCTCGGGCTCTTGTTCACTCCCGAGCAACACTTCTGCCCAACACGAACCCTCCAGCAACATGAGCACTGGTTGCTTTTTAAAGAATTCTGTGCTGACTCGCCTATCTAGACCATTGTTCGCTTACCAATAACACCGTCCGGGTTACCATACCACATGGTCTCGTATATGTAAGTTTTCTAGCGTCCGGTGGACCTCGTCCGGATCACCGACGGGATGAACATGATAAACCAGGGGAAAACTTTACATTTTCTTCTTTATCTCCGGACAACAGACCAAAAAGAGTTTGGCTGCCCTGTGGAGACAGGAATGGGTGACGCTATGCTCGGGATCTGGGAGGATCGATCGATCGTTTCGGTCGTGGTCGTGGTCCAGATTACGCGTCTCCTCGACCCAAGCAGCCAGCCACAGCAAAGACACTTGCCTCCCTTGCAAGGAACCTGCAGCAACTTATTTCTGGGGCTGTTTTCTTTTTAGACTGATTCTATTTGATGGGAAGTAGTCTGACTGATGCGATTCCTTTTTGGCCGTCGTGTTGGCCTCGCAACCCCTGATTTAAAGCACATCATGGATATCCTCACCGGAGCACAGCCTTGATTTTACGGTGTCCACCCAGAAAGCGTGGGTGTGGATACGGGTATGTGGGGGAGGAGAAGAAACATCGATAGACTGAGTGTTGGCATTCCGGACTGTCTAAAGCCGGTGGTGGTGTTTATCATGGCTCCATACCCTTGGGCATTGCGTGTACCAAGTGAGGCGTAAGTGTTTCAGTAGTTTCTTTTAACCACTATAATCTGTGATTCAACCCCGAACACTCCGGTATTCTTTCTTCGACATCACCTTTACACACCCGATTATACTTGACAGTCAACACAATGGCCCGACTTATACCTGAAGTCAAACCTGGAGAGACGCCACCGGCGTACGACGAGATCCTGCTCTCCAGGCCAGGACAGGATGTCCGACGTGCTTCTCCAAGCATGCCCTGGTGGAACCCGCGATACTGGAGGAAGCGAGTATGGGCAGGAGTCGTGGTAGCTGTTCTCGTTATCCTCGCCATCATTATTGGGGTTGCGGTTACACAGGCGAAGAAGAATAAGTACCCAGACTATACAGCGCTTTCGTATAGCCTCAAGGATACAAGTCGGTTGTTACTCTTTGCTCATCAGAATTTGTATCTAACAATTGTCACAGTTGATGGAGAGTCTTTCTTTGACAATTTCAACTACTTTACTGGATATGACCCCAGTAAGTACAGCTCTAGCTCCGGAGTTCACCAACTGACGCAATTCTAGCTGGGGGTTTCGTTCACTATGTTCCCAAAGAACAAGCAACATCTCTTGTATAACTCCTCTATGAACCTTGAAAGTTGTTGTGATACTGACTTGCACAGAACCTGACCTACGCCTCGTCGAGCTCCGCCATCCTCCGAGTCGACACATCCGTCGGCCCCAATGACGAACCCAACGCCTCGACGGGCCGCTTCTCGGTGCGCGTCGAGTCCAAGAAGACGTACGACGACGGCCTCTTCATCTTTGATGTCAAGCACACTCCCTACGGCTGCGGCACCTGGCCCGCCCTCTGGCTCACCGATCACTCCAACTGGCCCGACAATGGCGAGATCGATGTTATGGAGGCTACGAATCAGGCTGCCGACGGAAACCAAATGACACTGCATACTACATCAGGCTGCTCTATGGATGTGCGACGGAAAGCCACTGGCAAGGCGTTGCAGAAGAACTGCGACCACAGCAAGAACGACAATGCGGGTTGTGGTGTCAAGTCCGACGATGATGGTTACGGAACAAGCTTCAACAACAACGGCGGAGGAATCATGGCTATGGAATGGCGAGACGAGGGTATTCGCATGTGGCAGTTCGCCAGAGACTCTATCCCCTCCGACATCAAGAGCAAGAAGCCCAACCCAAGCACCTGGGGAACAGCTCTCGCCGACTTTCCCAACACGGACTGCAACATTGGCTCTCACTTTAAGAACAACAGCATCGTTGCAAACATTGACTTGTGCGGCGAGCTGGTGTATGCCGTCTGGGATGAATCGGGATGTAAGTGGATGTGGTCAACTGGGAGAGAACTAGACTGACGATTACAGGCCCGAGTAACTGTACTGATCTCGTTGCTAATAACCCTGATGCTTTCAAGAATGCGTATTGGGAGTTTGGATCTTTCGAGGTTTATCAAGCCTCCTGAGCTTGAGTGTCGGATTGGTGTGGACGACTCTTTCTTATGATTCGAAGCGCGGCGTTAAGGAAAAGGGACTTGTGTTTGACTTTGAACCTGTTTGTAGATAGATACATGTTGAAGAATAGACAGATCATAGAATCTTCCTTTGCAAACTCGTTCCTGTTTGAAGCGTTTTATGTATTACACACCTCTGTTGATACACGTACAATCGTCTATTCCGCCATCGGCACATCCGCCAGGGGCCAAAGATCCAAAGAGGAGAGAGAAGTCCGTCTCCCAACGCCAGCCCTATGCTCTAATAAAACCCCAAACTCCCACAATAAAATATTCATATCTGTACAACACAATCCACCATTTTTTGCTGTTCATATCATCCTTTACTCGTCCTTGGCGGGCGACCTCATCCAAGCATCAATAGCCGCACTGAACGCCGCAAACGCCAAGCACCCACCGGCCGCAGCCTGAGGGCCAGCGTTCTTGGCCAGGACGCCGCCCGTCAGACATCCGGCGGCGACGCTGTTGGTGAGGTCGTTCTTTGCACGGAGACCCTCGACGCCACACTCGATGCCCGAGTACAGGGCTCCGACCTTGCCAAAGTTCTTGGCCATGGACCACGACCGCGTTCCCATATCCTTGAAGCCGATCCTGAGCTGCTCCTTTAGCGGGAGGGAGCTGATTGTGGTCTGCGGGGCGCCGGGGGCGGCCGTGTGGTAGGGTGTATCGTAGGACATCTAAAGAAGAGAGCGAATTAGCTGGTGATTCTTCAAGGATGAAAAAGTGATGACGTACAGAAGCCATAAACATTCCAAACACACCACCCATGCCAAAGCCCATCACTCCGGACATGACCGACTTTCCATAGCAAGACTCCATCGCAGCTTGGACCTATAATTCTCACGAGTTAGCCCAACTTTGCGCCCCTCCACATGCCGAGAGGAGGGAAAAACGTACAGCTTTGACGTTGGGATCTTGAGGTCCGCCGGGCGTGGGCATCGCGCCCGCAGCAGCGGCGGTAGCAGCAGTCGGAGGAGCGGTCCCGGGAAAGTTCATCGTGGCTGCGTTGATATGGTGGAGGTTATCGCGGGTTTAGCTACGGCCGAATGGACTTGGGGGAAATCTTTCGGAGGCAAGATTTTTGCCAGCTGCCACCGCTTTCCGGGGGCGGGATGATATCGGCCCCACCCTTCCGGACCTTGGCGCGGGGCTCTATTGAACCGAACTTCAATCTTCAATCTTCAACTCAAAAGGTACATAACCCCCCACCTACCAAGACAGGTAATATCACATCACGATAATGCCACATCAAGGATCTCAAGTCGACCAAAACTACTTTGAATGCTAACCTCGGAGTATCTGCGCGGATCAACTAAATCGTTACAAAACTGGAACCATGAATGTGAACCTTGTAAACCCCGTCCTTCACCCCCCCCCCGTCACAATTCCCTGGCCAAGTCTCGTCCAGCAAGACCTTCCATGCTTGTGAGTTACAACCATCACATATCTGTTACTGGTAGTCCGTCGCAGTCTCTCTCGTTAGCAAATATTCATTATCCCTTTGCCATAAAGTCATTAAGTCATCCCCATCCTGTGCCACAAATCTTTGGACTCGGGTGCTGAATCAGTTGCGCTCATGAGACGGCTGTGGCTCGTCTAGTTCTGGTGAAGGGTGGGGCGATCAGGAAGAGGTCGTCGCTTGGGAGCAGGCATCTGCTCATCCTCGACAGAGATGCTGCGCTTTCTGTTCTGCAGCATGGCATCAGCCTCGCGGCGAGCAAACGCCTCCTGCTCTGGTCCCGTGAATGTGAAGGGGAACATCTCGCGAATCGAGGGCAGTCGAAGGGGCCCTTCCTCCTTGCCCGGGGCGGGCGTCTGGAAAGTGGGCTGGACAGAAAACTGGCGAGAGGCTTGAGTGAACGTCTGGTAAGAAGCTCGGGTAGGGGTCTGCTGAGAAGTCGTCGCGTAGCTCTGGTAGAACGGGACGTACGAAGAAGAACCTTGAACCTGGGTGGTTGTGGCCGCGGTGAGTCCCTGAGTGCGTTGAAAATCTTGGTGGGCTTCTGTGGCCGTGCCCCGAATGCCACTCCCGAAAGACTGAGGCTGGCGGCTGAGAAGAGGGTTGAGTCCAGAAGAGGGTTGGGTGACGGGCGCCTGCAAGGTAGTTGGCTGTCTGACAGGCTGCGCAAGCTTAGTAGCCTTGGCCTGGCGCCGGATTGCCTTTGAGGGCTTTTGCTGGCCAGATGCAAGAGAGCCGGGCGCAGAACCCGAGTTGCTAGCAAAAGGGTTGACAAAAGAGTTGGCAACAGTGTTACGAGCAGGGGTGGTAGCAGTGTTGGCAGCAGTGTTAGCAATGGGATTGGCAAGACTGTTTCGTCCGCTCTGGTTGACGGGCTTGTACCCCGACGCAATAGCTTCTGCAAGATCGCGCCCAGTGGCAACCTTGTACAGATGCTCAGCGGTAAATCTTGGGCCATCCTCAGCAGGCGGGGCGGCCTTGCGCCCACGCTTCGTCTTGGGCTTGGGCTTGTTGATCTCGTTCAGAAGAGAGGCCAAGGAGTCGTCCGAAGTGGGAGCTTGAGCGGGAGCAGGAGGGGGCGAAGTCTTGTTCTCCTTGAACCACTCTGTTTGCTCTATCAGTTTCCAAATCGTAAACGGAGCAAACGAACGCCAACTTACCAATGTCTCGCAGGTGCTTCTCCAAGAAGGGGTTGGCCTTGGGGGACTTGGCGCCAGGCTTGAAGTTCTGATAATGGTGCTCATCTGTTTGATTGTTAGCGCAAACGGAGAAAGTGTGATATTACTGCTTACAGAGCATCGTGTTGGTGTACTCGCGGCGGGCATTGGCTCCAACCTCCCTTGTCATGAGTTCAGCACATTGCGGCCAGGTCAGAAGACGTTTGACAGGGTTGGCAGCGTGTGGCGAGACGGGGACAACGATCTCCCAAAAAACCCGCTCCTCTTCGGTGGACCAAACCTTGCCGCCCATCTTGCAAAAAATCGCAGAAGAAGCAGAGCACTAGGCTTGTCGTTGTGGGTATCGGAGAGGGAGAGAGATGCGATCGAGGACTGGTCAAGTAGTGCTACGAGAGAGTCGGCGTTTGCAAACTTGTTTGGAAGAGGTTGAGTCTCGAGATAAAATTACAAACGGGAGGATCAGAGGGAAGATTTATAGGTTGGGGTGGTGTTGCAAAATGTCCCAAGATGGGTGATTCAGTCCCAATTGTATTGTCGTGATCTTTTGGATCATCGTTGTGTTGAGAATTGGGCAGGGCCAGGGCGCTGAATAGAAGACAACACAATAAGTATTGTTGGTGATTCACCTATTTGGGGCATGCAATCCGAAATAGGCTGCTTGATCGAGGCCGATTTTGTTGGCGGCTGGTTGACGGTGACAATAGCAACAATATCAGACGACAGTTATTCTTCGAATATGCTGCGAGGCTCAGGCGCCTGAACCCCTCGAGAAAGGAGAAACGATGATAAGTGTCGCTCAGCCCTTGAGAACTGTTTTCAGTTAGTTATTGTTTACCATTTGAGGTTATTCGTATTCAACTCACAATGCTCTTCTTCTCCAAAGGGATCACCCCGTCTCTCACCCAGAACCCCCAGCCCCCAGTCATATTTGCGAGCATCATATCCGTCGTTAGCCTGTCGCCGACGAATGCAATGTGCGCAGGGTCAGTGACGCCTGTTTCTGGATGCTTTTGGAAGTATTCCATGATCTCCTCCCCGCACCCTGGCTTCTTGACTGCGTGAGGAAGCACTGGAACGCCTGTATTCCTCTCCACCTCGGAGGCTAGCTTCATATTCTTGTCCCATGAAGTTGCACCGGCGGTATTTGACACCACGAGCAGCTTCCGACCGGGGTATGCTTGCCTTAGTTTCTCAAAGTGAGTCTGTCGCAACCTTAGCAAATGACTCCATGTGTCTCTCCCGAGATCATTGATAATTCACCTGATAGGGACCGTAGACTTCAATGCTATCAGGGTAGGCAAAACAATCGTCTTTGTCAAGGACGACCGCCTTGATCTCTACCTTTCGGCCATCCTTCTGCAGTCCCTTCTCCAAAGGGATTGGCAGGTCATTGAAGGTGGATACAGTGTGATGGGGCAGACAAAGACTCGGCTTGAAGAATAGCCTCGTAATGTTTAACGATGCCGAGAGATTCAAGTTCATCGTGATACAGTTTCGAAGGTTGATGACTGTGATGTTCTGAGTGAAGGGAATGATGGTTGAGAGGAAGTTGCAAGCTCGCGCCACAAAATCTGCGCCACAAAGCGCCACAGCCAATTTAGCAAGGAACGCGTTACTCAAACGCGACTGGTCATTGCATCTCCTTCGTCACCCCTGTTCACCTTTGAATAAGGCAAATCAGTCGCTGTAGGGATACGGTTTGATCTTGCTTCTACATAAATCTCCATCATGCCGCGGAAAAAGGCAGTTCTTGAGCCAGGCCATCCCCCGGCAGAAGCACCACGATCTCTCCGAAAACGAAGCCACCAGGAGCTCGATGCAATCCCAGAATCAGACCTCGAAACGACGCCCTCGAAGCGCATACGAAGCTCAGCTCGATACTCACCGGTAGCCAACGATGATTCTGACAGTCAAATTGAGGCCTTCACTGCGAATGGAACTGGAAGCCCTGCAATTGCTAGCACTGAATCATTAAAGACCGACGAAGACGAGACCCCTAAACCCACTCCTCGACGTCGAGGTCGACCCCCGAAGAAGGCCGTGAATGGAGAAACACCCACCCCGAAAGCGAGCCGCACTGCTCTCTTTCAAACCCCTACAAAAGCTGCGGCCTTTTCTTTGAGTGCTGCCACCCCTCGGGCGGCAGATCGATCCGCAAGGAAGAAGAGCGCAAGGGCCTTCATAGAACATGTGGTGGGCGACAACCTCACGGATGAGGAAGACGAAGGACTCGCGAGGCATATCTACGATTCGAGCGAGGATGAGGAAGAGGGCGAGGATGGCATTTCGATTTCCGCAGACGCATCGGCCATAGACGAAGCTGCGACACCGTCAAAGAGGACCCCAAAGCCAAGGGGGCGACCCAAGAAGACCAGATCTCCAAGCCCGCCTCGCGACTTGCCTCCTCACGAACTATACTTTGCCCATAACAAGCCCGGAAGGCCAAAGACGTCGAACAATACCCTCGGATCACTCTCTTTGCTCACCCACGACGAGTACTTTACCATAATTAGGGAGAACAAAGACCACCATGAAGCCGATATCGAGTACTTGGAGAGTCTACATGCGGAATCCTTTCCACAATGGTCATTTGAGCTGTCTCAGGGCTTCAATTTGTGTCTCTACGGTTATGGCTCGAAGCGGCGGTTATTACACAAGCTTGCAGGGCATCTCCATGCTCGAAGCAGGCGGGACAAGGGAGACAAGATTGTCATAATCAACGGCTACGCTCCAACCACGACAATGCGCGAGATCCTTAGCACTGTAGGCACTGCTATCGACCCTTCTCAGCGCATCCCACTTGCCCAGCCCTCCGTCATGGTCCAGGCAGTCCTTTCTCACCTCGCCAACTCATCGATGACACTCACACTCATCGTCAACTCGATAGACGCAGCACCACTCCGCAAGCCCGCTTCTCAAGCCGCCCTTGCGCAGCTTGCCGCACATCCCCGTATACGTTTAATCTGCTCTGCTGACACGCCCGACTTTGCGTTGCTTTGGGATATCGGCGTGCGCTCTGCGCTGAACCTAGTGTTCCATGATTGTACGACATTTGCGGCGTACACTGCTGAGCTCGATGTTGTTGACGAGGTTCATGAACTACTCGGTCGCAATGCCCACCGTGTTAATGGCCGCGAGGGTGTTGCGTTCGTCCTGCGCAGTTTGCCCGAGAATGCAAAGAATCTGTTCCGCCTGCTGGTGGGTGAGGTTCTCATTGCCATGGAAGAAGAGGGCGAGGGCGGCGATGAACCCACGGGCGTGGAATACCGGATGGTGTACAACAAGGCGGTGGAGGAGTTTATCTGCAGTTCCGAGATGGCTTTCCGGACTCTGCTGAAGGAGTACGTACCCTCTTTCTTGGTTTCTTATATCGACCTGTTACTGACAAAGAGTAGATTCCACGACCACCAGATCATCAAGAGTATCACAGACGCCCTAGGAACAGAGTTGCTGAGTCTTCCGTTCCGGAAGGATGAGTTGGAAGCAATCTTGGAGGATCTGATGTCATAATTTGGATAATCACTACAGTACACGTAAAAGCATAACACATCATATTTGGCGCTGGAGTTGGCCGTGGGAACTGAAGGATGATTGCTATATTATCTTAGGGGTATAGAAAGTACATCTCGGGGATACCACTCTCCCAAGACCTGAAAAGAAGTCGCCCTTTTAAAGTCTCATAAAACGTTCATTCATCTCTGTCCAGCCGCCTGCCGTCCCTGTCATCTATTTTCACCATCCGACCCAAGGACCACCGCCAAACGCCGTCACCACTGTGTCAAATACCGAGGCTTTTTACGCATGTCCAAAGGACCACTGGCACAATGACGTTGTCGTTGCCGCCCGTCAGTACGGCTTCCGTAAGGCTCGCCATCGAGGCACAGATTGCTGAATTCCGTGCACTGGCGAAAATACCAGCTTGCTCACTCGTGGCGGGCCAGCCGCCAACCTTCAACCAGATGCTGGCAGCAGCCAAGCCAGCAAACACAGCTATGGCAAATGCAACACTGCCCTCCAGACTCTTTCCGCCGCCCCAAAGCCACTTCCGGTGACCGTAGCGGCGGCCGATGAGGGAGGCAGCTGCGTCTCCGAGGCCCACGCAAATAACGCCAGACACCATGCTGACTTCACGAGTTGGCACCTCCCAACCTGCAAGATGGCCGGATCCAGTTCTCAGGATCGAGGCGAGAGCTAGCCAGAGAGGGATAGCACATCCGATGAGGAGGAAGATGTGCGAAATGACAACAGGGCCGCGGAAATCTCTTCCGTCCACGTACGGAGCAAGGAACGACGCTATCGGCTTCGAAAGCGGAGGAAGCTGACTTGCTCTCAGAAGATCCAGTATCAAAAAGACGGCCAAGATCAAAGAGAGAGCCAGAGCCGCGTAGGTAGGGTCGACGTAAGTTGCAGGGAGGAACATGCCGACCATCATGAAGTGGAATACCTTCCGCCGTGTGTCAACCTCGTAGATATCCTTCAGACGGAAGACAATGATGAGGCCGACAATCAAGATACCCAACCAGTAAACGCTCAGCAAGAGTCGGGTGTTTGCCTCGCCAAAGTCGTCATGACGAACATGCTGTACCCAGCCAAAGTGGCATTGCTTTTCTGGCTCTGATTCTGATCGCGACGGCAGACAGATCCACCGTTCAAGGTTGGCCATAACCACTTGGTACCTAAACCAAGGCAGGTCTCCAAAGAGGTATCCCAGAGCCCAGCCGATGGGCTCATTGCCGTCCAGGGCAAATTTCTGGACATATGTGCGGATACCAATCAGGATGATGGTCAGGATGCAGGCGTAGACATATCCTGCATACAACCACTTCCTTAATGTAGCCTGCTCTTGGGTGAGCTTGAAAAAGGGTCGAACAGACATTGAGGTTGCCCGTTTCTTGCGCCCTGAAGGAGTATGCGTGGCGTTACGTCGAACGACATGGTCCATGTGTGACAGAGTATGTCTTCGGACAAAGGAAGTGCCGTTGGCGAAAGCGTCGTCGCCGGCCGTGGGAGATGACGGAACACTGTCAGCATCCGCTGTCACAGGATAACTTGGCCCAAAAGTCTTGACTCTTGTAGGCTTCCTAAAGAGGGGCCCAGCCTCATCCTCGGATGAGCCGACCGTGTCATACACCGTCTCCTCAAAGTTCGTCCTCAGTAGCTCATGCTTCATCCGACGCAATGAGAATGCTTGAGCTAGTGACTTCCACAGAGGAGGACTTTGAGAGATTGATGCCCTTCGAAACCGCCATTTTGGGACTCTGGCCAGAGCAATTCCCCATCTTATGACCGGACCGCAGAAGACAAGCAAACTGAGGCCACCTCCCCAGAGCAGGGCTTTGAGGATCTGAATCTGTGGCGAAGAAGCCAGGAGTAACACATTAATGAGTGCAATTGACAGTAGCTGGAGCTCAGCCGTCAAGAGACTCGTGGTAGTGAGGTGATGCAGCACCACGCATAATGATTGGTGTAGAGGATACAGCAAGACGGCCGTTTCCTCAGATATAAAACTGTCTGGATTCTCGACTTCGAAAATCTCGCGCTGTCGCGGGCTCCAGATCAACGGAAGGCAAGAAACCCCCCACGCTATCACATCATAGGTGGCATAAGGGTTGACCTTTGGGATGACGCTCTGAGGGATGGAACAGAGACTGAGTACAAGGTTTGGAAGAACTCCAGCTGGGTTATTGGAGGAAACAAGGAGAGATACGAAAAGGGTGATTGCTGGAGGATATAGTAGTGGCGCGGGGTCGAAATGCGCAGGAAGCTCGAGAGGAATTGGATGAGTAGGAGAATGGTTACGGTAACCCCATGCCACGACTCGGAGAGGGTAGAGGACGAGTAGTCCAGTGTAAGAAATGGCAAGAAAGAGAATGTCTAAATAAGTTAGTTGATTCGATTGGCATGAAAGCATGATACACATACCCTTTCCCCAAATATCAAGGAGCCTCGATACTTGAGGGTTCGAAGCTACCATGAGACCCAAGGCCAGGACAATGCCTGCTTCAGTTATTCGTCGCGCAATCACTCGTCTTCGTCGTCGAAGGGCTTCAAGTAAGCGCCGTGACTCCGGTGTATCGACAGGGGTGAGCGCCTTTTCCACCGCGCGAACAGCATGGCCGTCCAGCGCTGCTGGCGAGGGCAAAGGCGTTGAAGATCCAGAAAGCGGCTCATTGAGACCCCTCAATCCTTTGTGTAGATTCGTCTTGGGCGCTGGTAGCCCTTTCCAGAAGTGTTCATCATCAGCTTCGGAGCCGCTGTCACTCGTTTGAGGTGAATCCCTAGGGAGAGGGGGCCATGCTGTGCTGGACGGCTCAAGCTGGGCGTCGTCACCACTCCCGGTCGATTGCGCTTGGCGGTTACGTAGGGAGAATCGATCCGAAAGGTGCGGGAGGTCGGTATTCTGGTGATGGTATGGATGAGGAGATCGCGAGCGCACTCTCAAGCTGGATTGCTCATCGGGGTCGAGGGAATTCAGCGACTCGGGGCTAAGATGCTCTGTCATGACGAGGCTGTCGAGGACGCAGCGGTATCATTGAAGAGGGTAGGGGTGCGCAGGCGCATCAAATAAGGACGTCGAGGGCTCGTCGCAGGGAGGGTGACTTGGTTGGGACGAATATGAATTGAATTGGAGATTGTCCGAGTCAGCGGCTTGACAATCTGAGCACGTTCCCACACCGACGGTTTTGCTTGACATGGAAGAGAAGCTTGAACAGCCGTCATCATGTGAAAGTGGCCTTCTCCGTCGGGCGACCATATGTTTCGTCAGCCTTTGGCATCAGTCAGCCGCAGCCAGGGGCACAAGCCACGAACGCGCGATAGTGGCTGAGGATCGGCAGCCTCATGAACTCTGAGTATCATGACACGCAAAAGACGCTCAATTTGGTAATCTAGCAGGTCTAGTGTATTCCCTAGCACATGGCTCTTTATTCCGAGCCTCGTGGTAAATTTCTTGTTTTTTTTACTTCCTCGGTAAGAGGAGCTTCATCCCTTCGATCGAGAGCCAAGAAATTCAACGCATTGCCTCACTTGTTGAGCCAGCGCACCAAAGCCACACGAGACGTCACGTGAACCAAGCTCAGCTTTCAATGGCATGTTGGTCAAGGAGACACCAACAGCTTCCTATTCCCAAGGTGAGAAATCAAGCAAGATATCTCTTGGTACCTATATTATTCATAATATTAAAGAGGGGTTAGATCTTCTTCGCTCTTCTGCTGTCTCATTTGTCCTATTTCCTCACCCGCCTAAATGTTTTCATGGTTGAAGAAGGTGGGTGCCATCCCAGCAGATGTGACAGTAACACCGACCATTTGCCATCTTTTTCTTTACACAGATGCACCAGTTCTTCTATCAAGTATGGTTGGGATGAATCCCCTCAGTGGCCCAAGGTCACGTTTCCAGGCTCAGATGGAACCACTGAGGGCTAGACCTCGAATGTCGTCCCCGCTGGGATAAATATAGACGACGATCGACCAGTGGATGCACACGCCAGAGTCACTCCCCGCGCCCATCCCAGATCAGCACCAACGAACAAAATCCTTCCCGAGCGACTTGACGCTGAGCGGCAGGCTCTCTCGATACCGCCTCCCCGGGTTGGTAACATCTTGTGATGGCTGCATCTCGGATTGATGCAGCTGCAGCACGAGGCCGCATCTATCAACAACCGTGACACGTCAGACACGTCAGCCCCAACCCGAGACCATCCCGGCGTCCAGTGATGCTGGCCCACCTATGGCCTAGCCAGAGCTGGCACAGAGCTCCTAGTGTGGCATCAGGTGAGGACAAAGATGTTGCTGCTACGTACTGTTCTCCCCAAGTCAACAAAGAAATGGTCAGGCCTGGCATTGGAGAGACACGCGCCGGTTGAGGGGCAAGATCCTCGACACCACCTCCTACACGTTTCTGGGACTTCAGGATGGAGGACGGCGACAATTGAGTTGCGGGACTAGTTGCAGTTTTTCAGCAGAGGCGGCCATGTCTCTCTTTTGGCCACCATTCGCATCCTGCGGGCCAATGATTGCGCCTCGGCTCGTACAACTGCATTGGCGTGTTTGACGATTGAGAAAGTGTGTTTAGTGGCGGGCAATAGCTTATGTATTGTAGGCACAAGTTGCTTACAGACCGAAACGGACAAAGACTCCGTCAAGTCTATTCTGTCAGAGAGGGGTTGGAGTTTCAGGCTGAGCCTGGGGTTGACCAAGATGGCGGCCTGCGTCAACTGCAACAGCAATGGTCACAGCAGCATCGAATTGGCTGCGACGGCAGCACCCCGAGCTACAACCATCCTCTTTATGTCCTGCTCCAGAGCTATCCGCATTGGGTGGCAGGAGGGACAAGGAGGGCAAGCCAACCTCGCACCCTCGGGACAAGAAGAAAGGTGACCAAGACCGCGCAGAGCTTATTCACGATACGACCCTAGCATCGACCGAGCCTCAACACGCCGGACCAGCTTTTTCCTGGGCGTGCTACGCGGCCAGTGTCATTGTTCGCTAAATCGCTCTTGTCGATGAGCCGCCAGATCCGGCGGCCGCATCATGTCTCCTTGGCATACTGAATCTGCTTCCGCTTGCACGGACACGCCGGGCGGAGCCAGTGCTCCACGGGGCTCAACAGGCGGATGAACTGATGTGCAGTTGTAGCAGCAACGTGTGCACCTACACGAGCAAGAAGCTCCAAATTAAGATCAACGTGAGCGGCTTTCATGGTGTTGCAAGGATTGACGGTCTTTTACCTCGGATTTTGATAGCTGGGAGGAGTTTAGGAAATGATCGCAGCCATCGGACTGTCAGAGATCCAGACATTCAGACGCAGTTGTCGAGCTCGGCGTTGACAAAAACGTTACACCTCGTCACCTGTCATGTCATCACACACATCTCCGCGTATCAGATAAGGCCAAGAATCACCGTTCATCCTGGTTATGGTCGGGATTGATTTTCGAGTTGGCAAAGTCGACAGTCTATATGGGCATTATGACGAGTGATGACCAAGCCGGGCCAAATGTTGTGATTTGAAAACGTTTTCTGTTGACAGTCACCAACACATTCGTGCCGCTCCGCGAGACAAGATCAACAAATCGAAGGGGGTTGGATAACGAAAGCTGCAAAGACGACAGGTAAGACAGGGGTAGGGAACAAGGGGCTAACAACGTGGGTCAGACAGGGGCCGGGGAACGGGGCGACGGAGACCAAAGAAGGACGCTCTGGCTGGCTGGAACCAATGACTTGGGCCCGATCGCTTACTCGCTTACGCCTCCGATGCCCGACTTTTTCTGCCGATTTTCTCGTATTTCCTGCCTGGCATGAGGTGCTGGAACCTGTTGGCGTCTTCGTGTGCCTCTGGCACGGGGACTGCAGCGTCGAAGGGGGCTCTGTCGGCCCAGAGGAATGCAGGCCGTCAGTCATGGAGACGATTGCTCCGTCTCGTGTCAACTGGATCGTGTGGGCTCGCTCGCTCGCTCGGTCAACGTTTTCTTTTCTGGGAATACGAAGCCAAGCATCACGGCCCCGTGCCTACGCCCATGTCCGTCCGTTTGTCGTCGCACCCGCAGTGACATCACAAAGCTCCAGAAGGTCGGCGCCTGGCGTCACTATGGGGGCGTCCGATTCAGAAGCGCCTGCTGGGCAACGAGGGCCAAGGAAGGGGTGGAAGACCCGATAGCGGTGGCAGCGTAGCGGTGCTCCCGACAAAAATAACCCTGCAACTGATTGCAGAGGCAGCAGCAGAAGCAGCGGAGCAACGCGTAATAAACGGTACGCAGCGAGGATCGTGTTACTCGTCCGTCCGCCAAGGCGAATTCCAAGATTCTCGATCTTCGCGTGGGGATAGCAACTATCGTGAGCAGCAGCGGGCGACGCCGTTGCGAGCCAGCGGTTATTGACGCCAGACAGAGGCTGAAACTTATCCCGAGTTTCCACGGGGAAGTGAGAAACAAGTCTCAGGAACTTGAATTCTCAGCCATTGCTTTTAAACAGCCGGCGCGTCAGGAGCGCCAGATATCAGCGCCTTACATCGGATCAGCCAGCCAGACGGCGCCATCGAGTGCCAGCCAGCGCCTCCTTGCTGACACCGGTTGACACTCAAGGCGTGCTCCGGGGCTAGACTGGCCTGGTCGAGCCGCCTCTCAGCGCCTAAACCCCACTGTCACCCATCCTCCCTTCCAGTCCAGGCCAGGGCCAGGCTTGCCAGGCTCCCCGGGCACGTCGTCGAAGCTGTCTTCCAGTGGACGGAGAACGCAGCCGGTGGGACCTGGCAGGCCGACAAGGGCGCTAGGTGTCTCTAGAGCCGGGGTGGCTGTTGTTAAAACTGCATGCGGTTCCCTCCATCCCGAAAAAAGAAACATGGGATTTGTATCTCCAACACCATTGACCGGCTTCCCGTGTATGCCCTGCCCTTTCTTTGCTTTGCCACCACCCAGCAAACAGTCAGAAAGGTCGTCGTCTGCAGCTCAGCCTCCTTTGACCAGCCATAGTTTAGCTCTCGGGACTTTAGTGGACGGATCCCCACCATCCATGAGCGATCCAGCATCACGGGCTTGCATTTAACACCAAACTCTGTCCTGCCTTGTCTCTCTTCCGAGCCTCCCACTTGCCCACGGCTTCCAGCTCGACTCAGCTCCTCGTGTTACACCGTCGCGGACTCTCTCCACCACGTCCTCCACCTCGTTCTCGGGCCTCCACCCGCACTCACCTCACCCCTTTGGTGCACATTTCCAAGCAGCGCCTCCATCGACTGTCAACTGTTTACCGGCTGGCGGCACGCTATTCGCTTTCCGTCGTTTTACTTCCCTCACTCTCGCATCACCAGCTTCTGCCCTGTGCCCTGTCTGTCTGCTGCTGCTCCGTGCTTCTCCTCCCTTGAGCACCCGCACCCGCACTTGCAAGACACTAGAGCCACCTCCCATTTGCTTGGCCCACGACTCTTTCATCATCGATAAAGGGAATCAGCCCCCTCTCGCCAGCTGTCGCCTGCAGATTCTTAGGTCCCTTATTTAGCTTGCCGTCTCCAGTCACCACTCACGGCCTGGTATTCGCCTCCTCAACCTCTCACCACCTGCTTCCAGCCAGTCGTTTCTCGTTCCGGCCCACGACACAAACCCAAAACCTGTCCACCCATCTTGGTCACTGCATCTTGCTGGATACTGTACCTATCCTTGGACACTAGACGTGCTTTGCATATCTGCCAAGCTTGATCTCAGCCTCCTCTCTTCCTCCTTGTGTCAACTTACAAAACTCAACCACCACCCTCACCTCAAGCCTCCAAGACACTCATCATCATCATGGCATCGCACAAGAACGACTACAACATGGAGGCCGGACTGTTGAGCACTGACAGAGAAGAGAGGATCATGTCTGACAAGGAAGCCCTACTCCAGGACTCGGAGCCTACCCAACCCCATCGACGAAGGATCTCCCCAGCCCGCAAGGTTTTGGTTGGTTTTGCCGTCTGCTGTCTGCTTGGTGTTGGACTTGGTGTTGTTGGACATGCCACCAACATGAGCATGTGCCCTGGCCATCTCCGCCATGGTCATGGTGATGCCATGGACAAGCACGGCATGAACTCTCACAGACCCAACCTGTCCGAGTCCATTGCCTTGATGGTCAAGCGTCAGAACACTCCTGGACCAAGCGACACAAACCAGGCCACCGAGCCTACCCAGGGTTCTTCGGAGCAGCCCTCGGCCACCGGACAGCCCTCAACTACAGAGCCCACTCAGGGACCTACCCAGGAACCTACCCAAGAGTCAACCCAGGAGCCTACCCAGGAGCCTACTCAAGAATCGACTGAGGAGCCTACCCAAGAACCTACTTCGCAGCCCTCAGCCACCAGGGAACCAACTTCAGCCCCCTCCAACACCCAGACGAGTGAGCCCTCCTCAGCCGAGCCCGCGAGCTCAGAACCCAGTGAACCTGCCCCTGACACCTCAACAGACAATCCCACCTCTGCCCAGGACACCGCTACCGAGGAACCCTCTGCCTCGGAGACCCAGGAACCCACCGAGTCCGAAGCCGAGACGACTGCGGCTCCCACGCGAAAGTCGACAACTGAGGAACCCAAGTCGACTGAGGAACCCAAGTCGACTGAGGAACCCGAGTCGACTGAGGATTCCGAGCCCACTGCTACCGGTACGTCTGATTCGGAGGAGGAGACTTCCAAGACTTCTCCCTCTTCTCCAAGTGCTCCAACGTCCGAGTCCTCTGCTCCTAGTGCTGCAACTGCAACCTCCACTGCTGCCAGTACGTCTGAACCGCAAACTACTCTGCCTGATGATTCTTCTTTTACTTCCTTGCCGTCTGAGACGGCTTCCTCGGGTGAGACTGCTCGTTCTACCGCCCCTGACACCACCACTGCTGTTGAGACTACTGCTGTTGATGCCACAACTGCTTCCTCTGAGTCCGCCGATGAATCAACGTCTGAGTCCGCCACTGGGTCAGCGTCTGAGTCCACCGAAGAGGCAGAGACAACATCCTCCGAGCCTCCAGAGGAAACAGAGACATCGACAACCACCGGTATGTGGGACGGACTGCCAGCATCGGGTCTCTTTGCGGAGGCTCCGATGCGGATCCAAATCCCAAAACCTGCTGCGTTATTGTGTTTCGTGCCATCCTTCGACACCCTGACCACCCGAATCCACAGCCTTCGCAAGTGCGCCAGATACCCGATCATCGCTATACTGAGCTTGATGGACCACGTGCATGTTGACTCGAGACCGCGCTTAGCACTAGTACATACGTTTCATACAAGTATGCTAACATGAACGCAGACGATGACCAGGAGACTTCAGCCACTGAGAGGCCCACGACTACCCGAAGCACCATCACCGGAACCGGCACCAGGCGAACCTCGAGCGCTGTGCCCCAGACCTTCACCTCTACTCTCGAGGACGGCGGTGTCACCACCATGACTTCCACCTCTTGGGTGGAGGTTGTCCCCTCGGCCGAAGCCACCGCCAGCGGAAGCCCCGACCTCCAGAACGCCGCTCCCCGATCCTCGGCCTCGGTCGGCGGTGTCATCTCGGCGGTTGTTGGCATGCTGTTTGGCGGTCTGATGCTTCTGTAAGCCAAGCCGAATACGGCACCGGAACACGCGACGGACGGACGAAAACACGAGGACCCCGGTGTTACGAGTTACTTTGACCAGTCACCCCAACCGGTGCCAAGTCGTTTGTCTGAACACGGCGGGGTCCACCTTATGAATTTGACGGTCTTCTTTTTACATATGGGAACAAAATGATGGTAATAGACTGGGAGCGGAATCAGACGCTCAGGCAGATTGGACAAGGGGGTTTTTGATTAGACAAGAGCATCCACGTACGGTTGTATCTTGGAGGACTGGGATCATTAATGGCGCCTAGCATATTTGTCGACATGAGAATCGCATGTAGTAGAGTGCATAGTACATTAAGCGGGTACAAAGAGATTGGCGTTTTGTCACGCACCTCAGGGATCAAGTCGAGTATTTGTTTAAGTGAAACTGACATTCAGGCTTGGCCGCACTTTAAAATTTTACATGGAGTTGGGTTGTGTCAAGGGCAGGGGTTTAGAAATAGCCTTTGCATGGACATCGGCTCATGGGTGGCGGTCATTCCGGGCCAACGCACAGATGTAGGCCTACAACATCAGGGACGTCACTAGTTTTCATCCGATGTTTATGAAAGATGAGAAGGACAAGAACATGTGCATCAAAAGTTGATTGTATAAAATGAGGGTATACCAAAAAACGCCTGCTCCATGATGATGTACGCATGTATGAATTCTTGCCCTCCAATGCAGTAACCCAGAGCCTCCTCAGCCTGGGCCGATTCTCGGCATGTCGTGGTGCTCGCTTAGTCTGGACAGGTAGGTGTTGAGCTCTTCGACGCGTTCCTTGTGCGTCTTGAGAAGTTCGGGTCTAGAGCCTGAAGACTCGGCGAGCTGGAGGAGCTGCGAATTGACCATGTTAGCAAAAATGTGATGCAGGTGGGAGAGAGAGAGAACTTACCCTCTTTTTCTTTATTTCGTCGTGGCGCTTCTCAGCCTCGGTCTTTTGCGCCTCAGGCCTGTCATCCTCTTCATCGCGAGGTTCATCATCCGCCTCCTTCTTCTTGTCTGGATCCGGACCCTCTCTCTTTCCGGTGTCGAGGTTTTTCTCCAGATCCGTCTTCTTGTCTCGCTTCTTTTTCTTCTTATGCACCTTGGACCCCTTGAGCTTCAAGGCGCCGCCGCCACCGACGGCAGTATAATCGTCCGAAGCCATAGCGCTGATGGTTTGAACGTTGCAGGATGCTGCTCGGACATCTGTGAGGTCGGGAGGGAGCCACCTTGTTTATGTAATCGGAACTGTGGCGGTGCAGCCAACCAGTGGATACGAGCGGGAACGAGAACGAGTGAGCGAGCGTCAATACGCGGGTTCCAAGTTCCATAGCGTTAGGGGACCCAGCCTAAGCCAGAGCTAAGTGAGATCCTAAGACTTTGAAGCCTCTCCTATTTGGACTGTCTTTGTCTTGTTCATGCAACACGCGCGATGCCCCCTTTTGGTGCTGAATTAAATCTGACGAGCAATCATTGACGACACGAAATATTATATCCTTCCTTTTACTGATTTTTAATCGTTACGACCAATTCACGACTCTACACGCTTCAATCAATACACCGACCGCTACAAGAGACTCGAAAGTTCCTGACACCCATCAAAAACCATTCCGGACATCTACGTCACCTGGCGCCCAAAGTCTGTTTTCGTTTACGAATCCCCTCCAAGACGTCTGCGCGACCGCTATGTTTCATCGCTGCTAGCGACTATACCGTCTGATTGGGAATACTCTTGGACGGTCGATTGAGGACGAGAGGCCGCCGAGAGACGAAGCGAAGGACGAGAGCGACAAGAGAGAGCACGATCAGCAGCAGCAGTCACAATGGCGCCGTACGGGCTCCCGTCGCATTCACGAGACTCGCTCGAACTCGCGTCGCTCGCCAGCTCGAGCCAGGGCAACGAGGATGGCGTCTCGGAGATGTCGTCGCGACCCAGCATATCGTCGTCGCGGAGGCTGTCGCTCGAGCAGGACGACCCCCTCGACAGCGCCAACCCAGCCAGGAGGATGCACCGGTCCTACTCGGTGTCGTCGGCCTTTGACTTTGCCGCCAACATGTTCCCGCTGAGCTCGACGGCTGGCGCCGGCGGGTACGCGCCCATTGGGGCTCCCACGTCGACGGCGCGGCCGAACGGTGGGTTGGGAGGAGGGTCGTTGGAGAAGCACAAGACCTTGACCTACCTGAACGGGTTGTCGCTGATAGTCGGACTCATCATCGGCTCTGGTATCTTTTCGTCTCCTGGCTCGGTGAGCGCTAGAGTCGGTTCACCGGGCGCTGCGTTGGTCGTTTGGGTTATTGCAGGTGTGCTCGCGTGGACAGGCGCCGCATCATACGCTGAGCTTGGTGGAGCGATCCCTTTGAATGGCGGTGCTCAGGTGTATCTCGCCAAGACGTTTGGCGAATTGTCGGGCTTCCTCTTTACATGGGTGGCCATGCTGGTGCTCAAGCCCGGCAGCGCTGCCATCATTGCCATCATCATGGGCGAGTACCTTGTGCGCGCCTTCATTGGCGCTGACGCTGAACACATCAGCCCCTGGATCAACAAAGCGGTCGCGCTCGTTGGTCTCGTTGCTGTGACGTTTCTGAACTGTGTCTCGACACGGCTCGGAACGCGCCTGAACGATATGCTCATGTTTATGAAGTTTGTCGCTTTACTGGGCGTCACCATCACGGGTGTCGTGGTGGCAATTACGGGCAAGACACTCAAGGGCAAGTCGAATGTCGAGTGGAAGGCCCACGAGCTGTTTGACAATACATCGACCGACATGTCTGCTTGGGCACTTGCGCTCTATGCCGGTCTCTGGGCCTATGATGGATGGGATAACGTGAGTTACAGACTCCTCTTTACAACTTCAGCGACTGACATGATATAGACAAACTACGTGGTCGGCGAGTTTCGAAACCCTACTCGAGACCTGCCCAGGGTTATCCATACGGCCATGCCACTGGTCATCCTCTGCTATGTTCTCGCCAACATGGCTTACTTCCTGGTCCTTCCCCTTGAGAGCATGGATGGTGCCAACACTGTAGCCGTCATGTTTGGCTCCCAAGTCTTTGGCTCTGTTGGCGCCCTCATCCTTGCGCTCATCGTCAGTGCCAGCTGCTTCGGTGCTCTCAACTCGTCCACCTTCACCTCAAGCCGTCTTGCCTACGTCGCTGGCAAGGAAGGCTACATTCCCTCCATCTTTGGCCGTATCGGTGTTGGAAATGAAAATGAGAACAGTCTCAGCACGCAGCGCACACGAAGCTGGTTCTCGCGCAAGCTAAGCCGTGCTTTCGGTGATGAAGACACAGGCTTGTTCTATACCCCCATTTACGCGCTCGTGCTGAATGCCGTCTTGACTACGGGCTATGTCATCGTCGGCGAGTTTAGCACATTGGTCACATTCTACGGCGTAGCGGGCTACACCTTCTACTTCCTCACGGTGCTGGGCCTCATCGTGCTACGCGTGCGCGAGCCGCAGCTTGAGCGACCCTACAAGACATGGATCACAACGCCCATCATCTTTTGCTGCGTGAGCTTGTTCCTTCTCAGCCGCGCCGTCTTTGCCCAGCCGTTCCAGACCGTGGCCGTTGTGTCATTCGTCGTAGCCGGCGTGCCAGTGTACTTCTGGCGCATCCACGGCCGTGATGAAACTGTGTTGAGGAGGAGGGGACAGCCCGGAGAGGAGAGAAAGTGGTGGCGATTCTGGAAATGATTTTCACGATCAAGAGACATGGGTTTTACATGGCTAGAGAATTGGATATGGTCTTGTCATGGCATGGGAGACATAAAGGGGGGAGGTGACAGGCAACGACGCTTTGATGACGACGGTTGGCTTGATGAGGAATACCACCCACCAATTGGACGTGTAAATGTAACAGTAACAACCAAACATTATGGTAAAATGAAATAATCAACAAACAATACAGCAGGGTTATGCTGGTTTTTAAGTAACTTGATTACAAAATCCCGAGGGTGCAAATGTGCATGATAGCAGCAACAGGTCAGATACAGTAGGATAGTTGCCGGTACTCGAGTTCCGTCATAAGAGCCTCAACTTTATCAACTTGAACTCCACTACAAGAGCTAGCAAGATATGGTTCAACTCTGACGAGCGAGATGTCAAGGCATCCAAATCTGTCAGTCAAGCAAACAATGCCGTATATCGTTCTATATCACTCTAGCTGTCAGATAATACCTTCTTAATATCCATATTTCTTAGTGATTTCGCAAACAACAAAATGAGGAACTTCACAGGCAAGAGATAGTGGTTAATTTTTACAGTTTTTTTATTATTCTGCGCGACGCTATCTTTTAAATCCCCGCGCCTATTATGCAGTTATGGGACTCGTAATCATCATCATGTACAGTAAATTCTTCCTTCCTCTTGTGGCGAGGCGCTTACTTCTTCTCACGCTGGCCGTAGGCCTTGGTGGCGTAGTCACCACCGTGGACGATGAGGTCCTCGGGGCGGTAGTCGAACTTGCCAGTGAGGTAGCTCTCGATGATGGCCTTGGTGCCGTCGGCGTAGCGCTTCTGGGCGTCCAGGGAGGTACCCGACATGTGGGGGACCATGGCGTTGCCGCCACCGAAGGGGTTCTTGGCAGTTCGGAGAACGTGGTCGGCAGGGGCGGGCTGGGGGAACCAGACATCACCACCGTAACCGGCGAGGTGGCCAGACTTGAGGGCGGCGGCGACGTCCTCCTTGACAACGATAGCGCCACGGGCGGTGTTGACAAGGTAAGAACCCTTCTTCATCTTGGCGATGAGGTCCTTGTTGAAGAGACCCTTGGTCTTCTCGTGGAGAGGGCAGTTGATGGTGACAATGTCGCACTGAGCGAGGAGCTCCTCGAGGGTGTCGACGCGGCGGCAGCCAATCTCCTTCTCCTTCTCGGGAGACAGGGGCTGGTAGTCGTAGTAGAGAAGCTCCTTGCAGTCGAAGGGCTTGAGACGGCGGAGGACACGCTCACCAATGCGGCCGACGGCGACGGTACCGACAACCTTGCCCTCGAGGTCGTACTCCTGCTTGGCAGCAGCGGCGACATCCCACTCACCACGCTCAATCTGCTCGTGGGCGGGAACGAAGTTTCGGATGAGGACCAGGATGGTCATGAGAACGTGCTCAGCGACGGAGACGACGTTGGAGCCAGTGACCTCGGCGACGGTGATACCACCGTTGGTCTTGTTGGCGGCGTTGAGGTCGACATGGTCAGAGCCGATACCAGCGGTAACAGCGAGCTTGAGCTTCTTGGCCTTGGCCAGGCGCTCAGCGGTCAGGTAACCGGGGTGGAAGGGAGTGGTGATGATGATCTCAGCATCGACGAGCTCCTCGTCGAACTTGGAACCCTCACGGTCCTTGTCGGAGGTGGTAACGAGGGTGTGGCCCTGGTCCTCGAGCCACTTGCGGATGCCGAGCTCGTTCTCAGTGGTACCGAGAAGGCCGGGGACCTATGACAGGCGTGTTAGTTATGGTTGAAACTCAATTGACTGAGACTGTGCAGGTTGATGAATGAGGGGGTCAGGGGCAAGACATCGAGTGCCCCAGAGGCGACTGGGGTTGCATTATGGTTACTCAAAGACTATGCAGCGTATCCTGCAAGAGCCACGAGCCCACACATAATCCCACCCAGGGACAACTCTGATGTCTTACCCAGAGGCACTGCCCCGCATCTTGGGTTGAATGTGGCTGATCTTGAGTAGGAGGCGATTTCCCCGCGTTTGGGATCGGCAAGCGTGGGTGTGAGTGGGGAGGTGTTGTCGACATGAAGGCGTTTGGAGGGGCAGAGAGCAAACGACCATCGACGAGCGGGAATCGAATGGTGAAGAGGAGGAGGTTGAGAGAGCTGGGAGAGTTGATTGAGAGCGAGACATACATCCTTGGCGTGCTGGCCACCGTCGTAGAGAACAGCAAGAACCTTGACCTGTTGGGGTTGTTAGATAGAGCTCAAAGGGATATCAAAGTGCGAATGAGGGGAGATGGGAATGCTTACCATTTTGGCGGTTGTATAAAAGTATTGGTTGTAAGTGAAGAAGGAAGAGGAAGGAAGATGGTGATGATGATGAGAGTGAGGAGGAAGAAAGAAAAACAAAATATCGAGCGTCCAACGCCAGATATTTATGCTCCAGGCGGGCACCGGAGTCTCGTTACCACGAAAAGTTACAACAACGTATGTAACGGGGAACGGGCAGCGGCATCCAGGTTGGTTTCAGTGGGATCAACAGACAATCCTCCACAGCCAAGGTTCCACGTCTCACTGCGTGTGGTGTCTGTGTGTGTGCACCTGTGCCGCGTGCATTCTCCTCACGCTCCCGCAGTGCCATCCGATCGAAACGAACGGAACGGATACCGTGGCCGTGTGTCTTGCTCCGCGAATCTCCATCAATGCCGCGAACCCCGAAGCTGTCGGTATCTGGGAGGGAGGGGGCAGTGTACCTCTCTGGCACTAATTCTCCGCCTTGAGAGGATCAGTTCCAGTTAGCAAATTAGACCCATGAGGCTGTATCTTTGCTCTCTCCGTGTCTCTCCTCCTCGCATGACGAGGCCCGGACGGTCACCCGCCGCATGCCGTCGTCCTATCCCGCCCACCTACGCGCGCGGCCGTGCAAAGCGGGGGCGCCGAGCAAGAGCGTGCGACCATCCCATCCATCCACTCTCGAGGGGGCTTACCGTATGAGGAAAGTATGAGCACAGTCGACGGGCTCTGGGAGGCTCAGAGTTGAGCGAGTGATGGGCATATCTCGGCGTTCGGTGTTGCTCTTGCAAGAGAGCGAATCATGGCGGATGGTGGGTACAGGGGAGAATATGCTCTGGCCAATCACGTGCCTCGACTCTGTCGGTGGGGTTTACCTATTTCGGACCTAGGAGCGGGGTTGACAGCATCAGGCAGGCCCAGCTTGAGAAGCTTCACCTCTCGGGCACGGCAGCTACGGTCAACATCTCCGTGCCGTCCATCCATACGGACAAGATTTCCATCAAGCAACACCCAATTGACCACTCTCTACGGCGATTCATAGTAATTCGGGGTCTTGCCTTCTCCAAAATGACAATAATGACTTCCGTTGGAGAAGCCTCGCCATGCAAGGCTCTGGCAACTCAAGTCCGACAGACATCAAGCTCTCCGTAAGGTTGTCAGCGGTGTAAGTGGAGATACAGATGGTAATCGTGGCCTGCTTTTGACACACACTTGGCTCCACGGCGATGGACCTCGAAGATGAAATTACGGAGCAGAGGAGCTTCCAATTGTGGGAATCTTGGATATCAATGGCATAATCATCCATGCCTGGGACACGCAGAAGCAGGTCTAGATTCCTGTCTTTCCCCTGGAAAGATTTGATGCAACACGAGCACATGGACCGATTTTCTCTGCCACCTCCACTCCAGCCTCACTGAGATATCTCGCTCAATCTACGATGGCCATTTGTGAAATTATATCGCTCAAAACTCACATCGTAGACCGGTCACGTACGTAGTCGCAGGGGTAACAGACATGTCAAACCATTCTTGCCCGTGAGTCCATGGATATCCATACCTCCTCGCCTCATCCTTCGTTCTCCGAGCAGCCTACGAGCGAGCACCAGAATGTGAAAACGCCTCAAGTCCAAGCCATCATACCATTACTCCTTCGCATCGGCCCTTTCCCCCTAATCCTAATGTGCTATCCACCATCCATCGCTATTCGGAGTCCCGCCATCCGGCCGTTTCTCGCCCAGCCAAGCCCCGAGATCCCCGGCCTCCGGTGCGGGGGAAAGCTCTCTCTCGCACTTTCATCTCCGGGCGACGACTCGCGTGCCGTGTCGCAGCACCATCAACTCGACGCTACAGCAACAAGTCATGCACAAAGAGCCAAGTCTCGGTAGTCCACCCGTCGTCCGTCTCACTCACCTGGGCTACTGTTACCAAACATAGCCAATTTCGCCTACCGGCCTCCACCTCCGCCCTCCGCCTCCACGCGCCAGTTCGTCCCTCCCCCGCATTGGATCCCATCTCCCCTCAAGTCGATGAGATGAGATCCATGTCCATATCCCTCTTTAGGCGCCCTCGGCCGGGCGGCGTCTGGCCCTCAGGGTTCTTTTCCTTGCTTCTCTATTCCTCGTCCCGCAACACCGTGACATCTCCGACTGAGCGTAATCGTCCATCGGAGGGAGAAGCCGACCTCTCGGGGGTTATTGTCCTGGTGCAACTCTGACCATCATGAACTTGTCGTAGATCTTCCATTGTCCATGAGAACTTGTCTCGATCACTCTTCCAGCTCAAGCATCGTTCCATGTAGTCTCTGAGAGAGGTTGTCGGACAGGAACATCAACTCTTGGACTTGTACAACTCACCTAACCACCCATCTTACACCGAAACCTCACCTACATCCATACGCGCTCACCTCACCTCTGCACAACCTTAGACCTCAACTTCATCATGTCGTCAACTCCACAGAAGCATTACCACATTTATTCATGTCGTGAAATCCCTGTCCGTCCAGCCTGTCCCAGGGTTCCGGTTCCCGTCCCTTCATACCTATAGATAGATGTCCCCCATACTGTATATCCCATATAGCGCCAACCCAAGGCCATGCCAGGCCGCCGCAAACAGAACATTCATATCCATACATGATCAATCTTCCCTCTTCGCTCCTCACATAAGGAATCCAAATAGTAAGGGTACGGGAATCGGCATCAACCCGTCGTCGTCATCGTCATCAAAGTCACTCTCCCCGTCATCGTCCTGCCATCCCCCTTCCGAGTCTTCATCCTCATCAGAGTCTTCAGGGTATGGCGGGAACAGCCCGAAGCCGTCATATCCATCATCCATTTCCGATAGACTCGAGTCGTCATCAATGTCCTCGCTCACGTCGCTTCCCCCAGCTTCATAGTCTTCTTCTATATCATCTTCATCTTCTTCGTCTTCAGACTGAATCGTCGGTTCCACATAGGGAATATCAAGTGCGTCCAGCACTTTGCGTCCCTCAACTCCCATCGGAACCCCTTTGGGAATCGCCAGTTCCACAACTTCTTTGACGTCCACGTCATCTAGCGTCTTCACATCGGTTCTTAGACCTGCTGTGATCAGTCGGCTTGCAAAGGTCCAGTTCAACTTGGGCTCGATGGCTCGCACATAGCGAGCCCTCGTGGGTTTCAAGATGCCGGGCACCCAACGGATCATAGATGACCAGCACTCCCGATGCAGCCGCTCTGGTTTATCACGCAACACATTCGGGTGTTTCGATAGTATCTGTACGGTTTGCGGCTGGTAGCCATGAGTGATGGTGTACATGAATGCACCGTCAGGCATGGCTTTGGTGGCCATGTGAACGTCCGCTCCACCGTTGACCAGCACCGGAGTTGTGCGCCAGAAGGAACCTGACTTGAGACTGTAATACAGCGGCGGCTCGTCCTCGAAAAGCTCATTGGGGTCTTGCCCTTGATCTAGTAGCACCTGGATAAGCGCAGAAGGCTCATCCGCGGTTGGTGACTGGTCCTTCAAGCAGCGGAAGATCAGCCCCTTTCGCATTTCCCTCGGCGTGGGCACCGCCTTCATCAGATCAGCAGCCCGCGTCCAGAGTTGCTCCTCCAGTGACAGCTTGAGGAGGCGCACCAGGAAGGCATCCGAAGGCCTTGTGATGCCATACTGGGCATAATCCATGCTCAGTATAAACTCGGTTTTCCCGTCGTCATACGGGTCCTGTACTGACTTGTCAAGCAGATCCTCAAGGTCACCCTTCTCCGGCCGGCCGCCATTCTCAAGAATTGCTTGGGCAAGACTCAAGTTGCCGTTCACAACGGCCTCGGTGAATGGGCGGTGCAGGGTTACGCCCTTGTCGTTTGGATCAGCGCCACGCTCAATGAGGAGCGCGGCGAAATTGGCGTGCTGGTGGTCCCAATCACGACTGAAGTAGGGCTCGCAGCGCCGGGCGCAGATGATGTTCAGAGGTGTCAGGTCTTCCGTTGAGTCTTTCATCGATGCCCCCGCGTCGAGAAGCATCTCTCCGGCGTCGCATAGTCCAAGAATAGCGGATCCTTCAGCCATTTCACCGACTCGAGAAAGGGCGCTCAGTCCCTCATGATCCAAGGCGTTAACGTCAGCTCCGCTGTCGATTAACGCCTTCATAGCATCCGTGTTACAGCTCGAGCTCGCATGCATCAGGGGCGTCATCCCCAAGAGGGAGTCACGGGCGTTTACATCGAACTTCTTGTCGATGAACTTTTGGATGATCTCGATCTCGGTGATCTTGCTGGTGGGCTTCGGAGGATCGTAAGGATCGGCAAACTCGTCAGGTCTGACTTGGCCAGGTCCGAGAATCAGATGAAGAATGCTGAACCGGTGCCTTGAGACCGTGTTGACGTCTGCACCCAGGTCGATGAGCTTGGCAGCATCGTCAAACCGGCGCGAGAAACACGCCATCATAAGCGGTGTCAATCCCGTCTCGATGAGCCTGGTGTCAATATTGGCGCCTTTCTCAATGAGATATGGAACCGCTGTGTCCCAGTGTCCATACCAAATGGCCTGGAACAGGGGTGTTCCCATGAAAGGGCCTTCTGCATCAATGTTTTCCTGAAGCTTTCCTTCCACGAGGAACCGCAGCAGGTCAAGCATGTCGTGCTTGGCAGCATGGTGCATCGCGGTGAGTCGGAACCGGCTTGAATCATGGGCAGCATCTTCATCTCGCCAGACGTTGGGGTCAAGCTCGAAATCGATACCCTGGTAAATGACAGTGGAAGCCCCGCGGCTTAGCAGAAACTTGGCGGTCTCGAACTGGCCGTGGCATATGGCAACATGCAGAGGTGTCCAGTTTCCACCATGCAGATCCTCAAGCTCTTCCTCTTCGATATCTTGCGAGTCGCTAAAGGCCTCCATGGGAAGGTGAGGACGGCAGAGGCAGAGTCCCCAGGAGGATGCCTCGATATATGCGCCCTTGTCGAGCAGCACCTCGATCATGTCGATACGCCCTTTGCTAGCGGCGACATGGATAGCTTCCCATCGACAGTCGCTAAAGATTCCATCGTCACAGCCGCTCTCGAAACAATCGCAGGTGTCGTGTAGTACATAGGATGGGTCCAGGTCGACAGACTCGTCGTCGTCGTCGACGCGCCATTCGGGATCGTCGTAATATGAGCTGTGATAGTTCCACCACTTGTGACGCGAATCGATTCGTGGCTTGGGCCTGTGAGCATAGGCTAGACGCGAGGGGTCAACACCGGCCTCGAGGGCGCGGCGCAATAGATCGATGTCTTCATGCTCCACGGCCCAATGTAGTGCGCCCGGCCTGTCCGACTTGACCTCGCGCTTCCAGAGAATGGGGCTCGCAATGTGATAGCAGTGTCGGTTGACGCGCGATAGGGCAGCTAGGTCGTACTTCTTGTGGAGGAAAGAGGCGATACTGTGCAGCACCTCATTGGGAAGTCGGTCCAGCGACAGCATGACGGGCGAAGCTGGCAGCGGCGAGCAGCCAGAGTCGAGCGACTGGACGAGACGAGGCGAGACGAGACCCAGGGAGGGCGATGATGAAATGGATGGAATGTGGATGTTTTGGGCTGGAGATAAAGTGAGGGGAGCTCTCGGATTTTGTTTCCGTCGCCGTTGATTTTCCCATCCATTCGCAAAACGGTGGATGCAGCAGGTGCATCTGCTAACCAAATTTTAGTGGAGCCCGCCCGAGGGGCCCGCCTGGATGGGCGAGCACGAGCTGCTGCTGCAAGACAGCGCGTCGCGCCAAATCGCCTGGAAATTCTTGCCTGGCACCTCGCGAAGCCCAACCAGCCCCTGTAAATGTTCTGCGACAGTGGCATCTGCCCCGCATTTTAGCGCGACCAAAAAAACATGGAGCTCGGGCTGTTACAGTGCTCGGTGCCCAGTGGTTTTGGACACTGGACCCGCTTTTGTATCGCAACCCGCTACCTAGTTGAGACATTGACAAGCTGAATGGAGGATAGGACAAGATGAACCCGGCCAGCTGAAGTCGATAAACAAGAAAACATTTGTTTCTCTGTTTCAAGTGATATCGTTTGGACTAGATATTTCACATTCTAAAACCGTGCATATGTCTTAAACAACCCGTAAGACGAGGCCCACGGTTGCAAAGACCACCCACCTTTATCGCGAGGTCTGTTGTTGGGCCGCACACATGCATCCATTGTCTCCGCTTTCAACCCCAACTGCCTCAACTTGAACTGTGCGAGGTCCCGAGGGACTTTGCATTCGTTCTTTAGCACAAAGACTACAACGACACAACAAGTCAATCGTCACGCGCATAATTGTTACAAAGGAATTATTCTTGCATAGAAACATAATTCAATAAAGCTCTCTTTACTAGTCGAACAATGCTCAATAGGGGTTCTTTTTATTATCTCCTTCAGCTGTAGGGTGGGCTGAGCAAGGTTCACGCATTCGCAACCATGACACATTGATGAAGGACCTCTCTTGTTTGGGGCCCCCATCACCGCTATCATGCTTTCAGCCTTATTTCAATCTCACGCCATAAATGATCTGCCTTGTGAGCGTTGTCGAAAATCGCTCTTGAGGTTTGTCCAATGACCCGTCTCTGTTGCTCCAACCACCATGATTCATAGCCCGGTTCCCCTAACGCGGGAGGCCAACCATCCTGGAAAGTGAAACTGGAAATAAGGCACCAAGACACGTGAACTCTAGTGCAAGAGGATTAGGCTCATGCTCGCGATGGAAGAGATATCTTTGGACGTTATCGGGGAGAAGTATTTATAATCTGGACACGGATGAGTAACTTCAAGTTTGGAATTCCCCTCTGATACCAATGATCTCAACTGTCTTAACGAACAACTTGGCTGCAGAAATGAGTCCTTTAACATCCAGAACGAGTCCCTATTCAAGAATTCTAGCCCGATTCTTCGAGTTCTTGGCCCTCTTTTCAATCCTCAGAAAAGCCGAAGGCCCTCATGTCACCACAAACTACAACTTATCGACTTTGGAAGCCACCCGTCGCAGACTTCTGAGGAACCTCTGCTTCATCTGCGACTACAAGAAAGGTGGCGACACGACGACTTCTATCGCTGTCGAGGACCAACCTGACTGTTTCATGTTCTGGGTGGCCGGGAATGTCACTCCAACATCGAGACTTGTTGATTTCTTGGATCGTGTTCTTGACAGTTTGCAAGGGGCCGAGGGACTTGACGAGCTGCACAGAAAAGAGCTGGAGGATAGACTGACGGAGGATTCTGTACAGTTTGGCACTCCCAGGATCCAGAAGGAATGCAACATACTACGGAATGCAACGAGGAAATGCCAGAGTTACTTGTCGACTACAGCGTCGAGCACTATGACGAGTGGTTAGATATCGGAACTATTGAACTTCGAAAGGCATTACGCTAACTGATATCCAGACCTTGAAGCGCTCAAGAGCTGGCTTCCCCAGTTTCGGTTCGACACCACGGCGGACACCTTGTCTTTATGCCATGCTGCTTATCGAGCTCGGGAGGATCCTCAAATGACAACACTGCAGGTCCTCAGCCGTGAGGATAGTGCAACCCTTGAACATGCTATATCTTTCCGAGCTATTAGGCATTTTTTAGGGCGTTTGGCTGAGCGCATTCGTGTACCGAAGCAGCTTGTCGAGGACGCCAGTCGATTGGGTACACTTCTCAGCAGCTATCGTGTGGACTCGGTTCCTGCTCCTCAACCAGCCATCGTCCCTCCCCCCCGACGTGCAAACTACTCTCCATTCGATTACTAGGCGCATTCTCCGTGCTGGTGACCCAAGGATTGAGGAGTTTCAAGAGTTCCTCACGAGGCTAGATGAGCAGACTGGACTTGAAACCAAAGTGAGGACCATGTATGACAGGGGCGACATACAATCAAGGGTCCACGCGGAACTGCAGATGTTGGAGTTTTTCCACAGAGATGATCGTGTCTTCGTTGAGAACGACCGCTACATAGCCTGCAGCAAGCTTGCTTGTCTCTGCTGCAAGCTTTACTTCAGACACCACCCAGGTTTCTACGTGGAACCAGACTCCCACCAGAAAGTATACACGAACTGGCGCCCGATTCTCCTCCACAAAGCGGAAGAAGACCCTCGGTTTCTAGAACAGAGAGCCCTCTTGGGAAAGGTAGGTAGGGACATCGGCAACATGCTCCAAGATCATATCGCCCTTCAACGGACAAGTGTCGTTTTACAACCGGACTCGATAACCAACATTACTACGTCCGAGGACATGTCGTTTGACTCTTCCGATTTCGAATATGAGTCGCTCGGAGAGTACGAGACAGATGAAGGTAAGTTCAGTATATGTCCCATGCTCATCAGGAACCTGACAATAGATAGAAACCGCCCCAGCAACCGAGGCAGGCTTGAAAGATGACGAGGAGTCTTCTGATAGCGATGGAGAATCTCAGGGAGGCGTGACATTGTGATAATGCCAAAGATACGATTTGCGGGTTGGAATTGCCCTTCGATTTGGCCACTATTATCGTTGTGTATTGCCGACATATGCATTCATGTATGAGTGAATTCACGTGGGAGATTGTCTCTCTTCGACCATTACGTGATTTCCATGGTGTTTATGTATTAAGCAATGTACTTACGCTACCTCTAAACCATTATATCGTCTTAAGAAGTTATCTTAATCCGGCTTTGCCCTTGGTGTTACCACGTCGTCGTTAAATGGCGGCCTTTGTTGGCCGAGACAGGCCACCATAGCGAGGAAAGACATGGACAAGAACCAATACAAGCATGCTGCCACAAAAACCAATGATTGTTTCACTTGGAAAACTGCACACTCCTTGAACGAGTCACGGGAAGTAAAGGTATAGAAGAACAAAAGAGTGACCATTAAACAGCTAACAGCATTAAACCAACAAACAATTCCGCCAACACGCTACTGCAGTTCCAATGAACGCGTCCTCCTCTTCCCACCATGAATTTCGTCCAAGTGTCGACGCTGGTTATCCTGGCGTGTGAATCCTTCACGACACACGGGGCACGGGTAAGTATGGCTTTTCCACAGAATGACGAGAGATGAGATGCTTGAGCATTTCCTTCCTCTGAGCACACCTGTATCCGCATCCAGAGTACAGACAGTGAACGGGCTTATAATGAGACCGAAGGTGCTTTCTGGGTTCTCGTTAGCATGCACATGGATGTATGCCGGTGGCAGGCGGGCCCACGTTCTCCTGGAGTTACTGCGATACCGTTTGGTGCAGTTCTCCCGGTTGCAGAAGAATATTCCATCTTCCACACATTCGTCTTTTCTCATACGAATGATCGCATCTTCTCTGTATCTCAGGCCATAGCCGTTCTCTGTTCCTGAGATGCTTCCACTGGACGTGTCAGCGGAAGACGAATCGTCATCCGAGGTTAATGAGTGTGCTTGGGCTTGATCATTGATCAAGACCTCGCCGGAGTAAGTCAAGGAGTCAACATCATCACTGGGGACGGGCACCGGATTCCCGCTCTATAGAGCAGGGTGCACATCCTGTGAGCCAGAAGCTGATGCTGAGCCTTGGAATACTTCGTTTGAGGTCGCCAAAGAAGGATCAAAGCCCGAGTCTGTGGTTGCTGGTAGAACCAAAAGAGCGGGGTCGATACTGTCGAGATGTGAATCCATTCCAGTCGCTGGAGGAAGAGGCTCGTCACCGAGAATCGGATCGTCCATGGCTATTTGCGGCATGGAGCCCGAACTCATCTCACGAAATCCTTCTTGGTTCATGAAACCAAAAGGATCTGCACCCTGGGCCAAAAGTCCAGACTGCGTCCACTGCCCCACAGGGTCCTCATGAGGATCTATCAGAGGGAAAATGTCTTCGCCAAAGTCTATTTCACAGCCGGGGCCGTGTTAGTGAGCGGTGTTTCATCCCCACATGATGACTCCAAGCTGACGAGGACTTACAATCTGGGGAACAGCCCGAGTCCACAGGCGATGACATTGTGGACTCGGACTGGTGATGGGAGGAGGATCGTCTTCTGCTCATGAACCAGGTTGCTTCTGAGACTTCGAGAGAGGATATTTCGAAAAGAAAAGCTAACAAGACGACAGAGTCTTGAGCTTACTTTATAACTCTTGCTCCCCTCAGTAAAGTGCCTGATCCTTCTTGTCTCAATGGCGTCAACGCAATGCCAAGGTGCGCTCCCATTGCGCCTTATCACATACAACTCGGTCGGCAGGTTCCAATGACGGACTCGATCACCCCTCCTGCGCGTCTGCTCTGCAGCCAACAGACCAACCGAACCCCTCACTCAGAGAGCAGATTATCATACCATTCACCTCTGGTTGGCGGTGCGGTTGGTTGAAAAAAGTGTATAAAGTCCGCTAAGGGAGGCCGACCGAAAACTGGCCAAGGCTTATTGGCCGCGGAACCGAGTTGGGTGGCATGCAGGCCGAGGGAGAACCTTGAGTGCGATTGCCTCGCGCCTAGGCGGACGGGCGGGCGGTCGATGCGAACTGTGAAGATGTGCCTGGTGTGGCTCGGATGTCTATTTTCAGAACTGGGCACTGCTGTTAATTGGATGTTTTGTGAGGCCGATGCTTGGACGGTTGGTTGCTGCTGCGGCGAACTGGATTAAGGCACAGCCAACGTGAGACAAGAACAAATGTGCATACTCGCTGTGGTGTTCCGCGTGTTTTCAGGGCTCACAACCTCACCGACTATTGCAAACGAAAATGTGCAATTAATTCTTCACGGCTTCAAGTGGGTTAGACCGCTTCCCCCTCTATTTCGTTGGCATGCAACAGTGGAAAGCTATGTGTATCTGAGACACCATGCTTCGAGAGTGTTCGGCTCGGACCGGACTGACTGACTGACACGAGGCCCGTCTTTTACATTCCTTCCAGTTTGATACCGACACAACGACATGGGTCAGGCGAGTTGTCAAGCAAAGCTTGGATGGCTCATTGCGTCTCTAACTGACGGATATTAGAGGATGAGGGATCGAATCGAATCCTCCTTAGATCCTACAAGCTCGTCAAACTATCCCATTAACCACCAGCATGTTGATATGCCGAAACACGCACGATGGAGGGATCATGAGCTCGGATGAATGTCCTGTCATCTCATATCTGTGACCCAGTGGATCGGACCACATTTATGATATAATCAGCTGAACGAGTGATCATCGCCATGACACCTAGGCGAGGTGTTCAGGGTCCCTCTGTGATATCATTCTCAAGGAATGTGAAACCGGAGATCTTCGTAATGTTTGTCGACAACCGAGACAGAACGTCATGGACGTTGACCGACCATGATCCGTGGCTCAACAAAGCCTCATGCCGTAACGTGCTGCAATGCCACGCGATCGAGCTTGCGTGTAATGCATGGAGAACCTGTCAGAGGAAGCGTCAGTCGCAATTTCGCAAATGATCGAGGCTGGGCTGCTGTGCGATCCTTCATCATCATACATGGAGCATCCCTTTGTTCGGATCGGGATCCCCGCTGTCGGCTTTTTCAACTTGATGCTAAAACGATGGTTGGTTCCACACAATTGGGTTTCACCGGCCAGAAAAGCCAATGGCTTTTGCAGCATGTGACGAAACAATTGCTCTGAGGGGACGAAGGGGGCACATTTTAGGAACCCGTTGATCACTGGGATCCCCGGATTTGGTGCTTCTCTGGCTCCCTTTTTTCCTCTGTTTTGTAACGGGGTTGGGATGTGCATCATAATCTTGATTTGCGTCAATCATTGGGTCTGTCATGATGATATTCATTTGCTTGTTGCATCATCTAGATAGGAGAAACAGGCAAAGAAAAACCGTTCAACAAAGAAAGCAGACTACGGAGAATTTTTCAGTTGTCAACACCATTCCATCCATGATCGGGATGGCCTGGTCTGGGCAGTCTCGGCTCATGGCTGTCTCTTGCCATTCCCCATCTTCGGGCAGGTGTAGGTCGGTGGTTGGTGTGCAGCGGAAGGCTCGGCCGGGACAGGATGACGAAATGGCAGCCGCTCTAGCGCAGGGCCCCTCGTATTTCAGGGCCCCGACATCGCCTGTGCAGAGCTCCACAGGGGACTCCCCGCAGCTTGCATCCCTGTAGCCATACGCTGGCAGCCGCGAGGCCATCCGTGGCTGCCCTGGTGGCCGGTCATGATCCACCCACCCGGCCGCGACTTCCTGCGCCAGCGGTCGATCGGCCCACTAAGGGAGGATCCACCCTATCCACACCCGGCATAGTGGAGCTGCTTCAGCTCGCCGCCTGGATTCTCTCCGGAGCTCACTTGTCGGATCGTGGTAGTGTCAAAACGGCTCGATGAGGACCCAAGGGAGGCTTCGGAGCATGTAACCCAGCCAAAATAACACGGTAGCATCACCAAAGTTTATCCCAGAGGATCAATTACACAATGGCAAGTCAAAGGGGGTTCTCAATCGCCGCAAATTCCGCCGGAAGAGCCTCAACAAAGCATCTTGTAATGGACTACCTGCAAATAACGCCATGATGGCCTCAGCACGTAGGGGAAGTCACCAGAAAATAACCGAGTCCATCTAAAATAGACTGTGGAGAAGTACTAACCCACAGTTCAGCACTGGACCAGACTCGGCATGATACCGCCACCACCCTAACGGCCTGCAATGGAGGATTGGTTGTTGAGGAGCGGAGGCTGGGTTGGTCTCAGAAATGCATGCGTTATTCGAGGAGACGAGAGGTAAAAAGGTTTAATCGAACCACATGACGCAACAAATGAAGCGCAGCCAGCATGAAAGAAGAACATAGCGGGGACTATAACCATAACGGGGGTGGATCCTCCTTCACCACCCCCGAGGTTGCACCTGCACTACGTACCTACCTCAGAGCATCTCAAAGAAACATTTAAGATCCAGGTCCCCTCTCATCAATATCGTCAAGTCCCAGACACCACAGACATACACACTTAGATCATTGCTCCCCTCTCAACTTTCACTCTCATCACCCCCCCAATACAATCACACACACATCATGATTTCCTCAACAATTGTCCTGGGCCTCCTCGGCCTCGCAGCCGCATCACCTCTCGCCCCTAGACAGGGATATGTTGAGCCACATATTGTCACAAACCTTCGCTACCCCGACCGCTCAACATCAACGGGCTTCAAGCTCATCGTCAATGTCACAGACCACTCAAAGGACTTTGACCCTCCTATCAACAACTACGAAATCACCACCATTCACGTTGGTGCCGGCCTGAGCCTGGTCGGTGTGGTTGAGCAGGACGGCCGCGTCTTCTACCAAAATGGCACAAAGGACCAGCGACAAGATGGCGAGGCCACCGTCCTCACTGACGGCGGCACTCCCCTCACTCCTGCCGGCCTGGCCATCCAGCAGAACAAGGAGAACAAGCAACTCTACGACGCCTCACTCAACTTTGGCCCTGGCACACCAGGTGTTCAGCTGAACGCTCTCGACGATCCCTACACCTACATGCTCCCCGAGACCTTTGTTGCCTGTAACGAGAGCCTGGAATACTATCAGGGCAAGCACTTTATCGTCATCAAGCAGGCCCGTCTCTCGATCGACGAGAACAACGAGATTCAGCGCAACATCCCCGATGGCTGTGCTCCCATCCGCCTGGTTCCCCAGTGTGCCGAGCTGGAGGAGGTTCCTGAGGGATCTTACTCGAGCCACGAGTTCGCACTTGACTCGAAGTGTTACGATGATGTCGCCAAGATCAAGTGGGAGCAGTACAGTCCATAGGATTGGGACTTGATCGCTTACGAATATCGGGCGATTGGTTGGTAGTATGGATTGTAATGATGAATGGGTCACGACTTTGCATAGTTACCTAGGTAGTGGTACTCGGGGATCGGCGTCACGGATTGGCATCACGGATCGGCATTAATAGCCTTAATAATAGTAATAACTTTCTCACGCTCGATGGTCTCTGAAGTGGTGAAATTCTTTGTTCGGCTGTTGAGAATAAAGTTTGGGCGGCTGAAGTGACCCTCAAGTGGCACAACATGACGCACAGTTGAATCTAGACCGGCGAGATTTCTGGGCAGTCCCAGCTTGGTCAAAGCCTGTGTCACGACGACTCCCGAGACCATGTTGCGCTTTAGTGACTAGCCTTGGCACGGGTGGTTTCTTCCGGTCCATGGCTGTGGGATGGGGGTGTCATAGCAAGGTTGAGGTCGAGATGCCGGCGTCTCTCAGCAGTATTGTACACTCTAGTCATGTTAACGGTGGCTCATCTAAATAAAGAAGAAAGTAAAGTCAAAGTCGGCTGCAGCCTCAACTGTGCCGTCCAACTCGAGTCAGTCCAATCCCACGTTACTCCAGCCGACGGAAACCCTGTTTCCTATCGGCCCAGCTATGGCTTTTCGGAACGTGATCTTCAGGCACTTGGTCAGGCACACACTTCCCCTGTGCCTGTGCCTGTGGCTGGAGGTGCCTGGCGGAAGTGCCTGGCATGGATGGAGGTCAGCCGGCACCTGGCACCTGGAGCTTATCTTATCGCGTGCCGTCCAGCTGACCTCCGTTCAGCCTCCGAGCTCGTCATCGTTCGCAACTCAACTCCGTCAACAGCTCCAATTCCTCCAGTTTTGACTCTTGCGCTGCGCATCGACTACCCGATAAGACCTCCATCTCTTCATACGGCTTGCGCCCAGCTTGATTCATCACGATGACCAAAGTTACGCCCGAAATGCTGAGCGCGCGCGCTTCGTCGCTCTCCCTTCGCCAGCAGGCGCTATCGTCATCCACCACCCTAAACAACACTGCGAGCTCGACCTCGTCGAGCCCCGAGCCCAGACAACGATCAAAGAACTTTGTGCTCGCTGACATGGAGGGTCGCGACACGAGAGACAACAGAGCCTGCTCGTCCTGCATCGCCAAGCTGGCTCCTGGCGAACTCGGTCAGGTCAACTGGCATCTTGCTGAGGATCAGGTCTGTAGGCTGTGCCAGATTGCTGAGATCCGGCCGGAGGCTTTCACCAAGCCCTTTTGCGACTTCCTTCAGGAGAACCCAACCATCTTCCACACCGTAAATTACTTTGAGGAGAAGCTCAAGCAGCTTGGTTTCACCCAGGTGAGTGCATGCATGCCCTGACCATTGATAAGGACGATACTGACTGCGCAAGCTCTCGTCGCGCGACTCCTGGGCCGATAAGGTGCAACCTGGTGGCAAGTACTGGGTTACCCGAAATGGTAGCTCTCTTATCGCCTTCACCGTCGGCAAAGCGTACCAACCCGGCAATGGTGTCGCCATGATTGGCGGCCACATCGACGCCCTCACCGCAAAGCTCAAGCCCGTGAGCACGAAGCCCGTCAAGGCCGGATATGTCCAGCTTGGTGTCGCGCCGTATGCTGGAGCCCTCAACCAGACCTGGTGGGACCGAGATTTGAGCATCGGTGGCAGGGTCATTGTGCGAGATGAGGAGACGGGCAAGACTACCACAAGACTCGTGAAGCTGGACTGGCCCATCGCCAAGGTTCCCACTCTTGCGCCTCACTTTGGTGTTGGTATGATGGGCCAGAACAATGCCGAGACCCAGGCTGTGCCCATCATCGGCCTTGAGAGCTCTCAGCGTGCCTCGACGGAGGCCCTGGGTCCTGCTGGTTCCTTCGTCAACACCCAGCCTCCCCGGCTGGTTGAGTTGATTGCTAAGCAGCTCAGGATCCAGTCCTACAGCTCCATTGTTAACTGGGAGCTGGAGCTGTACGACTCGCAGCCTGCCCAGACTGGCGGTCTAGATAGGGAGTTCATCTTTGCTGGTCGCATTGACGACAAGCTTTGCTCATGGGCTGCTCTTACTGGTCTTCTTGCTGCCAGTGAGAACCACGACGAGGGTGGCATCAAGCTCGTTGCGCTCTTTGACGACGAAGAGATTGGCTCTCTTCTCCGCCAGGGTGCTCGGGGTAACTTCCTCCCTCTCGTCGTTGAGCGCGCTGTCGAGGCCCTCAACCCTGGCACCTATGGTCCTAGCCTCATCGGCCAGACCTATGCCAAGTCCTTCCTCCTGTCTGCCGATGTAACTCACGCCGGCAACCCCAACTTCCTCGAGAAGTACCTCTCTGAGCACGTCCCCGAGCTCAACGTCGGCATCGTCATTTGCGGTGACAGCAATGGCCACATGACCACCGACGCCGTGTCCACTGCCATCCTCCAGCGTGTTGGCCAGCTCGCCGACTGCCGCACTCAGACCTTCCAGATCCGCAACGACTCTCGCAGCGGTGGCACCATCGGACCTGCTCTCTCTAGCATGATGGGTGTCCGGGCCGCTGATGCCGGTCTTCCCCAGCTTAGCATGCACTCTGTCCGTGCCACCACCGGATCGCTGGACCCCGGTCTGGGTGTCAAGTTCTTCAAGGGTTTCTTGGACAACTGGGAGAAGATTGATGGCGAGTGGAACTAGATGGGGTAATCATAGAAGGCGTTTGAGTTTGTGTAGATCACATGGGAATCTTTGATACTGGTTATAGTTATATCCTAGATGTAGAAGGTGGTTAGATCGGACGTTGGAGTAGAGGGCGGTATGGATGTCGGATGGTGGTTGAATTATGGCAAGATATAAACACGATTTATTTTTTATCAAGGCCGTACCAGCGTTTCCGTTTCATGTGAATATATGTACAGTGTATGTTTAGGGGTATCGCCTTTTCCCAACCGCTAAATCTACGAACAACATGCAAAAAGTCCAATCTGCGAAATCAAGGCCGCTTCATCTTCAACCCCCTCGGCTATATCCACGACCAGACGAGCGGGGCCTGTTGTCCTCAACATCTGTCGCCTCAAGCAAACTGACAACCTCATCACCATCGTCCTCATCATCGTCAGATTGTCCCAGCTCAACAGCCCTCTCTTCCTCGGTCTGTTCGAGAGGACGGCGACGCTTCACGAAGTCCTGCTTATGCGCCTCAGCCATGATACGGGAGAAGGTGCGTCGCGGAGGAGCAGGCGCTTCCGTCCTACGGCGCGATATGCCCTGCTCGGCGGCACCAAGCGAGACGGCGGTAGACTCGGCCGTAGGCTGGCGGGTTGGCTCCTCGAAGGATGCGACACCAGCAGTGGCTGGAGGCTGCTGGGCAGCAACGGAGCCGTCGGTGCTGGCGCGGTCCATGAGGGGCTCGATGCGGTATGGCAGGGGCACATCGCGGGAGGCCTTGTACTGAGAAACGTTTGCGCAGTGCTCGTTCTCGACGCGGAAGAGTGCCCACATGCCTCGTCGAGTGACTTCCATGAAGGCGACCATGAAGGAGACGATGGTTGAGTGCTGGGTGTTGTGTGTGAAGATGGCGTAAAAGATCCAGGCGAAACGGAGAATGGGGTCAACCACCATGATAAAGTAGTACATCCATCGACGTTTGAGGGCGAGAATGTCGCGGAGACACCAGTGCTTGGACTGGGGTTGGAGGAGGGAGAAATCCATAAACAGATCCCAGAACGCTGTTGACGTGAGCGATGGTCATGAGGAGCGTAGGAGATCACTTACAGCAATAGATGCTATTAATGCTTGAGAATGTAATAAAAAGCGCCAAGTGACTTCGAGAGTCATGGAGGCGGTAAAGTGAAAGCATTACAGCAGCAAGAATGGTAGCAGTATACTTGCCGCCGTTGACAAGGTGAGGAAAGACATTGCGTGTATCTTTATAACGACGAATACACTGGAGGAAACGCCAAATGGGAGGGAGGGCCGTCAGGAAACCGAGGAGCCGGGAGTGGCTGGAGTTGCACCGAACGGGATCGTCCCAACGATTTGCGTAGAGACAAAAGAAGAGTTCGATGTTCTAACGCTGTCAGTCGCCTGGTTCAGGGGTAAAGGGGGTTGGGCGAACATACCGCTGACGAGTATGTAAGTGAGCAGTAAATATCACCAAGGAAGAAATCTCGAAATTCGACGGGATAGAGACCAGCTAAAAGCAACCGCCACTGCAGCATGTTAGTGTTGTTCTCCCATTTGAGTTACAAGACTTACATGAGAATAGGCAAACCACTTGCGACTCCGGTGCCAGATCAACGGACCAGGGAAGAAGAGAACACAAATGGTGAAGAAGATGAGAACGACAGGATAGTAAATGTACATGGACGGGTCGCCATATCTGCTGAAATTGACCCACATGAAGAGGCCGAGAACGAGGAAGAAGAAGCTGGGGAACTGGGCGAGCTCTCTCCAGTCAAGATGATGCCGCTGGTCAAATTCGAAAATGAAGGGATAGTTGACTTTGTTCTGGTTCCAGAGCAGACAGTCTATGCAGAAGAGGGAGAAGAGGTAGAGCATGAGGAAGTAACCGCCGTAGATTTGCATCAGGTAGCTCGTCTGCTCACGCACGTCATGGTCTTCGTGGTATAACAGCTGAGCTCCGTAGATGAGGCCCTGGATGGCAAAAACGGCGCCGGTGCCGATTAGGAGTCCGTTCTGGAACATGCCAATGGACTGGTCTTCGGGCTTCTTGTTGAGACTGCGCAGCTTGCCAGCAGCCAGCTTGTGGTTGCCACGCTCAAAGTACCGGGCGTACAAGTCCTCAACGGTCCGGATATGACCCTCAAGCACATCGCTGTTGACGAACCATGCCTGATTGACCTTTTCGTTGAGGTATCGGTACGGCGGCCGGGCATTCATAGCCTTGTCGTACTTCTTGTTAAGTTTCCGAAAGGCAGTCCGGTTCAGGAGAGCGTAGGACTTGAGCAGCTCCAGGCCGCGGTAGAACTCCTGCAGTGCGAGCTTGAGCTTGCGCTTTGCCGTGCGGTAGGGGACCTCGTGATGGTCCGGCCGGCGGATGTAGTCCCTTTCGGCGTCGGTGCCGCTCTGCAGGACGCCGTTTGCATTGGGCGTTAGATCCATCCGCTGCAGGGCCTTGGTGTTCGGTCCCACGGGGAAGATCTTGGCCTTGATAGGGTCGACCCATCCGTTGAGCTTGCCGTTGCCGTTCTCGTGGTTCCCCTTCTTTGGGGGTTTGTCCTCGCGTTCGCGATCCTCGGCCATCTCCTGGATCCTCCGGTTCCTCATCTCGTGGAGCTGCAACCTCAGGATGTCGAGGCGGTGACCAGCCTGCTCTTCCTTCATCTTGTAGAACGCCTCGACCTTTTCGAGCTCCTTGTCGAGAAAATCAAAGAACTCGCGCTCCTTCTCCTTCATGAGGTCAAAGTTCTGCATGTTGATGTCGACCCTCCGCTCGCTCCTCGCGGTGGATGTGTGGGTAAAGAGCCGGCGTAGGTGGGATGGCGAATCGGCATGGTTGACTTCAATCGGCTGCTTGGTAGGGTTATTTATCACGGGCGACGCAATTGTTGAGGCGGTCGGGACGACGCTGGTGGAGGATGTCCTTCGGGGATCGAGGCGGTTGAAGCTCCGTCGCATGAGGTCAGAGGCTGACACGGCGGTATGCGCATGTGGGCGCTCATGTTCGTCAACCGTCATAGCAGGCGCGGGAAGCTGAAAGTCGTGATGTCCATGTGCTTCGTGATGCCCATGTGCTTCAGCCATGGGCGATGGATCTGGTGGTGTTTCGACAAAGCTCCCATAATGTCGGTGATCTCCAGCTTCTGTTAGGGAATCGTGCTCGCGACCTCGCGGTGTAGGTATGGCTTTGGTGGCGGCCGAAGAGGCGGTCGCGGGTATCGTCGCGGAGCCATTGCCGTCGGTGCCATGGGCAGTATCGCGTCCCGAGTTTCTCGACTTGCTAAAGGGTTGGCGAGGCGTCATGGGCGAGAGGAAAGTGCCTGCCCTCAGAGGCCCAGTCCTCGGTGTTCCATTTGCGCGAGCGAGGGCCCTGGAGAGGGCCTTGACGTGCTTCTTGCCGGCCTTGTAGTTGAGGTACTTGACGCGCCATTCTGTGCGACGGAGAGTCGGGTTAGCGAGCGTTTTGGAAACGAAACGGCCTGCAGTGTCTCGGCGCGGCGGTTGTGGGAAGATCAACGGAAGGCATGTTTTGGGTTGGGTTGGGTTCTGTTTCTTACCAGGCACGGCTTCCCGCTCGAGCTCCTTTGCGAACTTCATGACAGCCGCCGAGTCTCAATGTCATGCAACGACAGGGCTGACGATGGAGATGGCAGGGCTCGGCATCTAGAGGAGGATGGGATTGTCGTCTGTTCAAGTAATACGTCTCTGCTCTGGCCTGTGAAAATTATGGTCGCGTCAACGTGCCCCTCTCTGGGTGTAAATATCTCCCCTACCACCGGCAGCCAGCAGCTAAAAAGGAGACTAGATGGGTAATAATGGATCGGATGGATATCAGCTTTTTTGACGTCAGTGCGTTCCCTACAAAACGGAAATAATCCCACTAGCCAGGTGACGGGGATGCCGTTCCATTCCCGCGGCATGGGGTCTTAAATTAGTGAACAACGGCACCTGAATTGAACCTCTTTCTTGGCTCTGTTTCTCTCTCTCTTTCTTTTCCTCTACAAACGGCCACCGAATACCGAAGCATCAGCCTTGCGACTTCGCCATGCTAGAAACTATACAGTCATCTGCTAAGCATCCTCTTGCTGCTATATCGGTTTGCTGCTGTACCACGTCCCCGAACAAAATCAGCCAATCTTTGGGCACCAGCTCCATTTACCCCCTAGGTCCCGGTGCAGGGAAAAGCCCGTCCGGGGGGCCAAGAAGAGATTGCCCCAGAGCTTGGTCCCTGGGGCTTAGCAGGGTTCACACAGGCTGTCAAGTTGTCAGATTAACATGATTGATGGGTTGATCGGCGGCCTTGATATCTTACAATGGTTAATTCTGGCGCTGTTGAGCTGGAGGTTTGTGTCACCGCTTCAGCTGAGCATAGCCGTGATCGGACAGGAAACCGTGAGCTCTCATCTCAACGCAACAAGTCATTGTTCTCATTCTTGCATTCTAATTGCATTTCAACTAGTGCCTATTATTGGGCACCACTGTCTCGCTCCCCAACCATGCCAAGCTTTATCTGCACCCAAGTTACTCATGATGCTCTGATGTGCCGGGCTGGCTTACAAGGTCGAGTTTCGGATCCCATCCCCGGCCAGCCCGACTTGAAAGAATCAACCCACAGCCTCTCGCTCACTCAGCAAGTCCTATGTAGAGACAATCCTCTATTCTTCAACATCGGTCCGTTTCTTGCGCCCAGGCTCACTCAGCATGAATGTTTGACAGCCATTCTTCAACATGATTGCTTGGCGACTCGCTCGCAACAAGACATCGAAAACAGAATAGATATCCCTCCCATGCACGAATCGACTCTTGTTGGATCACGACCGTGTAACAATCCTACAGCGGGCCCCTCTTCCTGAGCTAGCATCGCCAAGTCGGGAGGATTTTGCAGGTGACAATCGCACATGAGGATTTCCATGGACCCGAGAGGCTCCTCTGATCAATCTTGCAGGACGGGAAGCTGCAAAGACGGCCTGAGAATCTAGATCCGGTCCCCGGGCCAATCTCTTGATAAGCTGTAAAGACATGGTTGATGTCGAGTTAGATGATTGGTGGTCGATCTCTTGTGTAGAATTGAACTTTTGCAATGTCCTGCACCTGTCGATCCATATCACAAGAAATGAAGTCCTTGGCCAGTTTTCCGGTGGCTTGACCAGTTTGGTATTCAGACCGTCGCCACGCTTGCACGAGAGTTTCTGCCCGGCTGTAGTTTACCCACAGAGCCGGTTCAACGCTTGAGTGCCGAATTTCCTTACTCGGTCTAGAAGACCTGCTAAGCTGGTGGGCGTCCCCAAAGTGTTTATGTCAAACCGGCGAACTGATGACTTCATCATTCGCACGTGCGTCTTTGGCGTTGGAGATGGGGTCTCTTGAGGGGTTAGTTCGGAGAAGCGGCTTTGTCGTCAAAGCCCTCATGAGTGGTTCGTGAACTTGAGACATTGACGCATCCATTGACCAAAGACAATGCCAAGTAAAGGGATCGGAAACTAAGCAATTCATCATGGTGACTTGATAACTGAAACCGGCTCGTCCAATGGCTGGCTGGAGGTGATCGAAACCAGCGGAATTGCCCTGCCGAAACCGACCAAACCAAGTAAACAAACTTTGGCATCATGACATCCATGTCATCACGACAACCACTTTCAGCTTGACGAATGGGGAGCTCGGGAAGGACAACCGCGAGAGACGGCAGAAGGCCAACTCAAAAGATGTTGCTACTACCCCGCACATGGAGGGAAGCAAACAAACAACTCGGTGTGATTGTCGCGCAGCCAAGACGACCCGGCCGGTCAACCTACAGAAGTATGCATTGGTCTACCCGCTGGACGGAGGGGGAGGATGAAAAAGAGGGCTGAAAAGGATTTTAGCCAGGTCTCGCTGACATTCGGCTGCGCCAGCTCCCGAGAAAGCCATCAAGGCAGAGCCCGCCTATCTCGATGCCACGGAACAGCATCCCCGGCCGTCGTGGGGTCGCGCAGCAGTGTGTCACTGCGGCCAAGGCACTGGGTTGCCAGCTCGACAGAGGATGGATGTGCCTCTCGACAACCAGTCAGCGGGAAACACACGGCTGGGCGTGAGCACTTTGCCTGCCTGGGCTGAGAGGAAGCCTTGGTTTTCTCTTCCAATAACATGTTCCCTGTTCCTGGGCCTATTGGGTGGGCATCGTTTATGTTGGATAGAGTTGTAACGGGAGCCCCGGGCGTGGTTGGGCTGAGGATTGCCAACTTACATGCGAATCTCGTTGTCGCATCTCGAGACTCTGGCACCAATCTCCAGTTTTGCGTCAACGTCAGAGTGGTGTTTCAGTATGCCTGACGCTGAAAACCTGCTTCTTGGGTCATGGATGACGATGTTCGTCCGGACCTCCCCGAACAATCCCTCACGGTTCGACACATAACACATTGGTGATATCGTTGGCAACCTGGCATTCCCGGTCAATACAGAACCGAGGTATGCCCTCCTCCACACCGCCGAAAGCGGGACGGATTGCCCAAGTGCAGTCCAGACACAGACCGGCAGGTACATGACGTTGTGCCACCAGTCAGTGGCAGTCACTCAGGTGTGACAGATTCACCGATGTGACTCTACTCTAAGATGGCTAGCCCTGTTGAGCCACCACGGGTGAGTTCAGCACCTAGGCGATGGAACAACAAAGTAAGTGGGCTGAGGCAGGGATCATGGTCAGATCACCGAATGATAGCGGAGAGATTGTCCCGCGAGCCGTTGCGAGTTTCCACGCTCGGGTCTTTTGGCCATGGCATTTGAGATCGAGATCCGGAGCTCTTCGGGCATGCTATTCCCTCTTTTTCCTTCTGCTTCGCTTCCTTTTTCTTCACAAGGGACTGGATCCATAGCGGAAGCATCGGCAGGCACGCTGCGTCCCGCCAAGGTGCTGGAAAGTTCTGCGGAACCCTGGCCCTTGGCGAGACAACCGAGAAAGAGGTGGGAGCGGGAAAGCAAGGAAAAGCCGTTCAGGTTCAGGCACATGTACATACATTACACCCATTACAAGAGCAAAGTTGGTTGTTCCCCTTGCCGTGCGTGGTTTTCATGTGCGATAGACAAAAGCTGAGCGCAAGGACCAATGACTATTGTCTTCCTCGCCGTCTATTACGCCTAGGTGATGTGCCTAGACTGCTAAGGCTGAGTTAGCTCGAGGCGTTGTGAGCTTGGCCAACCCATTGGGGCACCCTCGAGATTTGGACCGCTCCAGAACTTCGGGAGGCAAGCATCCCGCGCCAGAGCCAGACAGATCTGAGCAGGTCGGAGATGAGGCGAGGGGTTTTTGCGTCTTTTGTTCCTTGGAACTTATCTCTACAGTGACTTGAGAGAGGAATAACCTGATCTTGAGGCTAACAAACCAGTCCTCGGGTCAAGGCCGGGATCATAGATGTAACCTGGGATGGAACATGCATTGCATCGACAATCATTGTCTCCATGCTTCTACTTCTGCTTCTGCTTTTAGTAGATACAGGTTTGGACTTGCGGCAAGCCCACGGCGATGGCCGAATCATGCCCCACGTGGAGATGCGCGCTTACAAGGCGGATGCAACTGGGATTTGACAGCAGGCGAGAAACTGGGGCAAGATTGCCAATGCGTTTGTAAGTCGAATGGAGAGAGAGCCAAGACGAAAGGGAAAAAAAGAGTCACATTTTCCGTGGCTCTGGGCCCTTCTATGACATGGGGAGCTTCTGCGCCATCTCAACAGACGTGCCTGGAAATGGAAACGCTCTGCCGTGTCAGGTAGCGTTGACGGCGAGATGACGCTGCTCTTGAGTCTTGGGGGGCTCAAGTTGGGGGTTGATTTACAGGTTTTTTGAACCGTCCACTCGGCGATTAACAGAGCCTTCTATAAGATTTCGACCAAGGGTTTCTTGACTTGCCAAAAAACTTCCTTGGCTCCGAAGCTTGAGATTGACCGATCCACTGCCCGATGCATCTACCGGTGGACGACGTGGGTTGAATTGCTCGAAGCGGCATGATCTGATGAATGGCACGTCAAAGTCACTCCATCCCCATGATGAAGCCATGGAGTACATCGACAATCCACAATTGAGGAGCTCCGACTCCGACAAACTCGACCCTGGTCACTCGGCTCATCCTTGACCGCGTGCGGTGAAGGTACATAGTAGTGTAGTACTGGAGTTCCCCAATCCCCGGAGTTGGACGGAGCTGAATTGGCGGGCTGAAAGGTCAGAGACGCCAAACGGACAGGGAAGAAACCAGCAAAGGCAAGACTCAAAGACGTGTCAACCCCATCTTGCAGGTACGGCACCAGACAGTCCAATCCCCGCGAAGCGACATGAGGTGCATTTTTGAAAAAAGCCAAGACTGGGCTTGGAGAAGCTCAGCTGGACAGGGCTGGGAGCGAAAAAAGGAAGAGAAGAGAGAAATATGCAAGTGGGGGGAAAAGAGAAAAGAGCAGGCCTCATAGAGAGGGAAAAAAAAAAAAAAAAACATCAGTCCATTGACCATGTGGCCACCAAGAGGCGGAGTGGCCCTTTCAATACCCGGCCTGGCCTAGGACAAGACCAGACGTTCCCATTTTGATCGAGGTGCGATGGTGATGGAGGTGCATCTACATGAACTCCACGCATGGGCCGAGCAAGGGGGTCGCTGTTAGGTCTGCTACTGCAGGCGCACCTATTCGCTACTACGTTGTAGAGAGTGACTTCTGTAAGCAGCTGGGCTGAGCTTGGCTGCTTATCTTAATCGTGCCATGAAGCTATATCGACTGTTTCCCCGCAGTCGTCTCGTCAACTCCGTGAGTTGGGATGTTAGTGTGAAAGCCACTCATCATGACGGCCATCATCCCTGGAGAGGAGGGGCAAAAAGAACAGCCTTTTCTTGACTCGCATATGGCTCACGCCAACAAAATTGAATCTCGGTCCCGGGCCGGACAGCGACAGGTGGCCGATTGAGTGACCCGCCTGCAGTGCAGTTGCTGATGGAACGGCGCGGTGAACAGGTTGCACTGGATCTCAGTCAAGGAAAGTTACTTGTGCTTGTTAGGGGTCAGGGTCAGATGGGTCTTGTGAACCTAGTTGGGGGAACTTGACTGATACACATGGGGATTGGATTCAAGACACTCGTCTTGGATCACATGCGAAGACGAGAGTTGCAATTTCGTCAACGGTCAAAGGCTGACTACAGAGTCTGTAATTGGCTTTGAGCCTCAAAAGGCGTGCCTTGATGCCTCCCTTCATCTCAGGGCGGCGAGCCCGGGCTCGTGGTTTAATGAATCACCATACCGGCGCAGCCCTCACCTCACCGGCAGAAGGTCATCCCTAGCCTCTCTACATGTACCAGGCGGACGTGGCTGACCTTTGTCGTGTACCAAGTGAAGTGCCGGGGACCGTATCACACAGGGGGATCACGCCGGCTCCCCTCGTGTCACCCTTGTGGGTGCATTCTTGGGGTGGGAAACATATGCGGTACAAGAATGCCGAAACTCTTCTTCTGATCGAAATTGGATTCCTGCGTCTGCGTAGGAAGTCAAGGGAGTTTACTTTGCAGCTGGAACAAGCATCAACCTTCTCGAGACAAGCTTGTTGCCGTTGCGCCTTTCGGAGAGGCTTCAGCCCGCCGTTGATGTTTATGGAGACTCGGAACAATTGCAACAACAACAAACAAGGTTGATTCGCCAGGAGCGCTCGAGGCCGATTCTAGGTTTTTACGGTCTCCCTGTTGGCCTCTCTGCCTTTGTTGGATTGGATTGCCGTTTTACCGTTCTGCCCCATCCTTGACAAAACCCACCCCACTTCGCATCTCTGGATCTAAGGGTGCACCATAGCGCTTGGGAAAGGGAAGAGAGAGAGGGAAAAAAGGGCTGTGCTTGGCGCGGCTCCTGGGGGTCGACGGTCCCCGAGGCGCTCACCTCACCCTGACTATCGGTCTCGTCAGCACGCCGCGAACCCGTCCCGACAGGCTGCTGGTCGCTTCTGACGCATGGTCAGCGCGCTACAGATTGCAGGGATGGATAGAGGCGGTTCCAGGGGTGCTGGGGCGACCGGGGATCGACTCGACTGTGTTTGGCGAAGAGTGCGACTCTGGGACCAGTCACAGTTCCGAGCTGGCCGATCATGGTAAAAGGGTGAAATGTGACATGGAAAGTAAAAGCTCTCTGTCTGAGGGGATACAAGAGAGTTTCAGAGAACCCAGGCAAAGCTCCAATCGCAAATGTCATCACCCGCTGGCTCGTCTGTCGCATCCATCTGTCGGTCGCTTATCTACCAATGCCAGGCTAGAACCGGACCAGCCAAAATGGCAAAGGGCAGAAAACCTTCCGAACAGAAGCGGCTACGGCCCTACGGGAGGAGAGAGTTAGGGCCGGCCTGCCCACTCCAGCTAACACACACCTGTTCGGCTCCATCTGCTGCTGGGCCAGCATGACATCACGAACGACAGACACGCCTGATTGGGCCCCGCGCCAGCAGCCAGACCAGGCTCTACCTCGGTGGTGCGGCTTCAGCTGGGCCGCCAGGGCTGACTTGGCTTTTGGGGTCGTCGCATGGAGGAAGAGGCCGCGATGCTGTGAGAGGTTAATGGACGAGAGCATGGACCAGCATCCTTAGCCGAAGCGAAGCTGCCAGCGAGCGAGCACCTCAGACAAAGCAATGACCCAAGCACCGAGGGAGAGCACGAGGGGAAATCCCAGAAGCCATGAGCGAGTGCCCCAGGCGAGGCCAGGCAAGGCAAGGCCATTATTTGCATTGACCGGATGTAACAAGAGTGAGGCAATCCAGAGAGCGCCCCAGGTTCCACATTCTTACACGCCGCTCCGCTCCCTTGCTCCAAGCCATACATTCTCACGGAACACGTTCGCTCGCAAGGAATTTCCCTTTGTTAGAAAGTAGATGTGTTGTCTCGATAGGTAGGTAGGTACGTTTCCGTGGAGAGGTGCTCGAATTTTAAAGCAGCCCTGAACCTTTTGTCGGAGGGCCAAGCCAGGGCCAAGACTCGACGATCCACGACCTACATCATAGGCAGCGGCTCTGGCTGCCAGCTCTGGATAGCCGACAACTGGAGCCAGAGCCATTTTGTTTGATCCATCCATTGATGCCATGGACGGAGGCGCTGAAGCCAGCCTGGACAAGCGCAAGGCCTGGCAGACTGTCCGCTAGCGGTAGGTGATCCACCTGCAGGCGACCACCCACTAGCTCGCTGAACCCACTAACCCACCTGCCCTCCACCCACCCCCCAACCTGGGCTACCTATGAATCCATGCAACGTTGGACTGCCCGACTAGGCGGCTCTCCCACTCTCATCAGTGACTGAAATCCTTCTTGTTGACGCCTCTGCCCACCATCGATTTCTGCCCTCTTCCTCCCATCCTCGACCTCTCCTCTGCATACCTACCTACCTACACCAAGCGCCTTATCTTAAAGCATCTATCCCGCCTTGTTCACGGACTCTCACCCTCGTCAGTTATACCCGGACGTCCATCACCTCGACCACCGCCCTCTTGTCTCTGGCTCCAACTTGCGCCCCGCTTCTTCTGGCGCGCTACCAAGCACAGTCTCACTTTTCGGCTCCCTCTCCTTCTTCTCTCGCTTCTCTCTGGCACTTCGGCTTCGGACCCTCGACACTACTGCCGCTCCGCGCCGCGCCCGACGGGGCCAACCCTCCCTACTGTCGAGCAACACGCCACGACCCGCGACCCGCGAGCAGCTTAAAACTCGACGTCCCCCTCGACGTTGCCGCGAGGCCATGTTGGAACCCCAGGCCATGCGAGGCCCAATGGACCAGACCGTCGCCTATGGACACTCACGATCACGAACCACCTCGTCAAACACCTTCCCCATGCAGTTCCAGACACAACACCTCGCCCACCCGGGCCCCAATCCCATGCAGAACCGCCGCTCGCCGTCGGTGAATACGTTTAGCAGCGTCGGCAGCATCCCACCTCCTGCCGCTTACCGCACCTCGTCACAGAGCGAGCTCCGTCGCTCGACCTCGAGCCGCTCCGGTGGAGCCAGCCCCCAGCCCTCCAGCTATGTCGCGCTTCTGCGGAAACAAAAGGGAACCGTCTGGTGCGATCGCGCCCAGTACGAGGACCCCAGAATGCTCGCCCAGCAGCGTGCGGCAAAGATGCGTGCCGCCCTCGAGGTTGTCGGTGGAGCCCGCGGCAGCAGCTCCTATGGCCCCGGCGGTGCCGGCGGACGAACCAGCACAGGCCTCAGCACTACCAACAAGGTCGCGGCAAAGATCCCCAAGATTCGACACCACGGAAAGACACCTGTGGTTGGCTACGCGCCCGGCGAGAACCACGTCGGCGTCGGAGGAGTTCCTATGCGGCTGAGCGCCACCGAGGTGGAGGCTGAGAGTAGTGACGACGAGAACACACCCAGCACGACCCGCCCGCACCACCGTAGGACGGGCAGCAGCGGACGGAGCAGCACAGCGAGCAGCCGCAGAAACCTCGCATATCGATCATCTGGAGGAATGGGCAGCCAGCACGGCCGGCGATGGAGTCCCGGTGATACCCCCGAGCGCACTGGCAGCCTGGTCGAGACCATGCCCGAGGATATCGTCGACGACGCAGCCAGCGGCAAGGCTCGCAGCACGAGGAGCGGCAGCAGCGCTGAGCGCGCCGACAACGTGGGCGAGCTGGGTAACGCCCCGAGATTGGCTGCCAATTCGCTGATGCACTCGGCTCTTACTAGAGAAAAGAGCGTGAAATCAGCGGATGAGCTCAGGAGACGTGGAAGTGTCGACGAGCGAACATCAACACTTACATCTGGACGCCTCTTCATCGCCAACCCCGATTAAGGGGGCGTTCTTAATCGACGAGATATATACTATTCGGCCATGACAGTTCATGTATCATGTCACGACAGGCTGGGCAAATGGGTTTTCTTATGTTGTTCATTCGTTAACACACACCATCACACTTCGGATCAAAGGGTGGGCTTGCATCAGTCGGCGTTCTAGCATTGCTTTGTACTATCTACCTATCGTTTGGTTTCTCACAACCCACTGTCGCTTCCAAGGGTTCAGATACCCCCCAACGAATCTTCCTTTTCACATCTCTCGCTATATCATGTTTCCACCTTTCTGATGGAACGAAGTGTGTGCATTCGGAGCGGGGCCTCCACTGTCGTTGACGGGCTTTTTAATGTTTGAAAGATACCTCTCTAGCCAGGACTCAAGACACAGAAAAGTATGCTTAATGAGAACTCAACCCCTGAGTCTCGTTGGAGACTTTGGAGGTAACAAAGAAAGCAATGGCTCAAGCATAGCCCCCGTGAGGCTCAGTGGACTCGAGTTGCATGCGGGTCATCAATGCATTGATCGTCGGTGACCTTCTCGTATCATCCTTTGAAGGAACTGCTTTGCATGTCAGTGCAGAGGTGACGTTACTGTCTGGTCCGATCCCTATTCCATACTATCAGCTCAGGCGGCAATAAGCGCCCAATCACTGGCCGCGGGCGTTTGTCTCGGGTTCCTCTACAAGGGGATCAGCGAAATTCGACGTCACCCCGATCTTCATCTTTGTCGTCATGGCAATTTGAAAGATTCTGACATGCCAAAATGCCAAGCGCACTAGCCGCAAGCGCGGAGTGCGCACAGCCACGGCCCCTGAAGGTCGCAGTGCCGTAGATTACCCGGCAAGCCACATTTGCACTTTCCACTCTGCGCGTTAACGCGTAAATGTGCACGATGTGGCGCCAAATTAACGCGTCGGCGCGTCTTCCCTTAAGCTTTGGGACCCTCTCTGGGTCCAGGCTCCCCTTCGCAACCTGGATGCTTCATGCCACAAACAAACTTGGGGGATCTCGTGCACGCTCAACGAGATTCGTTCAATTCCTCAGCACAACACCATTCCTCACCGCATCAAGACGCTTCATCGAACTAAATGATCATTTTCGTCTTCTTCATGACAAATCAACATCAAAGTCTTGTTTCATGATTTGCCGCCCTTGTCGATTTCCACAGAGCACCTGCCTCCTAGCGACCGCATCCGTCAGGCTCCGCACCACTCCTCACCGATACGACATCTGACACACCCGCACCACCACCGAGCTGTATAGCTCCCGTCGATTCAAAATGGCTCTCTTGGAGATGTCTCTGAATATTCAGGAGACCGAGGCTACGGGCCGCAAGAGAAGCCATGATGAGTTCGCAGGGGAATCCGTCAAGGTGGAGGACTCCGAAGACACCAAGATGCAGACTTGCAGCCAGCCCGAGGGCGAATGCAGTGCGTATCATTACACTTTGACTATTACGCAGATATTGACTTGATACAGCTCTACCCTCCATCGCTGTAACAGGCAGCCAACCCACCTCACAGGCGACACCAGATCTTACCGAGGCCGGCAGTAGCACTCCCACCCGCAAATCTCCCTCGCCCCAGACGCCGATCAAAGGCCAAACGTCACTGAAGCCAATTGTAATCGCATCCGCATCGAAGTCGCCAGCGAACCCACCGAAGCGAAAGAAGTTGACTCCTGCCGAAAAGGAGGCTCGTGAAAAGGAGCTGGCAAAGCAGAAGGAAGAGCGTGAAGAGAAGGCTGCCATCCGAGCTGTCGAGAAAGCCAAGGCTGAAGCGGAAAAGGCTGCCAAAGCTAAAGAACGTGAGGAGAAGAAACGCGAGAAGGAGGAAGAGAAGAAGGTGAAGGACGTGGAGAAGAAGAAGAGAGATGAGGAAAAGAAGAAGAGGGACGAGGAAAGAAAGAAAAAGGAAGAGGAAAAGAAGCGAAAGGAGGAGGAGGCAGAGAAGAAGGCTCGCCAGCAACGAACACTCGGCTCTTTCTTCAAGGTTTCCAACACCCCTAAGAAGGCTGATGACAGTGCCAACGCCAAGAACGGCACATTTCGAGACGGAAGCCCCGTCAAAGGTGTCAGTCAGGTGTCAAAGTCAGAGTACGAGAAGTTGTTCAAGCCATTCTTCGTCAAGGACAGCACAACAATGGCCCCCCTCGGACCCCGGATGGACGACGAAACACGCCAACTCAAGTCAAAGATCCTGGACGAATGCATTGGTGGTCAGCGGGCAGAAGAGCTTCAGAAGGGTGCTTCATTCGACCCTGTGCGTTTGCTTGCCTTGCCCGGCAAACCCCGAAAGCGAGGCAGGCTCCATCATCCTGTTAGTCACATTATGGAACACGTCTACAAGGAGACAGAGAAGTCGGACAATGCTGGAGCGGACAACGCCGATAAGATCATGCGAGAGGCACGCGAGAAGCTGTCCAAGGTGCCAATGAAGGTGATTGCCTTTTCACAAGATGTTCGACCCCCTTACTATGGAACTGTTACTCTGAAGACGTTCGCTCTTGGCAAGGACAACATGAGCCAACTGGCTCGCAAGCCAACAAGACGAGGACTGCCGCTGGATTACGATTATGACTCGGAAGCTGAATGGCAGGAGGAGGAAGGAGAAGACCTGGACGTTGACGATGACGAAGAGGAGCTGGATGATGAGGATGACATGGAGGGCTTCCTCGACGACTCTGAAGATGCTGGTCTATCTCGACGACTTTTTGCCAACACATTGGAGCCGGAAAGCACTGGAATATGCTTTGAAAATGGGGGCGTTGTGGCGAATCAGGTTGTCTACGAGCACAAGATGGAGTTTATGCATGGTAAGTACATGTCTGGATTGAATCAAAACCAGCTACTAACTGAGTCTAGATGGACTTCCGCAGTCATGGGGCATTGATCCATTCTCTACGGAATACTGGGAGCCTGAAAACAAAACCAAGACGACCAAGGTTACCAAGGCTGCTGAGAGCGGCACCAAGATGCCTCCTCCACCAACGCCTACCAATGCATTCGCAGCAATTACTAGTGGAAGCAGTGCAAGCGGCGGCGATGCGCCCAAGCTCGTCAAGTCAGAGCTCATGGATGACGTGAAGCGGGCGATTCTTGACAACAAGGCGTTATCCAAGGTTGGAATCATTGACTTTGTGTTTCACCTTTTCCGAGAGCACGTATCTCGAATAGAGGTGAAGAACACGATCGAACTCGTGGCAGAGAAGACGGGCAAGGGTCGCTCCAAGGAGTGGGCACTGAAGCACGGCCACGAGATTGTCTCGTGAAGAAACCTTATCTGGGAGAATGCATGGCAACGACATGAAAATTTTGACTGAATATTAGCGACGGAGTGTTGGGGTTGTACGGAACTGCTTCATGGAATTACTGGGGAAACGGCTGGTTCATGGACTTGTTGATTTGAGGGGGAAAGGATGATGTCATGGTATCTGGCATTGTATGCGATAGACATCGAGCAAACAAATAAATACCCTTGTGTTAGAAAGCAGATACAAATACTACAAATCAACGATATTCAAAAGTCCAATTGCCCCCTGATGAATTGTGAGAGTCAATTCATTCAACAAGGGGTCATGTCATTGAGCCATGTCATTGGAGCTTTGGTGTTGGCGGCCGGGATGCACGGGCACGGAGGCGGCGGGGCCAAATTTGGAAGCTAGAGACCTGGGGAACGCGCCCCTGAAGATTCCATCGGAACCCGCGAAGGCCCCGGAAACTGGAACATGTTCCATTTCCATTCCTTGGAAGCCAAAACAACAACGTCGTTGATCGCTCGCTTGGTTCTGCATCAACCTTGGGCATCCATCCAAGCCACTATTTACCTGTGGCGTCTAACCGTACAAAATTCTGTTGCCTACCATCAACTAGACGATTACGCAACTCGACTCGACGTGTTGCGCCTCCTAACACCTTCGAAACGCTTGGCCGATTTCAAACCCCGTTCTCCCGAACCTTCGCGCAATGATAAATCGGACACAATAACCTCTGCCTCTGACGTTTCTTCTCTTCTCGACACACACTCCTGCCGCTGGCCGCGCGACATGTGCTCTCGCCCAGCATGGAGGATCCATGGGGTTCCCCTTGGACAAACGACTCGCCCCCGAAGATAGATCTCCCCGCGCCGCCGCCGCACGCACACTTCACCCCAGACCATAGCCAGCGCCCTTCGCCTGCTCACACACCATGGATGGACGATGATGATGCCTGGGGCGGCTGGGCGGAGCCTGGTAAGGACAGCAGTCCCCGTTGGGGGAGGAGTCCTGGTTTGCGGCCGATAGGGGGTAGTCCGGCCAGCTCGAGACTTCCGTCGCCAGGGCCGGATTCATGGGGACAGCTGGCAACATTAGAGACGGCGCGGGTGCGGAAGGAGGAGAGGAGCGGGGATTCGGCGATAAGTCTTGGTGAAGGGTTGCGACCGATCGAAACCAGGGTCGTGACGAGGACGCCGCCTCCCCTGGGCGAGTTGAAGGAGAGCACGGCGGATATCTGGCGACAACCTGACCGGGCTCCGTCTATGAGGAGTTTGAGTCCGATGCCGAGTGATGATGGCCGACCCGGCTCGCCGGATGGAGCTCCTCGACCGGCTCTGCGACGTGGCACGCGACCAGCTGCTTTGCGCCAGCCCTCGAATAAGGTTCAGGAGCTGGTGGAGATGTACGATGATATAGCCAAGCGAAGCCATAGCGTGTCGCCCATCGATCCGACCATGCGAAAGGCGTCGAGCACCAAGTCCCCGGTACAAGAGGCAACGCCTGAACCTGAGGCCGTGGAGCGAGTAGAGCCGGAACCCGATTTGGAGCCAGCGCCGGAGCCAGCGCCAGAGCCAGAGCCAGAGACAAAGGTGGATACGGAAGCCCGTGAACCGTCACCGGATGTCATGGAAGAAACAACAGAGGAGGAAAAGACTGTGGCAGAGAAGACGGAGGAGGATGAAGCCCAAGCTGAGTCTGATTCTTGGTCGGATTTCGAATCGCCCATCCATGAGGAGGTACCGGAAGAAACAGAAACAAAAGTAGCCGAGGAAAAGTTTCCTGTGGTTGCGACTACAACTCACGATGAGCCCAAAGAGATATTGCAGCCACGGCCAAAGCGACCATCGATACCGTTCTCCATCGACATGTCGAAGTTGGACGACCTCTTCCCCTCAGTCGAAGCATCCTTTCCAACCCCCGAGCCAGTACCGGATGTCATCATCGATGACACGTTTGCCTCGATATCTGAGCGCAAGGCTTGGTACCAGATCTCTAGGTTCGGCTCAATCCGGAAGCATAACCTGGGAGACGACGAGAACTATGTGCGCATCGGCTGGGGCAACTCACAGGTGCGTGAGCAGGCCATCCGCATCGTCAGACGGTGGATGGAGGAGGACTCTATCGCAGGACGTGTCGTTCTTGGTCGGAGAGGTGGTACTGCGGGTGGAAAGATCTTCAACTGGGATTCTTCGGCGCCGTCAGTTGATATCTCAGAACTGCTGGCGCGAAAGAGCCACTCAAGACACGCGTCGGTCAACTCGAAAGGAATGGCAGCGTCACCGACTGGTGCGACGTTTGGATGGGGGAGCAGTCCGGCTCCTTCGTCGACCGTTGCTATACCACCTCCAGCTTCCGAACGTTCTACCACTGAGCCCAGTTCGGCTGTAGAATCGTCTCCTGTGGAAGCTGCCAAGACGTCACCAGTTACAGCGAAGCCTCCTCCGCCTCCCGTAAGATCACCAACAGCTATTGCCCGACCTCCTTCTCCTATTAAGCCTATACCTATCAAACCTACTACCCGCCCCCTATCTATATCTCAACCTATACCATCGCCAACTTCCCCTCAGATTCCTCAGCCGCCTTCTCCTATTATACCTACGCCCTTACAAGCTACAACCCGACCAATCTCTATTTCTCAGCCAATTACATATCCAACATCACCATTGGCACAACCGCCCGAGAATGCAGGGTGGGGAGATGAAGAAGATGATGATGACGATTGGGGCGATATGGTTTCCTCACCTTCTGGTGAAGGAAACGGGACCTTTCCATCCCTGGACGCGATTGTGGATGCCAAGACAGAGGACAACACAAACAAGGGGCATGTTTCCAAACCTTCAATTACGGCTACAGCTCCTCCGGATGATATCTTTGAGAGTGCTCCGAAGGAAGAGACAACAAACAACGATCGGGCTTCCTTTGACGTACCAGTTTCTCAGGGGTTCATGCCCACACACTCTCGACATACCACCGTCGACTGGAGCCCCTCCCCGGGCCAAGGCTTGATGCCTAGCCACTCCAGATCAACTACAGTTGATCTAACTCCTTCGCCGATACAGGGTTTGATCAGTCACTCCAGGTCAACCACGGTCGACCTGAGTCCCCTGCCCCGGTCGTCACTGGACGTCATGGCCTCAGCGAATCTGATGCAGAACAAGGCAAGGTCGCCAATTGAAAACACAAACAGGCTGAATGGCTGGGGTTCTTGGGACATGGACTTCTTTGGCAATGGGAACAAGCCATCATCGCCAATGAGGGAGAGTTCACCGCTAAAGGAGAGTATGACTGCAAGCCAGGAGCTAGAACCTGTGTCGAAACCATTAGAGGCTGTCAAGGCTCAGACTTTACCGAAGGAGCCACGACCAATGTCGCTTCCTGTTCCTCCACGACAAGAGTCAGAGGAAGATACCTCTAAAGATGACGAGATTGTCGCCAGCATCCTCCGTGATCTCCCCGATCTCTCATACATGTTACGATAAAGCGAAGAGAACCCAAAGAGAAGACGAGCATTGTTGGAAAGAGCAAGCAGTTAGCAAAAACACGCGGGTGGAGTTGTATACTGCCATGGGAGTAGACAAGCCAGACAAGCCGGTTTGGCAATCTGTATATCTAATCATTGGAGGCGTTTTACTTTGGTGTTTTCAAGAAGGGGGGGTTGGATAGCATTGATATGATACATGATGCTGTTTTGATAGCAAATACTTTTGGACAAACTTGGAGTATTGAATGCCGTAAGCCGTGTGTTTCTAGTGAAGTTTGATACTGCTCACATCTTTGGAAGCTGGACAAAATTGAGTTAGCAGAATGATGTTCGTGAAGAAGGGTTGAGGAAGGACGGGTATAAATACCCCCTTGACCTCCCGGTCTCGACCTGACAGCACTTTGCCCAAGACTCTCATCACGATCAAGATATATATATATACCCAATTTCGCGGCTCAGTTCAAGCTTTGCCCTTTCGTCATGTGCTAGAACAACCAGAGTCGCTCCCACAAAGAGTATACAGCGCATGCTCGATCGATCCTCTGTTACCCTATATATACCCATCTTCAGAACGCAAATGCCCACCCTCTCGATACTGTTCAACTATTGGGACTCTTAAATCAACGATTATTCGTCATCTGAGGGCAGTCAAAGTCATGCATATCAAGCCCTCGTGTAGACTGTTGCTATATTTTTGTTTTCTCTTTGTCGCACAGTCGAGGATGCCATCTAGATTATCCCGCATCTGCTGTCTCTTTTATATACATACCCACTGAGACTGTGTTGCCGATGCATCGATGAGCTGTTGAGCGACGGGAATTCTTTGTCTGTATGCTCGTCCTGGACAAAAGCCGTGGGGAATGCATCCGGTGTAAGACAGAACCAATGTCTCTATCATGGGGACGTCTTCTCCAGGCTTGCCGGGCAGATATTTGTCTGCCACAGGGAACTATGAAGTCAGGGGAGAGGATAGGGTGGAAGCCCAGCTACTACATCCAGATTCATCAGAGCTTGGGGCGCTTTCGCCCACATGGTTGTCACCTTTCTGATACGTCGCCAACACCGATCAGATCTTTTTGGTCATGCAGCTTGATGTTAGGCCGGCTAACGCTCCCTTTTTGCGCCTTTGTCCCAAGTCTCACAAGGAACTCATTTCCATATATATCTATCCCGGAAGAGATACACCGCTTCCAGACGCTGTTGAAAAATGGACTCATTTTTATATATTCCAACGCCAAGATGAAGCCTATCCCCACACTCATGACTAGAAAGCGCCGCCCGCATATCGTCGTGCGCGTGTCCAATGGTTGGGTATCGACAACGATGTTGTACCTTACCCATCACATCAAGGACCTAGGCCATGAGGCGATGAAGATCTTTTATTTTGAACAAGCCTGGATAAGAACCAGACAGATCGGTCACCAGCCTCTCGTGATGACGCGGAACGTTGTCCAGGAGAAGCTGTGTATTCATAGACATCCCGGCTTGACGACGATGTCGCTGGCTGCCCCGGGGGTCCCTGGCCATATGGCACCTCCTCGCGTCGAGTGGTATACTGTTTGGCTTTTCCTTCTCTCGAACTGGAAGCCAAAGAAGTCAGGTCTCCTTCCTGATCATCTCCTTCTTCGTCTTCTATACCAGGCCTTGGATACTAAATCGAGACCCAAGACAACGCCGTCCGAGAAAGAAATCGAGCCAAGACATGAATCTCTGGCGATCCACATGAATGATACCAAAGTGCTCGCAGCTACTCAAACTTCTTCCCCAGCTTGCTTTCTCTACAAAGAACAGCTGTGCGGTAGGTATATATATACAAGCGGATGAAAGTCTTGGCGCGTACCTCTTTCCTACCGGCATCTAATTGAGAGCGTATGTCTCGGCTCGGCTTGGGCGATGAAGACTGTGCGCTGCCGGTCAGGAAGGACATCTCCCTTGTACAACCTGCGTCAACCTTTGCTGGCCAGTAGCCGATACAAGAGCGGCTGGGGAGCTTCCTGCAAGGCTTGCCAAGAGTGCTTGTGGCTATGAATCAGCCATCCCCTGGCGGACTTTGGTGCCTCGATTCGGTCATTTCCAAGCTACTACTCTGAGTGCAGAGAATGTCCGCTACATCAGAAGTGGTTGCCCTTTGGAACTTGGTGAGGTCCAAGCCTGCCCTTGTCTGGCGGTGGCCGAGCAAATCGACAAGCGTTTCACTCCAGGTTGTTTGCCCAGGCATCAGACACACAGTTCATTCTTTTTATATAAATCACTTTTAGAACAAATCCACTGCGCCTAATTCGGTTGCTTTAAAAATGAGACTACAGCAGACTCACAAAGAAGATGCTAGTTTCTTCTGCTGCAACATTATTGACGTAGGGGTCAGGCTTTGGATACAGCAAGGCATCTTAGGACAACTACCACTTAGAGGAGATCATCCGGACTCAGGTTGAGAAGAGTTATTGCGATCACTGAGTTTGGCATGTACCTACTGGGCCGTCCTCCTGTCGAAATCTCTACAGAGCAGACACACCCAAAAACTACACAGGTTGCCTCCTTCGTTTCTCGGAGATATGCGAGCCGATCATATATAGACATTACAAGCGAGGCTTTTCTTCAAGAAGAAAATTCTTGGCAGCCCCTGGAAGCTGACTGATCAGGCGATTGATGCTGTCGAGATCCCCTGAGCGATGCGAAGAGCCAGTAGCCTTTTGGCAACGGCAAGAGAAGCCCTTCCACCAGCTTACCAAGATGGCGATAGATGTACTCTCTATCCCGCCAATGCCAGCCGAATACGAGCGAATCTTCATCAAGCCGAGGTTTACGATAGGGCCGTAACGGCAGAACCTAGATGATGAGACGTTGGAGGAGATCGCCTTCAGAAGCAATTCATTATATACCCCTGACCAAATCTTTGTTGATAAGGAGCCGAAGCCTCCGTACATTGGTCCTCACGAACCATAGCAAGAGAGCTAAGCCGAGAAAAGTCGTCGCTAGCTCGCGTTGTTTGAGAACGAAAACCCAACTTTCTCTATTCTTATACATCGTCAGCTTTGTTTCCAGAACGATCGAGAGCCTGCGGCCACCACATGGAAAATGGTCAAGCTCCGATGTCCAGACGCCATTCGCCAGAAAGATCTCTAGAAACATGTTTTTCCCTTGGATGGCGTAGGGCATCACCTAGATCTCACTCTCTCGACCACCTTCTCCGACTGATATATATTGCTGACATCCCTGCTCAGAGCCAGGGACACCCGATCAACACAAACTTTGACCTTTTGGGAGCGCTGATCTTGCAAGAGACTTTATAAAGATGCTGGTGCCAATTAACGAGTTTCACTACGGCGTACCGGTTCTGTTTCGGCGGATTCTTCATGTTTCGCCAAACAATAGCTCTGTGCCACAACACAGACTACCGCGCACTGTTCAGCAGTGGAATCAGCCGTGCCAACGCAATTCTTTGGTTAGACAGTCACATTGAAGCAAAGAATACCGTATACAGACCGTGGTTCATGATGGTCGTTGCCAATTCCGCATCAGAGTCCAGAGAGCGAATGCTAACGTCGTTAATCCACCCGGCTATTCAGCCACTCGCCTACCAATACTTACTCGGAAAGGACAAGTGGTTCGCCGACATATTCGACAAATGGAATCAAATCGGCCTTGTACAGAAAGCAGCCAAAGCACTCCATGAGGAGAGTCGAGCAAATGTGGCTCCTCCAGGGTGACCAACAGCGAGCTGCCTAAGAGAGCCTGAAGCCACTCTTCGACAATGCCGCCCCTGGGCATCATATTATGGTTCCCACTACTTGGCGCCGGCCGAGGGTGCCATGCGTCACGATCATGAGGGAGAAATAGACATGCTGCCAACTTAGACCGCTTCCAATCGCATCCATCGAGACGAACATGGGGTTTCTTTGCGACGATATATACATTATACCACGGGATTCCAGCAGGGAAGCTATATAAAATGGCTGGACTGCATGAGCCACTGTCATATATCAATGAGTTCAACGCAAACCTTGACCTTCGACGCGAGGAGGCGGAAGGGGAAGGGGAAGCATTGCGGAGACCGGTCATCAGGGTAATGACGTGGGAACAGGCTCATAGAGTGAGACCGCGATTCCCATGAAATCCAATATGGCCGGAACTGGAATGCTGAAGGACAGCAATCTGGGAGGAAGATACGCATAGGATGGTCAATTAGGCTGGGGTTCGTCATGAGGAATTTGGATTATAGGAACGGACCCCATATCCTGCAAACGGCACGAACGAAGCAAGAACGAGAACAGCTAGGGATATATACGTTACAGAAAGCGACGAAGGAGCGGGTCCACGAAGATTGCTCTGCGATGATGAGACTGCCTGGTACTTGTCGGAGCCAGTCAAAATGGCAAGACGATGAAATCCTCATCTCAGTCAAGACAAAGAACCAAGACCAGATAAAGAAATTGGCAAGTCCCTGGCCCAACTGGATGAACTCCCAACCGAAATCCAAGACACCCTTGCAGACTCAAACTACCATGTCTTCACCTAAATACTATATACACTGCCTTGCGGTTTGATGCCAGATATCACAAGTATCTTCCGGCACCTAAGAGGAAGAATTCAGCCCAGGGAAACACTTAACTCCCAGACTATCCCCATCCCTCACTTCGTCGCCCATACTATGAGAGCCCTGTCGACCCCCTAGCGATAGATGGCAGTTCGAAGCTTTATGCTATAGCAACCCGGTCAACCATAGACCCGCCTCCTCACCCGCACTAAGATAGCTAAGCTAAACGCTAGACCCCAGATTAGGATAAGGGCCCTGGTGATGCCATCCGTCCTGGAGGATCCCAGTGTACTTGCCTCTATGCTGAGAACATGAATGGCCTGGCGTGACGGAACCTGAGGCGAGGAGCGCCCTGGCCGTTGATTGTTTTCTCTCTGTCTGCTAGACGATGTGAGGACCCTAGGGCTCCCCAGTTACCATCCCAAGAACCGTCAGACTGAGACAGTTGTCCCACCCCCACCGGCTGGTTCAAGTTTAGATTCAATGCCTAGGCAAAGGTTCACCCCGGTGTCCAGCAACTTCCCAGGGTGTCGTTTTGTAGGCCCTATTTCAACATTCAAACGATATGAAGCAACACTGGACGAGTTGCTGTGTGTGAGCGGCTCAGCTGAGTTAGGTATGGGTAATAGTTCTTCACTAGAGTCGCTTGGCCGCTTCTTGAGTATTCTACTACTATATTTAGCCCATAAGAAAGATCGATAGCCGTACTCAAGGTATTGAGTCAAATGGAAGGCTCCATGGATGGCGGAAGAAAGAGGGTTGGAGGAGCCAATGGTTGGTGTGTCCGACATATCTACACAGAAGCACAACAAGAGCACAGGCTCACCCAGAGGGAAGAGCTGTATATACTTCCCACAGTTCTCAAAACTGCCCCCTGAGATACAGGATATAGTCTGGCGCCATGCATTGGATTTAGACGCCCCTACTATCCATGGAGCTGAAGTGAGACATCTGGCAAGAGGCGAACCCGGAGTCCACAGGCTGCATGGAACACAAACACTGCGGTTGTTAGACGGTCAGTCTATCCGGTGCAACTTCCTCTCCACAATATCACGAAAAATGACGATTTCTACCAGTAAAACTTTGGTAGAAGTCAGGTCACAGGCTACAGTCATTGGCTTCTCAAAGTGGTTTTGAATGTCATTAATAAGACAGAATTGAGCATGTCAAGTTTTAATTGAATTGCGTATTGCGCTATGCGTTCGTTCCCCCGACCTCGCTCGCTCAGGAGAATATGAAGGAGGTCTCTGAAGTTGCCATCGACTCAGGGGTTCAATCCTTATCTCCCAAACCAGCCGCTCCCATAGTTGTCGCGGATGAATCGTTTCTAGTATATGGTGTCGCTTTTCCAAATGTCAGTCTTAGCTATCATCAAGGCAGTTGGTTGATTGGGTACTCACCTCTCGGAAGCTTCTTCCAACAAGGCCATCTACTTCTCCCAGAATTGAGCCCAAGACAGCCACTGAGCCACCTTGAGACGGAGCTTCTGCGCCTCGCAAGACTCGCAAACAAAAATGCGCTTATGCTCGTCCGCGTGAGGCTGCAGGGCCAGCGTCACACCGTCGTTGCAGGCGCCTCGTCCGTAGGTGCCGCAGCCGTCGCAGTCCGGAAGGAACTTCGCCGTCTCCTAGAGGCGAAATTGCACATCGCAGTGGGCGCAGGTACGGTATTGGACTAGTGTCTGGCACATTGTTGCCGGGTTGTTTCTGTCGAGTTCCGTGATGGTATAGTAGTGGTAGTAACAGAAGTCGACGTTGAAGAGTCCAGAAACGGGCTTCAAGATATAGTAAGTGTTCTGAGATGAACAGAATGGGAATGAGTTTGAACCGACGTTATAGGAGGTATTTGTAGTTGAGAGCAAATATGAAGGAAAGCATTTGTTCAGAGAACAAAGGGATGACAACGGACATTCACCAACAGCAAACGGGCCTTAGATGGTCAGCTGAACAGGGTGCAACAATGAAGAGCGTCAATTCAATAACAAACGGTGCTATATTAAGCAAAACAGATGCAGAGTTCCTCAAAAGGGCTGACTCACCAATGATGGCTTACAAGTCAGTTGCGCAGTTCCAAGGTAACCTGCGTGAAACCGTGATAGAGCGCTGGTTGGTGATACAAAAGAGAAGGTCAGAATGGCAAGTCAGGCGTGTTATTCCGCCCGAAAGGCCTGAAGAGTTCGCCTGTGATCCCTCTGGGGATCTTCCAGACGACTTCTTTATCTTACTTCTTGCTGGCAGCTTCCTTCTCCTTCTCGAGACAATCGTCGCAGACAGGGTGTGGGAGTTCAAAGCGCGCCCAGGGATCGTTATACCTGCGCGGGCACAGTACTGGCGCAATATCATGCTTCTGAGCGTAAGAGCAATGGTGGGTGACCTCGATGCACACCCAATCGAAGTCCTGGCACTTTGGGCAGACCCTCTCATATGCCTTTAGATCACACATCTTGTGTCTTGTTTCCTTCGGTTGATGGGTTGTAGTTGGTGTTGTTCTCGGTTGTAACTGAAGGTAAAGATGTGAGTGGGTGGTGATGTCCTGGTTGGTGTTGGATGATGAGATTCGAACAGGAACAGAGATGGGGCTGTTTATATACTGACCGATTATAGGGAGGCGTTCTGTGATCACGACAGAGTAGATCTATAGTTCATTTTACGGCTGTACTTGTTCTTTAGCTGCTCGTTTGTATGCATGAATCAACGCCTGAACAGGCCATTTTCTACAAACGAAAGGTCGCTATTCAGAGTTTCTCTTTGTTTTACCGAGAGGGTCTCCCGTATTCAATACTCATAAACGGATTATAACATTATTTTCGAGAGTAAGCAAAGGTTTAAGAACAATGGTGACATTGTTATCTTGTTCAAGAACATTGGTTGGAGCTGTAAGAGAAACAGCTCAGCTAAGCCAGCCATTTTGGGCCATGAGAAGTCTTCAACACGCTCCTATTGAGGCCACATCTCATGATAGCAGTATTAGATGGGTAAGGGAAGCACATTCAAAAGGCCCGGAAGCGTTCCTAAGGCATATCAATTTAACGGTATGACGGGACCACCCGAGAGTTTGTTCTCATGACGGCCCGGTATCAACGTGGAAGACCTGCATTGCACTTTATATCTCTGTGAAATTATGTCTCTTCACAAAGTCCCTTTACTCAGCATGACTCACTCGTTCCTGATCATGCCCGTGAGCCCCCACCAAACACTTGTCGTTGACGGCGGTACTTGTCAGCATGCAGCCGCGCCAGACGTTGACGACAATAGTAGTTGGTGCAGTACCTGCCATGCGGCCACTCAATAAGCTGAGCCATCCGTCGGTTCTCCCATTTCATGCCTCCCTTACATGCTCCGTAAGTTCGCGCCTCGGTGTTCCCTGCCTCCGAGCACATGTAGTAGGTCATTGTTATCTCGTGCTGTTGGTGGCAGGCGGGACATATGTCGTAGTATACGAATCCTTGACACATTTTGCCCAGTATCAGATTTGATGATCTCTCTAGAAGGTGTTGGTGTGGTTATGTTAATTAAGTTACGGTAGATATCGTCGAAAAGTTCATTTGCACTCGAACGGTCTACATGACTGGAACAAGGAGTATTTATACTCGATCCTATGCTGTGATTCAGCTCCTCTAACTTTATTAACTCAATATTTCCAATATTCTCAAGAGAAGTAGGCGATCGTTTAGTTACGTGGACTGAGGCTAAAGGCTGATGAGGGGAACGGTGAGTAAGGTATGCCTTTCATCTCTAAAGACTACAACACATGAACAGCACACTCTAGTGAAAGTAAACTCATGCAAGAATACTACAGGATCAGTAAACGTAAGTCAGAGCCTTTATCAATGCGTAATGAGACCGAATCTGCAATCTTAAGAAACCTCACACAGCTTCAGGGTAACCCGCAAACCACCACAGCAACTCACTCTGCTACACGAGGGATGGAGAATCAGACCAAAAGGTACTAGTATTCAACTAATCACGACATAAGTCTAAAGACACTTAATGGAATATAGGCTGCCTTCAAGCTCTAGTCTTGCTCTTGTCGGCACGATACAGCCTCGTAAAAGCACCAGCTTCATCAGCCAACAACTCCGTCGGGGCGCCAAACTCAACGAGAGTGCCCTTGTCCAACACCGCAACCTTGTCAAAGTCGAGCAGTGTATCAAGGCGATGGGCGATCATGATGATGGTGCAGTCTGAAAACTCTGATCTGATGACCTCTTGAATCCTGGCGTCCGTCTGTGTATCAACGCTGTAAAATTTGTTAGTGAAACGGAGACTTGACTGTGGGTTTAGAGGGAACTTGCCTGCTGGTAGGTTCATCTAGAATGAGTAGAGAACTCTTCTTTAGCAAAGCGCGAGCAAGACAGAAGAGTTGTCGCTGTCCATGAGAGAGAAAGTTCTCATCCATCTTTTCATCAAGAGGCTCCTTGTCTTCGCCAACCTTGGCTTGAATAACAGACCAAATACCAACCCGTTCCAGCGCATTCTTGATTTCTTCATCAGAGCACTTGCTCAGAGGATCGGCGTTGAACCTGATGGTATCACTGAAGAGGAACGGATCTTGGGTCAGGCAGCTGAGTCGTTGGCGGATCAAGGACCTAGGAATGACAGAGATATCCTCGCCGTCCAAAGTGATTTGGCCGTTGACAATCTCGGCCATTCTGAGCAAGGCCTGGACAAATGAGCTCTTCCCACTGCCGCTTCGGCCACACAGCCCAAGCTTTTCTCCGTGGTTGACGCTGAACGTAAGCCCATGAAGGACAGGCTCAGCAGTTTGCCTATCTGGTCAGTACTAGCATTATCTTTTAGTCTTTAATCACTTACTCGTATTGAACATCCAAGTCCCTGACTTCCAGCTTTCCTGTACTTGGCCAGTCTTCTCCTGGTTGCTTATCCTCTCCTGGCTTCTGCTCATTGGGCGCATCCGAGGAAAAGGCGCGAATGCGTGTAATAGCTCCCAACGAAGTCTCTAATATGGACCAATAGAGGATAATGCCCTTCATGTTGGCGCCAAGACGCATCATGTTGACAAGGGCGATACCCAAAAGGGAAGGGTTGATCTTTTCCCGCAGAGTCACAGCAAAGACAACGAGAATGACGGTCAAGAAAGCAACAACCATGTCCAGAACAAGTGTCAGCCATCGCTGAATACAGTTGAGGAGATAAGAAGGCTTCTGCGCGTCATCAAGTCGGAGGAGGACTTTGTCAGTATACGGCTGAATCCAGCCAAACGCTCTGATAGTCGCGAGACCATTGATTGACTCGAGGAAATGCGAGAACAAAGGAGCCTTGTGTTCAATCCTGGAAAATGGTGAGTACTAATCGCAATTGTCGGTAGGTGGAATCATACTCCAAAAGTCTAAGTTGCTTCGAGGTTCGAACATAGAAGCGCTGAATCAAGACGAGAACGCCGATAACAAAGGGGATGGAGACGGCGAACCAGCCGACGGCAGCGATGGCAAGGCCGGCGGCTCCGAAGCATGAAGCAACCTCTGCAAACCGTTAGCCACTTACTACTCAGGTGAAGGTTCACTTACCAAAAAGGAAGATGGATAGAGAGAGCGGTAAGACCGTGTCAACGAGTCGCAGGTCTTGACTGAATCTACAAGTCGTTAGTGTGTCCCAAGTTATCACACACAGAGCCTGTACCTGTTGATCAATGATCCGGCTTCGCTGTTATTCAGAAACGACATCGGTGCACTAAAGAATATTAGGACAAGTTAATCAGGTCCGAGGAGATACCTACCTCATGGCTGCATCCAAGAGCCGACGGTGAAGCGTCTTGCCGCTCGTCGGTCCAACAACAAGAAGAAACAACCTGGGAATATAATTAACAGATTGATCCTTTTTCAAGGTTTCAGAACTTACGCAATGGCCATGGTGATGAGTAGTCCCTCAAGAAGAGACAAGACACCATAGATGCTCAGCCAATATCCCACATCTGAACTATCACGGCCTTTGCCATCACCCCACCAGGTGATCCAGACATCTGAGACGCTGCTGTTAGCAAGAGAAGCAGACTTGGAGTACTGGATTCTTACATCTAAATGAAGCAATGACACCTTGGGTGACAATCAGAAAGACCTGCATGGTGTTGTTGTGTCCTCGAATGGCCTTGAAGTAATACATAAAGACGCTCCTGTCGCTCGGGGGTTCAGCTTCGTCTTTTTGCCGCTGAGGCTGGCTTTCTGAACGCTTGGGCTCGGAAGGACTGTCGCTGGATTCAGAAAGGCTGCTGTCGCTTTCATCAAAGTGACTCGAAATGTCGAGACTTTCAACATAGCCCGCTCCGGATCGTAGGTCAGAGAAAGTCCCTTGCTCGATCAGTCTACCCCCTTTGTCGAGAGCAATGACATAGTCTGACTCTGGCAATCGATGAACTGAATCTAATTAGTACATTTATTTTGGATCTTACAGCCAGGTACTTGCCAGCATGGGTTGCTAGGATAATGGTGGTTCCATTCTTTCGTAGAAGTCCATCTCTTCCAAAGACGCGGCTGAAGACGGCCTGCTCTGTCACCTTGTCTAGTCCACTAAAGACGTCGTCAAACATGGCCACAGGCTTTCGTGAGTAGACCGCTCGAGCGATTGCCTGGGATACGTCAATAAGATTCCATGGTTGAATGAGTCTTGACTTACCAGCCGCTGCTTCTGACCTCCACTGAGCTTGACTCCCTTATCTCCAACCATGGTGAGATCCCCATCCGGGAACCTGCCAAGATCGATTGAAAGATCGCAAGCATTCACAACAGTGTCAAACCAAGCGCTGTCGAAACCCTTTGACTCAGCAATAATGTTTGCTCGGATCGTTGCGTTCATGACCCATGGGGACTGCTCGCAAAAGGCGACTTCTAGTGAACTCAGAGACACTCTACCTTTTGAGGAGGTGGTTTCACCCAGGATAGCTTTGAGGAAGCTCGATTTGCCTGATCCAACAGGACCAATCACCATCACAAGCGACCCGTTCTCATGTCGAGGAAAGGCCGTGTTGATGCTGTTGAGAACAGTCTTTTCGCCCCAGTTGAAGTTTCCATCACTAATTGAGATTCGTGAGCCATCGACTACGACCTTGCCCAAAGTCTTGAGCTCAAACGCTTCGTGTTGTGTTTCGGTATTTTCTTGAGAGGATTTCGATGAAGGCCCACTCTGGTTGTCGTGAATCCGGCGGCGGTCTATCCTCTCCTCGAGCATCAAGAACTCTTGAATCCGCTTAAAGCATCCGAATGCAGAAAACGAGTTTGGAATGTTGCCCAGAAGATGTGACAGCGGATCCATCATGACACCCAAGATGGACAAGGCGGTGATTGCCTGAGCAGCTGAGAATGGCTCCCCACCTCCGAGTTTGGCAGCAATGGCATATGCGCCAAAGGTGATGGCCTCTGTCAGACTTATGTTGCAGTTTGCTTGGGCAAAATATGAGTATATGATCGACTGAGCTAGGGGAGAAACATACTTATGCAGTTGGCGTAAACGCTTATCATGCGGTAACGTTTACCAACTTCAATCTCTTCGTCTCGTTTCTGTGCAATGAGGCTATGGAAGCGATCCGAGTATCCAAGCATCTTGACTGGCTTCATGGAGCTGAGCACCTCGGAGGTGAAGTTGATGCGGTCCTGAGTTGCCTTTTGATAGACCATTTGGCGTGGGACCATCAGTTTGCCGATACTACCAGAAAGTATCAGGGAAACTTTTGTTTGTTAGCAAGAGTCATAGTCCTCTGGATAGTTGGACATACTGATTGCTGTGATGATGGGTGCCACGCAAACTGCCCCCAGTTGAGCTGCAAGCATCCACATTGCGATACCGACTGTGATGGTGTTTGCCCAAGACTCTACCAGCAGCATGTGCAGCTTTTCCGTAAGAGTCTCGACATCATTTCCCATGAGAGTGACGGCTGACGACTCGTTGAGGTCATCCGTGGGCAGCTTCATCATCTTGCCGTAGATCAGCGTGATCAAACCACCTCGCACCATGGCACCAGCCCGGAAGGTCAAGTGCTCATACCATGCCGTGATGATCTATCATGGTCAGTTACTATCGAGACATGTAACCTCAAATATCACTTACAGCTGAGCCGATAAAGACCAAAGCAAAGGCACCGATCAAACCATAACCGAGATTCATGGTTGCTTCGGATGCTGGCATGGTGAGAAAGCGCAGAGCGTGGCTAACGAGGAAAGGCTGCGAAATGCTAAGAGCAATCATGGCAAGCCGGGGCGGCGTGATGCTGAGAAGTTCCCATTTCAGGACCTGGATGGTGGTGAAAAACAAGGAAGGCTTCTTGCTTCTCTGAGTTGCTAAAATATGTTAACCCATGATTACAAAGGCGTCCTGGCAACTTACCTTTCTGCCAAGCCTTGCCAAATCTAAGTGCAAGTTTCTCCGACGAAAGCTTCTCGTAGATCGTAGGCAAGTCATTGTTGGTCAACACAGTAGCCCAACCCGAGAAGAGGAGCGAGTTCAGCCAGACAAAGAATCCGCGGCTGAAGGGACCGCTTGTGCTCTCTTTAGAAGGGACATGATCCGCAGTGATCAGAATCTTGCGCTTCTCGATGGTCTCGAGAACCAAGACAGCTAATTTAAAGACTGTAGAGGTCGACAAGGTCGCAGCGTAAGAAAGATTGAGTAGCATGAGCCACTCGGTCCGAAGTCGGGCGGCATCGAAAAGAAGCGAGACGAAGAGATAGGCTGTAAGCAGAAAAGATGGACGAATAGATTTGACGTGTTCAATATGGGCCAAGAGAACAATGGCAAAGGCCGCCAAGAGGTTCAGAGTTGCTGCTGCAAGCGAGAAGCGGGTGTTGAGATGCTTGGTAGTGGGCACTAACGCTACGAGAACCACCTGCAAAGCTGCATAGATAGCAGAGGTGATCTACACGATATTAGACATGCAGCGTGAAAGTCTTGGCAAGTTCATACAAGTTTGGGCGTATAAGTCGCGTGACGCTTTGCCCGGTCTGGGGATCTAAGGAGATAGGCAGCTCGAGGACCAGCAAGGACAAGAAACAGAGCAGAAGGTATAATGCTCATGATACTCTCTTGGAAAGAGACTGTAACTGGATCAGAAGACGCAAACTATTAAGAAACGTTATTCTTACGGGTAAAGTCGAAGCCGCCGCGACAGCCCTCGGTCCATACACTAGGCCCGAGGAAGCCATCTTGACAGGCCGTGGAGTTGTAAGACTCCATCGCGAGATGATCGCGGCACTGCTGAAAAGTCCGAAAATAGAGTTTCAACTAGACAAGATCAGATGCTGTGTAAAATATGGGTCAAAGAATAGAAAAAGGGTCGAAAGATTGGGAACTTGAGGTGAAAGATTGAACCCAATGGGACGGAACGGAGGTTGCATTTGCAGGGCAGGGATCTTTAAAGATCTGCCTGTCGACATGCAGCCATCAGCTAATCAGCTGCAATAGAGTGACGAGTCCTTCTGCGGAACGCGTAAAAAGTTCCCCTCCTAAAGATAATGCGCATGTTTATCCTTGGTCGGTTTGCGAGAGGAAGCGACAAAAGTTCCTCTGGGACCATTTCTGGAAGGTGGGTGATAAGCGAAGGCAGCCCGTATTCTTTGCTAAAAACCACGAGCAATTGTCTAATAGACGTCTATTTGGGTATCCAAGATGTAATTATAAGTAAAATGTCTTCCTTGCCATTGCGCCTGATACTCTATATCGAAAGCAATCAATTGTCGAGCTGTATTTCTCTCGGCTCGAGTTCTATTGAAGCCGTAGAGGAGCGTCTGGCATGTAGTCTTCCGCATCATCTTCATCAATATCCCCCGGGTCCTCTCGTGAATGCTTCCTGGGCGGCTTAACAAATAACAGGGCAACCCAAGCAAGCGTACAGAGAAAGCCAATGTAATACCACGGCAGGCCCATCCAGAATCCCTTTCGCTTCAGGCCTTGGTCGAAACACCAGGCCAGAACCGGACCTGCAATAAAAGACCCTATCACCTCTATCATGCCTATCAAGGCGTACAGTCGAGAAGTAAATTCTGGTGGAACGTAGTGGGTGACGGTTGCACGTGCAAGAGGACTATCCGCGGCACCGAATGTCCCAAGGAAGAGACCAAACAGGAACAAGACGATATTGTGGCTCATGCCTTGGAAGAAAGCCGCAAAGGCCAGGATACCGGTTGACACGCGCGTCAGAAACAGGTCCTTGCCGAAAGGTGTCATTCGAAAGCGAGGCGACACAAGAATGTCGGCAATCTTGGGCAGGCCACCAAGGATAATGAGGTTGAGGATTCCCAGGGGGGATAGCAGAATGCTGACCTCGGCAAGCTTCCACCCGAAGTGCTTGCTGATGTACTGGCCCATGATCGTCACGTAAGCCGTGAACCGAGCATTCTGGATAAAAAAGGTGACGAGGATCATGACGACGCTGAGGTTCTTGAGCATGTTTAGAGAGTGGATGAGTTCGTTAAGTCCGTGAGTCATGTGTTCCTTGAAGGTGGTTGGCGTGGCTCTTTCGGCCTGAGCTTTCTGGTTCTTGAGGTTGACAGTCAGAGTCTCTGGGAGAAGGACGAGCGTGACCAAGACGACCGGCACCGTGGTCATGACGAGATAGATGGGAACCCATGGACCGTATTTTTGCATGAGAAGGCCTGAAATAACAGGTCCAGCGATTCCACCAGCGGTTGCACCAAAGGTAAGCCAAAGGAAATGCTTTGCTCTATTGTTCTAATTAGGATAACTCTTCAGGTGAGTCTAGAGTATGACTTACTTGTCCTGCTCAGTGCTCACATCGGCTGCCACCGCGTACAGAGTATTTAGCATGACCGGGATGCCACCTCCGAAAAGCTGAAACACACATCCACAGAGGAGGATATACGGATTCTCGCGCAGCGCATCCTGGCTCGACTTGAGAGCCGCAGGGCCAAAGAGGAAGCTCACTGCAACGCCAGAGTATGAAAAGAGCAGCGTTGGCTTCCGACCAATCTTGTCAGACATCATTCCATAGGGAAAGGCAACCATGAGGCCTAATTGTGTGATTAGATGCCGAAGCGGTAGACTTTTTGTTGAGGGGACGCATACCAACGATGGAGGATAAAAGACTGTTCCAGCCATTAAAGTACCCCAGTCTGGCCTGCACCTCATCGACCTTGCATTTCATCTCATCAATGATCTCCGAAGACGTGTCCTGGTAGTGAACATGGCACATCATGTCCTCCAGGATACGCGCAAAGGGTACAATCAAGAGCATGCAGCTCAGGATGACCGAGAACTTGATGAGGGCGACTAGTATGACGATGCGCCGCGGCGAGTGGATGCCCCATCGCGAGAACCGATAGTTAGGGGTCGGCTCCGTGTGAGAATGGAGGCTGCTGACATCGCTGGCGGCATCGTCATGGATCCCGGGCGACTCTAGATCCAGCAGAGGCACATCTGGGGCATATTCGGGCTCAAGTTCCAGCTCGACGGCTGGTGTTTGATACGGTGGCATCCTGGGAAACCGGGGCGAGACAAGGGAGTGACGTTTTCGTTAAGGAGCGGCTCGGTCCATGAATTTGGGGGCGACGCCCTGAAAATTGCTGTGCTGTGCACAGGGGAGAAGATAATTAAAAGGATGAAATAGATTGAAGATCACGGACAAGAAAGAAAGGGAGGGAAAAAAGAGATGGGAGGCTGAGTCGTGTATCGAGACAATGAGAAGCTAAGCTCGCGCCTCAAAATGGTTACTAAGCCCCAAAGCTTTGAAGTTGATTTGAACGATTAGCGTGTCCGGATTTAGCTCTCAGGGCGACAGTTTAGAGGCTTAGCCCTGAAAGCCAGGGGTAAAAAGAACGCGTTCAGGACCCTTGCTTTCCGCGCATAGGGCTTGCCCAGGCTTCCAATGTTACAGTAGACGCCACAGAGACACGCAAGCTGAGGGCCTCGTGAGACGGCATCATGTTTGATGGGTGCGTAACCTCTCATGAGCTGAGGATGTAATAAGTCGCTGATCTTGTCAGTACTACAGTTCAAAGACGAGATTTTTCCATCAATGGCAAAGATACCAAGTCAGTTGATGATGCAATGCCAAGGCGCATAGCCCAAGCAACAGAACAATACTATCTGCCTTGCCAATGTTGGCTTGGCTGCCTTCCTTGTGCTACCCCAGACCTTGGCCAGTTTGTCAAGGAGCAATAACCCAGGTTCCGCGTACCCTTGCTTGATAGATCTAAATAGCCATTCATCTGTAATGCATGGACCCTGATGAAAGGATTACAGTGCATATCATCAATCAATCTTGATCCACAAGTAACTTCTTCCCGCGTCTCGACCGTCAGCGGCGGAGGGGCCGTCACCACCCGATCTACCCCACCCCCGCACGCCGTTCCGTCCGTCCATCTTCGGTCCCAACCCTGTACCTTCTTCCATCCCGAATTGTGACAACCCATTGAGCTACAAGATCTTGTACGAGCACTTCTAGTTTTCGTTTGTGAGACCTCTTACATATCAGCCATGTCTTCAACTCCTCTCCGCATCGGCTTCGTGCCAGAGCACTTCTCGACTCCCCTCTATTTTGCTCAGAAGCACTTTGGCCTCGATGCCACTCTGATTCCCTTTCCTTCCGGCACTGGCCACATGGTCACTGCCATCCGCGCTGGAGAGATCGATGTTGCTATTGGTTTGACTGAGGGCTGGATTGCCGGTCTTGGCAAGGAGGGCGTTGAGGGCGATGGGGGATACCGTCTGGTTGGCACCTATGTTGAAACTCCCCTCTGTAAGTCACTCCAACATTGGATCTCCAGCCAAGACTATGAGAACAACCACTCACTTCCTTAGGCTGGGCCATCTCCACGGGAGCAAAGCGCCCCGAGATCACATCCGTCGGCTCTCTCAGCGGCCGTAAGATCGGTGTCTCCCGGATCGGCTCCGGCAGCTACGTGATGGGCTTCGTCCTCGCCGACCAGCAAGGCTGGCTCACCCCCGGCGCAGCAGAGAAGCCCTTCTCCGAGACGGTGGTGCTCAACAACTTTGAGAACCTCCGCAACGCCGTCAACAGCGGCGAGGCCGACTTCTTCATGTGGGAGCACTTCACCTCCAAGAAGTTCTACGACTCGGGAGAAATCCGCCGCGTCGGCGAAATCTACACCCCCTGGAGCAGCTGGAAGATTGTCGCATCCACAAAGCTGACACAGGGTGGTCTGGATGCCCGCGTGAACAACCTCTTTGGGAAGCTGGACCAGGGCATTGCCCACTTCAACGCCAACCAGGAGGAGGCCGTCGCCTACATCTCGAGCAGCTTGGGTTACACCGAGCCTGATGCCCGCGAGTGGCTCAAGACAGTCAAGTTCCCGACCAAGACTGAAGGTGTGGCGGATGAGGTGGTCCAGAACTGCGTTTCCATCTTGAGAAAGGCTGGAGTTCTCGCCAAGGGCAAGGGCATGGAACCTGAAACCATGGTTTTCAAGTCATGAGTCGTGTCGTCACGTAAATGTAAGAAAAGCATATTAAGAATGCATAAGGATCGATTTCAAAAGCCTGGGGTCTAACAAATCTTGTCTGTCTGTCCCGTCTCTGCCACCTTATCGCTTGGCCTCACAGTTACTGCCGCCTGATCCTCTTCCAGGCCTTTGCTCATAACCATTTTTATGAGGTTCTCGGTTTGTTTGTAACCTTTTCTAAAAGCTTTTTGCAAAAGTGCCTCAGTTGGTTGCAGCCTGGTATGTCCCCATCGACTCGAATGTTGACTTCGACTAGACGGAGGAGGGTGAGCAGAGTCTCGACACACCCTGCATACGAACTGGGGCTTGTAAACCAGGGGACATATTCCCTTAGCTCCTCCAGAAGAACATCGGCGGGAATATCCTTGCATTCGTCGCATGGCCACATGCTCAATAGCATGGCGGAACGTTCAGTGTCCATAAGGTCAAGTTCGTCACGGTTAATATCTGTAAGTGCGTTTGGAAAGTCCTGGGGAGTAGGTCGGTGATAGAGGATGCGAAGAGCTTCGAAGATTCTTTCGATGTAACTGCGGCGCATGGTTAAGACTTCTTCATCTATTCATGCACCTTCTGTTAGCTTAATAGTAGGGATGCTCAGGTATGTGTTGGCTACTCACCCATTAGGTCAAGACTCTGCACAAAATCCCATTCTCGATCGCTCAAGCCCCCCCGTAGTTTTTCAGGGACATGTGTCTCCGCAGAGCAACAGAAGAGGCTCACCAGATCACGACATTGTTTTGTAAGGCTTGGAATCTCCCATCTTTGTGCCACAATCGCCAGCAGTGGCCACTCATGCACTCGATTTAAGGAACCAGCCTCCTGGATTATGTCGTCGATCATGGTCTGTATGGTGTTCCTCGGGAGGAACGCCCTTGTCCCAGCGATCTTTGTTGTGATCTCCTAGACCGATGCTTCTCTGACAAAAGTAAAGATCGGACTGCCAAGCCAGATGTACAGCTCCGTCATGTAGAACAACACTCGAGGGTTGATGGCGCTTCGTGCATGATCGAATATATCATTTTCACCGTTGAGCATACTGCGAATCAATGAAAAGGCCAACTGTTCATCTTGGCCGTAAGGGTTCATGCCATCCAGACGAATGTTTCCTCCCAAGTCTACGTCCAAGATCTCCGGTCCTCTTGGGCATGCCTTTCGCAGACGGGTCATCGGGAATATGTAAGTGAGAGGATAATCATGAAGGTCGCTCGTAAAGGACAGAGAAATCTCGTCTGGATCATTTGATTCCGGATGCGCCATTCTTGCGGAAGTGTTGAAAGGTGACGACTATCCGTGCTGGTCTTGTCAGAGGGTACCGAGATGACTGAATAAGCAGACGAATGTTATGGAGTCGATATTGATCTTGGTAGTAGTTGATGAAGCTCGTGGTATCGTTTGTTGAAAGAGAAAACTACCAACAGATGATGAAATGAGAAAGACTGTGTTTGGGGACGTAGGTAGGTACCTGCTGTTGGTAGATAACATCCATAGGAAGGCGCTTGTGTGATAGGTTCATGTTGGAAACACCAGCCGTCGACATGAGTAGATAGGTACCTACCCTATCACACAAGGAAAAAGGTAAATACCTCTAGCTACCTAGGTAGGGAAGTATTATGGAGGTGAGACGTTGCGTTATTCTACTCCTTCCCATGAAGCTACATGTGACCGTACTTGCCTAGATGATGGGATTCGTACAACCTGAAGATTTCAAGGTTCTGGTAATGCATTGACTCGCACTAGATAAGGCTTGCGCTTGCTCGGCATGTGGAACGGGGATATCCATCCTCAGGATCAAACACTCTAAGGTGATGGGCGGCCACGGCGACTTACTCGTGATTCATCATGGGGGCTGGATCTTACTTGGTACACCAACTCGGATATTTGGCATCCGCCCCAGAGGAGCTATACCAGCCGAATTTCGTCTCATTAGTAACTCGCTGTGTTGGTTTATTGGCAGCTTGGATCCATTGTCATTTCAAGAGCCACTTCTTCTAGTTCCATAACCTAAGGCAAATTGAAGCTTTTATATGACCTTTCCCTAGGATGGATTCTTTCATTCTCATGGTGGGATGTATGCCATAAATGAGTGTGAAATAACTCTACTCGGGTAGCCAAGTTGGTGCGTTGAATATGTATCTTCTCACTTGATCATGAAGCCAATTGAACGTGGCACGTTATCAAAGTTCATGCAGAGTTCAAGCATTGTGGACTCTCCACAGCGGCTGTCAAGATAAGCTAGAAAAAAGATCCATTGGTACAGCATGAATAATGTCCCACCTTGAACGAATTACCTCGTGTGAAGCTGTCTCTAATTCAGGCCCCCGGTACCGGATCAAACCCTGTGTTATCGCAAGCGACTCATGTTCAGACTTACCAGATCGGGTTCGGCGGGGGGCGCGGCACGGGAAGGGATGGAAGGTCTTTAATCATCTCCCCGCCTCGGGTGGTTGCGTGCTCACGACCCTGACATTTCACCAGCTTCTGTCCCACGGCAATATATTTTGATCCTTTCACTCTTCCCAGCGTCGAGTCGAGCTTCAAACCTCGGTGCTCCCCGTCGACGACGCGCCGAGCCGATATCGCCAACCAAACGTCATCGCTTATCGCGATCCCGGCCGAGATTACGCACAAACGGTCTGGGGTAATCTGGACGTCGTCGCGACAAGACATTCAGGATGTCGCGGCCTGAGTCGACGCGATCGGGGGAGGGAACATACGCACGCGAGCGACAGCACGTACACGACGAGATAGACGATGTGGCAGTTCCGACGAGTCCCCTACTCGAACCGAGGTCAACGTCCCCGACCGGCTATGGATTGAGGGCAAAGCTAGGGTTAGGCGGAGTTGCTCGGAGGACGGTGGGCTTCGCGCTGTTGATGCTGACGGTGTTTCTCTGGACGCTTTACAACTTTATCGCCAGTGTACGCGCCCTATCGACTTCCTCCGACATCCGGTGCTAATCGCTGTGGTAGTACATATTTGCCGACCAAACCTACAACAAGCCGTTCTTTGTCGTATACGTTAATACCTCGATATTTGCCATCTCGTTGGCACCCAAATTTCTTCGATATCTGAGGAGGACTGGTCTCCGTGGATTGCGACACGATGCGACTCAGCTATGGGCGGACTACAGGCAGGGTACGACCCGGACAAAGACGTTGCGCGAGGACGAAGACGAGGGAGCCGGCGAACGTTTGATATCGGAGGGCTATGGCAGCGCAGAGAACACAAAGACGGACGAGAAGCTGGGACTTCACGAAACCGCAATTCTGAGCTTCGAGTTCTGCATGCTCTGGTTCCTCGCCAACTACTTCTCCTCGGCCTGCCTGGAGTACACGAGCGTTGCCAGCGTCACGATTTTGACATCGACAAGTAGTGTGTGGACGCTCATCTTCTGCTCTTTCTGCGGAATCGAGCGCTTCTCGACACCGAAGCTCCTGGGCGTGGGAGCTTCGCTCGCCGGTGTCATACTCATTTCTACCGTGGACATGTCTGGCACAAGTGACGAGGACCGGGGATCGTTCCCGCACAAGACGACGGCACAGATTGCCATTGGTGACTCGATGGCGTTTCTGAGTGCGGTTATCTACGGCATATATGTGACGGTCATGAAGAGGAGGGTTCCCGATGAGGACAAGGTGGACATGCAGCTGTTCTTTGGGCTGGTTGGTGTGTTCAACTTGATACTCTTGTGGCCTCTATTCTTCATCCTGCACTGGACGGGCTTGGAAACGGTAGGTCACATTCCATGCCTGCTGTCATATCTCACTAACTTGGCATCAGTTTGAACTTCCACCAGATGCTACAATCTGGGGTATCATTATTGTGAGTGCTCACTTGACTCTTCCATTTCACGTCATCCTGCTAACCTGTCCTACCCAGTTCAATGCCGTGTCATCCTTCATCAGCGACATCTCGTGGGCACTGGCACTGCTCATGACCACACCGTTGGTGGTGACTGTGGGCCTGTCACTCACGATCCCGCTGTCTTTGATCGGCGAGATGCTGCAGTACAGCCGATACTCAAGCTTTACATATTGGGTTGGAGCAACGGTTGTGTTTGTTTCTTTTATTGTGGTGAGCCGCGAGAGTGATGATGCAGAGGACAACAAGAAGAACGACGACTTGGAGAGGGCAGCAAGTGATGTGATGTAGAGCGCATGGAAGGGGGAGCACTTGGATGACTTTTATGACTTTACACTGTTAGGATTCTCAACACAGCAAGATACCGAGGCATGGGATATCAGGAGTTTTGGTTAGATGGCTATAAGTGGTGGAAAAGAGCGCGCGACCTCAGGGTCCCATTCAACATGCACGATCCAGACAACTTACCAATCAAGTGTTGATCACACCAGGCCCGGGCGTTCTGGACCCTTGAAGTTATTCATAGCCTCAACCTCGGTCACATGGATCCTGCGGTGATCTTGCCGAGATCGAAATCTCGGCGGGGACTGGGCGGGACCCTGGGCGGGAGATGTGCAACAGGGGTCACACGATAGTTGCCTCCAGGAAGCCTTCGATACTACACATGTAGATACAGCATGTAAGTTGTATGTATTATGTAGGTTGGCTCCAGGTAAGGCAATTTTGCGAGTGCTGCATGAAGAGGTGTCATGGGCATGTGGACTGGAATTCACTGAGTCAGTGTTTGTCAGAACAGCCTCTGGTCAAAGAATCTAGACTTGAGAACCCAAGACGTGACTTCAGCCTTGTTTTGTAATTTACAGAAATGTATCTTGACAAATGTAGTGGCCTCCGGGTCTCGAACTCGAAATCTCTCTGCCTTTTTTATGCCTCGATGCGGCGCACGCCAACAGAGCGATCCGCTGAGCGGGTCACGCACTTGGGGACGGCGGGGCTGAAAGTGCGCCGGTCGTCGATGGGACACCAAAACCTCGATCTCGATGAAGCATTCCGGGCGGGCCTCTCTGTTACACGCCGGGGTCATGGGTCGTAGGGTCCTTTTTTGGTCCCTGAAGTTGGTGGCGGCGATGAGATTTATGGGATGGATGAAGTGAAGATAAGATGGTGAATCAAAGTAGGCAAAAAATGTTGCGGCAGCGAATCACACTCGAATTGGGAAGGGGGCGACATGTTGGGAACCTGGGAAGAACCAGGCCTCCATCGCACCTTCACTGACTGTCAACGTTGAAAAAACAAAGTCAAGGCCTTAAGCACCGTTAACCCCGAACCTTTCTTCTTCCGACATCATCCATCATCTCGACCTTTTTCTCTCAACCTCGATCTCGATCTATCTCGTCCCTACGCTATACTTCCTCAGATCGCCTCGCTCTCTCACAAATAGTTCTCACTCACATCCTACCTATCATCTCTCAGAACCGCCCGTCAGCACTGCCTGCATAGTCTATTTCAACTGTGGTGCAACAACCATCTCCTGTGGCTAGGCGGCTCAAGCTAGCCGACGCCTTCATACGGCAAACATGACGTCGACTCATGATGTTCCCAACGATTCTCAGCCTCACCACAATCATGATCGTCCGTTAGCCGAGTCCATCGTTGTTGCCACCAGGGGCATCCACGCCAAGCTTAACAAGCTCATCATCGCTCGCTTGCCGCTCGCGCTTCCTCCCCGTGCTCAAGATCCTGCTCTCTATATCTCGGGACTCCTCCACATCACACCCATCTACATGACCTTTGAGGCACTATGGCGCGATATCCTGGACTCCCTGGTTAATGACGTTGACGAGGAGGAAACCAACTCTCATGGCCCTGACACCACTCTCCCTGCCTCTGATGTACACAGGCTCTCGGGTTGCAACAGGACGCAGCCACTCCTTCAGCATGTTTTCCTTCCTGGTCTGATGCGCTCTGACCGTCTCAAGGCAGATATCGCACATATAACAGGATGGTCAGACAGTCTCGTGGAAGATCAGCTGCGGTTTGTTGAGCAGAGTGGACGTTTGGGCGATTTCATTCAACACATCAAGAGATCAGTCCAACACCGGCCTCATGTTCTCCTGGCCTACTCCTATATCCTGTTCATGGCGCTCTTTGCTGGAGGTCGCTTCATTAGAGCCACCTTGGAGTCGGCAGGGGATGACTTTTGGAACCACCTACCCTCCCCTATCAAGCCGACCTCCCTCCCTTGTCAGCAGAGTACGAGGCCAACTAAGCGAGCCAGCGGCCTCTCTGACGAACAGCTCCCTGATCATGACCATTACTGTCATGCTACACATACGATGCCCCTAAGGTTCTTCCATTTCCAAACTCCCGAGGATGGCGAGGACCTAAAGCGCGAGTTTAAGCAACGACTTTTGGATGCTGAGAAGATGTTGACGGCCCGCGAGAAACAAGACATTGTCCAAGAGTCTGTTTGTATCTTTGAGAATATGACTCTCCTAATCCATCAACTCGACTCGGTTTGCGGCGACCCTGAACGGAAGGACAGCAGCAGCACAACGTCTTCGCTCTTTGAGCTTGTCGACCAGTTCCATCCTTTCCGCTCTCGCATCAGGGACAGTGTGTCCATCACCAAGGAACGAAGCGCGCGAACCTCGACGTTGTCATCGGATGGTGTTAGACAAGTATGGAAAAGCTGGGTAAACACCTCGGCTTCTTCGCCCCCTCAAGGCGAATCTGTCACACCCACCGGTCACCCTGATGTTTCTAGAACCGAGACCAGCGCTGCGTCTTGTCCGGCTTCGAAATCTATGAGATTTGAGAAGGCCCTCCCCAAGCCAACACGAACCCCAAGCGATTTAGCCAAGACCAAGCATGGCCTCCAAGAGTGCCTTAAGCTCGCGTCTCAGAGGCTTCAAAGCATGCATGTAATCAACTGGCTAATGCTGGCGGCATTTTGCGCTCTTACATATGGAGCTCTCTTCTCTGCGAGACGAGGCGAGAACGTGGCTCTGGACGCCTGATGCCTGACATTAATGTTGGCGACCTCATTCTGTCTGGCATTTTTTCTTTCTTTGTTTTCCTTTCTAAGTAATGAAGCACCCAGGATACCCATTTTGGGAGGAACACGCATGTCTACACAGGAGTTTGGCGGGTTGTCTTTGCCTTTGAGCACGCGCATACGATTGTACTCGATACCCATGGATACATGAACAAACCATACAATAGAAACAATTATGACCCTAGAGACAGCCAACACAGTACATACGGACGTTTAATCCTCAGATATTTCACGTTGATCAACTAGTGAGCTTCGCTGGGAATATCGTGTTATTGTAGATGTTGTGTTACATCTAACTAGGTACTAACTCAAGTAACTAACACCTTCTCATGCTAATGGATCCGTTTCTACTCCATTTCCAAGTCCGTCAAATCCAGGACTCTACCAAGAAGTATCTACCTATACTTGAAACGCCTCACAATGTGGTTGGGGTATCATAACAATGTAAAAAAGGGAAACAGGGCCTGAAAGAGGCTTGTAAAGAACACTCGCTCTCATCTTTCTCCTACTCTTCATCGTCCTCGGCGTCCCAGTCGTCGCCCACATCGGCCCAGCCTGCCATGTGACGCTCACCACCAAAGTCGCCAACCTGTCTGTAGTGTCGTGCGCGCTCGCCGTTCTCTTGCCACTGGCGCACAATGTAGTCATCAGAAGCGCTGACGAGCTTGCCATCGTGCGTCCAGCTGACGTTGGTGACCTCGCTTGAGTGTCCGTGGATGAGGGGCGTGCCAGTGCGGAAGATGGGGAACGAAGTCTCCGGGGCTGAGAAGGAGCGGGAGGGAGTGATGGCGGAGCTTGGAGAGTCGAGGACATGGGCACGCTGGTCACAGGCTGAATGAAGATGGCGCTCGTCGGTGGGGAAGAGCATGACGGATGAGGAGGTGCTCCCGACAGCGAGGAGGTCTGAACTGTGCGAGAGACCCTTCTGGCGGATGCTGCACTTGACGTAAAAGGTTCGGGCGGAAAAGGAGTCGTGCTTGAAGCCATAGAGGGGACCGAGACCCTCAACACCAGTTGGTCGACGCTTCGTAGCGAAATCCTCGAGTTCAGGGGCGTGGCCGAGCATCAGATGGGTAGTGGAATATGCATAAACGGTGTTGTCCTTGCAGACGGCGTACATTCGAGCAGCATCGTTGCTAAGGGCTAGAGAGGTAATGCCGTAGGATCGCCAGGCGTGCGAGGTCGGCGCGCGGGTGGAAGCCAAGGGGGTGCTCTTCTCCTGGCGGCGAGGCTTGATATATCGGAGATCCCAGAGCTTGACGACAGCCTCGGCCTCAGAAGCTGAAAGGAGAAGGTGCTCACGGTCAGCGGGAAGCCATTGGATAGCGGTGACGGAAGCAGTCGAGGTGTTGCCCGCCATGGTGCGCTCATGAGTTCTGTCGAGAATGTTGACGGTGGCTGCGCGGAAGGGGTCGAGGTTTCTATCCCTCTCGACGATAACCCGGCGCCCCTTGGATTCACTGGAACTGGAACGGGTCGAAAAGCTCTTGCTGCGGGCCTCGGGGCATCGTAAATCCCATAGGCGAATACGTCCAGCCTTATCCGAGGTGGCCAAGACGTTGCCCGTGGTTTGTCCCTTCTGCCATGCAATTTGCCGCGTCGAGTCCCAGTGACCACCCTCAAGCTTGGCCGCAACGGTCTGTGTAATGGTGTCGATGATGACACCCGATTCACCAGAAGCTGTTGCAAGGCGAAGATCGTCCCTCGAGAAAGCCATGTCCCAGATAGCATTGTCGTGGACTTGGAAGTGAGCATCAACCTTGTCCTCGGCGGGATTGTCGGTTGAAGTCGTGTTGAAGAATCTCACGCAACCCTCCTCGTCGCCAATGGCGGTTACCGGGGCACTGTTGGCGCTGGCAAGGCAGAATGGGATGGTGTTGCCAGGCCTGTCTCGGGCGACACACTCATGATAATCGGTGCTGCGGCTGTGAAAGTTGGCCGTCTCAGATCGGATGTCATAGGCTGGGGTGTGAAGATATGTCTGGCCATTGGGATATCCGAATCCATGTTCGCGGTTGAGTAGTTGAGCTTCGAATCCTCGGTTGCCAAATTTCCTAATCGGTCTTGGTGCGTATCCTTCCAGTGCCTGAGTCATGATGTCAGTGACGCCGACAGAAACTTGGGAATGGTGACATACGTTACTGGGCTCTACCACGTCAGCAGGGCTATGGAAACTGACAGAGCTTGTCTTTTTCTTCAATGCTTGAGCACCGCCACGGCTAGCTTTGAAGAAGTCGCTCTGATGGAGGGTTAGCAGGGATGAAGATGGTGTGAGGTTAGGACGCTTCCATACCAGAGTGGCTTTTCTACGGCTGTTAAGACTCTCTTGACTATCTTGAGCCTTTGTGGGAGTATCCGCCAAGGTAACATCGTTCTCCTGGGATGCTTGGGCTGGGAGATTGAGTCGGAGTGGAGGCATATTCTCAAGGTTGAGAGCAGGCCTCTTGAAGTCAGGCTCAGCCTGTCCAGCCTGGAGCTTTCGTTTCCTTGAATCATCCTGTAATCGGCTGGTTGGAGACGGAGGAGAGATGGGATCGGATGCAATGGGGTCGCTAAAGAGAGATTGAGGCGAGAGAAATTGTCGGTGGTTGACGGCTGACGAGTCCAAGTTGCCAAGGATGCTCCTAGGTTTTGGCAGCTCTTCGGTTTGGGCTTGCCTCTGGTACCAGAAACGGGTGAAGCGTCGGGGGGTGATGGAAGGGTTTGCTTTTCGTCGAGACGACTGCGAAGGCGTCGGGAGACCAGAGGCGGCTGGTGAGGATGTCATGGCGGAGGAAGAGGACGCTGTAGCTCCGTGAGGCTCCATGACGCTCCTTTCGAACCAGGGTTTTGAGGTTATATATGGGATGGATGGAGGCGAGGTTTGATCTGGGCTTGTCACTCGGGTTGATAAAAATGGAAGTAATTAGAACAGAACATTTGGCCAACTCGGGGAAAAAAGATCCAAGCGAGACCTGGCTAGAGTTTCTGTTGCCGGGTTATAGCTAGGCGCGGGGAGGCCAAAAGGCCGGGGTTGGGAGGCGCAAAATGTGGATCGAAGACGCGGTCGCGAAGGACGCGGAGCGTGTAAATGGGCGCCGGTCTCGCGTAGAGAGGTCCGGGCGCACAGCCGCATGGTGCTCAGCCACATCTTGGCACACGACAGTGCGCTGTGGCTCGTGGGCAGGGCAACAACAAGCAACAAGGAGCGGCAGCGGCAGGCGGTGACGCTAGGGGGGGCCCGGGCGGGAGTTGGAAGCCGCATTGCCGCTACATCCCACGTCCCCCAGCAGATGGACGGCACGCTGAAGACGGACGCCCGGGCCCCTGAGAGTTCCGGTTAAGCCAGGGCAAGGTCAAAGACATGCATCACGGCTTCACAGGGATTCAGTGGCGTGATGAGACAGAAGCCGTATACGAAATGAACCATGGCGATGGGGTATTTGAGTCACTGGAAAGTCTTCATTCCATGGATGACGAGAGAGCTGTCATTGTCAGACCAAGCAGGCGGACGGGCTGTGAGATGCTCCACCCGTCGGCGGGCCACTCCCCCGGAAATCCCAACTGCAAGGGCCCATTCATCAGGTCCAATGGATCCGTTGGGCTCCCGTTGATGGATGTCGGCCCTTAAAAATGCAGCGGATTGGAGCGTTGCAGCCTCGCTATCTGATGATGCCATGGGGCTACGGACAACTGCTGCAGGAACCAAGCAAGCAAGCAAACACTGCAAATTAACATGGGCCGGTCTCAACCAGATATTTACCTTCAAGGTAGACATTTTCTGACGCAACGTCTATAAACTTTAATCTATTTCCTCCATTTATCCCCTATCCCTCTCTCCTCCCCCCTATTTTTACCTCCCCTTTCATTGGCCCCCTCGCCCCCTTCCCTCTCAGCCTTGTCTTAGACTCCCACCGATGCCGATGGTCCGTCCACCGATAGCCCAAAAAGCAAACCAATGGTGTCATCCCTCACATTGATTCAACCATCCATCCATTAACTGCCTGCCTGCGCGCCTGTGTCTTCTTCTTGGAAACACGCAATCCTTCTCTCTGCATAGAATTTTTTTTCTTTTCTTTTTCTCCCCTTAAAAGCCCATCTCCCTTTTCTTCCTCTTGATCTCTGCATCGTCGGTCCTGGCCAGATTTTTTGCGCGCACGAGCATCATCATGTGCCGTTTCCTGGTGCGTTTCTGCTAACCCCTTCCTTGCCCGAAGCCGGCCCCTCGATCGCAGTGCGACGCAACAACGTATGTGCTGACCCGAGATCTTACTGTTCTAGGTCTACAAGGGAAGCGACGAGATTCTTCTGTCCAAGCTGATCCTCGATCCGACTCACTCGATTCTCAAGCAATCCTTTGACTCCCGTCTGCGTCTCGTGAGTCACTCCACGCCAAGTACCCCTGGTCAAAGAACACCATCTAACAGATCATCATCTGTAGGATACAAGACGTGGCCAGAACAATGCAGATGGCTTCGGCATAGGCTTCTACACCGACCCCAAGCTCGGCGCCGCGCCCTGCCTTTTCACCTCGACCATTCCCGCCTGGAACTGCACCAACCTGCAGCGCATCGCCTCCAAGACCGCCTCCCGCCTTATCTTCGGCCATGTTCGGGCTACGACCGAGGGCTCTCTGAGCGAGGACAACTGCCATCCCTTCACACACGGCAGCCTCATGTGGATGCACAATGGAGGACTCGGGGGATGGAAGCACATCAAGCGCCGCCTCGGCGAACGTCTGGCCGACAAGTGGTACCTTGGCGTCAAGGGCGGCACCGACAGCGAATGGGCCTTTGCCCTGTTCCTCGACACCCTCGAGCGGCTTGGTCACAACCCGAGCGCCTGCCCCGAGACCGGCTTTGGCCCTACCGTGCTGCGAAAGGCCATGCTGCGCACGATTGCCCAGATCAACGAGCTGATCGATTCGATCCCCGAGAGCATCCTACAAAACGAGGACGTCGACACTACAAGTTTGCTCAACTTTGCAGTGACCGACGGCCACAGCGTCATCTGCACCCGATACATCAACAGCTCCGATAACGAGGCGGCCAGCTTGTACTACTCTTCTGGAACGCAATGGACGACACGCACACAGTCCGCGGACGACAGGCAATACCAGATGGAACGCAAGGACAAGGGAGCCGACATCGTGCTCGTGGCGAGCGAGCCCCTGACATTTGAGAGAGGTACGTACGAGGTTCCGGTGACCAAGAAAGGGCATATGACTGACTTGAAGCAGAGAACTGGGTCAACGTGCCTACAAACTCCCTCTTGACGATTCACAGACAGACCGTCATGGTCCACCCCATCGTTGACAAGTACTACGAGCGGGATCCTCACCACATCCGTTCCAGCGCATATGTCCAGGCTAAGGGCTTGACTTCGAACGAAAAGACCCGTAGCGAGTCTGCCAGCCCCGGAATGGTTGATCGCCACCAGCACGAGCTCGATAGTTACCGCAAGATGATGACAGCATCCTTGCAGTTTGGCCCATCCAGAAGTCTCAGCCCAGATATCGCCCGCCGATCTCGGACACCTGCATCTATGCGCGAATCAACCCCAATCTCGCACTCGGTGCAAGCATCACCAAGTGAGGCTAGCAACAAACCTATGCCGGCCCAAGGAAACATCAAGGTCAAGAGACGGTCGATTCAGCTCCTCGATAGCAATCAGAGCTTTGGCTCAACGACAGATCTGGACCAGATATCAGACACGGAGGAGCCGACTCGGGCAGAGGTGCGGAACCCAAGGAAGCTTTCGCAGTACTTCCCGGAGCTCACCCTCGTTACAAACGCAGGGTCCTAGAAGGGGAGAGACAGGGGAAGGATGACGAGGGGAGAGACGACAAGGGGATGATTTACGTTGCATTCAAAGATTCACCATTGTGTTAGGGATTGCGGCATGGTGTTGAGGAGTGGAATGAATTCTCTGTATAATAATTGGCATCAGATGGGCCGTGTAGATGGATACCCGCGTATCGGACACACACATACACCGCACACACACAAAATTGCAAAAACGGCTCTTGTTTTGTTTGATTGGGACATATCCTGGGGTACCTTGCTCGCAGTGTTTGTTCGTTCGTTGGTACGTATCGCTCTCCTTGGTTTTGAACGCTGAAAATCGGTGGCACATGCAGACCGCCCCTTTTCCGGCCGAACGCGAGAGGAGAGTTTGGGCTGGTGTTGAACAAGAAGGCAGTTGCTGTGATTAGCAGGTGACAATGCTCCAGCGGGCATCATCGAGGCCTGTGGCTGCTTCCCAACGACGAGGGGGGACGTTTGAGGGCAGGTCAGCGGCTGCAGACAGGTACGGCTACGGCGCCTGACAGTTGAATAATGTGGCCTGGCCTACCTGACTGAGTCTTGAATGAGCATCTCTCGACTTGCTCCTGGCACGCACATCACCACATCTATTCTACACCACCACCCGACATCACCATGCCGTGCTGCTTCGCCATTTTGACATACGCCCAATGCCGCCACCACAACCTCTTCAAGATCGGCTGCACCGCCGACTGCGAGGACTTCTGCCCCCTCGAGAAGCGTAAGATCCTCGTCAAGACTCGATATTTGTGGTGCTGCGAACAATGCCACACCCGCATCAACGATGAGATCGACGAGGAGCGAGAGGACGACTGGTCGGTTCAGATAACGCGTGCTTGCCGGCAGCCGGGACCCCGTGCCTTGATCGAGACGAGGATCGATTCCATGCGTCGCAGAGAGCTGGTTAAGCAACGTCGCCGCGATAGGGCCCTGATGTCCCAGGTCGAGGAGATTCAGTGGGTTGGCGAGTGGACGCTCGAGTACGGCCTCGTGGTTTTTAAGTCGGTTCACGGGAGTGCCTGGGTTAAACACAAGCTCGAAGACAGGGTCGAGCAGCTGAGGTCTCTGAGGTTCTGGGACTTTATCATCACGCACGACGCTCTGCGAGAGTCCAAGAAACTGCTTAAGGAGCAGTCCCACTCGGCCTTCTGGACAGTTTATCGTATGTCGACTATTGTGACTCCTTTGCTGCTGCCCTTACTGACGTGATATAGGCAGCATCATGCTGGAGCATATGAAGAATGGAGGCTTGCGCCGTCCAACCCGCCGCCTCCCGCCACCACCGTTGTTCGACAATGCCGATGAAGCCACGACGCCGGCCGATGAGTGGAAGGATGTCTTGGAGATAGGCACGGAGGAAGAGCTGGAGGTGATGGCGGAGATGGACGAGGCGAAACTGAACAAGACGATACCACGGTCGATGGTACACAAGAGCCTACAGACGGACTTGGTCACCACTCCCAACGGAGATGTGGAAGGGGGCGGAAAGGGGGAGATCGTGGAACGGCAGCGCAATACTATCGGCGACATTCAGTGAGGACTGGGACATGCAAATACCTGACCTGTAATGGTCTCAACAAGTTACTACTATCACTAAAGACGATCAAGGCTCGCGTCGCGGAAGCAAGAGACTGGTATCGTTAAGGGGTTTCTGTTGGGGCGTTGTTGTCAAAGACAAGAGGCTCCCCAGCCTCATCTGCAACGGAGGGCTCATTGACTCGGCATGGAGATGGAGTTGACAAGCACGTTTAGCAAAGAGAAAGTAATTACTAGCATCAAACTCTTCTCAAACCCCTTTTCTCCTCTCCTTGACACGACTGGTTTCCGCCCTCGTGCAGCGTCAATCATCATCACACCATGCAGCCAGCCACATTTGACACTTTGATCGGGCCTTCCAAACCCCAAGCACACACCTAAAGGAACGAACCTACAGGATGCCATCGTCATCCAAGCTAAACCAAACCAACGCCTGAAACCAGCATGAAGTGGAAGTCTATCCATCTCATTTTTTTTCTTGCTCACCGACCACCCCCTTCGCCCCCCTACATGTATGTAACGATCCCGTTGGAGATGGGGGGCGTGTAGTAGTTAGCTGAAAGCTTCAGGGGTTCTTGTTGCCTTTTCTACGGATACCTCTTGTCTCGAAGCCACATACACAGACACGTTTTGAACAAGAGACAGAGATCGCTGGCCAGGGTCCCTGCCACTGTTGCATTTTGTTTCGTCGGTAACTGGCAGCCTGAAAGGGAGCTGAAAACATGGGGGTGTGTGGGCTTTTTCCCTGCTGCACCTTGCTTCTGCTGTCTCGCCTTGTGATCATCGTCATGCAAGAAGGTTTGATACTGTAACATTTCTCAAGTTTGGCTTTTTTTCTGTAAACCTGAACCTCCAACATCCTACCTGTCGATCCTTCTTATTCCCGCAGTTTGACAAGACCCAACCCACGACTTTCCAAGCCTGGTCAATCTCATCGCACAGTCCAATCACGACTCTTGCCGCGCCCCAGTCTCTTATCATCCCCATCGGCCGGCTCCGCCAGACGACCTTATAGGCGGAGAGATCCCGCGACGGCGGCGGCGCCGCCGAGAGGGAAAAGAGCCAAGACCACGAGAGCAAGTGCCAGCCAGGGGAAGGTGCCAGCCCTGCATAGCGGCATAGTAGAAACCCCATCCCATCCTGGGCTATGCCTACTCAGGCATGCGTGGCATGAGGCGAGATTCACTGACGTCCCCTCAAACTTGACAGCATCATTCTACAAATTACCCACCGCTTCCATACATGCTGCTGCTTTTCAAGGAAATCATGTGCTGGCACTTGGCGTGGGGGACCCTCCATCATCGTCATTGTAAACTGTTATCAGCTCCAAAATGCACTTTTATCAAGTAGCTTCGTTTTCATTCATGGTGAGGCTCTCATCGAGAGTCAAGATACTGTAAATCCAACCACCCATGCATACATCAAAATGCTCAGCCGAAACGCCTGCGCTCCAGTCTACCAATCCGTAGATGCCATGTCGTTACATGATACAAGTATAATGCCTGCCTTGCCATTCCAATATCCATCCATCCCGTCATATGCTCAGATCGATCCCCAGTCGTTGATTCCAAACCTCCATCTTACACCTGTGGACTCGCATAACGCCTTTCCCATATCCCCCTACCCACATCTGTAATGACAACACCCCTTGAAATACAACCCCCTGTTTCCCATCATCTTTCCTCTCAGACACAGAGCAGACCCGTCACATGTCAAAAATCGCCGAGTACCAATCCTTGCAATCAAAACATGATCCACTCCACCTCCACCCCGGGACCGCCGATGCACTTTGTCCAGTTGAACGGTCCGCGTTGACCCCCGGCCCTGGCCCCCGGGCTCAACGGCTCCTCTCCCGTCCACTCTCCCGCCCATAGCCTCTCCAGCACCTCGAGAGCCGCTAGGTTGTTCATGTAGCCCGAGCGGAACATGATGTCCCGGCATTTTGACCGCACCATGTCCTGCTGCAGCTCGTTGACGCACTCACACCCAGCCACAAAGAGCGGCCAAAGCAAAAACTTCTCGGCACTACTGCCCGTCTCCAGATTTGCTGCATAGTAGATCACTTGGCTCACGAGGCTCTGGATACTTTGGTGACCAGACGGCAACGAGGGGCTCACAAGCCGTTCTGTGTACAACAGCGCAGCATAACGGAATGCTTCGGATAGTGATTCAAGATCGCGTAACTGCCCCTGTGTGGGTGATCCAGGGAGTGAGGCGGCAACCCTCGAGGTATCAAATTGCCAGCTCTGTAGGGCTAGGCGAGCCTCCTTCCACTCGTGCCAGAAAAGTGAGCGGTTATCGTCGTAGGTTGTGGTCGAGCTAGTGGATGAGATGAGCCCCTCGCCGTTAAGCGTCGTGCCGAATGGGTTGCCCTCGTATCCATGATCGGCGAGATTCATATCCCCTGTTTGCTGGCCCGGCACCCCCATACCCATGCCAAAGGTTGCTTTGTGGGCATGGCCCAGTGGGGAGATGTATGATGGCGAAGGTGACCGTCCGGAAACGCCATGGGATCGAGACTTGACTGGACGGTTCTGCGAGAGCAAATTCAGGCGGCCAAGTCTGCTGATTGTCTTGAAGAGCTCGCAGTCGCAGCCAACCAGGTTCTCAGCCCCAACAGGGAGCTGAACATCCGATATGCTTCCAAACCCGGGGTGTACTTGGGCTTCACGCTCGTTGATGCTTGCCGAGATGGCATCAAAATAGGTGAACAGGGCCTCCATCCAGGCAGAATCTCCCGAAGCGGTAAACTGCTGAGACCTGAGAGCAAGGATCTTGTTGACGCCCGCGAACTGGGTATGGAACTTGGCGATGCCCGACTCGACCATCCGGTAGTGGCACAGGAGGAGAATTGTGGCGAGGACAGAATCGTGGGTCGACTTGTTCCGGTCATTGAGTTGCTCGTTCAGTAGGTGCACAGCCAAGTTGCGGTGTTGGTATTCCTCGGCGAGGGAGAGGTCGTCGGACTGAGTGTCTGCCATGGCTTCGGCGGCGTGTTTGTCAGCCATCAACTTCTCAGAAAGCTCTCGAGTATCACGTCCGAGACTCAGTTTCCTCTTCATGCGTAGATTGCAGGATGCAAGAGCACAAATGGCATGGCTCAGACTCTGGCTGTTTACAGCTAGTCGCAAGATATGGTCTCGGAAGGGGTTGTGTGGCCCATCAATGAAGACCATCGAGGGGCACATGATATTCTCGTAGTAATCCATAAAAAAGGGCATCTTGGAGATGAGGTCCTGGCTCACATGAACAGATTGGGTTTCGGAAGCCGTGGGCCAATGCGAGGGGGCAAAGTCCGAGTGATGAGACTTGACATCCTCCTCTTGAATCGATGGCGACTGCCACGCGATGGGCATCGAGTTGTAGCTTGCGCTATATGCTTCGGCTTCAGGTACGCCTAGAAAGTGTTAGCACAGACAAGACATCGGTGTGCTTAGTTCATCATACCGAAAGAGTCACAATCCCGAACAATGCGGCTGCTCAGCTGCGAGTCGAAGTTGTCCATGTGAGAATGGAGACTCGAGCTCAGCTCTGAAGGCGCATGTGCTAGGCTTGGGCAAGATGTCGGGGCAATAGTCCTGCCATGGTCGACATAGAGAGACGCGGGAGGGCTCTGGGGGCCGGGGGAGCTGTTGCCAGTCGTATAACTGTCGTACATATAGGACGGGCTGTGAACGTAGGATACGTCGTCTCTTGTGAAAGACTGGCTCATGGGGGAGAGATAGTCCACCTCATTCAGGGAGTCAATGGAAGACGCAAGATCCTCAGTGACAAGAGGAAGGGGAAATCGGTTGAATTTGGGTGTCGGTTCTTGGCCAGGGGAGTAACTGATGCTGCCCCAGCTTCCCTGAGGGAGTGAAGGCGGGTGCTCAGGTTGAGACATGGAAAGGTAGTCATATCCTGCCATTGTGAAAGGAGTCGTGGGTGCAGACGCAACCTGGGTCACCATGGGAATGTCAATCGGTCCCTGAGGCATTCTTCCAGATTCTTCAGACTCGATGCTCTGGGGAACAGCAGCGGAGCTGGACCGTGAGCGAGATCCCGCGTACTTCTTGGGTTCCCGAGTGACGGGAGGCGCTTTCGCAATGGGCAAGGACAGACCGCGGAGTTTACCCCGGCTGGCCACACCAACTCCCCAAGTGAGCTGTGTCTTGTAGCCAGAGCATTCGCTGCCAACCTCGAGACATTGAGAGCAGTATGGCCGCCTGCGGTCACACTTGATGTTCTTCTTGGAGCAAGAAAAGCAGTCATCAGAAGCACCACCTGCAGGGGCGCGTCTTCTGCGCTTGCGAACTGCGGAAGGGTCTTTGACCGTAACGGTCGGTTGTGCAAGAGCGGCCGTCATGGTCGATGGTCGCAAGATATGGAGCGTATAAGTGACGAACGGGTGGTGAGTGAGTTGTCGAGGTCAAGACGCGGTTGAGTGAGCTGGATATGCTTGGCATACAGGTTGAAAGAGTCGAGTACGAGTTGGAAACCACTTGAAGCCAAAGACAAGAGTTGGATCCAAGAGACAAGAAAGAAGGTGGAGGTTCTCACAGATGGAGACACACGATGTTAAAGTGTTCAAGATGGCAAGCAAGGCACGCCTCTCAGTAGCGCATTGACATGAAAGTGGCGCTGGGGACTGTATAAGGCAAGATGAAGACCAAGATGAAGAGGCGAGGGGCGCTACTGCATAGGTCGGGGAGGGTATCACCCAGTACTTGAGAGTAGCAATCAGACCCTGAAGCCAGGGCAAGGATTACGATGGGGAGTGGGAGTGTGCGGCTGGATTTGGGGAGGGGTGTAAAAGACAGAGGGGAGGAGGACAGGTACGTAGCAGCCCAAGATCAAGCCTGAGGAGCGGGAGGTCTTTAAGTGAATGGAAGGATGGGAGTGGAGGGATGCTTAAGGTATGGATGGGAGGGATGGGGATGGGGGCGCGGTTGGCATCATCATCCCCAGCCTGTCGCGTTGCGAGGATGGGATGAACTGAGAAGATCAGCGGGGGGAGCCATATCGGCCGAGGTCAGCGAGTAGGTGTCGACGAGGTAAGAGGCCCCTGTAAAGGTAATGGAAATGGAACAGAGGGGCGATAGCAATCACGACAAGAACCGACGGGCGGGAGCGACCTACAGCCAGGGCGGACAGACAGAGCACGGGCAGGGCAGGCTCTGCTGCTGGCGGTGATATCGAGACGGCGCGAAGCGTGGACCATGTCCATGGTGAGGATGGATGTGGATGCGGATGTGGATGGATGGGTTTGGAGAAAAGATGGGGAGACAAGAACCTCGCGAATGGAGATGGAGGGGAGGGGCGGGATCGAGGAGTGGCCGCCTCCACTGCACCTGCCTGGGTGTGAAGTGCAGTGCCAGGTGGACTCCATGCGGGAAGTGCGACCATCCATGTCACTCCGGGTGGATGTCACGCCGTACGATACCCACCCGTCAGGCCAAGAATGTGAGGGAGCCCAAGTACCTCCAGCCCCGGAAAACGGTCCCCTCTACCTTGGCCTTGGGGTAAGCAACTCAGGTGGACTCGATGCAGCCGGGCAGCGGGCAGCAGGGCTTCGGGGGTGCTCGGGGGGGAGGGGTCAGGGGACGCCCCGGCTCGAGCACTGTTGGGGGGTTAGTGGCCGCCGGTACAGCGCTGTGCGGTACAGCTCTAGCGCCGTGCAGACAGCGGTGCAGCTGCCCTGGAGCGTTCCCACTAGGTACGGGGGCCTGGGGTCTGGTCACGTCGTCGCGGTTCATCCTCCATCCATCCCCTGGCCTGCCCTGCCTGGCCTGGTTCGTTCCATTCCTCTTCCACTCTCCCATGCCTGGCACCCATCTCTATCTTCCGAAGGCTTCTCGGAGCAGTCTCCCGGATCCATCCCTTGCCATGGCCCTGAATTGCCAATCGACCTTTTCTCCGTAATCACTTGCCCAACGTTAGGTAGGTTCGCGTCGGGGGCCTAGGCCCAGGAAGGGTAAGAGCGAAGCGGGTGCCAAGTCGGGGACGGTTGCGCAAAGGGAATGGAGCCTCAAAAAGCCCAAGAAGGCGAGGAGTATATGAGATTGGATCAGATGCAGGAGGTCCAAGCAGGATGGAAGCCAAGATTGCGACACGCAGGGAGTCAACAGTCAAGATTTTTTTCGTGGCTTGCTCTGCTTCACGTCACAAAGTCCGTTCCTCCTTCGTGGGATGTGTTCGCGCGGTCGGTCGAAATCGAACCAAGACCACAGCCTCGATCCAATGTCGTGCACGCTTGGCCTGATCTAAGCTTTCGTCCTTGATACATCATCATACATCCATGGCACCACCACTCGAGGCAGCGCGACTACTCGGGGGCTAAGGTAGGAACCTGCACACCGACAACGCACGTAGTCGACGCCATGGAAGGTCATTGGAAATGTCTAAGAAAAGAGGCGCTTTTTTTCCTCCCTGCTTTTCCCTTCACCGTCCTACAGGTCTGATCTGACTGGGCGACGGCATGTCCTGGGACGTGTTCGGTCTCGGAAACGCCGACCAGACTACGATAGTGCCCGCATGAAGCCTCTGTCTTTGCTCAATGATTATCGTCAGTACCTACCTGCTCCCGCTGCTCCCGTCTCTCCCGCATCGTCATGCATCTGCAGGTTGTGGGTGTTCCTGGCAACGACAAGATAAGCTCGTTACCGTATCCGTAACAGAAACAAAAGATCTTGCGTGCTAGCTATCTCGACCTAGCCAGCAAGCAAGAAGGGGAACATCTGCACTTGGCTTCAAAAGCACCCACCGAACATCCAAGGACATGGGTGCCAAAGCCGCCGGGTGCACCTTAAATCATCCGCTGCATTTGCCCAGAGGCGCTAAAGCGATCCACTCCCGGGGCTCCGTGGTGTGGCCAGGTCCTTTTGCACTGCAGCCAGCCAACCAGGTGTCAGCCCTCACTCGTCCTTCTGCCATCTCCATCTCCACTCCGGACGACCTCATCCACTCAACCAGCCAACTTGGCCTCCCCCCCATCCATCATCAGCACCTCAACTCGTCACGCTGCGACCGATGCAAAACTCCCCGCCTCTGGAGAGCAAAAGGACCAAGCAGCCGGGGTTGCCAAGACTCGCGATGCGCGGATGCTCCCTGTCGACCAAAGAGGGCATAATATGATATGCTGGCATCACTGGCGGGAATCGAATCGATACGCCAATCTTGAGGACAGCACGCAACCATGGATCTCAGGCTGTGCGCATCGGCATTGTGCGCATCGGCCAACGGCAGGGAGTTGCAGACGCAATAGAAGGTCTGTTAAAGTCTGCGGAATAATGGCGCCGCCACGAAACAACAAGACGCCTTTTGCTCAAGAAAACAAGTCCAAACGAGCAGTGCAGTGCCAGCGTACCAACCCGGATTGCGACGGGCAATTCAAGACCCGACCCGCCTCCCCTCTGCCGGCCGCCGCAAACCTGGTCTTGCTTGTTTGCATCAATTCTGGCAGTTGCGTTCTAGGTGGTGGAACCAACCTCCCTCCCACTGTCGAGGCCCTATCACCCCGCAACAAGACTTGACACAAACACAACGCACCCGGCCACAACGCATGGCAAGCGTTGCTCCCGCGAGGAGACCCCGAACAGACAGGGCTGATTTACGATGCCGTCAGGCCCGCCACGGAACCCGCTCTTGATTGCCGGACAAACATGGCCGCCCGGGTCGCGGGATGGAAGCCGTCCAGACTGTTCCAACTGCTCGGTTGATCTGGCCATAATCACAGCCAGCGACAGCTCACGCCATGATCATGTCAAATCGAAGAGCGGCAATAATCACGGGCACAAACGGCTCCAACGGGGTGCAGGAGTCGCAGCGTCCTCAGTGGTTGACCGTGCCAAGGCCTAGCGAGGCTAGCGTGTTGGAGTGCTACAATGCAGTTGCCTGGAGGTCACTGTGGCGGCGCCTTGGCACGCCTGGCGTCCCGCGAGAGCTTCCATGCAGGCTTCTACCAGTCTTCCGTGATCCAATGGGCTAGTCCGCTTTTGACCTTAGCCGTCTGTGCAGTTAGCTTCTTGGCTGCTTCCCCCACTTAGCACCCCCTCTCCCCTCTTCAAGGATCGCCCGTCCACTTACATCATTCATGGACTCACAGCTTGCTTTGCGACCGACCCTTTGCCCGGCCTTGCTGCTCGTGCAGCTTCAGCGGGTGCGTGCCCGCGTGGGCTGAAATCGCGACATGATATCCATAGCGACCCACGGAGGGAGCCCGAGGATCAGGGACAGACAAGAGACCCTCGTTTCGGCTGAAGGGGACAAACGACGCCGAGGCCAGCTTTAGTCCCTAGCTGATGGAGACTGCAGAGCCTAGGGACAAGGAGTGAGGATATGGGAAACACAACAGTCTGCAGGCAAGTCGCACGGATTTTGGGCTTCCCTGGAGTCGAGTTGATAACAGAGCTCCAGCAACGTCATCCGTATTCGAGCTGGATTTTGTGGGATCAGAAGATGGGTTCTCCAACTGATTCCCGTGACCCCAGATCTGCAGCGGTTCGGGGCATCTTTTCATCGATACGGCGCATCACACCCTCTCACAGACGTTGGCAGCCACACCTCGCGCAAGCCGCTCTCGTCATCTGAACAGTTTGCTTCACCACTACCACAGGTATCAGCCATTCACAGCCTCTCCCATCGCCACACGTTTCCCGGCTCTCTGTCTCTCTCTCCAAGTTTCTCCTTTCGGTCACGAAAAGAGTGAAGCATCAATCAAAGATGCTGTCGCGGGTTGCCAGACACTTCAGGAGGGGTGCAAGTTGATCACATTCGTTTATGCTGGAGATACAAACTCATCTTACATCATATCAAGCCAAGAGGCAAGTACTCAAGACCTTGCACTCTAACAGATAAGGCTGCTGCTCCAGCATTACTGAACTCTATCCGTTATGGATCCAAGACTGGAGCGAGGTACAAAGAGATATCCTCACAACTCCTTAGATACCCTTACATGCGGTGTCACCCTATTCGGAACCCTCACACTCCAGAAACCCCTTGCTCCCGCCTCGTGGGAAATGACTTGCCCCTGCACGAAATGTGCGCGGAATCTTGCTCTTTGACGGGTTCTTGCACAAACTACTGCTTCTTTGCGGGTTCCAGACGCGGTGACTGTTCCTTAATATCGATGCTTAAGGCACCGAAGCCACGATTCTCGAAGCTTGACATTTTGAGGGCTGTACACCCCTCAGCAAGGCTCACTCAGCCTCGTGTACTGCTAAAGGCAGTGATTAGAGAAGTGGTGGCAACAAAGCACTGTGTAGTGTTCCGTCACTACCTCCACGCTCCCCAGTAAAGGAGGACACGTTGTACCCTTCATGTTGAAGATTACCGTCAATTGTGGCGCAAAAGGCGAACACATTGTCTGTCTTAATGTTTATCACGAGTTTGCCTTGATGACATGCTCGTCAAGTCAAGAGAATTTGACCTCGGCCCTTTTGACCTCGAGACCCCAGTGGCTCGGTAGTCGTCAAATCTAACGTGCCCCCAGGTGTCGGCCGCTCCCGAGAGAAAAACGAATCTTGACGCCCTGGCGGTGTTTTGCGAATCTTTCGTGTATCAAAAAGGGCAATGATCATCTCACAGGTCAGCTCTGGCGGCTGCATTTACGGAGAGATGCAGAATCCCATCGGTGACTACAAGAGTACCGATCCTACGGTCAAGGATTGGGGGAAAACTCAAGGTGTGATCATCCCGAGGGCTGGGAGGATGAACAGGGGAGGTCGCGCGGAACGTAGCAATCAGAAACCCTTTCCGGTGGGGGTTGGACCCTCGCTCCTAGACTTCTCGTCATGTCGAACGTTGAAGTTCCCCTGGATCCGAGAGCCCTGGTCAAGTTGGCCCCTGCTCCTGCTGCTGCTGTCGACATTCGCCCTGAACCTAGACGATTCCACAAATTTGGTCAAAATCTAGGGCACGGAGGGCTTCACAGGTTCGAACACAAGCGTCTCGAACCCGAACCATCCGTCTCACCGACAGTGTTAGGCCAGAAGCACGGATGGGATTGATCTGCCTCCGTCAGAAGCCAAGGTTCGCTGGACTCGGATTCAAACTTACTATGTGGGCTGCCCGTAATGAATGGACAGTGCAGGATAAGGGACTGTGGGACACGACACACACGCGCAGCAATCATGAACGCTGCGTTTCGCAAGCAACCCTCCCAGCGGGTTGCTCTCGTCAAGCCCTAGTGAGGGGCATCCTTGAACCTTGGCGCTTAGCTACAGCGATGGATGCAACAGGATGAGTTTGTGGAATTGGGTCTCCTTCGTGGGCGGATGGCGCGGTATACTTCTGGGTTGCAACTCGACAGCGTTTGATGCCCCGAATGCCGTGGCCCAGAGACGACTACCGGCGCCTCTTGGTTTGGAGGGTTCGTCCTACGCGCGAAAGCAGTCAACCGATGTATCGACAGGGGAAGGCCTGCTGCGGGGACGACAAGGGACTACGGTGGTATTCCGAACCAACCACGACTCGGGGCTAGCTACATGCGCTAAACGATGAATCGTGCGTTAGAAGGACCGAACGATGCTGCATGGAAGCCGGGCCCCAAGGGTCTAAGCCTCGTACTCTGCAAAAAGCCCTCCTGGTCTGTCCCAATTTCTTCCACCGAGACCAGGGTGGCGCTTGGGAGCCGCTACCACTCGCTGACAACGGGGCAGATCCATGCCAGACATGCCCCGTTGTCAATGTCCCTGTTCATCAACCTTATCCGCTAACCGTGCTCGCTCGCCATTGGCTGTGGCGGAGGTTTAGCAGAGTCACCTATGCCTCTGGTGGTGTCTGTTAGCTTGTCCTGGATTCCTGTTGTTGGGAAAATCCAGATCCAAGCACTCACTAGCTGTGCATTATGAGGTCCCGACGGCGACTAAGAACAAGCATTTGGGATCTGGGATCTTGGGAAAGTTTGCGGCCACCACCGCGGTTAGCTGAACTCTGTCGGGAACAACGCTGCTTCTAGAGATGAGCATCGTGTCAGGACGAGATTGTGCCTCTGCTATCCGTACTTGGCTCGACCGCTGGCTCTGAACCAAGAGGCTCGGCCGAGTTAATCAGGTCTCGAACAGCCAGGCTAACCAGATTTGCAAGGTCCTTTGGGGGTTTTCCTCCGCGACAAACGCCACACCTTTCAGGGTGACGGACGGTCTGGTCTCACCTTGGTTGAGGCTCTTGGGCAAGACAAGAGTTGTATATTCGCGCATTGCAATTCTCGGCGGGCCGGGTTGAAGGGCTTGTCCCACTTGGTCAATGGGCGCTCGACCCAGTGGCTTGAACTTGCCAATGCATCTCGAGCCACTTGGACACAACCCTTGTTTAACTAACCTCGATTGCTCTCTGAAACAAAGCAGATGAAGAGTCGGTCTGTCGTAGGGCCCGGTTGCGAGATCAAGATGCCGAGGGAAAGGCCGATCGTGTCCCCCAGACGTGATCTCTCTTACTGGCAACTCGAGAGTGCCACAGTCAGTACTCTACTCCGGCTCGCCAAGGGAGGCAACCGAGCCTTCGCCGGGTTTGGATCCATGTCCGGTTTGCCACAGGCTTGAGATGAGGTTGGATGCTACGTTGCTGGTATGAGATAGTCTGGGCGAATCAAGATCGAGGTCCAACAGCACCAGGCCCCCGACTGCTCCGAGCGAATCAATAGTTTTTTATTATCGCCCTCGTCGAATCTTGTTGAGAGAAGGATGGCGGCTCGCGGCAAAAAAGGAAAACAGGTGTGTTTGATATCGGCTACGATCGGTTTCTCTCGACTCGGGCAGGCCTGGCACCATGACAGAGGCCATCACCCGATGCTCTCTATCATGAGTTTTCATTCAGGATACACAGGACATCATGCTATGGAAATTTGCACCATTATCGAAGGATTGTCGCCATCTGCAGAAATAACAGCAATGGAGCAAATTCTGGGCCCCCAGCTGGGTATGAGCCGAGGCCCACGCAGCAACGCAGAATGTCCATCTCGTGAAGCCCCACAGGATTTCATGATGGCACGTCCCGCTGATGCTCATGGTTTGGATCCCAGGCAAGAAGGCTTCTTGCAGGAACAAGTCCCTTGGACCTCTTGTCATCAACACACTCTGGAGCATCCTCTCCACGTCCCCAGGTTTCCCCGCAAACTCCGACGCGACGGATAGCAATTCCTCACACCCGTCGCAACGGCCTCTGGCTTCACGTGCCAGGTCGTCTTTTCAACACGTAATAGCATGGGCGGTTTGACTAAAAAACTGCCCAGGGGCATTCTCACCAGACCCAGGCCAAGAGGCCGAGCCACATCGTCCCCAGATACTTGGCAAGGCCCCGAGACGTAGCCCCAACCAAAGCATGGAGAAGCGACCCGTCCCCGCGTCTCGTCCCCAGATTGATGTGTCATGAATTCCAGTTGCGCGCGCAAACGTGGAGTTGACGGTACATGAGCGGCAAGTCCAGTGATGGCATGTCATGTCTTTGAAGTTCGGCTTCCGAAGCGTGCGGGCCGTGAACCACATGGGCCCTGCGTTGCGTTGGGTTTCGGACTGGAGCCACCGAGGGTCTGGCTCGTTCGCGCAGCCTCAACAGTCGACTGTCAAGGCCTTACGGCGAGCCCAACGCCGGACTGTCTGTCAAATGTCAGTCAATTCAAGCCGTCGAGGGCCGAGAGCGAGCATCGGGTCGGGGATGGTCAAGGCGGCGGTTAGCAGACAAGCCACACCACTCTCGACGTCGGGGAATACAGGCTAGACTTGGACGGTTACAGAAGGCAAATCGCACATTTCCAAGTGTATGGCCAGCCCAGGCAAGCAAGACACGAGACGAGACGAGACGAGACGAGGTGTTGATGCAGTGTCCAGAGTTGCAGCAACAGAACATGGCTCCCCGCTCTGAAGGCGCAAAAGTTCCACTTGGTCTTGTCATGGTCTCATGCGCAAGCAACGTCCCGACAATTCAAGTGATGATTACATTTCATCTGCAAAGGGCAATCCTCTTGCACATGGACCGTTCAATCGGACTCGGGGTATGGGTGATCTCCCCGCACACACCCGCATTCCCCAGACTCTGCACTCCGGGTTTTCAGGTGACAGTTACGCTTCTCCACAAGAGGATGGACGACATGTCGGACGAGGTCCGTCAGTTGACAAGAAGCAAGACAACTCAGAAGGGGGATAGGGCTAGTCAGCTGCCAGCATCAGAGCACCGTTGGTGCTGCAACTCCCTGGCGCAGGAACCAAGTCCTCTGCAGCCCTCCTACCGCATCTGTCCTGGGTTGCAGCGCTTCGATATCCCTTCATTTGCTTCCCTGACTGACAATTGATTTCGTTACTGTACCTACCGTCGTCACCGGCTAGTGTACCCAGGCATTCTCCCCGTCAAGTGGACCCTTTAGCATCATGGCTTACTGGCGATGACATTTAGAAGCTCACTCCCCCCTTTTACCTCGCACATTGTACGTAATATCCCCGTTGCGTGAACCGACGAAGGGCCGGTGGCCGTGAAAGTTGAAAACCTTGACAACTTGGAGAATTGGGTGGCTGTCGACCGGCCCCAAGTGGCTGGTGAGTCTAAGGGCGACGATCCGAGCTTGATTTTTGGCTCCCGCTTTATTGATTTGCCTCGGTGCGCGTCTTCCTGGGGGGTTAGCGGGAGGGTGGCATTGCAGGCTTCTGGAAATCCGGGGAAGAACAGAGGGCGCTGCACTGATGCACGCACTGCACGACAGAGGACTGTCCTTTTTTTGTGCTTGGGTTGGGAGGGGGGTTCTGATAAGATTGACGGCGGAAAGGGTTCCGCTTCACCGAAGGGTGATCGGCAGTCGGTGCGCGGATCGTGCTTGTTTCTAGCCCAAATGGCTGCTAGGCCATCGCCAATCGAGGCTGGGGAGAAGCGAGCGATGATGCTCATGATATCGACGTCGTGTGAGTGGCGTGGTTGAGATGAACGCCGAGCAAAGGCGGTCATGACTTGGCAATGATGTGCTTGAGATGCTCTGATCGAGTTGATCTCGGTCAGCCTTGATGCTGGTGTTTCTATGATGAACAACACGTCACGACGCATTGATCATTTCTCTTCTTGAAATGATAAGAACTTGGACGTTGGGGTCAAGTTTTCATTACACATTTCCTCTTATCTCTCCACCAGACATCTCAGCTCCCTTCAGCGCAAAGAGAGAATATCTATCTCGCCCATTGCCAATCGCAAGATCTCCTCTAGGATGTTGATAAGCATCTCACCAAGAAAAGCTTCTTCTCGCGGCCCGTGAGATCGCAGTCAGCTGCCGTGGCTTATACCGGTCGCATTGCCGTTCCTGTCTTGATGTCCGGCTTACTGAGACACACATTGTCTCGATAGCCCTCGCCGGATTAGGGGGAATCCACCGCCCATTGGGCTTACATGCCTTATAGGCAGCAGCGAATTGTATAAACTCCATCTTTCGTAAACTCACAAATTAGTCATTGGAGACGAAGTTTCTAGTTCTTTGAACAGTGAGGCGGGCTGACAGACTTGGCAGCTGAAGGCAACCGTGACCTCAGGGCATTCTTTCAACTCACGCCCACCAGCTAAACTTTGGGATCAAAACAAGTACATTCATATTCTAGATGCGAATAGAAGCGGGCTGAAAACGACATCTTCAGCTTTCGTCGAGGTCGTTGTGAAAGTCAACGACGATGGCTTACACAGGGATGGTAGGGAACTTGTCGTGCCAAGCTGCTTGATGCAGTCCAGAGAGACAGTGCTTGAACATTTGGTTTAGTATATATCTAAAAGACATCCTATCGTGTCTCCCCATAAGCTACACAGCTTTCCAACACGGTTGACTTAGCATGGCTTAAGGTTGACATGTCCAACTACTTCCAGGCCGTCATCTCAAATAACCATGAGCTCTTTGTCCAGATGTTTACGTGCGGGTTAAAAGTTAACAATAAATCCTACAAGAGCGCAAGCATAACGAGTTACATTATTCAAGTGGGTTAAGATCAGGGAACAGCTCTGAGAGTTCCTATGTCCTATAGAAACCATTGCCAAGGACAGCGTGGGCGAGACGATGGAGATTCAGATAGTGAACCAACAACATATAAACTCACTCCGCGTATCCGAGAGGGTTTTCACGATAGTAAATTCACAGTAGTGATTGCCTGGAGTCCTTATTTGGTTGGAGGTTGATGATTTGAGTGGCGGTCAAGGCGTCACTCAACGATTTGGTTCGAAAACGAAGGAAAAATAAAATGATAGGGATTTAGATTCAAACAGAATTCTCAGACTTTATGTATTGATTCAATTTAAGCACCAGAGAACACTAAATCCGCAAAGAGGGACAATAGTTGAACGAGACTGGGACGGAGAAGGCTGCCTATCCATGATCCACCCTAGAGGCGATTGCTCAAGACAGGGGAAACTAGGCAGCATGTTTCATACTTAAGATAATGACCATAAGAGGCTTTTCGTCTATTATCTTAAATTGATGATCAAAGAAAATGAGGCCTTGAAACCTGCTGCCTTGGGGTTGTGAGCTCAGTTCTGGGTGCCTGAAAGCTGTGGCTGTTGCATGGAACAACACTCAGACATGACTTTCTCCATTGCACATGGTGAACCCTCGCACCGATGTCGTTGGGATGAATGTTGGTAGCACGAGATTATATATGATTTCATCGTTTATATTTATTATCTAGTATAAGAATTGTTTATCATGAAAGCATATGTGCGTGCCTCGGAGTAGGTGAACGGACTTGTGAAACGACGCGACGACGCAACGCACACATTGCTACGACAACCCATAGAAAAATGAATGGTATAATCATATAAGCACCTTTACTCTACATGATATGAGGTCAAATTTAAGTAATTTCGATTTCGGGCAACTCGTGATACCTGGCGTGTCACTGTCAGTAGTTGCTGGGCCAGCGCGCCACAACATAGGGGCCGACGCTTCTTCACTTCAGCTTGAATTAGGCATCACCATTTGCACCGAGTATTTTAACAGTCATGGCCTTTGATTGAGGTCATATTATTGAAAAACTCAAAATTCAGCACCAGAAGAATCCGAAACCCCTCTATTTTTCATCTTGTCACTTAAACCCGCGCAACCATGGACCAGTTCACCCTTGAGAATGCTCAGCGCTACCAGGTGCTCGTGGATCGCTTCAGGCCAGCCCCAACCAAGGGCAAGCCCGTTGCCGAAGAGTCTAACCCTGATATCACTATTGCTACTCGCCTTCGTCCGATGCTTGAGGATGAGAAGGAGGCCGGGCTGTTGACTGGTGTCTTTCCACGAGCTCAACCTGCCGGCACTGTCGACTTGCACGAGCTGCGGAGAACTTTCAGGGGCGCCCCTGGATTGACTGTGAGTATATCTCTGGAGTTGACGGAATATTCTAACGGCGAACAGTCTTTCAGCTTCCGTGTTGATCGAGTCTTTGGCTCTGATGACACAACCGAAGCCATCTACAAGGAACTCGTCAAGCCTCTCGTCCCCTGGGCATGGCGTGGCGGTGTCAGCACCATGTTCGCCTATGGCCAGACGGGTTCGGGCAAGACTTATACAGTCAGCGGACTTGAACGCCTTATTGCCGAGACTTTGTTCTCGGATGAGGTTGAAGGCAGCCGGAGCATCTTCATCTCCATCATCGAACTGGCCGGAAACTCGGCCTTTGATCTTCTCAACTCGCGCAAGCCCGTGTCTATCCTGGAGGACTCGTTTGGTTCAACTCATCTCGCTGGAGCGTCCGAGTACAACGTCACAGACGCAGCGACGCTGCTGAAGCACATCAACAATGCTGCTTCCTTCCGACGCACTGCATCTACGCAAAAGAACGACTCTTCATCACGCTCGCACGCTATATGCAAAATTAGACTCGAGAACCCTGAGCTGCCCCAGGCAGATGACGGACTGTTGTATCTCATTGATCTTGCTGGCTCTGAGGCTGCTCGAGATGTCACTGCTCACTCGGCCGAGCGCATGAAGGAGGCACGAGAGATCAACGCTAGTCTCTCTGTTCTCAAGGACTGTATTCGCGGCAGGGCAAGCATTGACGCTGGCACGGCTACACCCGGAAAGAAGCTGTACGTGCCTTTCCGACAGAGTGCCTTGACCAAAGTTCTCAAGCACGTCTTTGATCCTGCCGCAGAGCGCAGTTGTAAGACTGTTGTCGTAGCCTGCGTCAACCCAAGCTTCCTGGATGTGGGCGCTAGCAAGAACACCTTGAGGTATGGAGAGATGCTGAGGGTTCCGGTGCCCAAGGCCGTAGTACCCAAGTACGATGTTGTAAAGCCCAGTACCTGGTCTCACCAGCAGCTTCAGGAGTGGATTGAAAAGAACGTAAGAGACTTCAACCCGCAATTCTTTGATGAACTGTAGTAATACTGACAACTCTGATAGTCTGGAACACCTCCAGTTTCAGCCGAGATTCTTGCACCTCAAGAGACAGGAAAGCAGCTGCTTCGCCTTCCAGTTCCCGGGTTTATCACTCGTTGTCTCAAGACGCCGGGTGTGACGATGGAGCAAGCTACTGCTTTCCAGTCAAAGTTCTGGCGCCTCCATGTTGACTCTCAGCGACCAAGTAATGTGAAGCCAAAGGCTGAACAGAAAGACACTGATGGCGAAGCTCCCTCAGACAAGCCTGGTCAGCACGGCCTTTCCAGTAGAGATCCGCGACCTGAGATGTCTCAAGCCCCCTTCAAGGAGCGCATCCGTCCAGCCATGGTGGTTAGCTGGAACCCTCCAGATGACACACCTGGCTTCTATCGTCTTCCCGGTCGCAACTTGGTGACAATCTTGTCTCCAGAAGATGAGACGAGCTACAGATGTGCTTCGGTGGTACCGGGTGTGATGCCTGGTGCGTTTGAGGTGTACCTTTGGCAGCAGGTTGTGGCAAAGGTCGAGCACATGGAGGCTGAGGTATTGCTGGAGTACGATGTTGCGACGAGGTATTACTACGAAACTCTGTGAGGTACATGAGCATGGGAGTGGAAAAGGTGTATTATGCAACAGAGTTGAGCCTGAGAGTGACCATGTAATGTATTATTGGACTCGAGATTCCTAATATTAGTATAGTAATAATGCAAGTTACTAAGTCTACTAATCTGACTGGAGAATGTAAAATCGTCTACATTGTAAAAGTCAGACCGAGGAATCGACTTGTTTAGACCTGGCATTTCAATCCATGAGATAACAAAACTACCGTCTCATGACACAGCTTATGGTTTCTCAAACTGACTGTCATCTTTGGGCGATGAGAAGCAGACAATCACATCTTGGTTACTCAGCCAAGTGTGTTCAGTGAAGTTGTGCCTTGTCTGTACACACACTCACAATCTCAGTGTGTATGAATCACGCTCATGAGTGAATTTACTACAACTCACAACAACAGAGGGGCGGAAAGATTGATCATGCAAATTCTTTCATTAAGTAGATGGACTTGTTTGGAGCCTCCATTAATTGCTCCGCAATAGATGCTCTCATCCACGCCCCTTTTCTCGGTTGGGTATCTCATATCAAGCGAGGGGAGTCTAGGGACACACAAAAAAACCAAATCCCTCAATCACACCATTCAAGCCTTGACCTCCTCAGCGAGAGCGTCGAGGATGGGCTTCTCGAGGGACTCGGGCTTGGTGGTGCTGGCCCAGCGGCCCTTGACCGTTCCGTCGCGTCCGACGAGGAACTTTTCAAAGTTCCACTTGACGCGCTTGAGGCCCAGGAGACCGGGCTGCTGCTCCTTGAGCCAGGCCCAGAGAGGGTTGGTGCCGTCGCCGTTGACCTCGGTCTTTTGCATAATGGGGAAGGTGACGCCGTAGTTGACCTGGCAGAAGCTCTGGATCTCCTCGTCGGACCCGGGCTCCTGGGCGCCGAACTGGTTGCAGGGGAAGCCGAGGATGACGAAATCGTCCGGGTGCTTCTGCTTGATGTCGGTCCAGAGCTTCTCCAGGCCGGCGTACTGAGGGGTGAAGCCGCACTTGGAGGCCGTGTTGACGATGAGGACGACCTTGCCCTTGTAATCGGCCAGGGGGACCTCTTGGCCGCGCTCTGTGGTGATGTTAGCATTGTGTGACTTGTGGTACAGATCCCGTGAGGTGGGGGGATATGGGCTCTTGAAGCGGGGGAATACGCACTGTCAAGCGGCTTAAAGTCGTAGAAGCTGGTAGCGGAAGCCATGTTTGAGGATGAAAGAAATCGAGGAATAGAGGTGGAAAACGCAGCAGCTGATGGAAACTTGCGATAGCCAAGACGGAAAAATGCAGCTCTTTTGATGTTGTTGTTGAGAGGTGAAAGTGGTGGGGAACAGATCGAGGTTCGGATAGTGGGTTTATTAAGCCCGCGCATGCAACGTCGTGACGGCAGAGGCAGAGACAGAGACTCAGGAACACGCCACGGCATGATTCAGCAATTCTGTAGCACAAGGTAACGTAAGCTAGGATTGACCAGAGACAAGTTCTTTTTTTCTCCAGGTGATCCCATTGGCATCGGAACAGTGACAGAAGTCTTCCACATACCTCGGCAGATGGCCCTGTTCTAGGAATAGTGACGTATTCGAGGTGGAGACGGCGGGAACTTGAGTTGCACCGGTACCGAACGCGAGGGCCAGTGGGTGATGGTATTTGGAATTGTATTGCTGCTACTATCGATAGTATTTGGAATTGTATCGTTTCTAATATCAGCTAACTATTACGCAGTAGGTACCATAGTCGAGATGAACTGTTAGTTCAACTGCCAGTCTTGGCTTTCATGCTCCACGTGGGTCAAGTCATAACGTTGAATAGCCTCTCGTTAGCAGACACGCCAAGAGCCACCCTACATCTTGATAACAGGCATTCAAAACACCCATCAATGAGATCCATTCACGTTATTCTTACAAATGAACAATGCCTCTCTCTCAATTCGTTTGGCCGTCGGTTCAACACCCTCCCGAAGCAAGCACCCCCGCTTCGGCAAATGGTCCGTCGTCCTGCCCCGCTTGCATCATCGAGTCGGCCGCCGCCCCGCGTACCTGATAGCTACAGCACAGCTCGGACTAGCGCCCCTGCGGCCCCGATACGTCACCATCCCCCGATCCTCCGAAGCTCCAAACGCCGCGGCGTTTCTGATCAACGGCACGGCAGCTTACAGCTCAGCTTGGCTCAGCTCAGCTCAGCTCAGCTCAGCTCGAACGGCATTTGCCTTCTTTGATTAACGATAGCACAGTACATACATACATACTTAGACGTCGTGATGGACGGGAAGCGGAATATTGTCGTCGTCGGTCAGTTCCCCACATGACCTGTCCGTCCTCGAAGCTCCCTCTCTCACTCACAGCCTTGTTGCTACCTACCTACTGTTTGTCACATTCACGGACCTATCATGGCTGACCAACGGTAATCCAGGAGGCGGCATCATTGGCTGCACAACAGCCTACTACCTCACCCGCCATCCCAAGTTCAACCCGGTCCTGCACACCGTCACCCTCCTCGAGGCCGCGCCCTCTGTCGCCCCCGGCGCCTCAGGCAAGGCTGGCGGCCTCCTCGCCCTCTGGGCTTACCCGGCATGCCTGGTCCCGCTCTCGTACCGCCTGCACGCCGAGCTAGCAGCCGAGCACGACGGGCCCCGGAGATGGGGCTACCGACGCCTCGGATGCGGGAGCTTTGACGCTGTCGTGTCGCGGGACCGCATCAAGGCTATGCAGCAAGTTAGTGAGGATGGAAAGACTTGGGAGAAGCTTCCCAAGCAGAATGGTGCCGCAAAGGATCTTCTCGAGGCTGGTAGTATACCAGAGGACCTTGACTGGGTCGACCACGACATCATCGACAACTGGTCTGAGATGGGTTCGCCTGGCACCACCGAGACAGCCCAGGTACATCCTCTTCACTTTACAACAGCCATCGCCGAGCTCGCTCAGCAAGCCGGCACAAAAATACACACCAACGCCAAGGTGACAAAGGTAAATTCCTCCAAGGCCGGAGTCGAGAGCGTCGAGTATCTGGACCGCGAGACGGATGAGAAGAAGACGATTGAGCGCGTGACCGACATAGTCGTAGCCGCGGGGCCTTGGACACCAAAGGTGCTGCCTCGTGCCAAGATCGAGAGTTTACGGGCTCATAGTGTCGTGTACGATGTTGAAGTCAGCCCTTACGCCATCTTTACAGATATTGAGCTGCCGCCGGACTTTGTCCCTGAGCACCGTGCCAAGATGGGGCAGAAGAGGAGACACAAGGGCCGTGTTGACCCTGAGATCTATGCAAGACCGTTTGGCGAGGCGTATGCTTGTGGTAAGTTCGTCCCCAAAAGCAGCAAGCTACAAAGTCTAACTTAGCGCAGGCGAGCCCGATACCAACGTCCCCCTCCCAGAGACAGCAGACCTGGTAGAGTGTGATGAAGCCCAATGCGACGACATCATCTCCTATCTTGGCACCATCAGCCCCATCCTAGCCGCGGCGCCCATCAAGGCCAAGCAGGCCTGCTACCTTCCGCGGCACATAAGGTTCGGCCAGGAGAGCGGCCCGCTGCTCGGCAGGACGACAGTGCCGGGCTTGTTTGTCGCGGCGGGCCACACGTGCTGGGGCATCCAGAACGGGCCGGGCACGGGCAAGCTCATGTCCGAGTTTGTGTTTGACGGGGCGGCAAAGAGTGCCAACGTCGACAAGCTGGATCCTAGAAAGTTCAAGGTTTGAATGGGGTTTTGAAGGGTTGGAGTATGTGGTTTGCGTAATTGGAAGGATAGCGAAGTGGTTTAGATAGCCTGGCCCTCAGACACGAATCCCGTCTTTATGCTCGGTTTGCTTGAGCAGGATACAATATAGATACGACTTGTGAGCGATAATATACTTCAACGTACCTTGTGGACACATGCTTACTCGCCCTCATGGCCTTGTGTACTCTAGCCTGGCATCCGTCTTACATGCCGACACTCCGAGCCACAAGACCAGCATCACAGTAGGAAGCAGGGAAAAAGGAATCAAAGAAAACTCAGAGGCAGTGCTAATTCTACGTCTCTACACGGGATGTGTAATATTGACGTTGAGCTATTAGTCGAGCCCTGAAGGCACAGGTGACGGGGAGCGAAAAGCGTAGAACTACCCCCACACATCCACATCACCTTCAAAGTCTCCCTCGGCACTTGAACCCAGGTGTATCCCCAACTCCAACTAGGCCTCCATTATTTCCCCAGAGACTAGTCTTACAAGAGACCTCTGAATCTGTAAACTCAGGTTCGTCGTTGTCAAAAACCCTGATATGATCGGGAATCCGTCCCATCGCCCCTTTCGTCACCGGAATGAACCTGCTTAGAGGTACCATCGGGGGCGATCCTGGTCGTCATCGAGGTCGGAGGGTCTGCCCGAGAAAACATTGTGTGAGCTCTAGGTGCCAAATGTGATTTTGGGGATGAAAACTGGACAGAAGAAGCCTGCTTACCTTGGTCCTGGTGATTCACGGGGTGAACCCGCTTCCGCTCGCTGCCGAAGGGTCTCTAGAATCTAAATGAAGTGAGGCTGTCAGCGGCTGATCATTCTTGAACGATCGCGAGACTTGGATCACCTGTGGGTGGCGGCGCAGAAATTCCGCTTCCTGCTCAGGACTGATCTGACTGGTCCAAGCCTCGCATCTCTGCCTCACGAGCTCGTCCAGCTCCTCCTGGGACTCGACTCCCATCCGACGCAGCCTTTCCTTCTCCCAGTTTGTAAGCTTGACAAAGACAAGCCAGTGGATGAACTCAAAGATGAGCCCAAGGATGGAATCAAGGAAACGCCACATGGTGTTGGGATCACTCGGAGACGAAGAGTGCTTGTTGCGTTTGTTTTGGTGCGATGAATGAAGAAGGAGGGGAACTTTGAGGTGAGAGGGAGAGATTAACTCAAGCTGGCAGCCGTCGGCAGCTGGCAGATGTTCATGGCAGCTGTAGTGATTCACTGCCGATATCTGGTGACAGTGATTCACTGACCACTGCTGAGCGCCTGCGGCTAACTCTCCTCAACACATTTTTATGGTGTTGTTAATTATTTTACTTGAGAAGAGCCCTAAAGCAGCGGGAAAATAATCCAACCTCCACCTGAGCTCTGAGGTCACCTCGTCTTATTCTTTGCCTGATCCTTTGATTGGGATATAGCTTAGAAATGTGTGTCAAATACCACCAAGTTGGAATGTATTTTAAAAGTCTCCTCATTCTGATTTCTACCATTTGTCATGATATGCTTGTTGAGGGCCTGCAGGCAGCAATGCTTGAGCTGCCCACAGAGAAGAGAGGGCAAACAGCAAACGACTCTTCTATGTAATCCGCAACCCTCTCTCTCGCCTCAATTCTGGTCTTGCCACTCGACCACCCTTTCTTCTCTGACCATGAGCAGTAAGCCTCTCGGGTGAACAGTGGTCGGTGTATATTTCACAAGGTATATATAATAAGTGTCGTAGAGTTGCTCTTATGCCTCGTTTGCTTTTTCTCCTGGATGCTCCCCCGAGCCGTGGAAAGGCTTCCACCAACAATCCCCGAAGGGGGTGATCTCAACGAACTCTGCGACAGCGGCACCGTCAGCCTCAAAGACTCCAGGGCGAAGATCGTCAAGTCCTGCCATACCTGTCAGCATGAAAACGGTCGCCAATACCCCGACTAGATATGTCCCCAGACAAAGGTTGACATCACCAGCTTCTATTCAGAAGCAATACAAGGCTCTCCAATATAGAGCGCATTCGTCGACGCAAAGAGTTAGGATACCCTGGACACAGAAGTCAATGATACGGGATGCGATCTATATATATTAGACGACAAGATGAGAGAATCCTTCCTTACAAGTCCCTGCCCCAAGGAAGAGGGAAACGGGGTTGTCTACTGCAGCGGGAACAGGCGATGCCTCTTGGTCTCGAAAAGACGCCGCTACGATGACACTTCCACGCGAATGACTCCTCCTATATACAGGGCAAGCCTCGACAACTGTATCCCAGATTTCATGTCACCCCAGATCATTCACACGGGAGATGGAAGAAACCATGCCTGAGATCAGCTCAAAGTAGTGACCATCTCCCACATTCACTTCACAAGGGCATCGCGCTTTACAAGGCCCAACATGAGGCAGGGCGTGTTGGGTCTGAAGTCCAGACGGATGAGAGAAAGAGCGGGCACAACCTGGAAGTCGTTTGGGATACCGGACGGAAATCTACAGCAGATTTCCGAGGCCACCATGGATCCCTTGGTGAAGACCAATCCGAAGGAGGATGCAGGAGCGTATATAGAAGAGAACCTGGAGTTGGTTCGGAAAATGGTGGAGGAGCGCGAGGAACTTGACATCCCCGAGAAGGTACAGCGGGCGAAATTCCTGGTAGGTAAGGTACCTGACTTTTGTCTGACATTACCAAAACTGACGAGAAGCTAGACACTATCGCCAGTGGCAATATGCGGCTCAGGAGAGAATCATCCCAGGCGCACTCCTCCCTGCGGAGATACACAGACCTTCGATGGCTTCTCCTACTATATATAATGGCATACATTGGGTATGTCCTTTCAGGCAGGACGGGATACTGGAAGCGAGGGTCAATCAGGCCATACAAACAGTGCTCCCTTTTCTTTGGCTCCCAGTTCGACTGGTTGTTCTTACGCATCACGATGGCTGCATCGTTGCGGTCTTGAATCGCCATTCGGATTATGTTTCCTGAAACTGGATACTCGGTACCTTGTCGCCTACATGAACCGAGCGTATCTGAACGAATAACACGATACGGCCCGCGGGCTGCACACGAGACTCCGAAGGTTCAGATCGATGGGTCAGGACGAACCTTCAGGATCTCATAGTCAACGGACAAATGAAGAACGGGAGTCTGCCGGTCATCGAACAACTTCAGCGAGAGCTTGGCGTCACTGTGCTATATACTCACTAATATCGAACTCCAACTGAGTCGCACCAAGAATCGTCCCTTAGTCTTTTCGTTCTCGACCATCGCCTTCAGTTGGTTTACTTCCGGTGCTCGACTTTCTCGATGAATTTATCGTGCCTTTGCTGGAAGAGGACTCAGGGCAGACAACATTATGGGATTAAGTTCTAGGTCTTCTGTCAGTCCTCTTTGATATCGCTTTTCAGTTCTCGATCCACACACAGCATTCAACCCAAGATTCCTCAATCATCCAACATCCAACATCCTCACAATTATAGTTTTTATTGCGGAATGCTCTTCAAGATAATTCCTATTAGAATTTATGTCAAGATTCTGATGCTATCTCTTGCTCTGTATCAAATGATACGTACGATATCCAGTATCTAAAACTCCATGACCTACGGCACCGACGTCACAAGAGACACAAAGTGTTTATTGACAGAAACGTAGGCTTACTTACATAGCAAACCCCGTGTTACTGGAGGATGACTTCAAATGGCATCACATTGCAGGTGCTGACTGGTCCCTGTTGGGCCATGTTGGCGGTGGAGGTCAGAAAAACCAGCCCCTCTGGGTCCTGGTGGAAGAGTGCTGTATACGAGGATTACTGACAAAGTTCGAAACCTTGTTGCGCCCGATGCCTCACGAGTGGTTGCCGTAGCAAGGATGTCGCATTCAAGTACCTTGATGATTTCAGTATGGAACGTGAAAGGTTATAGTGATGTTACTGTTTCTATGTTTGTAAAAAGAAGTACGAAGACGGCACCGGCGACGACAAGCGTGATGCCTCCTCAAGACAGCTCCGGAAACTTCATATTTAATATGGCAGCCCAAAGCTAGTAGCCCGGAAGATTGCCGCATGGTCGACATCCAAGCAGTTCTACTTTGTCCATCGTGAAAGCGCCTGAGATGCAGGCACAGGTTCTTAGTGCTTAGGGAGCCAATTTCGCACTTAGAACACTTGAATTTCCACTTTAATCTTGTAAAATCCATTTAAGATGATTGATGTGTATGGGCGAGGCCACCAAAACTTGATGAAGCTTGATCGCGGGACGGAAGCTCTGCTAACCCCAACCCTGGAACCTATTCTAGCCTAGTGCACCCGCCTTATCTTATCGCCATCAGAAATTTTGGCGGCGACATCAACGTCCTGTCGCAGGTTATCCATCTGCACTCTTACAGACACAACCCCCAACCACCACCTAATTCTCTTGTCACAATGGGTCGCGAACTCCAAAAGAAGAAGCGCAGATCGGGTCGCCAACCCATCCGCCAGTCAAACAGGACCAAGAAGATCCTCAACCCTCGCGGCAACGACGCCATCGCAAAGAACTGGTGCGCTTTCCAGCCACCCTCTATCCAGTTGCAAAGTGCTAACATGGGTCTTGCAGGAACAAGAATGAGACTCTGGCACAAAACTACCGCCGTCTTGGCCTCTTAGCCCGCCTCAAGGCCCCCACCGGCGGTACAGAGAAGCTCCTCGGCGCCACGACGACTCGCACCTCTTCCAAAGACCCCTTCGGCATCGCAACCGTTGAGAACGCCATCGTCTCCGAGGCGCGAGTCGAGCGCGACGCAGATGGAAAGATTGTTCGAATCCTGGGTCAGGCGAAGCCTAACCCGCTCAACGATCCCCTGAACGACCTCGACCGTGACAGCGACGACGAGGAGCCCACCGAGGAGTGGGGTGGCATTGAGGACGATGCTGATGCTACCGACGTTGTCAAGTCTCTGATCGAGGAGAGCAAGGCCCCCGTGGAGAAGAAGCCCCGGCATCAGAGCAGTCGTGAGAAGGAGTGGCTGGACAAGTTGGTGGCCAAGTACGGCGACGACACGGCGGCCATGGCCAAGGACCGAAAGTTGAACCCCATGCAGCAGACGGCGGCCGATATCGCCAAGCGAATCCGCAAGTTGAACAAGGCATAGGAGAGAAAGAGAGAATCAAATATTTGGAGCATCAAAATGGGCTTAGGTTCCTAGAAAGAATAAATGGCGTTGGGAGTTGGGCTACGAGGCATACTCGGTTCTCAATTTACAAGAACAACATACAACTGAACTTTTTTTTCCAAACTGTTCAATAACAGAGTATCTGCAAAAAAAAAGGCACCTGAATAATCCATACCCGCACCGTGAGCCCTTTGGTGCGCGCAAAATATTCCATCTCTCGCAAATGCATCCCAAGATTTGACCCCCCTTAATCTCCGTAGAGTGTGCGCATGTGTGTGTCTCTCCTGGGCAATTCATGACGCCGTAAACACCTCGTGTCAACAAAAAGCCAAGAGACGTTTCATCTACCGTACAACACAAAAATATTTCCCAGTTATCCCCCTCCCAGCCGCCGGCTTGCGCGTACGCAAGACATTTCCAAAAGAGTCAATGTTCCTTTCGGCCCCAAGCAAAACAAAACACCATGTGCAAATAAAGAGCCAATCTATATCCTTTCTTGTCTCATTTACAAGGCCCTCGGCGGAACCTTAGTGTGTTCGGTCATAGTTGCCGGCTGGGAAGTGGGCAGGGTGATCGTCGTAGCCGCCGCTCGTAGGGTTGCTGCCATACTGAGCGCCGCCCGAGTGGTACTCGGTGTCGTTTTCAAAGAGGGTGTTGGTCCGGCCTGGAGTGGAGCCGTAGCGGGCAGGATCCTCATCCTCAGCATTGTAGGGGTTGGTGTTGTTGTCACCATAGCGGGTGGTGCTGTTGTAGCTGCCGTTGTATCCGCCGTAGGGGTTGCCTGTGGGCTCGTTGTCCTCCATGTTGACCCGCTCGTAGGCCTCGTCATCGTGGGGCGCCATGGAGAAGGCGGCCTTGTCGGGGTCGATGTTGTCTCCGCCCCGGATCTGGCGGTTGTCGTAGCCGGGCAGAACGTTGTTGTTCTGGTAGTAGTTGAGGGTAAAGGCCGAGACAAAGGTTGTGGCGGCAAAGAGAAGACTGCACAGAGGTCAGTGATCAGCTCACGGATTGTTGACGGATACCGCAGTCTGACTGCTAGGAGACGTACGTGGTCAAGACGCCAAGACCAACAATACCCTTGCTTATGCCGCAAGCCTTGCCACAAGAACCCTCAGCATTGTAGGAGGCCTGAGTAGCAAATGCTGACAGCCACATGATGGTGAAGAGGGCGTCGACAGCGAGCATAGCATGCGGCTGGGCGAACCGGCGAGTGCGTTCCCATCGGGGGGTCATGATGAGGAAGATCCAGGCTGGCACCGAGAGGAAACACTACACGACCAAGTCAGCTTGGTGCAATGGGCCGGCCGGAGAAGCCAAAACTCACCACTGCAAAGGTCCATCCATTCTTTCCAGTCACCTTGGCGTTTTTGGCGTTGAGCACACCAATCTGCAAACACCATGCGACAAAGGAGAAGATGATCTGGAAGGAGTGAAGACCAAGCTTCAGATTGGGTACGATATCGGGGTCGAAGTTGATGGCCATGGCTGCTGTGAGGTTCGATGAGGATGGAGAGGATGGTTGTAGTTATCGAAAAGGGAGGTTTTTATGATCGAGCGGATGCTCGAAGCGCCGGGAGTCTGGTGCAGATATCAGACTGTGGGTGGCCGTCGTCGTTTGTTTGCTGGCTTAAGCTGACGGTCGTCGCAAACGCTAGCGTAGATGGGATGTATCGTATCTAGGGGGTTCGTAATTAATCGCCAAAGAACAAAGCTCGCTAGATAGGACAGCAGAAAAGAGCGTCAAGGTCGTCGCAGGAGGAAAAAACAAGAGGAGGATTTGTTTATCAGGGACGAGAGAAGAGGAAGAGTGTGGTGGTGTTGGGCTGTGCTCTGATTCGAGTCGGACAACAGAGTTCAACGACCGCAGTGCTGTGCAAGCCCCCGACTGACGCTGGAAACCCTGACGAAACAGGTTCCCTGGCCAGCGGCACACTCCATCTCTGGCCTCCCATGACGCCGCCAGACCCAGCCCAGACCACTCCCTCCGCCCAGAGGATTGGCTGGCCACGCGTTGCCGGAGCCACAAGAGCCGCACAGAACTGACGGCAGTCTGACTGTGGCTTTGAACGAGGGGGGGCCTGGGGCCCCGTCCTAGGGTCCCGGGTCCTTGTACTAACAGCGCTTGCTTCCCGTCCGGGTCACAAAGGTTAACGCTGGCACTCGAGAGTGTTAGCCTCGGGCGCAATCTCCCAACCCTCCTCTATCAAAGAGGTGCCTTGCTGAGCCTCCACGACTTTCTCGCCCGGGGCATTCTGCTAAGGCTCTCTCCCCCAAGGCACTCTCCCCGCTGTGATGCTGCAGAAGCAGAGCCACAACGTTTGACGGGTTGTTGCTGCGCCACTGGAGAAGGGAAGGGGCCACAAAAGGGAGCATCCCAGGCCAATCACGTGGCATCTATTCCTTCAGCTGAGCGGCAGATCCATGCACCGAGTCCCTTTTTTCCCACAAGGTCACATCCTAATGTTATTCGCGCCTTCGTCAGCAGTGCGGCTGGTTTGGGTTGCCGCGCACTGGGTAAGATGCCATGACGTTGCCGTCTTCCGGGAGATGCGGAGGTCGGGTGCACGGGAGGAGGTCAAAACATGACAACACAATGGATCCGCGGATGCCGCATGTTGAAGGGCGATTGTTGCAGGGAAGATTTTGCTTGATAGGTAGGAGACCCCTTAGACAAATGCTGGTCCCGGCGGCTCTTATATGATTATCAATATCGACCCTTGACTTATTTATTTTAAGGGATGATAGGTAGCGAGCGAGCGATAGTAGGGATGGTTAAGCTTGATCACAGACGAGACGGAATTCCCCAGGTGGGGGTAGCGTCTGAGCCTTGCTTTTCAGGCACCCACTTTCCTAGGTACATTTCCTGCCCTTGTCCAAGATCCACTTACAACCTCATCGCCATGATCACATCCCAACTGCGCCCGATTCACTCGACTATCACGACATGGATGATTGTCACTTGGCTTTGGAATCAATCAAGCAGCATTCTCACTGCTATGCCGTCCGTGGATCATTGTCAGAAAACTGCGACAGACGCGAAATCAAAGGGGTTCGTCCCCCCAATCTGACTTTGAAACACTCTACATGCCAAGGGTCTCAGCATATCTGTCCCCGCTGATCACCTCCGGCTTCCGCTCCGCCTCCGGTTCGATCTGTGAATAGCCTCAAGGTGGCCACTCTGTTGCGAGCTTGTGCATACGCCACACTTTCCAATCGGTTCCCTCCCTTGTTTGGTCACTCCAAACCCCTTTGAGATCCCTTCAACTGCCGAACAAAGGGAAGACTTTATCACAAGCACGAGAAACACGGGAACTGGCATCGGCATACTGTTTGCTCTCCTTTGAGATGTTCTTTATTAAAGGGTATCTATCTAAGTGGTGTGATTACTCTGCTTTCCTCCTTCCCGAGACCCCAAGCGGGCCGTGTTGAACCCCTGATAATGCTGTGCACCTGGGCACTGGATCTCTCGTTCCCTCACTCTTCTGCGCCTCTAAAGGGACAGCAGGCTGTGGATATCATGACTACCAGACATAGGAATCCTCCAAAATGATCAATGCGATATGCAACGCCAGTCGCTGAATGCATTCTTGTGTTGTTGTGTTTGGTGTTTTTTCTGTTTTTTTTATGTCTCTTATATGATGCCGCATCATATTATGAATGCTAGTGGCAGGAGGAGTGCCAATGCGGCCTTGGCTGGCGGTTGTATGCTGCCTGCCGCGTTGTCCTTCTCCTTTGAGGGTGCTGCCGCGGGTTCTTCCAGCTCATGGAAGTTGTTGAACTTTTCTGTTGTTGGTGTTGAATCTTCATCATTCTCTTCCTCTTCATCATCGTAGATGGTGCCGTCGCCGATGCCAAAGTCGGCAGAGTCGACAAAATCGGTAAAGTCATCAGGGTCAACCCCGTCGACGTCAGTAGCCTTGTGGTAAACGAGAGTGTTCTCGAGGAGAGTCTCGTCGTCGTCGTCCTGATCATCTCCTGAAGGAGCTGCAGTAGCCTCCTCGCCAGCGACCTTGGTTCTCAATGTTGAGGGTCGCTCGAACTTGGTTTCCACAACACCCGTGGCTACGGGAACATTCTCTCGGTATGGGCTTCCGCCCCGAGGATAGGTCATGGTTGCAACTATGGGCTCATCACCACAGATGTTGCAAGTCTCGACAGCCGAAGTGAAGCCATATGGCATCGCAGTCGGGGTCGCATCTGCAGGCATTGTAGACATGCCCCGGTAGATCTCCTTGACCTCATAAGGGAACTTGGCCAGTCCCTTGGGAGAAAAGACGTCAAGCGTCGTCGTGTATGTGTGTGTGTATGCGCAGTCAGGACAGTTGCAGTCGTGACACTCGGGCATCTCGACGGTCCAGTACTTGTCAGGACCTTGTGTGGGAGCTGCAGGGCCAAAGTCGGTCTGTGTTGAACTGAAACATTCTGTTATCGTCTGAGTCGTATAAGTGTATCGCTGGGCGACAGTCTGTGCTGTCCAAAGAGTGCCAAGGATGAGAATGTGCTTCATTGTGTTTGCGGTTGTTGCTGTTGGAGTGAAACAGAAAGATCAAACTGAGACAGGATCTACGATTAATATCTACATCCAGGCACGGCAAACGGCAAGCGAATCACGATTACCTCTCGCCCTTGCAGATTCCCCTGCATACAACTCTATCTGACAGCCATATCCGGGTCATGGGCTCCATCGTGTCCTGGTCGATGTGACCCATCAACATCCAGACCTGCAGCCTCTTGAAAGCCAGGTCGGACGCTTGACCCACGTCGGGGACCTGCTTCAGACCAAAAGCATGCAGGAACGGGGAGCGGGTCTTCCAAACGTTTGCTAGCCTAGCCCATCGCCCAGGCCGTGATGTGACAGATCTGGATCTGGGGCTGGCCCTCTGCCAAGATGACGAAACCTTGTCTGGCTGGTGCTTTGAGATACCGTTCATGGCGGAACTCTGCGATGGCATTCAGACATGTCACGCAGACCACTCAGGATCCTCACGGATTGCGAGCTCCGGCGACCTGATTACAGAGCATCACGAGAGCAAGTGGAGTTGGGCGCTTTCATGTCTCAGACTCAGTCCCAAGACGTCTCGACAGCCAGATGTTGCTCGCCGAATGTTCACTTTGGGAAAACAGAAACATGTCTCCTCAGTTCAGGACCTTGGATTACCTTCTTGAAGGATCACCGTGTGGTCCTTTGTCACCAACAATGGCATTCTCTCAACAACCTTGCCCGTCTGGGCATTGTACGAAGGATCTTCCAACGCACTTCCACATGCAGTGTCACTGCTAATGTGAAGGAAACCTTGGACGATAGGACTGCCTGCCTGCCTGCCTAGCTGCCGCTGTCCTCCCACACGAACGCCCCTCCATACTCGATCGGAAGCTAATAGCTACCCAGACCAAGGGGATCCCAGCACGGCTATGTAAATCCCCCTCGAGGTCATAGCTCCCTTGTCAATTTTCCGATGGCTTGCATAAGCGTCCTGCCTACTAGCCCTAAAGCATGGCCTTGGCAGGAAGCTTAAACATGTCCCCAAACGGTCCTGTTACGGAGGGGCGTCTCTACGTGGCGACGGATGCTCATCACCCCGATATCCTTTGCGTTTTACGTTACGGATTCGGATATCTTGTTCTTACGGCACACGAGAGGCATGGCAGATCTCGCGATTCCGCCACAGGGGAGGGCAGAGGCACAGCTGATCGTCAGCACATCTCAACTCATTCAACAACTCACCTCATCTATTACATCAAGTGATAACGCGATGAACAACAAGTGACGCTGGTAGTCCGACTCGCCACCACCGGCCATCGTCACAGACCATCGGAGAATATCCAACAAGCGGTGATCTGTGCTCGTATAAGTGTTGTTGCATAATTACCAGCTTACAGCCAAAGACCACACCCCGAGTCACTCTACCAGCCACCGTACAGATCACAGCGCAGTATCACAAGGCGGAACTCTTCCGTAACATGCTCTACACCCTCTACACCCCATGACAAGTGAATGCGGCCCGCGTGGCGTTCCCGTCTAGGCTCCTCGTTGAGGGTGTCTCAGACAACCGGCAGCCATCCAACGATCTAGACCTCATGTCACACACACGCCTGGCGCATTTCGACAACCTCGCTATATGCATCCCCATAACTCTCGGCAGGCTGCCGCAGGCTAGTATGGTCCCCGCCATGGTCCCCGGGGGCTCGAAGCTCCCGTCAACTCCCCCCACAACTAAGGTGATAGCACGCGGCAGCTATCGTTAGCAGGGCGACCGACTTCAGCCCTTTCGGCCTCGCCGTCGTGAGGTCCGCCCTACGGGTTTCTCATTAACCCCGTCGAATCTCCATTAACGAGGACTGCCTGGATGACCAAGCTCTCAAGGGGGGTTTCATCTGGATCAGCTTCTCCGCCTAGCACAAGTGTCCACTACGTACAATCACGTCAAGATAAACGCCAGGAATGGAGGCTCCTAGTCAAAAGGGAGAGATGAACTGGTATCCAAATCCAGAAGATGCTCTCTTTCCCGCATCCGCTCCATCCATGATCACATCCTCACCCTTTGGGTGACAAAACGTCTCTATTCGGCAAAGCGCCTCGGGCAAGACAAAGCTTACTTCTCAAAACGTTCGACACGGGCTTGGCACAGAGAGCCAACGTTACACAGCTCAGTCTCTTGAGGATGTGATTCGACTAACGGGAAGTCTTTTTCCTATACCATTCGTGGCTAGACCTAGATACACACTTCTTGGCACTGGGCCTGGGCCTTGATGATCATTTCCGCGCCTGCCGACTGAATATCCTCTCCTCAACTCGGTAAACGTGGGAGGAGTTAATACTCCAACTTGAATTTGCCCTCCCCAGGCTTCACTTTAGGCTTAAGCACTCGCTGAGGCTTCACCTTAATCTTAGGCTTCTGTAGGGGCTCATCATCCTCGTCGTCATCGAACAACCAGTCCTCAGCACGCAGGACACCCTCCAAAACGTCCATAGCGTCTCTTGTGAGACAGACACAAATGGGCCAGTCCTCTGGTCCACTGGTCTTGTCCTCGCGAGGAAGAAGAATCACAGTCCCCTCCTTGAGCTGATCTGGGCAAGCAAAAATCGATGGCTGAGAGTCGGTGATGAAGGGGAGTTCGCCCTCGCAATAGGAGGCGTAGCCCGTCCAATCCTCGAAGCAGACACTGGTGGTGTGGCATCGGAGGGCACGGTCACTCGCGAGCTTATCCTCAGCAGGGCTGATGGCTTGCTTCAGACCGTGGAGCTTCTTCATATATCTGTTGTCAATCTTTTGCTGGGCGGTGTTGATGAGCTGGGCGGCGTATGCCAGTCGTCTATGATCAGTGACTACGGCCTCATGGTCATTCCACGTCACAAAGGGGCCAGCCAAGTCTGTAACATGGCAGGTAGCGACAGCATCAACAGTACTGTTGCCAATGTACTCCCAAGGGTGAGGTTTCTTGGAGAAACCAGGCTTCATGACGTGGGCAGAAGCAGCGTCACTGGGTATAAGCATCCCAGCCTCACACCGAGCACGCATAATAGTGAGCCAAAAGAGTGCAAAGACACAGTCTTGAATCGAGGGTAGACAAGAAGACTGAGAATCGGCGTCGTGCTCTCGAATCGACTCCCGAAGACGGTTGACGTCCTCAGCCTTGAGGTAGAATGTATGGACCAACAAAGTCTTGCGAGGAGTCGGCAACTCGGAGGTGCAGTTCTGGTCCCATTCCCAGAAAGGGAGGTTATATCCATTGTCTGGACCGGGGTCGATTGTGTCAGGCATGTCTCGCGAGGTCACTTGTTGTCACACGCATTAGCTCTCTGGCGACGCAGGTCCATATCCGGAATCACAAACCTGGGTGGGTGGTCCTGTAGCGGGCCGTGTTTCTCAGATACTGCCGGAGAAAGTTGTTGATGGCCAGTCCATCAAACAGAACTCTGCTGAGGGAGAAGCCCAACACGAGCATGCCATCCTTGAAGTTGATCTGAAGCGTCACAGGTGGAAAGCCATCAGCGTCGACATCTTGGCCATGGTCAAAGAAGCAGTCGCTTCGGTAGCAACTCAGGGGGGCGTCGTGGGGTGAGAAGATGGCCTCCTCGCAGTTATCCCCGCTGGGGGGTTGAAGCTTGTAGAGGCGACTCACAATGTCCCTGGTCAGGCCACGCGAGTGCACGAGAGTGAGCTTGTCTCCATGGTCCCCTTTGACGACCTTGATGGTACCCGCCAGGAAAGGCCAGCGCTGGAGAGCCTGGTAGAACGCCCTGAATGTCTCGCGTTCGGTCTCGAGCCGCTGTACCGCGAAGTAGCTGACCCGAGGACAGGGGAAGGCGACGGCAATGTCGATGTAGTCCCGCGGCATATTGTTCTCAATGGGTGTGAGGTCCATGGAGATGACCTCGGGGTCGGCGACGTGGCTGTTGGTGTCGTCTGCGTTTCCATCACCGTCATCAGACTTTAGGTCTGGGCCGATGTCGTCCAAGGGGGACCCATCTGCATCAAGCGGACTCTCTTCATCCCGCTTAGCCTCGGTGGTCGTGTCCGTGGTGGATTCAGATGGCTGGACGTCTTGCATAGCCTCATCCCGCTCGTCCATGGCGGGAGAAGATGGCTGATGCATTACTCTCATCGGTAAGGCCTTGTTCGCCGAGGCCGATTCAGATCTAGATCTAGGGCTTGAAGACATAGTTATAACTGTCAATACTGATGCCGTAGATGGTATGGATGAATGGTGTTGGTTACGGGTAATGATGCCGTCCCGTGATGGAGGATGGAAGCTTACCTTGAGCTAACGTGCAAGCGCAATGCGGAAGTTGCGGTGGCTATGTTTAGACCATGGATATTATTGAAATCCTGAGGAAGGTGTTACCCATCAAGATTTGTTGTTGTTGCCATTTTTCTCAGTGCAGTTGTGGTTGTTATGGACGATGCTAGCTTGCACTGGCAATACACTGCCAAAGCTGCATCATGACGTTGTTGCGATAGGGCGAAAAGAACTCGATGATAAATGCAATCATGGGATTAAAGAGGCTCGGTAGAAATAATGCAGTAATAATGCGCCAAAAATGCCTTGTTAATAGAGTCTTGTGAATGCTAATGCCTAACTTCTAGCTAATCTTGATATTGTTCAAAGTCACCCTCTATCGCCCACATGACCACCTTTTGATATCCAATCTAGACTATTCACTCCTTTTTATCATTTCACAGATCCATCCTAAATCGCCTCTAACCAAGTCTTGCTTACCGCCTTTCAAGATTGGAGTGCAGCGTATGCTGCCTCATCATAGAAACGCAGATGAGCGCCAGAATGGACATGCCCAGCAGCGTCAACCACACGCCCCTGAAAGCCTCCATGAAGGAGGCCATAACCCCATCATACCACCCCTCGGGAAGGTGCTTGAGCTCTTCGAGGTCATCCCGGATTCGGCTGATCTCGTCCGCGGCACCGGGCTCGTTGCCGAACCGCTCCCACAGACGGGCCTTGAGGATGTTTTGGTAGACTGCGGAGCCAATGGTCACCCCCACAGTGCCACCAAGGCTTCGAGCGAGATCTGGAACATGTTAGCGAGTCGTGAATGAGTTTTCTGAGAAATTTGTCAGGCTTACAAGTTGCAGACGTAATCACGGCCTGCTGGGAGTGGTCCACGGCGGCAATACAGGCAAGAAGTGTCGTCGTGAGCATGGAGCCGTAGCCAGAACCGACAAAGAAGAAAGCGGTCGCAGTCAGCCATGAGGGGCTATGCTCGTCCTGGACCGTGAAGAGGACGACTCCCAGGATGAGGACAAGTAGACCCGCAACGCCCAGCTTGGTGTATCTCCCCGTCTTCTTCATGATGTAGCCCGAAGAGAGCGAACCAACAGAGATACCAACTGGTGAAGGTAGAAGCTGAACTCCAGACTGGGTAGCACTGGCACCGCGCACTTGCAGGTAGAGAGGAACGTAGAAGATGCCCGCCATGACGACCATGCTGCAGATGAGGTTGCAGAGGCAAGCAGCCAGCACAGTCTGTTCAAGAAGCAGCTTGACAGGGATAATCGGCTGCCGAGCTCTACTCTCCCAAAACAGGAACAGTCCAAAGGTGATGACGGCCAAAGGGATGGTTGTCAACGGCAGAGGATGAATCCAGGGGACGAGATTACCGCCGGAGTTGAGGCCCAGGAGTAGCAGCACCAAGAACGACGATGTAAGAAGAGCTCCTACAAAATCGATACGCGCGAGATACGACTTGTCCGACTGCTTCGGGGGCACCTTGACCAGGAACGCAACAGCCACGGCTGATAAGAGGACAGGAGGGACCTGGATCAAAAAGGCCAACCTCCAGCCCCAGGCAGTGTGGTCATTGATGAAACCGCCAAAGACACCACCCAGCATAGCTCCAGAGCCATAGCAAATGTTGCCCAAGCCCTGGACAATACCTCGCTTGCGCAGCGGGACGAGATCCGAGCCCAGGAAAGTCGAGATACTCATCAATCCACCGCCTCCGATACCCGCAACAACTCGTCCAAGGATCATGACCGATTCATCGCGCGCCAGGCCGCAAATGAGGTTGCCGGCCGCGAAAAAGATGTTGCTAAAGACCAGGCCAGGTCCGCGGCCAAAGATGTCGGTAAGGCGGCCGGAAATTGGCTGGCACGCGGCATTGGAGATTAGATAGGCAGTTGCCAGCCACGAAAGCAGACTGAGGGAGTGGAACTCGCTCGAGATGGGACCCGAGAGAGTCGCGATGATAGTCGAGTCGATGGCGCCCAGGAAGACGCCAACCCACGCCGAGGAAAAGATAAGGGCCAGCTTCGCAAACGACACCTCCTCTGCGACAACCGTCGTCTCCTCCTCTTGTCCTTCAGGCACTCCTCGCTCAGTGACATCCCCCGGCGTCTCGCTGGCTGGCTCAGGGCGTCCATCCTGAGGTTGATCCGTCGTCGACTTGAGCAGCGGTGTCCGCTCATCGCTGACCCGCTCGTCCTCGACGCGGGACGAACTTCCACTCGCGTTCCCACGCATAATTTCACTGCCAGTTAAACAAAAGATGAAAGAAGTTGAGAGTAGAATTGAACAATCGTGAAGGGCCGGAGACGGACATGTATGTTTATCTTCCGCTCGCGTGCTTATACCGGGGTATGCTCGGCGAGTAGCGGCCTATCGGAAGCGGGGGAAGAGTGTAGATCTGTCAGCAGCCAATGACGTTGACGGGTTTCCGGTTCCACCTACAGGGTAGCTTGCACCGAAGACGGAGTTGGATACCTGCTATTGATTCCGGCTCCGCTTGTGAGGTGGTAATGGGGAATAATAAGGAGTATCGTGATTCGTATGTGTTGTTTCGGATTTTGGGGGAGCTATTTTGCAGATATTAAACATCAACTAATTCTCGATGTGACTTAACAAGGTAGAGTATACTTAGCTGCCTCTGCTTGATAGTCCACCGCCAAGATCTCATCTAGTACAGTCAGATCACAACAGACCAACACAACAGCTCGAATTTCATTCCTGTTTCATTCCGTTCTATGAATACTCGTAATCTCATATACTAGACTAACTTGGGGTACTAGAACCGTCTTCATTCTAGTCTATCCGCGCCTCAAACCCAGGGTTGCAACTCCCTTTCGCGACTTTTTGGATAGTGTGCCATGGGCAATAAAAGTGCCCCAAAGTCAGATATAAATGCAACGCTATGCAGAATCCCATATCGTCTTGTGTTTCTTGAAAACCCCTCATACCATCTTCACTCATAGCGAGTTCTCAATCTCCATGATCTCACGGACACCCTCCTCGATCGCCTTGGTCTGCTCAGGAGACAGCCTCTTGAGGGGCCGTCGGGGGTATCCGCCGTAGCCAAAGTAGCTCTGGATGGCCGACTTGGTGCCGGCGATGGCAGCCTTGGTGAGCACCCAGTCACCCTTGGACAGCTTCTTCTGGAGAGCCTCGGCCTCTTCCCGCTTGCCCTTGACGTACAAGTCCCAGACGTGCACGCATGTCTTGGGCATGACGTTGGCGCCGCCGGCAATGATTCCGCTACCGCCGCTGACGAGGGTCTGGATGGTGAAGTCGGCGATACCACCAAAGGCCATGTAACCAGAGCCTTCGCTGAAGGGAGTCTTGGCGTCCTTTGCGCCCGCCACTCGGTGAGCTTGCCGGTGCTACCGCATGTGAACTTGGTGCCGATGATGTTGGGGTGCTTGGCGAGCTTGATGAGGAAATCGCTGTCCATGTCGACACCGGAGACGGCGCCAGGGTAGTTGTACAGGATGATGGGGATGGGGCTGGCGTCGGCGAGGTCGATGAAGTAGTTGTAGATGGCCTCCTCGTCCATCTGGGCGCGGTAGTAAGAGGGGGAAGGACAAGAGTGTAGTCAGCACCGGCAGCGTAGGCCAGCTTGGACAACTCGACGGTGCCCCTGACGCTGCCCTCGGTGGCGCCAAAGACGATAGGAGTAGACTCGAAACCGGCCTCGTCCAAGGCTTCTCGGGTGGCCTGAGTGACAGCAACCTTTTCCTCGCGGGTGCAGTGGACGGCTTCGCCGTTGGAGCCCATGGTCACGAGACCAGCAAGGCCAGCCTTGGCCAGTCGCACCGTGTGCTTCTTGATGACGGGGATGTCGAGATCCTCAGTTTCGGGGTCGAAGAAGGTCATGACAGGGGCGTAAATACCCGTGGGAAGCGGGCGGCGAGGGCCAGTGTGGCCATTAGAGCCGTTTGTAGCACCGTTGGAAGTAGTCATGATGGCTGTGGGGGGAGGATGAGTTGTGGGATAGGAGATGGAGATGGGAGTTACAAATGAAACCAGAATACAAGACGAACGCAAAAACACAGCACCAGGGGTAAAAAGGAAGGCGAGGGACTTTATAGAAACATCAAATGCAATACTGAGCCGAGGAGTGGTCTTCGGGAGCTAATGGCTGCGGCGTGCGTGAGGCTAAAGTTGGGGGTGGATTCGCTTCGGAAAAGTCAAGTGCGCAAGAAGTCGCGTGGGTATTGGCTCGATTGTCTCCCCCAAGGACGTGACATTTTCGATGGAGCATGCAATGCAAGCCGAGGGGACGTTTACTCTCCCTTCCTTGGGTCTCTGAGCGGTAGTACGGCATTGCATTGCGCGACAATCTGTAAGAGAAACGCCTGGAAGCGAGCTGTTGGTTAGCTGTTTCGCTTGTCACACGTCCTTGACCGGAGCATCCTTGCTAGACGGGCGAAACTAGACGAAACAGATGGTCATTGTAGAAACAGACGACCAATGCCATGCTGGCGCAGAATCATATTCCGTCTATAGCCTGGCCGCGGCCAAGGACTCGATCAGATTGAGGCGCATCACCAATCTGACCGGTGACCATCTTGGCTTGCGGGGGTTTGACCTATGAGGAAGAATGCGAGATCGGCACTTTCACAGATCAAGTGAACCGCATTCGGCAGAAGGTTGCTTCTCGACGCGAGATATCCCGTGGATGCATCCCTCATCGACAAACCAAGAGGCCGGCGAAGTCTTGCATCCCTGGACTAGTCCCGGCATGGGGAACCGGGCTGACGGGATGGGCGCGACGCTACTGAGACGACGATGCGGATTCTAGAGGATCCCATGTTGGACATCCCACGCTCTGATGGTAGCCTCGTGCCGATTGCCTAGCCAGGAGGAGAAGCTTCCCCCGGTCAAGGGCTACAGTGTGCGTGGGAGGCAAAGTGCATCATCGAGGCGAGCTGAGTTGAGCCGGAACTAGGGCGGCAAAGTCCCCCCTAATGAAGCATGGCCGGAAGAGTAACCGGTGCTGGGCGTGTGAATACGAATTAGATGCGTATAAGTTGTGGTGGTGATGTAGAAACGTTTTGGTGTTGATGGGGGGTGGTGGGTTTCCATGGCGTTGGGTGGACGGGGAATTCTCGGCGGCGGCCCCCAAAGTTGTTCCACCAGTGAGAGAAGCGAGTTGATACTGTACAGGCGGGAGCAGATGATTCTCGGATGGGTGGTTACAGGGGATAAATGGAGTCATGCAAGTGATTTTTGATCGAGAACCACTGTTTATCATGTATTTCCACCTTGAATGTGTCTGAAATGACTTGCAAGGGCGTTTAAATGAGATATCATGACTGAACCTTTGAATGCGCCTCACACTGTGAAACCAAATTACATCGTTTTCAATTGGCTGTCGGATATTGCCAGGGAATGCGGGGGGAGCTAGGTACTTCCTTGCTGTGGGGGTGGGGGAGGGGTCAGTGTCAACCCCTCCCCCTCATGGGCCCTTTATTCGCTCGCTCCAAATGTTGCATCCTGCGATGATCCTACAACATGCTCTGATGGTTTGGGGGTGGCTCTCTCTCTTACTCGCTCGCTTTCTCTCACCTTGAACTGTCGATTTCCTTCCCCGACGGATTTCTCACACCTTCGTCGGAATAGCTAGTTTGAGACTTGGGTTCCTGATCCTACTTTCCCCATCTGGTAATCATGACCGTTCCGTGAGCTTCACCCCGTGCTTCAACTTTCATGCTTCACTCCAACTCCTCTGCTTGCTTCTCCACCCCCGACATCTATAGCCGTCTATCCTTCTGGGGGAGGATTATCACAAGCCATCAAACGACTCGCAAACCACATGATGCCATTCCTTTCCCCATCCCCCGGATCGTCCCAAATCGTAGATTTCCCCCTTCCCCCTTCCCCACTCGAAGCTCTCAAAACATGAGCGCATACAACATCAGATTTTACCCGGGGCCCTGCCATCATGACTTCCCCCCTCCCCTCCCCCCATAGTTTGAAAGCACTCTCTGTCTCGGGATTGGGGGGATTTCTCGCCGGGCTCGATTTATCCTCCAATTGACTTGACCCCTCACTTCGGTGGGAACCCCGAACCTGTAATTTGGTGTATATCGGAGACATGAGCGAAACATTCATATTCAACCTCATGTCCAGGTGAATTCCTGTTGATCATTCTTGCTGTGTATCAGAACATCTCCACCTGTTCGCCTAGAGCTTTAGTGAATTTTGCACCCGAGTTTGCTACAAGTACTTGCGAGTTTTTTTCTTTTTGCTTCTTTTTGCTTGTCGCTTTGCTCTCATCATAGCTTCTGCCCCTCCCCCGCCTGCCCCTCGTCATCGCCAACACCTCTCTTACGATACCTCTCTACACAACCCTCACATTCACCATGGAGCCTCTCAACGTGTTGATGGTGAGTTAAACTCCAAATCCCAGCAGAATTGACTCAGTCTAACTGTTGCAGATCGGTACTGGCGAGTACACGACCGGCTTTGTCGGCGGCGGCGCTTCTGGCTCAGACAAGAAGGTCGGTGTTGTCGGCCTCAGTCTGTTTGACCTGCGACGTCGCGAAAAGGTCAACAAGCTGGGCATGGTCGGCGTCAATGGCAAGAAGTTCCCTGCCATCCGTATGTTTCCCCCTCAGCAGCTTCATGTCATGATGGCTAACACCCGTAGGCGAGCATCTTCACAAGAACATCAGCCAAGTCTACAACAACCTCGACACCTCCTTCGACTCCTTCCCCGACAACAACACCGTAGATCCCGATGCCTACAAGACCGCCATTGACGGTCTCAAGGCCGGCGACGCCATCACCATCTTCACTCCAGACCCTACTCACTACCCCATTGCCCGCTATGCCATTGAGCGCGGCATCCACGTCATGATCACCAAGCCCGCCGTCAAGATCCTCGAGCAGCACCAGGAGCTTGTCGAGCTGGCCCATGAAAAGGGCGTCTATGTCTACGTCGAGCACCACAAGCGCTTTGACCCCGCCTACGCCGACGCCCGTGCCAAGGCCCAGACCCTCGGCGACTTCAACTACTTCTACAGCTACATGTCCCAGCCCAAGTCGCAGCTCGAGACCTTCAAGGCCTGGGCCGGCAAGGAGTCGGATATCTCCTACTACCTCAACAGCCACCACATTGACATCTGTGACTCCATGGTCCAGGAGCGCGGATACGTCCCCGTGACCGTCACAGCTTCGTCCTCCAAGGGTGTTGCCCTTGACCTGGGCTGCGACCCTGCCACCGAGGACACCATCTCTCTTCTCGTCACCTGGCTTAAGAAGGACGACCCCAGCAAGCGCGCCGTGGGTGTCTACACTGCCTCATGGACGGCACCCCAGAGGGCCGGTGTTCACTCCAACCAGTACTTCCACTACCTTGCCGCCAACGGCGAGATCCGCGTCGACCAGGCCAAGCGCGGCTACGACGTGGCCGACGACTCTGTCGGCCAGCTCATGTGGTACAACCCCTTCTACATGAAGTACGCCCCCGACGAGGACGGCAACTTTGCCGGCCAGACTGGCTACGGCTACATCTCTATGGAGAAGTTTGTCGACGGATGCCGCGCCGTCAACTCTGGCAAGCTCACGCCCACAGACCTGGACAACAAGCCCCTGCCCACTCTCAAGAACACCATCGCCACGACGGCCATTCTCGAGGCTGGCCGGAGGAGCATTGACGAGAAGAGGGAGGTCAAGATTGTGGTTGAGGATGGCAAGTGGAGGCTTGAGTAGGAGGATAAAATACCAGTTGCTATTTACGTATATATCTAGGATGAAGAATGAACAAAAAGTAATGACCAATCTCAACTAAAAGGCCGAGAATTGCAATTGATTTCGTGGTGGTTATGCTTTGTATTCATGCTTATCGGTGGATCTCAAGCCACGAACCACAAGCAACTCTGCTCCACCAAAAACTCAGCATCACCACGTCGATATAAACACCAACACTTCATCCACCGTCCTTCTCTCATATACCCAATTTCATTTGTCTCTATATCACAAAACCTCAACCCACCGCCCAAAATGCCCGACCCTCTCTTCTCAGATCTAATCCTCCCCCAGCGGGAGCAACCCTCCATGTCGCAGCTAATGGCCTCTCTCAAGCGCACGACGCTGACCATCCACAACCGGCTCACCAGCATCCGCACCGACTCGGAGTTTGTGCGCGAGGTGTCTCAGGCGTACGGCACGAGGCCCCTCGTCGCCAATGAGCGCTGCGGGAGCTGGTATGTCCCGCCGGCGCGCAAGGCGGGGAGTGCGTACTTTAAGAGCACGGATGGGCATGAGAGGGCTTGGAAGTTTAGTACGAGGAGGCTGAATATGCATTTGGTCGAGTTGATTGAGAAGAATGATGGGTGAGTATACAACCATGTCCCATATTGAGTGTTTCTAGTTTCTTTGTTTGAAGAGGATATACTGACTTGTTTGCTAACAGCATCATTATTGTCGACTCTACCCGTCGTGGCAAACGTAAGTCTATAGTACATCGGTATATCCCCTTCTCTGAAACTCTATTCTAACTCATCCTAGGAATGCCCGACGCAATCTCCTCCACAATTCCAATCTGGTGCACAGTCCTCAACCTTACCCTCCTCCCCTCCAACCCATCCTCATCCAGGCTCTTCCTCCCCCCTCACCTCCCAGCAACAACCCACGCCCAGATATCAGCTCTCATTCCAGAGTTTGTAGCCTCTCTCAAGGCCCTCAAACTGGATCTGCCAACCTGTCTGACAAAACCCCTGCGCCCTGTATGGGTTACTCCAGACTCTTCTCTCCCAGCTGAGGATGATGCTCCTACTTCCATCTTTGACGATTTTCGTCCCGTTATTTGCTGCACGGCCAGTCGACGTGTAGTGGGTAGTGAGATGGACGAGGGAGGATACATCCAAGGTGCAGCGGACGACACCGAGATGTGGGCACATGGTCTCACAGCACCCTTATTTTGGGAAAACATGGACATCCTCCTCGAAACACCAGAGGCTGAGCTACCAGATCTCATCACCAGACTCGTCAGTGAGCACTCAGCCAGTAAAAAGGACGAAGGTAACCGTGTACAACTCACACCACGCATCTCCGTCTGCGCCCTTCCTCTCGCCGCTCCAACTGATCCCACCGAGTGCCGCATCGCCCTGGCACAGGACATAACACCAAAGGACTCATGGGTCCAATCCAAGTCATACATGAAGGCCGGTCTCGGCAAGAGCAAAGCGGCCAGTCGTAATCTCCGCCCTGGCTTGCCAGATATCTGCACCTTTGCGTCCAACTACCTGGCGGGGTCTGACCAAGGACGCATTGTGATTGCTTGCGAGTCGGGCAAGGATTTGTCTATAGGAGTGGCACTGGCAATTTATTGCTACCTGTTTGACGACGAGGGCAACCTTAGAATCCCAGGGGCCGATGTCTCATTCACAAAGACTCTCATCAAGTCGAGACTGGGCTTCATCATGACAACCTACCCCGCAGCGAACCCCAGCCGGTCTACGCTGCAGAGTGTTAACAGCTTTCTTATGGATTGGCGAAAGTAACCATCAGACTGAGAATAAGAACAAACACATGCCAACACATGGGGCCCTTAACTCCCCATTCGGTAACTCGGCGTAGCGTTGGCCAATGATAAACTTCATCTCATAACACCAACCATTCACGTGGAAAGCTTGTGAAACCGAAAACATTTGCTGTTCAACGAGATTGATTAGTCTAAAGTGGGATCTACTGCTTCTCGGCTCTGTGCGCTACATCGCCGACATCTCATGTCATGTCTGGGTATTCCGAAAAGCAGACTGGTGTGAAACTGACTCCTTCTTCCTTCTAAACCTCACCGGCCTCAACCTTCTTCAGGGCGGCAGGGAACTCGGCCCAGTCACGCATGATGATGACGGCGCCGGCGTCCCTCAGGACCTGCTCCATCTCGGCCTGCTTGTCCTCAGCATAAGGACCGACGTAGCCAATCACCTTGATGCCGGCGCGAGTTCCGCTCAGGGTACCGCTCTTGCTGTCCTCAATGGCGACGCACTCCTCGGCCTTCTTGCCAAGCTTCTGCATAGCGTGGAGGTAGATGGCGGGGTCGGGCTTGCTGGTGGGCTTCTCAAGACTTGTGGCAGCAGAGAAGACGACGTCGCCGGGGAAGTACTTGTCTTGTCCAACCTTTTCGATTGAGGCGCGGACACGGCGGAGAGCCGATGAGGAAACAACGGAAAGCTGGTACTTGTTGGAAGCAGCGAGCGCCTCGAGCTGCTCGTCGACGCCGGGGCAAGGTCGGAGGGACTCCTTGAGCTTGGCAATGACGGCGTCCTCCTCCTGGAGAACGTAGGACTCGAGGTCCTCGGGGGAGATCTCGATGTTGTAGAGTTTTTGGAGCGAAAGGAGCATGCCGCGGAAGTTTTGACCGACGAACTCCTTGATCAGAGTCTCGCCGGTGAAACGGACCTCGAGCTGACGGCCCTCGCAGATCTTGTTGATAAGGCCGGCGCAGGCCTCGAAGGCGAGCTCCTCGGAGAGGACGAGGGTGTTGTCGCAGTCGAACAGGAGGGCGGTGATCTAGCATCATGTCAGCTCAAGTTGGACTACCAGCGCGGGAAATACCCCGACTGAAACGTACCTCAGGCATCTTGGCGGTTTCTAGTAACAAATCTCGGGGACAGGGATAAAACTAATTGGAGACCAAAAGAAAGCAAAGGACAAGCAAGCCGTAAAGGTTGGTGGATGAAAGAAGAGGATGTCAAGCAACTTGCTGAGGTGGGGGGGCCTAGTTTTTAAGGACGACAGTAGAGGCCACCTCAATTGAAAGCCTGGAGCAACGGGATCCAGGGAAGATGCAGGTGCGACTAATTACGGCGCCTGCTAGAGGCTGGTTTTGGCTTGTACGCGGCAGGAGCGCGGCCAAATGTGACGCTCGGGACTCCATACGTACCTACCTTGACTCGATGTAAGGCGGGCAGGCGCAGTTTGAGCAGCCCTGGGCAGCCACGGTCCAACAAGGAAACCCCGCGGTAAGGAAGGAAGGATCATGCTTTACAAGGTGCATGAACAACTACAGGTTAAGCAACTTAAATAGAGGACAACTACTAGACTCACTCAGAAACTCAAGAGTATTCTGCTCTACCGTGAAACCATAATCACTTCAACCAAGCTCATGCCCATCAACTTTAACATGTGGAAATCAACAAACCCCTCGTGTCAGTCCTTCTCTGCCCCTCCCCCTCCAAGCTCCAGCCAGGCAGTGTCGTCATCGCTGCACTCTTGGAACCCCCCCACCAACACGCTAAACACCTTAGGCCCGTTTTCATCCATCCCACCGGCCCGCACCAGCGCGCGAGTTTCCCTGACAGGGGGGAAGGAAACGGCGCAACGGGCTTGGTTCGGTTATGATGTCTTTGATCACTGATTTGTTGTTTGATTTAATTTGCGTGTTTTGTGATACATGCAGGTAAGATTCTCTTAGACCTTGCGCCGCAATGTTCTTTTTGCCCGTTTGTTATCGGCGGGCGTCCGGCCGGGGCGCCGGGGCGCATCGGGAATCTCGAACCGATGAGCCGTCCGCCCTTCATGGCCATGCCATGTTGCTGACACCGGGCAACGGTGGGGCGACCAGTGAAATGCCCTCGTCATTGCTCTTCTTCACTTCACTCTCGTTGGCCATGAGGGATTTCATCAGGTTATTTATGCTCGGGGATTTCGGCGTAATGATAAAATCTGGGCGCATCCCTCTCATCATGGTCTGCTGTACTGCGCCATGAACACATTCATCAACATCTGTTGGGAAAAGACGCACAAGATTTAATCTGCCTTGGTATTATAAAAATAGCTAGTAGGTAAGACATCCCTTCTAACACCCAAGACTATATAAAAGCAACCTTTCGATGGATATCAACAAACCCCATGCTGTTAACAGGTTACACCGCCTGCATGCCCTCCATAGCATGCCATCTTCGAGCAATCAAACTTGGATTCCCTCCTGTCAACAGCCAGCTCATGCTCCCCTAAAATTCTTGGCTCAGTGTTCGTCATTCATTAGATCCCCAACTCCCCAACGCCGTTTGTGTGTAAAATGATTCCTCCCAGCTGGACTGCGTGTATGTCCAACCTCTACTGTAAGCTGGTTTGCCGTAGTGAGGCCCGCCATCTGGGGGCCCCAGGCCGGGGATGTCGTTTTAGATCATTGGCTCTTGTTGCCATGGGACAAATATGCTTTGCCCCATTGGAATAGCCGGTTGGAATGATCATATGTTCGGCCAGCTTTTGGTCAAGCCCTCCTTCGGCGAAGCGGGTTTACAGGATCTCCTTCAACTTCTCCTTCTGATCCATTGTCAAGGTCGTCGGGAAGTTGATCTTGTACCTGATGACGAAATCTCCCCGCTGGCCGGGCTTCTTGGAGATGGGCATGCCGAGGCTGGGATATCGCTCTTCGCTGTTGGGGTGCGTAGGGCCGCCCTTTTCGAGGTTCAGTTGCCGACCGTCAATGGTCGTCACCTGCCTTCGCCATCCTGTCAATGCCTCCTTAAGATCGAGAGTCACGACGTGGACAATATCGTTGTCTTCGCGCTTGAAAAGAGGGTGTTCTTTCTGCAGGGTTGTTAGTCACATCAAGCTTGGTATCATATTAGGGAGCTTGCTTACCTCTTCGACGATGAAGTGAAGGTCTTGGCGGCCACCTTCCACTTGATCACCAACTCCATTAAACTTGATCTTGGAACCCTTCTTCAGGCCTGGCTTGATGGGAACCTCGAGGATCTGGTCCGTCTGTACCCGCTTGCCGGACTCGTCGTATGTCTTGCGCTTGATCTTCATCTTCTTGGTTACGCCATTGAACAGCTCCTCCAGCGATAGAGGCAATGGTCGCTCCACTGTGGTGACTTCGGGGGTCGCGTCTCGGCCGCGCTCACCGAAGCCTGATCTCATGCGGGAACTGCGACTTCGAGGGCCACCAGCACCAAATGAGGAGAAGCCACCAAAGTCGTCATCATCAACACCAGCGCCATGCATGCCACTACCTCCGCTGCGCATGAACTCGGCGAAAATGTCTTCGGGGTTGCTGAAGCCGAAGCCTCCAGGACCGCCACCGCTGGTGTTGAAGTGGAATGTTCGAGTGCCTCCTCCGCTGGGCATGCCACCTTCAAAGTTGAAACCGCTGAATCCTCCAGGCATGCCTCCGGAGGCGAAGGGGTTGCCACCAGCGGCTCCTTCAGGCGGTGCGGTGCCGCCGCGGAGTAGGAATTCGAGGCCGTACTGGTCGTAGACCTTGCGCTTCTCGGGGTCGGAGAGGATCTCGTAGGCTTGCGAGCATTCCTTGAACTTTTCGGCTGCATCGGGGCTGTCCTTGTTCTTGTCGGGGTGCCATTTCAAGGCTGCCTTTCTGTAAAAATGATGGTTAGCCATGGTGCCGGAATATGGCATGATACGCGAATCGCACGGGTGTAGCCAGGAATGAGCAACAGAGGGGGAAAAAGAGGTGAATCAATTGGGGGTTAAATGAGGACATTGCGGTGAATCTGCTGACCAGAGACGGGATGCAATGCCGTTGTGTATGACGTTGCTCCATTGATGCTGTGCGGATGGCAACAATGACGGTGACGGGTACTTACTTGTAGGCCTTCTTGATCTCATCTTGGGTAGCGTCAGTCTTGACGCTGAGGGTATCGTAAAGCTTCGTCTCCTTGACCATGGTCGCGCGCGTTCAATGTCGTATTTGTTGAGAGGATTCGAGGCTCAAGTTGTGCGAGGTGTGGTGGAAGCGTGCGTAACGGATGGGAGAGATGCAAGTATCGTATGTGCGTGCCCGTCTGGAAGTGAGGGGAAGACGGGAAGGGAGTAAAACAGGATTGAGCGCTGCTTCTTGTTGGTCGCCAACCAGCAACAACCAAACACTGAATGTGTGCTTTCCTTTTTGTATTTGGTTTGCCCTTGGAAAAAGGTGTTCGTCACGAGGAAGAATTGAAGAGAGAGAAAACTAGTCGTGGGCGAAGTTCTAGAAGTGTAGAATTGTGAGTTTACAGAAGATGGATGGAGCGGAGTGGCCAAGCGGCTGAGGGGAGCTTGATATGGATCCGCCGCGAGCGAGTCCAGTGACACTTGCACCGAGGGAGACCACTACGCCATGCTACCGTGACAGCCCGCCTGGGCAGGCCACACCAGTCGCTAGAAGCCACCGCTGGAAAACACTGGGGCATGGGACCTTGTGGAAGCTTCCAAGCCTAGGGAACAAAGAACTTGATCTATGGCTGCTCCTGCTCCTGGCCTGGCCGGCCTTGTCGGGTGGGGTGACGTCGATCGACAAATCGAGAGGGACAAAGGTCATAGTGTCTGGCACTCGTGCTCGATTCCTTCTCCTCATGTTCCTGCAACTCAAAAGCCATTTCTTTATGTGGGCTTAAAAATACATGAACCCTCCCTCCTACACCGGAAATTAGCTGAAATGAAGCCAAAAGCAAGATTTTCAGCCTCTTTTGCCCTTCGTTGTCGGGCTCACTTTGTCGATACCTGACTTGCAAGGATGAGCGGACTATGACGCCGGCGACAGCGGGGGACAGCGCCCCAGACGCGCGAAAATCCAGTCCAAGCCTGGACCTTCGAGAGCTCTCTCTCGGGAGCCAGCAGCTCCAGCGGGGCTCGAAACTCGGGGAAATGTGCAGCTCATCTTGGCCCAAGCAAGTATGTGATCTATCATGAACGTTAAGTCGATGCGAGATAATCGTTAATAATTCAATCGCTCTCCATTTCAACAACACCGCTACTTTGCCGTGTCTCTTACTGTACCTGCTCTGCCGAAGCTACTAGGTATGCAAGGGTGACTTGTAAGTTGCACCCCTGCTCACCCGCATGCAACTATTCCCGTCGGCCCTAGTTGATGGTCGAAGCTTCTAGAACCTTCCACCAAGAGTTCACAACATGAAGTTCTCCATTCGCATCAACTATGCGGCGCAGTTTGAGGCTACTGACAAGCGAAAACGGGGCCTATTTGGTTTTGTTGTTGAGTCAATAATACCATCTTGGGAGGGTATCGGGATTTGAACAAAGTGACGTATCTTCACTTTGAACTGTTGTACCTTAAACCCATGACCCATTCAAGCTAGTCGTGCCTTGGATGAGTTCTTATCATATCGCTTTGACCTGGGCGTTCCTGATACGCGGTGACTTAGAAAAGGGCACAGGGAAATTTTGGTTGGGTACCTAGTTATGAGACGATGCTAACTTGGAATACATAGGCCACGAGAGAGAACCCCCACGAGTGGATGGGAAAGAGTACTGACTTACCTCCCCGAGTTATCAAGCCCGGGGAATAGCCATGGATACTAATCGAGATTATGACTCGCAGTCGGCAGAATCTGTCTGTGGTTCTTAGTTAGAGTCTGGCTTCGTCATGCTTGCCTACCTAGGTAGGTAGGTAGGTAGTTGACAGAAGTGGACGAAGGAAGATACCTCTACTTCCCTCGGTGTATATCTATCCGGAATTGGCAACTCATGACAAACGAATAAGTTACTAGCGACATGGATGTGTACTTTCGGCGATGTGCCTCATCAAGAGTTGCACAATTGCCCGACTTACACATTCTGTAGTTATAGGTTCTAGTACCAAGGAGCGGCCCACGCAGTTCCTATCTGGGTATGTGCCTCTCCTTCAACATCGGACAGACTTCCTGAGAACCCTTTAGTATTCCATATAACGCCATTACCTTTCATCTACAACACTGAGCAAACTTGAAAGCCTCATTGCATCAGTGCATGCCCATCTCAGCGTGGTTTGCACGTGCGAACGACGCCAAGACCACTTATCTTATCGGGCCGTGAAGGTACGTACCTCCGCATGCACGGGAACCCTCCACTCACTGTCTGGCAGCGCAAGCACCTTCCTAGGTTGAGGAGCAACAGCTCCCTCTGCCCTCATCACTTCGACAAGCTCCATTCCTACACTGGAGTAGGTTGTCGCACCACCTACCAACGCCTCGACTGGATTTAGTGCATCGTTTTCATCATTCTTGTTCAGCAATCGCGTAGATCTGGTATCCGCTCGACCCCTCAACACCCCAGCTCCGCCCGCGCCTTTTCGACAAAGCGTGCTGGCTCCATCGTGGCTCGAGGAGCATCGCATCGTCAGATTGAGCTTGGAACCCCGTCTGTAGGACTCAGCTCCGCGCTTCGCGAGGAAACACGGAATTATGGCTTCCATGGAGCCTTCTGAGGACGAGATCGGCCAGGTCATAGACTTTGCCGGTCTGGACCCCGTCGACGATCGCTTCATGGTTGCACAAGCTCTCAAGGTCAGCAGCTCCAGGCAGCCTTCCCCGCAAGACATCCCAGGCAACTGACACGCCCTGCTGGACAGCACAATAATAGAAACGCCGAGACCGTCCTGACCCAGTTCTTCGATAACCCTGACAATGTGCGGAGCTACCCAAGTCCTGTTGATGCCGGAGTCAATGCTCAACCGCTTTAGTTTCGACAAAAGTACCAGACTGCTTGGGACGAGTCTATGTTCGCGGCTGATAGAGATGGCACCGACAACAGCGCTGGCATTTGTTCGTATGCCTCTACCCGAATGTTGCTGTTGTAACTGACCTGGTAGCCTTCCACATCGAATCCTCAGACCACGACGTCATTCAGGGCGTAACTCCCCCGCCAGACTCCTACGCACTCGGCGCTCCTTCGAGGCCTCCTTCACGATCGAATAACCGGTCACCTTTGGGTAGGATGGTGGAATTGACTGCGGCACAAGTGCCCGGTACTACTCTTGCTCATAACATCGACAACGCGCTGACCAGGACGGCAGGTGTTCCGAATAGCCATGCCCAGGAAGAAGATGATGTGCAACGAGCGCTCCGCGAGTCGGCTCAAGAGGCTGGAATCACACTACCCCAGGACGAGACGGGTGTCACAGAACCCTCGGCTTCTTTACCATATTTTGGACCCGCAGTCCGAAGTGACTATGATCAGAACAGCTGGGCCATGGTTCCTGTAGGGCCCGCCAAGGAGAGCTCGCCCAGCGACCCTCCGCCTTCAAAGAGAAAAAGGGCCCCGGGTGCCCCTGCTTTTCTCGTCTTGAGCAATTTCGATTCAGGTGGCCACAAATTAGGCGGGCTTCTTACGATCTTGCACGAAATTCCCATCGCTCGGAATGTGCTCCTCGGACTGGGTACGCATACCTCGTCCTATGGCCATCGTAACGACTGGTGGAAAGGACAAGAGATCCTATCCCCCGAGGTTCAAGCCAAGATGCTCGAGGAACTACGCTGGGAACACCGGAGCCACAATGAGACGGCCTTCGACGAAGAAGTCCACCGTCTTATGGCCTTTCTGGATGACACGGAACGTGCTTACGGCTCAGCTTCAGTTCTCACAGAGCTTTTCCCTGAAGTTGATAGAGGCATTGAAAGAAAGTTCTATGACCTGATTGATAGCCGACATGGAGACCAGACCCAAGCTATAATGCAACTTGCAGTCCTTGGCAAATTTCATGAAGACGGCGACTCAGATCTGGATGAGGTCAAGTTTGGTTTGCTCGACATTGATCTTTCACAGAATGAAGACGGTTGCACCAAGACTCTGTACGAGGCCCTCGATCATATAATGTGGAGCGATGCCCTGGGCTATGATGGCATCCATGCAGGGTCCAAGATGGCCTTTTTCAAGGAGACGGGAGAGGTTTTGGCCCTTAACATTGGTGGCGACGGCCCTGGCGACTCCATCGAGATACCCCAAGAGCTATACCTGGAGAGGTATCTTCCGACTCGAAAAGATGAGGCTAAGCGCATTCAACGAGCCTGGCGGCAGACGAAGCGAGAAGTGAGGAGAATCGAAACACAGAAAGAGCAGATTTATCGGCTGTGGGACGATTGGGACCACGGAAAATACAACGACAAGCGTGTGCTGCTAAAGAAGGCGACAGAGCAGTGGGAAGAGTATCGCAGCTACCTGGAGGGCCTGGCGCGTTTTCAAGCGATGGAGAATTCGGGATTGCAGACGGACAAATACCCTGATTATCGAGCTGCTCCATGCCAGCTGGATGGCGACGCGCAAAAGCAGCATGAGAAGGTTGCTCAAGTGATTGAGTATTCGGAGCAACTTCTCGCGAACCTTGAAATAAGGATGAAGGGTAAGCCCTGTTGGTTCTCATAATGGCGCAGGTTCACTCACACGGTACAGGTCTTGACGCAGAATTGGAGCAAATCGTGGGCAAACAAAGAGCCTTGGGCAGGCTTTTGACTGTGCCAGACAAGCCAGGTCGCCCAAAGCCGATGGCTTGCAAGAAGTATCTTCTTCGCGGTGTGGCTACAACGTCCAACATTGTCTATGTTTGCCGACGGGGAGAGGCAGATCTCATTGAGTTGGATGATGAAGCCAAGAAGCCATCAGATCAGTGGTGGAGGATGGCATATACCCCTGGCGAGGAACAGCCAGTCAAGGTGGAGGTAGGAAAGCCGAGAGTTGTAATGCGCAGAGACTGTACTAACGAAACAACAGAAAATCGAGATCGAGCGAGTGTTCCGTGACATGTGGCAGGAGACCAAGACCCCCCTGCTGGTCTATGCAACAGATGACGCCCTCGACACGCCAAAGAGTCCCCTTCCAAGCCAGCTGGAACGATTCGTCAAAGCGGAGAATAAGACCTTTCACCAGGAACTGAATCAAGAGCGGAACGAAACGAGCGAGACGAAACGAGCGACATTTGTGGACCCTATTTCACCATCTAAGAGAAAGCACCGATCTGACAGTGTATGTTCTATGGACAGCAACCGAGCTTCGCTGGGTAGCGACGACAGGAACGGCTTCGACAACCCATTCGAAGACCAGGACGACGCTATCGGCACTGAAATGACCGAATTTAGAAACCCACCCGACCACGCCCACAGCTTTGACGCATCCCAAGACACTCTTCCTGCACTGATCCCCCAACCTGCATCAGCTCTGGAGCTCCTTACAGAGGCAGCATCAGCCACAATGACGCCAAGTACGGTAGGGGCCGACCGGGTGGAGAGCTCGCCGGCGAAGAGTCCACCGGCGGTGACGGAAGAGTCTCGTGCTCCGGAGATGCAGGAACGGGCACGACCCCCGGCTTTCATGACGTTGCCGGCCAATTCTTCGGCGCCAACAGCCAAGAAGGAAAACGGCGACCTCATGGATATGGAAATCCCGGAACACTAAGGGCACCCATTTGGGAGAAACGGTTTGGAGAAGGGCAAGCGTTGCATGGCGTGCTTTTCTTGTATTGCTTTGGGCAGGGCTGCATGAGCGCGTTGGGAACAATTGTCGGAGCAATTGCATCAAGATTCATTCAGCATCCGATGGATGTTATGCATGTATGGAGTTTCACTGTGGTTCTGTTGATAGAGACAGTGAGGATTGGCGGTTTTATCTGGTAGTTGGTATCCTTTTCCGGGGGATTGGACATTTGCTACATGGGGACATAGCTATTGTGTATCATATTTAGGCCTATGCCTCAGACGAATCATGATGGCTAATCACTTTGGGCCGCACGATAGAGATAACCTGAAGTAACCTCCTTCTCTCGGTCTATTGGGGGAAATGACTCATGATATACACACCGTTGCTCCTCTCGAAAAGTAGTAAAAAACAAAAGGACGACCAGTTTGTCCCGCTCCGACCCCCTCGCCAATGCCAATGCCAATGCCAATGCCCTAGGGACTGGTCCTGGCCGGGACAGCCCACATCTTAGAACGCCCAAACAAAAATCAACTCGCTATGCCGGTCGTACCAAAGATGGATAGACGTAAAACGTGGAAATCGGGTCATCAACGACGACCTCGGCCGACTACTTGCGGTCCTTGACGTCATCTTCATCCTCATCATCCTCGTCAAAGTCGTCCATGTCCTCGTCGCTGTCGCTGCCGCCAAAGTCCTCCTCCTCGTCCGTCATGTTCCAGAAGTCGGCGTCGTCGTCAACGGGCTTCTGTGGTGCCGGGGCGAGCTCGGAGGGGGTGGGCATTCTAGATCCTTCGGGGATGTCCTTCTGAGACTTTGCCACGATCTCCTTGGCCCTGGCGTTGTACTCGCTTCGCCGGTCGCGGTAGAGGACGCTAGCATCAACGTTTGCGGGAGAGTTGATCTCGGGGTCGTCGAGGAGGAGGAGGACGGAACGGAGGACGGACTCGACGCCGTGGAGGACGTTCCACCGCTCGTTGGCCAGCTCGCCCGACTGCTCGTCCTCACCAGGCTTATGCAGGATCGAAATGCAGAGGTTGCCGTCCGAGTAGACGTTGGCGTGGCAGATGTTCCTGGTCAGGAACTTGAAGGTGGGAGGCTGGTAGGGGTACTCCTTGGGGAATCGCATCTCGGCCTTGAGGTAGGCGCCGTGCCAGACGCTGTCGGGGTTGACGACCCAGAGGCCGAGCCTCCAGTGGAAGAGATTTGTGTCGTCGGTCTGTTAAAAGTAAAGGTCAGGTGGCGTTTGCTGTATACGACTGCAAAGGCTGCGTACCTCGATATTAACCCACTTCTCCTTCTGGAGGGGTTGGAGTTCCTGCATGAGCCGCTTCTGCGCCATGATGAAGAGTGTGTCTGCGATTCTCGCGGAGCGACAATAGGAAATGCGGTGGTGTCTTTGAAAGTGATTGTGTGTCTCTAGAACAAGAAACTCGTGTGGTTGGGAAATGTGTGTTTGTTCCAAGTAGAGTCCGGCGCCAACGACGTTCGGTCAGGCTCAAGTCAGGCGAGCGGCGGCAAACTGCGGAAAGGGCGGTCGAGGGTGTGGGCGTCTGCGGCTTCGGCGATTGGCGTGAGCAGGCGAGAGAGTACGTGTTTTTTTCTCGGCAAGGGAGAAGGGAAGGGAAGCGAGAGTGTCTCGTATGCTTCTGGGATTCGTTCTCGCGGTGTTGCTCGTCAAGGACAAGAAGTCTAGGAAGGCGTTTGCGAGAGTCGGAGAGAGGCGCGATCAGTGGGTGCGTGAAGGGAAGATGGGGTTGGGGAATCTAGCGCTGGTGACTTATGAGACGGTGGGAGGAGGGGGGAAGGTTAGGATCGTTTCCTTCCTAATGTGGCAATTTCGTAAAAGAGTTGAATAGAGGGTTGAGTATGAATAGCGGGGGAAATAGCAGTTTAAGAGAAAAAGGAAACCATGAATGAATTAAACAAAACGGGCTCAGTCATGAACAACAAGAGTCACTTCGGCCTGGCCGCCGCAGCCTGGAACCGGGACCGGGGGCGCGGGCGCCTGGTGAAGGAATCCACAATGGTCAATAACCCAGGAAGGTACCCGGCCGGTTTGAAGGTGCAATCGGCACCTGCCCACTTTTCACCTGTTTCTTGCCTGAACTATTCAGGTTCTTTCCAACATTCGTTCTTACTCCATTCCCACCAAATATCACACTGTTGCCTCCCTTTCCCCCTCGCTCGTGCCTTCTCTGGTGACTGACGTCGGACCCGTGGTCCCTTGACCCACCCGGCTGGACCGGCTCCACCGATGATATACGTACCTGCCGACCATACACAAACGCCCCCGAGACTCGGAGGCGCGGGGGAGAATGAGAATCTCGTCATCGCGGAACGTGGTTTAAACTTTTTGCCCCCCTTGAAACTCTCAAGTTCTAGAAGGACGCCTTTGTGCCTGATCGTCGTGCCACAGTGTGTAAACTCAGGGGGATGTCCGAAGAAAAAGGGGGAGGTTTTATTCAGAATCATGACCAAGTATTGACTGATCATGATGGGTAAGCTATGTGTAACCCCATTACTCCCGCCTCCTAGCCTGAAACACTCCCGATGCTAGTATCATGGGTGTTTCAATGCAATCATGCCTCGACATGGGCCCCCTGATACGTCAAAGCTTGATCGATAAAGGGATCGTCAAGCTCTGGTTCAGTCTGCATGGAGTGGACGCCACTAACGAACTCCCCAGGCGTCAAAACAAACCCCCAGTCACGTCCACACCTCTTCTCAAGCCCCTCACCAGTATCTTCCTCATCGCTCAGCAAGAGACAGTCCCAGCCTTTGTTGCTGGCATCTCGGATAGACTCCTCGAGGCCCCGGTGGGTGTTGACTCCCGCAAACAGCAGCGTCGTGATACCCAGGACGGCCAGGTGCTCCTCGATGCCGGTGCCTCCCCAGAACCCGGATGGCCGCTTCTTGGTGATGGTCTTGTCCTTTTCCAGGGCCATTCTTGCTAGTGTCGGGTAGAGGGCCGTGTTCCATTGCTCGCGCATCATGACCCTTCCGGCCTCGATCGACGTGTGATCGCAGTCACTGATGATGAGCTTCGGCGATCCAATGTCTTCACCGAGCTCACCGAGGTATTTCGGTTCGTTAGGGTTGTCGTCAATGTTGTTGTCAAAAGAGAACAATAGGGCCATGGCCGGGGGCATGTCGTCGAGGTCTGTCTTATCCAAGCCCCAGCCGACCCACAGGATGGGAATATCAGCTCTTCTACAGGCTGGGATGATTTGTTCCTCAAGCCTGATTGCCATCATTTGGCCTGGGCCATCGTAAGGGCGACCCAGAAGAGGGGACACGAAATAGTTTTGCATGTCCACCACGACAAGAGCTGTCTTGGTTGGATCGATGGTAACCTGTTCGGTATTGGTTGTTAGTGAGATTCGTGGATAGACAGGTGGAGATGAAGATTCGTCGGGATGGGTAAGATCAAAACCTGACTCTTGGGACCAGAGCCAGAAGCTGTTCTTCCCACCGATAACCTTTGTCTTGCCATCTGTCATGATAGCGGTTGGGGTGGTAGGGATGGATGACATTGTGGATAGATAGGGTAAGAGTGTTCGCCTTGGGGAAGGGATAGAAAGTGTGTTGTTGATGAACTATTAGTTCCTAAAGAGAAACGAGAGGGATATGGGGATTTTATGCCTGGGTTCGAGTTGAATCACAGGGCAGTAGGATAAGTTGTAAGTCGCTGATCTATAGGTTATATACTCGAATCACAACTACAGAACGAACCTGAATATCGCCCTTCTGGTGGGCAAACAAAAGTTGGCTGTGATCATGCCCTTTCTTGGCATGGTAGTGAGTCTGCTATCAACAGCCTGTCGATTCTTGAACCTCTCTTCATTTCATCACATGTGCAGTTATGGGAACCATGGAAACAGTTCATCAGAGCTAAGTAAGGGACGAAAAGCAGCAATTGGATCAACTAGCAAAATAATAGAGATGTCATAAGATGTATGCAGTTTACGTCAAGCCTACGTTACGTCTACGTTGCTACGTCCACGTCACGCCTGCCTACTCATCTACATAACTATCTATGGAGAATGTGGGAGTCGAACCTCAAGCACACTGGTGTTAAGGTTCAGGAAGACTCAGGAACTTCGCTCTTGCCAAGTCCGTCACTGTTTTCCGACAGTAGAGAAGGGATTAAACTGAATTATATTACCTTGATCGTGCTGGTGCTGAATGGAAGTGTAAAGCTTGTCGGCGTTTGAGTGTAGATTCTGTTGAGGTTGCTGGGGAGATATATCCCCTCTCTCTAAACCTTGTGTCCCACGGAAAGAAATAGAACCGAAGTCAGAGTTGAGTTGTTATCGTATGCAAAGGTATCTGGCCAGACAAACCTCCCCTATCTACAACGCAAAGCAAAGCAACATCTAAAAACATCATATCGCACTAACAAATCCATCTATCCACATCCGACTTCCACTTGATGAACATCAGTTGCCCAAATCATAGTAGATGCAGTTGCCAGACCGAAAGTTGTACAAGAACGAGTGTCTCGTACAGTTCTTCTTCTCAAACTTGTACCGCCATGTGTCCAGCTGGTCGTGGATCTCGCGTATGTACTTCTTCTCCGACGTCGTCACCGCGTGCTCGACCTGCCGCCAGCTCTCGGGCTCAGAGAGACACGTCTCGCGGATCAGGTCCATGACTTGATCTGTCGTCTCAATGGCGAGGATTGGTCCGTCGAGGAACGATCGCACTACGCTACTGGCGCTGACCTGGGCTTGTTCCACCACCGTTCTACGGTTGAACTTCTTGCTCCGTGTCTGTGCCACGAGTACTCGAACCTCCTGCTCCGGATCCTTGTCGCCCGAGCCGCTAGGTTCGGCTTGAGAACTGTTGCCTCGAAGCTTCACCACAGACCTCGCGTCTCGCTCGCGGATCTCGCCTCGGAGCCAAGATAGCAGCTGTGTTGACGGAATATCGACGTCTGGTGCGTCCTTTCTGCCCATGCTCTTGATCTTCAGGATGGAGTCCTGCTTGATGATGATGATCCACGAGTACATCTCGTCGCGGTGCTTCGATAGCAATTCGTCAGGAGATCTCGCGTCCTTGGCCATTTCCGCGCTGATATCGTGAGCCCAGAGCATTTGAAGAAGTTCAACACCAGATGATCTGAGCAGAGCAGCGTCAAAACTGGCAACCAAAACGTCACACTGCGCTCCATGTTAGCAAGTCATGTCGGAAAACACAGAATCAGAGATGAACCCACCCTTCGAGTATTAAACATGCCGTTTCCTTCCTCCTCTCCCTTCTTGAGGAACGGTCGTCCGCTGACTTTGGAAACTCTTGCCAAGCGTTCCCATGCCAAGCTAAATCCAACCGCGTGCCTCTCACCAAACTGGCCGCCAATTCTGGGCCGGTGTTCCTTGATAAGCTGGTCATATCTCCCACCAGCCGCAAAGACGTCCTTGGTCTTCTTGTCGTAGAGGCACGAGAAGAGGATGCCACCCGTGTAGAAGCCCTCCTTCAAGCTGTTCAGTGGATTGATGTAGACCTTGGTCCCGACTCCTAGTCGTTTGCAGTATTCAATGACCTCCTTCAGGTGTGCTATTGTGGGCGAGGCCCGCTGGTACATGTCACTGCCTTCAAAGAGGGTCTTGAGTTTGGAAAACGTCTTGTTTGGCGTGTCTAGACAACATTAGTGATGCACATCTTGGATGCGCCATCTGACTTACCCCTGAAATCGAATCGTTGTAGTTCGTCCACGCTTGTCGCTGATACACCCACAGCCGCTGACCGCAGCTCGATCCTAATCTTCTGCCAAGTGTGGTTGTGAATGTTCAACTTGCTCAGAACGTCTGCAGTTGCGCGTCTGCACGCTGGTTCAATGCCGCAATATTCGAAAATGAGCTGCAAAAGATCAGAGTGTCCCAGGTGGAAGCACATGACCGTTGAAGACAGGGAAGGAAATGTGTGAATGATCTCGTCAATCACTTTTAGAACCTCAGCCTCCTTCATTGCTAGATCCAGTGCGTCAGTCGTGACAATGTCAAAGTCGACTTCGCCAAACATTAGGGGCTGGCCCGTGTCTTGCTTGTCACGGAAAACGTTGCCAAAGGTAAAGGTCCTTTGTAACACGGGACCAGTGGCTTGCTTGGCCATCATTCGTGCGTTGCCCATCGTAAGATCGTATGGAAGCTGAAGCACATTTCCGTTGGCGTCCAAAAGCTGCACGGCATTGTCTCCGTAATGAGACGAGCGAGGATATATGACTCCCCTGGGGCATTCCAGCGCACCATGACGGCGGAAGATGCTGATGAGTGACTTCTTGACAATCCCTTGATTGAGCAACTCCTGGGGACTTGGGCCTGCAGAGAACATATCCCAGGCATAGTTCTTTGTGGGTTCCATGGGCTTTGCAAACAAGGTTGAAAGCATCTTTCGATAGTACGGCGAGCTAGGATCGGCAAGTCCAGCAAGAGTGCGCCTGATAGTCTCACTCTCCATCTGGACCGGCAGTTTGCCGCTTTTGAGCAGGTCTGCACTTGAAGGTCTCTCTTTGGGGTTGTGATTGACCAGAGAGAGCACAATCTCTGTCTGAACCTTGTCTGCCGGCTTGAAATCAGATGGCAAAACCGGCTTGACTCGTCGAAGTTGACCAAGGACATCAGCCTTTTGCATGCCCATCATGGGAATGTAGCACATCTCGAAGAAGATGATACCCAAAGAGTACATCTGCTAGTGATTAGTCCAGCAATAGACAAATTTGACCACTCCACTTACATCAACTTTAGTGCTATACATTCCATTCACGGTTGACTTAATTTCGGGCGCAGAGTAGTAGGCAGTGCCGATACTCCTTGTCATATCATCCGTCTCAAGGGTGTTGGCAGCCACCTTGTCCACTGAGAATTGTCCACTGGTGGCAAGTCCAAAGTCGCCAATCTTGACATTGTCGATGCCGTCAGAGCCACTGCTGATGAAGATGTTCTCTGGCTTCAAGTCACGGTGGACGATGCTGAGTCCGTGAATATGAGCCAAACCTTCCAAAACCTGGCGGAAGAGGCGCCAGATTTCGGCTGTGTTCTTATACAGGTTTCTCGCAATGAGATCTCTAAGGGTCTAGCGGTTCTGGTGAGCAAGTCTGTTGATTTAGGTGAGAGGAAAGTTGAGGCATACCCGTTTTTCACAGTACTCCATCGAGATGTATAGGATTGTTCGATACGATCGCTGATACCGAGCACGCCGTAACATTGCGGCGTTTCTCTCCTTGTCAGGCGAAAGAACACGGCCGACAGCCACATCGCTGTCAGAATAATCATCGTCATCGTCCTCATCGTCGTCCTCATCATCATCAGAGTCGTCGGAGTCATCGAATCCAAAGTCCACATTAGCATTCGAGGACATGAAATCGAGGCCTCCAGTGCTAGTAGCAAACTGGATGTCAATCCCAGCCGACCCAGTCCCTCGGGTATCTTCCGTAAAGTAACCCGTCGAAGTATCGTCCTCGGTGTCTGTTTGGTCTGGGATCTCCTCTACCCAGGTGTTGTAGTATCGAACGACAGCGGGATGACTGAGCTGAGAGAGCAGTCGAACCTCCTTCAAGATTTCGGTAAGACTGGCCTGCGAGCGCTGCGTGATCTTCTTGATGGCATAAATCTGACCATCAAGCTTCTTCCTCGCCTTAACCACCTCACCAAAGCCGCCCTTTCCGAGCCTGCCTTCTTCAACAAAGTCTTCAGTGTATCTGGACAAGGTAGGACCTCGGGTGGTAGAGTCACGCCTCAGTCTCGCAGGAATCACTTGCAATGATGATATGGAAGGGCTGCTCGATAGCATCGCGGCCGTGTCGTCAAAGAGGACTGGCGCATCAGTAGCCAAGAACTCACTGGATCCAAGCTCAAAAGCCCGTGGCCTCTTTTGCTTGTCCTCTTTGAAGAATCTGCTGACCAGCTCATGCAAGGAATGCGACAGAGTAAGTGATTCCATCAGATTCTTGGGTGACGAGTATGTCCGCAGCACATCAAGACCAAAGATCATCTGCACAAAGACAACACCAAAGTCCCAAATATCAGTCTTGTATGTATACTGAGGTTTGGACGCAGCCGCAACCTCTGGTGGCAGCCAGTAAGCAGACTTGGCAGTAATCATGCCTGGGGGTCCCGGCTTGTGCGAGCTGATGGCGTGGATCTCCCTTTGATACCACGAGTCGGAGATCTTGGGAACGATTTCACCTGTGGACTCTCGGAACAACAGGATGTTTCCTGCATGAATATCTTGATGGGCAATGTTCTTGTTGTGAAGAAAGTTGAGCGCATCTAGCAAGTCACGCGTCCAAGACCGCACTTTGCCAATCTCAATCTGCCCAGCAAGTTCCAAGAGCTCCTCCAGGGGACCCTTTTCCGCCAGCGGTGTCAAGACGCTTACGGTCCATGCATTTGGGACTGTCGGGTCAGTGGCGATTCCACTCTGGACCTTGAAGTCCAGGACCTCGACGAGGTGGCGGTGTTGAACTCGCTTTACCGTCTTGAGGTCCTGAAGACGCGACTCGAGACTCTGCAGCTGCACCTTGAACTCCTTGGAGTCCTTACTACTAGTGCGCAAAACAGCCTCCTTGAGTGCCATCGTCTGGCTGCCCTGGCCGTTAGCAAGGACAGGCCTGACCGTATAGACAACTGAGACAGGGCCCTGTCGGGGGTCGCATTTGCTAGCAACAGCCTTGAAGGTGAGAATGTTCCCCGACTTGTCCGTCGTATTGCAATATTGGTCGAACTCGATAAGCTCTTCCGTCTCGGTGCTCGAGGTGGGCTGCTGGGGAGTCTTGCCGTTGGGGCGACGCTTCGACTCCTTGGCCTTTTGTCGTTGGCGATCAATCTGCTGCTGGAGCATCTCGGCCATGACGCGTTCTTCTTCTTTTGTTTCCTCCATCTTCTTGCGATCGTCTTCCTCCTTCTTAGCTTGCGCTAACTTCGCCATCGAGGCCTCGTGTCGTTCTCGTTCCTCCTCGAGGGACGGCAAGTGTTTGCCGTCTGCCTTTGCTTGGGCGGCATCTTCGAGGATATCCCGAACTCCTTCGACAATCTGGTCGATCATCTCCTGTTGATCCTGCGCAAAGATCTTTGGCTGCGTCTCGAGGAACTTTTGGATCTTGAACTGGGTGACTTCCTTAAGGTCATACTCCTTCAAGGTGATCAACGGGGGAGACTTCGGGTACGTCGCAGTCATGACAAAGCCGAGAGTGACGGCAAAGTCTTCGTCTCTCGAAGCTTTTATTCGTATATCAAAAGCAGGATCTGTTCTCTACGTACTATGAGCTTCGACTATCGGAGCAGACTGATGGAGGGGACGGCATGTGACTCTACCTTCCAAGCACTGTGAGTTCCCGAGTGCATGACAAAGTCTTCGCCATAGATGGCCTCGAGGGCGAGGAGTTCATTCTGCTGTAGTTCTTCATATTCAATCTTGTTGGTAGCCTCCGGGCTCGCGGCGGGCTGGAGGCCCGGAAAGCTTGACTCATCGTTGTTCTTGCTAAGGTTCAAGGGCGACTTCCATACCCCTGATTGCCACGCCATGGTTGCTCAGGATCCAGAGAAGTGTCACAGCAAAAGCTGCGACGCTACAGGGAAGAAGCCATGGCGGCACAAAATGTCGAGAAAATAATAATAAAAAAGGTCGGTTGAAGGAGTCATCCAGCAAATGGATGACAGGTGAAGAAATCGCCAGGCCAGACCTGGGCTCTGACGTCGCGAAATGGATGGCGGGGTACTTTACTCACCTTATTGCCGGTTACAGCTTGAGATGCTGCTTATCCTGGAAAGGCGGTGTCGTTTCACCGAATTACAGGCGGCCACAGGGCTGATGAGGGGTTCACGGCGGCTCTTGCAGCGGCCGGAGTGCTAAACCTTGGCCAATCGACGCCCCGAGACGCCTGGACCGCCAAGTGGTAGCCGCTGCAGAGGTGCCTGACCCCGGCTAGCGCTGCCTAGAACGTTACTTTGGTGTGCCACCCAGGGTCCCGTCTTTCTTATCACTGTTGTCGTGATGTGACAGGTGAAAGTAAACAAACCAACCTTTTACAACTCATCTCCCAAACAATCCGACATCGCCAACCACGAATTGGAGAGGCAGATGCCACAATCCCATCATTTGTGATCGCGCATGCGAAACAATTACTTCGAGACATTCAGACGACGCGCTACTCTCAGCTCCACGAAGATTATAAGATGTTGGGTTGGATGCTGAGACGCGGCGAGGACGCGCCCAACGCTGTCAACGACGGTGGTACGAATTCTTCGCTTTCAGGGTCACCACACGCTTCTTACTTACCATTCATGTTAGACACTACTCAGATCGATGCGCCCGATACCCCTGCCCCAGTATTTGCTGCAAGAGCTTTCAAGAGCGCCTTGTTTGGAACCCCGGCGCGACCGAGCGACAACCAAGCCACGAGAGCAGCCAAAGAAAAGAAGAACATGAAGACGGAAACAGTCTCCCAAACACCGCCCCGACCCCAGGGCATTCTTTTAACCCCGGGCACGGGAACCACGAGGAGGAAGCGCGTGTCATTTGGACAGGACGTCAAAAAGACCAATGATCTTAATGTGATCCACGAGAACGAGACACGCCATCGCACGCGCCTAAATGAGGCTCTGGAAAAGGCATCGCGATCCGCGGCTCAGGAGGCTGCGACGCGACGAAATCAGGATGACACTTCAGACGACGAGTGGGAAGAAGCCGACGACGAGGATTGCTGCACCCACGACATCACGATCGATCTGAACGAGCCGCACTCACAATCCGGGAAGTACTGGAAGGAGGAGTTTGAAAAATACCACGACGAGGCCAAGATCGAGATGGAGAAATTGCTCAAGTACAAGCAGCTGGCAAAGTCATATGCCAAGCAAAAGGACGCCGAGGCCAGTGACCTCGCCGTCAAGCTCAAGGAAGAGCAGCAAAAGGTGATTGAGATGGAGAAGCAGATTGCTGAGGGCGCGTCTCGAATTGCATCAAAGCGAGATGATCGATCGGACGATGTCAACTCTGAGCTCCTATCAACTTTGACGAAACAAACCGCTCTGGCAGTGCAGTATCGAACTCGTGTTCAAGAACTCGAGGATCAACTTGAAGAATTCCTCAAGGACCGAGAAGATGACCTAGATTCAAAGGCCGGCCGCAGACGTCGACTGGCAACATCACCAAGAACCCAAAAGACCATTCTAGAGACACAAAGGGAGTTGAGGAAGGCGCGCGCCCAGGTGAAGGAACTCGGTGAACTTCGCGACCAGGTCTCAACTCTTAGGAGTCAACTCAGAGCAGCAGAAAAGAGAGCCTCAAAGGCTGAGGCGCAGACAACGGCTGTACCCGACACTCCTCGCGAGAGCGCAAGGGCTCAGGATCTACGCGCCCAGCTTCGCGAGGCCAGGGAAGAGACCAAGAGAAAAGACGAAGAGATCCGTCAACTCAAGGAGGAGTTTGAGGCATACCGAAAGGAGACCGAAGCTCAAGCTACGGATAAGAATGGAGTGTTGGAACGCGCCCATTCAAAGATTGCAGAACTCAAGAAGGAGATAAGGACATTGAAGACGGGAGAACAAGCGCCCACAACTCGACCAAAGAGCTGGCATGTTCACACGGAAATCAGTCGTCTAGCAGAGGAAAACTCCAGACGAAAGGAGGAATCCTCAGAAAGGGCTTTCAACCAGCGAGGCCATGACCTCGAACGGCGAAGCTTCGACTTGACAGATCTGCAAGGCGAGTCCATTGGACTCAAGGCCACAAACCCCAATGTACCTTCATTGCGGCAGAAGTTCCACGAAGACGCCCTCCCGAAGGTGACCCAATCAGATGTTGGAACAACAAAGCAATCAGGCCTCGGCGATAGGCCAAACCTTGGCCGGCCTAGATGGCAGCCATTCGTGCCGCGATCACCTAGGAACAGAGCTTATCTCGGCGAGGAGCTCACCAAACGCATTGAGAGTGGAGGTGCCGCGTCCGGACTCCCCGAAATCGATGACATTGCCGTGCCTGATCTACCAGCCCTCGCCAAGTCAATTGCGCGCTCAAAGCGAAACACGGCAACCGACAAGGCAGATGACAACATTGATCTCCTGCAGGATCGCTTCACGCGTCTAGGAGGACCAGAACAGAGCAACGGCGCACCTCCAGCCACCACGTCGAAGAGCACACTACCACCGGAGCGTAGAGCAGCGGCGATTGCGCGAATCGAGCAGAGAATGGCGGAGAAGAAGCGGGCGCAGAGAAGGAAGGGTTTTGACAAAGAGAATGTTCGACCTTGAGATAATGGATGTGGGTTACTTGTCGTGGAGATTGGGTTTTGGTATGGAGTGAGGTGTTGGACTCTTTTTTTTTGGTTGCTGATAAAATTGGACTTGTTAACTTGGTAAACTCATGGATGGAACCCTGGAAAGGCTGGGCCTGGGTTTTTAGCATTGGCATGGAGTTGGGTTTTGTTGTTTTTTCGTTGCAGAAGAATCAACGGATATGGTTTTAAAGTTGAGTCAATTGGATTTATCATGGTTGTTATCTCCCCGTTTTCTGTATAGGGCGATGGGACCTTGCGCTTATCTAGGTATCCCTCCGCGTGAACGAGCCAGAGCTAGGCCTCAACTTGGACTTGTCACGTTTTTATACTCATGGCTCCTTTGCAACCTGTCGTGTATGATACAGATGAGATCCAGGATGAGATTCTGGATCTAGAGCGTCGGCTTCAAGATGCCAGGGCGCGTCTAAAGGCAAAGCAACTATCAGCTCCACCTCCACCATCAGGTCGTAAGTCATCCACTCACACCAACCCCTATGACGATCTCAGCTCATCATGAGTATCAGCTCACCTCGCACCTTCGACTCACTTCCTACTTCTCCTCTCAGACTCTGCCCTTCCTCTTGGCTCTTTCGCCTTTAGTAGTGGCCTAGAGTCTTATCTTGCTCATGCGCCCCGTGGCAGCGCATCCTTCTCCTCTTTCCTACCTTCGTCGCTGTCGTCCTTTGCTGCAACGACGCTCCCTTTCGTCCTCGCCGGACATCGCAGACCGGATGCTCTTCCTCAGCTAGACGACCAGCTCGATGCAGCTATTATCTGCACCGTAGGTCGTCGTGCGAGCGTTGCGCAGGGTCGTGCTCTGCTGAGTATCTGGGAGAGGTCATTCCGCGCAAGCCGACCAGATGTCAATGCTCATGCGCTGCGTGACTTTGCGGCGCTCTTGAGGCGCGAGAGCCAAAATGAGGTACCTCTCGTATCTGCGCACCTCGCGCCGTTGTTTGGAGCCATATGCGCGCTCGTCGGGTTGGAGCTGCGACAGACGGCATACGTCTTTATGCTGAGTCACGTCAAGGCGCTGATATCGGCGGCAGTGAGAGCAAGCGTGTTTGGGCCGTACCAGGCGCAAAAGGTGTTGGCGGGACAGCATGTGCAGAAAATGATCGATGATATGATCGATCGAGAGTGGAATACGCCAGTTGAAGAGGCCGGGCAGACAATCCCCCTTATGGACCTGTGGTTTGGACGACACGAGGTGTTGTATTCTAGAATCTTCAACAGCTGAAACTTTTGCTGTCATTGTGGTATCATTATAGTTACAGATAAATAATCTATGCATCCAATATGTAGAAATTTCAAACGCCTTGTCCCCTATTCATCATCGCTGTCGCTGTCGTATGCCACAAGTGGTCCTGCTGAAGCCGCAGCTTTGGGCTTGGATGCCACCGACACCTTGGCCTTGTTGAGAGCTGCAAGTGTGCTGCCCGAAAAGATACCTCCCGTCTCCTGCTGTGGCTGTTGTTCCTCCTGCACCGGTGTCTCGCTGGACTCGCCGTTTTCGATCATGGGCCGTTCCTGGTATTCCACCTCGAAACCCTCTCGTCCTAGGGGGTTCACAGCTTGGGCGCCCCGAGCGAAGTGCACTTCATCAGGAGCTTCATATCCTTCAAGGCCATAACTGCTCTCAATCTTCCTCCTCTTCCTAGCCTCGGGGTCCTTCCCTTCAATCTCGGCGACAAACTCAGCAGGCAGGGCTCTTCGAATGGCCTCGGCAGCCTGCTCCTCGATTCTCCGCGCCTCACGCGCCTGCGCCATCGGGTTTGGATCGGCGGTGGCCCATCGAACGTTAAGAATCTCGTCGTGGTCAAGAGATTGGTGTGCCATGGCTTCCTTTGCGAATTCGGCGTTGGCCTCCTTGACGTATGTTACAAATGCGACACCTCGGGTGTTGAGAACACGAGCTAGTTCCTTGTTAGCAGATGCGACGGTTTGGACTCACAATAAACTTACTGCGCTCGATAGGACCCCATTCAGCAAAATGCCGAGACACAATCTCTTCAATATCATCGGTGACGTGTATCCTTCCCACGTAGACAGTTCTATTCTGCCTCATGAAACTTCCAACGCCACCCATATCATCTCGGTAATCAGAAAACTTGTCGCGCCCGAAGCAGTCCACATTGGGGTTGAAGTGATCGTACGTCCCAGGAAGTCGGTGGAGGTAATCGCAATCCTGGCCCTTGGTGCAAATACCGCGCGCGAAACGCAGACAGAAGAAGCTCCCCGGCAGTCCGTCGGCCTTGGTGTAGCCAGAGTCTTTGGCGATGTTGCAGCGACCCTTGGCGTGAGTCTTGGACAGGTACTTGTCTTCTCGATCGCCGCCCGACCACTTATTGTACCAGATATTGAAGATCGTACCGGTCTGAGGAGGAGGCTCTGATGTGAGGGTGTCGGGGTCGATTTGGACTCGCGCAGGTCGCTTCTTCTTGCGGATGACCTTCCTGACGACCTTTTTCGTAGTCGGGGCCGCGACATCGGTATTTGTCGTCGCCAGCGCCATCTCCTGATCCTCCTGATCGGCGACCGGCACCGTCGCAACCTGCTCTGCTGTATCGGCCATGGCTTCCTTATGCAAAAGCGAATCGTTGAAAAAAGATTGTTGTGATGGCGACGCGACGTTGCCTCGAGAACCTGGCAAATGATGCAAGGCTACAAAAGATTCTGGGGGATGGACATGCCCCAAAAGAGGAAGGCGGTGAGTCAGCGCATCCCGCATTTGTGGAGCTCAGGATTGGGATTCTGCCGCCACTTCATCAGGCCTCTTCTAGCCCCTCCACTCATGATTTTGGATCCTGGATAGACCCCGAGGCCTCGCGACTTATACCCCCGAGTTTCTTTACTCTTTTCTTTTCTAGGACTTGTCCAGAGACGCGACGGGCGTCTCAATCCGACGACAAGATGGTCAACATTACGGACAAGATCAAGGAGTACGTTGTCTCTCTTGCGCGCCATGGCGGGGCACCACCACTGACATGTTTGAAGGATTGAGGATGAGATGAAGAGGACGCAAAGTAAGCATTGATATGTTTTTATGAGCTCAAATCATGGGTTTGGTAGTGCTGGTCACATCAGTCTTGAATCTTGAGGACTAGTGAAAGGAATAACTCGTTATAACGGCGCCACGTTCTTCAAGATTCACTGCGACGCCAGACTTTCACAAAGCCCCTTTGCATTGGCACCCATTTATTTCACTGTGGACTTGAGCTGACACCATCTTAGAAAACAAGGCCACTGGTATGTTGACAATGCTTCGTCTCTGATCATCTGTTCCTAGCGTGTATTAACACATCTCAGAATATCATCTGGGTCTATTAAAAGGGTAAGTTCACTAGCAGGTCAAGACATGTCTCGGACCTACTCTTCGAAACACGACGCCATTCCCATCGGATATTAACAAGCCCAGAAAACTCGCTCGACTAAGGGCTCAACTCCTGGAACCCGGTCCGGGAGCCGGAGGCGGTGGTGGATCAGGTTTCGACGTCAGCAAGAGCGGTGATGCGCGAATTGCCCTCGTTGGTTTTCCCTCGGTGGGAAAGTCGACCTTCTTGTCCAAGGTGACCAAGACGAGGTCCGAGGTTGCCTCGTACGCCTTCACAACCCTCACAGCTATTCCTGGTGTGCTGGAGTATGGCGGTGCTGAGATTCAGCTTCTTGATCTTCCCGGTATTATCGAGGGTGCCGCCGAGGGAAAGGGCCGAGGACGACAAGTCATTTCGGCGGCCAAGACCAGCGACCTTATTCTCATGGTGCTGGACGCTACCAAGAAGGCGGAGCAGAGGGCCCTGCTCGAGGCTGAACTGGAAGCAGTCGGCATCCGTCTGAATCGGGAGCCTCCGTAAGTGTCGAGTAAGACAGTCTCGGATGTTGGACTAACACGGAAGCAGCAACATCTACCTCAAGGTCAAGAAGGCGGGTGGCATGAAGATCACATTCCAGACTCCCCCCAAGTACCTGGACGAGAAGATGGTCTTCAACATCCTCCGCGACTACAAGATCCTCAACTGCGAGGTCCTGGTGCGCGACGAATTCGCGACCGTCGACGATTTCATCGACGTCATCATGAAGGACCACCGCAAGTACATCAAGTGCTTGTACGTGTACAACAAGATCGACAGCGTCTCGCTCGATTTCCTCGATAAGCTGGCCCGCGAGGACCACACGGTGGTGATGAGCTGCGAGCTGGATCTGGGCATCCAGGATGTTGTGGAAAGGTGCTGGAAGGAGCTCAAGCTGATCCGCATCTACACCAAGCGCAAGGGCGTGGATCCCGACTTTAGCGAGGCTCTGATTGTGCGAAGCAACAGCACCATTGAAGACGTTTGCGATCGTATCCACAGGACACTGAAGGATACGTTCAAGTATGCGCTGGTTTGGGGTGCTAGTGCGAGACATGTTCCTCAGAGAGTTGGTCTAGGGCACCCGGTGTCGGATGAGGATGTTGTTTACATTGTCAGCGGCTGGCGAGCGTAGACAGTCATTATCTCAATTGCCGCATGAACACACAAAAATACAGAAGACACAAGTTCTCAGAGTCATATGTCCATTGGTAAAATCGTACATCAACAGCAGTAACCATAAGCAAGTCCAAGTCCAAACCCAAACCCTGTTCATCGCATCATGTCATTACAACCCAAGGCCTTGATATCCTGCACAAGTTTAAACCCCCAAACGCCCCAGTCCAACCTCCAGTGGTGGACTGAATTCCTGGTGAAGTAAATACACACGGCGTAATCCACAAAGACATGGCTTCACACACAAAAAGTGCAGCGTGCGAAGAAGAAAGAAGTTGTTGTCGTCGGGTGTTTACAGACCAAAGGCCTTGGTCGGGGCGGGCTTTGCGCCCAAGGGGTTGTCGCCCTTGAGTTTCTTAGCGCTGGCTTGGGCGAACAGCGACTTGGGCTTTGCCCTGTGGATGGATTGTTAGTCGGCTGCGAAATAGTTGGGGAGAGGGGATACGGACTTGCTCGCGTGCTTGTTGCGCAGAGCGTTGATCTTGGCGGTGCAAGGGCTCATGATGTTGTCCGAGGGCGAGACATACTGGGTCGTCCTGTATCAAGTCAGTGGGAGTCTAAAAGGGAAATAAGTGTTCCGTACGACTCCTCTTGCGCCATCTTGGACTGAAGCATCTGGCGGTGATACTCCATGTTCTTGACCTCCTTGACAGGAGCTTGCTGCTCCATCATGGCAGCGTTGACGTCCTTGTCGGCGAGAACCTTGGTCGACATGATTGATATGTGCGTAGGTAGATGTGTGTAAGGCAAGATGCTGTTGCAACTTCAATTGCGAATGTGGTGTAAGAGAAAAGCTTAAGCTTGCGATTGCGTGCGTGTCTGATCGAGTGAGGAAGTTAAGTAGCGAGGTGTGTGCTTCTTTAATGTAGTGAGCGCCTTTGTGATGGGATGGATATAAACCCGGGCAAGACGTGCACAACTCAAAGAAAATTACCAGGTAAAGTAAACGGTGTTTCTGGTCGACGGGGCAACGGCGAGAAAAATTGCACGGCAAGCAAGGATCAAGCCCGCATTGGAATGTGGGGCCCCCCCTCCTACCGTGAAAGAAGAGTTGCACGCTAGCACCTGCGATTTCCGTGAGCTTCTGCACGTCAGAAAAAGTGCCCGCGGCTCGTAGGTCGCATCGGTTAAGGGACAACGCATCATTCATCGCCAGGGGCAATGGCATGTCGTGGACTATGCGCATGAGATTTCAAGGGTCGTAAATGTGACTGATGATTGTTGAGTCATGGCAAGTAACAGGATGCTTCAATGTCACCCAATACAAGTCGGCCGGGGAACTCGAGTCCAGACCTATAGCTGGAGATCTATTATCACATACGGAGTCCATAACAAACAAAACACTATCTTGATGCCGAAACTTATCATCCCGGCCATGTTTGGCTACTCTTCATGCGGCCGGAAAAGCAAACAGGAGGTCTTCTCCACTGCTTCACTTGGTCAACCATGAACCTGCGGCCACTCGCGTTGGGCCATCTACAGCTTGTGCTGTATCCTTGCTCCCGGCTGTCTCCTCTCGACTCCATACTCCTTGAGCAGCTCCTCCGTCTTGGCCCTCTGCCTCTTGATGATGGCCGTCGCCTCAGGACCGCGCTTGTTCTCGTTGCGACCCATCTGCTGCAGATGCACCTCGTCAGGCCCGTCGGCCAGCCGCAGCGTGCGGATGCCAGCCCACATGTACGCGAGCGGCGTATCCTGCGAGACGCCCGCGCCGCCAAATGCCTGCACGGCGCGGTCGATGACGGTGAGGGCTGTCGACGGGACGAGCACCTTGGCCTGCGCGATCTCCTTGAGGGCCTTCTTGGGCCTAGCTCGTCCATCTTGATGGCCGCATTGAGCACGATGAGACGGGCTGCGTCGATTTCGATGCGCGACTTGGCGATCCACTCGAGGATCACGCCGTGCTCGCGGAGGAGCTTGCCAAAGGGCTTCTTGGACTCGTCGTTGACGCGGAGGAGCATCCAGTCGAGGGCTCGCTCGGCCTGGGCAATTGTAAGTAGGTGTTTCTTGAAATGAGGGTAGGAAAACTTACAGCGCCAATGGTTCGCATGGCGTGGTGAATACGGCCAGGTCCAAGACGGCCCTGGATAATCTCAAAGCCTCGTCCCTCACCAAGAACAATGTTGGATACAGGCACCCTCACATTCTTGAATGTCAGATGGCCATGCCCGTGAGGCGCATCATCGTAGCCGTAGACGTTCAGCATACGGTCGATAGTGATACCGGGTGTGTCGGCAGGCACCAGGACAACCGACTGCTGACGATAGGGGTCCTTGTTGTTGGCATCCGTCTTACCCATGACGATGTAGATGCTGCACCGAGGATCACCAGCACCGCTGGACCACCACTTCTGTCCATTGAGGACATACTCATTACCCTCACGTCGAATGTCCAGCTCAATGTTGGTAGCATCCGACGACGCGACCTGCGGCTCCGTCATGAGGAATGCAGACCTAATCTTGCCCTCCATGAGAGGCTTGAGCCACTGCTCCTTCTGAGCCTCGTTGCCGTACTTGGCCAGCACCTCCATGTTGCCAGTGTCGGGAGCCGCGCAGTTGCACGCCTCCGAGGCCACGTGGGAGCGGCCGAGCCACTCGGCCATGAGACCGTACTCGAGGTTGGTGAAGCCGGGAGACTCCTTGTAGTGGCCCTTGGGGAGAAACATGTTCCAGAGGCCGAGGGCCCGCGCCTTGGTCTTGAGGTCCTCGATGATGGAAGGGTGGCCTTCCCATCGCGCATCGCCCTCACCCGTTTGGGCCTCGACGACGGGGTCTGCTCTGCGAGAGTGTTAGTCGTGTGGTGAAGGGCTGCTGCGGCGGAGGGCTTACGGGATGCATTCCTCCTCGACAAACTTGGCCACCAGGTCAAGCTGTCTCTTGGCAGCGTCGCTGACGCGATTTACAGCCTGAGGATTCAAAAGTCAGTCGAAGCTATTCACAATGTCTTGGTGATGAAGGAACCCACAATAGCAGGGATTCTCGCCGACATGATGACAGCTATGGTGTTGTCGACGTCAGATGATGACAGTATCACCAGAAACAAGACGAAAAGAAGAGATAAAAAACAACGTCAATGTCTCAATGAAAATGTCCCCGAGATTACACAAAGAAGAAGATCCACGGGTCCTTAAATGATTTCCCGTAACCCTTCTAGCTACCCCAGCTTCTCCGCACCGTCGTCTCGAATGATGGCGAGCGTGCCGAGGTTCGTTTCTGCTGACTGGCCTCCTGGACCTCTCACAGCGCGAGGCTCTCCCCAAGTGGGGAGCTTGGAAATCCGGGGTACGCGGCGTTCGGCCTCGGAGCTGGGTGGGGCTCAAGCCGAGGGACAAGGTCGCCCGCTGGTTATGATACGGGTATAAGACAAGGAGAGACACAGATATGGGTATGTAACCATCATGGTTGCTTTTCCGACAACGTACGATTTTTGCTCCTTTTGCTGCATGTTCTGAGGTGAAGCTTGTGATAGTGGCATGGCGTGGTGTTGAAAGTGTATCAATGGCATCCACTATGAACAATGACATGACACTCAGCACGCACACTGGATGAGGACAACAGTTCAAATTGATAAGCCATCTACGGACAACTCAATCGTCCATGTTGACCTCGCAACTAACACCCAGAGCATAAAAAAGCAGACGAAAAAAAGTCGCATCCATGCATGAACACCAACAAGAAAAAAAGGAAAACCATCGGCCTCAGTATGATACATTCAGGCAAGTAATGCTGCCTCCACCACACACGAGACACATTTCCCTCCTCCTGAGCCGGTCCCCCTTCTCATCGAATCCAATCCGAACCGTGTTGTCTGTATCGCATCGCACACTCTAGTACTGCTCTAGCACGCGCAGCCGTCACGGTCGTTCTCGATGTGAATGTTAATCGGGTCATCAAAGTCGCCGCTGAACTCCTCCGACTCTTCTTGCGCGAGGGCGTTTCGGGCAATCACTGTATCATGTTAGATCTGCAGATACACTTGTTCAAGGATACCCACCTTCAAAAGCCTGGTCAATGTTGATGGCCTCCTTGGCACTCGTCTCAAAGTAAGGGATGTCGCCCTTGGACTGGCAGAAGGTCATGGCTCTCTTGTTGGAAATCTGCTGCATGTCAGAATAATTCCATGCTGACTAGTCGAATCACATACCACTCGCTTGCTCTCCTCAACATCAATCTTGTTGCCTAGCACAACCTACACAATCCAGTTAATAGGCAACCTTCATCCACAGCTTCTGCCTGACTCACAAAGGGAAAGTTGGGAGGGTCCCGGGAGAAGCCTGGATGAGGAACTCGTCCCTCCAGCTGTCCAGCGCCTCGAAGCTCTTGGCGTTGTTGACATCGTAGACGAGGACGCAGCAGTCGGCGCCTCGATAAAAGGCCACGCCCAGTGATTGGAATCGTTCTTGGCCGGCCGTGTCCCAGAGCTATTTTGCCGGCGATCAGCTTCAAATCTCGAGGTCAATGTGTTTGCGTGCACGAGCGGGCTGTCCTACCTGCATGGTGACTTGTCGGTCATCAACCAGGACCTCTCGAGTCAGGAAATCAGCTCCGATGGTGGCCTTGTAGCTCGCACTGAACTTCTTGTTGACCTGTGGTGAGGGGGGAGATATCAGCATCGTGGCCGTTATCGAGGGGTCGTGGATGGGTGCGCACATATTGGTTCATCAAGCTGGTCTTGCCAACACCGCTATCGCCAAGGATAATAACCTATTCACGGCCATGTCAATATTTTGAGCTCTTCAGGGTCAAATGTTCTGTTCCCCGCACCTTGAGAAGGACCTTCTTTCTCGAAGACATGTTGGGCTATAGTCTATCGAGCAGAGCGATTCTCAATGACGTTATCTCGAGCGGCTGGAACGCAATGACCGCAGCGCCTTCGCTTGTCAAGGCTCGATGTCGCCTAGCAAATCTATCGCAGCCCGTAGCAGGTGTGCTCTTCGGGGGCCTTATGTCGTCGCCGTGGGTGCTGGAAAAGGTCCGTGGCGGCAGCAGGATGTGATCTAGGTTGGGTTGTTGTTTGAAGAGGCAGCGGCAGATGACGGGAGGGCGGCGGAGAGTACCAATGTCACAGCCTCGCCCGTCGCTAGAGGTGATGCCCACCGGCGCTAATCCACTCTGGTCCTAGCCCTATGCATAAATCAAGGGTGGGGCGCGACGGCGCCAGTGGTTCGCGGTTTGTGCAACCCCACGTGACATCATATGCAGCAGCATCATGCGATGTCGACCCTTGTAGCTCAGATAGGCGGTGGATTGAGATGAGGAGGAAATAGGGTCAACCTCATGTCAAGGATAGATCCAAGGAGCCTCATGGACCCAGGATTGAGGCTTGGACCGCGGAATCATGGCGGATGACAGCCTTCTCGACAAGGTCCACGCCTTGAGCGACCTTGAGCTGGCCCTGCTGCTCTGTCTCATCAGTCGCGAACACTGCCTCGTGAGCACCCCATCGCATGCCATCGACGACCTCATACAGGAGCTTCAGCTCGTAGCCACCAAGACATTTGGCCTCAGCTGGGTCGTCGTCGACTGCACTCCCTCCACTACGCTCGAAGATTTCGCCGCCGCTCTTATCATCGGCCACCAACCCTCCTCCGGCCGCTCTACCTCGCCCTCGCGCAACCATCCAGACTCGTACTTTACGTCACGGCCATCCTCGTCGCATCCACGCACACCACTTAGTCCGCTGTCACCAGGTGGTGGTGCCTTCTCCTCGCGAATAGCCAACGTCATCCTCGCCAAGAACCTCGACCGAGCGCCCCAGGCAGTTCAGATTCAGGCTCTGGAGCTCCTGCGCACGCGCCGCATCTTTACTCGAACGTCTGTCCAGACGGCTCCGAAGCAGTTTGTCTTTATACCTGTGTTAGAAGCAGCCAGTGGCGGAGAGGCTCGTGTAACAGCGCATCTCAACGACTTTTTGTACATCGCATACTGGCATGATCCTGAAGATGGATTTGTCAACCTCGATGAGGCGGATGTTAATGATGCTGACACGGCATCAACGGGAAGTGTAGTGAAAAGAGGGCCCGGCGAAGAAGGCTCCTCTGGTCAACCTCTAATCAGCGAAAACGTAGGCTTCACTTTCATCCCATATCCTCCTCCAGCTGACCGTAAAACAGGAGATCAGCCACTTGGGAACACTGAGCCAAGAGGCCAAGGTTGACATCGAGGTCACCCGCTACCAGATGAATATTGTCTCATTCCTCCGTATGCACCGAGCCGTTGCTGGAGGCATCAGTCCAACGGCAACCAAGCACTTTGGTCAGCTTATGCGCTGCCTAGCTGCCCTGCATCGTCTGGACTTTGTTACTCCCGCGCTTGTTGGCCTTGCTGCCCACAAGATTTATCTACATCGTATCCAACTGACGCTCCCTGAAAAGGAGAGGAGCATGCAGTGGGGCAGCAAAGTCGAAGCCGTAGAAGCCCTCTTAGAAGACATTGGCCCAGAAGACGTCGTTGAAGATGTGCTAGGCATGGTGACCGCGCCGCTCTGAGGCGGTCGCCCGTGTATTAAATAGTTCTATAATAATCTACACGTCATGACAAGTTGATTGAGGACTCCAGTTCCCCGAGTAGCCAGCCAGGCCTAGTCCAGTCCAAGTTTTGTTCATGATGCCGATGGCCCGTTCAATTGATTTCGCCATGTTCCCAAAATGCCATTAGCCGCCTTGAAACAATCACTCTAGTAAAAAAAGACATTGCATATACCGCAACCGTCATCAACGCCATACTTCCTTGACTTTCCCTCTAAGAGATCTCGCGGACCTTGCATGACCAGCCAGAGCCAGCCTCCAACAGAGGCAAGCTGAATTAATGTTAGTATAAGAAAGTGAAAGGTGGAATGCGAAAAACTTACCTAGCACCGAGACACCAGCCAAGCTCATTGCCCTTGATCTTCTTGGCAATCTTGACCTCTCGGTCAATGGGCATGTCGTAGCCAGTGTGCAGAAGAGCCACCATAAAGTTGAGATCCAGGCAGTGGTCAGGTCGGTCGAGAAGCTCCTCCATCGCACCAGGGACAGTGGTGAAAACGTCCCAAGCAGTCTTACCCATGCACACCGTCTGGGTAAGGTCGTGCATCTCACGGAGAGTGAAGGAGTCGGGCATGCCAAGGGGCTTGGTGCGGTCGTAGAAGTAGGAGAAGATGTAGACATCCTCCTTGGTGAAGGTCTTGGAAAGCAGGGGTTGGTGGATACCGTTGAAGGAGCAGGGAGCGAGGGTGCAAGCGGCGTCCTTGTTGAGAATCTTCTCGGCCAGGTTGCGGCACTGAGCGGGAGCAGGCTGCGAGGGACCGGTGAACTTGACGAGGTTGACCTCCTTGCTGGCGCCAATGGTGACGTTGACGTCCTTAGACATGCCGGGAGCGATGCAGGGGTGGACAATAGGCTCCTTCAACCAAGCCTTGTCAGCGCCCTTGGACTCGCTAATGTCATTGATGAGAGCGGCGTGGATGGCCTCACGGGCAGCCATCAAGCCATATCCAAGGTGAGAGTGCTGGTAAAGCTCAAAGTTGCGGCCACCGAAGCTGAGATCGTACTTGTGGTCGCCAGCAGCAAGCTTCTCGGGCATGCCACCACCAGCAGCGCCCTTGAAGGTAGGCTCGAAGACAATCTGGGTGGAACCACCGCCGAGATCGAAAACAGCAGCGGTCTCGCTCAGGTCAGGGCCGCCAATCTTGCCGAGGAGGTAGTTGGTGGTGATCCAGGCGTAGACACCCTCGAGGGAGCCGTCCATGATGGCAACGCCCTCCTTCTCCTGGTCGACAACGGGGAAGGGGTAATCAACCTCGAGGTGTCGTCGGACTTCGGCCAGGATGGCATCAGCGGGCTCCTTGCCGATCATTCGGAGACCAGCGGTGGCCTTGACGGCAACGGGAGAGCAGCCCTTGAGAGCATCGGGAACGTTGTCCATGGCGACCTTCATGAGGGGATCCAGGCTCTTGGCGGCGGCCACGGGGTCGTCCTTATACTTGCTGAGGCCACCGACCTCCTTCTCGGTCATCTTGAACTCCTCCTTCTCGAGCTCGGGGTAGGACCGCAGTTGTTGAACTTGTAGACGTGGATTCGTGATCCAGTGCTGCCAGCGTCAATCATGAGAACATACTGCACAATGGGCTTCTCCTTGGAGAAGGACTTGGTGCATCGATCGGTTCCGTAAGTCGAGTCGGAGGGAGTTTGGCCATCACCGCCCTTAGCGGCTTGAGATGCTGGAGAGCATTAGTAAATTGCAGTCTTCGCAAGACAATAGTCCATACCTCCACTAGCAGCACCTCCGCCGTTGTACACTTCAACGCCCTTGGGCGAGACAAAGTAGAAGAGTGTAACAATCGCGAGGACAATGGCGGCGGTCTTAATCCACCGAGTCCTCTGCGACTGGGTCATCCAAGATTCCTTCATCCTTGCGAAATATCCCTGTCTCTTGGGCTTGAAATTGTATCGGCCTGGTTTCTCGTGAGGGTCGTAGGCGACGAGCTTGGAGGGCAGCGATGTGGCTGTTCTCATGAGCGCGGGTCGAGAGTGGAAGGGTGACGAGGCGGCGACGGGGGGGTCTGTATCAGTGAGGGACGCCGTCGCGCATGGGAGGGGGAAAGGTCGAAAAGAGTCAACCTCGGGGGGAACGCGCTTCTAAACGAGGGAGAAGCGATCGATCAAAAGAAAGGAATGGAGGAGCGTGGCAAAGAGGAAACACACGTCAGAAAAGGAGTCGCGTTATTATCTAAGTTTTTTGCCTGTTGACAATCTGTTAAGAAAGGGGCCGGACTGCATTCGTAGCAGACTTAGGTACGGGTTTGATTGTAACCAGTCGTAGCCGCGGAATCGATTTGGATTGGACGTGGAGGTGAGATTGTGGCCAATCCACACCGGAAGGCGGCCCCACTCCTCCTGCGGGTTGATGTCTGCCAGGGGGTTTGCAGGGAGTTTTTTCAGTGATAACAGCCCCTGAGCTGGCAGGGCGCCTCTAATTTTAGAAGCCCCACCGACATCATGAACTTGGAGAGGCCGCCTTCTGGAGTTGAGAGATTTCCAACAAGAGCTGATGCAGACGAGCGAGAAGAGGTTGTTGTGATAAAATCATTCTAGATAGTCCAATTTTTGACGCCGTGTGTTCTGTTGATAGGTATCGTTTGGTTGGCTTGACATCTGAGAAGGAGCATCAGTCAGCATCTCAGAATGTTCCAGTCGTCGTCAAGACGTAGGCCGGTGTTGCCTGCTCCTCAAGCCAGGTTAACCTCTTTGTTAACACTTCAACATAACACATTCGCAACTTAACAACTGTGCAAGTCATCGTCTTTCCAGTTGAAACCCCCTGAGATATTTACCGCGATCCTCTTCCCGCCTCATTAGCGCTTGCCGCGCCTGCCAGCCCTACCAACTTGGCATTGGGTCCCAAAGACTCGTCCCACCTGAATCGACGACATGGACGTCCACTTGCTCGTATACGACCTCTCCCGGGGCTTGGCCCGTCAGATGTCGGCAGGACTTCTCGGATTCCAGCTTGACGCCATCTATCACACATCAATCGAGCTCAATGGTCGGGAATACGTCTACGATGGCGGCATCATTGCCATTGCCCCCGGCTCATCACACCTCGGCCAGCCCATGGAGAAGATGCACCTGGGCACTACAAACTTGCCCATGGACGTGATAGAAGAATTTCTAGACTCCCTTCGACCTATCTTTACGCTAGAGGTACTATCCAAATCACCATCCGTCAGTATTGTCCAGCCAGCTAACCTGATCAGGCCTATGACCTCTTCCATCACAACTGCAACAACTTTAGCGACTCATTCTCAAATTTCCTCATTGGAAAAGGCATTCCTGAACATATCGTCAAGATGCCTCAGGCTGTCCTCGACTCACCCATGGGTCGCATGCTGCTTCCCCAGCTCACTCAGGGAGTCAATGCTGGGAGGCAAAACGGCTCCATCCTCGGCCTTCAGCAAAGCGCCCAGACACCCGCGGCTCCAAAGCACAGCGTCAAGAATGTCACCAATCTTACCGAGTTTAACCGTCTAATGGAAGCTGCAAGAAGCTCATGCGCGGTTGTCTTCTTCACTTCAGCCACATGCCCTCCTTGCAAGCTTCTATATCCGACTTACGATGAGCTTGCACAGGAGGTTGGGGACAAAGCCACGCTGATCAAGATCGATATATCCAAGCCCCAAGCACATCAGATTGCTAGCCAGTACTCCATCAGTGCCACGCCAACCATTATCACATTTCTACGTGGAGAGCAGGAGAACCGATGGTCTGGAGCCGACCAAGCTGCTCTTCGCGGAAATGTCAATCTCCTGGTCCAGATGGCCTTTCCACTTCACCCACACGAGAAGCTCCGGCTTCCAACCTTTGCAAATCCCGATGCAAAGCCAGTCCTATACGCCAAGGTTCCCCCATTGGATAAGCTCCTGGTCAAGATGGGCAATGAGGTTGCGAGCAAGCCCGAAGTTAAGGCCCTCAAACAGTATCTTGAAGATCGCGCCAAGGATGGACCTTCGAGTGCCGTTGTGCCTGAGATGAGCCACCTGTCGGGTCTTGTAAAGGACTCAGTCTCGTCACTACCGATCAACATTCTCTTCACAATTGTGGACTTATTCAGGTGTTCCCTCTCTGACCCCAGAGTCAGCGGCTTTTTTGCAGAGGAAAAGGGCCACGAAACCGTCAGGGCTGTTCTGGACCTTGTCAACAAGCAGACAGAATGCCCTTACGCGTTGCGCCTTGTCACAGTGCAGATGGCTTGCAACTTCTTCTCAACGCCTCTGTTCCCTGAGGAAATCATGAAAGACGGCAATCTACGCTCAGCCATCATTCTACTAGTTTCGTCCAGCTTCCTCGACGAAGGCCATAACAACGTGAGAGTTGCAGCCTCATCCCTTCTCTTCAACTTGTCCCTGGCAAATCGACGGGCCAGAAAGAACTCCAAACCAACTCTCTCGGGAGATGACGAGCTAGAGCTGGCTGCGTCCGTTGCGGAGGCCATTACACTAGAAGAACAGTCAGCAGATGCGCTGCATGGCATGTTGCTGGCTTTGGGGCATCTCGTCTACGGTACGGCTCTTGATGGAGAACTGCCTGACCTTCTACAGGCAGTAGGGGCTGAGGATAACATTCTGGCCAAGAAATCCAAGTTTCCGGATGAGAAGCTCATCGCGGAGGTCGGTGCAGAGTTGCTGGGCAAAGGGTTGAGGAAGCCATGAGGTGGGGTTTCTGGGGGTCTTGGACTGGATGTCTCTGTAATAAATTATCCCTTAGACGTGCCTGATAATTCAGTCGGTGAGAGTACCTTCGTGGCTTGATATACTGTTGCTGTTTGACTGATGTGAAGCTCGTAGATGGAAACATTAAGTGGTGGCACGTCCTAGACGCCCTCTACAGGTCATTTTAATTAATCGCAATACCATGCCCTAAAATTATTCGCACTGCCAACTGTTTATAAGAAACCGGTTCAGTCCCTGTCCCCCAACTCAGCAGCACCAATACATTTGGCCAAAAAGGCTCGTTAAAAGCATAGGAAGGGCCTTAGAGCAACGCAATAGCAATAACACAACGAAAGCTTATATGGAGGCTTCAACACAAAAATAGGCTAACAAGTTCTGTAGCGACCTTAAATTATACTATAACGGCATGCCCTGCTGCTTGATGAGATGTTTCCAAAGGAGGACAACCTTTTAGCTCAGCTAGCGGTCATATCACACCTATACAAAAGTCGATATCTAGTTCCTCAAACCATCCCCGGTCTCGTCAGCAACACCATCACCAAACTCGATTGCCACCGAACAGGTAAGAAATCCCAAATGCCTCATCATACGGGTCAAGGAAAAAACGATACACCAGTGCAAAGGTCAGCTTATCCTCATCGGTGGGTAGCCCCCGACGCATGACAAAAAGAAGAAAAGAACTTGTGAAAAAAAAGGTCCAAGCATTGCATTTTATTAGAATATTCATTTCGTCATTCCAGTATCGTAAAGCGGCATCGTTTGAGAGTGGTTAGAGCTTGTTCTTTGCCCGTTTACTATATTGTTTCTTCTTGACCGGTGTACTCCTATATATTTTCAATCTTGGGATGGAGCCATGAGTGGGAAATAGTACTTAAAGGCATACATATTTCTCATACAAACGTAAGTAAGTACCATGCATGTTGAGTGAAACGGAGGTGGCCTCAAAATGTTTTACAATGATTTTTCTGAAAGCTCAGCAAGCCACTACCGCCAAGGGGATCAAGGAATCCCGGAGCCCTCGGCAAAGAAAACAATATGCCTTATCCCCTCGGCCTCCTCTAGGAGGCGCAAGCTGTTAACGACCTAACACTGGGGAAAGGCGCGTGCTTCTGACCCTGCAGTCAGGATCGCCCAAGGCTTGTACCACAAGGACAGCCTCCGACGAATCAGTGCGGTCCATCCAGACGTGGACCTGGGTTCTCGAAATGGGGTTCCTAAATCGAGAAGCTAGCAGCCCAGCGTAGGAGGTCCTTGGCGGTTTGACTGAACCCTTGCTCTATGTCAGCAGCCACCCTCATCCCAGCAACAGCCGCCCGTCGCCTGTCAAAGCTCACATTTGTCTGTTAGGACTGGTGACGTTTCTCTTGACCTGAAGGATACCACGCCCGGCACCCGGGGTAGTAAGCCCAAGACAGAGCGAGTAGGAATACCGCCTTGGGATGGTATGCATCAGGTCCGTATGTCAAGTCATTGGGTGACTTTGGCTATGATTAAAAGCCCAGCCTCCGACCGAGTGTGTTCCTCATGTTACCTAGACCACTCTCCCTTCCTCAAGCAGGAGGGTTTTCTAATACTATTAACACCAATTCGGAATCAGTAATCGGATAATGGCCCTGTCTGCTGAGGCTGTCATCGCTCTTATCGGTGTTCTCGTCAACTTTCCCACCTTTGTCTTGGTGTTCTGGCACATCTGGGCGAAGCGAAGACGAAGAATCAACAGCTCGCACAGAGAAGCTCGTTCGGGTTAGTTTATTACTCCATGCTGCCGTTTCTTCGTGTGGCTTATTGTCGACTCCGGACAGATTCCGAGTTCCTTGAGGAGCATCGACTTTTCGACAGGGCGCCTCTGCATCCTCGACACGCTTTCCCTTGGGTTCAGCAACCGCCCATCTTTGCATGGTACACAATGCCTTGGGCTACGCCATATGACTTTGGTCGTCGCGCATAATGAGAGGAACTTTTTTGACTTTCATATGCTTGTCAGGACCATGGTGGGAAGGCGGCCGGCACTTTTCTTCGTCGCCATGTTTTTGCCTTTTGTTGTAACCAACATGGCATAAGTGGTCATCCAAAGGTTGCTCATTGTTAGAGGAAGGGGTCTCATTGGAACCCAAAGAAGACCATGTTGAGTAGATATTATGTGCTACTACGTTTATATATCTCCAAAGTTAGCATTTCATGCGATAGAATATAGGTTCATTGTGATTTCATGTCATGAAAGTTGGAGTTGAGGTTGAGTGTAGGGTACTGAACTTGTCCGAATTGTGGCACCCCGCGATGGCCCGACTGCAGTATCCACCAACTGAACCGACGGCGGCGGAGAGCTACATGACTAAGCAGTACCCAAAACGGCCTAGCGCACATGTGGCTGCCTTTATTAACTCAACCACCAGCCAAACTTTTCAGTCTTCTTTTCTTTCTTTCTTCTTTATCAAAAAGCCAACTGAGCTGCCACGACCTTCACCCGGGACCCTCCGCGGTCCAAACACCCACGGTGTCGCGTTGCCTTTCCCCTAGCGGGAAACGCTCAGAAGAGTAAAACCCTTGGATATAGGAAATTTGCCGTTACCTCTCTGCTTCCGGCAGTTGAGTCCGTGGACGGTTAATGCCAAGAAGGGGGGACATTCCAATTCGTAGAATTATTCTTTGATGCAAGCGCGCTTCGGTGCGCTTGGTAAACTGGTCCTTGACTGTTGGAGCCATCTTTGGCGCGGTTGAAGCCTGCGGTCGCGAAATTTCTGTCGATCTCGAAGCGTGTCCAAGCAGAATTTGCGACGTGCGACGTTGTTGAGCCGCATGCCGCATGCCGTGTGCCGTGACCCGGGTTCATTCTCTCGCCAATGCTACCTTGTCATGATTGTCGCTTTGACTTCATGATGGCAAAGGTCAGTGTTGGATGATTGAAGTGATTGTCCTGGTGACCAAGCCAAAGCGCAATGGACCCTTCACGGCGTGGCAGCAGCCAACATCACCAAGGCACATCATGAGCTACATATGATTGATTCATGTATTTGTGCAGTACGGCCGTCGCATCGTTTTCGCCCATAACCCTAAAAGTACAATCGTGTCTCGATACTACAGACTCTTCATCCATCACTCGTCGTTGGGGGAGGAACCAAGGATGCCGTCTGTGCCCTGGCTTCGGTGCTGATCCCTCACAAACTCTTCGATCTTGTCATCATGATCAGGTCGCTCTGGAGGACCCTCTGGCTTGACTTCGTCCCTTGATGGGCTCTGCTTCCCGGGCAGGATTTTGGCGGCGGCAGGGACGTATTCAGTGACTGCAAATGAGTCAGGTAACGGTTCAGTGTAAGATTCAGTTGAACATACTCTTCTCAACTATGGGGTTCGGCTTTTGGTTCTCTGCAGCGCGAGTATCCTCCGCAGCCTTGTCGAGCTGCTCCTTGAAGGTCTCTTGCTGAGCGTCGTTGGCCGGACCGGATTCTTGAGATGCCATGTTTTCTTGTGTGAAGAGTTTCTATTTCCTGTTGAAGGGAGAAGTTTAAAGATTCAAGATCTGAAAATGAGAGGAAAAGTCGGCAGTTATCTTCTTATCCCTGTATCACATCAAAATCCTTGATCTCATCTCGGCATACGCAATGGATCAATCCTTGGATCGCGAAACCCAATTCCGCAAGCTGCAAATCATGGAGGGTGACGTCAAGTCGCAGAGACCGCGGGGTCATGTCCCTCCTCCCCGATAAGTCCCGATAAGAAAAATGCTATCTTATCGGGGAGCGCTCATGGGCTGACCATCACCAACTTTTGATACCGCTCCGAGGGGTATTTTCTCAGGGTTCAACCTACACTCTTTTTTTGTTGAACTAGACATAGAGGCATTTCCAATATGGCGCCGATCCCAATCACCATCATCACGGGCTTCCTCGGCTCCGGCAAGACAACCCTCATCCTCAACCTCATCCCCCAGCTCCGCGCCCAGAACCCAGACTACAAGCTCGCCCTACTCAAGAACGAGTTTGGCGACCTCGCCGTCGACTCGCAGCTCGCCGCCAACTCGGCCATCTCGGGTGTCCAGGAGCTCCTCAACGGGTGCATCTGCTGCAACCTCGTCGGACAACTGGGCCCCGCGCTCAAGGAGCTCGAGGAGAGCGTTCGTCCGGACCGTATCGTTATTGAGACGAGCGGTTCTGCGTTTCCGGCTACGCTTGCTCTCGAGGTTAACAGACTCGCTCGCGACTCGGGCAAGTATGTGCTCGATGGTGTCATCAGCGTTATCGATGTCGAGAACTGGCAGGGATATGAGGATACCAGCTACACGGCCCGCATCCAGGCGCGATACACGGATCTGATCGTCTTCAACAAGTGGGAGAATGCTGGCGAACTGCGATACGATGAATGCCTTGACCGAGTCGGCGACCTTGAGGTGGACGTGGCAAAGGTCAAGAGCGACAAGGGATGCGTGGCCATGGACCTAGTCTTCGGTGTCGACGGAGGTCTTGCGCAGGAGTTGACCGAAGCAGAGGTCAGCCAGACCAACGGCCATAGTCACAACCACTCCAACGGCGACAAGACCAACGGACACTCCCATACCCACCAGAACGAAGTCGAAGTTCTCTCCATCGAGCTCAAGGCCGAAGACCCCTCAGCACGCATCTCCACTGACAAGCTAATCGCCTTCCTCTCATCCGCGCCCAAGGACGAGGCATACCGCATCAAGGCCCTTGTGTCACTCTCTTCGACCCCCACAAACTCAGACCCGGACATCCCCAAGCCCGAGGATAGCGCCTCGGGGAGGTACATCCTCAACTGGGCGTTTGGCCGCTGGACTTTCACACCCGTCGCCGAGGCGCTTCAGGAGCACGACTCAAGCAGCGACGTCACCCTGCGCATGACTATGATCCTGGCTCGATATGAGAGCGGCAAGTGGAAGAAGAAGCTGGAGACGGGCAATTTTATTCAGCTTGAGGGAGGCGATGCCAGTGGGTTGACTGTTAAGAGAATACTATAGAGTATAGAAGATAGATGTTGGGGGTGTAGACTAGATGGGATGAAGTAGAGGATATCACGAAGACATGAAAAAAAGTTGGGATGAATGGGATAGAGCATAGACTCTCTGATTTTGAATAAAAGAACGCTTGCTAGATAAGATGGAAAACAGGACGCCAAACGCTACCTGTTGAATACACAAGATACACAAACTCGTCTCAAAACCCTCCTAGTCTACACGAACAGTCTATATCCAACCCGGTCCCGGATTCACAGGGCTGGCAAAGGCCCCATCATACTCGTCCAAGCTCAATTCTCGCTGCATGAAACCTTGCACCTCTGGTGTCGTCACCTTGGTCTGCTTGCGTCGTCCGGCGCCAAAGTTGCCCTCGTCAAAGTAGTAGTCGGCCCAGTCGTCCTCATAGATGTCGCTCTCGGTGCCACTTGTCTTCCTGTCCCAAGCGTCCTCGAATGATTTGCTCTCCTCGGCTATCGGCCTGACGTTCCAGGGATCGCCAAACATGGAACCGCCCTCAGCCCTGGCCTTGCTCTCAATCTCCTGCTGGAATCGCTTCATCACCTCAGGTGTAGGGAGCGCTGAGAGGGGTGTTGGAGGTGCATCGGCCATCGTCAACACCTTTTGGGTCGGGTGCGTGGCGCTGCTGGGAGATCGAGGTGAGGGAGGTGGTGAAAGCTGGTTGGCCTCTGGGTTGGACGTGAGAGAGGCTGAAGGGCGGTGGAGGCTCGCGATAGTGTCGAGGGACTGGGGGATGAGCGGAGGAGGGCGGTGGTACTTCTTGATAGGCTGAGGCTGCTTATACTGAGGTCGGGAGAAGTTGGCGCCGGGGAGGTCATGGTGAGACTGCGATGGACTGGTAGGGGCCGAGTACTCCTCACCGCAAGTTGAGCAGGTGCCCGAGTTCTCAGCAAGGCCGACATGACACACCCTACAAAGAAGGTCTGAGCTGCTGTCTTGTCGGATGTGAACGTTGATGGGAGGCAGGTGAGGGTGCACGGGATGAGAGTTGAGGGCATCATGAACAGCCCGCGAAGGTCGGCGAATAAGAACAGTCTGGACGGATTGCTTCCTCTTCTGAAAGTCAGGTGTTCGCTGGATGGCAACCATTTGGACCGATTGCTTCCTCTTAGACCATTCCCGAGGTGCCTCGGTGACCCGTGGGGATGAGGTCGGCGACGCATCGGGGCTTCCTCCCGGAGAGAGGTTATCGACACGCTCGAGTCTGACCGTCTTTGCCTCGCTGATGATGACGGGCTGAGGCGAGTTCTCCCTGGCTAGGTTGAAACCATCCTCGGTAATGTTGCTGATGCGAGAGTCATCATCTGGGACCCGAAGGAAGTCTCCAGTTGTTGTGTTGTCATCCGGGGAACCGGTCTCGAACGAATTCTCCTCCTCCTGGGCGGGTGTAAGCGGTAGAAACGGAGCCTTAAAAGGCCCAAAAGTAGACCGCAACGGCGGTTCTGGAGGAGGAGGCGATTGCTGCTGCTGCTCCTCCTCCTTCCGGCGCTGGAGCTGCTCAGCAAAGGAAGCCTTCCTCATCCGGATGAGGTACTGTTTGCACTCCTCCTCGCTGGGGATCTCAGCCTCAGTGATCCTCCTGGTGGGGCGGTCGGGGAAGTGCATCATGGTGAACTGCCTGTTCTCCGATTCTCTCATCTTGGCCGTCGACTCCGAGGCCCGCCTGAAGCCCCGGAGCCCCATGAGCCTCGGTGAGAGCTGATCCTTCCAGCTAAACTTGATGTCCTCGCTGGGGTTGCTGCTGCTGCTGCTGCGTGAAGGCATCGCAGAGGATGATGTCTGGGGGAAAGTTGAGGAGAGGAAGAGTTGTTGAGCTCCGAGACAAAGAAGGCGGGATAATGTTTCATAAAAAAACTTGCCAAGTTATAAGTAAAATAAAATAAACGAGGTGGGCATTCCCCTCGCTTGGCCCCAGAAACTGTCAAGTTTGTGGACTGGAATGCAATGTCTGATAGAACGGCCCAACAGTGGCGGGGCGGCTCTGAACACAGCTGGATAGAGTTCTCGTGGTTGAAGGACTGGGCAAACCTTGTCAGTCTAGTACGAAGCCACCCTTTGCCCCAGGGCGGAATCGGAGCCTCCGATCAGAAATGGATACTACCCGTCGGTTCGTCATGTGCGGGTTGTTGCAGTAACTGTGTAGGAGGAGGGGAGGGGAACAAAGAAAGAGTTTGCTCCCAACGCTGCGGTTTGGGTAACACGGCATGACGCTGCAGGTGCCTTTACTGAACAGTACAGTAATAGTTCAGTCTCGTGACAACCAGGTCGCAGAGAAGCCCGAGCACAAGACAAGTCTCTGCCTCTAATAAAAGTTGGAGACAAAAAATGGCTTCCTGTTCCTGAGCCCACCGTGAGCCACGCGTTCACCACGCATACCACAGAAGCCACTGTCGTCTCGTTGGTGATAGCCAGACCATCAGAGACCATTCCGATGCATCGTGCCCCTGAAATGCTAGACGCCGTGGACGAGAATTCGCAAAAACTATATCGAGTCTCTACAGTCTCTCTGGACCATACCCATGGATCTAGGTGATACCCGAAGCCTCGGAGCCGGTCCTTGAGCATGCTGTTCCTGGCTAAAATCCTTTGTTGGCCATGACTCGGCTGTCGCCAAGCGACCGTGTCTTCCCACGCATACTTTGCCAAGTGCCTTGCCTAGCCTGGACCCGTGCGCCGAGCTGACCATTCCAGTCTGTCATCCGTGGGAATGCCCCGGCTTTGTTCTTGGCCTTTGTTTAGAGGCTAACAGTTACCGTCATGTTGTTGCTCAGGACCATCAGAGTCGGTGGCAACTCGTTGCATAGCACCTCCACATCTGACAGGTATTGCACCGTTGCCACCTCGTCTAAGCTGGTTCCCTCCGAGGGAATCGGAAGAGTGCTCAGCAGTACGGCCGTTTCCTTGGAGTGCTGACGCATCAGCTCGTTGAGAATGAGGTGCTGGGCCCTACTTGGCAACTCGTTGAATGACAGCTCCACCCCCTGCGCCATGTAAGCCGGGCTTGGCTCCTCCTCCTCCTCCACCTGTGACCCCAGTCTATACCTCTCGAGCATCTCAGGAACCCGAGAACCTTCGCCTCTTCCATCCCTTGATCCTTGAGAGCTGCGCCGCGAATTGTATCTAGATTGAGTTGTTGAAGGTGGGTGATAGACGGGCTGCTCCGCAAAGGATATCGTCCTCCCCTCCTCTTCACCAGTTGTCAACCGAGTATCAGGCATAGGGCGACTGGAGAACTTCCCCAGCGATGATTGCCGCGAGTAGCTCGGCCGTGGCGGCCCGGCTCTTGGTGTTTCCGATTCAGAGCTAGACGGTGGCGCAAAGCTGATGGTTGTCCCTTCTGCCTCGGATGCTATCTTTGTCTCAGGAACCGGCCGGCTGGAGAACCTCACGGCTGATGATTGCCTGGACAGATTTGGTCTCCCTGGTGTCGATGCGCCACTGCGATATGGCCGCACAGTGTCTCCCCTTGAAGGGCTCGGCGGGCGCACGCGAGAGACTTGTGCCGAAACTTCCGTTGTCTCTCTCGACCCAAGAGTTGGAAACGGCTCGAGCTGAACTCTCCTGCTATCTTGGCGTGATAAATGATCCGATCGTGATCCAGTTGCTTCTGCAGGTTGGGAAACTGAGAGTTGTGTCGACTGACCCAATCCAACGCCTTTGACGGTAGCAGAGGAAGACATTGTGCCATACGATGTAGCGGTTGTATCACCGGTCGTGTTGGACCTCCGACGCCGACCAAATCGTTCCCAGAAGTCTCCGTGTACCCTGCCATCAGCTTCGTGACGGTCTGCGTGCGACAGCAATGGCCGTTGTGCTGGGTCACTTGGACCGACGCTGTCATCGTCGACGGCACTTGAGAAGCCGTAATTGTAGCCCATCTCCTCATCCAGATCCGTCGTAGATTGGTCATCAATGTCCTCGTCGTCGCTACTCGACTCATCCAAGGCGTCATCAGGGAGGTGATGTGTGTGAATACCCATATTTACGCCCATCTTTGAAAGCATGCCGATGGCCGGTCGCCTGGGAAGTTCGGGAACCTCCACCGTACTCGCGCGGCGCCGCTCATACATCTCCTCGTGCGGGTTATACACACCAGGTCGTCCAGAGGTTGAGTCGAAAATGTGTGCCAGATGATCAAACTCTTGAGTCGAGGTCATGTTGTCTGCGCGTCCTCGGAACATCTGGAGATCGTCCCACCATTCTTCGTCTCGAAGCGTATCATTGACCACAATCTCCCAATCAATGTCGTGGCTTATTCCGTGGATTATGAGCTCGTAAGTGTTTAGTTCACCCGAAGCCAAGCAAAAAACCTTGACTTCAGCATCAATCCGCAGCTTTTCGAGGAGAGCTAGCACTCGGCTGTACTCCTCATGGACTTCACTCTCGTACTCAACAAACACCATGACTCGCAGTGTGTAAGATTGTTTCCAAGCCTGGACGCTGTGGAGGATATGTCCGAGTTGTAGAATGAGGGTGTCTACTATTTGTAAGCTTGCTGAGTTCACCTTGGCAGATCGTATACTCACAAGTATCAAAGTTGGTTGTTAGCAGACTCTTCCCCTCGGCTGTAACTTCAGCCGACATCTGGATAGGCCAAAGATCGATATACTTTTTAACGTTGGTTCCATCTTTCCTCGGAGTCTCTAGCTTGTCAAAGCCATATCCCACCGCAATATTAAGTCGATATCGAAGCGCTAGATCCTCAATGATCGTCAGGTATTGCGTTGGGGACATCAAATCCTCGGTCCGGATCACATCAGTGGGGAGGAAGCCCTCCAATAGCCTCGCTGATGTGTCTCCTCTCCGACGCTGGGGTGCTTTCCCTTCAGCCTTTGGGGGCCGGCGCATCTGAGTCGACGGAGAAGCGGGAATATCTGGAACGCGGACTTTACTACTCGACTTTCGTAGCTCATCCATGTTGTAGAAACCCAGGACGGCAATGTTGGGGCGCATTCCGCCGAGTCCTGCCGACAGGATCAAGTTTCGGATTCCCCAGGTGATAGTAGGAGACATTGTCAGTTGCACGAAGGCTTTGATCCTGGAAAACTCAGATATGTAGTTCGTCCAAGCGTGTTGCTGCAATCTTGCTTCGTGAACCCCCGAGTTAAAGTCGTCCGTCACAATTACATGCCCGAGGATGTATAACGAGCCCTTCTTCAGCGAGTTGCAGAACTGGATTAGTCTGGTCTGACGCCTTGGGTCGTTGATGAGAAGGATGATGTGCGGTCGCCAGAACTTGATATGTTCCGGTCTGAGACGCAACAAGTACTTTCTCACCTGGTGATAGATGAGGTTCTGGGACACATCACCCCAGTGTTTTGGAGGACTGAGGTAGTGGATGAGCAAGAATAGCAAGACGAGAACCGATACTGCGATGGCGGCGTAAGTCTCATCAATGAAGAACATGGCAAAGGCCGACAGAATGCCTGCTGTGAACGCGGTTTGCCAGTTAAAGAATTTGAAACTCGGTCGGAAGTTGGGAGCAGAGCCAATCTTGAGGAGGAAGCAAGCGAGGTTCATGACGAAAAAGGTCATCTGATAGCCCATGGAGATGAAGGTGGCGATCTGGTTGAGATCGGCCAGAAGAGCCACCTGAGCAATGGCATATGTCAACAGCAGAGCATAGATGGGCTCATCACCGTGTTTCGTCCCCTTGCTAAAGAATGAGAGGCCGGGCAGAAGCTTGTCTCTGGCAAATGCCTGGAATAGCTTTGAGGCTCCAATGAGACCCATGAGAGCGGAGAAGAAGGTGACAGCACATTCGCCAGCGAGAATAACGGGCTGAGACAAGTTGGTGAGCGAGATGGCATTCGGATTTGCCAGAAATGAGGCGTGTGTTGTGCTCGCGGCCAGAGAAAGGATCACGATAAAGTAGACGATGAAAGTTGTCAACATGGCCCACAATGTTCCATGAGGGATCGATCTGCTTGGGTCTTTTAGATCCCCAGACATTGATGCTCCCGCAAAAATTCCAGAAGTAGCACTGAAGACATGTTAGTAAGTTTCAAGTTGGAATATTCGAGAGTCTGAAGCCGTACGGGAAAAGAATGCCGAAGAGGTCACGGAACGTCTCGAGACCTTTGAATGCGGGACTGCCAAAATGAGGAAGAAAGTTATCGGTCAACGTATCAAGGCTAAGGCCGGTAAAGTGAATGCCGAGCTCCTTATCGTGGAAAGGAGTCTTGAAGATGGCAGAAACTGGGATGCTGATAATGGCAAGACTCAGGATTGCCAGCAACGCGTTCGAGGCTCGAGAAAACGTGGCTGATCCAAGGAAGCAGAGACCAGTACAGAGAACAAGAGCCGCAGTCTGGAGGCCATAGCCAGTCCAATACCCCTGAGGAAAAGCTGAGCCCATGTTGAGGCGGATGCAGTCAATGAGACCAACAACGTTCATACTCGCGTTAAGGACCTGGGCGAGATAAAAGAGAATGCCAATGGAGCCGCCAAACTCGGGACCGAGAGATCGCGAAATGAGATAGTAGGCACCTCCGCCTTTGACTTCGCCATTCGAAGCAATTGCCGACAAAGAGAGGGTCGTCAAAAGATCGATGCAATATGCTGTGACGAGAAGCCCTTTGAGTGAGGTGAGTATATAACTGATGCGTTCATGACCTGATGATTGGACTTACCGAGAATGCCCATGAACCCGATGCTTCCAATGATGGTGCCAAACCGCAAGAACATTAGAATGCTTATGATGTTGAGAAAGACGGGGATGTAGACTCCGGACACGGTGCCCAGCTTGTGGTTGTGTCTGGGCTCCATCATGACAGACGCCCGCCGCTCCTGAAGCGTGCCTATACTGCCTCTTCCATGTCCTCCTCCATTATCGGTCCCCTTGCCGTCTGGCTGGTGAGGCGTCGTCATGATGTGGGCTCAGAGTGAGGAGAAGCCAACCAGACGAGCGGTCAGTAGCGACAGAAGCAGCCCGCGAGAGTAAGCGGGTGAAGCATCTAGACACACAAAGAGGGGAGAAGACACAAGTGACACTAAGGGAAAAAAGAGGAGAGAGAAATGGTAGTCAAGGTATGATATATTCCAGCCAAACCGTCGGGCAGATCAGGCAATCGGTCGTTAGTGCTCCTAGCTAAGCTGAAGCCTCCCCGTCTCGCATGCTGGTGTGGTTGGTGTGGTGGTCAAGGTGGATAACAGCCGAGTCGCCGCCTTTGGCGCAGCCGCAGCTCCGGCCCATCGTTTACGAATCCAAGACGATCTCGAGACGATCAAGACCAATCAGCGACGCCCTAGCAACCCCAGGGGACGCATTCCGAGCACGTTTGTAGGACAACTCGGCCGGGGGCTTTTCTTGGGCGGCGGATGTGGATGGGATGGCGGGAAACCCTGTGTGTGCGAGAGGTTGACACTTTTTCGCTTTAGGGGTCCACGGGGTCCATTCCCCGCTAAAGTCCCGTCCATTCCAGCGCCTGCCATGGATCCCGTCTTGTGTTGCCCAACATCTGCTGCCCAACGTCAGCTTGTGCTGCTCAGATCATGAAGAATCATGGATGTTTTGTCAATATCTTGATATCTACTCGAATGGAGACGAAAACATCTTCTCTGATCAGTGGGGAAGCGCGTCATGTGCAGAAAACGGCGCTTTATCTTGTTGTGCGAGTGCAGTATCGCGATACGCGCTGCATACGGGATCCTGCTGAATGACGTAGGCCACGGCTGGGTTACGGGTGGAGATGATCTTTCAAGTTTCATCCCTGGTAGGAAAAAACGTCGATAACTGAACCGAGGAGCGGAGAAGGCGGAGGAGGGGTTGAGGAAGATCACACTTGTCCCTCCGTCCAAGACGAACCAGTCACCAACGGAAGGGAGAGGGGATCGAGATCTTTAACAGAGGACTCGCGGCCTGGGAATGGCTTCACATGTCAAGGTGACCCGAGTCGATTCATCTGACCCCAACTGTGGGAATGATCGTGACACCCCCACGAGCCAGACTGACTGCAGCCGCCAGACAGGCAGATGTGACGCATTTCGATGGGGCACAATTGGACAGGGTCTGCACAGTCCTCAAGCCGGCGGCAGCAGGTAACCATGCATGTAATTCAGGCTATGAATGCAGAGGGAAGGTGAGGCCTTCAACCTAGGGTTTACTTGATATTGGGTTTAGTTTCCTATATCGCTCTATTCTGTGCGTGTGTTATAGGCACCAGTAGAAGCTCACATGGGCCAACTTGAATCTAGTGGACGGATACCAGCTATCCCAGTTGCTTCAGGGTTTGACAAACCTTGACTGGACTGGCCTACAAAGGGCCGACAATAGTTTCGAGTCAATCATTTGCCCTCTAGAATCGACGTGATTCTTTTCAAGGATCTCCGGAGCTTCCACAAACACGGTTCGCTGCTCTCACCACTCTCGTCTCGGGCGCTCTCCGTACATCTAGTCAGAACACGAACCAACCATCCACTTGCTCCCCTCTCAAGTAGCACTGCTGCAACATAAGATGACTCGTCCCTCTCACTCCCATCTCGCTGACTCGTGAGATATCCCCTCCTCTTGCCGCCTGCTGAATCTGCTAAGCTCCCGAGGTCGGTCACGGTGTGCAGTGGGGACCCGTTCAAGGCGTTGGATCTCACTCCCCTGGACTGATTCGCTTCCCGCGTCGAGTTGGGGGTCTCAGCACCTAACCCATCCACTAAAAGGCCCTAGCTAAGCCGGCATCTGCCTTAGTCACCAGACCCAAAACTGCGCCTGCGCCGCCCGAGGGCTTCATCCCGTCCACCAGGGCAGGGCAGCTTCCCACCCATCCCATCACCAGCTGAAGCGAACCTGCCTTTATCTCACACTCTCTTCCTCTCCAACCAAGCTCCAATTGACTCTGTCATCTGAGCCTGCGGTCCCCTCCGTCTTACATTTGTCCTCGCGACACTTTTGGTCATCATTCTTTGTCGTCATTGCTTTTACTGTACGGAGTACCGACTGCTGCTCTCGCTCTGCCTGGAGATAAGGACCTGGCTCTGCGTCATTCCTCGTCGCCATAGCTCTAGACTTTGACCGACCGTCAGGTTATGCGATAAGACCTCTTCTGGTCTGAATCACAGCAAACATGGCTTCACCGTCGAGAAATATCCTGGATCAACCGGCCAGATCAGCTTCGCCAGCTGGCGGCCAGCCTCGATCGTATTCCACTTCGGTTCCGCGAGCCGACTTGACGGCGCGACTTGCATCTCCCATCCCATCACAACAACTCGGCACACCGCCCCCAAGAGGAGCCTCGCCTCGTCCCGACGCGGGCGAACGCTCAGATGCCCTTGATGAGCTGACTCCTCTGATGGGAACTGGTACAAGTGTTCAAGGACCTGGTGTGTCTGCTCTCGCTGCAGCTCTCTCCAACTCTCTAGGCCAGTCTCCGCCGCGACACGGAACCCCAGCGCGTTTGGGAACACCTCCGATCCGAACGCAGTCTCCTGCCCTCGGCGGTCGAGGTTCAGGGACTCCGACCAACTATGGCTCCTTCGATTCAAGATCGCGGCCTGCGTTAGGCACTAGTGCGCCATACGAAGATCCCGAGATTGTCAAGCGTCATCTTGTCCAGCCGACGGATGAGAACTCGGTATCAGAAGAGTCATCGATCAAAGGAAACGCCAAAGGAAAACAGCCCGAGATTGGCGGAGCAGGTTTGCATGACGACGAATTCTCTAGCTTGCGATTGCAGGGCGGCGACGTCACACGCGGTATCTACAAGTGGACTGAGCAAGCTGAAGCGAAGGCCAAGAATCAGCGCAGCAAGAGTTTTGACCTGGGTAGACCCGAGCCCGAGGCAGAGGTCCTCGACATCAACTCGATCAAGGTGCCTGGTGGCTTCCGAAGAAACCACCTTCGACGCGTTGCCCGAAGTCCGAACGGTCAGGGAAGCCACCCTGAGGATGGCTACGATTCGCCCGCAGCCGGACAGCAGAGGCTGTTCACCTCGAGTTTCCTGGAGTTCTTGTCGATATACGGCCACTTCGCTGGTGAAGAGCTAGAGGAGGATGACGAAGACCTGGGCCCCAACGAATACTTCTCATCGGGAGAGGATACGGACGAATACGACTCGGCAGACGAGCGGGAACCTATGGAAGACAGCGCCCTATTGACTCCCTCGAGACGTAGGCGCAGACGAAAGGTTCGTGGCGGCAGCGGCAACAACAGTCCCATGAACGCGGCGCTTCTTCTCCTCAAGTCGTTCGTGGGTACTGGTGTACTGTTCCTCCCTCGCGCGTTTCTCAACGGAGGCATGCTCTTCAGCAACCTGGTCCTCTTTTTCGTTGCTGCGCTCAGCTATTACTGCTTCGTGCTCCTCGTCCGGACCCAGCTGAGAATCGGTGGTTCTTTTGGTGATCTGGGCGGCGCCCTCTACGGAAAGCACATGCGAACGCTTATTCTGGCATCCATCGTCATCAGCCAGATTGGCTTTGTGGCTGCCTACACCGTTTTCACTGCAGAAAACCTGCAAGCGTTTATCCGGGCCGTGTCCAACTGCAAGACGTCAATTAGCGTCCCATGGCTCATTCTGATGCAGATGGTCATCTTCCTGCCTTTCTCTCTCCTGAGAGACATTGGAAAGCTTGGATTCACGGCTCTTATTGCTGATGCCTTCATCCTTGTTGGACTGGCGTATCTTCTATACTACGATATCCTGACGCTCAACGAGAATGGTCTTGCCGACATTATCATGTTCAACGAGAAGGACTGGACTCTGTTTATTGGAACAGCCATTTTCACTTTCGAGGGTATCGGGCTTATTATTCCCGTGCAAGAGTCGATGAGGCACCCGGAGAAGTTTCCCAAGGTCTTACTTATCGTTATGATCATCATCACGGTGCTCTTTATTGGAATGGGCGCCATCTCGTATGCCGCGTACGGATCTCACACGGAAACTGTGGTGCTTCTCAACCTCCCTCAGGACAACAAGTTGGTCAACGGTGTCCAGTTCCTTTACTCGGTCGCCATCTTGCTCTCGACGCCCCTGCAGATCTTCCCGGCCATCCGTATCGCCGAGACGGAGCTGTTCACTCGCAGCGGCAAGTACAACCCTTGGATCAAGTGGCAGAAGAATATTTTCCGATTCTTTGTGGTGATGCTGTGCGCAGCCATTGCTTGGGGTGGAGCGGATCATCTCGACAAGTTTGTAGCTCTCGTGGGCAACTTTGCCTGTATCCCCTTGGTCTACATTTATCCGGTAAGTTATCCATCGATTCGTATAGTGATTCTGACGCTAACAACAACTAGCCCATGCTTCACTACAAGGCCGTCGCTCGCAACAAGTTCTGGAAGTGGTCTGATATGATCCTGTGTGTGTTTGGTTTCGTCGCCATGGCCTATGCCACGAGTCTCACTGTGCTGAGCTGGGCCAACGCCGACCCCAAGCCTCCGGGATACTGCGACAAGAAGGGTATGGGATTTGGATTCTAAGCTGTACACTCATTTGGTGTTGGTAGTAGTGGGCTTGCCTGGAGTATCTGTCTGGAGAGAGCAAGAGAGTCGCAAGGCTCATTGGTGTTGTACTCGAGATTGTCTGCACATAGCATTCTGGTTTACTTGATAGATTGTAGCATCTGGTATGGGTTGAAGGGAGTTGGAAGACAGCGTGGTTTCGTAATTTAGATGAATGTTAACCAAGGACTTGTTAGCATCCATGATCCATGTCATTCCTTCTCACATAATTAATCGTTTCTCTTGTCAATCTGTTTAGCAATTCTCCCTCGCTGATTCGGCATCATCGGTGGGGGCCGGCTCTTGATGCCGGAAAGTGGGGGATCGGTACTCGGAGACCGAGGCCCCGGTTCCACAAGCTCTCTCAATTGATGATGAAATTGTACTTGATAAGCACCGTCGCAAAAGCCCGGGCCGTGATACTCGGGGCTACCACACTATCCCCGTTCCGCCCTCCGCCTTAATTGGGTCTTGATGCCCGCGATGCCCACGGTCGCTTCTACACTCTTCACACATTGATCATGCCGCCCCGACCGTCGATACGTCTAGGCTTCGCCGGCCTCTCCCCGGCGCCTCGGAGGGCCTTTGCGCACAAGGCCCGGCATAGACATCCACCTCCGCCGCCGTTCAACACCGTACCTACATGCCCGGAGCCGACGTGTGGGTGCGCCGACACCCCCGCCATGCCGGAAGGTCTGCCGCTTGACCGTGAGGGACCCCTCAAGGCTGCTATTCCTGGGTATGCGGAGCAGGTGCTCGTTTGCACCGACAAGTCGGATTGGCCGTCGAGGATAGAGGAGGATAATAGCGGTGATAACTTGGCGGCGGATCTGAAGGAGTTGTTTGGACGGGGCGGGACATATAGTGATGTAAGTCTCCCTATCTGAACCACCCAAGCTCGTGCTAATTGGTACTATTTAGCCATTCCACAACGTCTCCGTCCTCAACTCTTCCTTCCCAAGTTCCATACCGCCCCGTGTCGAAGTCCAGACGACATCCGCGTACCTTCTCCCGAGCTTCAAATACGTGCCCTTCCTCCCGCGGATATCCTTCGACAGCGTCCAGGCCCTCGCCAAGGGCTTTCTACTACCCAAGAAGCTACACTCTGCACACGAAGGCCTCTCACCCATCCATCGCGACCGGCTCACACGCAAGGAGGCATACCAGGGACTGCTACCGGGAGTACAAGACGTGCGGGATGTGCTGGTGTTGATATGTGGACATGGAGGGCGGGATGCCAGATGTGGAATTATGGCGCCTGTATTGGAGACGGAGTTTAAAGAGAAGCTGAGGAGTGAGGGATTGGATGTGCTAGAAGGCGCTGTGCAAGTACCTATAGGCCTTGAGGAGGTGCAAAGGATACAAGGCGAAGCCGGTCCCGAAGGAACAACAGCAAGAGTCGGACGTATAAGTCACATCGGCGGACACAAGTTTGCGGGAAACGTCATCATCTACCTCCCGCCGCACATGAAGATGGGAGACATGCCGCATCCGCTGGCGGGGCATGGGATCTGGTACGGAAGAGTTGAGCCAAAAAATGTGGAGGGTATTGTGAAGGAGACTATATTGAAGGGGAATGTTGTCGCGGATATGTTTAGAGGTGGGATTGATGCTCAGCGGAGGATGCTGAGGATGTAAGCGTGGATGGATAGATGGATACCCAAAAGTGTATATAAAGCTTAAAGAGCTGAGAGGAAAATGTGTATACTAGAAATTATATCCTACTCTCAAGTAAGGGAATTCTTTACAACAATGTGTACATTGACTTGAATTGACAATGGTGAGTCGGCTTGTTGAGGCTATTCAGAGGCCTCACGTGACCGTACACTGATGACCCTCCCTCAGTGTTCCTCGGTTGAATCTCAACAACGGGGTATCTTAAGGAAACTCAACTGAGCAACGACAAGAAGCAACCAATCTTTATTTCCTTTATCGTCACTCATTTTCTCTTCTAATTTTCTGCCTTTTACTGGATATAAAGGCTTTATTCGAACCAGTGAAAACTTCTTCATCAAACTTGACACCTCACTCTCATCGCCGAGTAGCATCAATACGACATCATGGCAGCCCCTATGAGGATATATACAGGTGTATTACGGACCAGGGGTCAAGGGAGGAACTTTATAAACACACCTGGACCCCATTGGAGCAGGATCTTAACCCCTCGGCCCAGAGCCTTCAACTCTCCATCTCGAACTCTCTCAACCTCACGACACCCTCAAAGACCAGACTTTTCCGCCCCGAAACAAGCACGGGTCCTAACTCCTCTCATATTCATCAGCCTCATAATCGGCGGTGTCGGATACTACCTTGCCACGCCGCACTCTAAACCAGACACACTCAACGACATCTCGTTCGTGCCATACGCCATCACGCACCGCGAGGCCATCTCACCAACCTCGTTCGTCATCACTATAGTCCCGCGTAAACCCAACCCTTCACCGCCATACCTCACTCCCTCGGATACAAGCTCGCGATGGAGTCATCCCCTCTGGTCTGTCGAGTTCAAGCAGCCCGAGGTTCAGATCTCAAGGCATTACACGCCTCTGCCGCCTCTGGCGAGCGAGGACCCAGCTGATGGCGCTCTTCGCTTTTACATCCGTGCCGTCGGTGACGGTGAAATGTCTAACTACCTTGCCCGCCGACAGGTTGGACAGGACGTTTTCCTCCGCGGACCTCACATAGGCTTTGAGCTTGCTGAACGTCTAGGCGAGCATAAGCGCCTGGTGTTTCTCGCCGGCGGCACTGGGGTTGTCCCGGGCATGCAAGCTGCAAAGGCGGTCCTCGAAGCGAACCAAGATGCCAGTGTGGACTTGCTCTGGGCTGTGAGGAAGAGAGAAGAGATACAGAACAGCGCGGCTCCAAAGCAGTCATCATGGAAGTTCTGGCAGGAAAAGAAACCGACTACTCTTGGCCTCCAGGTTGAGAACCCCAGCCCTGTGACCAGGCGGTTACAGGATCTTAAGGCGACCTACGGTGATCGCCTAAGCATTCAAGTCGTGGTTGACGAGGAGGGTACCAAGTTCCAAGATAAGGACATCAAGAACGCCATCCTCGCCTCACCCAGCACTGCAGTTTTACCTAGCTCAGGCTGCCGCCTCCACGACCAGATGATGCACGTTCACGCTTCTGAGTTCGCCCTACCCGATGCCCCTGGATGTGCGTGTACGCCACCCGAGGGAACACCTCTTGGCAAGAACCTCTTCATCGTGTCCGGTCCTGACGGCTTCATTGAGCACTACGCTGGAGCTAAGATCTGGTTAGGCGGCCAGCAGACACAGGGACGCATTGGCGGTATTGCCGGCCAACTACAACGCCAGAATCCCACAATAGCACAAGATTGGCTAGTTCTCAAGATGTAGGGAGCACAAAGATATAAAAGCGTTGTATAATTTCTTGTATGATCGGGAGCACTCATAAGGAGGCATGCAATATCATCTATGGGATACAAAAAGAAACCTATAATTTTACTAGCAAAACACTGAGGGGGCACCGTCTACCGCATGATCCAACGCCAACACGCAAAAAACTCCAACCCATTTGATATGAGATGCTTTAGTGGCTCTGAACCTTTCTGTATGACGGAGGCTTCATCGTCCTCCTAATCAACTTGCCAGCATACGGCGGGATCAGTGAGATGGCGCCAATGGCTAGCACGCGCCAGACAAATCCCCTGTGATAAAGTCAGTATGGTGAATGTGTGATTAGACAAAAGGACTCACAAGGTGATCAAGAACTTGAGATCAAAGTACCCGCCGAGGAATGGTATCGAGCCAATGTACATAAGAAACGTGCCGACAATGCTGATAATCATGATAGGATGCCATGTAGTGATTTCAATAGCAACCATGAGCAGTTCGTTAAGGACGAGGACGGTGTAGCTGACGGCAACCATCTTGGGGCCGTCAACCTCGGTAAGGATCTGCGACAGGCCCTGGATCATGCCGCCCTGGTAGATGGACACAAAGACCCAGACGAAGAATGTCCTGTACGATAGGGAGCGTCCAGAGGTGAGCTCCTTGTACAATTCTGGGTACAGATTGGCGAGGTTCTCGTCGACATCCTTGTCTAGCACAAGCGACAAGACAGGGGCTGCAGTGTATACAGTGGCATAACCAACAAGAAGCCAGTCCTAATAATGGTCAGCATGGGAAGATATATGCTGAGTCAGGGGCAAACGAACCTTGTACAAGCCTTCAGGCTCAAACTTAATGGCGATACTGTACATAGTCTGGCACACAGCAATGATCAGACCACGGTGGATAACAAACTGGGCGAGCTTAGCGCTTCGCTTGTAGCTGTTTCGACCGTGCCAAACCAGGAGCTTGACGAGGTGGCAGAACTGCTCGATGGAAAAGTCGGCCGCCAGACTAGCCTGTCGACCCTCCTTACCGACGATACCGACACCGACATCAGCAGCCTGAATCATGGAGACATCGTTGCCACCATCGCCAATACAGCACACGCGCTTCTTAGTATACTCGCGGATGAGCTTGGCCACCTCGGCCTTCTGGTTGGGCGAGCAACGGCAAGCAACAACGGTAGGGAGCTGGACGGCGATGGAGATGAACTCGATTCGGAAGTGTGTCAGGAAGAGTGCCAGACTTTCGCCATCGATAAGTAGGCAGGCATCGGTCTTGCTGCGGAGGAAGTCGAGATGCTCCTGGGCGTTGTCCTTCTTCTTGAGCTTGGCCACTGTGTAGATGTATTGGCCGCGAGCAACCAACTTGGAGCTGACAGCCACACATCTTGCAGTTTCCACCTTGTCACCAGTCAACATCCAGATCTTGATACCAGCATTGCGGAGAAGCTCCAGAGATGGCTTGACGTCCTTCTGCAGCTTATCCTCAACACCAGTGACACCGATGAGTTCCAGATCACGCTCGAGGTAGTGCGATACAACTCGCTGCATGCCAGCGTCACGCCCGCTGATGGACAAGGACGCCTCCTGATATCGAGAAGAGAACTCTTGGTACTGCTGTGACGAAAGCTTCTTGCGGCCAACAACGAGGGTACGCAGACCTTCACGGGCCATGTTGGCCGTCTCTTCGTCAAGCCAGTCGTTGGCGGCCACGATGGAGCTCATGACGGTGTCGGCACCCTTTTGGAAGAACCAGATTTCTCCGCTCGAGAGGTCAGGGTTCTTGACGTTGACGTTCTCGTGGAAATGGACAATGATACCCATGCGCTTGCCTTCAGAGGTGAACGGGAAGACGTCAAGAATCCGTACTCGAACCACGGGTCTCTTGCTGCCAGTGAATTCCAGAACCATGCTCTTGCGGTCGCGATACACGAGTCTGAGGCCCACAGACTCTGTCCACTTGACAATAGCAATCTCATCAGGGGAGGATGCCTGGTAGCCAGTCACCTCCTTTCCATCCTCGATGTCCACAGTCGGTGTGACATTGTGGCAGAGCGCAAGAGCAAGTACGACATCACGGACTCGTGTACCAATCTCTCTCCTTGTGCGTGTTGTGCCCATGGTTGCAGTGCTCGAGTATGTTGATGATGGGGTGATAAGCATGTTGTTAGATGCGTGGTCCGTTGATGGCGGGATATAGAATCCTTGTCGTACATATGTCGAGACTTCATCCATTGCCTCGTTGGCATACGATACAGTGCCGACATGGATCTTTTTCATTTCCATCTCGTTCTGTGTGAGTGTGCCGGTCTTGTCGCTCAGGAGATACTCGATACGTCCAAGATCTTCAGGAATTGTACTCGTTCGAACAACCGCTCCAGGCATGCCTGGATCACGTTGGATGAACCAAGAATATGCGCTCTTGCCCATGTCGAGGTTGACACGGAGACTGATCGGGACAATGGTCGAGAAGAGGACCAGGAATCGCATAATCTTGACGTACCACACATTGCCTTCGGTAGTCCCAAAGCCCTCCAGCGCAACCAAGATGATGGAAAGAGCCAGTGTCAACGCGCAAAGAATCTTGGTCAACGAGTTGATCTCATATTCGAGCAAGCCGGTCTTTGATCGCGAGGGAGCTGTGGATAGAGCGGATCTCGTCTGAGGGCCGGTGTACATGATGACAGCCAAGGTAGTAGCTTGAGAGGCAATAACGGTGTTTGCCCAGGCCGTGTTGTCGATCGAGAGCGCAGCCGTTCGTGAAGCGTCAGAATCCTGAGCCATCGCGTGGTGCGCCAATGCTTCCTTGCGTGAGTCGAGGAGTTCAATGGTACCCAGGAACTCGTTGACCTTTCTATCAGGCTTGCCACCAGTAACACGAAGACGGACAAACTCCTCAGTTGGGAGGTTCTGGGTGAGCGGCGATGCAAGTCTCAGCTTCCAATCCGTCTCACCATCAAGCTGGTCAGTTCTGATAAAGGTCTCGCCTCCTGGTCCGTTTTCCTCTTCCTCGGGGGTATCTTCCGCAGGCTGCTTTCCCTTCCCAGCAGGGTCCGCTTCGCCGTCACCAAATGCCAACAGAGACTCCTCTTCGGCCGGCTCCTCGGGGATTGGGGCAGGGGTAGGCGCCTCGGAAGAGAAGCACTTTAGAATCACCACGTCGGCGGGCACTCGTTGGCCCTTGGTGAGCTTGAGTACGTCACCAACCTTCAAGTCCTTAGACTTGCGGCTGACCTCCACGACCCGAGAAGAAGGCGGGGGCGCCTGAGAATCATCCTCCTCGAGGATATCCGACAGACTGTCCCGGGCTCCCTTGGGTCTCTTGGATTGCTTCCGCAATAGCTCCGACTTGAGCATCTTTCGTTGTCGCAGAGGAGTCTGAGTTGAATCGGAATCCTGAAAAACAAGAATGTTGTACTCCTCCGAATTGGCTTCCGTATCTCTTCGTCGTCGGGCAATATCGTCAAACGCCTCCTTTCCCATGGTAATACATAGTACAAACGCCAAAGGGGCGATGTACGTCAACAGATAACCGATCCTGAGGGCGGGTATGGCCTGCGAAAGGGCCACGAGCAAAAAGTACATGTTGAAGAAGAAGGAGAATTCGTTGTACAGCGTGATAGGGAGGAACGTCAGGGCCGTGTACTTGGCATTGGATATGATGTTGTTCGGGAATCGTACGGGCTGTGTCGAGCCCACGGCCACATGTCGGGATGCGGAAGGGTCATCGTCTTCTTGGTCGTCGGCATCGTTGGGTTCGGGCTTCTTAGACCCCGACATGAAGCTCGGAAGTCGCAGGCGGGATGTGACGCGATCCGAGTTCATGGATCTCCGGCTTTGCGAAGCTTGGTCTCCCAGCAGCGGTCGGTCATCTTCGCTGTATCCGCTTCCCTCCGACCACCGCGGCCCATTGCCATCCTGCTCTCCCCCAACAGCGCCTGCGAATGCTCGTCGGTTCCATCTCTATCCTGGCCGAGGTCGCCGTACCCCCGGTTTCTCTTGCTGGCGCGCCGCAACCCACCCATGCGCAGATTCCGCAGGGCTATCCGCGATGTCTGAGGCTCAGCCGAGAGCCGGTCGTGGTTGGCCCTGGGAGCTGGGGATGTCGATATCGGGTCGAGCTCCTGGATGTCCAGTTCGAGGTCCGAGTCGGAATCATGCGCGGGGGAGTCGGGTGGATCGGACGATCGATATGAGGGTGAAGGAGTCATGCCTGGTCAAGCTCCAGGCGGTGGAGAGGTATGCGGAGGGTTGTCGAGGTGAAGGTGAAGGTGAAGATTGGGAGGTGGAGAGCTAGCGATTCTGCTCAGACATGCTGCGTCCAAGGTGCCACGGTGGTTGTGGATTCTCCCTTTATCTGGAAGGGTAGGTAGTCCGTACGCAGCTGTCGGTGTTTCGCTCTCCGCGGGTAGCGTAGTCGTCGTTTCTGTAGAGTTGGCTTGTCTTAAGTGTCGTCGGAGGCCGTCAATCTCCCTAGCTCTTATCCGTGTCGCATCGCAGGGTCCAAGTCGCAAAAAGGTCCACGCGTCTAGTGTCCGGCCGGCGAACTGATAGCAGCGTCTGCAAGGCAAAGCAAAGGCTCAAAGGTGTTGTCGGAAACAGATTCGTCTGTTATGATTCGAAATTCTTGGGGAATGGTGACTCGTGGCTTAGGGGACAGATCATTTGAAGTCACGTATTATCTTGTCGCAGCCTGCGCCAAGCGTCTCGGGGGCGACGTGCTGGTGCTGTAAGAGCGTTCCGCTGTCACCGGCGGTACTTGGAGGTACCTGAGACTCGGGGCCTTCTAATCTCTTCCGAAAGTATTTCTAGGTACTCACTGTGGGGCCAAGAGCTGCTCCTTGGAGGATTACGTGGAGGGCGGCGCTACCCTGAACAACCACGACATTCATGCTGCATTCAGTATTATTCTATTGGTGCATAAAGAAGCTGCCTAAATGTTTTGATGGGTTACTATGACTTGTATATGACGAGAAATCCATCCCTGAAAGATTGTTGAGAAGCAAAGATGTAATCAAAGGTGAGATTCTAAGTTCACACAAGGTCTCATGGGGTTATCATGAGAGCCATCAAACAACCCACGTGCTCGCCTCCCCAGACTAACGCCCAGACCCCTTACCTATCTACCCATGGAGTCCCATATCAACACCCATTGTTACATTTGCGTGAGCCTTCTTGTTTATACATCATTCATATCAATCCTTGTGAACCGCACCCCAATCTATCTATTGTGGTGGAAACGTAAAGCTCGGCTCCTCCAATAACTCCATCATCTGCTGGTTACTGTTGAACCACTCCTCCAGTTGTGCCGTGTTGCCCATCCACATCATGGTGTTTGCACCCCTTTGGCCTTCCGTTCCGTCTAGCATACCGGGATCTCCTAAAGGTTGAGAGAACGCACCGGCCTGAGCTGGACCTAGACTTGTTGGCTGCTGTTGCTGTCTATTGTCGATGTGAGCTGGTGGGAAGCCTAGCGCAGTGAGGTAGGTGTTCAACTCGGCGCTCGCCTGGGCCTGAGTCTGGTCTGCCGGCGGCGTGCATGTCCGAAACTCGATGTAGCGGAGCGCAACGGTATAGAGAACCTGGAATAAGCGGTGTGTCTTTGCTGCCGCCTCTGATAGAGTTACGGAGCTCTCAGTTGATGTGCAGAAGCTGTGGAGACGAGCAAGATCGGCCTGGTCCTGTGTCTCGATAACCTGGCAGAAGACGACGATGAAAGGGATAAAGGGGGCGAACAAGAGAGTCCTGGGCGTGTTAGTACCAATTGTTTGATCGAAAAGACACCCTGTCTGGGAATAACATCAAAGACCACTTACCAGTGAACGTAGGAGGGAAAGTAGAAAGAGTTATCCTTGCCCAAAAGGTCCATGCAGTCTTGGTGTCGCTGAAGCGTGGCACGCGCCGCCTCTACGCATTCTGGGATAAAGGTAGATCTTGAGTTTGCGGGGAGAGGACTGGCCCGGTAGATAAGAGTCAAGAGAGATAGCCGGAGCACATCATCAGAGACAATGACAAAGTCCATGAAGTAGGACCCCATTTTCTTCTTTGCCTCTTGTAGATGCTTTGCCTGCATTGCAACGTTAGATCCAAAGAGCTGAGGAAGACTGATGAAACAGGCAGAAAACTTACACTCAATATTGCAGACTTTTTCGAGATTCCCCGCATAGTGTTCACCAAGGTCTGGACTCGGTATCTTCGCACATCCTCGGGTTGGTTGATGGAGTCGGGACTGTACAACATTTCGTAGATCTGCCCCTGACATCGGGCCGTGGTAACCCAAAGAGCAGCAAAAGCCGCCAAAGGGGAATCGTCGATTTTCTCCGCGTCAGGGATGGGCACTGTGATGTCCCAGTCTTGAATGGTCGAAGCTCGACCAAGACGGAGCGACAAGCTCTTGTCAATAAAATAGACGTTCCAGAAGAGAAACTGCTTGCGCTCCGTTTCACGGGGATCGTCATTCTTCATGGTCGAGGCTCGATGGTATCCCAGCGTCTGACACAATTCTGAGGCCTTGCAAATAAGTGTCCATGAGAGCGATGGCTTCGAAATCTCGATAGCATGGAAGGCCTGAGACCTGTTAGTCTGTAGCAATTGTGGTGTTCTAGAACAGGATCGCATACCCCTAGCAAGAGAGCAGATATCATACTTGAAGTAAGGGGCAGATGGAAGGGTAGGTTGGCCAAAGCAGTTTCAAGGTTCCCCTGAAGCATCGGTATGTATCGTTCCAAGTCCTCGCGCTCATCCTTGTCTGTTGAGCGTTGTGCCCGTTCGAAGAAGAGGTAGAGGAGACCGGCATTTGTCAGGATAAAATCGGATTCAGAGAAATCCTCAACAAAGTAGACATTCATACAAACGCTCGAGAAACGCTCCAATGGCAAGAACGCATGAATCCAGGCGGATACTTCTGAAGGCTCGTCTAAGTGGTGACAGAATGTTAATACCAGAAGGTTGAACGCCAAGCGTAGGCGTATGACATGTCACTACTTACTTTCACACTGCCGTATTAGAGCGACGGCCTTTTGGATTGGTGGCATCTCGCTACCTTTGAGTGAAGGACGTGGAAATATCGTCGCGTTAGGATAGTTCATCTCTGTAGAGACCGTCTGCTGCTTTAAGGAAGTGACGATGTGGTGGAGTGAGTCCAGAGTCTCACGCAACTCAAGACTGGCGCCTTGTAAAGCCCCAGTGTTCACGGCATTCTTGAGGAACTCGTTTGCAAAAGCACCGTGGGCTGCCAGAGAAGATTCTCCTTCAACCACTGGACTGTCGGCTGCTGGCTGAGCAGCATGGCTAAATGGAGTCGAAACGGGCTGAGCCGAGGGCTGACCACCAGCCGTATCGGGACTTGGAGTATCTTTCTGGCTTGTTGGTGGTATAGAAGGCATGTTCATCTTCATGTCCCGCAAGAGCTGCGTGACCGCCTCAAGGCGGCGGTCAATGAGATCGATCTTCCTCTCACTAGGCACATGAAGATGAGCTGTCTGAACGTCCCCATGACGGCAAATGGAAGTGGCATGATGAACAAGAACAGATCGGCCAACGGACCGAACCGCAAGATCTGGAGCTGGCTGGGGAAACTCACTATTGGGCGGATAAGAGGATCCGGGTTCGCTTCTCCTTGGGGCGCGAGTCTTGGTGGGTGCAGGGGATCTTGGCGTGGATACAGTGAGAGCAGGGTGAGTTTCTGTCGCAGCGAATCTATGTACGTTGGTATCTTCTTAGCCATGATTATCGACCAGCATGGGATTCAGCCGCAGGCAAGCTAGGACCATGCTGTCGATGAGATGAGTCCTCAAGGTGGCCCCATGGCAAGGCGGCCGACTAGCTCTGTGGGTAACTGGAGCTCCCGCGAACCAACACCTGCATCACAGATTGATAAACGTACCTTTCGAGTCCGGCAGGCGTCGCACTAAGCAGATGTGAGCTGTGGAACGGCATGGGGGGTATAATAGAGTTGCTACGGCTGGGGCAGACTGACGGCTCGTCTAATGGTTGTACTAGAAGTGGCTTGTGGCTCGTCTGAGCCCTCATCAGGGCCATCGGCATCAATGCCAAGCTGAGACCGAAGATCATCCGCCATTGTTTGGAAACGTGAGTGAGGCTCAAAGGCGACGGGAATCACGGACAGCGTCTGGCAGGGAGCGGGGGGACGATAGCTAGGGTCGCTGTGGCACTGAAGAGGTCAGGTCGGTAGAGGGGATTGGGGGGGGGGAAGTCAAGGGAGGGCGAGACCGGACCCCGAGAAAATGAAATGCCGACGCCGTTTGTGCGGGATGGTGACTTACATGGCGTTTTGAAAGTCGTGATGGAGTTTGAGTGGAGTGGATAGAGGGCCAGGCTCTCAAAGGACGGGGACGGAACGCGCGGGGTCCGCGAGGGCAGTTTCTACCTCTGGGAGCTCGGGGCCTTGAGAGTGCGTGATGGCGGTGCCCGAGAAGACCGCAACCCGAGTTGACCAATCGGAATAAAGCACCGAAATGCTTGAACCCTTTCTCCAGAGTCGTCTCATTCGCAAGGATTGGGTGCCGAAAGCGACCCTGTCTTAATGGGCCCACACTTTGAAAACGGCGGCGACGCCTGTTTGTCCCTGAGAGGAAATCATCACGTCTTTCTGCAGGGCAAATTTCTATTTTTCCAATGTTGTTTGTCTCTCACGGTCTTGGCCCTCTGCCTTACGGGAGGCTCAGCGGGTCATCATGGTCACCGACCGAGGCCATGGCGTTTGGCCAAGCATCGAATCTCTCCAATGAGGCTCCGCTCGGATAGAATACGACGTAAACGAAGACGACGCCGGTGACTCTTTTTGACCTTGATATGGCGTTTTCTGCCCTGTCATGTCCAGGGACCGATGGCCAAGAGAATAAGACGGGCACAGTGGCTGCAATTAAACCCTTGAGCGTGAAGCTGTCTTGCTTCTGCTTACATCGCAATGCCTCGGTGTGTTGTGACCAACTGACGACCCAACGCCCCAGACAGTGACCGCAATAACGGGAGAAGCCTGTTCGAACGGGACCCAAGGGATCCGGCATCGCAGGGCTCTCCTGTATATCTTGCTCGGATAGCAGCTCCGGAAAGTGGTTTTTGTCCTCCAAATTCATTATCAATCGCAACCCCACCCAGCCCACTTCGGCAGCGGATCTGATAAAGGCAGCTAGCAGCGTGTGGCTTGCATCCGTTCACCAAAAGTGCCAAGAATCACGGTTCGTCCGTCCAGTCCAAGCTCGCTCACTCCACTCTCCATCGGGCTCCCATTTCAAGAAGAAAGTCCCTTTTCGCCTTCGTTGAAAAACTAGCGGTCCCCCTCGCTCTGCTCGTTGTGTGCTCCTCTTCGTTTTCTCTCTTTGTTGCGCTCAACCTAGGCTTTGTTTCTTCAAGTCATTGAACTGGCCTCTGTCTTATAAGTCGACCAATCTTTAAGTTTCTTCGACCAAGCATATTACCGGATCTGGAAACAACCAAATAAATCCCCGTCGCACATTTCTTGCGGCATTCGAGCCGCCTCTTGCCCGCCCAGCGTCTTTGAGGTCGCACACACAAAGACGAAGCCATGGCTCCAAGCATTAACGAGAAGGAGTTGGAGAAGGAGACGGGAGTTATTAATGCGCCTTCAACAAAATCTGAGGAGAATGTCGCCAAATCTGAAGATGCGGTTGTCAACGCAGAGGATGGCACCCCTGCCACTCCACCAGAGGAGGAGGAGGCAGAGGGTTCGTGGGCAGACTACAAGGTGAGTCCCGAGAAGAGTCTAGGAAATAGCTGTTGTTAACCGTTCCCAAAGCGAATCCTCACGTTTGGCAACGCGTCCGACTATACAATGCAAGGAATTGCAGTTGTTGCTGCCATTGCTTCAGGCGCTGGCATTGCCCTCCAGAACCTCATTCTGGGCGAGTTCATTACCACCATCACCGATTTTACTGCTGGAAAGTCTGAGCCTGCCAAGTTCAGAAGCGATGTTGCTGATCTAGCGTACGTCTACTCATATTTCCAACTCCAGGAGGCAATTTTTGCTAATGCTTCACAGCCTGTACTTTGTCTATCTCGGTATTGGTCGATTCGTGCTCTCTTACATTTGGAACACCCTTCTCACTTACACCTCGTATCGCGTTGTTCGAAACATTCGTCACGAGTATCTGCGCGCTGCTCTTCGTCAGGAGGTCGCGTACTATGACTTTGGCACCGGTGGCTCTATCGCTACCCAGGCCACGTCAAATGGTCGCTTGATCCAGGGAGGCATTGCCGAAAAGCTGGGCCTCACGTTCCAGGGCCTTTCAGCATTCGTCACTGCATTTATCGTCGCCTTTGTCGTCCAGTGGAAGCTCACCCTCATCTGCCTGTGCATCGCCCCAGCCACTATCATTGTCATGACAGTTGTCGCGACTATTGAGGCTGGTCACGAGGTCAAGATTCTCGAGATCAACGGCCAAGCAAACTCGCTCGCTGAAGGCATCCTGGCCAGCGTTCGCACCGTTCACGCCTTTGAGATGCGTGAGAGGCTCGTTGCCAAATTTGATAAGCACCTTGAGGAAGCTCACACAGTCGGCAAGAAGATTTCCCTTTACATGGGTCTCATGTTCTCGGGCGACTACACCATTATCTACCTCGGATTTGGTCTTGCTTTTTGGCAGGGTATTCACATGCTCTCCAAGGGAGAAATCACTAGCTCTGGCGACATCTTCACGTACGTCTTTCCATGTACCATGCTCTGCACATGCTAATAAGTCTAACCAGGGTGCTGCTCTCTGTTGTGATTGCTGCTGTCAACTTGACCCAGCTTGCCCCCTATTCGATCGACTTTAGCCGTGCCATGTCTGCTGGAGGACAGCTCTTCGCCCTCATCGACCGGCAATCTGCCATTGACCCTCTTGACAAGTCGGGCGAGGCTCCGTCCGAGACTGTTGGCCATGTTGAGTTGGAGAACATCACATTTGCCTATCCCACCCGGCCAGACACGATCGTGTTGGAGGACTTCTCGCTCAAGGTTCCTGCGGGCAAGGTCACCGCTTTGGTCGTAAGTAAGCCCCGAAGCCTGCGTTAATTGGTTTCTAACTCTTTTAGGGTCAATCGGGTTCTGGAAAGAGCACAATCGTAGGTCTTATTGAGAGATGGTACAACCCCAAGTCTGGTACAATTAAGCTGGATGGTCGCCCCATTGACCAGCTCAACCTGAACTGGCTGCGCAAGAATGTCCGTCTCGTACAACAGGAGCCCATCCTCTTTGAGGGATCTGTATTCGACAACATCAAGCATGGATTGGTTGGAACCGAGTGGGAAAACGCCCCCGCGGAGCAGCAGACGGAACGAATCCAGGAGGCCGCCAAGATGGCGTTTGCCCACGACTTCATCACCGAGCTGCCAGACGGTTACAACACCCAAATCGGACAACGTGGTGGACTGCTCTCTGGTGGTCAAAAGCAGAGAGTTGCCATCGCTCGCAGCGTCGTCTCACAGCCCAAGGTTCTTCTTCTTGACGAGGCCACGAGTGCCCTCGACCCCCATGCCGAGAGCGTCGTCCAGCAGGCCCTTGATCGGGCATCCGAGGGCCGTACCACTATTGTCATCGCCCATAAGCTCGCCACCATCCGCAAGGCCGATAACATCGTTGTCATGTCCAAGGGTGCCATCATTGAGCAGGGTACTCACGAGTCCCTCATCGCCGATGATGGTGCCTATGCCCGACTTGTTAAGATCCAGAACCTCGCCGTTTCCGGTGCCGCTTCCACCACCTCGACTGAGGTTGAAGAGGCCGAGTCTGAGGCTGCCGAGGATTCTATTGAGGCCTCTAAGACGCTCACCAAGTATGAAACTCATGTTGAGCAGCGAATGGAGAGCCAGAAGGAGCGCGATAACTATGACAACCACAAGCAAGCGGGTTTCGTCTCAGTTGTTTTCCGACTTATTCGCGAGAGTCCCGAGATGGCCTGGTCTTACTTTTTCGTCATGGCTGGAATCCTGGGAGGAGTCGCCGCCTTTCCTGGACAGGCTTTCCTACTCGCCAGTATGGTGGATGTCTTCACCTTGACTGGTTCTCGCCAGAGAGATCGCGGTGACTTCTTTGCCGCGATGTTCATCGTCATGGCGGCCGGTCTCTTCTTTTCCTACTTTGCTCTCGGCTACGCTACCAACAACATCGCCCATTTCCTGAGCCACAAGTTCCGAAAGCAGAGTCTCCATGATATGCTTCGCCAGGACCTTCAGTTCTTCGACCGAAAGGAGAACAACACTGGTGCCCTGGCCAGCCGTGTCGACTCCAACCCCCAGTCTGTCTTGGAACTGATGGGATTCAACATTGCTCTCATCCTGATTGCGGTCCTCAACCTGGTTGCCTGCAGTATTTTGGCCATTGTATACAGCTGGAAGCTTGGGTTGGTTGTTGTCTGCGCTGGACTCCCGCCTTTGGTCAGCTCCGGTTACCTCAAGATTCGCATGGACGCCAAGTTGGATCGTGACACGTCGAAGCGGTACTCGACAAGCGCGTCTATCGCCTCTGAAGCCGTTACCGCTATCCGGACTGTCTCGTCGTTGGCCATTGAGGAGTCTGTTTTGAACCAGTATGTCGGTGAGCTGAACCACGCCGTCTCTGGCTCCAAGAACGACCTCTTCCGAATCATGATCTTCTTTGCCCTCACACAATCCATCGAGTATTGGTTCCAGGCTCTCGGTTTCTGGTACGGCTGCCGTCTGCTCTCCTACGGCGATATCTCAATGTACAACTTCTTTGTCGCTTTCCTGGGTGTCTTTTACTCAGGCCAGGCCTCAGCCCAGCTCTTCCAGTTCTCGACCAGCATGACCAAGGGAATCAACGCTGCCAACTACATCTTCTGGCTGAACCAGCTCCAGCCTACCGTTCAGCCAACGCCCGAGAACCGCGACAACAGCCCCAAGCCGGGAAGCTCCGTTGCTCTCCACGACGTTCGTTTCTCTTACCCTCTTCGACCTCATGCACATGTCCTCCGCGGCATTGACCTGGAAGTCAAGCCTGGGCAGTTCGTGGCTTTGGTCGGTGCCTCTGGATGCGGCAAGTCTACCATGATTGCCATGCTGGAACGATTCTACGATCCGTCTAGCGGAACAATCAAGATTAGCGACATGGATCTTCCCGATATCAACCCGCGTCTCTACCGCCGCATCATTGGTCTCGTTCAGCAAGAGCCGACTCTGTTCCAGGGAACTATCCGAGAGAACATTGCCCTTGGTATCGACGACCCCGCTACCGAGGACAAGGACCCTGCCGCTTCCGTTTCGGATGAAAAGATCGAAGCAGCTCTTCGTGCTGCCAACGCCTGGGACTTTGTTTCGTCCCTCCCTGACGGTCTTAACACACAGGCTGGCTCGAACGGCGCGCAGCTATCAGGAGGTCAACGACAGCGAATCGCCATCGCTCGAGCTCTTATCCGAAACCCCAAGATTCTCTTGCTCGACGAGGCCACCAGTGCCCTTGATACAGAGAGTGAGAAGATCGTGCAGGGAGCTCTCGCCGAGGCAGCCAAGGAAGGAGACCGCATCACCATCGCCGTCGCTCACCGGCTGAGCACGATCAAGGACGCCGACAAGATCTGCGTCTTCCTTGGAGGCAAGATCGCAGAGGTGGGAACACACCAGGAGTTGATTGCACAGGGCGGGTTGTATCGGAAGATGTGTGAGGCACAGGCTCTGGACAGCTAATGAATGACTCGGCTCTTTGCTTTTGGCGGGAATTAAAAGGGAAAAGTACTAATTTGTAATGATGGCATAAAATACCCCCGGATCACGTATTCGTATCATACAATGAGATAGAATTTATTGTGAATTTTAGAATTTTAACATAAAAACATAAAAGTTAAAAACCCTCCAAGTCTTTGTGAGTGAAACAATAGCTGAGTGGTTGGGATGGGAATTCCAACTACCCCTCATCAGTCGTCCGGCCAAACAGACCCCGGAATGAAGCACGGCATGCACCCATCGTAAGGTCAAACCAGTCTCATGCGGTTGCGGGTGAGCATCTCATATGATGTGGTCAGCAGACGTCTAATCAAGCTCGACAATGGCGAAAGAGTTGGGACTAGATTCCAGTGGTTGATGGGGAACTCAGACACGGACCCGGATAATCTACGGAGCGTACGCTAGGCTGGCCCGGTTTGTCGTGGCGCGCGTGGCGGCCTCGGCCGACGAGTGGAGGAAAGCAGGGAAGGAACCAACGGGCGGTAGTTGCCTTTCCGGGCCCCAAATTTGGGTACATGCCAACTTGCACTTGCGATCTGTACTGTACTTCCAGAACGTTTCCCTTCCAACTCAACTCCATCCGACGCCGATTTTGTTTCCCCGGAAGACCATGGCGAGCCGCGCCTTTGACTGAAAGAGAAGACCCGATTCCATTCTTGTATACTAAGTACGCATCCCCTCTTTCCCGGGTTCATTTGCGCCCCATCTACCCCTGAAGTTGCGAGCCCTGCTCCAAGCTCCAGCGCGCAGATTAGCTCGCTAGCCCCTTTGCCTTTGCACCGGGACCCTTTTGCTGACACGATCGCGCAAAGTATTTGCTATTCACATTCAACCTCGACTTCTTTCTCAACTACGAGCCGACCGCCTGACTCGGCCTCGCGATGGCTTCAGAGTCGCCAAACGCGGCGTGGCATCCGGCTATGATGCCTAATGACTCCCATGCTCCCAGCTCCACCGAGGCTCCCGCGGATCCTGCACAGGCGACGTCATCAACAACAGACACGGCTGTGCAACCCAGCAAGCCTGCTGCTCAAGATACCCAGTCGCAACCCGAACAGAAGCCCTCTGAAGGAAGCGACGCTGCCAATGCTTGGTTCTCGCAAGATGGCGATGATGCCGGCGATTCTTGGTTAGCCTCGGAGGTTTCAGCACCTCAGCAACCCGAACCCGAACAGCTTCCCGATCAGGCTGCCCCTGAGAAGCCCAAGACAGAGACAGCTTCACCCTCAAAGGCGCCGACATCACAACACTCCAGCTCCATGTCCTTTGCCCGGACCGTGTCCCACGAAGTGAGCTTCAATGACGACGACGAAGGAGATTGGAGCCTTTCTCGCACAGACACCGACCCCTTTAAGTTTATGCCTCCTTCCGATAGAACAAACTCTTTTCCAGTTGTCCCCCCTATGCAGCCGAGCTCGGATACGCACGATCACCAGCCACTTCCCTCCAACCAGGCTTTGGATGTCTTGGAAGAGACGGAGAAGGATGTTGACGCGGAGGAGCAGGCGTACAAGCAGCAAGGTGCTATTGATGGATTGGACGCGCCGCGCCGTGGCCATTCCTCATCAATCTCCATTGGCGGAGAACTTAAGAGCCCCGAAGGCCAGGCCTCCGAGGCACGATTTGAGGAAGGCATTCCTTTGATTTCTCAGTCTGCAGAAAAGGAGGGACAAAGCAACGAACCCACTGGGGCCCTGAACTCTTTTGATGATGGAGATGCAGAGGACGAGGATTTCTTCAAGCAGGTGGAAGACGGCGGGAATGTTGTGCCTGATGAGGCGCCTGTTCCTTCTCTGGAGCGAAAGTCGACGATGCAAGTCATGGATTCGTTGAATACTGGCACGATTTCGCGACAACCCACGCTTGAGGAGACTCCCGAAGAGGACGAGGAGCCAGCCAAGCCTGCTGCTACTGAGCCGACCACTACTAACGCCGCCGGCAAGGAAGATTTGGAATCGAAGTGGGAACAAGCCTTCGCCGACGAGGATGATGAAGATTTCCTCCTTGAAGACACTGGTGCGGACGGAAAGCAGGTTGACCCGGCTGCCTTCTTTGGAAGCGATGATGAAGGCTTCTTGGAAGATGAAGAGCCAACTCCTGCTCCGGCGCCTGTTGCTGCACGCCAGCCCTCAGGACCCAACCCCTATGTCCCCCAGAAGCAGACAAACCAGCATGCGCCATCTCCATATGCTCCTAGCGCGCCGGCACCCGCTCCGGTCCAGGCTGCACCCATCCACCCTACTTCCGCTTACAATACCCCGGCTCCCGGAACAACTCCTATGGGGTCCGCTCCTCAATATGGCCGAGCCCCTCCAGTACGTCCTGAAATGCCCAAGGCACAGAGTTTCGCAGACAAGTCCAAGGGAGGCTATCACTCTCCATATGATCTCCCCACCGATCTTGTCACCAATGTGGTGAAGCCTCGGAAGCGGGCAAGCATGCAACAACTCTCCCAGGCGAACCATCTTCATGCCCCAGTTCAACCTCCCCCGCGAAGTGCCAGTGTTGGCATGCCTGGCCCTCCTACTAGGCTCACTCCTCCCTCCTCTAGCCATGGCCTGCCCAGCCAACACCCTCAGTCGCCCCCGAAACCTACAACGCCAGGACTCCAGCATCATGAGAACTTCTTCGAGGAACTGCCCATGACTTCCAGGCCACGTCCTAGCTCAAGGACAAGTCACAGGGGAGCTTCGCCAGCTCGCCAGCCACCAATGACCTATGGGACGCATGTTCCTTCGCCCTTGATGCCTTCAGCATCTGCAGTATCGACTCAGATGGCACCCCCGCCTCTCCCTGCTATGGCCGTTACACCCAGCCAAGCTCCTAGTCAGCCGTCAGCTGCTCCACAGCCGGGGACTAACCTGGTTGCTCCTGAGCGAGTCAGCCCCTACGCGGCTCTGGCCAATTCTGTCAACCATTTGCCTCCTCCATCTTCCAGTGCTTCTCGATATTCTCCTGCTCCCACCCACGCCGGGAGTCATACAGCACCACCTGCTCCGGCAAACAGCCGTTACTCCCCCGCTCCCCCGGCTACGAAATCGCACGGATCATATGGCCCAATCTCTGCATCTGCCGTTCCCGCGCCGATGCTGCCTCATCAGCCACGAACTTCCAGCCCGTTGACACATTGCGAGAGTTCCGGATTCGAACCAAGACTCAACCGGGTTTCATCTCTTCCTCCCACGCGCGAGGTAGAGGAGGAGGATGATCAGCCTACTCAAACTAGATCTTTGAGTGCTACTCATGCTCCTGCCCCCTACAGCGAGTCGAAGTATAACCCCGCGTCTCCTCCTAAGGTGCCCCGGCAGACGCCACCTCCCCCAAGCTATGCTTCGCAGTTTACGCTCTCTCCCCCGAAGCAGTCGGGACCATATGCACCCGTTGCTGCCCCAGCTGCGCCGGCTGGCTTCGTGCCACCTCCTCGAGCTCAGACGCAATCGCCAAGCACATCATTTGGCCACAAGCAAGCCCAGAGATCGGCCGACTCGACGCGTCGCCCCTCATCCGCGCATTCACATGGCTCTCCAGCTACGACAAAGCCGTCGTACGCCCCCTACGCTCCAGCGGCCCCCGCTGCACCGGCTGCTCCATCCGCCACATTTGCTCCTCGCACTCGGGGCCAGTCCATTAACATTAACATGAACATGGTTGCGCCTACCGATGGGCGGGAGAATGATCCTCTTCAGCGATGGAGAGGCGTTCCCGTCATTTCTTGGGGTGTTGGCGGCACCGTCGTCACATCATTCCCCAAGAGCATCCCGCGGTATGGCATGAACCAGTCTGTGCCAATGATTGTGCGGACTCCTGGAGAAGTCAAGATCCAGAACGTGAAGGACATTGAGCCACTTCAGGATCACTTGGCCAAGTTCCCCGGCCCCCTTAGGGGCAAGTCCAAGAAGAAGGAAACCATCACCTGGCTCAACACTGCTATCGAGGCGTTGGAAAAGGACCTGCCTGATCTGTCGTTCCATTCGCAGCTTTCTCTAGAGGTCAAGCGATCCATCGAGCGATTGCTTCTCTGGAAGATCCTTCGCATCTTCATTGAACATGATGGTGTTCTGGAGGGTAACGCCGCCGCTGAAAAGGCTGTTCGACTGGTTCTCTCCCCAGGCACAAAGACTCCCACTGCCGATGACGACGCACTTTTCCCTACTGCTAGCAGCCTCGGTGGTCAGCTTGCCTCAGTCACCTCGATGCAGTCTGATGGCGCTGATGTCTCAACCATGGAGCAGATTCGGCATTATCTGCTAAGGGGTGATCGCGAGAAGGCTGTTTGGGCCCTGGTCGACAAGCGACTTTGGGGGCATGCTATGCTCATCTCGCATACCGTAGAGGGAGACCTCTACAAGAGGGTGGCGCAGGAGTTCGTCCGCAAGGAAGTCAATTATCCTGGTCATGCCAATGAGTCTATGGCTGCGCTCTACAAGATCCTCTCTGGAAACTACGACGACTGTGTTGATGAGCTCGTCCCGGTGCATGCTCGAGCTGGCCTTCAGCTTGTGTCAACCAATGCGGGCTCAGGTCCTACCAAAGACACTCTCGACGGATTGGACAAGTGGCGAGAGACCCTGTCTCTTGTCCTTAGCAACCGAAGCGCTGAAGACACCCAGGGCTTGAATGCTCTTGGTAGTCTTTTGTCTAGCTATGGCCGGGCTGAGGCGGCTCACATCTGCTTCATGTTTGGCCGCAGTGGGTCCATCTTTGGAGGGCTGGACGATCCCAATGCCCACTTTGTTCTCCTTGGAGCGGACCACCGACAGCAGGCAGACCAGTTTGCAAAGGAGACAGAGGCTCTCCAACTCAGTGAGGTTTACGAGTACGGACTGTCGCTTGCAGGAGGTGTCCATGCCGCCGCTGGAGCTCCTCATCTGGCGGCTTATAAGCTTCAGCATGCTATGGTCCTTGCTGAGTATGGCCACCGGGATAAGGCTCTGCAGTACTGCGATGCTATCCTGACAGCTATTCACTCTCAGACCAAGCGGTCGCCTTATCACCACCCCATTCTGGAGACCGCTGTCGAGGACTTCATGATGCGATTGAAGCAGGCGCCGAAGGAAGATAGCGGTTCATGGATCTCGAAGCCTAGCATGAACAAGGTCTCGGACAGCATGTGGAACAGGTTCAACAAGTTTGTTGCGGGAGATGACAACGAGGAGAATGGAGCTGCTGGAGAGGCTGGACCATTCAACCGCCCCTCTGGCGAGTTCAGCCGGTCTCCCTCCGTTTCCAACTTTGACATCTATGCTCAACAGTCACCGAGCTTTGGCATGACCCCTGCTCAGCCGCCTCCCCAGGCGCCCATGAGCGCGGCCGCATCCAGATATGCCCCGGCTGCCGCTGCGGCTGGAGCTCCACCTGCTTCATCGAACCCTTATTCTCCCACTTCGCAGTACACGCCTGGAAGAACTTCGATGGATCGGGCCTCTAATGAGTATCCTCGGAACTCATACGAGCCCGCCTATCCTGGCGCTCCTTCAGCCGCCCCGGCTGCTTCAGGCGACAGCTACGTTCCCTCAGTTCCTCAGCCCCAGCAGAACAATGTTGGTGTTGAACCCTCCGGCCTGGCCCCGGCGGCTCAAATTACGCAGGCGTACTCGCCGGCTGGCTACCAACCTTACGGAATGCCAACGCAGACCAGCAACTCCACGGGTGACGATGACAAGTCTACAGAGCCCTCGCAACAAGGATTCCAGCCTCTTAGCTATGGTTACGAGCCCCCACAGATGAACTCGAACCCTCTGGAGCCCGAGACCCCGGGAAATGCAGGAGAGAGTAACAGTGGTGGATATGAACCTCCTTCATTCCAGCCCTACAGCTACGAACCTCCATCCTATGAGCCGGACCCCGAGCCGACAGCTGAGGGAGATGAGGATACACCTAAGCCCAAGAAGAAGAGCTTCATGGATGATGACGATGACGATTTCCCCTCGATGAAGCCCAAGGAAAAGACCAAGTCGGAGAAGGACCGCGAGAACGAGGAGATGTTCCGCAAGGCTGCTGAAGAAGATGGTAAGCAATCTACCCAGCATTATGATAGCAACCTACTAACAGTTGTATAGCCAAGCGTGCCGCTGCTCAGCAACCAGCCAAGAAGGGTTGGGGCTTCGGTGGATGGTTTGGAGGTGGCAAGAAGGCCACCCTCGAGACTCCTTCACCTGGCGAATCATCGCCTGGAAAGCCCATCCGTGCCAAGCTTGGTGAGGCCAGCAGTTTCGTGTACGACCCTGAACTCAAGCGATGGGTTAACAAGAAGCCTGGTGCTGAGAACACGCCTGCGAAGACGGCCACACCACCTCCTCCACGCGGTGGACCTCGATCTGTGTCGGGAACTCCTCCACCTCCCCCTGGAACCCCACCTCCGCTGGTGACCAGCAACAGCGCACCACCGCCGCTCATGCCTCCTAAGGTTCGGGCTGGTACGCCTGATCTGACAAGAACTGCTTCGTCCGACAGCCTGGCACCTCCTCCCATGCTCCGGTCTGTCTCCAACACCAGCAACGGCCCACCAAGCCGGCCTACTACGAGCATGAGCAACGCCAGCAGCATCGACGATTTGCTCAGCGTCCAGCCACGCAAGGCTAGCGACAAGAAGAAGCCACGAAAGAGTGGCCGTTACGTCGACGTCATGGCAAAGTAAAAGAAGGAAAGAGTTGTAATTCAGGGCATCAAGCATTTGTACCGATCTCGGCATCGGTAAGCTGTGTTCAGGCGTTATTTGGGGGGTTCATGTCTTGGATGAACCAATCTGTACTATAGACCATCGTTGTGTTTTATCATACTCTCAGTGGCGCCGAGGGAAGACTGGGCCTTGGTGGCTGTAATACGCCAGTTGTACACTTGAGGGAGTGGAAGAGGAGGACTTTTGACTTGTAATATTTTGGATCAGCGTCAAGATTAGAGATGGCGGCTCGAGACACGGTTATGACTCGAAAGCCCGGTATCAGATACGGAACGATAATGCGTTGAAGATTCATTTCTACCAGTTTGCTTGACTGTGTGCATAATATGTGACCTTGTACCCTTGCTCAAACACCAAGAATATCCTGCCCAACTCCATGATGAAAACGACCCAGGCCCTAAGATGCGTTTTGGGAACAACTCCAACGCCGAAATCACGTCAAGATCCTTTTCTCGATACTCAGATTAGACACTGTATGATTGAACATAGTACTGCTGTTGTTAGCATGTGCTGGAAGATATTTACAGGAGCACACTTACTGTCACGACGGAATCGTCTGCCGCAGCATCATCGTACTGGGGCACATATACATAGAGGATTAAAGCATGATCATCTGCAAAGCAAGCAATCACCCTACCCTCCAGTCGACCAACACTTAGGACGCGACTCCAGTCCTTGCCATCCACACGAACAGTGGCCCAACGATCTGGGCCGTCCTCACGGAACTTGGTACTGGGGTGTTCTTCAACAGGGCAGTCCAGCTGGGCAGGATCCAGCTCTGGGTTCTCCAAATTGGACCAGACACTGCAAATGTCAGTGTTTTCCGTCGCCATGCGAAGACGCAAACCACCGTGCATGTTGGCGCTAAGCTCGAGCTTTGGTGATTTTGTGGTGGTAGAGGACCCAGAGCTGGAGGCCATGGCAAGCTTGGTGAAGCGGTCCGAGATGGCCTTGAGCTGAAGGAGTGGTGGCAGCTGGATATGCACGTCTGGTTCACGCACTCGTGGTTGCATGATGGTTTCAACAGTCTCTGGATGGAGAACCCGCACGGGAATATCCTGCGTGATGATCTTTTCGTGCTCGCGTCTTAGGGAAGTTTCGAGGTTCTCAGCCTGGAACATGTCGTCATCATCAAAGGGATCATCTCCTGCACCAGTACCCGACGGCTTCGCAGCTCCTGGTACATTGGAAGGATTGGCAGTAGTTGTTGTGATGGTCATGGATAGCACGGGCAAGCCCTCCTTCTTTGTTAGGCGGAGAGAAGCGGATATGCTGTTGAGTGCGGACTTGAGGGCGCGTTGGAGGGGTTGAAGGGGAAGCTCTAGGTTGATGGTGTTGCCTGCTTCTGCGGATTGGATGTGATAGCCGTCAAAAATGAAGTCCATGGCAAGCGAGCTGGGCAGCTGTTAGCGGATCCAATGTGTTTTTCCGTCTGCGATGAAGACTGCAAGCACGTACGCCCAGACTTGCGATCCCATATCTGGGATGACGGTGAAGCGCGCCGTATCATCGCTCAAGCGCAGCCAGGCGATCTTCTCAAGAGAGCCGAGTGCAGCTGTGAGCTCTGCGAATGTTATGGTCAGTAGGAATCAACGAACCTAGGAAAAGTTAGAGACGAACTTGAAAAGGTGCGAATGTTTTTCAGCTCCGTGCGGAACCGCATTTTGAAGGGGCAGTTGTGAAGGTTGTGGTGATGGAATGGGAGTAAGTGGTAATGCTGAGGTTGTAAGTTGCAAGAGCCCAGCTCGACGACTGCCCCACCAAAGCTTCTAGAACCCCCCACCAACAACCTCCCGTAGACAAACAAACTTCAACCTACGCCTACACCTTCACCTTCACGCATTTCCCGTCCAACATCGCCTTCCCTCTCCCGAAAACGAAAGAATTCTTCTCCGCCGACACAAAACACCATGTCTCACATCTCGGCGGCCCAGGCGGGCCTCGCAGCCGTCGAAGCCAAGAAATGGGACGAAGCCCTCCCGCTGTTGTCAAAGGCCCTCCAGACCTCACCCAACCCAGCCTGGCTGATCGCCCGCTCCAAGGCCCTCATCGGCAAGAGCCAGTACCAAGAGGCCCTCGACGACGCAAACCTCGCCTGGCACACCGCCTACGAGCGCAACAAGCGACCCCTCCTCTCCGAGGCAAACTATCGCCGCGCCGTCGCTTACTTTCGCCTCGGGCAGTACGCCAACGCCGATGCGTGCTGCGTGTACGCTATTCGACTCATCAAGGGCCTTCCTGCTGTTGAGAAGGAGGATCCTGCCAAGGCTCTGACCGACGCCGATGGCTTTTATACTGTGACTTCGGAGGATGTGCAGCGCGAGGCTAGAGAGGAGGCGGAGCAGGAGACAGCCAAGAGTGCCGAAAGGGGCACGAACATGCTGGATGGCCTGGATCTTGGACCCAAGAACAAGGAGGCCAGAGCTGCCAGTTCTCTACGCTTCATGATCCTGGCCGCCATGGAGAGGCTTGAGAAGGACAACCCGGCGCGAAAGCTCACCACGAGCGCGAGGCCCGAGCAGAAGGACCTCGCGGATCTAAAGCTCCCGGATACAAAGCCTGCAGAGGCCCCGGTTGCCAAACCTGTCATCCCCGCCGATACCCAGCCGAGACTCCAGGACTTCCAGAGCGATGCCACCATGTCGGTGTCCATCTTTTCCAAGGGCGTGAGCAAGGAGAAGCTTCAGGTCGAGTTCAAGCCATTCTCGGTTCACCTCGATGCCATCATCTACCCCAACGGCGATACTCGGCCATTCGACCTTGAGCTCTGGGGTGAGATTGACCCTTCGGCTTCGAAGCATACGGTCACGCCCAACAAGGTTGAACTCAGCCTCCGAAAGAAGACTCCTGGAAAGTGGAAGCAACTCAAGGGCGATGGCAACAAGCCCGCTGCACCAGCTGCGTAAGTAGTCTCCCTCGTACATGTACTTGGATATGCTAACAATGGATAGGGCTGTCGAGACCCTGACAATATCCGAAAAGGCTCCAGAGCAGCCCAAGACCGAAGAGAAGCAAGAGTCGGCTCAGCCCACCGAGTCCAAGAAGGCTCCTGAGGCCTCCAATGCCGCTCACCAATACCCCTCTTCCTCCCGCACCGGACCCAAGAACTGGGACGCGCTGGGCGACGATGACGAAGCCGAGGACACTAGCGACGTCAACCTCTTCTTCAAGAAGCTGTACAAGGGCGCCACTCCTGAGCAGCAGCGTGCCATGATGAAGAGCTTCACCGAGAGCAACGGCACCAGCCTCAGCACCGACTGGAATGACGTTAAGAGTCGTACCGTGGAGACTGTGCCACCAGAGGGCGTCGAGGCTAAGAAGTGGTCGTAGGTGTCGCGATAGCTTACACGGATGATGAGCAATGAATTTGTTTGTAACTTTCGAAAGTTTGGCGCATAGGGGAAAAGGGGACGCCGGGAAAGCAACCGGCGTTTTTGTCATTGAGCTTTCATAGCCATGAATCAATCAATCAGTCTACAACTACAACTTGTCGCTATGCCATGTCCTATACATCATCTCCGCGCCTCGCTTTGCTTTAAACGTTCAACCGCTCATAATGCTCCTGTCCCAATCGTACAGCTCCCTTTGCCTTGAGATCCTCAACCGCACGGTCAACTTGTCCCTTGACCTTGTTGAACCACGGCGACGCCTTCAACTCTTGATCCTCAGCATCACGGCTCCATTCCTTTCCACCACGATACTCAGCTGCCAACCCCTCTGGCACATGCAGCACACGGCTCACAAGGTCCTCGCGGGCAATGTACGCACCCCTCAACCACCTCGATCCACCACCGACATCAAACGCCTTCCTCCCGTGCATAACCCGCAGGTTATCAAAAAGCACACACTCGCCCGGCGCCATCTTCATCTCAAACATTGCATCCGGATCATTAATCAACCCATCAAACAACTTGGCAGGCGCGAGCCACTCCCTCGCGTCCACGCTCGCAAGCTGGAACCGGTCCTGGAAGGGGGGACTCCAGTACACGGCGGCCATGTTTCCGTCCACGCCGACGTCAAAGAGGGATCGCTTCTGGCGGTAGAAGTAGCCGTGCTTCTCGTAGTGGTATGGAATGCGCACGCGGGCGAGGTTCTCCACGGCCGACGAGTTTTGCAGCCAGAGGAGTTTTCCGGCGCGGAGACCATCGCTGAAGAGAGATTCTCCACCGTTGCACGAGTTTTCGAGGCAGTGAAGCAGCTGAATCGCGGGAGGACTCTCAAGATACAAGAGATCCTGGTGAAGACCGAGATAACCACTGGTGTAAGCGACGTTTTCAGCATCGGGTTTCGCGCGGACGTCAAAAGTGCGTCCGTAAAACGTCTCCTTGATGTTGGCAATCTTTGTCGTGATGTCAACGATGGCGTTTTCGTCATGCGGCACGTTCTTGAGAAATACGAGACCAAGGCTGGCGAGGTCGAGGAGAGTATGCCAGAATGCGTCGCCGCCCTTGATAAACTCTGCATAGTCAATCTTGCGGATCCTCGACTCGATCGTCTGGGTGTCCCAGAATGTCCTTCCCGTCTTGGGATACACGGCGTCCTGTCGGGGATACGGGAGCCTCTCCACGTCGCGGTGTCCGAGGGCTGTCTCGATCGACTTCCAGGGGAGAACCATTTCGTGGCCACCCTCGGCGAGACGGGGGATATCGTTGCTGAACGAGATACCCACGCCAGCCTCGTCTAGTCGAATATCCTCGATGGCGATGTCGATGGGAATGTCGGTGGTCGCAAAGCTCTTTTGTCCAGACGCAGGATCAGTGCACTTAGGACAAGTACAGCTATCCCTCAAAACGACAGAGTCAAGCCTCGTCCATCCTCCATTCTTCCGATCCTCAATCTGTATGAACCTATCCCCGCTCGTCACAGTGACACCCTTGTCGGCGCCATCCAGTACAGTCCTGACCTCAAAGGCAGGAGGTGTGTCGAAGCTCTTGGTAGAGATGCTCCGTAGAGCCGGGAGCTTGAAGCCGTGATGCTGCCCATGAGCACTTGCAAGGGGACCACATCTTTGAAGAGCACCAAGACTGCGATGAGGGACTGAGAGGCCCAGACTTGAGCCGGCGACTCTTCTGAGGACTCGATGAGAGAACATGGCGTAGTGTCAAGTCCAGATTGACTCTAGGTTGTAAGCCCGCACTCGAGCTGGAACCAGTTCTTTATAAGAAGCAAAGAAAAAGCAAGTTATAAACAGCTCACTTGTTATCAATCACATCTACAAAAGCCCCCATCCAGAAACCATCATCGTACCTCGGCCAAAAGGGACGCAAAAGAGCTCCATGTGGGGTTCCTTCGGCCAAACCCCGCGTTTCTTGGACCCGTCGATAGCCTCAATCAGAAGCAAAAAAAAAAAGGAGAGAGCTCCGGACCCGGGATGGGATGCTCGGATGATGTTGAGGCTTACAGCTTGCAGCTCTAGGGACAAATCACGGATCATGCTGGCAGCAGGTCAAAGCAGCATGTCAGGTTGAGACCTGGGGAAACTCGGCTGTGTATGGCAAACGGCAATTGCACATCCAATCATGATACTTCGAGGCCCTCCAAAGGGACTTTTCGGCCGGCTGTTGTTTGAACTACATATCATACAGGCAGGGTAAAATGCAACCTGGAGCTCCACCAACGCCTTTTACCTTGTCATGTCAATGTCAAAGACTCCGCCCTTTGTCCGGCATATCTGTCCATGGTCCACGTGTACACATTCATACATAGCTAGCCTGTCTGGCTGCTTGATCTGGTAGTCTTGGTAGATTGTCTACCTGTTGCGATTGCTCGACCATCGCTTCACCATCACCTCTCTAACCTTGTACATCTTGAAAGCCTCGGCGATGCCTTTGTCCAGAGCCTCTTCAAACTTGGAAGGGGGTGGCACATCCACGTAGACCAGCACAAGGCTCTTGGTAACGTGCGAGAGAACTCGAACCGTACCATGCAGCCACTGCCAGGACTTTTGAGGGTTCTGCTTTCCGGACTCCTTCCATTGAGGATCCGAGTACGACGGGATGACAATCAAGCCAAACTCGGCGTGGTCAAACACCGGGCCTCGGGTGTAGAGCAGCCAGTCCACACCAAACTTGATGCCCCCGCGTGGCACCCATCCCAATGACCTGAAGTGGTGGTAGACAGCGTAGTGAACGAGAAAGTTGTCGTCGGGCTGCAGGGCGGGATCCTCCGGCTCAACGCGGGGTGGGAAGTACGAGTACTGCCGAAACAGCCTCAAAAGCTCCATTGAAGACAATCGGCTACCTGAGGTAGGGTCGTTGACTACCAATGCACCCAGGCCGAAGCTGAGAAAGAAGGCTTCCTCAGGCATCAACTGGAGGTGTTCCATGTTCTTAATCACGCGTTCCTCGCCAGAGCCAGATGCCTCTTCGGCAGTGGTCGCATTTCCGTTCAGCGAGACAGACGCTGCGGCATTAACATCCGCCAACCCGTTCTGCTTCGCATTCGCAGCTGCGTGTTGGGGGCTAGGAGGATCGCCAAGCCGGAAGGTTGTTGATTCGACATTAGGCGAAAACCGAACACTCTTCCGTCGCTTCAGCGGCTTCGAGTCGTCTGATTGGGTCGACAGGCTCGAGCTCGACACGCGAGTGTTAATAGAAATCTTGCCATTGGTAGCAGCCCCGTTCGACCCATTGGTGGACGAGTGCTCATCCGGGAACAGGGCGTCCCCATTGATAGCATTGCCATTGGCAAGGCTGTCCGAAGAAGCCGCTGCTGTAGCAAGAGCAAGGTCCGCCGGGGAGTTCGGGAGAGCCAAAAGCGCTCCCGGGCTAACCGGTGAGGCATAGACGGGCAGAGGCGTAGGGATGGAGATCGGCTTAATGGCCTTGGGCTGCGCAATCTCGGTTGGCTCCTCGGCCCGCGATTCTGGCTCCTTGGCTTCACGGGCTTTGGTCTTTCGAGCTTCAGCTTCCTTAGCTTCCTCGAGTCTCGTTTGACGAATTGCCTCTTGTTCAAGGCGAGCGCGTTCCCACTTGGCGCGCATACGCTCTTCTCGTCTTTGTACGGTCATGATCTCGCTGACGTGAGCATCCGCGAGACCTTGCCTGACCTTCTCGCGCTTCAGCCAGTTCGGCTCACTTCGACTAAGACTACCCTTTCCATAGAAGCCTTGCTCCCACAGGGCTCTAGTAGAGACTTCATCCGTGATATGGACCGAAGACGTAGCAGGAGACCACACTCCAAGATGCACAGCAGCCGGTTCCGCCGGAGGCGGAGACCAGAGCTGGCCTAACCAAGCGTATGCGACATGGAAGAAGGATACGGGGTTGTTTGGATAAAAGGTCGGAAGAGGAAATGTTCGGATCGGCGCTGGAAGGGCGTAGATCTGATGCAATGAAGGTCCTCGCTTCTGGGATTGCTGCGGTGCAGCAAGATCCGAGGTGGGCGGGGTACCGACAGGCTCTTTGGTTGATGATTGAATCTCAGCCATTTCTCGCCGGTGTCATCTTGGTCTGGGGAACTGTCAGCGCGAGTCTCGGATTGTGATGAACGAGTCAAGCAAATTGATAACAGCGTGTTGCTCAGATACCGTTGTAGTCTATAAATCAAGGCGTTCACAGAGGCCAAATGAATGGATCCTCTTAGCACAATGAAAGGTGTCATCATCGCAACAGGGGCACGCAAGGCTTCTGGAGAAGCGTGGGCAAGGACTTGGGCAGGAGAAGACGAGGAAAATTCGCCAGACATGAGAGTCAAACAAAAGAGAATGCCTACCTGTCTAGGACATCGCCCTGGCGGGACACTGGCTGAGGATCAATCCTCGTGGCCATTCACAGCGGCGCACTGTTCAACCTCTACAGGGAACAATGGCGATCGCTTTGAGTGTGAAGCCGGGGCGTCGAAGCGAAAAGTGCTTCGTGGGAGATGTGTTTGTGGTTGTTGAGAAGATGATGATGGGAGGAAATTAATTTCGGGCGGCTGAAAACTCGAGGTTTTCTTGAATTGGAGCTCCCCACTTTGATGCCTCGTGCGCAAGGCGTCAGGCTACGGAGCGGGCTGCTAAGAAATGCCCGAGGAGTGCCGAAAGGAAAAAATCACTCCGGCAAAGGGGATCCCAATCGCCTGAGATGGAAGATGGATTGCAGAGATGGCCAGTATAGATATCTTCCTGAAGCTTCATTTATTGAATTTTTAATATTTATTTTCCTCATTAGGCCATGTAGCAGTGGCAATCCTTCTCCTTCACTAGCACTCAAATTTGGATAAAATTCACATTGGTATAAAACACAGATACAAGTTATGGGGGCTTATGCCTTGCATAATGGATTAGAGCGCAATTTCCCGGTCCAAATGGGCGCTGCTGTCATCACCTTGCCAGCCACAGAAGCGTCTCCCATCTCAGTTGCACAGGTCAACAGCAAAACGATTTAAAAATCATAAGACACCATAGCTCTAGCTCTCTTAAATGCTGCTACTAGATACTAAGATATTACAAGAGGCTTATCATTTAATTTTCATATTTTATTATTTCCTTAGATTGCTATGCTTCCATAGCTACTCTTAGGTAACCATAAGCTGCTGTCTCTCACTGCCCGCGGGTGAAAGAGGGCCGGTCCTTCCACATAATTTCTATGGGTCGCGTCCCGCGCAGCATGTACCGCTCTCCCTCGACAACTTGCTCTCGACAACACTCAACACCCATGAGCTTGGTGCCTGGTCATATGAAGCCATGGATTCCTGGAGAGACATCTTCGCGCTCGGCTGGCTCATCCTAGCCGGCGTCGTCGTTCTAATAGTCTGCATAGGATTGCGCTCAATGTAAGTCGTCATTCACTACCTACCTACCCTTAGCTCTAGCTGACACGCAGCAGCTCCAGACACTTCAAGCACCCCCCAGGCCCTCCAGTCTCTCCTGGTCTCGGCCAAAACGCGCCGCATGTCACGATAATTCGGCCGGTCAAGGGCGTCGAGCCCAGACTCTACGATTGCATCGCCGCCTCGTTCCGCCAGGCATACCCCCAGGACAAGATCTCGATCCGCCTTTGCCTCGAAGATGACAGCGATCCGGCGTACCCGATCCTCCAGAAGGTCATCGATGACTTTCCCACATTCGACGCCCGTATACTGCTCGAGAGGGATGATTCTGTGCTGGGCGAGACGATCAACATGGGCCCCAATCCCAAGATTCGCAATCTGAGCCGAGCGTACCGAGAGGCCAAGGGAGACATCATCTGGATCGCTGACTGCAACGTCTGGATGGCCAAGGATGTCCTAGGACGCATGGTGGACAAGCTCATGGGCTATAAGTTGGGCGGCGGCTCGAAACCATACAAGTTTGTCCACCAGCTGCCCATCGTTGTTGACCTGGTCGACTACTCGAGGCCCCTTGCAGCGGATGGCCAAGCTCTGTTGGCCTCTTCATCTGAGGAGGGCTTTGCTTCGGACCCCATTGTCGATGAGGACTCGGGAGAGACACCAACAGTCTGGTCCCAGGGTGGAGGGCGTCTCGACGAGATGTTCATGGCCACGTCGCACTCCAAGTTCTACAGCGCTATCAACACTGTCGGCGTTGCACCTTGTGCTGTTGGAAAGAGCAACATGTTTCGCAAATCTCAGCTGGACCATGCCACTGATCCCATTCTGAACCCTAGCCTACCCCAAGACCAGAACCTGCCAACCGGCGTCGACTTTTTCTCTCACAACATTTGCGAAGACCACCTGATCGGTGACCTATTATGGAACACCCACTTTCCCGGCTTCAGAAAACATGGACTCGTCTGGGGCGACCTTGCTGTACAGCCCATGTCGGGAATGTCTGTTGCCGCGTACGCTGCAAGGCGGTGTCGGTGGCTGAGGGCTCGAAAGTATACTGTACTTTCAGCAACCCTGCTCGAGCCGTTTACAGAGTCTTTCCTCTTTTCCACGTATCTTTCATATGGAATTACAACCTTGACCTATTTAAACGAAACATGGGGCATTCCTCAGACTTGGAAGGCAATGGCAATCACTTGGCTTCTCTCGATCACGATCTGGATGATTGTGGATTGGTTCAACTTTAGCTGCTTGCACTCTGGTAACACCATCGAGACAGACGAACATACACCTTGCTTCGCCAAGGGCTTTGCCTCTTCAGAAGGTCTTCCAAGCAGGCGGTTCTCAGAGTTTGTGCCAGCATGGATTGGACGAGAAGCCCTGGCGTTTCCCATTTGGGCATGGGCCGTTCTGTGCGGAAACACGGTGAATTGGCGAGGCAAGGAGTTTTACATTCGCTTTGATACGACAGTGTATGCAGTCGACTCTGAGGAACGCACTAGGGATGTCAGGACACCAGAGTTGGAGAGGGGAACGTCACGAAACAAGCATCGGGTTGATTAGACGAGACGACGAGAACATGAATGCTATCGGCATAGGTTTAAAAGAGAAGGAATCAGCGAATAACGAGTTACAAAACGGCATGATCATGGACATGATAGATAGAACAGCGGATAAAAAGACATCGGATAAGACAAGAATAGAAGCTTGACTTTTAATGCAGCTGCTAAACATGGTTCCAGAGTTGTGCCTGAACATGTCGATGGATATCATGTGGAGATTCAGGAGACAGGATGCTCACTGGCTTTCTCGGATCCCTGATCATATCCTGTAGACCAACCAAGGATTGCTTCTTGAGGTTTCGATTTCGAGAGCGTGAGGTTCTGCGGGCGACCTTCAACTCTCGTCGGGCCCCTGAGTCATGGCAGGCTACAGCCAAGTGCTACTACTCACACAGCATGCGATCCAGGCGTTGACGTCTTCCGTCATTACCAGAAACACACAATTTGGCTAGTCCGCGGTGTATGTGCCATTTCCAGCCATGATACAGCTTCTGACCTTCGGCCCCCGGTCCTGTTGGAACCTCCAACCTGTGCGAGATCCCAACAGACATATGCGCAAGGCTTCCTGTATCTCTTGTATCTTTTTTCTATCTCTAAGATTATCATTATATCATCTAACAAGCAACGGCTCGTAAATCTATCCGCTCTTCTCGTAGACAAACGCATCCAGCTCATCATAAGTCTTCTCCAGGTCGTCGTTGACGAGGATCTTATCAAACTTGGCCGACTCGGCCCAGGCGAGCTCGTCCTTGGCCCGCGCGAGACGCTGCTGGATGCTGTCCTCGGTCTCGGTGCCGCGGCCTCGCAGGCGCTTCTCGAGCTCCTCGTTGTCAGGGGGTGCGACGAAGACGTAGCGAGCGTCGATGCTAGAGGCCTTGACCTGCTTGACGCCCTCCATCTCGATGTCTAGAACTACGACTCGGCCCTTGGCTGTCTGCTCTTCGATCGTCGCCTTGCTCGTGCCGTAGAGGTTGCTTCCGAACTGAGCGCTGCAGTTGACACAAAGGTCAGTATGTATACTCCTCTACCCCGCCAGATTTCTCGACTTACTGCTCGACAAATCCGTCCTTGGCAATCAACTCCCGGAAAGCCTCCTTGGTAACAAAGTGGTACTCAACACCATCAGTCTCGCCATTTCGAGGACCGCGAGTCGTGTGCGACACAGACAGAGTGAAAATATCGGGGTGGCGGCTGAAGAGAAGCTTGATCAGCGTGCCCTTGCCGACACCGCTGGGGCCGCAAATGACGAGGGGTCGACGGTCGGAGGGAGAAGCCATTGTGAAGAAGCGCCTGGATAATTAGAGGAGGGGAATCAAAGGGAGTATAGGGTTCATATTTACCTTGGGGTTTGAAAGACGGGAAATTGCTTGACGGCGACGGTTGTATTGCGCTTCACACAACCTGGAAACCACCGCATTTGTCCTTTTGTTGTTTTGGATCCTTATTCCGCCTTTAGCCTTTTCTTGCACATGATTGGCCTTTTGCGGGACGGTAGGTATTCACGTGACTTGGTCGAGTCAGGTACAGTCTAACTCAACGGTCTCTCGCCTGCCTGGGGTGTAGATACTATACTTGTAGGTCTTTGAGATCGAGTACTATTGTTAATCTAGGTAGTTAAGTTGATTCCTTGGATATCGTGGTTATGTTGAACTGGAACTTGCTTAAGAACTGTGCTGTGTCCACGATGAATTTGGTTGAGCTCGCAACCGGATGCTGTCAAGCTTGCAGCGCAGAACCACGGAATGGCGAAACTCTGAGCGTTCAATATCAGAAAAGAAGCTCAATTATCGATACTAAATAGAATTACAGCCGTTATTCGGCCTATGCTCTATCTTTCTATAGAGCCCCCTCTCTTCAGACAATCCCAAAACTTGAGTGTTAGCCAACTCTCCTACCCTGAACCAGAGCCGCCCCCGCACAGTGCGGAAAATGCGGGGCATCTGCGCACACAGTCCCCTCACCTCGTCGCAAAATTTCGAGGCGATCCATGAAAACATCACCAAGCACAACCCTCAAGATGGCACCCAAACTCACAGAAGAAGAGATTGATGATCTCATCTACTTTGCTCGAGCCGGCGAGCAGCAGGACTTGACCGAGACCATCAAGTCTCTGGCCGAGCGGGAGAAGGCTGACCCCGCTGAGATTGTGGCTGCTGCTCAAGATGAAGCCAAGGCTACTCCTCTGCATATGGCAGCGGGAAATGGACATTTAGGTATGCGGGACTTGGTTTTCTTTTGAATTATAGTCAATTTGAATGAGTATTACAGGATTTTGGGTCATTTCTAACTAACAATCCTATAGAAATCGTCAGACAACTCATCCAATACTTTGACAACCGGCCAAAGGAGCAGAAGCAAGCCTTCCTGGACGAGGCAAACGAGCACGGCAACACGGGTCTCCACTGGGCAGCCCTGGGCGGACATCTCGACATAGTCAAGCTGCTTATGGAGCAGGGTGCATCCCCGGCGCTGGCAAATGAGCGGGACTATGTTCCCCTCGATCTCGCTCTCTTCAACAACAAGACGGCAGTGTCTGATTACTTCTTGGCTTCGATCCGTTCCATGGAGGAGGAGAATAAGGAGGAGGGCCTGAAGGAGGAGGGTACCAAGGGAGAGGGTTCCAAGGAGGAGTCTGCGGATAGCAAGGACAAGGACGTCGAGATGACCTAGAGCTGCACTATCACCGAGGGTTTTGGGCATTGGCTTATGAGGAAAGGACCGAAGAGCAAAAAGGATGATAGAATATTGAGCAAGGAAAAGCAGGGCCATTTGGGATAAAAAGGGATGCCGGGGAATGTTTGATGGTGGGAACTCAGAGGTGCTTGCACATCCAACATTGACAAAAACAAGGAGTTACAGGTAGAGGGAAACATGATACTTTGAAAACGTATGACAATCAAGTGCCAGAACGCCCTAATGGAGAGTGCCCGAGATTCATTCAGATTCAGTAGAATATCAAAGAGGTGATATGAAAGGTGTGATGATCCTGGGCTCTTTTCTGGCAAGTTGTGGGCTTGATCTTTCGGGTCAGCGCAGATGGATTCTTTCAACTATTAGCAAAGGTCCAAAACCCTTCTATGGGTAACCGCCAACGTTCAAAGAGTCAAAGGATCGGTTGCTCAGGGTTTGAATGGCACAAACCCCTCACCAGCCCCAAGGATTGAGATCTCGAAAACCTGCAGAGCAATCATATTGTCGATAAGGCTATGAATAATGAAGAATGAGAGAATTTAAAGTCCTCTGGTAACAGGACCAACCCATCTTGAGATTGGCTGACTCTGCTCGGACCATTGCTTGGGGAGATGTGCTGCCTGCAGATGCTGTGACACAACATTACGCTCCTCGTATGAGAAGAAAATAGTATGTTTGAAGATTCATAGTATTACAAACAGACCTTCTCGATATGTTATTTAGTTGCCATCGTTGAATGGTTCATGGAGGAAAATCCTCGACGTTTGAGCAGGCTGCCATGGACGAGGGGAAATACAAACAGAGCACAGGCTATCCTCTGCCTGTGCCTGGAAGAATTAATCTGCCACGCTAAAATCAGAAAATCAGAGCTGAACGGTAAACTGGGCATGATTTCATTGAACTTGGCTCTCTATCAGGGTGACCCGATTCCTCTATCGCCTCTTCACCCATCCATTTCCCACCACATATCGCTTGCCTCGAAATCTTGACAACCGTTGTCACCAAGAAACCAAAGCTCGTCAAGATGTGCAAGCTTCTGGAAATCGAGTATTCCTGCTCCCACGGAGCCAAGCGCCACTGCCAGAGAATCGATGCCCTCTGCAGCTGCGATAACCCTCTGGCCTGCATGGTCGGTGATATGCAGCTCGGCGACCACCACAAGACGAAGATCCAAGATTTGAGCGAAGAGAGCTTCAAAGTCGTCAAGGTTAATGGCGTTTGCGACGAGTGCGCGCAAAAGATGGCTCTGGAGATTGGAGAAAAGGATAGGATGTTTGGGGAACTCGAGACCAGCCTTGAAGAGATCAACAAAGATCTGAGCCTACTCGCTCTCACAGGCCCAGCCAACGGACAAGACACCAAGAGACACAAGATGCATCGCCGAGAAGTCACGGCCACCAAGATCCAGCACACGCCTCATGACTCGGACTGGATCTGCGCCAACGGATCATGCCAGGGACGCGTCACCTTCTCCATCGACGGACGCCGCGGCCGGTTCTGCCAGAAGCACACCTGCGCAGCTCAAGACTGGGGATGCATCTCTGGTGTTGCGACCAAGCTCAACAGCCCGCAGTTTTCCATCTACTGCCACGTCCACACGTGTACTAAGGCGGGATGCGGCATGAGAATCGCTCATGACTCGGCCATCTACTGCTGCACCCACTCCCACATCCCTGATCTTGTTCATTAGGCGGAGAAGAGGGAGCTGGCACCTGGGTTTCTCTATACAGAGGTAAGGGATATTGCACGTTTTGATGGCCTACCCCTGATAGCCTGATAGATTCGAGTGGGCGATGGCGACGAGGGGCGGGGAGGGGATGGGCCGCTTCTTCCTTGAGAAGCTGAGGTTGGTAAGTACTATTCCCGAGATGTAGACATACCTCTGACAAGAAGATAGGTACCTAGTTTGCGACTGTCATTTCCAAGAAATCTCAGACATATCTGAAGAGTATGAGGGTATCTTGCCCTAATGGTAGTCATAAAATACTCTGACATAATAAAATAATACAAGTTGTACAGTAAAAGTTTCTGAGGAGTCAGAGCTAAACCTGGTCCCTTTGGCACTTCGTCTACGTAGCTCCTCTTGACATCAAAAGACCACTGCCGACAGCGTCAATAGTCAAAGAGACGAGAAATTGTGATAGATTCGGCCGCAAGTTGTCCCGTAAACATGCTGCGGATGATGGTCCTCTTGAAAGATACGCAATCCCCAGCAGCATAGATGCCCTTCTCCGTTGTTTCCATACTCGAAGGATCTACCTTGATCAGCCCTCCATCCGTGAGTTGTATATGCAGATCCTGAACAAAGTCCAGGTTAAGTTTGCCCGTGGGCAAGTGGAACATGAAGGAGTGTTTGGAATCCTTGCCGTCGGCGAAAAAGATGACGATCTTGTGCGACTGAGCGTAACCCTTGCTGCTCTTGCGGCTCCGGACCTCAATTGCATGTAGCTTGGAGATCCTCCGGTTGTCGACCCTGACCTTTTTTTGTAACTCTGTCGTGACTTCGTACAAGAGGTGCCGTGATATATCGTCTGATAGTTTGAGGTTGTGGTTGGTGTAGATGGTGACTCTATCCGTGTAGTGGAGGGCCATGCGTGCGAGGTGCATGGCGGCAAGGACCGAGCCGGAGGCATCTGTGGCGAGCACGGCTGACGAATATGCTCCCAAGTTGCCTTTGCTTCCGTCTGATAGGGGATCATTGAAGCTGTCGACGACTTGTTAGTTGGAACAGGAGAAAGGACATGGGAATGATATTGGGGAACGAGATGGAGAACGAAAAAAAGGGGGTGTCGTTCGTCTGACTTACAGAACCTTCATCCAGGCGTCCTTGTACCCTGGAATATTTGGGTACATTATCTCATATCCAGGAGCCAAGAGTATTCTCCTCGCGCGGACCCTCCTCCCTTCAGCCTCAACCACGAAATGCCCATGACGTCCAGGTTTGGTGCGTACGATGTTGAAGACCTCGCCGATAAAGTGATTCACATTGTCGTAACCATCAAGGCTCTTTAACATGAAGGGCTTCAACTTGTCAGGAGCCCTCATTTCGTCAGGAATAGGCATCCTCGTGAGCCATGTGCCGTTGTCCAGGGCGCCGCGGCCCCTGTCGAGGACGGCAACGCGCAGTTGTTGCTGAGCGAGGCTGACGGCGGCTGCGATACCCGACGGGCCGGCCCCGACGATGCAGGCGTCGTACATGCGCGACCTGGCGAGGACGACTGTCGCGAAGCAGAAGAGGACGATGCTGGTTGTTAACATGTTGGGGTGTGACTGAGGTTGATTACTGTGCTCTTTGATGTACCCGATGCCTTCTGCCAGAGACCTGTACCTTTATTGAGCAAAAATAACAAGAGATGCATGGGCCATGATGAAGAGACGTGTACTTAACTCAAAATCCCCCTCTTGAACATGCGAACGTTTGCAGAGAGTAGTTTTCATCTGTAACACCTGCCGGATAACAACGGTCACTGATAACAACCTCATGGCACGGGACAGAAGAACGGTAGAAATGGGTACCTAACTCCTCTCAGGTAGTACAAGTAAATTCACATAAACTATCATGAAATAACTGAAAAGATGTTGTAATAAAAGGATAAATACTTTATCAACTACCGTCACTCTCTGTGCCACTTCTGCCTGCTCCGGGATGTCTTCAACATTACCTCCCGCCCTCAACGAAGGAAATCGCAACTTCGACTATGTAACTCGTTAGATCAAGCTACACTGATAACTGTCCGAAATATTTTTCAAAGATTATTTGACCGTCTATCCCTCCGGATTCTCTCCATCACGGAGTCTTGTTCGGGGCCCACTCTGTTAGTGTCCGACCCTTCGGCGGCCGAGAGAACGGACCCGGATACATTCACGGTGACTTTTTCGGTGACCGACCAAAGAACAACGGACCGAAAGACCAAGCAACCCTCTTGTCCCTTCCATATTTTTTGAGTTTTAAAAAACCGGCTTCTTCCTCTTTCGTATCGGCATCCTCCAGATCAAATCTACCGCTCTGGTTTGACATTGTGCCAAGACTTTTCATTCTCCACCGTTGAGATGGATCACGAAGGACCTATGGAAGAGATTCCCCACAGCCATCATCACCACCATCACCTTCAATATCATACTCATCATCACCATCATGGACCTCCTCATGATCCTGATATGACTCTCGGAGAGCAGAACAAGGTTCACTTCAAGTATGTGCCTATACATACCCGGTCAATCATCATACTGACTTGCCCCAGCAATGTTGCTCCCGCTGTGTTTCAGTGGCCTTGGATCGTGGAGCTGTGCAATCAGATCACGAGGGAGCTCCGTGCAAACATTGATTGGATTGGAATCCAACCTCCGTCAACTAGACCTACTAAAATCTTGGATTACGCCTGTGGAAACGGCGTTGCATCTCGAGTACGTGCCTTACCAACGCCAAGCCCTTGATCAGCACTGACGTGAACAGGCTCTAGCACCGTTCGTTTCAAGTGTCCGAGGCATAGACATCTCCTCCGGAATGGTGGAACAGTACAACGACATGGCCTTGAAAGGAGGCTTCTCACCCGAAAAAGTCAAGGCCGTCCAGGGCGATCTAGTCGACCCGAAATCAACGCCGTCCCCGGAACTCAACTCGCCCGAATTTTTCAACTTTGACCTAATCATCATGTGCATGGCACTACACCACGTCGAAGATCACGAAAAGATGATTGCAAAACTCTCGGAGCGGCTTCGAGAAGGTGGAGTGTTGATCATTGTCGACTGGGTCGCCATCTCCGAGAGTAACTGCCCAGACGCCCCCCGAGCAAAGGCCTTGTCAAATCACACCATGACGCGTATGGGATTTACTGAAAACGATGTAAGGGAGGCTTACGACAAAGCTGGCCTGGAGGACTGGGCTTGGAAGTGGGCTTCGACGAGGTCTCAGGTACCAAAGGAGATTGGAGGAGAACAGCAGCTTTTCTTTTCCCGTGGACGGAAGCCAAGCTAGTAGAGCATTTTCTTGATTCGGGGTTCTTTTGATACACGATATTGGTTAGATTTATGAAGCTAAAGCGTTTTCCTGTTTTTCAATTTCTTTACCAGGCTGGCAGCTAGAATGATGAGAAGCTGGAGGGGTGGGATCTGGTTCCTTCAGCTATGCACAATAGGGTTTTGATTCTTCTGTTGCCTCTCACGACGCACTTTAAACGGTGACAAGTAATAAACGTATCTTTATTCGTCAGCTTTGAAGGTCTAGTATTAACCTATCAACCCTCTGCTCGAGTGCAGAGTATGATTGGGCTACTAATGACTTGCACCCCTCCAACCCCTGGCACCTACACTCCCCTGCCAAGTTCCGGACTATTTCCAGACAGTTCTTTACCTCTTTGGAGACTATGCTCTTTACGATTGCAACCTGATCCTCGGGATCCACCTCGAATACCCCAAATTTCACGCTTGACAAGCTCCCGCAAGTCTGTGAGCTAGGCTTGCTTCCCCATCCTTGGGATTTGACCGCCTCCTCGAATGAGTAAATGATGAGCTCCAAAGCGGAGACTACGAGTATTCCGCCACTCCTGTAGCTAGAGTACTCGCTTGTGGTTAGGATCTTGCCGAGACTGGTCATGCAGGCTCGGTTGGTCTGGAGTATCTCATCCAGAGCCCGAGATTCCGACCGTGTTTGTGTTTCCAGCGACTCTAGCATGGTAGATAGCTCTGAAATTACCGAAGTAATTTGAGGCTCCGGGCTCCATTGCTCTTTGGGCGGCGAGTTTGATGTGCTTGGAGAAAGCCAGGTAGAGTCCGGGCTGAGGGGTAGGATGTCGGCGGCTTGTCTTAAACAAGGGAGTATGGATTCGATTTCAGAGTAGGGGCCGTACACGCTGTTATTTCTGAATTCAACAGCTGGATACTGTGACTGGGGATTGTCGTTTCCGGTTTGATCAAGGGTGTGGTCGTACGGATGCTGAGCTGAGTGGTCGCCGCAACAACCAGGGCTGCTGATGGCGAGCTTGCATGGGTCCAGGCAGTCTTGATCATCGCAAGAAACTGATCTCGATAGAGGATGAAGATATTCAACCGAGGTGTCACCATCCGTGTTGTGAGCCCTGCCATTGCACTTCTGCCTCCGCCTTTTCTTGGTCATTCTGCCCACGAGCGATACCTCGTAGGTGCAAATCATGTCTGACTGTAGACATCTTTTGCATCCCGTCTTTTCTCCCGTGCACCGGACCTAAGAAGAGTTAGCGGGATGGGCTACTTTAGGGAAAATATTGTCTCACCTTGGCGGCGTGACAAGAGGTGCACGCTGATCGCATACGAGGGGGCTTTCCTCTAGGCATGTTGGACATGTGTGTAACACAAGTAGATGTGTTCGACATACAACTTTACCGAGTATCAATGAAGTGTCCGAATATTGAAAAGAGGCAAAATCTCCAGTCTCCTGACCCAAGACTGAGCATGTGCTGACTTTCCCGCCATTCTCCCTCCAAGCCAGCTCGACGAGGCCATCAAGGTCCTCAAAGCCTGGATCCAGTAGGAGAGACCCAAGACGGGCAACCCTTGTCAACCTACCATCAGCCTCGAAAAGGATCCGACCTATCAGCGGCAGAGGATAATAAATCATGGCTTCTCGCTAGGGCTAGACTGCTATTGAGTTAGTGGGCGATTGCTGGTGATGTCAGTTGTTTTGTTTCAAGTGTGGTTGCTGGGTATTTCTCCATTTTTGTTTTCAATCGCCTCTTTTTGCATAACCAACCACCTGATCATTATCAATTCGCGCGTCTTACGTCTTCTGAGTCATGATTTCTTGGTTTGCTAACAGGGGTAGACGCAATGTTGTCAAGCCAAATGGACAAAGGTCGTTTGCTGGGCGTAAAACCACCAATAAATGACTCACGATCCTCCCCATAACTACAAATCTGGCCTCTTCCTCTGATCCTGGCTAGGCAATCGTGAATCGAAAAATCGCGACAACTTGTTTGGGATTATTTGGGGCGCAGCGGACCCATGTTTGTTTGCTTGATCGCACTTTTTGAGAACACGTCGTTCATTAAAGCCTCGCTAGAATAACGAGGAGCGTCATGAATTGTAGGCACCAGAATTTGGTTGACAGAAGCCACGTATTGGAGGATGAAGTGCGAGTATATAGCATCATGAGATGTTCTTTGTATTTCGATGCCTTAACTCAAATCATTCGAAAGCTCAACATCAATCATCACATCTATTCAGTTCATTGTGCTCCAACAACCTGTCCATCAAACAGCCAAGTTTTCCACGCTCATAGGCAGCCCAGGCCTCAGTATGTTCAAACTCAAACCTAGTCATGATTAGCCACCGTCTGACAAAAGCAGGATCCCAAGATGAAGCTTCAAGTTCTTGTTGCTGCTGCTCTTGCGGTGGTGGCCATGGCCGCCGGCCACCCTCCAGGCGACAAGGAAAAGTGTGGACGCCTTGGTGTCAAGGAATGGGACCCTAAGAACCTGCCCGAAGGCTACACGCTAGAGGACATCCAGAAGTGTGCTGAACATCCTCTGGAAGTTGGCTACTATTGGGGCTTTGGCGAGCATTAGCCTGATTGAGTTCCTTTCAACCATGTCGTTCACTTGTTGTAAGCAACCAATAGCGGCTAAGGTGGCTGTACACTAGGAAGTCGTTGTATAGAGGGCAGAGAGGCAAGCGTTAAAGAACAAATGTAGGCTCTAAGGATACGTTAAGTTTTGTCTGTTTGTGCTTGAAGAAGGGTTTTGTATCCGTTCGAGGTTTTTCCCTTCTCTATACTAATATACGTCTTTCCATCCCAAGTGCAACGAAAATAAACAGCTGGGTCACTCAGTCCAGAACTTTGAGACCAAGTTAAACTCTTGAGAGATTTCGACTTTTCGTCATTTGTAAATCTACCATACTCATGATGCATATCAAACCATCTAGACAGCAACCTTGCTCCCCTCCTTGAAGATGTGAGTTTGCAGGCAAACAAGAAAGGTTCTAGGGGCGACAGTTGTCTATATAAAAGGCAAAGACTCGATATCTTGGACGTGAAACGAGGTTGGTCATGGCGGTTGGGGCATCTGGTGGAGGGGGGTTAACGAGAGATGATGTGTATATGCTAACTCAGAGACTGCGTCGTCTCAATGAGATGGATGACAACTATAACATTAACACTTATATAGGCGATTACTACTAACGTAAGCTGATCTGATAAGGCAAAATTCGCCGTTAGCATTAGATCCAATCAAGATTTGAATCTTATTTGCGCCTTTCACTGCACAGCGCCCTATTCACGCCTGCACGTGCTCTTCACACACCCTCCGATCGAGCTTGATGTCAAGGCATTCCACAGACGTGGGTCATTGGAATTTAAAATTGGGCAAGGCTTTGTGAATTTCATCTTGTCATCCAATAACCTTAGAAGCAGCTAAATACCTTATTTGAACCCCTTCTTCAATGTGCCAAAGCTCAGAGTCGGCTTATACTTGGCCTCCTCCTTGGCGCCAAAGTCCCAAACAGTGTAGAGTTTTGTGAGAATGTCCTTTCCAACTAGTGTAAGTCCCTCATAGTCACCCTCATCAAACGGAGGCCAGCAGTACTTCTCCTCCATCGCAAAGCCCGGCGTGGCAAGCTGGTCTCCGGTCAAGGTCACAACAGGTGGGTTGCGGGCGTTGGCGTCCCCGAAAGCAAAAGAGACCGACCAGGTAGAGTTGAAGTCCTTGCATAGGGGTCGGTAGCCGTCTTCAATGATGGCGGTCCAGTTCATGCCGATCGACTCGTAGACGGCTTGGATCTGTCCTTTGGGGAGTGAGGTTCTTCCGGCACCCGTGTCAAAGACGACTCGTCCGGCGTTGAGGTCTGTCGTCTTCTTGATCTTCTTGCCGTTAACGGTTCGCGAGCCGGTGGCTGAGTTGATGACGGAAGCCCAGACGTCGTATTTTCCATCTGTAGGAACGATGGGCACCTTGACCAGCTTGCCGTCGGTGTAGGTAGACGCCTTGGATGCTCCAAGCGTCAAACGACCCTTGCCGACACCGTCAGCGGTTTCACTCGCCGGACCGTAGTAGAGGCCGAACTTGGGAGCGTCCAGCTTGGGCGCCAGCGTGTACATGATGGTGTCGGCGGCTCCAACGGTGATGGAGTTGAATGCCAATCCAAAGAATCCCTCGCCGGGAATGTTGCCCCACGACGACTGGCTGGCGGCGATGAACGACTGGTTCCAAGAAACCTTGCCGGCTTTGAACACGTCGTTGGCGATGAGACCAGCCGTGGTACCACCAAAGTACTCGATCTCGCCCCATCTGCCAGTCAGCTTTCCCGTGGTTGAGTTGTCTATATTGTATCCAGTCCTCTTGTAACTGGGAAGTGTCAGCGCAGACACATTTGATATGCTTCAGTGTACATACCCGCTAAAGTTGGTGCATTCTTCGGCGCAGTTTTGGTCCACAATCCAAGAGGTTGCGCTTCCAGTATCGAATAGCAAGCGATATGTCGTAGCGGGTGTTCCAACGTTGAACTCTACGAGATCCTATAAATCTATGAGCAGGGGGACATCTTCTTGGTTTTTGGTTGCACTTACATAGCTGTTGTGGTGGACAATGGGCAGGTCCAGAACTGCGGCCGAAGACAAGCCAGAGGCCAAGGACGTGGCCAGAAGAAAGTTTCGAAACGCCATGGTGTTGCAGTCTTCTCTGGATAGCTAAGCTGTCACCCAATGAGGAACTGAGTGAAGTGAAAGACAGACAGGCAGCCTCAAATTTATATGCTCTCTCCTTGCCCCTTACGAATTGCCAAAACCTTAAATCATTCCGGCTTCTAGAAAATCAGTGCCGTTACTCCTGTTCCCGGGCCTATCGGAGATGCCTATTTGAAACGTCTAAGCGGAAGAATTTGGGAATACGAGGCGGCTATGGGTCAGGTGCCAATGCGAGCGGGACTATCACGTCATGGTTAATACGAAGAGACCAGGGTTAAGAAGCCGTCTTTTTATAGATGATCTATGCTACAAGGGGCATATAGGCCGCTTGGTACTGTTATGGGTTGAGGATGATCTCGCCCCTTTAGAGGCGAGTACGAGTAACATCGCTTTAATGCGCATACTTAAGCTTAATACAAGACCACGACATGATCCAGTAGTGTTCTAAACTTGCTGAGGCCAGTACTTCAACATGGAACTCAAAGGGCTTCTGGCAGCCTTCTTTGCTGCATCCTCGCTTTCCTTGGGCCTTGCTCAACAGCAATGTGGTTCCGTTAGACCAGCTCGCGAAGCCGTCAAGGCTGCACGTGCTATGCGAGCTGCGCAGAGAGCCGAGGCAAGCAATGGTCAACCTTCAACTCTTTCAAGACGGGCCGAGGGCTTGACCATCTCGACTTACCTTCACGTGGTTGAGAGTGAAGCTCAAGCTGGCTTTGTCACGGACCAGATGCTCGCGGACCAAGTAAGTCATGATGCAACAATACCGTGATTAATAGCTTACACCTCGAAGATGAAAGTCTTGAACGAGACGTTTGCGCCACACAGGATTCAGTTCGTCGTCAAGGATGTGACGCACACTGTCAACGATAAATGGGCGTCGGTTACTCGATTCAGAGAAAAGGACTTGGCTCTTCGTCAGGGAAACTATGACGATCTCAACATTTACTTTGAGACAGGCCTCATGACCGAAGGCTCTGTCACAGGTATCTGCAGCTGGCCTGTCGAAGATCCCGTCAATACGGGCATCAACGGTACCTCATGGGCTGTGTACGACGGCTGCCATGTGAGCCCAGGAACGATGCCTGGCGGTCCAGGCGTTCCGTGGATTTCGACAGAGGACAACAAGGGCAAGACTGCGACTCACGAAGTTGGACACTGGTTTGGTCTTTTTCATGTTTTCGACGGCTTCAGCTGCACAGGTGATGGTGATTTTATTGATGACACGCCTGCAACATTGAGTGCCACGGTGGGCTGCCCTGTTGGACAAGATTCCTGCCCTGATCAGCCTGGTCTTGATCCGATTCACAACTACATGGACTATAGTAGCCATGATTGGTAGGTTGACTTTGACATTGCTTTCGAACTGGTTCTGATCTGAAGTAGCTTGCACGAATTCACCCCCCTACAGGAGGAGCGCATGTATAGGACATTTGAGACTCTGAGGAAGGGAAGAAAGTTCGACCTTGCTTGAGCAGAATATCCTGTTGATTCTTTACTTTGGTAGATACTCATCTCAATACTTTACTCTACCAGCCGGTTGTAAGCGCTCGGGTAACAGCATCCGAAAGTGTCTCCAGCTCCGAATCCTTCAACTCAATGCTCTCGTTATCTGTCTTTTCATACAGCGTTCCACCCTCTGACCAGATACGTCGAAGAGTGTAAGAGACGGCGCTTGGATTTCCTTCGCTCCAGGCTTTTTGCTCCGCATCCTTGAGCTCCTGCAGGGTATAGCTTGTGGTCGTCCATGGCTCTCCGCCGGTTTGCTTCTCAAACTCGGCCAGGATGTCCTTGGAGGTGACAACAAAGGATTGAACTTTGAGTGCTTTGTTGAAAGAGGCCTCAGGGTGGCGGAGGGCAGCCACTGCGGCTTTTCCGACGCTGAAAGACGTCAATAATGTTTGATGCGCATGAACAATGGACAAACTCACTCAGGCATTGTGGTGAAGCCAATCTTGCCCTCACCGTTATCAATGAGAACGGCCTTCTTGTTGGCAACATCAAAGCCTCCCGCCTCGACAGCCTTTGGCGACAAGGTAAAGTACATGTCGACATACGGTCCAGTGACCAGATAAGTGTACTTGAGACGCTTCACATTCTCCTTGATGTACTTGCGGACCTTGAGCTTAAGCTGGTGAGGCTTCTCAGAAGCGCTTTGGGGACCGTATTCGATATCTGTGCCGTACTCGGAGGGGAAGAACCACTTTACAGAGGATGACTCCTCGGCAAGTCGGATGAGGTCGATCTGGGTCTCGAGGACGTTTCGGCCCACGGCGCTGACGACGGTGTCGACGCCTTCGTAGGCATTCTTGACGTCCTTCTCATTCCTGACGTCTCCTGTGATAATATTGACGCCCTTTGACTTTAGTTCGCCAATGAAGTCAGCCTTCCTAGAGACCGTATCCTCAGAAGTAAAGATGCTGATCTTGGGAAACGAAGGCTTGGCGTTGACAATGTGGTTGGTAATGTACTTGCCAATGGAGCCAGTAGCCCCGAAAATGAGGATGCTGGATGCCTTGAATGAAGCCATTTTGGTCGTGCAATTATTTTACGAAGGGTTGAGGCTGAATTTATATATCGCAAGAGGTTGAGGGGAAGGGCGTTATTGACAAATCCAAGTCTTGTAGACTCGGGTATGGATCCCGAGCGGGGTCATAAGCACGAGATGTTCGGGTGAATTGATGAAATGGGCGGTTGCCTAAGAAAGCCCCAGTATTAGTTATCACGGCGTCATTATCGCTCTGCCATGCATGAATTGCATCACCGTTCTATCTGTCAAAAAAAGGGAAATGGATTAGCAACGAAGCGGAAGCCCAAATAGGAGTATTTACTCCCTCACTTGGTCAACTTCCACTTCATTGCCATAACGCTCACATGTTATAAACACAAACAAAATGATTACTATCCTTTACAGGCTGAAATCACATCCAACCGAGTAGTTTAGAGAACACACATACTTAAAAATCTTGATAAACTGCCCTGATTCAGCTCGAGTCACCAACTCACAATATCACGGTCAAGTGCATGTACGGGCTCCAGCTAGTTTTCTAGACTTGAGGATATGTAGTTTGTTTTTACATGATATGGAGATTGCTGTAGAGTGGTGACAAGAGAACATCGGCTACTATTGCTAGACATTCATTCACATTCTGGCTCTGGATGAGTCTGGCCTAGTGATCAAGACAACCTTAGAAGCCAGCATAAACTAATTAACCACAAGAACTGTTAGCGGAAAAATGCAAAGTCATGAGACTAGAGGATCAGTGAATTCGTGATTCTATGAGCGGTGCACTGACACTGCTCTGACAGTGCACTGCCAACTATCATCGTCACCATCTCATCTCATATATGGCTTTGGTGCGATGGCGATATGCTCTGGATATCTCGGGTTTACCATCCAGTATGTACGAGACGAACAATTCATGCTCTCCACATCAAATCCAAACGTAACACTGGTGTCGCTTTCTATGACCTCTATCTAACCTGTTCCTCTGGGGTTCTATAAAACTCTGCATGTCAGTAACTTGTCACTTACTGGCCCTGTTATGTCTACCTTTTGTATGTCATTTACGAGCTCCCATCAAAAGATCGAGCACTCTGAATCTGAACGTTCTGTTTTCGGTGGAATACACAATGACATTGTAAACGAGGCATGTCAACGTTTCAGTTGAGCGTGAACAATACTTGAACTTCAACTTGTTCAGTTCATCACCACAAACAACGCCTACAAAATAGCCCTCGCTTGCATCCTCCCGTTTTCCGCTCTCAACCATCTCCATCCCGCTTCTCCCAAAAACTCTGGTGAGTAAACCTCACCTCAAATCCATCCGGCCAAGGCCAAAAACCAACCACATTGGTCACAACTCCATGGATTCCGCTACCCTCGCCCACTTCCGCGACTCGCAGCTCTACAAGGACTTGGAGCAAGGCCTCCGAAACCTCATCCTGAGAAAGATCATTACGCATCGTAGTGCGCCCAACTCCGCCGAAGACCCCAAGATCCGACTCTACATCCGCGGCCTCCCCGAGCGTCACCGGTACGCATGCTGGTGTACCGACAATCCCAAGTGGGCGTGTAAGCGCGGGACGTCTTGCCCGCAGAAGCCCCGTCCCGTCCTTGGGAAGAACATGAGTCTGGCAGTCTGCGAGCGCAGACACAACAATGGATACCACTGTGACGACAGAGACTGCTTCAACCCACGAACCGAGGTGACGACCTACCTCCGTAGCATCTTTAAACCACGTCCGAGCTTCTCTCGACCGGCGTGGAGAGACCGAGTCGGCAGCCAGGTCGGAACCTTCAACATTTCTCCCGCTATGTACCACAAGTTTGTCGACGCGGTTTGCCTCCTAATCGCCGATCTACACGAACCCTTCACGGTTGGGGACAAAGGATGGAATCCTCATGTTCACGGTATCATTGGGTGGTATGGTCGACCTGTTGAGCGCAACGTCGACGAGTTGATGCACGAGACCATCAAGGCTCAGACAGAGCGTCTTGAGAAGGAGTACATGCAGGCCAAGATTCGTGCGTACAATGCACAGTACACTGAGGGGGGTTGAACAAAAGGCTTGATTGTTATTCTGGTCGAAGGAAGTGGTGCTCCTGGCGAAGCCCTAGTATTACTCACGACATTACGAACTCTACTATCAATAACGAATCAAACCACGGCTTACTCTATTGAATAATGTGTCTAAGAAACTAACCCTATGACTCAGCAGGAGTCCAAGCAAGCTGATTCAACGCCCATTCGGTATCCTATCCGATGAGCAGCGTCACCCAGAATTGAACGAACTATATATGCATCCTCGTTGAAAGTAAAAGATAACCATGGCGAATTCAGTTCGAGCCTTTACATGGCGCTATACATAGACTTATTACTAGAGTTTTGGTTGAGCGAGGATCACTTAGTTGTCATACCGAATCTTGGTGGAATCACGGTGAAGTTGCCTCTGCTGCTATTGCTGGGCGTTCAGTTGCTTTCCGTTGGGCATGCTAAGATAACCATTCAGAATACTCAAGAAGCAGGTCATGATAGACTTTTGCAGAAGAAAGAATTGTTTCATGGAATCTGTCAGACTTGATGATGCCGTCAAGTAGTCATTATCAACTCTCCTTCATCGTGCTTTGCCGCAGGCGCTGATAAGGCCTCGATACACTCGCTGGTGACAGGTTTGAAGACATTCTGAGGAAATGTTGTCCATGTACAATCGAAAGAAGACTCAAGCTGTAACAACGAGTTAATGAATAAGAGTCATCTCTCACCTAAATTAAAGTTCCCATATAGGTATGTCCTTCCGTGAAGCTGCCGCCCCCCGACACCTAATCAATGACCATAGCGTTGACAGATTTCCCTCACTGATTCGAAAATTACACTTAAATCTACTCTTGTTCACTGAGATATAAAGTGGAATGATCAACAAGACGTGTCATGATCCGTGGAGAGTTGACAACACTTGAGCCTCAGACAGTGTCGTTAGTCACGACAGGCAGCACGTACAAAAGGCCCCCTTTGGACCTCCCCCCTGCCGCTCTCAAAAACTCCAATACACCCTATACCAAAATATCTAGTAAGTAAATTCTCCAACCCTACTCGTCAATCATGGATCCCGCTACCCAAGCCCGCTTCCTCGAGTCGCCCCTCTACAGGGACCTCAAGACAGCTTTCCAGCACATCATTGAGGAAAAGATCAAAGACTCCCACGACGTTCAACAGAATGAAGTTCTGGAACCGTACTACTACATCACCGGCCTGTCCTTACCGTTCCGTGGAGGCTGCTGGTGCATCAGGTCCCAAGATGAACAGTGCCGCGACCCTGAGTCCTGTCCCTGCAAGCCGCGTCCCTTTATGGGCGTCAACATGCGTCTTGCTGTCTGTCGTCGTGATCACGACGAAGAAGGGAACTGCTTCGGAAGGTACGGTGCTATGAGGGATTGCTTTGACCCACGGAACGTAGTAGAACCCAACTTTCTAAACATCTTGCCCCACTGGTCGGAGCCCCAAACACCATGGCCACAGGAATGGAAAGAAAGATTGACCACTATATTTGGGCGCTACAGAATTCCGGATAGAATGTATAATCACTTTGTAAATGCGGTATGCGCCTTGGTTGACGACATGGTCGACCCATTCAAGGCGGGGAATGCAGGATGGGTGCCGCAGGTCCATGGCACACTGGGATGGTATGGTCAGTCGGCCGAACATTGCATCGAGGAGTTGGTGCGGTGTATGAGTAACGCCTGGGAGGATCGCCATGTTTTGGAGAACCCACGACTTCAACGTGGTCGACGGTATCGAGAGGATTGGGATTGGGACTTGGAGTAGACACATGGGGCATTGAGCAAAAGTCTTGATTGCTATTCTAGGCCAAAGGAAATAGGAATAATTCTACCTGCGTGCAATACTCAAGTTCCGGTGTATCATCGCAAAGACAAACTCATAACGTCATCAAAGAAACCTTCCGTAACACCTCACAGAGAGTGACCCTCGACCCGGAGGACAGTCCGAAGGTGCTCAAACGAAAGCCTCTGCCCCTTGTGGCAAGCCAACAGATTAGCAGTCTTGAGCACGTTCTTGATCTGGCGGCCGTTGAGCTCCAAGCCAGCCAGAGCCTTGATCTCATCCTCAGTGATGTCGTGGGCAGCTCCGCCGGCGACCTTGGCGTCGAGGCTGACGGCGCGGTTGAGGAAGCCCCGCCAGACGGCCTCGCGGGAGGATCGGTCGAGGGGAGGGTATTCGAGGGACATGTGGATTCGGCTCTGGAAGGCAGAGTCCATGTTCTTCACGCGGTTGGTCGTGAGGAAGAGGATGCCCTCGTAGTACTCGAGCGTTCGCAGGAAGATGGACACAATTCGATTGCGCTCGATATCGTGGGGAGATCGAGCCTCGAGGAAGACGTCACACTCGTCCAGCAAGAGGACAGCATTCCAGTTAGCCACCATCTCCAGGATACGGCCCAGGTTCTCCTCGATATCGTACGCATCGCTGCCGAGATCACCAGCGCTCATGATATACAGAGGCACCTTCATCTCCTCGGCCACCGACTCGGCCGTCAGAGTCTTGCCGATACCGGGACCACCGGAGAGCAGCATGATGATACCCTTGCCCTTGCCTGAGATGATGTCATCAAACACATTCTTGTACTTGACCTGACTCTCGGCGAATGCGAGGATAAGGTCCTTCTGGTCCTTAGGAAGGACAAGAGACTCAAAGGCCTGGTCGTTGAACTTGACTTCAGAGACATCGTCAATGAAGAACTCCATCCATCGCTTGTTCTTGAGCGAATAACCCCTCACCATGGGGTATGTCATGAGGAGCTGGTCCTCAGTCAGAGGAGGACGCTGGGGAGTGGCATTCGGCTCGGCGTCCTTGTCATCATCGTCGCTGAAGTTGTCGCTCGTGTGAATGGGGTTGAGCCAGACAGTGTGGTCGGGGTTCAACTTCTCCCAGTTGGCTCCATCAATGACAATGCGCGACTGAACCGTCTCCTTACGAGTCTTCTCAGAGTTGACATGCCAGATGGCGGTGCCATTGTACGACTTGTAGCAGTAGCCACCAAGCTCATCAAACTTGCGGCCACGCTCCGTCAACAGCGCCTTGGCGGCATCGAGGCGGGGGTGATACTCAAGGGGATAGCAGGGAAGCTCCGAGAAGGGCACAGTGCCGAAGAACTCGGGGATCCTCATGGTGAGGTCGGTCCAACCCATGTACTTGCCATCCCAATCAATGATCTTGCACTGCAAGATGTAGAATGTGACACCGCAATTGTTCTTCCCAAAGTGGCCCGAGTTGAACTTGACAGCCACAGGCTTGCCCTTCTCGGAGCCCCAGACAGTGCAGCCAGGAGGGAACAGAGTCCAGATGTGCTCAAAAGCAACAGCCCTGTTCTTGAAGTAATCCTCTCGAAGCTGGATAATCTCACCGAGCTCCTCCTTCATGATGTTGTACAGCAGAGTGACGTGCTCGCGAGTGGCCTCGTCATAGGCCTTGTCATCCTTGGCAGCGGAGAACTTGTCCCAGCGGTGAACGAAGCACTCAAATGGGGCGTGGAACTTGAGTCGGGAGACACCGCAAAAGACGCCAGGGTACCCATCAAAGACCTTGCCAAGGACGCGCTTCAGGTAGGGGGACTGAACGACGAGACTGTCGATGACGAGGGGCTTGTTGGAGTCAGCCTCCTTGGGCTTCTCTTTGTGGGTGTTAGCAGGTTCAGAGATATGTTGGCGGATGTAGACTTACTCTTGCGGATAATGACGGCATACTTCTGAGTCTCCTCATTCTCAGCCGCCTCCTCGAGATCTGTGGGATACTTGTCTGTCCATGATCGATCACCGTGCTCGTCGTACTTGGCGTAGAGATCCTTGGTGTCGGCCAGAAGACCAACTATGACCTTTTCCTTCTCCTCTTCCTCCTTCTTCTCCTCATCCCCATCCTTCTTGTCTTCGTCCTTCTTCTCCTCTGACTTGTCTTTGCTGGTGTTAACCAATGATCTTGTTTGATGTGTCGAATGTTCTGGCTTACCCTCTGTGGACTCTGTCTTTGTCTCCTCAGTCTTCTCCTCCTTGACCTCAGGCTCAGTCTCAGCCGGGGTCACGATGACCACCGACGAGTCGTCGCCGCTCTTTGTTGACTCCATGGTGTCTGACATAATTCGCCAAAAGATATGTGTCTCTCAAAGCTTTAGGGAGGAGAAGGATTGCTTTAGTGTGGCTTTATAAGTGACCACAGTCAATGTTTGTCGAGTTGAATGAAGATGAAGAGTATTTTCCTTTGACTTTGTTGAGCTCCTTTATAGACTTTAAAGCGACAAGTTGATACACTTCGCCAACAGGCTGCAGCAATCCATCTCGCCTCACGGCATGTTACTCATCCGCATCTAGCTCGCTGACCATTAGCAAAGACCCATACCCATAACGAATCTGCCATCTGAGGCGGAACGGGACCCCTGCATTTCACAGCCCAGGCAGAGGGGCCAACAGGGCTTAGGCAGCCCCCGCGAATAGGCATCAAAGCTCTCCATAGGTGGACAAGTTGCAACAGGATCTCGAGAAGGATCCTCATTGGCTTGATTGGTTTGGAGGCATTGGGGGCCTAAGATTTTAGAGAATTCGAATGGTTTGCACGCTGTTTGAAGGCGAGGAGTCATCGGGGAGGTGATCTTTGGCCTGGGCATTGTCGGCGCTAAACTTGATTAGGCAACGAGCTGGCGGGCTCCCCTGCACTGAGCAGCAGCACTGAGCCACAATCAGCTTGGCTCCCTCACTATCAGAAGCTATTCTAGGCTTCAAGAGATGGGACAGAATGGGTTAGGGAGAATTGGCGTGAGTGAATATTCACGGTTGATATGGATGTCATCAATATTCAGTCGTGACAACTCATTCCGAGATGCCAACAGTGAGTGCCTGTGTATGGATGTGTCTACAGATTCCCGCCAGAGAGTATGCTGGCAGCTGCCTTCTTAACGGCAGCCTGCGCAACGAGAAAAAGACTTGGCCCAACACTGATCCTAGCAACTCCAATCTTCGCCAACTCAGCCGTAGACAACGCATCTGCCGTTCCGTGCGCAAGCTTGACCGCGACCCGCCCATCCAGCTCCTTCACCAGCGTCTCCACCCACGCCGTCCGCAGTCCTCTCCCTGAACCACCCCAGTAAAACACCGTTGTAGCCCCCGCGTCTAGGTATGCCTTGCCGCGGGTGATGGCCTCTTTCACCGTGTCAGCCTCATTGAGGCCGGTGTCGAAGTGGAACATGTCGCAGCGGGCATTGACGACAAAGTCTGGGCATCCTGCATCTGCGGCAGATTGGAGGGCTGTCTTGAGACGTTGGACTTGCTCGTCAATGGGATAAAAGGCACCTGTAGCAGGGATAGTATCCTCAATATTGGCGCCTACAACTCCAATCTCAACAGCCCTCTTAACAGTCTCAGCAACCTGATCTCCATACCCATCCTGCAGATCAGCCGAAAGCGGAATACCGGCAGCCTTGCAGAGCGTAGCGATCTTGGCGACGGCGTCAAAGTTTTGTTCCAGGGTGAGCTCCTCGTCCTTAATGCCTAGCGAGGCAGCGATGGCCCAGGATGCGGTGGCGAGTGCCTTGACTGGCTTTGATGCATCGTCGTTTAGGGAGACGACCGTGTTGAAAGAGGCTACGTCCCAGACGTTGGGAAAGACGATGGGGGTGGATGGCTTATGGAGCGCCTTGAGCTGTTTGGCAAAGTCGTTGCTCATGGTGAGATTCGTGAATGGGCTACTTTAATTTTGAATAGAGAAAGGCTAGTTGATATGAAAGAGATGGCATTTATATGTCTAGATTTATCCTGTTGAGTCAGAGTTATGGTGTTGCTGTCAATGTGTCCAATGTGAAGGGCGCGCGGGGCAATTGAACTCCGATGGTGCCCAGCTAAAGCCGAGCGAAGCCATGACGTCTCAACACCAAACGAAGCATCACGAGAATCGATGGATGCATCCAACCCTGAAAATGACAGCTAGTTCTCTTATCAAAAGCGGCGAAAAGCGAGGTTGTATCCAGTTGCTCCCAGGTAGCTGCATTCATGACTCCTTCGCCGTGGACCCTGGATAACGACATGTGTGGGGAGCCCCGGTTTGAACGGCAAAATAGCGCGATGTTGCAATCGCTTGGCCATTTCTGATTTTATAAAGACCTCGTATCAAGTCCAAGTCGAAGCATATCTCGAAACTTGTACCTTTATTGAGTCCTTCGGTTACGAAAATGCCGCTCCAGCTACGCGAAGCCCAGTCGGATGACATCCACGCTATGCGCAATGTCTACTACTCCGCCTTTGGGGATACCATCATTGGAGGCCACGTCTTCATGACGAATATTGAAGCTTCGGATCGCTTCTGGGACGCTTCGTTTAAAGACGAGCTTGCGGATTCTTCCTGTCAACTCCTCGTCGTCACCAACAAGGACACGCCCGAGTCAACGGAGGAAATCGTTGCCTTTGCGAAATGGGGCCTCCCCGGAGCTTCAATCGATGATCCGCCGCCCGTAGAAGCCTGGCCAAGCCACGGAGAACTCGCCGTCGACTTCTTTGGAACGATGACAAAAGGACACCGCAAATACATGGGCGAAAGGCCACACTGGTATCTCGAGTGTATCGGGACGCACAAGGACTGGAGGGGCAAGGGAGCGGCGGGTTTGCTCATGCGCTGGGGTCTTGAGCGGGCGGACGCAGACAAGCTCCCATGTTTCCTCGAGGCGACCCCCAAGGGGAAGCCAATTTATGAGAGGTTTGGGTTCAGGACGTTGGGTGAAGAGGTGTTTGAGTGGCCGCAGGGAACATCTGTGGAGGCGTACATGGAGCGTGATGCAAAGACGGACACTGTGACGAACGGAGAACAACGGAGCGATTAAAGAAAATAGATGATGAGGATGTTTGGTCAGCTTGCAAACGGCTTTGTGTGACTGAATAGCAAGCACAAAAAGAGATAAATTACGGGTTTGTGACTCTGGCACGGAAATCTTACCAAAGTCATCTTTTCGCAAAACACCAACACTACCGAACCCGAGAAGCGACAGCACGCGAGATGGTATACAATGTGCACCTGCGAATACCGACGATTCGCCTGCGGCCACGAGCGCAAGCGACGCTACATCAACTGCTCGACAGGCGACGATATGGCCGACAGCTCCGAGAGCGCGTGCGGCTCCGTTGACTTTACAGTCGTCTACACGCGGGGGTCGTGCCGTGAGGTTGGATGCAAGTACTTCGAGTGCATGGTCAAGGGGTGGGCGTGCTGCAGGTGCGACAAGGGACCCAACGAGGGACACGTCTGCAGACAGGACACGACGCCGTGGCGATGGGATTATACAGAGTGCAAGCATCGGGTTTGTCATGGCTGTAGGCCTTGGAGGGAGTTTGAGAGGGAGAGGGCGATGGCCAAGAAGGATGCTGAAGGCAAGTCACCGGGGCGAGAGGTTATTCGGAGGGGAATACATGCGATTACTGGAGGTCTGATCAAGGGTGGAGGCTCTGCTAGACATTGGTAGAGGATGGGTCGGGGTAGTACAGTCGAAGTAATTAAACTGATAATGATAACGGACTTTGGGGGCTATCTATCAACTCGGCCGAGAAAGACGGACCTGTCGATCCGGAAGTCTCCTCGGTATTTTGTGGGCTGCCTCGTGGTGGTGGCGTGTCGGCGGCAGTTGAAAGATAAACCGGGGAATATTAAGACCCCGAGATCACTCGATACCGGCATCCTCGGAAGACGAGGGTCTAATCGTAAAGAAGTAGACGTATCTCGAAACATGTTCAAAACGTTGCCAGGCCGCCAACTCATCAAGCATTGTTACCATAAGGCTTTGCCCTGCTGCGCCATTGCTCCTCGATGACGTGGGACCAAAACTTTGCATGACGTTTTCACTGTAATTTTTGGCCCACTCAATTTTTCTGTGATCTTCACTCTCTTCGTGGGCGGCAACTGCGCACAAGACACCTGCATATTTCGGTCACCGATCAGGCATAGATCGGGGGCAAACAAATCCTCACTCAAAAGATCCGGTTTTTAAAGAATCTCTTTTGACAAGTTGTCGCGTGACTTGCCCCTTTCCCCCTTAAATCGAAGCTGACATTGCAATTCTTACTCCTTTTCCCCTTTGTTTTGAAGCTTTAAAATTACGAACTAAGGGAGAGACTGAAATCCAGCGAATGGTTTTGTCACCTTTTTGCATGTGAAGAGACTCCGTCATAGCGCATCCTAGACGACTTGTCTCACGTACGTCACCAAACGATCACTGGCATAGCCAAGCCCAGCAGGCCTCGGCCCATTATTTGCTGTCACCAATTTTTTATTTTATTTTTGGCTTCTTTTTTTGTTCCTTTTTTCCCTTCAACGTCGTTGCCCTTTCATTTTGGTTCTATACATTGTTACATTCCTTTCTTCATATTGGATCGCTTTGTTTTGTTCCCGTCGCTCCATCCAAGCAGGAGCTTCTCCTCCCTGACTATTTGATTCAACATCACCGTCGCCCACTCGCGATTCGAACCTTTGCAATGGATCCTTCACCAACTTCCAAGATGGCCTCGTACTTTGCGCGTCTGAGCCCCGTGCCCGCCTTCCCCGAATACACCGGGCCTTATAAGGTCGGAACCGTCGATGTCGAGATTCCCGTGTCTGAGCTTCAGGCTCCTTCTCCTGCCCCCGAGGGCGCCGACAACATCCACACCATTCAGTACCGCATGTTTTACCCGGCCGTCTCGGAGTCTGATGAGAAGCGCATTGGCTGGTTGCCCACTCCTCAGCGACAACATCTTGTCGCATATACTAAGTTCCTTGGAATTGGCCCCATGCTGGCCGAGTTTCTCTCGTGAGTGCTACTCTCAATGCGCCGCAATTGTTTGTTAACCAATGTCCCTGTAGATTTCTTCCGCGACATCTCCATTACACTACGATCCCCGTCCACAAGAACGCGACCCTCAACGATGCGACGACCGAGAACAAGCGATGGCCAACCATAATTTTCTCCCACGGACTGGGCGGAAGTCGAAACTCGTACTCATACATCGCAGGCTCTCTAGCCTCGCACGGCATCGTTGTTATTTGCCCCGAGCACCGCGACGGCAGCGCAGTCGCTTCTTTCATTCGAATCCCCGAGACCCGAAACGGAACCGTCACCTCGAATGGCCGAATCGAGATCCCCTACCAGAAGATTTCCCACGATGTTTGCCCCGAGGTTTATCTGGCGCGCGAAGCCCAGTTGAGAATTCGATGCTGGGAGATGGGATTGCTTCACGAAGCTGTTCTTGCGCTTGACCGCGGCACTCCTTATACCAACTTGAACCGATCTACCCCCAGCCTTGACCAATTCGTTGGCAAGCTCAACATCCACGAGCCCGGTAGCATCATTTTCGCGGGCCACAGCTTTGGCGCAGCTACCATCACTCAATTCCTTAAGAGCACGTACTACGCCAGTGTCCCCGAAGTCGCCGCCATGGAGAAGCCTCTCTTCACTCCCACCGAGGGCAGCGAGATCCGACGACAGATTTCAGAAAAGACGCTTACCATGCTGCTCGATATGTGGTGCTTCCCTCTGATGGCTCCCAACTCGGCACCACTGTTCAATCTGCCTCTGCCCGTATACGCCGACAAGGCCACGGCCCCTGGAGGCAAAGCCATCTTGGCCGTCGAGTCGGAGCATTTCTTCAAGTGGAAGGAACATCTCAACGCCAAGGCGCGAATTCTGAGCCCCGACCCTACCGCCAAGATCGTCACCCCTCAGATCTTTGAACGGCCCAGCGGTATCAAGATGTCAGAGCCCAACTTTTTCTACGTCGTCAACTCAGCTCACCTGAACCAATCTGACTTTGGCATCCTCTTCCCGTGGTTGACCAAGAAGATCTTCGACGCCGAACAGCCTGAGCGAGCGCTGCGCCTCAACCTGCGCGCACAGCTGCAGGTCCTACGCGAGAACAACGTCCCCATCGCGCGTACTTACGTCGGAGACCTCGTGGATGGAACTTCCCTCGATAAGCTCGACAAGTTCAACAAGGCGAATGGCGACTCGTGCAAGGACGGCATCAATAACGACCAAGCCATCTTTGACAAGAGCGGCAACAATCCCGTCGGTTTCTGGCGCTGGATCGACGTTATCGGCCTCGGCGACGCCGAAGACAAGGAGTCAGGCAAGACTGCTAAGGAAAAGGTCGAAGAAGGCGAGCAAGAGATGAAGGGTGAACTGGACCCCAGCGAGGAACTGCAAGGAGCGCCGCCCTCCATCACAGGCACTGTCAGCGCGACTGCCGCGTAAAAATCACACTTAACGAAGGATATGAGGGTTTATGAGAGCGAACTTGATCTTTTCATTGAGCGGAACTGTTTTTGAGATACCTTTTTAGGCGCAAGGAATAGTCAGGATTTGACTCGGGCGTATTGGATGCTTTTCTCTGGATTAAAAGAGCAATAAGATAGACATCAAAGGGTGGATATTTGCTTTGTATGTAAGAATACACTTCTCATCTTCCATTTATGATCTTCATGGACGGTCCAGCTCGATCACCAGTGTCGACCCCTCATTCTGCCAGATTCCTCCCGTTCCACCAAGGACGCATCTCATCGACACAGGATTCCACATCCGCCCCATGACCTCGTCAAGCCCAACACTGATGTCTTGCCCCGGAGCACACACAGTCGCCCGACAGGCGCCCTTGGTCGCTGAGCGGCACCGTCCACCCTCAATGGCGATGTTTCCAGCGTCATCGGTGAGTTCGGTCCAGGCTGATATGGCGGCAGGGCAATCGAGTCTGTCGGGGCCGGGCTTCTATTCTTCCTGTTAGCTATTAACACTGCTCGAGTCATTGAGTAACTTGCCTCAGTGCATGCAACGGACTCCGGTCCCCCTTCGCCAGGCTTCTCTAAGTGATCACCCGCATCAACTCCAGTAGTCTCCGTCAGAAGGTCCCACGCAAAGTCGTCTATAACCGGGCCCTCATCGCGAGAAAGTCTCAGACCACGAGTGGCCTCGACGCATAAAGCCTGAGAGGCGAAAAGAACAAGAACCATCGCCAGAAGCATGATCGGTCGTTTGCGGATTCCGAAAAGTGAAAGCGAAAAAGAAGAATGTCTCAAGGCTGGGAACGAAAATGAGGTCTACTGCCATGTTAAACTTTGACCAGTCCGGATGCATCACACTTCTTATACATGGCTAGACCCATCACAAAAACGTCATTTGCCATACAACACACTTTCCAACCACGAGTTTCCCATCAGGAAAACAGCAACACAAAAGAGCCCGGGGAAGGCGATTGTCACGGCACATCTGGCGTACAAGCGCACCTTCCCGCGACGATCCTCGCCAGATGAAGCGTCGTACGCATCAAACCCGCTCGACTCGGCTGTGGTTGCTGGTCATTCCGGATCCGGAGGTGACACGGCTTCAGGCCTAGTATAAACTGGAATCGCCTTCTAGAAGCTTTAGTGAGAAACGAGGAATGTCTCATAAAAGGGTTAACAAAGGCCGGCGGGCGGGTCCTATGTCAAATTGGAATGGATTCTCGACGCCATTTCTATCACGCTAAGAATAGATGATCGAGAACAACAAACGAATTGACAAACGATGTCAACGCGACCCGTCCATTTTTATACAAAATCCAGCCGCCTGTGCTTTCAGCCAAGGTAGATAATATAAAAAACCCGTTTCATAATCCTTTGAGAGCCAACATGAGAGGATGGTCTCTTTGCAGCCTCCTCTTCTTGGCAAGACTCTCTGGTGTGTTGCCTTTGCTGTTGGGATCGTCGATATCTGCCCCCTTCTCGACCAGAAGCTTCACCACCCGAAGCTGAAACTCCAGAGGAAGGCGACTAATAACGGCCAGATGGAGTGGTGTTGAACCCTCGCTATCTCGAGCATGAATGTCCGCCCCCTTGTCGATGAGAACACGCGCTAGCTTCTCGCCAGATTTTAGCCGATATGACTGGCAAACCCTGTGTAGAGGTGTTTCGCCCTGTTCAGTCTTTGCGTTGACATCGGCACCTTTCTTGATGAGAAGTAGAGGTACTCCCCTGGCATATCCTGCGAGGCTGTCGCAGGCCCAAAAGAGGGGTGTGTTTCCCTGTTTATCTCTTGCATTGACATTAGCTCCCTGCTCAACGAGAAGCCGCTGTGCTCCCCTTTGTGCATTTTTGCAGGCAATGAGTAGGGGCGTTTGGCCATTGAAATCTCTTGCATCAAGGGTAGCGCCATTGCGAAGGAGAAGCTTCGTGAATGACTCGTGAAGCGAATCGCCAACGCGGAAACCTTCATAACGATGATACTCCATGATACGATGAAGGGGCGATTTGCCATCTTTGTCTTGCGCGTTGACATTGGCCCGTTGTTCAATCAACAACCTCGCCAATTTCTCATGGCCGGCCATCGAGGCTGCAATGAGGGTGTTCTGCCATCTTCGGCCTGGGTTTCGATGTTTGCTCCCCGCTCAAGCAAGAGCCTCACTACTTCCACATGGCCGTTCATTGAGGCTTTGATAAGGGCTGGCTCCGGATTGCTTCCCTTCGCATCAGGGTTAATTTGAGCTCCACTCTCGATAAGAAGCTTGACAATTGCTAATTGACCCCGACTCGAAGCTCCAGAGATGGCGGTCTGACCTTCGTAATCACAGGCAGTAGATTCTGCTCCGCTCTCCAAAAGAAACTTGACTATCGCTTCATGGCCATGACTTGAGGCTTCGATGAGGGCTAGCCGCGGGGTCTCACCCCTCAAGTCAGGTTCGATTTGAGCGCTGTTCTCAATGAGAAGCTTCACTGTTGACAAATGGCCGTTCCTTGAGGCAAAGGACAGAGCAGTGTTTCCCAGGAAATCTTGGGCGTCGATTTCAACTCCTTTCTCGACCAAAAGTTTTGCCATCTCATCATTACCCCATACTGCGGATGTTCTAAGGGCCGCCTGCATATCTTTGGGATTAAAATCCCAGTCTGCGTACGCCTCGATGAGAAGCTTCAACGTTGTGGCGGGGTCTATTTCCAAGGCGAGGGACAGAGCTGTGTAGCCCCAGGAATCATAGGCGTCAAGTTCAACTCCTTCCTCGATCAAAAGCTTTACCATCTCTTCACTTCCCCTTTTTGAAGCTTCTGTGAGCCCCATTCGCAGAGTTCTGGTGTCAAGGTCCCAGTTTACATTCGCCTTGATAAAAAGCTTCAATATTGATGCGTGGCCGTTTTCTAGGGCAAGGGAGGTGGCCCTGTGAGTATGACCGCTCTCAATTGCCAATCCTTCCTTGATGAGGAACGATACAACGGCGTGGTGCCCAGCCTTCGAAGCTCGCATGAGTGATGTGTAGCCCTCCCGGTCAACCTCATAAACATCAGTATCCTTCCGGACAAGGAGCCTTACGATGCCTGCTAGACCCTCTTGAGCAGCCCATGTCAGGGGTGTTCGATCTTTATATCCCACAAAACCTGTTTTGGACCCGAAGCCCTCCACAGTGTCAACTCCCTCGCAGATGCTCGAAGTCGAGTTCAGCAGAGCAGCAACGGCTTCTTTATGGCCATTAGCCAGGGCGGCAAATAGAGGGTACTCATATCTCTCTCCTCGAATGTCGATGCTCGGATGGCTTTGGAGCCATTTCCGGATGAGCGCGGAAAACCCCTTGTCTGCAAGGATGTAGATCAAACTTGCTGTCGAGCTGTACTTGCGGATCTTGAATTTTTCGAACAGGTTGTACATCTTGACCCAATCTCGGACTGTGATGTTCGAAAGAAACTCGCCTTGCGGAAACGTTTGTGCTGCAGCATCGGCATGGTAAAGAAGGTGCTGGCTGGCATACTCCAGAAATGGAAATTGCTTCGAAGTCTTGGCCGAGCCATCAGAATCGGATGTAGGACCAAGAGAATCCATGTGTGCACGCACTAGGTCATGATTTATGTACACGCTACATGATTGCTTGAGAGCGTCATGAGCAGAGCTTTCCCAGTCGTATCCAAGATCGGGCCACAGTTCCCGAAGCCCCTCATCTTTGATGAGAAAATCCCTCACAGATTCGTGAATGAACTGCACAGTTGAGCTTTTGGACTTGGTAACCTCGACGAGTCCTTTTGAGGAAGTGATGACATAGCTGTCAACACATTCAACAGAGTCCGAGACCGTAACGTCGGGCATCTCAGGATCAACTAGGTTTTTCGGGATCAACCCAGACCAAAGGGCATGGTAATACTCCTCCGGTCGCAGCGGTCGCTTTGCACAGAGAATCCAAAGAATACAAAGAAGTAAGTCCTCCATGTTGTCCTTGTCTCGTCTCAAAATATCCTTGAAGAGCTCACTCAGGCCACTAGGGACGTCTGCAAGCCGCTTTCGCAGAGCCAGACGACCCCTTCGGTTCTCTTTGTTCAGGATATCGACCACAAGCACGACCCAGAGGAAGACACCAGAAGCCTTCTCCAGCATCTGGGGTCGGAGCTCCTCAACGAGTGCAGTGTCTCTAATCCGGAGGTTGTGTTGGATGTAGTTATCCATGTCCTCAATGTGGCCTTGTTGATGCTCCAATGTAAGCTCGATACCATGTAATATGCGAATGTAAGGGTAATGTCGACTCGAGAAGCAGATTTGAAGCCGCACCCCTTTGCCCGCACAAGATTCCGCCAGATCTTCAAAGTAGTGGACCATCTCCACAACTTGCTGCTCATCACACTCATCCAGAGCATCAACAAAACAAGTGAAAGAGCGCTGTCCAAGTTTGGAGACTGCGTCATGGAAAAGGTCTTTCAGAATGTTCAGTGGAGGGCACTCGTTCTGGCCCCGTGGAACGAGATCAGTGTCATCTAGGACTTCCTGAAGATCAGGGTACCCTTCCAATAGCTGCAACAGCAAAGATCTGTACATTCCCGCGATTGACTTTTCGAGGTATTCGCCACGCGCGTGGAAGAAGAAGGATGCCGTGATGCCATGCGCGTGACTCTTCTTTCTTTTCGTCTTGAGGTAGACGAACTTCATTATTGTCGACTTGCCAACGCCCGGTTTCCCTCGGATCCAGAGAAACCCATGATGCTGTGTGTGTTTCTGGGGATCAAGCCATTTCAGATATTGTGGGTGTTTCAGGAACCAGTGGCAGGTTTTGGAGTGAGCTGTCTTGATGCTAATTTTGCGAGAGTCGATCTGCTCGAATTTGAACGAGTCAAGTAGGAGTCGACGTCGGTTGGGCAATGCGTCTTGAAGTGCTAGCTATTTGTGAGCACCAATTCTCAATAGACGATAAAAAACTCACGAGGATTGGCAACATCTGCGTTGTCCAAATTTTCGTTGTTCGCGGGAAGTATCTCAATCAATTCCTTGGCGTATGCAGCGGCAGTCGCTGCCGCATACTTCTGCCACTCTTTGGATTTGTGTGAATCCGCGTAGTCACAAATGCCCCGGATGGGAAGACAGGGGAGAACATCCATCAAACCTGCAGCTTCCATCTCAAAGCAGATGATATCAAGCTTACGCGCAATGTCGTCGCGGGCGAGGCTGTCCTTCATCACCTGGTTTCCGGAGGCAATGGCACCGTGGTGGATCTTGGGATGGTTGGGCATGCGTGTACTCTTGGGTAGAATGCTGGACTGATCGCAGGCACTGCAAGAGGAGAACTGAGGATCATGTTTGTATGTGGCAAGAAATAGGCGATCTGGTGACGCTGGATGACCATACTCGGGATACTTCGCAGCCATATCCTGCAAGATGGTCGGCACTCGGCTGGGCTCTAGCTCGTGCTTTGATCGTAGGTTGGACACGGCGGTCTGGAGTGAGTAACTGGGAGACTTTGCAACCGCCGTTCGCTGGATATTGCCGTCGACAATTTTGCCCAGGTCATACTGCATTACCCGGGTGCCGACAACGACATCGCCTAGTCGTATATCAGCCCTAGACGGGACGCCCCCTCCGATACCGACCATGAAGCCCTTGCGGATCGATGGGAAGCTCCGTAGTATATGGGTCGAAACACTCGCCGCATTGTTCGTCCCGTAATGGCCGTTCGGCAGACAGGCGATCACGATGTTGTGGGGCCCAATGCTGCCCAGCATGTACGTATTTTTGTCGCTGGCGTCTTGAGGCAGATCAGGGTGGATGGCGTCGAGCATGGCGCGGGCCGCCGCCATCTCTATGTGTAGCGCGCAGATCCAGGCGATGGTATACTGGCTGTGCGGGAAGGCGTCAGTTGGACTGTATCGCAACGTCTTTTGTCGTTTCGGGGGACAAGGCGAGCTCGCGGCAGCCTGGTCGCCAGACCAACTTCGTTTTTGATCCATTTTGTCGGTCTCTTGGTCAGATCAGGGCTGCCTGTGCCAGGTGAGAAGTCACCAGCAGGAGGAGACACGAAACAACGAGTCGAGGTAGAACGTGAGAGAGGCAATCGTAGAGGCGCGGCTCTCGGATGAAGGGGATACAAGAGGAGAGAGAGGCAGCTGCGGATGGCGAAGGAGAACCAGGCTGTCGCCAGCGAGGCTCCCCGGGTTGCCTCACTCAGCCACTCTGGGTCGCCCAACGTTGTCGCTTGTGTGCCTACCGCCAACGCACGAATCACAGAGCCCGGTGGGCGAAGTCAATGGCATCGAGCCTTCATGCTAGTCGATGAAGATAAAAGCAATAAAGAATAAGTTAAATGTGTGATACTGCCTCTATTTCGTTTGGCAACCCCTTTACCTAGGTGGACAAATCTTCAGCGCATTCTGGTGTTGACAGCTTCGGGTTTTGGCAGAGTTATGTGCGAACTCACAGTTTGCGCCTGAGTAGGGAGCTTGCCCCCGGATGATGGAACTGACCGTGTCTCTGAAACATGAGCCCGGGGAGTGAATACCCTCATCTACGTCATTGGGATCCAACCTGGCCGTATCAGTCCAGTTATGGAACCTTGTTCAAGGGCAAGATCGCCTTGAACTAAGGAGACGAGACTGGAGGCGGCGATCTCCCGCTATGTTAGGTCCCGCTTAGCGCCAACCTTGTAGCGCTTATTTTGGCCTCACTCACGATGCGAGGTCGGACGCTGTCATTGATCACATGGCGTTGATGAACACCGAAAGCGCGAGGCAAAATAGTCACACCATGAAACCACAGCCAGCATAATTAATCCTAGTAAAAACCATCACTATCGCAGCTCAAGCCGAAAGGCAATATTACGTTGCAGTTACTGGCCCCAGATACCCAATTAGACCCATTGAAACGATGGTAACGTTCAAGAATCCACGCCCGAACAAAGCCAATTACATCCAGTAGCGAGTGGCAGCGACTACGCCCATGACACTGAGCGCCAGAGCCTTCCAAGACAGAGACTCGGCGGCCATCCCAGCTCCAGTCGGCACATACTCAGGTACATGAGTTGGCACTGTCGCCTGGGTCTGCTCAGGTACAGGAGCTGTGCCAGGGAATGTGGCCAGGACCTGTTGTACGTGTTGTCAGTACCTTCTCGAAGATTGAACGTAACCAAGGGTTGGCAGAGGCATTGACTTACCCTGTCAATTGTGTGGACAGCTCCATTGACGGCAATTGCATCGCCCGCCAGGATCTTGGCCCCATTGAGGTAGATGGTCCCCTCTCTCACCGTGACCTTGACCTTGCTGCCCGCAAGGGTAGGGTAGACGAGGCCATCCTTGAGCAGAGGGGTGTATGCTGGAAAGTTGACCAGAATGTGACCCTTGATGAGCTCGATGAGCTCGGTGTCGGACCACTTGGTGACGTTCTTGAAGGCGCTGTTGTCGGGCGCGAGGACGGTGATGCCGGCGGTAGAGTCTAGCAAGGAGAGAAGGCCTGACTTTTTGACCAGGTCGTGGAACTTGTCGACGCCGAGGTGAGGCAAGGTGGAAGAGATGCTCTCAGGCAGAGTGAGGTCTCTGTGTTGAACGCTGTGTTAGTGATGTCGAATGAACGAAGCATGGAAGAATACTAACCCATCAATGGGACGAATGACACCATTGTCAAATGGAATATCATTGCCCGCGACATTGACATTCCCCCGAGACCGGTGTAGACCTGTCGCTTCCCTCCAGCCGGTCTCTCAACAAGACTCTGGTTGTTGACCCAGCCGAGGTTCACATACGCGGTATCGTCCAAGAAGGTCATCCGAGCATCGCCTCCCGACTGGAGGTTTCTAGTGACCATTCTCCTATCGAAACTCGACGGGAGGGGGTACCTCTGTGATTGTTCTCCCGAAAAGTAATACCCATTCTGGTACTTGAGCTGGCGCCTGACGCGACCCGGTCCCTCACTACTGGATAGTCCGGAATCGGTCGGTGCATACACCACAAGGCCAGGCTCCTTACTGTTGAGAAGCTCTGGGTTGCTTTGGAGCTGCTGTTGAAACAGGGTGAACCCACTGTCTTGGAGGGTGTTGGACAGAGTGTCCGCCAGGGCAGAGGCGGACAGGAAGGCGGGTGCGAGCAGTTGCTGCAAACGCATGATGGACGTGTGAATTGGGCAAAGTAACGAATGAACAAAAGGGTGTAGAGCAAAGGCCCAGACACCAGAAGAGACAAGATGGGGGGCCGGAGAGGAGGGGACCAGATAAGTGTGAGCTGCAGGACACTTGAGCTGGTGCTTCTTAGGAGGTTTGTAGACGCATTTAAGTACTCGACAGTTGGTACAGCATCATGCTATCATTCGTCCTATACATGTCGGAATAGCGAGGCTATGCATATCACGTCTTGGACAACATCGTCAAGTTGCATTCTACTACGTAGGCCAGGATCTTAGTCGCGCCAGCGATTAAAAGCTCAATATTTGGCAAAAAAGAAAAAAAAAAACCACTCTCCCCGCAGAGTTCTAGCTATCACAGCATGCATTTATCTCGTCCTGTCACGTTTGTCCTCTGCCTACTTCCTCTCGGGCCGCAGCGGCGTGCAGAGGGCGGGGGAAAGATCAACAAAGCCACGTCTTACACGCTTGGAGGACAGCATCCCCAGATTGGCCAGACTCGATGCGAGGCGGGACATAAACGTGCGATATAGGTAGTTGATATGAGGGAAAACATCACAGCCTGCCTTAGCTGAACAACCTCGCGAGCGCCATGTCTATGCGGCTTGACGTCTAGACTTGCGGGAAAGCAGGTTGCAACCCCCGCGTATAGGATGTGCAAGCCTTGTCATCACACGGGAAATCCTTCCGCTGGGTGGTTTTATATCTCACATAATTACGTATTATCCAATGGCGTCGCGACGGCAAGTTTCCTCTTCTCTCTAGCACCGGTGTGGCTTAACATCCGCATAAAGAGGGCGGTACAAGCCTGCATGGCAATTGCAATATTCGACCTATCCCGAGTCTCCCTTCCACAGCCTGATATATCCTCAACATTCGGCGATTCTGGAGTTTTGACGTCCCGCAGAGTAATATCCCTAGGGCTGAAGCCAACGAACGCCATCTTTTGTATAAACAGCCTCGACCGGGTTTGGCCCCCAATCAACGTCGAGATGAAAAGTGCAACTCACGATGGCCTCATCTCTTCTCACCACTTGATTATCCAACAGCCCTGTGAGGCAAGAGACAATCAGCTGACATTTCCCTGCGTCTTACTTGAGGCAACTGATTGGGTCTTCAAGTGTTACAACATTCATCTATCCCAACTGCCGAAAACCCACGGCCAACCCGGGCGTTAGGGACATGAGGCTGATTCTTGGCCATGTAGCCTCACTCACGTCAAATTTCAGCTCTCGGGGAGCCTGGTTCGTTATCAAAGAGTTTGTAGCTGTCCTAAGCACCAGGCCCAGCCTCAGAGGCCAGGCCGCCGCACCCTCCCGCAGGTGTCTCATGCGCCTGGATCAGTCAGGCTCGAAGTTGAATGTCTGCCGCTGTTTCCTAAAGGGCACCCTTCCCCTCTGTGCAGGATCTCTCTTCAAGCACATCACAGTTACTTCCTGCATGAAAGCTCTTTGCCGCGTGTCCTAGCTGCGATCGACAGATCCCGACGTATGGCAGTAAACCACTTGACTCAAGGTACGTTCTACTGCATGACATTAAACGGCAGGAACTAACAGACTTCTAGCTATCTGAATCAACTCAAAATGGCCGACATCTACACCCCGCCCGAGGACTCGGCCTATCTCCTCTCGACGGCCTTCCAGATGCCCCATAAGAATGGAGACAAATGGGCCATGGCTTTCGATAGCTATACTGGTACAATCTTGACGGCAGGCCTCTCTGTCGTCATAACCATCCTGTTTCTCTGCCTCTGGAACCTCATCAGTTTCATTGGCATGTTCTTTGACGGAAAAAAGACCAGACGCCGATACGTCGCGCTGGTCACCCTCTAGAACTCCAATGACCCCTGGTTCGCCTGCAAGGAGCTGCTCCATTACGCGGTCCAGTGCCTGAAGGAATCCGGTCCGAAGAACTCCAGTCAGGAGGACTCCAGGGACTCGGGTGACTTCTGGTACGGTCTTGGGTTCGGTCTCGCGGCCTTTGTCGTGTTTTCCGGGGGCATAGTGACTAGTATCATGGTCCCGTCAGCCCTTCTGATCGGCAACGTCGCCCCCGTGAGGCCGAGTTCCGTCTTCTGGCCCCAGGACCCTGACGATGATGTCAAATACCTCCAGGTGTTTGGCCTCCGTGCCCCTGCTGCCATGCGGTCTCTAGGTAGCGTGGAGGCAGCCCAAGTCACGTTGCGCGACAGGGTCTACATTGAGGAGAACCCCAAGTACTCGGGGCCAACGATGAAGAGCCTGTCAGGGGCGTCAAGTACAACTACACCCTCTCTGGGGTGGACATGGGTCTCCGATGGGGATCTGAGTTGTCCTTGGACGTGACTGGCTCCTGTATCACCGAGTACGGTTGGGTGGACAAGCGAGCAAACAGCAGTGACAATCCGGGAGACGTGTACCGGCTCTGGAACATTGATTCAAGAGATCAAACTATTTTCGTACCCATCAGCGACGACGTCATCCTTGATGCTCCATCAGCGGGTTTCAGGTCGCACCCAGATGGAGCCGCGCAGCTTCTGAAGGATTCCAACGTGTCGTAGGCGGTCATGATCTACGCGGCTCATCGGTCTAGTATCAGCAAAAGCACCGATCCATGGTATGCCACCGAGCAGCGTAAGGAGCCGGCGCCAGGGAATCAACTCGAGGCCGACTATTGGATGAAGCGATACAGACCTTTTCTCTCCTGCTGGCAGCAGGACAAGTGGAGATACGGATCTCATTCAGTCAAGTCGGTCGATGAACTGAAAAAGATACCTGGCATCAAGATCAAGGAGGTCCTGCTCGAGATTCTTGAATCCGCCTTTGGTGACAGCCCCATGATCGTCAAACTCGGGACTGCTAGCGGTACCTCGGCTCTCCGATCTCGGACTACGAGCCCAAACGGTATCATTGACGCTCAGAACTGCAGGATGATTGATGATATGGAGCGTCTCATCTTGGCCAGTTTTGTGGCGAGCAGGAGCGTCTTCACCGATGCCACCATGTTCCCCGAGGTACGATACCCGAATCTAGTGACGGGCGGCGACAAGAAGCCAAAGAGCGGTGCGGGAGACTTTGTCGTCTCAAGCCCGGAAATACAGACATTCTCTCTGAACGGCATCACCGCCCTCCTGGTTCTCTTGGTGGTCCTGATCCTGGCAAACGCTGCTACGTCGTGGCTCCTCGGTTTCTTTTACAGGAATCAAAACACCACCGAGCAAGGCAACAATCTCGTTGATGTTGACCGGTGGACTCGGTTCCGTGTATTTGCAGCTGTTCAGCTATTCCGCTGCTTGTTCGAGGGCTCTGAAAACAAGGTCGAGCAATGTGAATGGAGCTGCGAAAAAACAGTCCCCGATGTAAAGAAAGGCGATTACGAGGTCAAACTTGTTGGCGGATGTGGCGAGGACAGGTGCATGGGGCACCTGAGCAAGACTCTCAGCAAGGGTGCAGCCGCACAAAGCGAAGGCGGGAAGGGAGACAGCAACCTGAAGGATAAGACTGTTGTCGTAAACCCTGTCGCCAGTGATGACGAAGCTGGTGAATAGAACCGGGAAAGGGAGGCGATGCTACCCAAATCTGTAGTCTTTGCAGAGATTAGGAATGCTTTGCGCCGGGGCTGAGGAGGGTTTGCTCTGAAGGCGCCTGCAGGGACCTCTTTTTGGGCATGTCTTCGAGACTTTTCCAATACAAGAACCTAGAGATGAGTCGGGCAGTTGAATTTGAGGAGAATGGTTTGAGGGGAGGTTGACAGGAGGACGGTGGTGTGTTGTGTTGCGCCGTTGGAATGAGGGTGGCATCACCGACAATCACTTACAGTTCTTCATGGTCTTTTGAATATGTACCCGGCTTAAAAGAGAGTACACTGAGAAATAATCCATAGCCCTTGTCTTTAGTGTCGGGTGTTATCCCATTACCTAGGTATCCCAGCATCAATGAAATCAAGTAGTAGCCCTGGTAATTGACGGTACGCGTCTTGTACAAGATGTCGAATCCCAAGCAAAAGTCTTATTTCTCAATCTATATGTCTTTTAACTCCTCAAGGCTAGCGAAACCAATCTGTGCCTTGTATCTCCCGCTCATCTTCATCTCCAGCGCCCAGTTGTTCGAACCTATCTCGCCAGCTTCCACGACCCCCTAAGCTCTTGGACCGCTGATATCCTGCAATGATCCGAACTCGTGGAATGAGAGATCCCTCATTACCTCAATCTTTTGTTGGTACCTCAAACGCGTCGGGAAAGAAGGAAACGTGAGAACAGTGCATCAATAAGGCGCTGAGGGTTGTGGGCGTTCCAGAAACGCTGTGTATGCTGTTGTATTTCCTCGGCCAGAACTCGGGCCGCGAAACGTGCCCTGTGCGAGGCCACATTGTCAGGACGAATGACCGCGGGTATCTCCGTGATACGGTCTAGCACATCTTCCGCTAGGTTTCTCTTTTTATCAGTTAGTAGGTGTCGTCCAAAGAAAGAGCATTTTGTGCGAGAGGAACAGTACCATGAGTAGCACGGACGAATGGGTCATAGTCGAGCCGCAGTTTTCGCAAGCTCTCGCACCGCGAATGTTGCTGAAGGTACACTGTGGGTTCGGACACTGATGAGCGTCTTCGATGAGTTGGGCAACGTCCTAAATAAGACTGCGCGTTGTTACTCTTGCTACCCCCCGCAAGACTCTGGGAATTGGGTCGTTTGTCCTTGCCATGTTGAGGGTTGAATTCGTGTGGGTGATGTTTGTTGTGAGATGGATAGGTTGTGTAGTGGATAGAGGGTATACAGAGGAACAAGGTGTGCGTGTTGAATGATAAAGGCAAGCTGGAGAGGAACTGTGATGGATTCTGCTTTCTTATATTATCATCAAGGCTCCTAGCCATGCCAGCCAGACCAGCCATGCGAACAACGACATCATATCTGGCACTCTCAAGATTATGATGAATCAATATCGAGACTAATGGGGCATTCAGCTGAGCGACAAGTTTCAGGACATGGGGGCTCTGCTCTGACTGGGCCCTGTCGTTGGAACAAAGGCTCAAGAACTGGATGACTCAGGCGATGCCTGATAGTAGAATCCAACTGGCTACTCAACTCCAGATCAGGTCCCCTTGAACGGCCGTTTCAGGCCTAATCCACTGATGCCTTGGAACGCGGGCACCAGAGACAGAGGTGAGCAGCGCCCCTGGTGCTAAGAAAAGAGGCATTCTGATAGCGACAAAGAACGGACGAAACAGTGGCGTTGAAGCCACATGGGCGGAAACAACATGGGATATAAGAGTTTAAAACCCTGGTCTTGTTTCTTCACGCTAGGCGGCCTAAAAGTCTTTGACAAGCAAACAGGGTCTGGGGGGAGTACATGTCAAATTAATGACGAAATTAAAACTATTCATAGGTCTACAATACCAATTACGGGACCTGGATCAACCCTAGCAAAGTGATAAACCAATCTTGGGCATCCAAACTGGCTGTACGCAATTCGAACATGTAACTGCGCGGGCTGCGTCGAAATTTGCAATGCGGAAGATTTCCTGGCACCAAGCCTCGCCCGTGCACCCAGAAACGCTCCGCATCGTCCGCACCGGCTTGGACAAGAGTGTCAAAGATGTCCCAGCATTTTTTATTCAAAAACAGCTGAAACGGTACATTGACGCCCTTCTGATTCCATCTCCGGACCTGTATACTACGCGGGAGGGGAGGGTTAACCACAAACAGCCCCGCGAGGACGAGCGGTGACGGTTGCTGTCGAAGCAGGGCTTCCTCTTGGGTGTAGCTGGGGTTTGCCCCCTTACCAATGAGCCATTTTACGCAGTCAATCCTAACATGCCCTATGGCAATGTGTAGAGGTCGACAGCCGTCAAGAAACGGCCACTCGGTCGTGAGGTGGTTTCCCTTCCAGGGGTGATCCATCGGTGCACCGACTTTGTGGCAGATCTCAAGGGTGTCAAGGTTGCCGTCCATGACGCTGACAAACAGAGGGAGCCAACTAAGTTGCCTACCAGCTTCTCTGTATAGGTGCAAGATCAGGGTGCGGTAGAAGAATCTTGATGTTGTGACAAAGTTGAAGCCGTCATCGGCCGGGGAGAGATGCGACAACACTAGGGGCAGTATTTCGCGGGGAAAGCGAAGCAGAAAACTTTGGGGGAAATGTCCCTTGTCTTCCACCAGCTCGTCTTCCACCGGTCTGGCTTCCACTTATTCGCGTTTCCACTCGAGAGCTCTGGTTAGGTCTTGGTCGTGTGAGGCACCGAATTTTAGCAACGAGTCGAATATCTTGCGGCCCCGGAGCGCCAGCACGTCCTTGTCGGGTATGTGAATCCGTTTCCTCCTCCACCTGGCAACCACCTCGAGCTTCCTGGGATAGTGGCCTCTGAGTAACTGTGAGTCGCAGATCAGTTCGAGCGTCCGTATCTTGCCTTCCTTGTCGATCTCGTACGGGTTGATCCCTTGATCAAGTATCCACTCCACGGCTTCGACCTGGTAATGCATCATGGCTACGTGAAGTGGCTGGTCACCTTCATCAAGGTTGAGAACCCACCATTTGGGGTCATTGCCCGGCCATCGATAGTCAAGTGACGCACCAGCCTCGAGACATCTCATTAGGGTGCGGATGTTACCACATACGGCCCCGACGAACAAGGGGGCCCAGTTGGACTTTCTTCCAGCTTCCTTGTATAGTTCCAGAATGAACAACTCGTGAAGTCTTCTCGACGTACAGACTAGGCTGAATCCACCCCCATCCAAAGATATATATGAAAATACTTGATACAGAATCTTTGGAGGCAAGTCGGAGAGCCTGATTCGTTTTTCATCGTCGTGCTTAGGACTCGGAGGCATGAGGACTCGGTCCCTTCAAGGTATAATTTTGGTTGGAACTGTTGTTGTATTTTCTATCGCTTTCGGCTTGTTGATTGTTGCTATAGGTGATCAACTGTATAAATATACTTGCGTGATGGGGGAGGGATGTTTCCTCCCTTGACAAAGACCTTCATCAAGCACCACTATCCGTTGTTTCCCATTACCGTCTGTTGCCTTGTCCTCTCACCATTCCCATTCTTTTCCTGCCAGCTAAAAAGTGTTGACAAAACTCATCTCACCCTGGTGTTAAGCCACAGGGCGTGGGTGAACACGACGCCAGAACAACCCCCTTTGTCTACATGAAACTAACAAAGGCCAGCATCAAAATACCCTCTTTATTAAATGGGGGATTGTTTTTAAGGAGCATAGTCCTACTCGAAAGCCTTCAAAGCGTGAGCATAACTTTGACCGTCAGGTTGAAACGTCTTGTGATCCAGCCCCTTGGGCTGGGGGACTACGAGGAGCCAAGGTTCCTTGGTCTCAATGCACTTCCATGAATGACAGGCTTTTCCTTTTATTCATTTGCTATATTAATAGCTATTTCCTTTGTTACAGTAGCAAAAGAGCCCCCAACGAACGACTCCCACATCTTGAGCACATAATCGTCAAGAATGCCAACTTTATCTTTGTTCGCAAAGCCCAACTCCAAACGACCTCAAAAATCTGCGTATTAATAAAGCACTGAATCAGTATTCGCCATGCCTCCTTAGGAATTAATGGAATGTGAAGGAGATATAACAGTTCCTGAAGCAGGTTTGTAGGCCGTTCGCCCTTATAGAGACTGGTAGTCTCCTCTGAAGCCCCTGTTATAAGGTGGACTATGAAAGAGATTAGATTCATGCATTCTTTCCGGCATTTTCATAGCTTCATACCTGAAAAGGTTTCTCATGCCCACGATTGCGGCGGCTCCTCCAGCGTAGATTCCCAACAACCTACTCCAACCCACATTCCCATACACGGACTGACCAACAGCCAATGCAACAAGATCATACACCAGACATCCGCCAAAGATCCAGTCGCTGGTGGCTGAAAGCAGGCCGAAGCCGATACCCGTGGCGACTTTGACGGCGGTGGAGGGCTGCGCGTTGACAAAGTAGGCCACGGAGGAGTTGTGTAGAAGATCCAGGACACCAATGCCAGCAAAGGTCTTTGAGACAATGTGATTGAGGACTGAGTTGGTGGAGCTGATATCCATGGGAGGAAGACGTCTCGAAATGTAGTACAGTTGCGCCACAGAGTTGATGACGACAAAGACGTTGGAAACCTTGAGGTTATTACTGTTCCAGAAGATCATCCAGGCTGAATGGTCAGTAAGTTTAATCAAGTAAATATCAAGTGCTCTTACTAGCAATGCAAAGGTTACCCAGCGCATAAAAGGGCGCAAAGTCAACCATGCTAGAGACATCCTTTTGGGACGCCTCGGCCTTGTACAGGCGCCAGAGCCAGGCCAGCTGGAACAACTGCTGCGGGAAAAAGAATCCAGCAATAAAGTACGGCTGGGGAGAAAAGAAGGAGATGTTGGCATCGTGAATATCCTTCATGTTGGGGGAGCTGAGCATGCCGTATGTCTGCGCGGCAAAGTCGATGACGAAGGACGTTGGAGCGAGCCACCTCGCCGTTGAGAGTTCGGCGCCCATGATTGTAGATTTGACCAGTATTGTATGCAAGATAAGCTTTGAGAAGGTTTGTAGACGATGTTGTTCTTTGTTGCGCAGCGTTTATCGTGCAAGGAACAAAAGAGAAAAAGAATGCTTTCAGCTTGCCAGCTGCAAACCTTTATTTCAGACCAGTATCTGTATTCTCGTAAGCTAGTTGCAAATCGATGACATATACGACTTGACTTGATCTGGTTCAGAGGTCAGCGGAATGTAAGATCCATCTGTTGTGGATTAGCGTCATCGATTCCAGCGAGAACGTGCATGACAGCATGATATCCGATCGGCGTTCTGAAGCAGGCAACGATACGTCAAATAATTCCTAGACACCTAGAGATGATAATTTTGAGATAATTGTTATTGGATTGTCGGCTGCATGGAAGTGGTAAAAGACTTGTTAACACAGTAATAAAGGACGGTTGCGTCTAGGACGCGAGTTGTGCATATTTAACAAGGACTCCTTCTGTTTAAAGATAATGTGAAGTTGATACATACGTTGTTTACAGTCTATCTATTGCAGCTCAAAGTCAAATATAATTCACATCATCATGCCAGTCTATCCTAAATTCAACCTCTGATATCTCACTCCTCAGGATTCGACTCCTCCCACATATTCTTATACAAATGACATCGCAGGTCAAGCAGCGTAGGCTTGATAACCTCCAACCCATCGCCTCCCTTCGTATCACCATCAGGCCTCACCCCATCACCAAGCACTCCAACCTTGGGCCCTTCATCCCATCCAGGCCCTTCCTCTGGGTCCTTGACAAAATCCGCCCACGCCTTTTGCATCACTCTGCTAAGCTTTTCTTGGTACTCTGTAGCTCCTTTCTCGGGGAAACTGCCAAAGAGGGTGCTAAGCTCAGCAGCGTGGTATGCTCCACTGCCTTTAAAGATCTCAGTGTTCTCAAAGCTCGCGTTGTAGACGAATCGCCAGGTCTTGATGCCAACCGAGGAGAACTCATCTGCCATGAACTTTGTCGGACACTGCGCGCCAATCTCGGTGACGATGGTAGTGATTTGGTCAAACTCGTTGTTGATACCCGGGGATCCAATAGGGTAGAGGCTTCGGAGGAGCCGGATCTGGGCGGGTGTGATGCCAGAGGCAAAGTGGGACAAGGCCTCCTCCAAGGTGATTTCTTTGAGCTCGGGAAATCGACCTTCCTCTGCAGTGGTTCCGATCAAGATTGGAACGCGGGCCATGGACTCTGGGTCCTCCTCTGACCTGAGGCGTTGTCCACGAGGGTAGTTCGCCTGGGTGACGCCATCATCAGCGAGTGGCATAAAGGTGAGTGCTGCTCTCTCGACAACATCCCGAAGCTTGTCAGCAGGCAACTCGCGCATGCACTTGAGGGTTTCGTCAAAGTTGTCTTTCTTGCAGCCTGCTTTCTCTGTGGCATTCACCCAGGATCCGCTTGGTGTCAGGGTAGCCTTTGCTGTGCCTGACTGTATGATAGCACCGCGGAAGGGAAGGGGGTCCGGAGGAGCAGTCAGAAGCGCATCGACGCCAGCTGCACCGGCGCTCTCTCCAAATATGGTGACTTTTTCGGGATCACCTCCGAAAGCCTTGATGTTTCGTCGTACCCAGTCTAGAGCAAGACGTTGATCGAGGAAACTAATTCAGATTAGTGTCTGTTACAAACTAAAGCTAGAGGAGTACTCACCCAGGGTTGCGTTCGCCCTTTGGCAGGTCAGATGTCTCAGGAAAGCCAAAAATGTTGTTTCGGTAGTTGACAGTAACCACAATAATATCCTCATACCCTGCCATCTTCGACCCGTCATACAGCGGCAGGGATCCTGATCCGTGGTGAAAGCTTCCTCCATAGATCCAGAACGCAACAGCCTTGGAACCAGGCTTCGAGCCTGCCGGGGCAAACACATTGATGTTCAGGCAGTCTTCGCTTTCCCCGGCAGGTGGGGGAGGAGTGTACCAGATCTTGATGCTCTCATTCCGCTTGTCTTCAGGGTAGTTGAACTTGGGTATGCAAGCGGGCTTGTGCTTTGAGGCATCGTAGGGTTTTGACCACGATTTGGCTGGTTTGGGTGGTGCGAAGCGTACGGGAGCTTCAGCGAAAGGAATGCCGAGGAACTTGTTGACGGTGACTTTTGAGTCTGGGATGGACGTGGTGGTACCAATCACATCTCCTGTGTCGATGACGGCCGTTGGGCTATTGGAGTCTATTTGATGAGGGATTGCAAGTGCTGAAGCGGCGCACAGAGCCGCGGCTAAGATATTACGAGAAACCATCTTGTTGCTCGTAGTGATAATGCTATAAGAGAATACCAACTATCTGTCGACGGACTACCTTGGTTATATAGGATGATGATGCTAAGGTTCTGGGCGCATGTTGTCAGCCAAGCGTTGGCAGCCCCAGCGGTGGCTGAAGCCCATACTCGACTTTGAAGCCATAAGTGGCTCGCGCATGATTTGTCTCCATTAAGGGACCACAAAGATGATTTGAAAGCAAGGATATGATCAAAGCTGAAGTCTTGGCCTGTAAAACATGTGCATCTCACCTCCTTACCTGTTTGGGCGAAATCGAGCGCCTGGAGTTTATGATTGGTCAGTATTTAGGTTTCGGGAGACCCCACAAGGCTTCTAGCGCTGCGACGTCATCATCCTTCATCTCAACGGCGGCGAGTCAGCCCGAGAATGGTCAAGCGTGCCTCCTCAGCCTCAACTTCAACCCTGAACCTAAGGCTGGAGATCCTTCAGCACTGCCCCCCGTTATGGGGAGGTATCGAAGGCATGGCGTGGTTGATCTATTTGCCTCAGTCTTGGCCATCTATCTTTGGTTCATTCTGGATCTCCTCGCCATTTGAGAATGACACAAGAGGCTCTCTGACAGAATGTCCTGACTGATTCTGTGCTGGAGAGTTTTGGTATATGGGCTAACTGAAGTCCCAATTGAGTCTTACATAACTCAAGCCTAGCACCTTAGGTCTGCTCCTTAATTTATTATTTAGCACCCCGAACCTATATAAACATATGAAAATATGAACAAGACGAGACTGCAGCATGGACTATTCAAACCAGGCAGTTCTAATGAGTGTGGTAATATTCGCTTCCTGTGCTTGAAGTGTTGCGAGTTAGTCATGTACAAAGTCATGTGAAGGGTAGTATAAGCTCTTGAGCCTGTTGAATAAAGTATAGAAAATCCCGAGCATGGCAACAGTTGATCTCCCCATACCCAGCCTCGCCACAGTTGTTATCAACACTTCATCAGTCCTAGATAGTTCATGCTTTGTCTACCATGCGCAAGGTGCCAGTTGATAAGAGGTTTATCTAAGCCAACCTAAAAATAATAAAGGGTGATCAAAAACATAATAAAATAAGTAATTACAGATATATTATAATAAAAATCATAGTTTAGAGCGCTTTTAATTACTGTCATAATAATTTAGCAGTTATCTTTCGATGAGAATAAGACTATTCAATGCCAGGTCTCATCAAGCTCCACAACCCTGCTGTCATTATTCATCTCCACCGAGGCCCTACAACGGCTTCGAAATTTATCCAACTCCAGGGGTAGCTCAGGGTAGATGCTCGTCGATCTCACCATCTCAGACAAACTTCTAATGGCATCTTCCAACGGTGCCAAAGGTTGCAAGCCACAGTATGCATCGTCGTGCCTCAACGAGCCTTTCAGCGCTCTAAACGCCCCAACACATTTAAGAACCAGTTGCTGATTTTGACCACCGTTTCCGAGATGGAAGTCAACATCTTTGAGCTTTTTCTGGGTCCTTGCACATAGTAAGATGAAATCCTTTGTGTTCTCTTTGATGGAGTCGCTTTCCTGCATGAAAGAATCGTTGAGCTGCTGGGCTGAGCCGCTTGGCTTCGTGGGGTACGCCGCCCTTGTAGAAATAGTTTCAAGCCAGGAAATAACGTTGGGCGAGAGACCCAGATCTCGCGGTGAGATTTCGAAGCGGGAACAGATGTCTAGACAGTGATTGACATGCGGAACGACATAGTCCTCCGCTTGTCGTTGGTAGAACTCGTAAAAAAGTTGCAACATATCTCTGATTTGGTGTTTTCGGGCTTCATCGCTAGGCAGCAGCTGCGCGAACTGCAAAACGAGTGGGTGAATGTCAAGCCTTTTAGATCTTCTTGGTCCGCTCGAAACAAAGAGCGAAACGTCTCGAAGCTTCTCAAGCCATTTGGAAACTACGAGATACTCTGACCGAAGGATTGCGCCATGGGCTGAAACATCTGCCCCTGGCAAGAGTCCTTTCTTGCTCGTTTTGAGAAACGAGTCAATGCAATCGTCGTCTGTGCGTAGATAAGGAAGTATCTGCAAAAGCTTCACAGCATTTTCCGAGCCTTCTTTTTGTTTCAATAACTCGAGGGAACTGTTGAAAGCATCCCAGAGTGATCGATCTCTGGCCGCAAACTTGAAAAAGATTCTCCGTTCTTCGCCAGTTCCATTGCCGAGGATCCGAACAAATTCTTCTGTCGGATCGTCGAATGTTCCAAGATACTCCAGAAGGAAGGGGATCACGTTTTGTGCTGCGAGGGGATGGCCTTGGATAGCTCTTGACAAACGTTGGAAGTCTTGCTCGTCTAAAAGTTGCGAATCCTCTGGCGACAAGCTGTGTAATGAATTTTGCAGTAGCAAGGCCGTGTCGTTGACTGTCAGAGGCGCCAATCGAAGATCCTGAGACTCTCTCCCAGGCCCCTTGAGGTTCGAGTCTCTGGTCGACATGACGATGTGCCATGCTGGATACTTGAGGGCGGCTTGAATGCTTGCTGCCCCAAATATCTCTGCATCATCCATGATGAGGAGCGAATCCTTGTTAAAGTCCTTTCCCAACCAGTCGACAAAAATTTGAATTCTTTCGGGTGTCTCAGTCCGTCGCCAACGCTCCCAGTTGATATTGGGGTTCTCAATCATGTCAAACCCGATGCTGTTGCAAACAGCGGCGAGGGCATCCTCAAGCTTCTTGGAGTTGTGGGCTCTGAGGAAGAAGATATTTCGGCGATATCTATGCTTGGCTGTGAATCTCATCAGAACTTCGGTCTTCCTAAACTTATGTTAGTCAGGGAAGAGCAACCTGAAAGCTTCACATACCCGATCCCCGCGATGCCCTTTACCACTGTTAGCTTCGGACGTGCCGGGGGTTGAGCTACCGCCTTCTCGAGCTCGCCCATCTCTTCATTCCGCCCGACCAGCGGCGTTTGAAGGGTAAGACGATACTGAATCTCATTCATCTCACTGCCTTCCCACCAAAATTTCTTGTATGGTGGGTACGCACAGGCAAGAAAACGAGGATGGCCAAACATCTATTAACTCTATCAGACATAATCATCCGTCGTCCTTGGTGTGTCGGTTGGTCTTACACGTCGTTCATGTCCCTGCTCGGGCTCCAGTCTTCCAGTGACCTCGAAAAACACTTGGTTCAGAGCAGAGCTGATTGTAATGTAGGCCCCGAGCTTCGTGCTAAACTTGCAGATTCCACTGTGATCCTGTGGGATCATGAGGGCAGGGTTTTCAGGGTCCAAGGATGCCGAGCCTTGGGTGACAACCTTCAAGAGTCAGGATCGTAACAATAAAGAGACAAAGAAGAGGCGGGAGACCCACGTGTTGATAAGTGCCCCTGATGAGCTTCCTGCGACCTTCGGCAAAGCACCGAAATGGGGGGCGCGGTGTCAGCTTGAGAAAAGCCTTCTTATCCCACACAGAGGCAGGGTTGAACGACTGAAGATGCGAAACAACTTCTGGCCTCACACCAGCCACAGTCCCGGCAGCCGCCACTATAAAGTTGCTCCAGTCTGCCTTGGTGGTGCCAGTGTGTGGGGTTGCCAGAAAGACCAGTCCACATTGAGACAAAGTTATGCCTCTGATGCTGGATGTTGGGAGCTGCGACATAGCCTGGCATCGTGTTATTTGCTGCACAACTGATGCCAAAGGACGGTCCTTACCTTTCTGGCGACCAAGCCCCCCAAAGAGTGGCAGACAAGGAGTAATGGGCGTGCTCGTTCCTGCAGGGTGTGTTAGGTAAAACAGGTCAAAAGGTTCCCTTAGGCTCTCCCGCAGTTCATTAGTTACCTCTTTAGAAGTCCTTACTTCGCTTAGGCAGTGAATCAGAGACTCTGCCCAGTTATCCAGCCCCGCCACGGTGCCCGGATCTGTCAAGTCGGAGTCATAGCCAAATGTCATGATTCGGCTGTTGCTGAAATACTCCGAAGAAGGAAGGTAATCCCGGAGCCACATTATGCCCTTATCAGACGCATTCCATGTATCAATGGCGTTTCCTCCGAGTCCATGAACGGCACAGATGCTTTGGGTAGGTGGTTAGTATGGAAGCAAATTCAGAGAGCGTAGGAAGAGAGCCTACTCCATGTTAATCCCGACCCCTTCGCTTCTTTCCCTCCCTTTTTCCTCTCGATCCTGTTGTTCATCCTGCTTGGGTTCATACAGGACTGTGATTCCCTGGAAGCTGCTCGACAAATCCCAATCCCTCCACTGATGCATAGCATTTGAGCTCTTTCTTGCTTTTTCATGCCTTTTGAGAACCAACTCAGCAGCCTCCTTGGATGGGAAGGCTATTGTTCCAACCCTGAGGCCGTGTTGGTCGGCAAACGAGGTACGAATCCCGTCATCGATACCTCTTATCAAGGGGGCATCATCTTGGCCATTTGCAGAAGGCGAAACTGGGCTAGATGGCTCTGTCGGTGTTCCGAAATGATCTTGACCTATCTTCTTCCAATGTTTGACCTTTAAAGAAGAGAACATGGACTTTTTCTTGAAATCCTGCCCCGCAGCAGAGAGGCTTCGTACGAAGTCCGCAAACTGCTCCTTCGTAGTATCGTCAGGAATAGAGGAGACCCGGAGGGCATATTTACTCTCGAGTGGCATCACGTCGACGAGCGTGAGAGGCAGCTTGGGTAAGCAGATAGGAAGAGGAGAGGATGATCTGAGGAGGCCGGGTTTGAGAGAGGAGGCCTCAGAGCCCTGTTTTAGTGATCATCATCAAGAAGCAATATGATCAGCTGAAAGCAAGCCAGGCCAATCATCTAAGCGCCCAGGGTCTACCGCCCCGAAAATTCTTGCAATCAGGCAGCCCGTTAAGCGCTGTGGTTCGCCATTTTCACAGCCTGCTTGGCATGCCTTGTTAAGACGACTTTTAACAAATAAACATAGCGGATGGTCTTAGATTTAGCGAAAGAGTAATCTAGAATTATTCTAAGTAATTTCAAATGTGAGTCGAAAATAATAAAGGCCTTACCTAAATCCAGTTAATTTTATGACATTTTTATGACGTTTTCTATCCATCTTTACCCTTTCCTTAGGTACAGGTGTGATGTAGAATTGTGCTGGGATTGTTAGCGCCGTACTCTATGCGTAGCAGGCCATCACCAACAGGAGTCCCTCGTGCGGCTGTAGCAGCGGGGCAGGGGATGACCAAGTATTTCTTCATCAACCTTGCCCTGTTCATTTTGCAGCATCTTCATATTCTCGACAGTCTCCATGGATGAAAGCGAGAGACCGAGGGGTAACTATCAGCTACGTCAACTGCTTCTGTGCTTCCAGTGTCACAGAGTCCCGTTCGACTTGATTAGACGAGCCTGCGAACCGAAATCGGCATGGTCTGCAACTGGGGAGATCGAGCAGATACAGCCCCACGAAGGGGGGGTGCCACGATGGCTACTTGACTTTCGAGAGGCACACCGACTCCTGTTCGACTGCGACGATCGTCCCACTGCTCCTTGCCCCGATGGCGTACAACTTGTCAAGGACTGCGGCATCTGGTATTTCGAGACACGACCAAACGACAGTCTTGGACCAGACGAGAATGAGCAGAACCAAGATATATACGCCTTGCAGTGCATCCGCATTTTCAACCATGCATTCCCCTGCCGGAACACAGATGTGCTTGGTGAAGAAGTTGCTGCTAGCTTGATCCCCCTAGCAAAGGCGTTTCTGCTACCTTTGCTCGCATCCGTCTCGGAAGAGGATATTCAGGATTGGCTCCTGCCTAAAGAGAGGTGCGAAACGCTCAAATTGATTCCAACCTCAACATAGGAGCAGACATTCAGCACACCACCTTGGCTATTATAGTCTACAACTACCCGGGCTCAAGGGTTTGATAATTGTCACAGCTTGGAAGAGTCTTTGCGCTCTCTGATCTTAATTTTATCTAGGAACAGGATTATAATGAACAGTTATTTACTAACTCTTACATTGTTTTCTCCTGCTCTTAGATTACTATAAGGGCAAGTATTCACTACTCATAGCCCAAATCAAATCCCGACAACCAAAGGACAAGTAACCAAAGTGGTGTGCTAACCACCTATCTGCTCCTGTGCTATCTATTAGTCAAGTATTAATGTATCTATGGCAGCTAACAAGACATTAGAGGAATACAATTCGCAATTAACCTCCTTGACTGTCTGTTGCAGATAATCACCTTCTCGGGACTGAATAGTCCTTTCTACCCAGTGAACTTCCCTCGAAAGATGGTCAATGTGATCGACATACCCAATACCCGATACTGTGGCGACCAAGGTCGTGGAGTGGATCGCTGTCTTGACATTTTCTCTGAAATGATTGAGGCGATTTCCTCTTCATCACCAGAAGCCTTTGAAAGGCTCGCCTTGAACACCGGTTGTGGCGATCTTGATGAGAGGTCCAACGCGTGGACTGGCCTCGCACTTGAACTACTTCTGTCCAGCCAGACGGCCGAGAGACCATGGCCACAACCCCTTTCCGATGCCATTGCGAAGGCCGCTATTTCCTGGAGTCCAAAGTCAACAACATATCCATCTCCCATGGAGTATCTCATCGCCATCGAGTTACTTCCACGTGCTCAGCTCCGAGCCATTTCACTTCCGCGATCCCTCGGCATGGAGCTTAGCATACTTCGAGGGTTGCTTCTTTCTAGAATGCAATACCACGATGAAGCTGCCACAGTCTTGCACGCTAATTTCCCAGCCGCAATTACTCATTGGGGCTTGGCATCTTTCCAAGTTGGGATTGTTGCAGCCGAAAGTGCCAACTGTTACAATATCCTACGAAAGGAGGATGTTGCCAACACTATAGCGGCCCGTTGCCTTGCCGCAAGAAACACCCCCGAGCTTTCTAGTCGACCAGATTGGTTCTACTTAAGTCTCTATCTCGTAGATTCCCTCATCGGAAGCGGAAGATACGCAGAGGCTAAATCGACTCTTGAACATCTCATTAGCCAGCCTCCGATTGCCCCTGCAATCCACATGATGGGTTATCTACGTCTATCTAAGATTCGCCGAAGAGTCCCGGAAGAGGATGGGATGCGTGAACCTCATCATTCTTTACATGAAGGGCTTGGCCTATTTCGCCAAGTGCCTAGTGCTCTTCGAGAAGAGTACTTGGAGGAAGTAGCCTGCAGTCTTGAGGCGGCGACGACGACGACAACAACAAAGGGGAGTCTTGAGGCACAAAAGTCGCTGATTAGTGGTGTCAACGACCTTTTGAGCCAGATAAGTCTACGGAAAAGCCCAGCTCAGACGAGATTTACGCAAGCACAACTTGAGTTCGGACAACGCACCCTTCGACAAGAGAATAACATCATTGCACCGGGATATGCAACCCACTGGTCTATGCCAATTACACGAGTTAAGGACGATGCAGTCGGCCACTCGAACCCAGGATCCTCCCCTACCATTGACAGCATGCCACCACCTATTGCGACCCGAAGAGTCTTCTCCGTCCCGTATGAGAGAGATGAACGTTTTGTCATGGTTCCAGCTGTCGATGAGCTGTATCGGACTCCTCAACTTGAAGATAAGATTGTTGTTCACTCTCTCCACGGGGAGGTGGGAGTTGGCAAGACCGCTCTTTCTACCGAGTTCGCCTACAGAGTGAAAGATTCCTACTATGCCATTATATGGATTAGGGACGCCCCACTGAATGAGATCCTCGATTACCTTTCTAGAGTCGCTGCAAAGCTTGAACTGAACGATGCGGAGTCGTTAATGCCGATTCATCGAGATCAAGCCCGAGAGCAAATGTTCAGATGGTTCACACACCCGCGCAAAAACAACTTTGGAGGGTCATGGTTGATAGTTTTCGATGGCATCGAAGACGCAGGAGTCATTCGTCAGCTTTGGCCAACTGGAGGTCAGTTTGGCACTGTCCTTGTCGTCACCCGGAGGAAGCCTCTATTCCTCGACGACTTAACCGTCGGTGCACCTCGATATATCAAGTTGGGACCATTGAATTCAACAGACGCAATAACATTGACTAGGCGATACTTGAACTTCTCTATTGAGGCACTTCTTGAGCCTGGCGCATCCCTTTCGCGAGACTGGTTCAAGCACCAGCGTTTGTTGTCAGAATTCCTTCAGGGTCATCCGGCTGCCATCAAGCAGGCAACATCACTCATCTCTAGGCATAACATGGAGGTTTGGGACTTCATTGCGGCATACAAAATTGAACAAATTTTTGGCTCAAACTCAATGGCAAAGGACGAGATTCTTCAGCAGCCAAACCACAACATCCACCTCATTACAATCTGGCGACTGAATCCTGGCGACGGCGAGCCTCTGTTGAACGTCATCTCTCTTCTCTCTCCGTTCGGGATCACTGAAAATTTGCTGTGGCCCAATGAATCCTTGCCCAGGCTGGATGGCTATCCTCAAAGCATGTCAGAGTTCGAGGAAATGCGAAACCAGCTACTTGACTCGTCCCTGATCTGGAAGGCAAGTGCACAGCAAAGCCTCTATACTTCCCCGGCGGTGCAGACCATCTTCAGGCAACGCATGGATCGGCCAGTCTTTCTTCGAGCCTACTGCAGAGCCCTTCTTTTACTTGCTGATGCCTGGCCATGCGAGTTTAAAGACTCTCTCTTCATTGGCTCTTCTACACCGACCCTGACACGGTGTGCCGGTCTATGGCGCCACGTTTCCAAGCTTTGCGATGAGCTTGATCAGTTTTCCTCATCACTATATTCGTTGCTAGAGGTTTCCCAGATACGTGGAATCCTTTTGGACATATCATGGTGCGTGCTCTGCTCCTCTACTTCCCTCGATTCCCATATGGCACCAGAATTACTAACCTTGATTAACCCAAGGTGTGCCATTAAACGCCATAAGTACCACCAGGCCGACTCGTTTCTAAATTTCGTCAGCCGCATTCTTGACATTCAGGGCCCAAAAAGCCCACCCCCATACCCCCGCGATGTTTCCAGGGAGCTGTGTCTAGTCAACCATCACAAAGGGATGCTCGCTTACAGAAAGGGGATGAATAGCAAAGCTTGTTCTTACTTTGAGTCCTGCTTAAGACTATCTGTCAGTGATTTGGAGCCTGGGTCAGACGATTACTGGCTCATCCAAGCTGTTGCCCACCACGGAGTTGGGGGGGTCAAGCGGAGAGCCGAAGACTTTCCCGCGTCCATAGTCTCCTATGAGATGAGTATCAAAGCCCTAGAGCACATCAAAACAAAATCCGGGCAAGACCTGTCATTTGTCAGGGTAAAGTTGGGGCTCGCTCTGCTCATGAATGAGCAGCCCAAGGATGCAGAGAGGGTGCTCGAACGGGCTCGGTCGCCAAAGTCCATGACAAACCCAGTAGATGGCATTTTGGATTCTCTAAGGTACGTCAGACTGGTTTAACATAAGGACTGTTGAAGTTGACAAATATAGAAGCGCCCTTCTGTTTTTTGGACTTGCCATTGCGAAGTTGGTCCAGAATAAGGCAGAGGAGAGCCTTCTACTGGCCTTGGAATACCTAGACAAGGTCCAATCCTCTTCTCCCCTGAAAGACAAGCTAGTCGATGGCTTTCATCTCATCATATCCGGCAGCTATGGTCGTATATCCGAGTTCAGCCGCGCCCAGTAAGTAACGCTGGATGCAAGCCGAGATTGTGCAAATGCTAAAAGTTACCCTCCATAGTGAAAACTTAGACCAAGTAAAGACCGCACACTTTCGCCACTATTGTTTAGATGATTCTTCTTCCACATCTCCATTGCTTCTTAGTCTTGAAGAGCAAAGACGTGTGTACGGTTTGATGAGCCAAGGGATCTGGAAAGACCCTGAGATAGCTCCAGGCTTAGAAGACTTCTTTGATGGTGGTTTTCTTGGCATGGGTTTTTTCGCTGCATTTCTCAAGTCTAACATGCCATGAAGATGCGCCTAGGGCACTGGTGCTACAGATCTCTCTTTCAAGGGGAACTTAACTGCGGGAAACTAATGGATTGGTACCTACCTGGCAGAGGCGGGTTGGGCCGTAACGTGCAATCTTTTCTGGGATTTTCGTTGTCGTATGTTAAATGGGGAAAAAGAATTCGGCTACATACGTATGCTTATACAAACACCAGTATACTAGCTAGTAATCATTCCGATGCCTTGTTTGTCAACTTCAAGTGCTAATGGGTGGGCAAGTGAAGCCCCCCCACCCGGCCGGCAAAAAAACTAAGACACCAGGATTGAGCTCATAACGAGTATTCATTTTACAGCCTAACTATAAGCTAAATAAGAGACAAAGATAAGAAATAATATCATAAATCTTTGAATATTCTAATTATTTGTCTCTGGTATTTTTCTGATATTTTATTTACTATATTTAGGACTCTTTTTGCGTTAGAAACTAGACAGGGTTAATATCGTGTCTCATGTTTTTTTACGGCTACGTGCCCCCTTGCTTTGGGCCCTCAACTTGTAGAAACACTAGGATCTTTTGTCGATATTTTAGTACAAGTTATCACGATGAACTGGCTAGAAGCGCAAATATCCCACAATCATGTCCGTCGATTCATATACGCGTAGCTCATTACAGACATAACCCCAACGTCAACCCTCTCCCAACATCACATCCTACCTCCCATCTAGGACAGGTTATCCATCCTCACATCTCCAGTCGACTGCGAGGTCTTAGGGGGCTGGTCCTCCCAGTTAACACCTCTGGCAGACTGCTGCTGCCTCAGCGCGGCTTGGTGTCTAGACTTGCGCCTGTAGAGGAAGAAGGCGGCGGCAGCAATGAGGGCAACACCAGCGACAGCGCCAATGACGATACCGGCGATGGCACCACCCGACAGTCCAGAGCTGCCACTCTTCTTATCGGAAGATTCACTCTGAGATCCTGACGACTCATTGTTATCGTTATCATCATCGTCGTTGTCGTTATCGTCGTCTTCATCATCGTCATCGTCATGGTGAGGATCACCATCCTTATCCTTGTCGTAGTCCTCCTCAGGCTTGGTAGCATTAAAGCACGGAATATACTCATCAAAGTCCAAAAGCTCAACAAAGGTAATGTCTGCGCAAGCGTAAAAGGTCTGGTTGTGGGGCGTGTCGAAGCTGGCAATGTACTTGATCTGCAGAGTCGCGTTGTCGCCGGCGCTGACGGAGCTGGGAGGATCGGGCACCGACATGCAGGTGTGGCCCGGGTCGATCGACTTGAACTCTTCGGGGTCGATGAGTGTAGTGAAGTCTGCGTTGGACTTGGGGTCTTTAAGTTGTTAGAGGGATGATCTAGTGTCAGTGGTCAAGGTGCGTACTTTGTTCAAACGAAATACTCAGTTCCATGCTGAATGACTCGTTCTGTCCCACGAGCGCAACCTTTCCTTTCTCTACATTGTGTCAATAGTTGAACCATAAAACCTTTGAGAGAAACATACGCATAGGAAACTCGCTCCTATTTCCTGGGTTGGCCACCGAGCCACAGGGCGCCGTGTTGTCCATGGCGGCAGACCACACTCTATCAGCCGGCCACATAAAAGCGGCAGGGCCCATCTCATCAGTATCGCCCATATCAATAGCAGCATAAGCCGAAGCGGCCATTAAGGCCAGGCCGCTAAACACTGCCTTGAAAGACGCCATGTTGAGTGCGAGCGGATCGAGGATGGAGAGGGTAAGGCCCAAAACTCGCGATGGTGGCACCCGAGCAGTCCGGCCTTAATATACCAACCCCATCGCTATCTGCCAAGTCCCATGTGGCACTCTATCTGCTTCGGTACTGTCACAATTCGACACTCGCATATCCCACTCATGCAGAGTCACCGACCCGACTCTCGAACCGGCCATCCCGCAGGTTACCCCTCCCGCCGAGCCCGCTATCAAGAGCGTGGACAATTGGAATGGCTGGATTTGTCTACTGGTGCAAATTTTTAGCGCATCGGCTGCACTCTAAAGGAACTATTGTTACAGCCTCTACGCAGAGGACATGGGCCTTGTGTGGATTGAGTTATTATCAGATGATCAGATAAGATTCCCACCAGTATCTAATCAGATCAGCCACCTCCCTTCCATTGGCCAATCCCATCCTCCATCACCACCTTTTCATCCACCAGCCAAGGATCCAAGGACTCTGGGCATGCATAAGTTCAGAGCCATGACAGCTGGGATACGAGGCCGAAAAGAGCAGCCGTTGCTGATAGCATGAGTCAAACTCGCCGGGAATGGCAGAGTAGGCGGGGCTGGGACTTGACATGATATGCAGTGCGCTGTAATCATGAGGAGATGGAGGATCCAGTCCCTGGTTCGTGTAGCTCGGTTCGAACAAAGTTTCTGGATTCCGATAGGCTCATATCTGTTGGCGAGGCCTTTTAACCGTCTTGAGCTTTCTCGCATGACAAGGTGGAGGCTATAAGTAAGCTGCTCTCGCCAGTCACCAACATCTTCATGTGAAGCATCCTCCTCAATTGACTCTATTCGACGTCTTCAACACTCTCACACCATATTCAAGATGCAATTGACTTACACAGCCGTCATCCTTGGCTCCCTGGCCTCTCTGGCCTCAGCTACTGTCAAGCGCGAGCTCCCATTCCCAGACTCTGTCCCTCTCCACAAGCGCCAGCCTTCTGGTCCCGAGTACCAATGCCACGCAAACTGCGGGTATGTTCAAGTCGCATCGGTGCTGGTTGAAACTGACTCACATTCTTTCCCAGGTTACACCATTTTGAACGCCGACGAGGAGGGCTACTGCGACAGCGACGAGGAGGGCTACTGCGACAGCGACGAGTGGAAGAAGCTCCTCGCTGACTGCCTCAAGTGCGCCAACCAGTATGACATGTGGGGAGACTATGGCAACGGTGTCACGGGCGCTGCCAAGGCCTGTGGTATTGATGCTGTGCCTGAGGGTGCTTCTAGTGGCTCTGCCACAGGTACTTCTGCTGTCGCCGCTACCACCGTTGTCACATCCGTGACCAGCGCAGCAGCGACTTCTGCTGTGGAGTCTTCCACCGAGGAAACTACAGCTGTTGTTGAGACCACTTCTGCTGCCGCCGCTTCATCGACTGCTGCTGAGACTGCTGCCACCACTGCCGAGAGCTCTGCTGATGCCAACACGGTAAGAACTGGTCCCTTGAACAAGATCATTGACAGAAGCTGACTGTGTTAGACTCCCGGTGCTGCTCCCACGACTACCGAAAACGACAACTCTGCTTCCAACTTTGCGCTCTCTGGTGTCCTGGCCGTCGGTGCCGCTCTTGTTGCTGCGGCTGGCCTTCTGTAAACGGACATAAATGCCATGTGACGACCAGGTTACGAATCAACGGACCCAAAAGAAACGAACATAGTAATAATATACCAAGTTGTATGCCCAAGAACACGCCAGTATGACCTCTGTGAACTTCCATAGTCGTGTCAAACTGCATTCCTGGGTGAATAGGATGGGACGAAATGGCTGCCTTCCTGCACCACAGAGCGAGATGACAAGCTCAGAGAGCAAAATGTATTGCATAATGAAATGGAGATAGCAATATAGTTGAGATAACACAACGCTTCAGGTACGCTGTATAAAGCTCTTGTAAGCAAAAAATAACCCAAGATACGCCCATTCATAAATCTTCGTCAATGCCCATCGAGCATGTATCATCTACCTCAAGGCCATACCCCCAAACGCTCGGTCCAACTCGGCACCCTGGTCATCAGCAGGAGGCTGCGCAATTGGCCCTTGAGGTTGCTGAGGCTCAGGTAAACTCTGCTGCTGTTGAACCGGCGTACTCCTCTCTGGCTCGAGGATGTGCGTCTCACTGTCCAGCCAGCCGGGCGCGACTCTCCGCTTCTCAGCGAGCTCGCGTGCCTGGATCCTCTCGTTGAACTCCCTCAACTCCCGCTCAGCTTCCTCTTGCATCTTGGACACGTGCGCCTGGAGTGCGCGACAGGATGCGATAATGTCTTCGGGGTGCGCGGCGTGGCCGGAGCCTGATACGACGTACTTGGGCCTCGGTTGGTCTGAGGGGTTGTCGGATGCAGCCTCGATACCCAATGAGGACGGAGGAATATTCGAGGGCATGGTCTTGTAATTGTATGATAGTGTCGTCGCAGTCGGGAGTGATACAAAGGGAGAAACTGTTAGAGGAACCTGCTCCAGCAGGGGGTGAGAGCCTGGTGCCGCGTTAGCCAGTCCATGATGCGTGCGTCGAGGCAGCAACTCGGCCTACGATTGTTATTGTGCATGATCTTGCGTATCCGAGGCCTTGTCCTCGAGCGTCCTTCAGAAATTCCTTGTAAATCCTCGTCGGAAATGAGAATCATTTGATGGTTCCACAAGTTCAGTCGCACACCATTTAAATCGAGGACGATAATCGCGATGAATGTTGAGTTGAGGTTTAAGTAAGAGTGATTGGCGCGCGCCGAGGCTCGTCACCGACTGACGCAACGCGATAAGCTAATCCTTATCGATAGGATCTGATAAGCCGATAAAGCTCCAGCCCCTCGTCGCTATGGACATTTTTGCCTAGAACCCCTCCAAGCCAACGCAAGCTCATCTACACAAGGACATTCAAGATGACAATCACAACAATCCGCGCAAAGCCGTCTCTTAGCGACTACACGCCCCTGGAGGAGTACCAGTCGCAAACTCCCCAGAGCTTCGTGGGCGGAAAGCCAATTCTGCACTACCATGTGGAGGGCGCAAAGGCCCAGATCCCTAAGGCGGATAGCGGCAGTCTCGCTCTATTCCCTGCCGACTCGAACCAGAAGCCCGAGAACGACGACGTTAATGGCGATGCCGAGAAGTTTGTTGAGCAGACGGTTGATGTCTTTGTCAACTCAGAGTAAGCCTTTCGCACTTTCATCTCAGTTCCCATCTAACATCCTCTAGGAACGTCACCCTCTTCAGCCTCAAGGCAGAAGTTGGCATCACGATCCCTTACCCCTCGATAGGCATCCATGGCACTCAAATGGTCGTCGATGTTGCAAGTGGTGAGCGTCAAGAAGCTGTGTGGATGCAAATCGAGCTCTCCGATGGCGGCGCCGACGACGACGAGTTCGACACGGTTTCCCTGACCGTCATCCCTCCCAAGGCGGAACCCGGCCCCAGCTCTACCCAGCAGATGTACTCAGCCATGTCCAACTGCTCCGATCTGCACCCCGACCCTGACAATGGAGAGGATTCTGAGGAGGATGACGACCGCATTGTCTTTGAGAGTGCGGTTGAGCACGAGGCTGTTGAGGGCTTCACGGGCGTTCTGCGGGGAGCTGCAGATGGCGGTCTCCCTCCTCCTATGCCTGGAAGTGGCGGATGGATCACGGCGGATAATGTCCACGAGTACTTTGACAAGGACGGAAACTGGCTTGGAGAGGGCGGCGAGGCCGAGGAGGAGCTTGGTGAAGGAGCAGGCAGAGTTCGAGTTCGAGACGAAGTCGAGGGAGATGCCGCAGCTGAGAGCCGTCCAGCCGACGACTCTGAGAACAAGCGGCCACGGGTGGAATAATTACTTGGCCAGGGCAAGAAAGGGAGCTTGGGCGTTAGGGGCAAAAAAAGCTATTGCGAGTCAACGCGTGAGGAGTTCAGTAAACCTATCAAAGGATATTCATATGGTCCGAGGGACATGCAATTACTATAACTACTGTATTTTCTATTAAGATTACGTCCGAAGGGTATATATCCATCGAGCTGCTAAAACCAACACTACCTACATATCAACAACATAACCAGTGCCCCTATACAATCCTATACAAAGAATCCTTCCAACGTGGGTTTGACACAACAAAAAAACAAACAGGCCCGAAACTTCAATCTGCCTAGATACATGACGCGGCAGTTCCATGACGGATCATTGTCGTTCCTCTCGACAAAGGAAAATCGTTGACAAAAGAAAAGAAAAAGGGGGGATACACGTTCAACCTCTTACATCCTTAGACATCGACCCTTGTTCTCGGGCGAAGCCTTGAGAAACCCATCCTTATCGTACAATCCTAGACTCTCAACGCTCTGTCTCTGGGCCTCCTTCTTGCTCAGGGCTCCAACCTTGGTCTTGCCGGTTGCCCTCGTCGTGAGGATCGAGTCGCGCGTATCGCGGCCTAGGTTCCCGCTGCGGCGCGTCTCACGCAGGCCGGTGGCTACATCCAGCCTAGGCACCTTGAGTTCTGGTCCCTGGTTCTCCTTGCCTGCATCAGCTTCGTCCTCACGGATCTCAACTCCCAAGTTGCTGCGGCTGCTCTTGCTTGGAGGGATTGGTCGGGTAGGTGTCGCTGCTGAAACTGCTCCAGATAGGCTCTTCCTAGGGCTTCCCAGGTTCAGATAGTTTTGGCGACCAGATGTGCTCACGCGGGGGTTGGAGGTGAGCCGACCGCGTGAGAAAGTGCTGTTCAGGGGGTTGGGCAATGTTGGTGAGTCAGGCTCATTGTATGACGACGCCATGGAAGTAGCACTATAGGAGCTAACCATGCTGTTCATCCGTCTTAACTCGACAATCGAGTTTCCGAGTGAGCCCATGCTCATCATCGCTGGAGGTGGTCCACTCGGAGGGTCTCTCAGAGATCGGGACAGAGAGCGACGAAAAGGTGATCCTGTGGAAACGGCGCCAGGATCGTCTACCATCGACTCGCCCTCATGAACGGAGCTCTCAGGAGGAGTCATGGACATTTGATGTAGATGCTGCGAAAAGTCTCGCCTGGGTCGCGGACACAGCGGTGTCGGCATGACGATCTGCTCAACTTGGGCGACGTGCCTTGGCGGATCAGGCAGAGCTCTTCTCGGTGTTGCCGTCCCCATCAAGAGAGCCATCATGTCTTGTTCATCGAAAGGCGATGAGGCCGTGGTTAGCGGGCTCGTGGGGGCACCAACCACAAGAGTGTTTCTGTCCTGTTGCTGTGGCCATATTGGTCGCCCTGGAACATCAAGTCTAGGACTCTCACTTCTCCGATCGTCGAGATGCAGAGAGCTATCCTCATCAGTTGCAGTCGTCACAGATGGTGTGACCATGCTCGTCATCGAGCCAGTGACAGGATACGCCAGAGCAAATCCGTGTCGATCTCGACTTCCAAAGCTGATGTCGCGGTGCAAATACTCCTGCGGCGGCTGCAGCACAATAGATAGAGGTGGTCCCCCAACAGCCTGTGTGCTCACTGAATTCGAGTTCAGTTGACCCTGTGTGTTGAATACCGTCTGTCCAGCTGGGATGGAAATGCTCAGCGTCCTCGTCCGGCTCCTCAAAGACCGTGGCCCAAACAGCGAAGATCTACTCTCCGAGGTCAGACCTCCCTGCTTCTTCTTCTCCACAAACGGGTCAGGCTGCTCCTTATCCTCTGGCTCGTTGGCGCTGTACAGTGTCGAGAGGGAACTAGAGGCCTCGCTGTCCTGCGACTCCCTCCTCTTAGGGCTATCCTTCTCGACGGTCTTCTTCTTGGGGGTGGGATCCTTCTGCGGACTGTTGTCGTCGAGGGGTTGCCACTGACGTCCCCTCAAACGACTCGGGCTTGACAGTCCTCCGGGAAGTCCAAGCTCTTGGGTGGCTTCAGCGATCAAGCTGTTAGCAGCACTACCAATAGAACTAATGGATACAGTCCGGCTATGCCCAGGTCTCGGCATTCCGTGGATGGTAGATCTCTTGCTGGGGCTCTGAGCCACACGATTGATGCGCACAGTTCCAGTCGTATTAGTCGAGTCCAGTGAAGATGTTGTCCTGTGGCTATGAGGCGTCTTGAGGGGAGAACTCCTGTGAGGCGTACCTCTCAACGACGAGATCTTCTGAGAGCGTTTCGAAGGCGAGGGGTGAGGAGTCTTTGTTGGTGACTGGCTGCTTCCATCTCGAAGTCGCTGTTCCGTGCATCGAAGAATATCCCGAAGGTCCAAGTCTGTTACCGAAGCCCTGACATGAGCCAGAGGGGGGATTCTCACAGGGCTGGTCTGTAGCTCCTGTGCTGGGGTTGGTAGCTCAGGGGCCGTCTTGCTCGGCTTGAGAGTCTCGAAGCTCTGTTGATCCCTCAGGTGAGTCGTCGGCTGGTCTCCCGGTAGCTCGCTAGGTTGTCCCTTTTCCAAGTCATCCTCCAGCATTAGACTCGGCAACGTGGGAGCTCTCCCAGCCAGCTATCCCTGCTGAACAGACTATCACGACGGCTCCTGCTAACCTTGGGTCCATGGAACTTGTCCTCCTCAACCCAGCTACTCGATCGTCCCCTCTTCCCATTACCACCAAAAAAGGTAAAGCTATTGTGCGACGGAAGAGGGGGCAGCACAGGAGGGAGCGACAAAGAGAGCCGGCTGCATGACTTTGACATGGAGTGGTTCTTCTTAACGAGCCGCTTTGTAAAGATGGATCGTCGATGGTCATCGCTGTTGTCCGAGACCTGGTATACCGTCGTAGATTCCGGTTCGGTTCGAGACCTGATGCGCCAGGTGAGGAGGAAGCCGATGGCTGCAAAGAGGAGGATGGCGCCGCCGACGGAAAAGGCGAGGATCCATCCAAGCCCAAGACCGCCCGCTTCTCTGCGGTAGAGTGAGGAGTAGTTCATGTTTATCACACCCACCGCAGCAACGATCGAAAAGAGTGTCCTGCTGTCGATGGTGCTCTTGAGTCGACGAGTTCAGACTTCAGGAGTCAAGACCGGATGATGAAGAGGACAGCGTGAGAAAGGGCAAATGCCAGACAGGAGGAGAAACCTCTGTGGGAACTGGCTCATCCACATTCATCTTAATCTCGAATCCCAGTCAAAAACTGTGGTGAGGTTATTTCGACAGTCTCACTGCAATATCATGAGGAATGCGTTGCTAGGTGTCACCCATTCCAACCACCCCCAACCACAACCCCAGCGTCGAGACATCACAAGATGAGCAGCAAGAGCTCGTATTGAAATAAGGGGATATAGCCTTCATGGAATCACTTTCCCCTCACCGTTCATATCCATATCGATCAGGTCGTCGTAAATGGCGGTTTCAACATGGCCTCACTCCATCATGTGCTTGGGAAATCTTGCCCCCCTCACGACCATCACCAACATCACTAGGGAGACTTCTTTCACAGCGCCAGGCTGCCCTTTTTTGATCATTCATCATTCCGGTATCTGTACTAGGTAGCTTCCCTTAAGTCCACATGTTCCCAAAGACCTGGGTAATCATTTTGTCCTATCAAGAAGTCCCTCGCACCCAAATACCCTTTCAACAATGCATGCTATCCGTGTACCCGGAACCAGCCCGGAGCAATGAAATAGTCTAAAAACCAGTCAAGTTTTCGATTTTTTTTTGGGTGCACTTTTCCTTTTTTCCTTTACTGTCCTTTCTTAAATTGTTAGAAATGTCGACGTCCGTGGCTGTGAAGGTGAGCACCCCGACGTCTCCGTCTCGCTGCGGGCGCTGTAGGAGTGACAACAGCTGTTGATGTCACTGTGACCACGACCGTCTCGGCCTCCAGCTCGGTCACGTAGACAAGCTTCTCATCCCAGAGAATCTTGCTCACGAGATTGCCGTTGGTGATGTACTGGGTACTCCAGTAGCTCTTGGTGTCAGTTGTTGGCTCCAATTCGGGCGCAGGAGTGGTCGTGGGGACGGGAGGGGGTCCGGACGTAGGAACAGATTCAGGGGCCTGAGCGATCGAAGACTCAACAAATGCGGCTCCGACACTTCCATCGGCGCCTGGGATGCTTTGAGTGGTTTGAATGCTTTGAATGAGTGTTGTTTCCGAAGTAAAAGGAGATGAAAAAGAAGGCAGAATAGATGTCGCAACGATCGGTACATTGGTGGTTGTCTCCAAAGTAGGTGCAGGTGCAGGAGCCGAGGCCTCGTAGGCCGCCGCCTTCTCCTTGAACACCTGACCTGGGAGAGGTGATGCAGAGTTCTCCGGCCTGTCACCGGGATGGTAGGTCAAGGTGGGCACAGAAGCATCACCGGTAGGGCCTGGGTCCTTGCTAGCACCGCCGTCCGAGCCATCTCCATAAGAGACTTGGTTACCGCCGGGTAGCTGCTTCATAGGACCAAGAACGTCCTCCTTCTTCAAGCTGTCGGGGAGGTTCATCTTGCAAGAGGTTGCCTCGCTTTCGCTAATAACGTCAAAGAGAGGGCAGGCACCGATCAGTCCAGTCTCAGAGGTGCAGGTTTCGATGGCCTGCTGGAGGAAGTCTTCATCCCAACCGGTGATGAAGTCCGCGTGGTATCCATAGCCTGGTCATGGGTTAGTTTCTCCAGTCTGCCAAAGGATGTAGATGTGAGACTCACCAGTGGTGTCTCCGTTGGCCAAGACAAATCGGCCAGGTCGGTCGGCGAAGGCATTGGTGTTCCAGATAACCTCATACATGAGGCTGGGTAGGCGAACGGGATAACCATCGGGGCAGGTTCCGGTCATGACCAAGTCAGGGAATGCAACGTGATCCTTGTGGTTGGCGCTGTCGAGCGCGTCGCCTCCCTTCCAGCAGGACGGAAACATGATCTCGAGACGGAGGCCATCCTTGCAGTTCGCATCAAGGTACTGTTTGTCGGGCATGTAGTGGCGGTAGAGAGTTCCCTCTGGTTCTCGTGCATAGTTCAAGCAGTTGAAACCGAGGGCACGTTGAGCGAGGGTGTCCTGATCAGTCTCACCGAGAGCTTGCCACGTAGACTTCTCCGGGTCCGGCTTGCTCGGGTCACCCGCCGTGTAGGTTCTTCGTGAGTTTGTACCTGACAACATTCTGAAGTCGGGGGGAAAGGCGGTCACATTGTCGCCGTACAGGAGGTAGTAGCTACAAGTAATTAGCTCCTCGTTCAAAGCAAGTCTGAAGATAGCAGCAACTATTGAATCAGACAGGTGTAGGTTCTCAGGGGATACTAACGCCAGCATACCGCCCACCTGTGGGACAATCTCAAACTCTCCAGTCTCGCCATCTTGAAAGTACATGGCAGGGTGCCAGTACGAAGACTTGTCTTGCGTGACTCGGCATGAAGTGCAGTCACCGTTGAGGAGTTCCTCAGTGTTGGAGGTTTCAGAGAACCCTGCGCATCGTCAGCTCTTTTCTCTGAGAGCGCATCGTTCGCGGTTGCCTGCGCAAAGCGCGCGCAACTTTCATTGCCAGAATTTCATCGTCGCGAATGAGTCGCTTACCTGAAGAACCGTGAATAGAATGCGCATGCATCGAGATCTTGCCCGGGTCAATGATGGGGTCAAGTCGCGCGAGTCCCACACGACCGGGACACTCCATGCGCCAGAAGGCATGGGCGCCACCGATGAGGCCCGCAGAAACGGCGACGAGTGATTTGAGCATGGCGATGACGAGTGCCTATTCGAGCTCGAGAGTTTGTTCGTTCTTGCCCTGAGAGGCAAGGGAATGAAGGAGTGGACGACGCGACAGAGCAGTCTAAAAGAGCGTTGATGTTAGGGATGGGGTTGAGGCGGAGACGAAAGAACGTGGTGAGGGGAAATGAACGAAAGGCGGAGAGGAGATGCTCGAAAGGAAGGTGCCCGGCACTGGCGAGCAGAAAATAGAAACGGCAAGCGCGTTGCGGATATTTGAAGCATCAAACGGAAGGAAGGAAGGAAGGGAGGGGCTTAGACGGAGTGCCTGCCAGCTGGCAACGGCTGGCCACTGCACTGCGCATTAAGGGCCGGGCTGCCAACGCATAAGGCCAGGAAAACCCTGTGCCAAGCACATAGTCCCGCAGAATAAGGTCGGAATCGTGCTTTTCATGTTGTTTTAATGGGATGGGTGAGGTTCAAGTTTGCGAGTTTCAGGTGAGGTCTAGGCGAGGTGTAAGTGAAAGTGGACTCACCGATGCCCGCCGTTGGGTTTCTCTGGGGGATTCTCAGCCAAGTTGATGTTGGCCGTCTCTAGATCCTCAACTTCCTTCTTTTGATCAAATATTGAATCAACAGAAGGAGAAAAAGTTCAGAAAGGGAAATATTGGATCAAAGGGTGCAATGGCTGGGTATGCCTTTATTGCTGTCGATGGAGGCACTGCTCTTGCAGAGAGTCCCAGCCCCGCTGAGAATCTGAGACTCAAGATTCCAGAGCGTGGTCAAGACACGGCGTTGAAGTCACTGCCACGCTTTCGGATCGCGTCACAGGGTCGCGTAGAGTGGGCTGGTCGGCAGCTTATCGGCGTGATAAGTGTCGACGAGAAGAATGCTTTGTTCAATGGTGCCGCTTCCGGTTGTCAAGGCCGAATGTCTCTCCCGACGTCAATCCGTACAGTCGGTCGATGTGTCTCAGTATCAAACGTCTGACGCTTCGGGAAGTTTTTGACAGTGGTCAGATGAGTTGAAGATCTTGTTGGAGAAAGTTGAAGAGTAAAGTCTTGGTCTCGAAGGCCGTGGTGTATTGCCGCTCAGCACTGCAGAGCGTCCAGATAGACTCGGAAAGCCGTTAAAGCCAATATAAGCCTACCGCTTTTTGCAACGGCGACGCTAAACGTTTTGCACAACGGATCTGCAAGGAGAAAAACGGTGAGTCCGCAGATGAGAAGGAGGCGTGATACGAAAGCAGTCCCTCGGGTTACGGCGTGCGGTGGTTGTTATGCAAAAGAGATTGGTTTCTGCGCGGCGGATCTTGTAGTTGTCGACTAGAGTCTCACGGTACGAAACGTAAACCAGGATTTTGAGCGAAAGAAACGAATGTTCTCAACCGGGCAGGATTGCAAGGAATGTGGTTGAGGAGAAGGTAGCTAGGCACCAAAAGGGAGTGCAGGTGAGGTGCCTTTGAAGACAAAGTGAATGAATGGATGAGTCCAGCTCGGGCTCCAAAGGAAGGAATAAAACGGTAGGATGACAACCTAGCCAACAGTGAAGGAATGGATGGCAGAACGAAGAAGATGAGGGCGAACCGAAAGAACGGGAAACGGGAGGTGGGCACAACAAACCCGACGTCCATGGACCCCATGTCGCAGCTAGTCCTGGGGGTGGCTTCTCTTGGCGATGAAGTCAGGCCCATTCTTGGGGGCATTCGCCGCGTCGCAGCCAAGATTGCATTGGTTCCAAGGGTCAACCTACAGGGGTGCTAAAGTGGTCGTGTGTCGGTCGACGAGCGTGATACCGCACCAAGCCCAGCATAGTCTGGCGATCTCGACCAATGGCTCGGGGCAATAGGAGGTCGAGAATACCCGTGCCACGGAGCTGAGGCACGCGATAGACGCAGGTACCAAGCACCTCTGGGCTGGCGAATGGAGATGGGCGAGCCGACCTGCCGAGATCTCCAGGTCCAAGACTAGTACTCTGGGGGCAGGGATCTCGGAGGTTGAGCTGCGACATTCTGTAGTATTGCAGGGGCGAGACTACTCGCAGACGGCGCCAAATGGCCTGGGCTTCCACCAGTTCTCCTGTCAATCACGGCGGTTGCGCGGCTCTCCAGATTGGAATCTGCGGGATCTTCAGAGTTTGTTGCGAGATGCATCTGACATGATGATGTCGAGTTAGATATTGATTAGATTCCCTCCGTGTCTCTTGTGGTCGCGCAGACTCCGCCACGTGCGCATGTGGCCCGTTTGCAGAAGGAGAATTGCGAAGCCCCCTAGCACAGCAGTCCAGGCGGTCCAGGCCAGTACAAAGGAGACGGTCCATATGTTCTTCTCGGTTAGATCGGTTTCTGTCTTCTCCATCAAGTCTAGCAGGGCCCTGGAGTGGGCTGAGCACCTCCTCTGCTATGACGCTGTCAGGCTGTTTCTGGTTTATTGTTAGACGGCGGGACTGCGGGTGGCTGGAGACAGTCTTTGACACCTGAGTCCAGCCAAGGGTCCAAGGGATGGATGGGAACAAGGGAGCCCAATGCCGGGTGGCAAAGCATGAAACCTCCCTAGGTTCGGAGAAAGTGATGAACATGATCTTCAGGGCCCGGCTGTTCATCCTCTTCTGTCCGTTTCTTGTTGCGTTTGTTCCGCAAGAGTTTCAACTCTCCCCTTCCCAGACTTCGGCAGCTGGCAAAATCCCCAGGGGCTGGCATAAATGACAAGCAGATGCCTGAAACGGGTTTCATATCGGGCGCGAGCCAATCATGAGTCGCCAGCCTCTCACTGCCAGCACTTCCCTGTCCATCAGTGGGCGTGGCGTTGGTGGCGCCTCGACTTCAGTCTGGAGAAGGGAGACCCATGTCGGTGCGTCTAAGTAAAGCCCAACACGAATATCTCTCATCCTTCAAAGCTTGGCTAGAGGAAGATCCCCGGTAGCGAAAATTACGGGTGCGCTATTATTGTGGATAGGATTAAATCTTTCCAGCTGCCTTCTCTTCGCGTCCACCAGATTATTGCACCGCATCTCGATCAAGGGTCTGGATCGGTATGTATTGAGTGCTCGGGCTGCCCGATAGACATGCCGATGAGATATTAATATATATCCTACATTGCAATTACATGTGCAGATACGTATTGAATTTCCTCGATCCCGCCGCAGAAATGCTCATTCACCGTCAAGTCTTGGCTCTCCGAGTCGTACCAGCGGAATAAGGACCACGTTTCTCAGTCGCACTGAACTTCACCTTTCGTATTCGTGCCACGACTGAGAGACTTGACAGCCTAGGGCCTTGGCAGAGGTCCTGTATCAAACTTGCTTTTAATGCGACTGCTGCTTGCTGATAGCATTGGTGATTTGTCGGTCAGCCAGCGCAGAAGCCAAGCCCAAAGTGTTGGCCAGAGTGTTGGGCCGCTTTTAGCTTGTCCTACACTAAGTTGCTGCACAATGTCAGGGACTGGTGTACGACAGCAAATTACAGACTGAATTCTAGGTTGGTTGGTCCAGCGATAAATGAGAAGGATTGCTGACGCACAAATGTTGGATAGAGTTGTGATAGATGCTGGCGCTCGTGTTGGAGGAGGCGCCGTCTTAACCGTTACCGTGCTTTAGTGTTGGCAACGCATGGGTTCCCTGAGATACTACCTCGTCGGCTCATCTCTTCCGATTCGATATCATATCGTCCACTCTAAAGAGGGTCTTTGCTGTGCAGTTGTCTGGATCGGAGTTGACCGAGCTTGCGTCGAGCAAAGATGTAGGGTAAGTCACTTGGACGAAACTTGAGAGCAGTTTCAACGAGCATTTCAGTGATGACTTCTCTCAAGCATCAATCTGAGGTCAATGTCTATTTAGAATTTCGGCAAAAGAGAGTGAAATACCAAGGCCTCCTTTGAAAGGGTACTGTCACCTATCTGGCCCCTGAACACTTCAACAGAGGATTAAGTTTGTTGTGTTTCTGAAGTAGAAGTCAATGAGATCGGCTCACTATTTTCAAGGTAAGACATATAAAGACATACACTCCAGATATGGCAATCATAAACGGCCTCTTGCTCATAAAACAAGCATACCAGGCAATACTCATCTCAATGATTGCTTGGGGAGATCATGTGATGCCCGAGCCACGAATCCAACACAGCCACAGACGCCCCACATCCGGAAGCGGCCCCTGGGCCGGGGTCTCTCCCACCTCACCAGCACTATCGTTGCGACAACACGTTGACCTTTATCATGATTGATCATTTGCGATAACCTACGAACTTTGTCAAGATGGACGACCTCTCAGGCCTCGATTGGTCCTCCAAGCCGGCCGGCGGCCAGCCCAAGCCGCCTGTCATGAACTCGGCCTTTGCAACGATGCGACCTACACCATCACCTTTGGGCTCGGGAACCAATACGCCTCTGTCCACACAGGGGTCTGGATCTGTTGCCCCTAAACCAGCGCCCCCGAAGCCATCGCAGGATAGCTTTAGCAATCTGATGCACTTTGGACCGGCCAAAACGAAACAGAACCTGAGTCTGGCGGAGCGACAGGCGCAACTCGAGGCTGAGAAGCGCCAGAAGGAAGCGGAGCGGAGGAAGCAGCAGGAGGCCCAGTTTGGCAATGGCCAGTTCTGGGATGCTCTTGGGAGCCGAGGCGCGTCGACGAGCCCTGCGCTGCAGCCGCCGGCAGCAGCCCCCAAGCCGAAGAGCGACGATGACGATCTCTTTGCTGCCTTTAACAAGGATACCAAGGTCGATAACTCGAGCTACTACCCCCCTCCTCCCGAATCGCAGCGATCGACGCCCGCGAATGCTGCGCCGATGAACTTGAGCGACCCGAGCGCCTGGAAATCTGCGAGTGGAACAACTGGGTCGAATGGAGGCGCTTTTGGTGTCGAGGATGACGATCCCTTTGGCTTGAACCAGATGAAGCCAGTCCCGGTTGCTGCGCCTGTGCCGCAAAATGACGACGATGACTTCTTGGGAGATCTAGCTCGTCCTGTTGAAGAGGTGCGGCGCGAGCAGGAGGCGAAGCGACCTCAGCCAGAACCTGGAAAGCCGATTGAAGACGACGACTCGAGCTCCTCAGAGGAGTCGGCTCCCCAGGCGCGAGAGCAGTTTCCCGAGCGACAGCCCCGAGTCAACAAGGACCCCTTTGACAGAGCGGTTGCGCAGTTGGTGGATTATGGATTCTCTGCCGAGGACTCTCGTCGCGCTCTAGTTGAAAGCGGTTCTGGATACAATGCTCAAGCTGCTGTGAACTGGCTCTTGGATGAGGCGCACCGCAAATCTAAGGAACAAGCACAGGGGAAAACCTCTTCTGGGAGCTCAAGTCGCGCCGGAAGCCAGGCTCCAAGGAGCAATGACCGGTCACCGGCCAGGGGAGATCAAGACTTGGGCAAGGCGGCTGCTTCGATGGGTAACAGCCTGTTCAAGACAGCCAACTCGCTCTGGAAGACTGGCCAAAAGAAGATGCAGCAGGCTGTTGCTGACTTCCAGCATGAAGGCGATCCTAGCCAACCTAAGTGGATGCGGGAAGCTCAACAAGCCAGAGCTCAAGGACCAGGCAAGGTGAGGGCAGACGCTACGGACGAAGCGCTCATGCTTGAGAGTGGTGGTCGTCCGCCACCTCGTCGAACCGCCAGTCGCCCTGCTGAGGCGAGAGCCTCTCCTCAACCAACATCTCGAGGACAGTCACCTGCTCACTCTACGGGCAGCCGCGCCAGCCCTGCTCCTCGATGGCAGCAGCAAGCTCAGCCTCCTGCGGCAGGGTTGGACTCCAGGTCTCGACTTAACCGCCTGGCAGCTGATGATGATAGCTTCTCAACCTATAGCAGCCCTAATAGGAGAAAGAAGGCTGCTTCACCGGCACCAGCACCAGCACCAGCTCCCAAGCCTGCCGAGCCGGAACCCGATTTGCTCTTCAACTCCCAGGAAGTCAAGTCCTCTCTTCCTTCGAGACCAGCTCAGCCATCCCCACGACCAACCCCAACCCCGCAAGCCAAGCGACCATCGCCTCCGGCTCCAAGACCTTCGCCCCGACCTGCTCGAGAGATTCCTTCTATCAGCCCCGTTTCTCTGCAGACTTCGACACAGCACCGACTCCAAGGAACAGCTCACTTCAAGCGCGGTGACTACGCAGCTGCTCACTCATCATACTCTTCCTCACTGTCGGCCGTCCCCCCGACTCACCCACTTGCTATCCTTCTCCTTACCAACCGTGCCCTGACAGCTCTCAAAACCGGAGAGCCTAAGCAAGCTGTTGATGATGCTGATAGTGCGCTGAAGCTCATTGGACCTAGTCTTGGCCAAGGAGAGACGGTCGCTGTGAAGAATGAGAGTGGTGTAGATGAGAACCGAGATATGAAGGATCTTTATGGTAAGGCCTTGAGCAGGAAGGCTGAGGCCCTTGAACAGATGGAGAAGTGGAGGGATGCCGGTGCAGTCTGGCAGACTTGTGTCGAGGGTGGTGTTGGCGGTACCAATGCTATCAAAGGTCGCCAGCGATGCCAGAATGCTCTTGCGCCCAAGCCCAAGCCAACACCTAAGCCTGCAGCAGCCAAGCCTCGACCTCGGCCGTCAGCGACTGCTAGCCTTGGGCCCCAGAAGAGCTCTGAGGCTGTCACTCGTCTGCGTGAAGCAAATGAAGCTGCGGCTCGAGAGGATGACGAGAAGTTTGTCCTCTCGGAGAAGGTGGATGCTAAGATCTCTACCTGGCGGGACGGAAAGCGAGATAACCTACGGGCCCTGATTGCTAGCCTCGACACTGTCCTGTGGGAGGGTAGCGGGTGGAAGAAGGTGGGCTTGCATGAGTTGGTCATGGCCAACAAGGTCAAGATCAATTATATGAAGGCAATTGCAAAGACACACCCCGACAAGGTAAGTTCGTTTACTCTATCCTGGGAACGTTATTCTGACGTATACAGCTTCCCCAAGACGCAAGCACCGAGGTGAGGTTGATTGCCGGTCTAGTGTTTAGTACACTGAACGAGAGCTGGGACAAGTTCAAGGCGGACAATGGGCTGTGAGCGATTATGCATGAGACGAGCGTGAAGTAGCGGTGTTTGTAGAGCGTTGATCACGATAGAAGCATGCCTTGGGAGGGACGAGTATATGAATGTTGATTTAAGCGGCCATGCCGCTTCCGAACACCATGCTATGTATATGTAGTTATGCCATTGCCCACGTAGAATTTGCGCCAATACTCCTGTTGATACCCCTCTTATAGTCCCAGCATCCTCCGCACTCCTTCGCGGACCTTGTTTTCGTAGTCGCCGCGGCGCTCACGCCACATCTTGGCGGCTTCGACATTGGCGGGACTCTCATCGTTGGGTTCGGCCAACATGCTCATGACGGAGATGAGGATCTTCTCGACGGACTGGATGGGGGACCAGCGCTCGGAGGCGTGCTCGTAGTGGTTGGGGTCGTCACCGGGAGGGTGGAGGATGGAAATGCAGACCAGACCGCTGGGATACACTAAACAAATGTCAGAACCAAGACCAACTTGCGACTACCCTTGACTTGTGCTCACCATTCGGGTGCCACACATCGGCGAGGAACTTCATAGATGGCGGGGCAAGCGGGTAGTCCTTGGGGAACTTGAGCTCTGCGGGAAAGACGCCGCCCTCGAACGGTGTGCCCTCGGGACCCTGGATCAGACACTCCCAGTGAAGGAGGTCATCCTCGGAGATGGGGCCGGCGGTGATGCCTTCGGGAGGGTTGTTGGTGAGCGCGCGATACTCTTGGAGAAGGCGGCGGTGGGCGGTGGACGTCATGATGCGGGGGTTACTTCCAGCGGAAGAGATCGGGGTTTGCTGATGAAAGTGGGAGGATGATAGCGACCAAAAATCAGAGCGCGAGTTGTATAGTTATACTCGGACAATCTTGGGGTATGGACAAGAAGAGGATCGGACAACTTTAAGTTGAAGATGCGGCGTCGGAGGAGGTGGAGGGGGCACCACGGCTAGTGGGGCACCCGGCATCCGGAGGGTCCACCAGATAAGCCCCACTCCTTCACCAGCACATATCCGGCAAGTTGACACGAAGCATAAAAAAGAGGTGATTCTACATGAAGCCATTGAGTGAAAGGGAAAAGCGTCGAGACACAAAAAAGGCCAAAAGAATGCAAAAGAATAACTCCGATACGGGGAATTGAACCCCGGTCCCCGCGGCACGTTTCCGAGATGAAAACGCGGTATGATAACCACTACACTATATCGGACTTAGTTGAATGAAAGGCTTCATAGTTGGGTACAAGTCCAGCGGTGTTTCTGGCGTCGGGGGAGGTTGGCTAGTATCTTCGGCGTCTGGGAGAGTACCGGACGGCTCATTTCATGAGTTCTGCATTATGTGTGCTGGGGGTTATGCTCAAGGAGAGTATGACATAGGAATTGTCCCGTGGACATGCGACGAGGATGGTGTGAATAGAAGACCAGTTGTGTAACACGATAGCCCTTCGATGTCGGCAGTTGTCGGCCACTGCCAAGCGGTTTTTGTTAGTTTATTGCTGTCCCCATTTGAGGTAAAGAAAAAAATGCTTCCGGAGTGTATGTGGGGGACAAGGGGATGCCTTACAACCTAGAATTAACTAGAATATACGCAACTTGGAGTGCTGCGGCTGCCCGCCGGGATCTGGTAGGCGTTGGTTACACTCTGGGTTTGCGACACAAACAACGACCCTGTCAAGCGCAAACCGCTTTCCCCGGCAGAGAAATTTGCAGCGAATTAAAAAGACCTTTGATTCAGTTTCTCTGGTGACCGTGGAACATTCCTGAACCCAGCTGTCTGAGGCAGTGGGGAGGATGGGACATTGAAAGCCATCGTGGCGTGGCGTGGCCCTGTTCCCAAGTATCGCAGCAAAGTCAGAGGAATTTATGAGATTAGAGGGTCCTAGGGTTCTCAGTTGCCAAGCAGTTCTTGCCCTCATGTTTTATTGGGACAGTCTGAACTGGCTGTCTCATGCCTCATCCTTCCGCAACAAAACAAATTAAATTCGTATCTCTATCTTCTCGAATTCGTTCTTATTTTTATCTCATAGAGCTTGATCTATGCTCCAGAAGTAGTTGCTATTCTCATTTTGCCATAAATATGTTCAAACCTGTCATCCCTCACGCAAGAGTACTCAATCGCACGGAGTGTTTGCCGATGGTCTAGGTTAGGATCACTGGGGTTGACTACCACGATGCCGTCTCTCAACCGACTTGGCTCAGTCTACGGATTTAGCTCAGTGAGACGTATTTATTTTATGGTAGTTCCAGAGCTGAGTTATACATAAAATCTTGGGACATTGACTGGAATTTGTAACGGTGTCTCTTCAAAGCTCCCCATCGTCGTTGTTCCAGCACCCTTGGTTTTATGTAGAGCCAACTTCATCTGTCCCCGAGACATCTCAAGTAACTTGTTAATCTCAATTCCTGTTCACCTGGGTCTAGGAAACTGAAAGAAACCGAGGTTAACTATCCAGCTGCAACAGCCGACATTGGCCGCAGCTTGGGCTCTGGACAAAGTCGTGACGTAAACAAGCGGCTGAGCCCGCTCATTGCCCCTGATCAAACCCGGGCCACAAATCTCGATCGGAAGCTTTTCTTGATGGCGTTTTCCAAACTTTGCCATGGCGGGAAACGAAGCGTTACAGGGCAATTGGTTGATTGTCTGACGTGGGGAACGCCTTCTCCCCCGCAATGTCCGCATCGTAGCGTCATTGACGTCACTAGCCGGAGCTTTGTCCCTGAGCTTGTGAGACGGAGGTGTTTTTTTTATTTGTCGTCATGGTGAAGTACGTCATGCCAATTGGGAATGAGCAAACATTCAAAATGTAGCAGGTGCCGGCTTTCCTCATCTTGTTTGTTTCTCATCATCTTCAACTCCTTCTTTCTCTTTCAATTGATCTCTTCTCTATCCAACCACCCCTAATCTAACTTGACCTCCTGCACTCCTCTTCTTAACCCGAAATCATGATTCCCGCTCGCCCCCTCATTCGATCCAGCCTCCCTCGAGCGGCACGCTCTGTCCGCGCCCCTCGCCGGCAACAGATTCGCTTTCAATCGACTTCCACAAGCAGTGCCACCTCAAGCAACACACATCTGGCAGCTGGCATAGCTGGAGGTGTTGTCGGCTCTGCCATTTTCTACGGGGTCTATTCCTTCACTCCAGCTGGACGAACTGCCTCAAAACTCAACAAGGCCGCAAAGGAGGCTGAGAAGAAGTACGAAATCGCTGCCAAGAAGCTTCAGGAGAAGACACCCACTGCTGAACAGGCTGTCAACCACATCAAGGAGTTTGCCTACTCATACGTCGGATGGATCCCTGGTGGTCGCGCATACGTCGACGCTGCTTTCAGCGACTGGGACAAGGTCCGCGAGAACAACAAGGATGAGGCTGACAAGCTCGTCAACGACGCCTACAAGCAGTTCCAGGATCTTTCCAAGTCTGGTCTGAGTCTTGAGACCGCGTACAAGGCCTACGATGTCCTCGCCGACCTCTCCAAGAAGGTCGCAAACCTCGCCGGCGACGCCATCAGCGACATCATCGACAACCACCCCCAAGTCAAGGAGAAGCTGGGCGGAAACGTCGACCAGCTGAAGGAACTTGGTGAGCGGTACGGGCCTGAGGCGAAGAAGCAGGTGGACGAGACCTGGAAGCAGGTCAAGGACATCTTTGCTGGAGGTTTCAGCGCCAGCAGCATAGACAAGGCGCGCAAGCTCATCGAGGAAAAGGTTGAGCAGGTCAAGAAGCTGGGTGACGAGGCGTGGAAGAAGGGTCTCGAGGAGGCCAAGCCCTACCTTGACAAGAACCCCAAGGTCAAGGAGCTCCTCGAGAAGAATGCCGACGCCCTCAAGCAAGGCAATGCCAAGGAGATCTTTGACAAGGCCAAGTCGGCCGTTGATTCTGGCGATCTTGGCGGCCTCGAGAAGTACGTCAAGGACGCGACTGAAAAGGTCAAGTCCAAGGGCTCCGAATTGACAGGTGGCTGGGTAGATCTGGACAAGTACATCAAGCAGATCCCACAGGGCGAGGATGTCCTGAACAAGCTGCAGCAGCTGGGTGAGGTGGCAGAAAAGCACAAGGAGGAGGGAGAGAAGCTCTTCCAGGAGACTGTTGAGGAGTTGAGACATGTGCTCGAGAAGAAGTCTGAGAAGGCTCAGGAGATTGCGGACAAGGCCAAGAAGGAGGCCAAGTAGAGGTGCAATCTTGTATTCTAGTCTTCCTATCGTGATATCCTCTTAATGGCTAATTCAATGCTGCATCTGTAACTCAAAACATCTCTATTAATGCGACAAGGGCAGTCCAGCCTTTTGAGCGTGAGTGGAAGTGATTCAATGAATAACAAGACATTCTCTGGCAAGGCAGTGAATGACGGCCCCTACGACGACGGTGATGCCGGGAGAGGCGGGAGTCGTATTGACGAGATAGTTTACATCAGGTCCATATGGGCATTGGGGAAATACAGCAATTCTATAGGAACTAAAAGAGAAGCTTCAGCTGTCCACTCTAGGTGTTTCTACGGTGAAGTGGAAATTGGCCAGGAGACTAGTTGTTGACAGCTTTCGATAGCCTGGTGGTTTGTCCCACTTGGCTGCCATTCCCCTTTAGCTGAGAACGATAGGATCGCTATAGGCATGGCAAAACACGAGTTAGTACACTTTGGAAACTGGAAATATTGGAGTGGAAAGTTGTATAGGTGTCATGGACGAATACCTGGGCTCGGGGCTGTACTGAGCCTCCACTTGCGCCGTGTGGCTTGGCTGAACTGGCAAAGGACATTTAGAATAGGTAGTTAGGAGCCCTTTGTATTATACGAGACTCTCTCGTCTCGAATTGTTGGCTGCTTTGCTCCACCACAACTGCTCTTGAAGCACCTAGTCGTTACTTGTTGTGCTCTCTACTCCCGTACCTAACAATAATCGCCCATAAGTCCTTCAATCAGCTAATTCACAACTCCCAAGGCGACTCTCACTCCCAAGGCGACTCTATCAAGGGCTGTACTTCAGACCCCCACGGCCGATCCGTCGACCATTGAGGAAATAGTACTGCAAGTTGGCAACAACAGAAGCAACTAAGCCAACAGACACAACCGCCACAATTACAGTCCAACCAGTTTCATACAGGGGTGCGTCCTTTTGCTGGAACAGCTGGCTTCCGATGATTCCGGATGCGTTGGCCGACATGATGAGGATGGCCATGGTGATGGATCGCTCGCCTGCGGTTCCAGCGTTGAGGGCCATCCATGAGCCGTTGAGAGGGTCTGAAGATGATGGTTAGTATCGATTCTGAGAGGTTGGTTCTCGGCCTTGGACTTACGCCATTGCCAGCCGAAGCTGAGGGTGCAAGTCAGGAGAGCGAATCTCTTGTGTCCATCAGTTGACTTGATGAGAAGACGATCTCCGATCTGCCTCAAGTTAGCTAGGCCCACTCCCTCGAGGATATTGACGTACCGCAAAGGCCCAGAAAATGAAAATGCCAAGCGTCACTAGGGGACCACGCATCCGAAGCTTGTCACTATCACCAGTTAGCTCTCATCTCTACAAACGTAGTCATCAACGTACCCTAGATAACCCCAAAGCAGATTGCTAATGATGAGGATCCAACCACCAATGGAGACCAGAGCGTTGGACTTGAGTCTCTCGTATCCAAAAGACCTGACAAGAGTAGGCGAGTAAGAACCCATAGTGGTAGCCGGCGCAAGACCCGCGATGGTAAGAATGATGTGAGGAATAAGTTTCCAGTTGGTCAACTTCGCAAATTAGACATCCAAAATTCAACAGGATATGGAGTGTACGTACCACATTCTTAAACTCTTGCTTCGTGATCTGGGGCTTGACGTGGATCTTGGACGGATCGTCAAGGAGGATCCGCTTGGTCAGGATGCGAGCCTCATCTTCGGTGAAGAGACGGACTTTGAGGAGGGAAACGGGGTTGTAGGTACTGTCTGGGAAAAGAGATAGGAAGACGAGTCCAGTAAGGATGGTAAAGATTCCCTCGAGCTGTTTTTGTCAGTTGATGCTACCCATGATGGATGAGTCAAGACTCACAATGAAAAGCCATTGCCAACCTGCGAGCCCAGCGATGCCTCGCATGTGCAGACTATATTCCCATCAGCAAGCCGCTTGCGGAGATGCCGCATTCTCTACTTACATGCCGTAGGCAATAAGGCCAGATGAAGCTGAAGCAATCATGTTTCCGAGAAAGTACCAAGAGAATCTCTTGCTAGTCTCATCTTTCTTGTACCATCGGGTAATGGTGTACAGACCGGCAGGGATAAAACCGGCCTCGCAGAGACTGCCCATTAAAAGTGAGCTACTGTATCATAAGGACCAAAGGGAAATCACTTACCCAAGGAGAAGCCGGGTCGAGAGAAACGCGGCGAGTCCCTTCTGAAAAGCCTGAAATGTGGCGACGAGGCCCCTGGGGAAGAGTCAAGATAGTGTCAAGCGTCTTCATAAAGGCTGCTCACCATGCCAAAATCTGGGAGCCGATCCACTTGGATGGTCCAAGACGGTAAAGAATAATGTTGCTGGGAATCTGAAAATGTCAGAAGACAAGGTCGCAGTATGGGATTGAAGAGAACTGACTTCTAGAAGAACGATTCCCAGGGATAAGAGTTGCTGGCCCACGTTGAACTGGTTCTGTGTAATGCCCACATCCTCAAAGAAGAAGTCTGTAAGTGCATTTCCACTATGGTCAAGTTAGCAGGTTGCCTGATAAACCAATGGTAGATTCAACGTACATGTTTCCTCGGTCTAGCTGAAGGGCAAAGAATCCCAGGATCAGAAGCGGCATGACTGTTCGGTCGATCCTAGCAGGTAGCATATATTAGCAAAGGAGAAATGATCGATTGACAAGCGTCTTACTTTCGGACCAGTCTCTTCTCCTCTTCCTCGGTCCAGTCAACCTCGATGGCGTCGACATCACTGTTGCTGCCACTGTTCTGGCTGCTGACAACAGCCTCATCAATATGTTTCTCCATCTGTGGCAACGAAATGATATCTCTGGCTCTGTGCAAGTTGAAAGGAGATATCCTGAATGATGAACATGATCTTCGAGGGACATCTCCCTCTTCTTATCCCCAAGGATCATCGCCCACATGGCGACGACCCGCGGAACCCTCGACGAGCTAGTCCCCGTTTGCGAATAGTGTCGTGGGACATGTTTGCAGAGTTCGGGGGTTTGTGGAGTATATGCCATCAAGTCTTGCAGTCACGCAATCGACAATTGCCAGCAGAGCAAACCCCGGCCTTTACATTCCCATCGCGTCCCATTCGTGAACCTCGTTAGGATATATCTCCTAGCGTGATGCTGCACTGTCATGTTAGCGGCTGGACAAATCGTGCGGCAGTCTTGCACAATAGTCTAGACTGCCGTTGGACTCGGGATAGCTTCACCGTATGCCCGGTACTGGACACTCGCTACGCCATCCGAAGCGATTGAGCAAACCCAATCTGGATTTCAGCTTTAGATTCAGAGACGCAGTTGTCTAAAGTTGATCTGTCACCCTGTCTTGACCTGTCTGAACCCGCGCTGATTCCTCAGCCTCGGTACTGTCCCATGTTTCCTAATAACAGGGTTTACATCACGACATTGGCATCACGCTCGTAACTCCTCGGGATTGCGAGCTCGACTCTTGTCATGTTAATCGTGCCGACATCCGAGCTGAAAATGTGATAACCCAGAGTAAAAATCGTGCTCAATTCGGCCTAACCCCACGAAGTGGAAGCCATCGTCAATCAATTGCTCTGCTCATGCCCCCAGTCGCTTTTCTTGCCTCTAAACTCCTCCTTGTATCTACACCAGCATCACGCCTGTAATTGATTTTAAATCTACAGAAGGCCCTTGGCCTTGAGATCATCGTGCGCCTTCTTCTGTCGATCCCACTGCTTCTTCAATCCCTTTAGTTGACTCTTGGGTACATCGCTGCCGTCCTTCATCTTTGTCGGCAATCCTTGCTCGTCCCAGGCACTGTATCTCTCGTCACCCTTGAACAACTCCTCAGGTGGCACCTTGGCCTTTTCCCGAGCCTCCAGCTCAGCCTTTTCCCGGGCAAGACGGGCCTCTTCCTTCTTTCGAGCCTTCTCGGCGGCTTGAGCGGCCTTCTCTTCACGAGCGGCAATCAGCTCAGCGGCAGGGACGAACTTGATCAAAGAAGCCTGGTTGTCGGGCCGATCATCCAGGTAGACACCCAGGTTGGTGAGATCCTCGTCACGGATGCGATCTGTCAGAGCAAGAATCGCCTTCTTGGTCTCGGGAGATTGGCTGGAGACGATTCGGCGGAGCTCATCTCGAAGCTTGGACACGGCGCGAAGGTAGGGCAGTGCCAGTTGCTCAGGGTCTCGCGAGCCACTTGAAGCGATCGACTCAAACTCGGCGGTGGGATCCTGCTCAAGCAGTGCAGAGATAGCCTCGTTCTCCAGGGACAGGTCGGAAACGTCCGACTTGACCTTGGCAAAGGCCTCTGCATAGGGTTGCACGGCCGTCTTGGGCTCGACATCGGCAGCAATGACTGTCGCCCAGCCAAGGCCGTCATATGGAGCTGTCGCGTTGGCGTCAAGACCAAAGATGCCAACAACCTTGGTGATCCATCGAGCAATCGTCTCGAGAGCTGCGAGATCAGCGTCCTTGTTGTCCCTCAAGTGAACGTTGGCTGTGTTGACCAGTTTGAGAATGACAGACATGGCTTTCGGTGTGTCGAAAGAGTTGGTCAGAGCAGCCTCAAACTCCTGCTTCGCTTGCTCAAGCTCGCCTAGGAGACCCTCAGTTGGCTTGGCATCTTCGTTGATAGACAGCGACTTGACGCCACTCGAAATACCAGCCTCGGCAAGAAGAGCCTTGACATTGATAAAGAAGTTCTGCATGTGTTAGCAAGACTCAACTATACTGCACGGTACAAACTTACGCTGATGGTAGACTCCCAGTTGTCAGCCTGCAATCGCATATCGGGCGAGATCTCAACACCATCGTTCCACCGGCCCATCAGGAAGACGATTCGCATGCCTCGGGGAGAGTAATTCGTAGCCAGCGCATCCTGAATAGTTTGGAAGTTCTTCAGGGACTTGGACATCTTGGAGCCAGAGATGGACAAGTGACCCATGTGGAGGAAGTAGTTGACCCAGGTGTGCTCTCCCTTGCCGTGTTCGCAGAAGTAAGCCTCACTTTGGGCCAGCTCATTGTCGTGGTGAGGGAATGCGAGATCAATGCCACCAGAGTGGATATCCATCTGAGCGCCCAGAACATCAGAGGCCATGACTGAGCACTCAATGTGCCATCCAGGGCGACCATTTCCCCAAGGGCTGGGCCAGTAAGGCTCACCGGCCTTGGACTTCTTCCACAGGGCAAAGTCGCCTGGGTTCTTCTTCCCACCGAGGTTCTTGGAGAGCGATCCCTCACCCTCCTCCTGAAGAGACTTGTCGTTTCGGTTATCGGGCCGCAATCGCGCATAGGTGTTACCAGCCTTCTCAAATGCGGAAATGTCAAAGTAGACAGATCCCTCGGCCTCATATGCGAATCCCTTGTCAACAATTCTCTCGACGAACTTGGCGATCTGGGGAACGTATTCGGTGACACGGGTGATGACGTCGGGTCTGAGAACGTTCAACGCATCCATATCCTCCATGAAGAGAGCCTCCATGCTCTGGGTAAGATCGGTGAACATGGTCTGATCGCTGGTGTCGATAGTCTCCTTGTAGAGGGAGTCGAGGTAGGGAAGGAGGATTTCGTCGGCGCCAGGGAAGATCTCGCCTCCATTGATGGCATCGGCAGCGGCTGTCATGTTGCTGAGGTGCATCTTGACCTTGGCCTCATCGTCTCCAGGCTTGCCCTCTCCAGAGATGGTTCCTCCAGCAAGCACTCCTCCATATCCGGCCTCTCTCCGCTGGGCATAGTTGGTCGCATCGAGGTCCTCTCCATCGCTGAGGAGCAGAGGCAGGCTGCTCTTGGCGTATGCGCGGAAGGCGGCGAGGGCAAGCTCCCGGAGTTCGTCCTTAGAGTAGGTCTTGTTCTTCTCGAGTTCAAGCAAACGTTGTCGTCGAGCCTTTATGATGATCTAACTGCGGTTTAGACAAAGTCGCAGACCCCTTAGCAGTTCCTCATCCATACCTTGTCGTCAATGTCGGTAATGTTCATGACAAAGTTGACCTCGAAGCCAAAGTAGTGCTGCAGAATACGACGGATAATGTCGGTCGACACATAGTTGCGCGCGTGACCCAGATGGCTCTTGTCGTACACGGTCGGACCGCAAGCGTACCAGGCAACCTTGCCCTTCTCAATGGGGACAAAGGGAACTGGAGCGCCCGGGTTGAGCGAGTTGTAGAGCTTCAGCGACTCCATGGTGGTGGTGCTGAAGCTTGGGCGGGACGAGTATGATCGATGGAGGGGTCGAAATCGGGACAATGGAGGGGAGATTCTTGTCAGGGAACGAAGGCGAAATATATTCATCCAGACGCTAAAAGAAGAAGAAGCGAAAGGAAGTAGAGGAGTCGGAAGGGAAAGGGGGTATCGTGAGAGAAGAGAAGAGGATGGGAGGACAAGTATCAAATATTGAAGTATCGAATCGGCTTGAGTCACGAACGAGTCACCAGGAACGAACGAGTCACCAGGCACGAAAGAGTCAAAGGGAGAGAAAGACGCCATCAATCAAATTTCGAGGACCCCTCCTCCTCTGGCCTGAGCTACAGGGGATAGCACCTCACCTACAGGGATGGAGCGCTCTGGAACCCATAGTGGCATCCCCCGCCAAGCACCATTGTGCAGCCTCGCCAATAGTCCACTTTAGCGCATTGACTCAGTGTCCCTCACTGAGTTTATAGTGGGGCAGCTATGGTCATTTTCAGCCTCGCGCTGTCCATCTCAAAATATTTTCTTGCCTTGTCGCAGCAAAGACCCTCTCTGACATCCATTATCAAATTAATACCACAGCCACGCACGAGGCTGCAATCGCGACAATGGCACAGCCCTCGCCCTTCCTCGAGCCAGGAAATGTCACGAGTCCTGGAAACCTCGCAATCATCTTGCTCTCTCGCGACAATCTTCAGCCCATCACCCTCGAGCAGTCAACAGGAGCTGTCGATGGCTACCTTGAAGGCGCAACATTGAACACTCGCTTCGGGTCTTTTCCTCACTCAACACTGCTTAACATCCCATGGGGATCTCAAGTTCGCGCCTCGGCCGTTGATACGGGCTCAAGAGGGCGCAAGCGACGTCGAGAAGCCACAGACGAGGACACACCGACGACAACTGGCCCTGACGACGATGTCGCGGATGCAAAGTCCAAGCAGGTCAAGAAGGCAGTAACCGCCTCCAGTGGCTTCATTCATATCTTGCGACCAACTCCCGAGCTTTGGACGAGCAGCCTGCCCCACCGAACCCAGGTTGTGTACACCCCGGACTACAGCTATATCCTGCAACGAATTCGAGCGGTGCCTGGTACTCGCATCATTGAGGCGGGAGCCGGGAGTGGTAGCTTCACGCATGCGTCTGCAAGAGCCGTGTACAATGGCTACCCGAAGGATGAGGACGACGTGAGGGGCAAGGTCTTCAGCTTTGAGTACCACGAGCCACGGTATAACAAAATGCAGGAGGAAATTCACAATCACAAATTGGATGGGATTGTCAAGATTTCCCATCGCGACGTCTACAACGAAGGATTCCTCGTCGACGGCAAATCTCCCCGCGCCAACGCCGTCTTCCTCGACCTACCAGCTCCATGGGAAGCCCTCCACCACCTCTCACGGCAGAGACCCGACAAGGCAAGCAAGGACGGAGATGCCGAAGTACCAGAATGGGTTTCACCTCTGGATCCTAAGAAATCCGTCCACATCTGCACGTTCTCTCCCTGCATAGAGCAAGTCACACGGACGATAGAGGAGCTTAGACTCCTGGGTTGGACCGATATCGACATGGTTGAAATCTCACATCGACGATTCAACGTGGTCCGTGAGCGCATCGGAGCGAATCTCCCCAACGAGAGAGGCAACATCCTGGCTCCTGCGGACGTGACGGAGGCGGTAGAGAGACTCAAGGAAATCAACCGCAAGACCAAGGAATTCCACAAGGCGCAGCTTCAGTCAGCAAATGGCGAGGGGGACTCGTCGGCCATGGACGTCGACACGCCGGCACCGGCACCCAAGTCCAACGGACAGCAGGAGGATTCGAAGCCGTGGATGCACGGCAAGCTCTACCACCGGCCCGAGACGGATCTCAAAACCCACACGTCTTACCTCACCTTTGCGGTGCTGCCGCGCGAATGGACCGAGGAGGATGAGGCGGCAGCGTGGGAAAAGTTCCCCTGCGGAAAGGAGGGCGGAGTCATTGGTAGCCTCAACAAGCAGGCTCGGAAGCAGCAGACGAGAGAGAAGCTGGCGGCCAAGAAGAAGCGCAAGCAAGGAAATGATACCCAAGCAGCAGCGGCAGCGGGAGATACGGAGGACAAGGCCGAGACACAATAATACTTCTCGAGAGCTCGAGAGCGGATTGCTTACCGGTACCACTTCTTGTTCGACCCAAGTGATCCTTTTGCTGTCATCCTAATGAGTCGTCACTAACGCAAAGAGTGTGACTGTGATTATCCATGACGCAGTTTCGTTTTACGGACCTACGGATTGTCTGTCTTGTAAGCGCCCTGGTTACACGGCTCTCCCTACCAGTACCCCAACATCCATCTGACTCCAACTCGCATCAGTGGAATGCGCAGTCTCGTCTCAGAAGGCCGCAACGCCAAATGCCAAATCAAGGCAACCTACGAGGCGGCCTCAGCCCACAGGCGTCGCCAAATCAGGACCCTCGCAGGCCTTCCCCAACCCTTCAATTGGGCAGTCGGATGCAAGGACACCTGTTCGACGCTGTCATGTCGGGCTTCGATGGGCTCCTCAAAATTTCCTCAGCCAACTGGTGTTGCCAGTCCATGGGTCAGCCTGCCCGCGCGCTGGGTGGCCGGCAACCGAGCCCCCAATCATGGGAAACCCGGCGCTGATGGTTCGACCATGATGGCGTTCCTGGACACACCAGAGGCTGCCTTGTGTGCCTCGACTTGCATGCGGGCTTCCTCGGCGGCGCCAGGGGGGGTCCGACAGTGAGGCTGTCGGCTTGTAATAGGGCCATCCAATGCCTTTAGGTTGTAAATCCTCCCTTCCCATCGCTGAGTTGCAGTTGTTTTGATGCAGGCTCCCATTGTGCTGAGGCTCGATGGGCACCCCCGCGGGCTTATATCTCAACAGCGCATCCTCGCTCGCGTGTGCGCCTGCTGCTGCTGCTCGCCACATTTCTCCGTCACCCTGCTATTTACCAGGGAAACAATTAATTGCCCGAGGCCAGTTGTACCGTACCTGAACTGACCATGAATGAGGCGAACGAACCTAGGCGACGTCGGCGGCATAGAATCGATGCGCCCCAAGCCCAAGCAGTCACAGCATTGAAGCCTCCGGCCGCGGGCGCATTCAGAGGCACCCCGACTACTCAATGGTCCGAATGGGTTCTCCATGCCTCGGCATCGTACTACTACCGAGCGCGCTACATCTCCTATGATGAGATGGTGAGGGTGATACCCGACGGCAGAAACTCGATCGTCTCGGACAATGTCGGCGGACACATCCACTACCAGTTCATGGGCTTCAACGACGCCGTGATGCGCAACCACTACACCACACCAACACAGACTCCAGAGCTGTCGACGTGCTCAGGGACGACGCCCACGACCGCCGAGCCCTCGCCGTTCCAACCACTCCCGAGGATCCAGTACAAGCAGCGCGACTACATCTCAGGGCCGCCCGCTATTGAAGACGACCGCAAGATGTTGATGAGCGGCGCGCTATTACCGCCCAAGCCTGACAACACGTACGGAAAAGCGCTCGTGGCGTCGAAACCAAGAATATCAAGACGCAAGCACCAACAGCAGCATCATCAACAACAACCTGCCGTGCCAAAGAAGAAGGAGAGGAAGAAGTTGGAAGTGGACAAGAGGCAGATGAATTCGAATGTCAAGGTGAGCAAGTGGCTAGATTCCTTGTAGTAGTGCTCTGGATATGTTCTTGTAGTGTATTATTTGTCGGGGAATGGGATTTCATTTGGCGATCTTGTTTGATTATACAGTTACAATTCACATTGGAAGTTATACCCAGGGTCAATAACATGGAACATCGGCTCTCCCCCCACCTGAAGCTCTCATGAAGTATGCCCAACTCGTGAGACTGTTAGGCACTGTGCGCCTCCCAAAAGTCACGCACTTTTGTACAGTGCCAGAACCACCAAAGTTGACGCAGCACTCTGCTTCGGCCCGGATCAATATTTCCCCACCTACCGCTCCCTCACCACCAAGCCTCGCCAATTTTCACGATATCCCAAGCTCCAGCTCAGCCTCGGCCTCCTCAGCTACACGAAACTCGAACGAAACCACACCCCCCACCGCAACCATGACGTCTACAATCGGTATCCCTATCAAGCTTCTCAACGAGGCACAGGTCCGTACACTTCCTACGCAGCTCTTCTCCAGAATCTAATGAAGCTAATCTGCTTGGTACAGGGCCACATCGTTACCCTCGAAATCACCTCTGGCCAGACCTACCGCGGCAAGCTCCTCGATGGTACGCTCTATATACTGGCTTCCGAGCAATCTAATAGAATTACTGCTAATATGCGCACAGCCGAGGACAACATGAACGTCCAGCTCAAGGACATCACCGTCACCGCCCGCGACGGCCGCGTCTCCCACCTCGACCAGGTCTACATCCGTGGCTCCCACGTGCGCTTCTTCATCGTCCCCGACATGCTCCGCAACGCGCCCATGTTCCGCAGCCGAAACGTCCGCGGCCGCGGTGTTGGTCTCGCCCGAGGTCGCGCGACCGTCAGCCGTGCGCGCGCAGGCGGTCGAGGACGGTAGACGACATTTTATGGGGGGTATACACACCAGCGGCGCGCGGCGGTGGCATGTGCTTGGCGTTCAGGTTATTTGGGTTCTCTTTTGCAAAACGAACAATGGGCTGTGGAAGTCAAGGCAGGCTCAGGTGCGATACCAGTCTAGAAGGAGGACATGCAATGGGAGAGAGCCTGGTTCTTGGGATAAACCCCCAAGGTAGAGAGTGGTTGTCGAGATTGAGTAGATAACAAAAAAGAAGGCGTCCGTTACGCCTGGTATCTCGCCACCATCTATCAGCACATATGCTCATGCCTTTCACTTGCTTTTTATAATGTACACGATCCACTACTTCATGCGGTCAAGGGCGTCTGATGCCTTTGTCACCAGATGCCGAACCTCGTTTAGCACCTTGGTCGCCTCATCGTCATCTGTCCGCGTGTGTTTCTCCTCCCCGTTAAGCACGTCGGCAACACTCTCTTCAGCAGCTCGTACAGCCTTACGGCCCTCCTCACGGACCTCACCCTCCCAGAATGTTCGCGCCGCATCCCACTTCTTCTGCAGCCGACTCATACTCCACATGAAACCCAACGCTGCGACAGCACCTGCTTCGTAGATGGTTGAAGAAAAGGAAGAGATGTAAAGGAGAGCGGCGAGTGAAGTGGTGAGTCCTGATGTACCTAGGGACTGCATGACGAGTTTCTGTGCCAGAGCCTGAAGCGCTGGGATGGTCTCGTTTTGGAGATACTTGCGGGTAAAGGCAATATGACCGGGCCATTTAGGGAGGGCTGGACGAGGTGTTGTCACCGGAACCAAAGGCTCAAGCTCCCAGAACCGAGGCGCTTCAGCTGAGGCTCTAGGCTGGGCGAATCCTGAACTGAGGGCGGCTGAGGGTATTGCTGTGTGTTCTTTGCAGCCTCTGCAATCTGGCCAGTCAGGTAGACAAGTTCCTGCTCTGCTGTCGGTAGGAACCGCTGGCTCAGCATCTCGTTTGTGAGCATTGCCACGTCGTCAACCCGCCAGAAGAGCTGCCACCATCCCAGCTTCCGCCATCGTTGGCCCGTAAAAGCAAGATCGAGCTCATCCTGCAGTTCTGTATGTGCCTTTTGTGCCCATTCTGAAAGCCCCTTGTTCAGGTTGGGTGAGAGGGCCAGAGTCTTCTTCGCGTGGGCCTTGATGTGAATGTCCTTGATCTGATTATGGTTTTCCTCCTTGCATCTCGCCCAAACACTCTCCAGAATCGAGGTAATGAGCCGTCGGACTGCTGGTTTTGTCGTGTCCTCTGAAGAAGTGACGCCCGACTTGAGCCAAGTGGCCAGGGCGGGGAAATTGCTGCTTGTCCATAACCGCTCATATTCCATAGCATTTTTTGTGCTCTGCCGGAAGAGCATCATGCCCTTTTCTGCGCTGGCGAGATCGACTGTCTCGAAGGGAGCCTCAAACTGAGTGCGGTCGATGCCCTTCAAGTTCACGGCCCTCATAACGGCTTCCTCCTCCTCCAAGAACGGCAACCTTGTCGCATTGACCGCCCCTTTCATACCGTCCCCGATCAGAAGAGCTCTGTGGACTGGAGTGGTTACTGGTGTTGACCGATTTTCGGCTGAAGCAATATCAACAGTGGGAACAAGCACATCCTCCACAATCTTGATCCTCGCGACATAGTCATCTCCTTGGGGGTACGGGATGATTGTCTCCATGAAAAGTAGTTCAAGATTGAAGTTGTTCCAGTCGGCAGAAGAGACATTAATCTCGCTGAGCAGGTTCGTCTTGCTGACGGAGAGAATTCCTTGCTCCTCCGCGGTCGGCCTGATGCGCACAATGAGGGGCTTCTTGGGGTCGTGATCCTTCAATTGGCGCTCCCATTCTTGTTCATCCTTCAAGGGGTCTGTCACTAGCAGCCTCAATACGTTCTTTGCCGTCTCTCCAGCGTTGGACCCAGGTCCCAGCCCAAGAATTGCAACCCTCACTACTTCCTGGCCAGGCGCTTGCCGCAGACCCTGGAGGGCCAATTGCATTCGCGAAGGGTTCACGAGGAGCGGACCAAGTTTCTGCATGTCGAGGAGGTGCTGCTCGAGCTCGGCGCGCGGGTTTCCAACGTTTTCAGAGGTCGAGACGGTCGAATTGAAGCGGGCATCGCGGCGAGTTCGTGGGCGCATCCGGCCGGCCGAGGCGACGGAGCAGAAGGGGCATATCGAGGTGCCCGGGGGCCTCGATGGCCGTGTCAAGGCGCCGAGGCTCCCCAGGCGGGGGAGACGGGCCCTTTGTGAAGCCATTTGCGGATGAATGGCGATGAGGGTTGCTGGAGCTGGAGCTCGGCGAGGAAGCTCCGATCTCAAATCCGGCACGGCAAAACCCGGAGCTCCGAGAATAAGATGCGTGGGACAAGGAAACGCCTCTCCATTCTTTCAACCTGATCAAAATGACAAAAATACATGTATTTCACTTATTTTTTCATGAATGTACGAATCCCAGCCTTGAAAATCCTTTTATTTATCTGCTGGTCTTAGATGTGCTAAACACCGAGTTCATGGCTCCCGGTGGCGGAGACGCCTGTGGGAGCTGATGATATCTGCCCAGGTATCAGATCCTCCAAGGCTGAGTTGAACTTTCAGCCTCCAGTCACCGAGATGCCAGACTTGTATCAGCCCCATGCTTGAATGTGTGTTCCCAGCCAGTCACAGCCACGTGAATAACCAGGATATTGCTTCGAGAATTGCTTAGCGGCCCTTGTAGGCTGACTTGATGAGTGAGTCTAACGATGGAAGGTCGATTTCTCATCATCAACACTCAAACTTGTTAAATTCTTGTCTCGAAGCTGTTAACGTGAAAGTTTACCCAAATGTCGGATATCAGAGCAGAGATACGAGATGCCTCGCACAAGAATACGGAACTCCTCCGTCTCCTCGCCGAGACTAGCTATGCCAGCTCTTTTCTCACTCAACAAAAGATCGTTTCGGATCTCGAAAATCAACTGGCACGATCCGATAAAAAACTCCATGACCTGGATCAAGAGCGATTAGCCAACCTCCAGACACACAAGAAATATCGCGATAGCCATTTCAGAAAGTTTCTCATCACAGCCAGCGGCAAGAAGGAGTGGTTTGCCGGCATGGCAGACAAAGAGGAACAAGATTACTTTGAGACGCTGCAGCAAGCGCAGCAAGCCCAAGAGCACAACTCATCGCTCAAAGCCCAGCTAGCCGAGGCGCAAAATACATTGAGGAGTGTTGAAAGCCTCGTTCAAAGGCATCGGGGCGTGCAACGGCAGCTAGACGAGCTATACGACGATATCTTTTCTGGCCCAACACCAGAATTTCCTGAAGAAGATGAGAAAGAGCAGGAAAGCAACGACGCGCTGGCAGCTTACTTTACGACAAAGGCGAAACTCGAGGCACACGGCAAGGCAGTAGAACTACAGGAGCAGGCAGCGCAGACGATGATGGTGACCCTTCAGCACATGGACAAAGCACTCATCGCTCACAGGACGTCCAGCACTCTCATGGAACGCCGGGCTCTACACCAAGCGAAAGATGACATTCAGCAGACTAAGAGGACGACAGACCAGTTATCGAAGCTAGGACTGGATAATGGAGTGCTTTCCAGGTTCAACACTGAGCCTCTTATCAGACAACTAAACTCGGCCCTTGGCGATGTCTGGGGGAGAATCGATATCAAGCACAGTTGCGAGGAGGCAGCCCGTTGTGCTTCTATACTCGACGATGCTTTGAGCTATGCCAGAGTAAAGAGAGCCAGTGTGGAACGGGAACTGAAGGAGAGGGAGTTTGAAATGGAAGAGGCAAGAAGGAGGTTACAAAAGGTTCGGGAAGGCATTTTTGAGAGGGTCATGAACGAAGACATGACGCAGTGTCCGTGGGATGCAACTTGAGCTTACCGGTTGCGACAGTGAGTTTGATGAAGCATTTGAGCACTTTGTGCTCTCGATCTATCGGATACCCTATTTACCTTGTTTGGTTACCAAGTTTGATAACGATTCATCAACATGTAACTTCTATTTAGTCACCATCATCAAATGAAGTTGGTTGTCGTGATTAAGCGGTCTGAATGGCGATACTGACTTGATTGCTTGTCACCAGGTTGTCGAGAGAGCAAGGTAACAATCAAAGAAATTAAGAATTGCAAATCAAAGATGAAAGGCTCTACTCCGTACAGATCAACACAATTCTTGTCAGTTCTACACTCGCCAACAAATGAATTTGTCCTCGAGACATGGCCGGCCCAATCCAGGATCCATCCCAAGCCACAGGTCGCCCAAAACGGCAACCAGATCGTCAACCGACATTATCGTCGACCTCATCGGCGTTTCCCCCAGATCGGCCAAACAGCCAGGTTCATCGTATTTCCCGCATTTTTACGCAAAAGGGAAACGATGATTCATGACCAGGACAACCGAGGTGTCCATGTGGGCTTGGCGCCTGTCGTTGAGTGGGCTATGGCGTTTTAATATGAAAGAAGCTTATAATTAAGTATGGCCTCGGCAGGGTCATGGTGCTAAAGAGATTTTGATCGTTGGACATCCGCATTGTGTTCTTCACTGTCGTCTTTGTTGCACGGCCATCATGAGTGACAGTGGGCAAGGCAACTCTGGGCGTATGTCTCAAATCTCGCGATAGCTTCTTCTTTACTAACTTCTGCCAGGTCCGCCCATCGACGGCTACGTCGATCCTAACTTTCCCAATCCCAACGGCGAGTGGGACACGCCCGTCATCATCTACGGCTACACTCCCGCCTTTTCGCTCGCCGTCTTCGCCGCCGTCTGGTTCGCCGTCTTCCTCGTCGTCCACCTTGTCCAGACGATTCGCTTTCGGAGCTGGTACTTCATCACGTTTCCCATCGGACTGTTGTTTGAGATTGTCGGATACATTGCGCGCTCGCTTTCAGCCAAGGATGATCCGTATCATCTACTATACTTTATCCTCAACTACTTCTTCATCGTCACGGCGCCCGTCTTCCTCGCTGCGGGTGTGTACACTATCCTCTCAGCATTAATTCCCCGGCTTGGACGCCGATACTCGTTCCTCCCGCCCAAGGCCATCCTCTGGTTCTTTATAACTTCCGACGTTATCGCAACTGTGGTCCAGATCACAGGCGCTGCTCTCATCGGTGTGCGACAGTCGAACCGCGACGATCCCACAGACGCAAACAATATCCTCCTCGGTGGCTTAGCCTACCAGGTCTTCTCCCTCGGCGTCTTCGTCATCTTGACCGCGAGCTTTCTCTTCCGCAGCCGACAGGAGATTCGTACACGAGGTCGAACACTCACCAGTTTCTGCGCCGCATTCGCAGTAGCCACCATCCTCATCTATCTACGAACGTGCTTCCGTCTGGCAGAGACGGCAGAGGGATTAGGCGGTCACCTCTATTCAAACGAGATTTACTTTGCTTGCCTCGAGTTTGCTCCCGTGGCGTTGGCTGTGTTGCTGTTTGCTATCTGGTATCCTGGACGGTGCGTGGGTAAGAAGGTGAGAGTGAAGGATCTGGAAAAGGAGCAGCAGAGTGCAGTCAACTTTTGAGATGATGAGCGAGAGATACCCGTCGTTTATTGAATATGTCGTTCGAGAGAAATGAAACCGTTGATGCAAGTATGTAAGCTGGCCGTTTTAAACGTTCCTGGTGAGATTCAGTTTCGAGATTCAGCAATCCATGCAACCCCCCGACTTTCAGTGGCTGCATACCCGCCATAGCCTAAAGTTACAGCGCCTCCACCTCAGCCTACATCAACCTAGAGCCTCTACCTTCAACATCACCGAATAACACGCAACATCTCGAACCTCAAAGCTCCTCGCCCCAGATGCCTCCCCTCCCTGCCTCCTCCAATCCCCTCCCCCGCCTCATAACCTACTACCAAACCCATCATGACTCCTCTGGAAACCTCATCTCTCCTCTCCCGCTCATCACGCAGCCAGGCATCACCATCACCCACGTCATTGTCGCCGCCATCCACATAAACGACAAGCCAGAGGACATCACCCTCAACGACCACCACCCGTCTCACCCCCGCTTCCAGACCATGTGGGCCGAGCTTCGCGTGCTGCAGGCCTCGGGCGTGAAAGTCATGGGCATGCTGGGCGGCGCTGCCAAGGGGAGCTATCAGCGCCTTGACGCCGACCAGGAGCAGTTTGACAGGTTCTACGGTCCTGTGAGGGACATGATTCGGGAGCGTGGGCTAGACGGTCTTGATCTGGATGTGGAGGAGGAGATGAGTCTAGGAGGCATCGTTCGACTAATAGATCGCCTTCGAAGCGACTTTGGTCCCAGTTTCATCATCACTTTGGCACCCGTTGCCATGTCTCTGCTCGACTTTACCAAGAACCTCAGCGGCTTCGACTACGAGGCTCTCGAAGTCATGCGGGGTCGCGATATTGCCTGGTACAACACACAATTCTACTGCGGCTGGGGAGACTGCAGTAACCCCCTCATGTACGACCTCATGATCCAAAAGGGTTGGCCCCCGGAGAAGATTGTCATCGGACTCGTCACCAACCCGGAAAATGGCGGTGGCTATGTGCCTATGAACCCTCTCAGCATGGTCCTCACAACACTGCGAGGTCGTTATGGTTCCTTTGGAGGTATCATGGGTTGGGAGTACTTCAACAGCTTGCCTGGAGGAACGGCAAGACCATGGGAGTGGGCGAGGGACATGACCAAACTTCTACGAGGGCAGTTGTTTCCACAGTCGGCAGAAACAGCTGTGGTAACGGATGGATCGGCACCTGCAACTACAACTAACGCAACTACCGAAATCGATGCGGATGCGCCAGGAGGGAAGGATGTCAAGGTTCCGAAGCAGTTCGACTACTACTCGGACGGAACGGATGATGAATAGGATAGACCTAGAGGCATAAAGTCAAAGACAATGCGCTGACACAAGCTTAGATATTATCAGGTGCCTTCTTATGTTGTGCCTGACTTATACAACGATGATACCAAATATGAGCGAATCGAGCTGAATTACTATTCCAAGGCCTATTAGCAACTTCACGAGAGCTACAGTCTTCCAGGCCTCGGGTTTTCTTGATCTTTCCTTTGCATACTAATTCCCCAATATCCATCAAACGACTCTTTGTTCCATCAATCATGGGTGCCGATGTTGAGAGGCAAACACGACACCGCAGATCCGACCCGCTATCAATTGCGGCTGAGCATCGCCATGACCCTACGCGATCTTGCCAACGACATCAACACCCAAAACCCCCAGAGATGAAGGGCTCCTGTCCATGACCAAAAATATGAGGACAGGGTTCAGGTACAGTTGCCATTTTGTGGTCCAGCCAACTCATCTGGCCGCTGCAGCCGCCCTTATCGCCCTCATAACCAACGGCTATCGGATACGCCGCGCCTTGTCAAGAGCCTCACTCTCATTACAAAGCATCCTCTCAAACAGCTTCTTCCAAGCCTCCCAAGCGGTTTTCGGCTTCAAATACAGCGACAAGATCGACGATCAACACATCCGCCTCCTCCGCCTCCCAGACACAGCCACAGACTCCTCACCAGCCTTCACCCTCCACACATTCTCTCTCGATCAATGTCCCCCGTATCTCGCCATCTCTTACACTTGGGGTCCGCCCGAAGGCGATCCATCTTTCTACACGGCTCATGACAGACAATGCATCCTCCTCAATGGAAAGCCCTTCCCGGTGTTGCCGAATCTCTGCGACGCGCTGTCACAGTTGTGCGCCGCCAGGCCTGGGCAATATCTCTGGGTCGATAGCATCTGTATTAACCAGGCCAGTCTTTCTGAGCGTTCTTCCCAGGTTGCCATCATGGACAGCATCTACAATGGGACAGTCGAGACCATGATATGGCTGGGTCCTGCTTCAGACAAGACGCCTCGAGCTATCGAGGTAGCTCGACAACTAGCAGCAGGTGCAGAAGCCAAGATTCTTCAGCTAGCCAGGGACCAGTCGTACGGGGATGTCTTCATCGTGGATGATCCAGAGGTGCTCAAAAGAAACGGCCTACCACCCCTTACTGCTGACGACTGGATCGACCTCGGCGATATCTACACCAGAGCCTGGTTCGGACGGGTATGGATGCTCCAGGAGGTTGCCCTATCCCGCAATCCAACAGTTCTAATCGGCCACTACGAGGCTCCATGGGATATTATCGCGGACGCTGCTGCGCTTACTGGGATGTCTCGCGCCACTCTCGGCCTCGTTGTCCTAGGGAACGGCCGTGAGGGCATTCCCCTCGTTCAAGGCCTCCTCCACGCCATCAACCTCCAGATCGTCCGGCAATGGAGTCAAGGCGAAGCCAGTCGCTTTCGAGAGGTCCTCCAAAGCGTAGACTTTTCCTTCGGCATCGATACAAGTCATCCCTGGAGGATTCTACTGCAACTCTTACTGGGAAGCAACGGGTCCAAGGCAACATTCAGAAGAGATCGTGTTTATGCCCTCCTTGGCCTCGTAAATCACATGGCACGGCTCGAAGGACAGCCCCGTCTCAATCTCAAAGTTGACTACCATTCAACCGACGATCAAGTCCTCACAAATCTTGGATTCGCCTTCTTCCAAGAAACCCAATCTCTACATCTCCTCTCCCTCGCCGGTCTCGCTAGCCGTGGCACCAGTTCAAGTTTACCAACCTGGATTCCTTCCTTCGAGACAGTCCATGCCCCCATCCTCAACCCGAACTATAGTAGCCTCCGTCCATTTGATGCCTCAGCTGGCCAAGACGTTAAATTCACTATCGATCAAGACCGCCATCGTCTCCATGTCAAAACGATCAGACCTCATCTCGGCAGCATTGAAGAGCTTGGTGAAACATGGTCTGAGATGCTCCATGGCAGCCTCAACAAGTCCATGCAGATCCTCCTCCACTGTGGTACAACATACCTCCCCACTCAGCAACCCATCGTCGAAGCCTTCTGGCGTACTCTCATCATGGACAATGACTTGGTCCAGCGCCCAGCACCACCAAACCTCGTCGAAGCCTTCAGCGCCTGGATGACCATCATAACCATTGCCGCCCTAATCGCTAATCGCCCTTCCAACCCTACCAGCTTCAATCACTTCGATAGCCTCGAACCTCTGTGGACCCTTGCAAGCAGCAGAGATTCCACAAACAGCCTCCCCAAGACGAAGGGTATGATTGCCCTAGCCTTCGAGTTGGGCATGCCCAGAAACCCCGACGTACCAGTTATCTCCGAATCAGAACGCCGGGCCAGGTTCGAGGCCTGGAATAAGGCCGCTGCTCCTTTCGAGGCCCTACTGCGCTTGACCCTCGTACCCAACAGACGCATCGCGAGGACCATCAGAGGCTACCTTTGCCTAGTTCCGACCGAGGCCCAGGTTGGGGATAAGGTCATGATTGTCGCTGGATGTCCGACACCCTTGGTCCTGAGAAGGTTTAACGACCTTGACGACTGCTTCAGCCTAGTCGGTGATGCCTATGTTCATGGCGCCATGTTTGGGGAGCATGTAACAGGAGACTTTTGGTGGACAGACATTTCACTGGTTTGAGAAGCAAGACACGGGCAGGATGATCAGCCATCAACGGAGTGTTCAGCGAGACCAGTTGCATTACAAGTGTCATAAAGTAAAGTAAAGCAGGCGAAATACATGTACAGAAGCGAAGGAAGTAAGATAACATGAACCACGAAATCGTCCGTCTCTCATCTCGCCCATCACAAACCATCTAACATGTTGCAGGTACAATAGACCCCAGTAATCGTACACACGCCTCAATCATCACCTCACTGGCATGCCATCCAGGGGCTGCACTCAGCTTGGACACTGTAGCTGTTGTACAGAGGGTAGGTACCCTTGACCGCGGCAAGAATTGGGTCAAAGAACTGCTTATTGAATCGGCCAGTCTCGCAAGTGGAGCAGGCGCCGCTGAGGAAGTTGTCGTAGGTGGTGTTGTAGCCGAGGTAGCCGATGATGTTCTGATGAGCGACGTCCACGACCTGGAGGTTGAAGGCCTCGGGCATGACCACCCAGTGCTCAGCAGTGGAGTTGTTCTGGTTCTGGCCTGGAACGGTGGGGTTCTGGTTGAACCAGGTGCTGTTCATGCCAACATCGCGGAGAGCCTTGATCATGATGAGGGTGAGGTGGGAGTCGGAATCAATCTGAATGCCAGCACATTCGATGTTGATGGTATAGCCATCTCCCTTGATGGGCTCAGCGATGCACTTCCCGGACTCTTGATCCCAGGAGAACTTCTCGATGAACGCCTGCCAGGTGTTGGGCCAGTTGAGGAAACGAGGGCTGACCGAGGCGGCGACAAACAGCTTTCCAGTGTTGGGGTCAGGAGTAGGTGCTGGATCGCCACCAGTGGGAGAGGGGACAGGAGTGGCAGGTGGTCGCGAGGAAAATGTGGTTGCAGGAGGGGCAGGGTCTGTTGTCAAAGAGGAAGTTTGAGAGCCCATGTCGTCGGGGCGGGAAGGAGGCTCGTCGTCGCGGTTGCAGACAAAGGCAGACCAGCAAACAGCTTCAGGGTTGACGGTCTTGTTGAGAGATGCACTAACAGGGCGACCACGGTAGGCCCAGCAGTTGAGCATCTGGCCACCCTCCTTGGTGGTGACAGCGGAACCAGCCTTGAAGCCGTCAGGAGTGCTGTCTTCGATGTAGACGGTCCAGACAACACCGTTGGGCATCTTGGCAGTGGCACCTTCAGGGATCCAAGGGTATTTGCCGTTTCTGTAGGGGACCTCGACGGCCATGTCAGGCGCATCAGGATACTTGTAGGCATCTTCGGGCCACTTGATGTCCTGGTACCAGTTCATCTGGCGGGAGGTTGACCACTTGGGGTGCTGGGGGTTGTCGCCAATGCCGCAGTCGGCCAGGATGAGGTCCTCGCCGGGGAAGCGTTGGGCCTGGACGGCCATCAGGAGAGCGGCGAAGGCCACGAACTGTCCAAACATCTTTGTGGTGTGGTGGTAGATTTAAAGAGTGAAGAAAGCGGTTGGAGTGATTGTGTTTTGTGTCTGGGCTGAGGTGGGAGATCCCGTGAGCGTTGGATGAAGTGAACCTTGGATGAGCTGGTTGGTGATGGAAGAGAAGAGAAGAAATGAAGGATGGATTCTCGAGCGACGAGAATAAATGCCCAGTCTTGTGTCAGCACATAGAAGTCGGAAGGAGGGAGTGTGTTTTGTTGGGGCGGTCGAGGTAATCTCGTCGAATGCTAGGCAGGTGCTCTCACGAACTCATACGATGCGATGTGGATGAGGCAAGAGGGCACTCCAACTCAGCCGTAACAGACCAAGAGCAATTCCTTCCCAAAGGCTATTTGAGTCATTAAGCGCACATTTCATCATTGTTGAGTTGCGTCTGTTGAGAGTGAGGCGGCCGATACGAGCCAAGGAAGGCAGCTATATCATAGAAGCAGATACAGAGGAAGGAGCTTCGGTGCTCTCGATCCCACTTCGGCACGGTCATCCGAGCGTGTTGAGAGTACTCGGAGAAGTAGCTCCGTGGAGAGGACGAGCTCCTTTGATTCATGGCTGTTGACCTTGAGCAGCGTCTGCTCGGATTGGGGTGGCGCTGTGTCTACGGCCGATGGATGATGGTGGTGATCGAGCCAGCAGGTGAGGTCCATATCTCCGGCTTAAGAAGTTACCAGGCCAGCTCTTTGACTCTGTTAAACATCGTTCTGCCACTTATGCTTAATCATTCATCCTCTGAATGAGCCTCGAATAATGAAATCCAGCCGGAGTAATTGCGTGTAAGTCCGTCCCGAACCCCCATTGGAAGCCGTCATGGACCGTCCATTCAGATACAAGTGTAGCAATTCTCTGAGGGAGCCAACCCAGACATCCATACCACAGAACCTGAGCTTGGGGTCTGGAGTGAGCTTGAAATCTTACAAACCAGCTCGAGTGTGTGCTTGACAAGTCTGAGTCAACCGTCTTGCGTTCACCAAACGCTTCAAGGTCACTCCCTGTTTTGAGGGAGACGATCTTCGGCCAGAGTAATGAGAACCGTCAATTGAGTTTTTACACGATTAATTCAAGAGAAAAAAACTACAGATAACCCAAAAATTCATTCAAAATGTACACAGATGCCCTTGAAATTGACAAACTCACAAGTCTTGCATCTCGTCGCAAGTTGGCTACCCTAAACTCTCACATCGATCAACAGGGGTTGAGGCTGTCAGCAGCTCCACTCAAGAACATCAACTCTTCTCCGTCTCTCTATTTCACCAGCTTCATTGCTCTTCAAAGCTCCAAACTCCGCCTTGTGTCTTTACTATCGCAAGCCAAACATGCGTCGCAACCTCTTCGCCTTTAATTGGCGCCCCAGCCTTCGTCCCCGCCACGCTCCCTGCGTTTGTCGTACGTCTGTCAGGACCAAATCCTCCCAAGCCTCCCGCATCGACCGCATCACGGCCAAGCTTCCCCGCCGCTTACAAAAATACACCAATGGCCTACGAAATGCGCCAGTTTCGCACATTGTATCATTTCTGATCCTGCACGAGATCACGGCGATTGTACCTGTACTGGGGTTGTTCGGATTGTTTCACTACACCAACTATGTGCCTGTGGACTATGTGACGGGTCACTTTGGGACCTATGTCGAGGATGGAGTTGGTCGGTTCGAAAGGTATTTCAAGCGCAAAGGCTGGTTCGGGTTCGGACACGATCAGGAAGACGAGGCGAATGTGCCAAGCACCAACCCGGCAAATCACGAATCCAAGTCGGAGGACGCCGTCGAACGATGGCACAGTGGAGATGGACGATACAAGGTCGTGGTCGAAGTTGCTCTCGCATACGCCATCACGAAAGCTCTCCTGCCAATCCGAATAATTGGCAGTGTTTGGGCAACGCCGTGGTTTGCTGGCGTTCTAGTAAGGGCAAAGAGCATCTTCACTCGCAAGTCGTAGACATCACAAAGCAGAGCCACAAGGTTGAGAAGATTCATGTCTTGATTTTGTTATACCCGTTGAGATTCAGTCATCCCACATGTACGTTTTTCCGTTCCATCGTTCAGGGCGTCAAATCATTGACAATCTAAGGCTTCTCGTAGACCCAGTCGAACTGGGAGGTCTTCCAGGAGAGGACCTCACCCTCCTTGAACCAGAGAGCAATCTCCTTCTGGGCGTTCTCGACGGAGTCGGAGCCGTGGCAGACGTTGCGGCCGACGTCGATGGCGAAGTCACCACGGATGGTGCCAGGGGCGGAGGCAAGGGGGTTGGTGGCACCGAGGATGACTGAACAAGTTGGTCAGAAGCTAGACATAGTGATGCTGTGGCGGATCAACTTACCACGGCCGGTCTTGACGGCATCACGGCCCTCCCAGACCATGGCGCAGATGGGGCCAGAGTTCATGTACTCAATCAGACCAGGGAAGAAGGGCTTGCCAGCGAGGTCGGCATCTGTGAACGGTCAGGATCAATTGGCAATCGGTATAACAGATCGAGGGGACGGACAGTGCTTCTCGAGGTGCTCCTTGCCGGGGGTGACGAGCTTGATGGCGGCAAGCTTGAAGCTGTTTCCAAATGTTAGAATGCAAGAAACGTACGATGCTCGCCAAGATTGCTTACCCTCGGTTCTCGAAGCGGGAGATGATGGGACCAACGAGGCCACGCTGGAGGGAGAAATGTCAGTTCATGACCTGGACGATGGTGGCATTGTGCCATTGTTTACCTGGACACCATCGGGCTTGATAGCGATGAAGCTGTAGCAAAGTCAGCACATGTTTTTTTGGAGGGGCATCGACCTGGAGGGGTAGGTCAACAATGGCGGGGTAGCTCACGTCTGCTCGGTAGAAGACATTGTGATGTTGTTTTGATCTGGGATGACTTGGGATGTGGGAGTGGAGGAAGAGGAGGAAAAGGTAGACTTTGGCTCCGGCACAACTGGAGGGGAAAGGTGGGAAGAAGGCGGTGAAAAGAGGATATAAATGGCCAGGAGGGCGAAGAGGGCGATGAAAATCGGCGGGGACAGATTTTCCGCAGTTCTCCGTAGCGGGTTGCGCTGGTGATTGGGGTGCTTGTCGCCGCCTGCAGCGGGGTTCTCGACTCTTTGGCGGGGCACATCGGCCATGATGAGTTGGCGTTGAGGGGCTGTGGGTGCGAGGAGAAGGGAATTCGCACGGACACGTGACTTTCAATTGGTCCAAGTTGACACTCTGGAATGAAGAGTTGTCATTAAGGTCTAGGGAGCGATAGATTCAAAGCAGGCGTTGACAGAGCTGAAACTGATTCGAGCTGAACTGGCACGTTCTACTACCTGATAATGATATTAAGTTTAGATAAGCCAAAAGGGGACAGGCTCGACTTACTTCTACACGATGCTGCAGAGCTGCAGCTATCAACACCAGGGAGCTTCAAGCAGCATACAGTGCAAGAAACCACAAAAGTCAATCCATCAAAATAGCAACGAAAAACATGCAAGGAGAATGCAAGAAACGAAGCAATGGTTCGTTATGCCGGGTCTAGTCTTTTACCGAGTTTGCCCCGCTGTTCCTTGACCCCCGACTCCACACTCCCCTGCGTGTCAGACCAGTCCCTTTTGGGCTTGGAGCTCTCCCTCTCAGCTCCAGAGTCGCCAAGGCTCATCAAGGGACAGCTTGACCTCGACACCATCAGAAGCTGAGGCTGTCAGGGAATACGGCCAACCATCTACACTCACCATCTTTCCAGCGGTTGCTCCAGGCCGTGGAACTTATTGTCAATTTCATGTTTATCTAACCTGTCTATAAATACTTTTTTCTATTTCATTTGCCCCTTGTTGACGGCTGATCCTCGTGTTACCGCCATGAGGTCAACCATGGCGTCGTCCTTTCGATGGACGGCGCTGCTGTTGCTGCTAGGCACTCTTGTCTGCCTACTTCAGCCAGCTGGTATGATACTTTAATCCCTTCAAACTGCGGTCTAGCAAGTCACCTCGCTAACAATTGCCTAGCTGCCGTCAAGGAACACGACTTCAAGAAGTGTCGCCAGTCCGGCTTTTGCAAGCGAAACCGAGCGTACGCCGACAACGCTGCCTCCCTAGGTTCCAACTGGAAGTCGCCATACGAAGTCCTCGCCGACTCAACATCCTTCGAAGATGGCAAGCTGCAGGCCATGATCGTCAAAACCATCAACGCCCAGGGGGAGACCGTCCGACTCCCACTCACCATCTCGTTCCTCAAGTCCGGCACCGCCCGAGTCACAATGGACGAAGAGAAGCGACGAAACAAGGATATAGTCTTGCGAGACAACAGCCCTGTCCGAAAGGAGCGATATAACGAGGCCGACCAGTGGGTCCTCGTCGCTGGGCTGGATCTCGATAAGGAGGCCCAGCTTGCGTTCCAAGACAAGACTCAGGTCAACATCAAGTATGGCCCTGAGTCCAAGCACGAGGCTGTCATTAAGTTCTCGCCCTTCGAGATTGACTTCCAACGCGACGGAAAATCCCATATCAAGTTCAATGACCGTGGCTTGCTCAACATGGAGCACTGGAGACCCAAGGTTGAGAACAAGGAGGGTGAGGAGGCCGCCGAAGACGAGAGCACTTGGTGGGACGAGTCCTTCGGTGGAAACACTGATACCAAGCCCCGTGGCCCTGAGAGTGTTGCCTTGGACATCTCATTCCCCGGATACGAGCATGTTTTTGGTATCCCTGAACACACTGGTCCTCTGTCTCTGAAGCAGACTAGGGGCGGAGAGGGCAACTGGGAGGAGCCCTATCGCATGTACAATGCGGACGTCTTCGAGTACATCCTGGACAGCCCTATGACTCTCTATGGATCCATTCCCTTCATGCAAGCCCACCGCAAGGATTCTTCTGTGGGTGTCTTTTGGTTCAATGTCGCCGAAACTTGGGTCGACATTACCAAGGACAAGAGCCATGCCAACCCCCTGAGCCTTGGAGCCGGCTCCAAGACGAGCACTCACACTCACTGGATCTCCGAGTCTGGCCTCCTTGATGTTTTTGTCTTCCTCGGCCCTACTCCTGCCGACCTGACCAAGAACTATGGAGAGCTGACTGGCTACACTGCTATGCCTCAGGAATTTGCCATCGCATACCACCAGTGCCGATGGAACTACATCTCGACCGACGATGTTAAGAACGTCGACCGAAACATGGACAAGTTTAAGATCCCATATGATATCATCTGGCTCGATGTCGAGTATACCGATGATCGAAAGTACTTCACCTGGGACCCTCACTCCTTCTCGGACCCCATCAGCATGGGTGAACAGCTCGACTCTCATGGTCGACAGCTGGTCCTCCTGATGGATCCTCACATCAAGAAGACGGACAACTACCCGATTGTGGCTGAGTTGACTGCGCAGGATCTTGGTGTTCACGACAAGGAGCAGAAGATCTATGAAGGATGGTGCTGGCCTGGAGCGTCTCACTGGATCGACTGCTTCAACCCCAAGGCAATCGAGTGGTGGAAGACTCTCTTCAAGTATGACAAGTTCAAGGGAACCATGCCCAACACCTGGATGTGGAACGACATGAGCGAGCCATCAGTATTTAACGGCCCCGAGGTTACCATGCCCAAGGACAACATCCACCATGGAGGATGGGAGCACCGTGACGTGCACAACCTTAACGGCCTGACCTTCCAGAACGCGACATTCCAGGCTCTGGTCACGCGCAAGAAGGGCGAGCTCCGACGCCCCTTTATTCTGACGCGTGCCTTTTACGCCGGATCGCAGAAGCTTGGTGCCATGTGGACTGGTGACAACCAGGCCGACTGGGCTCATCTGGCAGCCTCCATTCCCATGACCCTCAACCAGGGTGTGTCCGGCTTCCCCTTTGCTGGCGCTGATGTTGGAGGTTTCTTTGGCAACCCTGACAAGGACCTGCTCACTCGCTGGTACCAGACTGGTGCCTTTTATCCCTTCTTCCGTGCTCACGCTCACATTGACTCTCGCCGTCGTGAGCCTTACTTGCTTCCGGAGCCTCATGTGCAGATTGTTACAGCGGCGGTGCGCCTGCGATACACCTTGTTGCCTGCCTGGTACACGGCCTTTTTCAACGCGGCTCAGGATGGAAGCCCTATTATCCGACCCATGTTCTGGACACATCCCTCTGAGGAGGCTGGCTTCGCTCTCGAGGACCAGTTCTTCCTTGGCTCGACTGGCCTCCTGGTGAAGCCAGTGACGGAACAAGACAAGGAGACGGTCGATATCTGGATCCCCGACGATGAGGTCTACTACGACTACTTCACCTACAAGATTAAGAAGACTCAGAAGGGCAAAAACCTTTCAGTGTATGCACCACTCAGCAGCATTCCTCTTCTCATGCGAGGAGGACACATTATCCCTCGTCGTGATACCCCTCGACGTTCAAGCGCTCTGATGCGATTTGATGACTACACTCTTGTCGTGTCAGTCTCCAAGGCTGGTAATGCTGAGGGTGAGCTGTATGTTGACGATGGCGACTCGTTTGATCACGAGCAGGGCCAGTACATCCACCGCAAGTTCACTCTGAGTGGAAACACATTGACCTCCCTGGAGGCGAAGGACCGAGACGTGAAGTCGGTCAAGCCTGGTGACTGGCTCAAGGCTATGGATAAGGTGTTTGTTGACAAGATTATCATTGTTGGCGCACCCTCGACCTGGAACCAGAACGAGGTGCAGGTTGAGTCGGAGGGACGCACATGGACGGCCAAGGTGCAGTATCACGCTGCCAAGGGAGGCAGAGCAGCCTACGCGACTGTGGGCCGTGTGGGAGCCAAGATCGGTGAGGACTGGAGCATCAAGCTTGCCTAGGCGGCGGAAGATCATGGGTTTAATTAGAGGTGGAGAGCAGCCAAGAATAAAGAACATGAACTTGGACACCACCATGAACAGGGCCGCGAATGAGCTCGGACACTGCGGCACTATCCGCGATGCTGGAGATGCCTCTGTGGAGGAGCTGTGAAGATGAAGGTCATGAAAAGGGCAAGAATCGGCGTTGTTGGCACGTCGTGCGCGGATATCAGGCGAGGGCCAACGGTTGGGTGGAGTTGCTGATCCTCAAGGCTGGGGTCGAGCATGAGCATAGATGGAGTGGATTGTGGGTGTGTTGTTGAACAATGCCGAGGCATATGAGGCAGGATTTCATGTAGACACTACGTAGTTTGTCTCTCCTAGTGCCTACGAGGCAGGAAATTGTATATCATGGATATCATGACAAGACATCATCAGTGGGTGAAAAGTGATGCGAGACTGGAATGTCTTTGACAGAGGCCATCAACTGATTGGCCACGAAGCAAAACACTTGCATGGTCCGTGCATCATGAGTTGGGGAGATGCATGCGCATGTGAAATGTCGACCAAGATGCGAGAGGCATGATGTGATGCAACAGTTTGTGCACGCTTAAAAGAAGGTCGGGAAATGAGTTCTGACATCTAATCGACAGCGTATTTCCTACCTAGATCCCCCCATTCCTTAATTTGATAATCTCACCTTTGTCAACGGTTTGATGGAGGCTGAAATGAACGGTGAAGAGTCCGGACGAAATCGGTGATACAGAATCCGAGGCGTCATCCCCAAGAGTAATGATCGACAACCCATCTCGTGCTCTGCCACAGATTCGCGCGCTACTACCACTTTGTGTGCTACACCATGAAGACCCCTACGGGCCACGCACTTGATGCCAACATGGCCCTAATGCGCTCTGCATCAGTGGTTGAACTGACGGTGGAGAATGAGAGGTTGCCACCACGGAGAGGAACAGACTCCGAGGGCCGCTAGTTTGACTGAAAATAGAAGAAAGGTTTTTTGAGTTTGAACATGGCATGATTCTCCTGTTTCATGAATGAAATAGTTGGTATTCAAGTGCGGCATCCTCGACGGCTAGATATCTCTCAGCCTTTGATATCGCCATGTGCTTGGTCCGAGGAGGAACAAGGGTGGCCGCGTGGTGGGTGCGGGCGTTTTGGTGCTCCCGTTCTGAAACCGTCATTTATCGGTGCCAGGATTGGCTGCCAGTGCCAAGGAATGCCCCTGAGCTCTTTGCTCAAGGTCAGGGCAGGGCTGGGTCAGATCTGTGGATTAATCTGTTGAACTTGAATCTCTTTGTCGGTCAAGTTGAACTCCGTGGTTCCGCGGACTGAGCTCGAGTCAGGTCAATGGAGCCGTCTCCAGTGACCCAAGTTTTCAGCATCTAGGCAGATTGACGACACGCCCTTGGCGTTTCACAGTATGAGGCTCTGTACAGACTGGCTTGCACCCCCACGGTGACGGCATGGCTGCACAGTAGGAGCCGAGCTTGGACGGGACGGTGCCTGACGTTAAGCCACCCAGGGGCAGAATGTGTGGTGTGGTTGCACCAGAAAAGATGGATGGATTAAAAAATCTTTCAAGCTTGAGCCTCCCGTCTCGATATCCGCCACCATCCATCAACCATGGAGATCATCATGGCGTTATCGACCAAGAAACACGAGATGGCAAAAGCCACTACGGGATGATGGAGAAATTCGAAAGGAAAAACAACGACGCCAAGCAGGGATATCTCCTCAACGACAGCACAGCATCTCGCCGGTGACGTCAGAGGTGGTCTGGCAAAGGCGATTCCAGTCGGCCATGGTCTGAGGAGCTTGGTGTTTAGCCTCTGCAAGCTTTCCCGCGAGGGAAGGGATTTGCGCTGAGGCAGATGCGCCCGACAAGCAGCGAGGGTCTTTTTAATTGACATGACAATCAGAGAGAACCCTTGCCTGGCTATGCTTGCGAGACGAGACGTGGGCATGCAAGCGTCTGGTGTCTCGGTTCTGCGCCAACGAGAAGCCTTGGAATCGAACTCTTCTGCATCCTACCTGCGAGGATCTAGCTCGAATTTCACGCACACACATGCGCGTGTTCAATGATCTGCATCGACAGTGTGTTGTGTGCGGCCCGGCACACCGGCCACCAAGAAGCGCCGTCACGGTGGTTGTGACTGAGTTGGGCCACCCATGGACTCGATTGGGAAGTCTTGGAAGCGCCGGCGGCATCCTCGGTCTTTCCCCGTTGGGATGTTCCACGGGCAGTGACACCATCCACACACTCCCTCCGTCATGATGGTGTTTGAACATCCGGCGCCCGTCCGCGCCCCGTGGTGGCTTGCCTTGGCCCTGACACGGCGCGGGCTCCACTGCTGCGGGCCTTTGGGGCGCGCCTATCCAGGGTCCGGCATCATGCCTATCGTAGGCAGTAGAGAATCTTTTGGTCCGGAGGAGTGGGTGAGGTGAAGATTTTTGGTGGTGAAGGTGGTGGTGGTTGGTTGGGAGGGAAAAAAGGTCAAGGGGGTGTCGAGTAAGTGGTCACCTCGTTGACAAAACATGGAGGTGAATGAAGCAGAGAAACAGTGGATACACCCTCGCAACTCATCCATGAATTGAACTTCCTATCTTCACTCCCTGACTGACTCCTGGCCTGGCCTGGGGCAAGCAAGCAAGGTACTGACTGTAAGCCTATCTGGACAGGACCCAGTCTTTCTCCTGCTTGCTGTACATGTCCCCACGAGCCCATGGGCGATCTCTTAAAGCTCAACATGCTCCTCCCGGTCGCCCGCAGGGTTTCGAATCTCTTGGTTAAATAAACTCCCCCGGATTTCTCATCAATTGGATTGAGATAATTGTCATTTTTCTCTTTTTTTCTGCAAGGGAAGGTGTGAATGAGTTAACCACCTGTACTCTATCGAGCACAACTTCAACCTCTGAGCTCAACACCAACACCACATCCATCATCGACACCTCAAGTACGCGCAAGCAAACACAACGGTCCTGCAGCTGGACGTCGACATACATATCCAAGGGACAGTCATCTCGATCGATGTCATCACAAATGCCTGCCTGATCCACTTCTTTTTTTCCCTTCCACTTTCTTACTTGCCTTTCGTTTATCCCCAATCCCATCCCACATACCGGACTTCCAGTGGGTATTTCGTCACTCGCTCTCCACACCTCGATCGCATCTCGAGACGGACGTGCGACATTCTTTTAAATCCCCTTGGCCGGTTGCATTTACTTCCTTCCTACATCTTTATTATTCAACATCCCTGAAAGAGCTTGGTGTTCTGAAACCCAACAACGTGGATCATCATGTCTGGCATAGATCCACCTCTTCCTGATGGGAACGAGTTTAAGCTCCAGCAACCCCCTCCGTCGAGACAGCCTTCACAGCAGACTACACAACACCCTCGACGAACCGATTCACCTAGGCTAGGAGATGATGAAAAGATCTCAGCTCCTTCGCTTGACACCTTCCCTACCCTCGCTGCACCCAACGACACGAACGACTCCAGCTCCAACACCGTCCGGTCTCCTTCTGGCCAGCGTGCAGACGCCAGTCGCATAGATGACAATCTCGAGCTCCTCCGTGTTGAGAGGGCTGTCTCAGCCGAGGACCATGATGGAGGTAGCCACATGAGGAAGCGCGCTCACAATGTTGAGCCTGAGGATGCCTTCAATGTCACCCTGCCCGACGAAAAGACCTTTCACGACAACAAGAAGCGAGATACCGATGCCGCTCTCCTCAAGTTCTGGATATTCCTTCGAAAGTTTCCTCGCTTCGTCCGGTATTGTCTTTACCTGTTCCCCGGAGCTGCCCTTCTCCTGATCCCGGTCTTGCTTGGCGGGTTTGCTTTCAAGAATGGTGAGCGCGATGTCGGTGGTGTAGACTTGATGTGGTTCGGCATCTGGCTCGAGATTGTATGGGGAGTTCTCTGGGTTTCCCGCATGATCACCAGCCTCATGCCTCCCACCTTCAAGCTGGTTGCCAGACTGTCTGGTTCGACCACCCCAAGAAGTGGAAGGACATTGGTTACCAGCTTGACCTTCACACGGCCGTCTTTCTCTGGTTCCTCGCCATTCTCATCTCCTTCGAGCCGACTATGACTTCGCACAACTACCGGGACAAGAAGCCGCACTGGGTCACTGTCGTCAACAAGGTCATCATCGCCCTCTTTGTCCTGGCAACCCTCAACTTTGTCGAGAAGATTCTCATCCAGTGGATTGCATCGTCGTTCCACCAGCGAACCTATGCGACCCGTATCGACAACAACAAGACAGACATTGGCCAACTTGTCCGTTTGTACGAGCATGCCAAGGCCAAGAATGAGCAGACTGACTACTTCTTCCAGCGCGGTAGTGGTTCTGCCAGCGGCGCCCAGACACCAATGCAGACCCTCCAGGACAAATCTCGCCAGGCATGGAACAAGGTCGGCTACGTTGCTGGTCGAGTTGGAAACGATTTAATCGGCCGCAAGGTTGACAGCAATCACCCTCGCAGAGTCGTCAATGAGCTTCTGAAGCAGACTGCTACGGCCCACACCCTCGCCCGCCTCATCTACCGAAGTACCGTGAGAGAGGGCCGTGATCTCGTCTACCTCGAGGATCTACAGGCCATCTTCACCGCTGAAGAGGAGGCCGAGGTTGCCTTTATGATGTTTGACAAGGACATGAACGGCGACATTTCGGTCGACGAATTCGAGGCCGTGTGTAACGAAATCCACCTGGAAAAGAAGGCCATCGCCGCCTCGCTCAAGGATCTCGACTCGGTGATTAAGAAGCTCGACAAGGTCTTCCTGTTCATCATCGTTGTTATCACCATCATTGTCTTCATCTCGATCCTCTCGGGCTCCGCTGCTGCCGCTCTCGGCTCTGCGGGTACTGTGGTTCTTGGTCTGGCTTGGGTGCTCCAGGCAACCGCGCAGGAGTTCCTCCAGTCCATCATCTTCGTCTTTGTCAAGCACCCCTTCGATGTCGGTGATCGTGTGACTGTATACGGATCGACTGGCGACACAATGATGGGTGATGATTACTATGTGACTGAGATTTCTCTGCTCTACACCGAGTTCAAGAAGATGCAGGGCCACATCGTGCAGGCCCCCAACTCGCTGCTCAACAACCTCTTCATCCTCAACCAACGACGTTCCAACGGATTGGCTGATGTTGTCAGTCTCGTGATGCGTTTTGGCACGCCCCAGCACATGATCGACGAGCTCAAGGAGCGAATGACGGACTTTTGCCTGGCAAACAAGCGTGACTACCAACCTCGCATCATCACCGAGATGAGGACTCTGGACGAGGTGCGGTCGTGCTCGATGAACCTCATCTTCTTCCACAAGACCAACTTCCAGAACGAACTGCTGCGTCTCAACCGTCACAACAAGTTTGTGACGGAGCTCATGACTCAGATGGTCAACATTGGCATCCAGTCTCCGTTCCGCAACGAGCCTGGTGGAAGCCGCGATTACCCCATGTACTGGACCGGCATGCAGCCTCCTCCTGCGTATGGCAAGGAGCAGGACCGTGGCAATGTTGATCCTCTGGACAACCACTCGCAGTCTGAGGGTCCTGCTTTGAACCGCTTCCCTTCAACATATAGCCGCCGAAGCGAGCGTCAGCGTTCTGTGGATGACAACATGAACGATTTCCAGGATGTTTTTGAGAATAGGCGAGATAACGTGCACGCGCAGCGCCTAGCAATGATCCGAGAAAAGGAGCGTGCTTCGCGGATCGAAGAGGAGAGGGAATCCATCGCCAGCTCCTCCGGTGTTGCCCGCCGCATCTCAACGGAGAGCCGATCCCGGGTCTTTGGCCGTACCCGGACCGGGTCCAAGAGCCGCCGGCCGACAGACATGGTCTGAGAACCGAGACAAGCATTGACGAACGAACACGAACACGTCTACAAATATCATGAGTTTTATGAATTTTCCCGATAGAGTTTCCAGACTGGCACGTCTGAAGAGTTTTCTTATTGTTTTGTTTTCTATCACGCACAGAATGCTATGATACGATAGCGGAGGCAGATTGGAGAAGAATAGAAAGCGAAAAGATATTACTAGTGAAGCGGCCCTTTCTAGGCAGTTTGAGAGTTGGTTGACTGGACTTGGAATGCTTGAGCCTGAGAGCTCAGCGGGATCCTAATACAGCGCAATTCAACCATCAACAGAGTTCAAAAGTGAATGTCCAAGCTCTCGACAATCGAGTTTCGAGATCTAATAATAACACGAAGCTTGATAAGAAAGCTTGATTGTTTCAATCAGCAAGGATCCACTGATCAAAGACAGGGGCCAGAGGTGTGAGTGATGTAATTTCAGTGGATATGAGTGACTGACACCAGGCGGTTGGGTGGACCAGAAGTGGTGACGATGCTGTGAGCAATATATACGATACAAAAGTTATGTAAATCAATCAGACGAGATGAAGAACGGAATGGCTCATGTCATATCAAGTAACAGATATATCGCCTTTTCAAACATCTAGGCACCGAAGGAACGGAGCCCTTGGGGGAGCTCTAGCCGGGACCCCATTCAAGGCTGAGGTGATGGTCGCCGACGGGCTTGGCCCGTGGGCGAAGAAATAAACAGCACACCAGAACAGGAGATATATCTGACTTGTCACAACTGTTGGAGGCATTCAGGATAGAACGAGATATACAAAACATAAAGAATAAAAAGAAACATCCTTAGAGTATTTTAAATCTAAAAGCCATTTATATATCACAAATGCTACGTGTAATACTTCTTTGCGCTGCATTTACAAGACTCTCTGTTAATGTCTTTGTACTCATGCCTTGGCTTTTCTCTCACCGAAGAACCAGGGGAAGCAATAGCGGGAGCTGTAATTAAAGGGTCCCCCCTCCCAATCCATCCCACGGACCGCCCTACGAGAGCGCCCGCCCAATAGAAGACGACTCCAATGTGCTCAGCCGCTGCCATGGGCTTGACTAGTGGAGAGCAACCGACTACCCGTGCGGCATCAGGCTGCGAGCCCCCCAGCGTGCCCCGGAGAATGCCTTGGCGGGTTGAAGCGAAGCGTTGGCTGGCGTCTTGCTTTTGGGTATTCTTCCTCTCGATCGATCCAAAAAGGGAGACTTGCTGTACCATTTCGGAACACGGCATATCTTCAAGTTTGTTGTCCTTTGTGCTCCTTCTACCCGCCGAAAGTCGCTTGCTCGGGTTTAAATGGTTGGTGGTCGGGTAGTTCAGCTCCCAGCTCAGCCCTCGCGCCGGCCACGTTCAACCCGAAGCTGCAGTGCAATTCAGCCTGATCCGACCAAAGACCTCGCCCTCGACGATGCGCATCGACGCAGCTCGATAATACAGACTCTCTCGAACAGTCGGGTCCTCCAAGGACATAGACAGCAACCATGGCTGGCCTTCCAGAGGGCTGGGACATGGACTATGACGGTCAGCGATGGTTCTACAAGTACAAGCCCACCGGACACATTCAATACCACTTCCCCAAGGAGGGTGACGAGTTCCCCGACTTTGTCGACCTAGGCGCCCCGGCGCCTGACCTAGCTCCCGAAGAGCGCCTCGAGTCGCAGCAGCAGGTCCGACGGCATGCGAGCACTACAACGGCGAGCGCCCACGCAAAGGCGAGGAGGGAGGAGAATGGTTGGGAGAGTCGCATGTCGGCCACCGCGAGGCCTGTGAGTGCCGTGTGGGACGGTGATGGCGGCGGCGGCGGCGATGACGACAACGCCGTTTTCCAGCCGGAGAACTTTATGTACCCTCGGCCCGGGTGCATACAACGATGTGAGCCCGCTGGCCGAGGAGGAAGAGGAGGCTGCGAGGAGGGTTGTTGCGGGTGGCATTGAGGACAAGTTCGACAAGCCTCCCGGCAAGGGCGTGAGCCCAATCGCCAGTGAAAAGACGACACCTGCCCACGGAGCAGCCCATGCTGAACCTGTAATGGGAGAGCCGGTCGCTGTTCCGCCCACGGTCCCCGAGGAGACACACGAATTCGTCCCCATGATTGACAGCCGCGAGGTCCCCATGGCGCCCCCGGACCCGGTGGGCGTGATAGCCGAGATGCCTACCGAAGATACGGGACCTGCGAGGGTAGAGACGAACCCGCCACCGGTCGAGATGGCGGATAATATGGTGCTCGCACCCATCGAGACGGCCCCGCCGCCGCTGTTGGCAGAACTTCCGGAGCAGTCCAGCCCCGTGGAGAAGAAGAACGAGGAACCTCAGCTCGCACCAGGATCTTTGAGGAACTACGGTGGTCAGATGCAGCCTCTGCGGGTACAGAAGAAGCCAGCGCCTCCAGTAGAGGAAGTCGTTGGTGGATTCCAAGCTTATAAGCCCAGGTCGGCTGGAAACACGCCGGATATTTCACGGGGGTCGACGCCGATGAGAGAGGAGCCTGTTTTGGAGCGAAGAAGGACGTTCCAGCCGGAAGATCATCTCATGATGAACGTGAAACCTGCTCAGCCGCCTTATAGAGAGGCTACGAGTACTCCAGCTGCGCTTGCGCCGCCTCAAGTTCCCCCGAAGCACCCTATTGACGACCCCTCAATACAGAATGCACCAACTCCTCCTGTTATGGCCGTCAATTCCGGCTCTGTTGGGCCTCAGGGACCGCAACCTCCGCCAGGGAATCTGTCATATATGCCCTCTGTGCTCAAGGCTGGACGGAGTGGAAATCGACAGGATTCATTCTCGGCTGGACCATCAACGTTGGCTTCACTCGACGATGATAAGAGAGCATCCTTGGCACCGGGTCAACAGGGCGATCTCGCTCATATGCCTTCCGTGTTGAAGCCAGCACGTGGAAGAGCTCCTTCACAACCAGGTCAACAACCTCAGTTCCCACCCCAGAATCTCAATGCACCGCCTGGTCAAGGCCACGGCTATAAGCCACCTGCTCAGGGGCAGCATCCTCCGTCCATGACCCCTGCGCCACATGTCCAGCAGCAGCGTCTCCAGGAGGAGCCCAAGATGGGCATTCAGCGAGTCAACACTGTGCCCGACTCACTGCCTTCACAAAGACCGGCATCTATGATTCAAGGTGCAACATACCAGGGACAGCAGATGAATGTTCCAGCTGGTGTGAATCAAGCACAGCAGCCTGTAAGGCCTGCAAGTGTAATGCCAAACATGATGGGAGGACATCCCCAGCAAGCAGCAGGACGGCCGAATCCCCCAATCCCGGCTAAGCAAGGCGTTATCCCACCGTATCCTGATCAGATTCCTGCCACAGCTCCTCCTCCATCAGGACAAGCAGCTCCGTTCGGGAGACCTCCGGTTCAAAACCCGCCGTATCCTGTTGACAATCTCCCGTATCCCGACGACCCTCCAATGCAAAGGCCACCCCCAAATTTCCCGCCGCAGGGCGCTGGTGCAGCGCCGGGTCCTGGGTATCTCAACCGACGCCATTCATCGTTCAGCGGTGCAGAGGTTTCGCCTATCGACTCTCGACATGGCAGCATGTCCTCTATGTATCCCCTCCAAACTCCTTCTCCCATGGAAAACAGCCGCCGGGGCTCATCGTCCGCCTCACTCAACCAGGCCGTTAACCCTAATTATACACCCTCTCCTGTTTCTCAGTCGTCATCGTCTATGTATGGCTTCACGCCTACGCCTCCTTCGGCACCAACCAACCAGCCTCAGCAAGGCTACTTCACCATGCAAGACATCGAAGGTCAGGGTCACGCCATAGCTGCGCAAAACATGCTGCGCAAGAAGTCTCTGAGCAGAGGACCTCCCGATGCGCGACGCAGCTCTGTGGGCTCGCCGCTCTCTTCCCCGCCGACCACGGAATCATATGGTGTGGCCCAGCAGGGACTGTCACGCTCGCAATCCCTCCGTCAGACATCCCAGGGCAACGTTGTCCCGCAGAACCAGGTCGTCCCCGCGCCGACCCCTCCACCACAGGGGCAGCAGTTCCTAGGCCGAATCGAGGAGCACGAGGAGGTGCCGAGCGGGACAGTGAGTCGGTCTTCAACGATGAGCGGATCGCCGGAGAAGAGACGTAGTTCGATGGCCTCGTCGGTGCAGCATAGTCCTGCGGGTAGTCGGAGGACAAGTCTGCAGGGTGACAGTCCAGGAGGGGCCTCTCCTAGTCAACCTCAGGGACAATATAGTCCTTCGAACCAGCTCCCCCAGGGCCCTATGCCTCCTCAAGGACAGTTTGTATCCCAAGGTCCAGTTCAGGGGCAAGGACCTCCAGGTGCTCCCTATCCCGGTCAGACGCCTATGCAAAATCCAGCCAAGCTGCAAAGGAAGCCATCCAAGGGGCAAGCACCTATCCAAGGTGCTCCTCGTCCTCAGGGCCAGCCCCCGTACCCGAATCAGATGCCAGTTCAAGGACAGGTCCCCGTTGGAGGCCCAATGCCACCTCAGGGCCAGATGCCTCCTGGACAGCCTGTTCCAGGCCAGACTCCTCCGCCAGCTCAGACTTCTCATCATGGCCCAGGCAAACTGCTGAGGAAGCTCTCGAAGACACAGCCTTCTCCACCACAGGCTCCCCCTCAGGGACAACCTCCTTACCCCCAGCAAGCCCCTGGCCCGAAGCTGTTGCAGAGGAGATCTTCTCAAGGGCCGGCCAACCCGATGGGACAAGCTCCTCCCCAAGGCCAGATGCCACCAGGACAAATGCCACATCCCGGTCAGGCCCCCAACGGCCGAGTGCAGCCGCAGATCCAGATTCCCCAGAACCAACAGCAATGGGCTCCCGGCATGCAACCCCCGACACCCCAAGGATTCCGTCCTGGTCCTATCCCGCCTCAAGGACCGCAAAGTGCCGGGCCCAAGGAGGGCAAGGGAGGCAAGTGGTTCAAGCTCTTCAAGGGTGGCTCCAAGTCTACAGCTCAGACCCCGACAACACCAACTGTGTCTTCTCCGGTGACGGCTATCAACAATGCGCCTCCGAGATGGGGTGGTGGGGAGTACTCGACTCCGGCGGTTTGGCAACCTGGACAGCCCCCTACTGCTTCACTGGGACCTGGCTTTCAGGGAAACATGCCGCCTCAGCCTGGCCAAGCTCCTCAACCTGGTCAGATGCCTCCTCAGCCTGTCCATGGACCTGGAAACGCGGCTCCTGGACAAGTACCCCCTGGGCAGGGCAACATGCCTCCTCAGCCTGGACATATGGTTGCCCAGTCCAGTCAGATGCCTCAACCTAGTCAGATACCAACCCAGCCCGTTCCTGGCCCTGGGAGGGCGCCGCCTGGACAAGGTCCCCCCGGGCCCGGCCGAATGGCTCCTCAACCTGGTCAAATGCCTATCCAGCCTGGGCAAATGGGTCCTAAGCCTGGCCAGGTGCCTCCTCAACCTAGCCAGATGGGCCCTCAGCGCGGTCAAGCACCCCCGGGCCTTCGCAGATGGCTATGCAACCTGGACAGAGACCTCTGGGACCCGGCCAGATGCCTCCTCAACCTGATCCAAAGCCTCTCCTTCCTGGTGAAATGGCCCCCCAACCTGGGCGAATTCCATCTGGACATATCCAAACACCTACAACCATGCCGCCAACCAATCCCCAAGCGCCTCCTGCAGACGCGGGCCGGATTGCAGCATCTCCTTCAGCTGCTCATATTCCAACAACGGCCCCTCCTCAAGTGGCCCCCTTGGTAGGACCCTCAAGGGCTGGGCCAAGCAACGCTCATCAGAATCTCCCATCTCAGATTCCTCCACCAGGGCAGGATAATATTTCTAGGCCCCCGCAGCCTATGCCCGTACCGCAAACAAGGATCTCTGGGCCACATCAGCCGCAGAATATCCCTGCGCCGCTTAAGCCAGACGCCCTTCGTGCAAGTCCTGAACCACCACTTGCATCAAGCCCAGGCCTGTCTGATGCGGGTTTGTCTTCAATGAGCCGGGTGTCTTCTCACCAGAAGAGAGACAGCTTGTCTGATGCGGGATCTATCACGACCATCGAAGTGTCTGAAGCGAAACCCCAGCCAGTATTGCGACCTTCAATTGTCCAGGTTCATAGGAGATCTACAGATATGTTCCGGAAGTCTGAGGAGATCCAGCGCAATATGGAGGCTCTGGCAAATGCGGATGCCGCTACCAGGGGTTCTTCAGATACCTCTCGCTTCGAGCAGCCCCTGACAATTCAGAAGGCGCCTTCGCCAGCTCCTAATGTTCAGCCACAGCAACCCACCTCGCGGCCAGGCTCAGCTACTCCTCGTGATGTCCTTGAAAGGTCCCTCAGTCCAGCACCATTGTTCTCCAAGGGCGGCTCTCCCAAGCCCGTCCAGAATGGACCTTCGAGTCGCCAAGAGAATAACATGGAACCAACACCACTCTTTTCCAAGCCTAACCCTCCTGTGTCGGCTGTCTCTGGCCTCCCGAGTCAGCAGATGAAGCCTGCACCGATTGTGCAACAGCAGCCACCCCCTCAACCAGGTCCTCCCCTGCGGATGACAAGTGGGCAAAGAAGCCAGTCGTGGACTACTCTGGCGGAGACTGGGGAGATGACGATGACTGGGACTATTAATATTCTGTTTTTGTTAGCTTTGTTCAGACTTTACATAGCGATCATGTAGCGTTTATCACTTTTGGATGCACGAAAAGTTTTCAAGATTGTTTGGAAAGGAAAGTTGGTTAATCTATACCAAGAGGATTAATGCAGAGAAATAAGTATCTGAAAGGTCTCGAACAAACAAATTCGCTTAGCATCCAACCTTGTGATGTCAATCTATGCTTCAACCCCCTGAATGTGTCGTAGATCTACTTAGACAAAATCACTCCTGGCCTGATCCGTCTCGCATCAAGAAGTTGAGAAATCCTGTGGTACTGTTCACGCTCGGAAAGCGAGCAGCGGCTTCAGCAGGGCTCAGGCCAAGCATCCTTTCAACGTTGGAGATCAGCTGCTTGAGGGTCGAGACGTGGGCCTCGGCCAAATCGTGGGCAGCTTCGAGAACCTTGCCGACGAAATCTCGACCCAAGGAGTCGACGAGGGCCCCGTGGTTGTTTTCAATGTCTGCCTCGATCTTGCATGTTAGAACGGTCAATGTGGCAACGTGATCCGGGAGGTCGCCCAAGGCAGGGTTGCCTCGTTCAGCGCCGAGGCTTTATCAACTCAAAGAAGCCTTTGCGCTGCATCACTCATTTTCTTTGTTATAGCTACTAATGTTCTAAAATAGAAGTAACTGCTGCCCTTGCGTCACAAATAATGGCAAAGGCGTCATTCCTCCTAAACCAGATAATCGCCAGTTTATTCATAGGGCTTTGTGTGTATGAGAGCACCAGCCTTGCTTCTTTCAGTACAGAATCACCGGATCAAAGCATAGGAAGCCACCAAGTCTCACTCCAGTGGCTGTAACGTCTAGGATATGGCGAGCTCGTGCTTCACGATTGACAGGAAGCATGGGCGATGTCCAAAACCGGATCTCATAAGGAGGGTGGGCATTTGCACACCAACTTGGCTATTCGACACACGTCTGTACATTCTAGCATAAGGATTCAAATAGCCATATGAGAGCTTTGGTTTGCGTTGCACTGTGTTTTCTTGATCTATGATTAAAATTAAAGAACATATCAAAGATATAATAATAATAAAGATAATTTTAATAAGTTAAATATCCTCTAAGAATACTATATTGCTTTCTTACCTATATAAAGGTACTTATTTAAATATTATTCTCTAGCATATAAGATTGCAATTAAGATAGCTATAGGCATCTAGCTAAATTATGACTTCTTAACTACTTAATCAGGGTTAATAAACACTTAGGAGGGACTAATTACAACAGAACTCAGTCAATTTTTCTAACAGTCTAGAAAACAGAGAGTTGCTAGGTAATTAAACATCTATCTAGCATCATTTGTTGGTATCGATACCTCAGACGACCAGTGTGCCGGGCCGTTAAGAGTGTGAGTTCAGGGTATGGTCGAGGAGCTGTCTAAGCTTCAAGGTGATCCCTCCGAGGGCCGAGATGTTAACCTGCCAGAGATCGCAGGCACCTTCATAAACCGCCTCGACAAAACCTTGACCCAGTGTCTGAAAGAGATCCTGTCTGCTATCCCAGTCTTCAAGCTTTTGCCAAGGCGGCTCAGAAAAGATACATCATACTCCCAGTCATCAAATCCCTTGCCCTCAAACAGACTTCGGGCCTCAGATGCCTTACCTCTAATCATGAGGCTCTGCATCAAGTCCTTGGCATCATATCTGAGCGGTCCAAGGCCCGATACCTCCTAGACAGCTCACTCCTGGATATCCTCTTGACTCGGCATTGAACTGTCGCGTGGGCGGACACCGCAAGAACACACATGGTCAGCAATCCGCTCAAGACCCGAGAGTTGATATTTGAGACGGTTAGCGAACCTTGCAGTGGCGCGATCGAATTTGCCGACCTCGAACTCGGTGATTACTCGCTGGCGGCGTACTCTGTCAGCCATGCGTGGCTTCAGGTGCTCAAGTCTGTCCACGTAACGACGCAAGAGCCACATATCATGACCATAATCGAAGAGGTCACCGATGATCGTGTAGAGAACCTTCTTAGGGCCCTCTTCCATCTCCTTGTTTCCGAGGTAAAACATCGAGCGAATAACTTCTGCCTTGGCCCTGCAAAATAGCGCCTCGAGGGCCTCTATGGCGCGGAGAGCCTCACACTTGATTTCGTCATCCTTCATAGTGTGGTATGAAGCCATCAGCGATGGAACGCCGGCTTGTCGTGGACCTTGCAGCTGGCTGATGCGTTGGTCGGTCAAACTGGAGGCTTCGTCGTTGAGCACCGCGGGAAGCTCGCCTGAATCATTAATGAACTTGGCATTGTCCATGATGTCGGGTCGTATCTCGACATTGCGACGACACATAAGCTTACTGAACCGGTCCACCCATTCGTCGTCGAAGTACGAGTGAGGAAACAAGGCGGTAAAGAGGCATCATTCGTCCAACTCACGATCGATCTCCAGGATAAGTCTCAACTGCCTTCTGTGTTCGAGTTCGTATTCTCACTCGGCTCCTTGGCCCTTGATGCGACTCGCGATGGAGGTCAAGCACCTATTTTGCTCGAGCTGGATTTCAAGACCTTCGATGGCGTCCTGGGCTAGGTCAAGAAGCTGTTCGCGAGTCCTGCGTCTCATCGCAAATTCCAATCCATAAGTTACAGTGTTGATGACCTTTGGGTTATATTGGATAACTTTTGGGTTGGCCAGGATTTCCGAGATTTCCCAGGTTTCAGGCATTGCTGCTGTTAGACGTGACATAGTTACAGGTTATGATTGTTTGAGTTATGGGTTGCTGCTGTTGTGTGTATGTTGTGTGTATGTTGTGTGTATGTTGTATGTTGTATGTTGTGTGTATGTTGTGTAAGTGTAAGTGATGAAGCGTGGTGGATGAGGGTGACGACGACTCCCTTTTGTAACTCTATGAATGCCAGGTGCAGCGGAGACTTGTCTGTTGCTCGGAGTGTTATCTATCAAAGCCTTGTCTGTTCAGTCAAAGAAACCGATGCGAGAACACCGGTGCTGTTCATAGCTCGTTTTCTTTGTCGCAGCCATTAATGTTCCGAAAACTGACTCTTATCGAGCTACAGACAATGCCATGGCAATTGCTGCTACCATTACAAACAAACGATCGCCAATTCTTTGATACCAGCTAGTGCAAGAAAACCAGACTGCCGATTGCTTGCTTCCTTTGACGTGGAATCTCCAGGTGTCAGGCCACTGAAAAGCGCCCTTTGATCTATTTCGTTACAATTATAGTTGAAACGCATAAAGAATCCACGGGTCTGTTCTATTTTATTGCAAAGGAAGCATCAGCGGCAACTACGCCAAGATTGAAAAGGGGGTATCTGATACACCAACTCAACTACTTGGCAAACATCCATAGCCATGTATACTCGAGCATCAGGAACAAAGAAATGATCTCAATAGACTATGTAATGCTTCCAGCTTTCTTTAGCTTATCTTCTTCGCCTTGAGCGGCTTAAGCAGAATATCAGAACAGACATTTGAGCATTTCATAAGCCGGTGGAGATGGCGATGTCGAGGACAATCACAACAATACGAATGATGACGAAAACTCTTCGGATACCCTCAAAGATAATTAGGCGGATAAGAGACATGGATTTTAAATGAGATGTAACTTAATTAACAGGGAAGATTCTACTACTTTAGAAACCATACCTAACTTGGAGACAGAATTTCCCAGTTCTACTTGAATAGCTCCAAGGCACGGGCATACGCGAGAAGCAAATCAGGGATGAGCGAAAGGGCTCCTGGAGGAGGATAGTAACATTATGGTGGATGATTGAGTATTTAATTATGAAAACCAATCTATGTAGGTATGTAGGAACTTATCACATGTGCCTGTCTATGTTGTAACTCCCTGACTGACCACCAGAACCATGTCCCTTAATCACCCACGAGCCGGAGCTTGGCTAGGGCATAACGCTTTGACATCTGAAACGAGTTTCTTGAGGGTATTGATGTCAACCCTGAGTAAGACGTGAAAAATCGCGAGCGCGTGCTTGATGAAGTCAACACCCAAGGCCTTGGAACGGCCACAGTTCCAAGAACACAAATCTCTCCTAGTTCTCTTCAGTAGGGTATGGCTCATGACCAGGCGGTTTCGGATAGCCAGAGCATCGGCACGGACTCCCAACTCCCAGGCCGCGTCCCGATCGTGATCTTCGGCAAGAGGCCACACTCTACAGTATTCTCGGAACAACGAACACGCAACCCTATCGTCTCTCTTATACTGGACGTAAATCCCGTCCAGGTTCTTGCCTTTGCATGAAGCTTGCAGTGACAATATGTCAAGCTCATCTGGAGTAACTCCATTGGGAAGGGTGTCGTAAGCCATGATAAAGGCCCTTATACAGCAATCGAGTCTAGCGGCGGATCGGTCAAACTTGCCAACCATGAACTTGGTGATGGCTAGACCATAACGCTGAGACTTGTGTATATATCCCTGCAAGAGTGCCATATGCTCCGCGCAATCGAGGAGGTGACTGAGCCCGTCAGCCTCCCAAAATCTGTCTTTGCCGTAGGATAGGAGTACCAACGTCATGGCCTTGGCTCGGCCAAATAGAAGTTCAAGGGTCTTTAGAACGCTTTTTGCCTGCTGCAAGACCTCGTCTTCCGACTTGCTGTTGAACGAAGCCGCCAGCGACGGCAGTTCTGAAGAACCATAGAGACCGGCAAGGTTCAGATACATTGGTCCCTTCGCCCCGGATGTTTCCCGAGGAACCTCGTCGGGACGCTTCCCAAAAGTCGACTCGATAAACTCTTCGATACGTGAGATGCTCATTTCAACGTCCCGGGTGATCCAGGAGACACGCTTGTCAAACTTGGCGAGTTTCGTGAAGGCCTCTCCGGCAAAAAGGCGCTTATCTACAAGCTGTTGTACATCCTGGAGTTTTCTCGCGTATTCTTCTGCCATTGAGTCGAATTTAGGACGCGGGCAAGAATCCTTGGTTTCGGGATTGTTGACGGTATGATCGAGAAAGGCCTCCAAGTCATTGAGTCTAGAGATGCGGGGTCCGAGAGGATCCAACATGTCGTAGGCTAGGTCAAACATGGGTTCCCGGATTTCGCCCTGGGAAAAGGCTACAAGGGATCCCACAGCGATGGACTTGTCTTCGGGCATTGTTGCAGTTAGGCGTGAGGTGTGTTGGAAGTTTAGTTAAGACTTGTGTACGCTTTCGGGTGTGAGTGCAAGTGATGAGTGATCCTGAACTAAAGGGAACAAGCCCGGTCTTTTATGATTTTCAGATTAATCTCATGGTGTTGAGTCTTTGTTCGAGAGATGAATCAATCGATGGGTGCTGAGAAGGGTCTTCCGGATGTATATGATAGACCGAAACAAACGAGTTGTTCTTCGCTGGTTTCTATTTCAGCCTTAGCTCCATTGTTACCCTTCTCTGTTTGTAGTGGTTCAAGGGATATCGCTCCCTCGCATATGTGCTACGGACACCCGACGATCCTGGCACCAAGGGGGATACTGCTGTAAGCACAAAGGCAATACCAGTTGCAGGCCATATTCAACCGAATCACTCTTTCAAGATTCTGAGACAAGTTACAGAGACAAAGAAGAGGGCTTTCAGGCGAGCAACTAGGTAGCATGCCAATGGTAAGATGAAGGCGGTTGGCCAAAGAGCGATCTTGTAAGTGGAGTCACGTGACCCCGCGTCAACGGCGCGATGGCCTGACGCTTGCGGTTCCTTCTTTGTTCCTCTTCGGGGCAATTGGATTAATCAATTTAGCCGGCGCGCACTTCTTCCTTTCAACTATTCGCGAGAGCCGTTCCATCGTCAAATTAATTATCGCTCAAATGATTCCCTTCTCACCACAATGACACACTCGGAGATGCTTGCTCATGCAGGCAGCAACGAGTCGCAGGACAGCCAGGCCATCCTCGAGGCCTACAGGGCGGAATTTGGCGTGGGAGCGGTACGTAGCCAGTGCAGCACCACCACCCTTACACTGGGGTTCGCGACTAGTGCAGCAGGCCACTAACACTTGTACCCTCTGATACAGCTCAGCAGCCCGCCCTCAAAGGTTTCGGTTTCGAGGACTCGAATGACGACCATCAAGGAGATCCCATCGCCAACAAACGAAGTCGTGGTACCATCGTCCGATACGCCAGTCGCTACAATTGCAAGTCCAGAGGCCCATGCTCCCCGCGACGCGTTACCAACAGAGGCGCGTCCAGAAGGATCCACTGTCGAGGTTTGTGATCCGTCGCACTGGGAATTGACCGGGGTGGCACTGACACTCGCAAAAGCAAGGTGAATGTCCCGAACCAGACGACTTAAATGGCGATGAAGAGGACTCAGAGAATCGCGTCGACTTGACAAGCAACGAGAGCCTCGATTCACAACGACCATGCGACTTTAGTCACCACAACGGCAACGAAACACTCCCCACGCGACATGACAGCGCGCAACCGCAATCAGTGCAACGCGATGCACCTGGACCTTTGATTCAGAGCGTCAAGCCACCCACCAGCGCTGCAGCTGCCGCGCTGTTGCGCAAGATGGACTTTTCTCAGCAGACCCCGACACAGGTCAACGACGGCCGCGACTACAGTGAATACTACGACGTTGTGCCCTCGAGCCCGGTTAATAATGATACGCAATCTGGATCTCACGAGCCAGAGACTCTTCGGGATGACGACACTGGAGCAGTCAACTTTGCCTTGAGCGAACTCAACCGGCCTTCGTCCCAGGTCTCCGAGGATGCTGGTTTTGAGAATACTAGAGGCGACTGGAGGCATCCTGACCAGACCTCGCAGCTGAATGCGGGCCAAACCCCATGCCGACCTCATGGTAACGCCTTCGAGACTCCAGCCGTCCCCAAGAACCCGTTTGGTGCAAGGCCGAGCATAACTGCGCCTCTGGCCGGAAGCCAACTGTTTGGTCAGACGCAGTTCTCGTCAGCCATCAAAAGGATCAGCCCGACATCATCGCGCCCTTCGCCGAACCTGTTCAACTCGATATCCCCCAACATTATTGAGACGTCGCCGTTAAAGAACCGAGCCAATGTTTCTTCCCCAACCGATATTCGTACCTCGAGCCCGCAACGCCTCCACGATATACCCGAAACATCACTCCAAGACGAAGATGGAGATCCAAGAGGGGCAGAAACGCCTCTCAACAGTCGATCGACAGGCGGCGATATGATCCCCGAGTCTCCCCCATCTTCGGATCCTACACCACGAGCACAACCACCCAGGTCCTCAGGCAACACCGAGCCAATGACGCACTACGAACCGATGAAAAAGTCACAAGAGAGGAAGTCGAGCGAAGGGGCTGCAGTCTCATCTCCTCTGGATTCCGATAGTGACCCTGACGATGCCATCCGACGAATGGAGCGGAAGAAGAAGATTGAGCGGAAGCGAGCCAAAGCTGCCGAGGAGATGGGGCGAGTGAGCTTCATACCTGTGGCTAAACGCGAATCGGCAGAGCAGCCGTCAAGGAAGAGGAGAAGGATATCAGCCGCCGTGTCCGTCCCGGCCCACGACCAGCCGCAAGAAAAGACAGACAACGCCAAGGCACAAGAACTGCCTACTCTTGTCGACGACTCACAAAAGGGAGTTGCTGCGTCAAACGAGACGGCACCTGATGCCTCAACCAAGGCTACTCCTGGAAACAGTGCCCCTGAAAAGGAACAAGTCGATGGTGATGGGGATCTGGCCATGGTGGATACACAGAAGGTTACGGAGGAGGAGGATATGATACCTGCTACCAGTCCAGCACCTTCTCTTCCGCCTTCTCTCCCGCCTACTGAGGCGTCTCTTCCACCGACCGCACCCCCCGAGGACCCGCTACCTTCTGAGCCCGAGTTGCCCAAACTCATTGTCGACGATGAGGACGGTCCAGGGGTGGCACGTGGAGACTCAGAACCGTCGTCTTTGCCACCACAGCGAAGGAGGAATGTGAGGACATATGGCCGCTCACTACGGCAAAGCCGCAAGACCCCATTTGTGAGCTCTTCAAATTCGGACGCCTTGGTTGCGGAGACGGCACCAAAGCCCATGTCTTTGTCGTCACCCCCACGGAAGCCTGAGGCTATGGCAACTATTGAGCACGGGGATGACCATGGACTAGTGGCACGGAGAGGGACACCCGACGAGGGTGAAACGAAGAAAGGGCCGCGGCCTAAGAGGGCGCCTCGAAGCGTTTACGCAGATCTCCCACCACCAATGACCACACGCTCACGTCGAAGCGAGGCGAGTCCTGTGACCCCTGTGGCTAATCGCCCCATTGCCCAGGTGCCGCCGACTTCCTCGAGCTTGAGCATTCTCTCTACGACACCACAACCGTCGGCCAAGACAACGCCTGGAACCCAAGACTCGCCCAGCTCTAAGCGGGCAGAGTCGGTGAGCCTCCCATCACCAGCCGGCGGTCGAGGCTTGCGTAAGCGGGCGCCAAGGGCAGGAACCAAGTCAGAGTCACCTCCAGCAGCAACGAGAGCAACGAGGATGGCCAAGCGACTTCCACGTCTTGACTCGGAGTCCACTGATGAGCTGCATCACTCACCGGCCGCAAGTGTCTTGGAAAGGAGCCTGATACACATGAAATCTAGCAGATCTTTCAGGCAAAGCCTGGCTCCAGTACACCGGACTTGTAAGCTATTCGAGGGCATGGTATTTGCCATCTCCTTTCAGAACCAGGTAAAGCAACAGGAACGAACCAAGCTGGAGACAAAGATCACACAGGCAGGCGGGACGATCCTCGCTGAAGGATTCCAAGATATGTTTGAGCATTCGTCAATCATGAACACCACCAGCCTCGTGATCGATGAGGAAGATGCGTTGAAGCTCACCAAGGCAGGGTGTGAGAGCGGGTTTACAGCACTCATCGCAGACAGTCACTCACGCAAGGCCAAGTACATGCAAGCCTTGGCGCTAGGGCTCCCCTGCTTGGCTCATCAATGGATCACGGCTTGTCTGAACAAGGGAGCGATTGTGGACTGGGAGCCTTACATCCTTTGTGCAGGAGCATCCGCTGTACTGGGCAATGCGATCCGGTCGAGAACTCTGGCGCCATACTCTGCGGTTGATGCAAAGCTCGTTGAGGTCATTGATCAGCGTCCGCGTCTTCTCGATGGACAACGGGTGCTCGTTGTGGTAGACTCGAAGAAGTCTCGCAACGATGCCAAAGAACCGTACATATTCTTGGCGACAGTTTTGGGTCCATCCATCTCGCGTGTCTTTTCTACACAGCAGGCGCGTGACGTGTTGCAGGAACACGAGAAGGCAGGGAACCCGTTCGACTGGCTATATATCGATAAGGGAACAGGGACAGTCGAGGCGGTTCTGGGGCCTACGGAAGTGGCGGGTAACAAGAGGCGCAGAAAGTCGTCGCAAGTTCCGCTGAGGGTTGGAAACATGCGGGTTCTGGATGATGAGCTTGTGATTCAGAGCCTGATTCTTGGACGTATAGTGGAAGTGGACGAAATGTATAGTTGAGAGGTTGCCTCGGGGCGTTGAAAGGCCATTGCTATTGTTACCGTTATTTGGGAAGTCAGGCCTGCGCATAGACTACATTGGATTGGCGTTGTAGGAAAAGAAGGGAGACAAGGACACTCCCCGGCGTTGAAGCAGTTGTCTTTGTTTCGTCAAGGTTGACAGGTTGTATACATTCTTTGGATTTCTGTCTCGGTAACAGGGTATACCTGAGATCGCCTCGCGACATGTATAGCAATGTCCAGCCATGAGCATAGCAAGTCTTCGGCATTACATCTCAGATGCGAGAAATCACCTTTACCATCCTCTTTTAAGATTGACAGTGACCGCTTCAGGACCCGAACCAACGGCGGGATCCGGGGACCGAAGGATCTCCTTTCTCGGACAATGACACGACAAGGGGGTCTTGGGAGTCAAGGACCCAAGTGATCGAGTTATGGCGACTACAAATACTGCAGCTGGTCCATTTCATTCCGTTCATCACTAGCAGGAGACTTGACTGGTCAGAAACTACTCCTCAATTCATCCATCATGTCCGACACTGAAAAGGTCAACACCATGACTCGCCAGTGCTTTACTGAAGGTGTCGGTGAGTCCAAGGAGGTTGCTGTCAACACCATTCCCGCCATCTTGAACAATATCGGCGATGATAAGTATAAAAATTTGGACGACGGGCTCTATTCAGGATGGATATTGTCATCATACCCACGCTCATAGTTATGTATATCCTCAACCACCTCGACAGGAACAACATTGCGTCAGCAACGCTGGCAGGCATCATGGAAGACTTGGATCTCAACGATACTGAGTACCAGAGCTGCGTGTCTATTCTATTCGTCGGCTACAGTAAGTCAAATTCAAGCTATACAGGTTCAGCTATTGACGTGTCTAGTCATCATGCAGATCCCCTCCAACATGATGCTCGGCAGACTCAAGCTCCCGGGCGTCTACATCTATCTGGCCATGGCCGTCTGGGGCTTCACCTCTGCCGCGCAGACCGTCATCAGCAGCTTTGCAGGCCTCGCCGTGGCGCGCTTCTTCATCGGCTTTGTTGAGGCCGTCTTCTTCCCCGGCTTGCTATTCTACCTGTCCATCTTTTGGTGCCGGGGGAAGTTGAGTCAGGGGATTTTGGCTCTTATTTACATGACCACGGCACTGGGGTCTCATTATTCGAGCACTAACAACAGATGGTGCGGTTATTCATCAAGATGAGTCGATTTGATCATTCGAGATATGTAACTGACCTCGTCTAGTGTTCAGTTCTACGACATGGCCAACGAAACCACAGAAAGAGTCTCCTTGCAAGCCAGACTTCTAGTCACGCATTATCTTCTCAACCACTCCCAGATGCACGAGACTTGGTCCACATTTGACATTGTCGTGAGGCAGGCTCAAGTCCTCGATATTCATAGACGTTCCCCAAGGCCCCCAAGCGATCAGCGAGTATTGAAAACGGCTCTTCTGGTTTAATTAGCCAACGATCTTGCGACCGTCTGATGCAGCAGCCGAGTTTTACAGGCTTTTGAACGAGTGGCAAGATTCCATTATAGCTTATCTCAACTACATGGTCCTCCCACCATCAGCCCCCTCAGTCATGACACGGCGACAGATGTGCAATGATAGGGTACCTGATCACAACCGCGGATACTCTATTCGACGAACTAGTCTCCATTCATCCATTAACATGGATGGGGGGTCCCCGGGGCTCAACTTGGGATTGCCTAAGGAGTAATCGAGGTCTTCCCCGAGAGGTTGCCTCTTTGATCGATTCTTCCCCGCCCCGGAGTGCGGAGACGTCGATACCCCACGATCGGGGAACCTCTGGATAATCATGACTTCCAAGATGGGAATTGATCAAATGGTACAGGATGCGAAGGGGGAAGAGAATCATGTATTTAAGGAGTCTAAAACTTTGCAAGATCCGAGACTAGATTCATTATACAACACAAGTCCTACATTAGCAACAATCGAAAGTCATCACCACAGTCCACTTGTCTAACATCATGGCGACAGCACTACCTCCTAATGGCCCCCTGAATCTTGATGCTAGTCTGCAGGGACCTCACTTTCAGAAGCAAGAGACCAACGCTCCTATACTCTATGGCAACGACGGCGAGATTGAGGATGCTAGACTCCTCACGCCTTGCTCTCCCGACACCCCTATCGAGGAACTGAGAAGGCGATATTGGCATGATGGTGTAGTCTGGGTAAGTCTACGCCTCAACGATTGTGACAATACTAACATCCCTCGCCAGGTTCAGGGCCTCCTCGATCCCGACCTCGTCAACGACTTCCGCGCCACATACCTCTCCATGATGGACGAAGGCACAAACATGCTAAAACTCGGCACCGATCCCCGCGACGGCATCTTCAACCCAGCCAGGCACGGACTGGCCTGAGTTCACCCTCCCCGGCGCCCTCCGCGTCGCAGCCGGCCTCCCTGACACGGGGCCATTCGTCGAGAACGCCACTTGTTCACACCACTGGAGCCGATACCGAGAGTTCAAGGATGCTGTGGGCAGACGCATCGAGCCGTTCATCGGCAGTGTGCTGGGGTTTGAAGAGTCGTGGTGTTTGCCTAGGTCGTTGCTAAGATGTGCTGTGCTGGGTGGTGAGATTACGCCTGTGCACTACGATCAGATCTTTCTAAGGGCTGGGCCCCCTACGAGTGTCACATCCTGGGTCCCTATTGGAGATGTTGAAGTCGAGGGCGGTGGGCTTATCTATCTGGATCGTGCACATGACATTGGCGTCAAGTACGAGGACTTTTCCAAGGTGAACGCCAGCTTGTCTGACGAAGAGAGGATGTCGGCTTTTAACGAAAACATGGAAAAGGGAGCATACACGATCCACGCCGGCGCAAAGAACAGGTCTCCCAAGGGCAGGGTGCGTGTCTCTACCGATCTGCGGTTCGTGGACAAGACCAAACCTTACGGCGAGCGGTGGACGTTCCTGGCCTACTCGGAGAATGATCCAAATGTGGCCCGGAAGACGGGACTGAGGAAACAGGGTTGAGTTGCAGGTTAGAATAGGCTTGTGTAGCATAACAATAACTATATTTGAGCTTGTATAAGGTTTCTAGGTGGGGGTGAAACGGGAATGCATGGCAACAGTAACATCAAGGAACAGCAACAACAAGTGAAACATGGGCATACCAAAGTTTATCGTTATAGCATGATTGCGGAGCTTTTACCCTCGCGCTTGACCTTTCCTCCGTTCCGCACCGCTTATAAAGCCCGAGCTGCTCTCTTCTGCAAGCGGTGGCGCTTGGACAAAAGCCCTGCTCGGGACTCGGAACCGCTAGCAACACGTCCCGCGCGGCAGTTTAGATAGCTCCGACAGCGATGGATATGACGTCGATCACTTTCCTTACAAGCGCACGGTAGTATGTGCCCTCCCCCTCAAGGTTGTAATCGGGGGGACGGAGAGTTGTAGCGTGACAACGCATCGCTTCGTCATGGTCCGCCAAGAGGCGGTGATGGTTGATAACTCAGCTTATGGCATGCTCTCACAATCTGATTACCATAGTTGATGGTCTCGGCAATAAAAGAAAGGATGTGTGGTAAGACCGAGAGATCGTGGCAGGGCTGGTATGCAACGGGGTCTACGGTAATTACACTCAGGATATACGGGAGCAAAAACTGGAGCTTCACGATTCACTTCAAAGCATCTCCATCAAAATCCACATGGCAAATTCCGTTTGATCGGCGTTTCTGTAGACGCCGAGCACGCGAAGACGGGGAGAACGACACATCTTAACTTTGTTTTTTTGCTCTGTTTTGTCAAGGACCATTTTGTGGGCTTTTCCAAGACCTGCCCGGAAGGCCCGGAGATCGGGGGTCGGGGTGTAGAGGACGGCGTCTGATATGTTCCCGGGGTGGCATCAAGTCCGCGACCCCGCTGACCGAGGCAGCTGCTTGCTTCTTGTCTGTGAATCGGCAGCCGCGGAACTGATATAGCGGGTGCTGCGGGTCACGATAATAAAATCTTATGCATTGGGGGCCTTGTTAAGGAGCTGTCACAGGAGAATGTCCCCCGCGTCTTCTCTCTGTACATCGTCAGATGATGTGGTAGAGACAACACCATATCAGGTTCATGTCGACGTCACCATTCTTTTTTGGCTTCGGGGCCGAAACATGGGAAGATTTCCCATTGCGGGCAGGGATAGTTACTCTCCTGTAGTACAGAATCCAAGTCTCAGACAAAACAAGCGGTCGAAGTTTTACTCTTCTTTATCCAGCCACCGCCAAAAAGTCCACGATGCCGTGCCGCCGCTTGCAGCCCAACGTCTAGGCGCCTGCAGCCACAACGCGAGAGCACTGAAAGTGCACCTCCAGTGATCACGCCCCCTGCAACATGTCCTCTGATAGGGTACCGGAGCTTAACCACCCCACCCCGGCTTGCTCTCTAGCTCCATGCATGTTCCCTGCCTTGGACAGGGATAGTGCCGAGTGGTGTAAGTGGTCGTGTGCTTCCAACTGTAGAGATGCTCGGGCAGGTAACCCATCTCGAACCTTGTGCCAAGTGCCTCCAAAGGCCGAGACACCCGGACAAGACTGACTTGTCTCCTTCTCCCCCATTCATCTCTCTTCTTAATGATCCTCCGCGGGCGGCGAGAACTTGCTGACCCACTTGCCCTGGTTTCACCCCAGTCTCCAAGGTCCCCGTCGCCCCCTCTGTAGCTACAGCTCTTGATCCTCCGCTATCAAAACCCGCCGGCGGGCCAGCTTATTTGTTGTTTTGTCGTTGAAATCCATATCTGTAATAATTCTTCCATTCTATCTCTAATTGTCCCTCTCTCTCTCTCTCTCTTGCTCCATTCCCTCTAGCGACATATCGGGTCTTGTCCAAAGTGTTAAGGTCTGAATCGAACCGTCCCTCATCGTGACCACATCGTATAAGCCGCCCATATCGATCCCAACCTCGACGCTCTCCCATAACCGTACCAATATCCCCCCGCCGTCATGGGAGTCGGTTCATTCCTCGAGCCACTCATAGTGGTAACCCTCCTCTTTGGGGGCGCCTACTTCAACCGCAACAAGGACTACAGGTTCAGACTCGCAAAGTCGAGCTGGCCCAAGGACGCCGGCCGCAAGCGCTCCGATGACTTTCAGAAGCGAGACTCGACCGATAGCCTCATGAGCGGCTGGAGCGGTTCGCGCTCTCCCAGCATCGACCCCGACGAGCAGCCTACACTCCGCCGCCGCAAGTTCCAAGTATTTGGCTTCAAGCGCATTGTGTCGACACCGAATACACTCGTCTTTGAGGACCGTCTGCTGAGCCGTGTCCTGAAAAAGTTTCCCTTCCTTGCCGAGGCCTGGTACTGGTTCCTCATCTACTTTGTCTACCAGGTCGGTCGCGCCATCACTGCCTTGACACTCGTCGAGGGTACCGTCAATGTTGCCCGAAAGCACGCCCTACAGCTCATCCACCTCGAGCAAAGCCTACACATCTTCTGGGAGGTGGATATCCAGAAGTGGTTCCTCGCGCGCCCTGCTATCCTCCACTGGATCAACCGCATTTACTCTTTCATCCATATCCCCGGCACCATCTTCTTCCTGGTTATGCTTTACTACTTCACCACCACTCGCAAGCGCCGTGTCAGTGCCCGCGCCGACAATGTTGCAGCTGGTCCTGCTCTCTATGAGGCTCGTCGACGTACTATGGCCATGTGCAACCTCATTGCCTTCATCATCTTCACCAGCTGGCCTTGTATGCCTCCTCGCCTGCTGAGCGATCCTGACTACAAGGGGCCTGATGCTGCCGAGGCCAAGAGCTTTGGTTTCGTGGATTCGGTTCACAGTGGCACTGGTGAGAGCAGTGTATGGACCACTAACAAATTCTGCAACCAATATGGTAGGTTATCAATCTCCTGAGATATTACGTAGCTTCAAAACGGGTTGCTAACGTTAATCAGCTGCTATGCCCTCGCTGCATTTCGGTTACTCCCTCCTCATCGGTCTCACCATCGCCACTATCCCCATCACTGGCCTCCGTCCCAACTCGTGGAAGAGAATCGCCATTGTGGTCATGGGCATGTCATATCCTACCCTGATTTTGACCGCCATCGTCGCGACCGCCAACCACTTCATCCTCGATGCTGTAGCCGGCGCCATTGTCTGCGGAATCGCCTGGAACTGCAACAGTTTCCTTCTCAACTTTTGCATCCTCGAGGATTATTTCCTTTGGCATCTTCGAATCCACAAGCCCGTCAACTACACTGACCCTGAAACGGCTGTTGAGTCAGAGTTCCAAACCGGTCTATTGGCCCAGGATGTTTGAGCATTAAAGAATCAAAAGAACGGGCTCATGTCCTGTTTTCTAAAGAAACGGCTCCCCATTGATTTTCACGGTTCAGCGAGCTGTGCATATTTGATTCTGTTTCACATCATGCTCTTATAGGAGCCATGTTTTACTACGCACGGAGTTCAAGAAACGCAAGGACGCCTCGGGAATGGCGAAAAAGGCCTTGCTCGGCGACAACGGCGTATCAACATTCGGAGTCTGTCGATAATTCCTGCAACGCCGTAGATGGGTGATAGACGAGCTCACGGCGAACATGTTTACATACCACATGACTTATTGAATATAGCTAGTATCCTCGTTTAGGTACACAAATAATAATAGCCCCATAAGGGGACAAGTTCACTTCTTGATTCTAGTTTCTGGTGACGTCTGGACGAAATGTGGAGTTGTCAGCTTTTACCGTCGATCGATCATGGGTAAATAGCCTATTGACAGCCTGACAGGGCTGACAGGAAACGGCTGACAAGGGCCATCGGAACTACCCAACAACTAGGGCGCCGCAAAGAAGATAGTTTATGCAAGATAGACTTTCAACTATGGGACTACATGTTAAGTACTTTTCAGATATCAGGTTCCCAATCTGCAAAACTTTGTTTGATAGCTCTCAGTATTCTTGAACTCGCCTAGAAACCAGACGAACAACCCTAGTTCCTCGTTAAAGGAACCCAATCTAGACAAATCACTTGGTAAGCATAAACAACTCAGTCGCGTTGACGTGGAAGCATACGTATCCCCATACGTGGTCGATGAAGCCATTCACGCCTCGTTCATACGCCGCGTGACGACGCTCGCTTCCCCAATGTCTCTCCCCCGCCAATGACCGCAGCAGCGGTACATGAGCTCCCTCCCCAGGCTAAAGACCACCTCGCTGTCAGCCACATGACCCCTGCTAGCCTCCAGGCGCCCGAGTACTTGTCTCTCCACTGTAGAGCGCTGTGCCACAGCGGGCGCTTCAGGTATTCTCCTAACAGACAAGCCCCGCCATACGTTCCCGCGTGGCGGGGCACGTCGTCATCCGTCATCTATTTTGGAAGGAGCAGGTTCCCGTCGCTCATGCCTTGGGTCCATTCGCTTCGCTCACATGCCACCCCAAGCCTTTTCGTCACTCTTCAACCTTGTATTTTACTTCACAGGTGGCCTTCACTTTGAAGGTTCATCTTGAAATATTCCTCTCGCCTCTACATTCAACTGAGAGAAGAGCACAAGCATCATGTCGCAGCAGGACTCAAAGGCGGCTGATGCCCCGCCACCGCGATCTGCGTCACCGTCCAATAGCTTCTATGCTTTGAGCGATGACGAGGAGGGCGAATACAACACCATCACGCATGCTGAGACTGGCAGGGGCGTGAAGCTGCTATTCTCTAAGAGCAAGGTATGAGGCCCTGCGACGAGCTGTTGCGCTCATCCAAACTCTGGAACAAAGACTGACCACGACAGGTTTACGTACATCCGACTCCATCCGCAAAGGATAACATCCCCGGCTACATCGCCCTCCTTCAACAGCGAGGCCATCACCGCGACGAGCGCCCCTCCTCATCTTCCTCCTACGAAACGAATTCCATCGCCTCGTCCGACCTGCTCCTGGCCTGGGTCCCCGAGTCCTCTCTGGGCGATTCGGCCAGCATCTACGTCAAGGTCGATCTGTGCGACGGCAACTCGCCCCCGAAGCAGTCGTACCTTGTGCCTCCTCCTCCGACCGTAACAAGCCACGTCGGGTCCGTTGGCGGATACGCCTTTGCGATTCCCGTGAGCGCCATCTATTCGCTTCTTGTTCGGCCTCCGAGCCTCGGCTGGTGGTATGGTTCCGTCATCATCAACTCCCGCGCGGGCGATAGCTTTCCTGCCTTGTTCTTTCACGACAATGAGTGCCAGAGCACCATCCTTCAAAAGAAGAAGCTCGCTCGAGATACTTTCGACCCATTTGGCGAAAATGGTCAGATGTTCTGGGGTGGCGATGAGGTTGTCCGGTGGTTACGTCGCTACGTCAAGATTGAGCGCTCTGGTGCTGAACCCAACATCTACTTGATTGAGCCTTCAAAGGAGGATAGTGAAGCCTTTGGTTCCAAGCTCACTTCGAGCGCCACGCAAATCGGTCGCCAGGATAGCTTTGGGATGCAGCACCGTGGTCCTGGAGGGCCATCAAACCGAGACGCACAAATGGATCCGTTCGTCAAGTTTGTCAAAGAGACTGGCTGGAACATTATGGAGAAGTTTAGTAAAGTCACCACGTTCACGCGAAGGGCAGCCCAGGATTTCGTCGACAACCCGAACCTGCCGCCACAGGTCAGGCGGCTGCTCAAGAACCCTGAAGTTCAGACCCTCCAGGATGAGTTTGACAGCGCTAGAATCTACTTGGCTCGCTGGGCCATGGGAATTCAGGAGCAGAGCGACCGCGATCGAAGACAAAGGATATGGTCCGCTCATGATGTGATGGAGCTCGAGGATACGGATGTTGGTGAATTTGAGTTGCTAGAGGGTGCGAGCAGCTTGTCGCTTGAGGAGCGCCGGAAAACAGTCACCATGAAGGAATGGAATACCTTCTTCGACCCCCAGACAGGTCGACTGTCCATTACGATCGACGAGGTAAAGGAGCGTGTCTTCCATGGAGGCCTGGATGCCGAGGATGGTGTTCGAAAGGAAGCCTGGCTCTTCTTGCTGGGAGTTTATGAGTGGTACAGCACCTCGGATGAGAGGAAGGCACAGATAGCCTCTCTCCGAGATCAATACTATAAGCTCAAGCTCTCATGGTGGGAGAGGCTTGATGGCGATGGAGGCGAAGGAGAGACGGGCGAGTGGTGGCGCGAGCAAAAGGGGCGGATTGGTAAGTTGCTCCCCATCTCTCAACCCTTCTCCCCTAGTGATTATACTTACATTTTATCCACAGAGAAGGATGTTCACCGAACAGACCGCAATGTGCCCATTTTTATGGGCGAGGATATTCCTCATCCTGATCCCTCGTCGCCTTTTGCCGAAGTCGGCACCAATGTCCATCTCGAGCAGATGAAGGAGATGCTACTCACTTACAACGAGTACAACAAGGATCTTGGATACGTCCAGGGTATGTCGGATCTTCTGGCGCCCATCTACGCCGTGATCCAGGACGATGCCGTTGCCTTTTGGGGCTTCCAAAAGTTCATGGAGCGTATGGAGCGCAACTTTCTACGAGACCAGTCTGGTATGCGCAGTCAACTCTTGACGCTGGATCAGCTCGTCCAGTTCATGGATCCAACGCTCTGGAACCACTTGCAGAGCGCCGACAGCACCAACTTTTTCTTCTTCTTCCGCATGATCCTGGTCTGGTACAAGCGCGAGTTTGTTTGGCTTGATGTGCTGCGGCTGTGGGAAGGCTTGTGGACGGATTACTTGAGCGCCAACTTCCATCTGTTTGTGGCGCTGGCCATCCTGGAGAGGCACCGAGATGTCATTATGGAGCACCTGAAGCACTTTGACGAGGTGCTTAAGTACGGTATGTCACTTCCCCTTTTCTTACATGTTGTGTGTCAAAAGCTGAGCTCTTTAGTCAACGAACTCTCCAACACAATCGACCTTGAGTCGACTCTTATCCGCGCCGAGGCCTTGTTCAAGAGGTTTCAGAGACTTGTTGAGGCGGTTGACAAGAAGGGCAACTTCCCTGCACCCCGTGTCACTCAACAGAGTTCATCGACCTCTTCGACTACGACAAACTCTGGGCCATCAACAGATGCCAAGTCACCCGGTAAAGGCAAGGCCCCTGAACCCGCATCATCTGCACCACAGCAAAAGGTCATTACCCCTGAGCTGCGCAAGCTGCTGAGCAAGAACGTAGAGGTCCTCCCTAGGAAGACAGTGGCGCAGAAGGGAGATGGGATGCCGGCAAAATAAGGGGCCGGTCAGAAATGAAAGAGTCTTGTTGAGGTTTGACTCTGTATTTTAACAACGGCGTTGGGTCTGTACTTTTTTGATTTCGTCGCATGGAGTTGAGGATATAGTTGTTGATAGGGCTGCCTTTATTGCCCTCTACTACTCGGGATATGAATACGAATAGCCTTTTGCCCTCATCTGATATCAACGTAGAATCACTTGAAAGACAAACTCCATTATTACCAGGCTTGACGCCATTCTATGCTGTGAAAAAACAGAGACGCACATCTCGAGTATCCATGGATAACGCAGATGCGTCCCCTCGCTCCTCTCCTTGCTTAGATGACCCTTCATCTGTACCCTCTCGGTCCACTTGGTAATCCTCCTCTCCTCAACCCTCCAGACCTTCCACCTCCAAAGTCATTCCCACCATCCGACCACGGCGCATTCGCTCCTGTGTACGCTGCTCCCCCACCTCCACCACCATTTCCCCCTTGATCATACATTCCACCCGGCGCAAATCGATCCTCATAGTTTCCACCTCCACCACCTCCTCCAGCAGGAGGCTGGAACGGTCCTTGATTCCCAGTCTGCGAAGAAGGACTCGTCGTCCTCGACCCTCCCCAAAGCCTCTGCTTCAACCTCTCCTGCGCAGATCCACCCCCACCAGCACCCGCAGGCGGCACGCTCGCAACCTCTGGTCTCCCCGCGGTCTGGTAGCTAGCACCCCTCTGGCCCGGCAGCGGCCTGCGCTGTATATCCCCTCCTCCAGGTTGAAGCGCAGCAGGTGTTCTTCCCCTCCAGCCCTCAAACTCTGCGGCGCCTGCTGCTGTTGCTGCGCGGGTCCGTTATCCCACAGGCTGCTCAACCCGCCGGCGGGCTGCGGCGCGGGACCCAGGCCTCCGTACCTAGCGCCTGCGCCCGGGTTGTTGACTAGCATGGGCTGCGGCGGCTGCTGCTGGGGAGCCTTGGGATCCGGGGGAAGCCAGGCGGGGAGGGGGCGGCCCTTTTCGGCGTAGTAGCCGCGGAGGACGCGGCAGACGTGGGTGTCGTCTTCGGTGTCGCCGTCTGCGTCGCCTGAGAGGAGGTTCTGGCGGAGGGACGAGATCTGGGACGACGTCTTTTGGACGAGGTTGGAGTACCAGGAGGCCATTGCTGTGGTCTATGGGGTGTCTCAACCGTATGTGTTGTGTTCGTTTCGATCTCGTGAGAGTCTGGTTCGTAGTAAGCCAAGGGGCCAATGGTCTCGATGCCCAGCCGCCGCCGTTGGGCTTATGGGTGGAATATGACGGTATCTCTCTGGCGCAGTGTGTTGAATCTGCAGCCAGCTGCTGTTGTTGCGAGTGTAGAAGTCAAGAGACGGAATTGTAGATGGTTGAAAGTGACTGCGCTTGGAGGTTTAAAGAGGGGAGATGAATGGAGGGACGGTGAACCGGTGACGTTTACAGGGGAGCTGGATGGGTGGGCTGGGTTTCATAGCTGCCTGAGCTAAAACGCACTGCGGCGCAAGTGACACCCCTGTCAGTGTAGGGTAGGACTGATAGTCCTGGACATGTACAAAATCAGCCTCAATAGGACTTCACATCACAGTTCTTAGATTCAAGTCAAATGGCAATCTGTCTGGTATTCGAATGCTGGCCTGACCCAATTATCCCGGCTCAGCAGTTTAAAAAAAGCATGTATATCCCACGAGGAGAATAACAAAGTAAAAAAAAGTATTTCTTCCTCATCCCCTTTTTTTCTTTTAGAAAACGCAAACTCCTCAAACGCCGAGGCTTCACTTTTCAGATGACACTCAATCACCACGCCAGCTCGTTGGTAAGGGTGAGCTTCTCCTTCTCCTCCTGCTTGGGCCGCTTGTTCTTCATCTTGATGGCCCGTCCGCGCTTTCGCTTGTTGCCGGCCTTCTCTGTCTCGGACTCTTCGCTGTCGTCGTCGTCATCATCATCCTCCTCCTCGTCATCGTCGTCGCTGCCGAGCCAGTCCTCGAGGTCGGCGAGCTCCTCCTCACTCTCATCAAGATCCGACACGTACTCGACCTGGTTCTCGAGGTTGTCCTCCTCCTCCTCTTCGCTGCTCCACTCAACCTCCTCACCATTCTCGGTGAGACCCTTGTCCAAGTCCTTATCACGCTGACCCTGGCCATCACGCTCCATGGCGTTGAGAACCTTCTTCCAGATGTCCTCGCTGACGTTGAGAGGCTGATCACCATAAGCACCCTGTCGCAGACGCTCAACCAGCTCGCGCTCAATGGTGCGCTCCAGCTTGGCAGCCGCCTCGGCCTTGCGCTCTCGGGCCTGTTCACGGTGCTTGACCTTGGGTGCCAACTTGGGCACGAGCTTCTCACCCAGGCGCTCCTCCTCGGCGGCGATACGTCGCATGCGGATCTGCACCTGCGTCAGGCGGGTGAGACGCTGCTTGCACTTGTGAATGAGAAACTTGGGCCAGTAGATGAGGCGCTGGTCGATCTGCTCGAGGGCCTTGTTGTAGTTGTTGGACAGCTTGATGCGCTCCCACATCTTGGACGGCAGGTGCGCACGCTCAATCGTCTTCATGTAGAGGTACAGGGTCTGCTTGGTCGGGTGCTGGCGCACCGTGGCGTAGCGCGAGTTTGCGAGCGGGCATGACTGACGATTGCAGAGGCCGGTGACGTTGTGCTCGTTGCGGCAGAAATTTTGCTTCTTTTCGGTTCTGTAGATGGTCAGCATTGGTCGCGCTTTCACTCTTGATATCTAGGAGAGCCTCAATGGGAGGCCAGGTGTCCATACTTTAGCTTGAAGGAGCAGAACTGCTGGTTGATGATCTGCCAGATAATCTCGTCGGAGGCCATTGTGGCGATGGGTTTGCAGGTCCTCACGACCCGAGGACTTTCCGACTAAAGGTCTTTGCAGCACAGACGTGCAATCCGGTCTCGTACCCGTGAAGGAGTCGATATCTCGAGTTGTCGTTCTCTGTCAAAAGAGACGAGAAGATGTAGTAGAGGAGACAAAAGATTGGACAGCGGGGCCTTGGTAGAAAAAAAAACCGACCTCAATCTTTTTTTCTGGTCCTCGACAGGGAAGGACCCACATGATCCACCCGCGCGCCAATCCTGGACTTTGCTGACCAGGGGATGCATCCTCACCGCTTTCCCACTTGAGACGAGGCTTGGTTCTCGGGAAAATGGTTTCTCCGGCGCTGACGCACCCCAGCCGCCCGCTGGCCGCGGCTCTGGTTTAGGTAGGTGCGTCACCTGGCGCGTGCCGAGTACGTACCTGTCGACTTGACAGCTGCTCTGCGATAGCATCACCCATCCTTGGAATCTGCCTTGTCCAGCCGCGCAAACTCACCCTCCGCCAACGTCGCTCTCTCGTGTCGCGTGCGGATAATCTCTCAATCCCAGGTTAAACAAACCTCTCTTCACCTCTCGCTTCGACTGTTCCCCCTCCTCTTTCCCCGCGGGGAAGCCTATTCCCATCGCCGACATCGCCGAAACCACACTCAACAACCCCCTCCAAACTCGCCCAAGATGCCGACCGCCGGCCTCAAGACCATCATCGCCCTCTCCTTCGTCCTAGCCGTCGGATTCCTCCTCGTCATCCTCTCCTGCGCCCTCTGGAAGGTCTACTACCCTCTCCTCGTCGTCGCCACCTATGTCGTCGCTCCCATCCCCAACTGGATCTGCGGTCACTGCGCCAACCCGGACGACTTTGTCGAGAGCTCCGGCGCCGCTGTTCAAGATCTCGGACGCTTCTTTACGGGCTTCTTTGTAGTCATGGGAATTGGTATGTCGAGATGTCCCTTTGTCAGCTGAGATTGCTGCGCCTGTCAGCCGTCGAGGAATGCATGTTTTGTCATTCCATTGCTAACCTCACCCAGCCCTACCTGTTGTCCTCGCGCACTCTGGCCTCATCGAGATTCAAGCCATGATCATGTCCGTAGTCGGAGGTCTACTCATCTACGGCACCATCATCAGCTTCGGCATGTTCTTCCACGAGGAGCAAGACTTTTAGATGCGCAAACCGCGCGAGAACATCATTTGACGCCCCCAATTTCAAAGCCTGGGGAAAGCAAGCGTGGCAGGACAAAGAGGAGGATAATCGCCTGTACATGGCGTGTACGATCAAAGGAAGAGAGAGAAAGGGGAAGATGAGACGACCTTATTTTTTGGCATTCAGCGGGTTCTTGCAACGTGACGGTGTCAAGATTATCCATGATTGATATGTGAAATTTCTGGGTCTCAGGGCGATGACAAACAGGGGTGGTGGTTTTTTAGTTTATCGTCAATGGTAGACGTTCTTGTTGCCATGATATATATGTCTTGTTTTTTCTTTTGCTTGTTCCGCTTGCTATCCCATATCCCCGTTGCTTGCGTCGTCTCTTTGTCTAATGCTGTTGAAAATCCGAATCCCTAAAAAACTCCGTGGATGTGTACGTTGAGGTATCATGTCCAAGTCAATGCCAATATCAAAAGCCCTCCTCCCCTTGAATCAGGGGTAAATCCCAAATAGCCTCCCTTTCCAACTGATAATCTAGGCCGCGTCTCGGAACACACCGAGAGGACCAGCGAGCTTGGTAAACATCTCGTCTCTTTCTCCTTCGGGCGTGCTGAGGATCGTCACCGCACCGCCAGCTCCGATCCTCCAAACCTCTCTTGGTTCCGTCTCACCCTCTTCAGGGGGAGCTTCTTCGTCGTCCCAGCGAAACATGGTACGAATCGTCACGCTCCAGTCTCCAGCGCCTGTGATGTCCATGTATCCAACAACACCGGAGTACAGGCTTCTCTCCTGGTGACCTTCGATGACTTGCAGAATCTCGCAGCTACGCTTCTTGGGCGCACCCGTCATGCTTCCGGGAGGGAGAGCCGCAGCCAACGCATCAAGACCCGTATAGGGGTAGTGATGAGTCAAGCTGCCTCGCCGAGAATCGTCTGTCTTGTGGCCTTGACGAGGAAGTTGGCCGTTGACGACTGTAATCATCTGGAACACGGTCGCGTACTCCTCCACCTTCATCAAATCTGGAACAGTGACGTTGCCAACACCACAGACGCCGTGTAGATCATGTCGGACGAGATCGACAATCATGAGGTTCTCGGCTACTTCTTTGGGGACGTGGAGGATCTTCTCGGCCTGCGCCAGCGTCGAGACGGCCTCTGACTTGCGGACAGTGCCCTTCATGGGTCGCATGGAGCACAGCCCGTTGCTATCGTGCCGGAGGAAGCGTTCAGGAGAGCAGCTCAGCATGGTTGCGCCGCCGAGACGGATGAAAGAGCCGAAAGGGGCTGGTTGCCGTTTCCGTAGCGTCTGGTAGATTTTCCAGGGACTTCCCTCTTCGTATCCTCCTCCATTCATATGTCGCACTCTCGGTCTCGCCATGGTCGTCTGCGAAGTGAGACAAAGCTCATAAGAATCTCCCGCCGCGATAAAGTCTTGACAAACCCGGACCTGCTCTTCATATCTGTCGCGCTGCGGCGTGGTGATCTTGAGTCTGTCGTGCCTCGCCTGAGCAGAGCTGCCGTTGACGTGTCCGTTGACGCCGTTACAAGCATTCGAACCTGATTCCCCCCAAACCCCTGAAGCCTTAATCTTGTTCGTCGTAATTTCAAGCCATGTATCGTCCGAGCCTCTCTGCTTCAAGTGCTGGATATAAGCAACACCAGCTCGGTGATCCAAGACGATGCTTTTCGTGACCCACGCCAAGCAGATATCTGGTCTCTTGTGCCCCCTATCTCCCGACACCAACTTCTTCTCCAGCCCATACAATCCCATCTCATAAGTAATAAAACCCATGAACCCACCCTTGAACGCTGAGCTAGACTTTTCAGAGTTGGGAGGATGGCTCCTTGCCTCCCAAAAGTCCGAGATGATCTCCCAGACATTGACGGTGCCGTCCTCAAGGTCGATTTTTTCGATTTGGTCCTCGCTGCCAGCTGTTCCGGGAAGTCGAACCGTGACGTGGTTATCGGACACGCTGTACTCGAGTCGCAGTGCTGTTTCCACCTCGAGAGCCACGATGCTGCTCACGGCGAGAGCATCTCCGTTCTTGGAGCTTGATGAGTCGAGGATAACAGACTCGCCCCTTGCTAGACCAAGCATCTCGACGATCTCGGGCACACCAACACCCTGTGGTAGAGGCAATACACGATGTGTGTACTCGCAGTCTCTCCCATAATCCCTCAGCGAAGCCGTTTCAGACCTTGACCACCAGCCCTCCCTCGACCTCTCCCTATGCGCAGCCACAGACTCGAGATGATTCGGCGGCGACAACGTCTGAATCTCCAATAGTGGCCCTTGAGTCCGTCGTCCATGGACCTTGTTCCACTGCAGCGCCGCATGGAACCAGTTGACAAGCACACCCTTTGCAGCATTCTCAGTGCAAACTGACTCTGGGTGATACTGCAGACCCCAGATGGGCTTGGTGACGTGTCTCACGGCCTCGAGAATGCGTTCCTTTCGACCATCCTCGCGAGTCTCCATCGTCCACGCCAGAGGAACCAGCTGCGGCGCCGACGTCGAAGGCTTCCATCGGTCCTCGTGCTTCCACTCTGCGTCATCCTGTCCAATGTCTGCACACAGACTGTGATACAGCGTCGCCTTGAAGGACGGAACACCCTGGAAGATGTCCCCAGAGACGTCATGGCGATGCTCAATCTCCCTCACCATGCCGTGCAGACCCCTCTTCAACCGACGAACAGCACCGCCATGTGCCGCAACAAGACTCTGAAATCCAAGACAGATGCCCAGCACGGGAACCTGCAACTCCTCAGGTAACTTCCACAGCAGGTTAAAAGCCCCGACATCATCCGGGTTAAGCGGCGAACCCGGACCAGGCCCACAAACGACAGCGTCAAACTGAGCGAGGTTATCGACAAACTCAGCCTCTGTCCACCTGGTAGGCGTCGCCTCCTCATGGTCCCCTGTCTTTTCAACAATCGATAGATCAATCCTCACGACAAAGACTTCGACGCCGAGGATGGTCCTCAGCAGGGAGACGATGTTGTTGGTGAAGGAGTCGTAGGCGTCGATGAAGAGGATTCGCTTCGGGGCCTTGGCCGAAGCGGCCTCGGAGTCACCCGTGGCCATGTTGTCTCTGTAGAAATGATGATAGGAACCAAATATGAAAGACGGTAACCAAGAAAAAGAGACAAGTAGTTCACCGAAACTCAACCCGCCGCGAAAAAAGATGATGACCCTGATAAGCCTTCCGGCGTTCGGCAACCAAACTTTTGCCGCCACAAGCCGGCGCTGACTCGGCATCAAGAGAAGAGAATGACCGTTGAATCCCGTTAAACTCCCGGTAGGTGCAGTACGGGGAGACTTTGTCCTATCAGGTGATCGGATTAAATAAAAAGTCGAGTTAGTGCAAAAGGGAACTGATTCTGGTGCTCAATTATTTTCTCTGGGCGTGCAAAATTGCGCTATCAAGACTAAAAAGTGGCGACCATGGACGAACTTCTAGAACGTTGCAGTGCAGATCTTGAGTGACGCTACTGCAGGGTATCACATATTGTCTCAGCGATCAATAACAACTACCAAAAACACCAGAATAAACAAAAGACATGGCTATACTTAGGTATCGAGTAATATTGATTGTCCACTACATGGTCTTTTCCCCCGCTGATATGTATCTACTCCACCCAATGGTATGCGCTTCCCATCGCTCGCTCTATTAAAGGCACATTCGTCTCCAGCAAAAATTCCAGTCTCGCTCGCTTGAATCCTCATTGATAGATAACCCAAGTATACACTCTCTCTACTTTCGATCTCTCGTCTTGAGCACGCACGGCTGCCTCGAGTGCCAGATCCGTCTCTCCTTGACTCCTAGCGCCGCGTCCATCATGGTCTGAGTGTCAGACCGAGGCCGTGTTGGTGACTTGAGGGCCTCTGGCTCTTCCCAGACTTGTACTTCTTCAACTGAAGCCGAGATCTCAAACTCGCCTCGGCAGAGCACCGTCATGCCCAATGATACTTCAGCGCTTTGATGGCCCTCTAGCATGGGCATCGGGTGCTGCAAGGTACCATTCCACGCAATCTTGCGTGTAAACTCTAGGGCAACATTGGCTGGCCTGTGACACAGCGCCGGCAAGATCCTGACAAGAGGATAGATGGGCTGAGACGTCCGGTTGGTGACGTGCACCTTGAGCAGCATAAACTCATCCACGTATGCAGCGTCCTTCTCGGTAGCCTCTCCATTGGAGTCCTCGACCGAGATCTGAATATCAACCTCGTCCACCTTGATCGCCTCAATCATCCGCGTCGTCAATCGGATGTTTCTCAGGTCGATCGTGCCGCTCCTCTTAGGTAGCGACAGCGTCTTCCACGTCGCCCTGAGACATCCTAGGATTCTCTCCCTATACCAGAAGGCTTCGCGGTTCGCTCGCTCCATCTCGGGAGAGATCTTGCTGGCGCTCACCACAAACTGCCGGTTTCGGGAGGGGTTAAGTGTTGGTATTGTTGCATGAGGATCTTCCAGGTAGACCCTCTTGACCGGAAGAATGACACGGCTGGTGTTTCCGGGGAGAATATCCTCTTGCACAGAAACTCCATCATCACTCTCCAAATGGATGGCCATCTGGCTCGGCCAGGCGTTGCGCAGATCCACAGACACCAGACAGTACTCATCAGCCTTGGCCGCGACTGAGCTGCCCAGACGATCCCAGAATGGCTGCGGAATCTCGCCGTGCACCGGCAGAGCATCGATGCGAGAAAGCTCAACACTGGCGTTGACAGTAACCGTCAGATCCAATGAAACCTGCCGTGTGTAGAACTGCTCAGTGATCTCATTCTGAGGGCATCCGAGATTAGTATAATCGACCTGGATCGTCGCCCACGTCAACCCTGGCTTGCCAAGAATCTCAAACTCAAAAGTCGCCTCTCCACCAGGTGCAATGTTGCGACCCTTCTGGCTCTTGGGAAGTCGCAGCGCCTGCCTCTTCATTAATGCCAGCTCATATTCGTACAGCTCAGCCGTTGTCGCATCTCGGTTGTTGATGGCTGCTTGAAGCTGCTCCTGTGTAGAGTCCTTGAAGGAGAAGAGCATAAAGTCCACAGGCGTTTCAGAAAGGTTCTGCAACGTTACTTTAAACACCTGTCTCTCGCCTTCTAGGATCATGAGCGAAGACTGTGCCAGAGTCGTCGACTTGATCACAACCAGTGGCTGTGCCTGGATTGCTGTGAGGCTCAGTGATTCCGTCTCAAGCTTGGGAGCGAAAGGCTGGACTGTCGTCACTGCTTCCTCAAGTGCCCCCAAGCCCCTGGCCTTGACCTTCGCATCCTGCTTGGGAGTCCACGGCATGGAAAATGTGGGAAAGCGTCTCTCGCGGCAGCCTCGGACCTTGATCAAAGCTCCTGTGATGGTGACAGTACCCGCCTCCTTGGCGCGTCCTCTCAACCGTATTACCTGAGTGCGATAAGGTCCGACAACCGTTGCCTCGGGAACTGCCTCAAACGCCGCACCCTCTGAAGCAAGCTGGATGTTTTCAACATCCACCTCGATATCATAGGGGTTCTGAAGGGTGATCTTGAATGTGGCATATTCATCAGCCACAAGCGTCTGATTCACCATCTCATCGGGCTTCTTGAGGAATGGATTGTAGATGAAGGGGTCCACGTCCTGAGATGCTCGACTGGCGGTGGCTCCAGGGAGAATATTCTTCTCGTGGGGTATGGGTGTTTTGCTGTTTGGTGAAGGCTCAAGCTTGATGTTTCGGACAAAGAACTCATCCCAGTATTCCGCTGCCAGGTCCGAATAACCCAGCCGCTGAACAAGGTTCGATGTCCTCGAGATGTTGGTGGCCAACCGCACTTGTTCGTCTCGATGCAGCATTGGTGATGCATCTTCTCTTCGAGGTCCAGGAGCCACCCCTGAGCCAGCCGTTCGCAGGAGATCGCTCGAGAATCGTAAAACACCATCAAAGTCCGGTAGCGCTTCCGAAAAGTTGATGCACGCCCTCAGGATGTTGAGTTTCACATCGGGAAAGCCAAAGAATCTCGCCGCAGACTGACCGCGTATCCTGGCAATCACTGCTTCATCCGAGTCATCAGCGCCCTTTTTAGCACCAGGTTTCCCCGCCATGTCATAGCCTATGATGCCATAGGATCTGCACAATAGACCCAACAGCGCATCGATTCCTTGTTCAACATCGCCCTCTCCAAGATCTAAAGCCATGACGCCACCTCCAGACCCTCCTCCTGAAGCCAACGAGACCAATCCAGCAGCAGGATGGATGCCCATATCCGCAGCTCCTCGTGTTCGCGCTTCCACGAGACCCCCGATGAGGACAGAAACGAGCTCTCTTATCACCATGGCTTTCTTGCGGTGAAGTCCAAGGGGCCCTAGAACCGTTGCTATGCCACTCAGTATTGACGCTCTGTCCACTGTGGTGAGAAGTTCTGAAGCCCCAGAGGGGAACGCCTTGAAGAGAATCGTCACAATCTGCTGCCTCGTGGGTGTTGATAGGTATCGCGGTGATGGAACCGGTGGCTGGTCAGGATTCTTTCCAGTAACAATCATCGCAAGTGACTTGTCATTCAAAAAGCCATCGCTCAAGTGAAGCGCCGACTGGATCTTGGCGAACCGAATGTAGGTCTCTGATAGGGGTAATGGCGGGAGGTTGTCTGACGATATCCTCGTGTAGAGCGCAATGATACGATCGAGGAGCTCCGTCATTACTGACTGCAGATGCTTGAGATGTTTGGGTTGCTCAGGGTCAGTGGGTGTCGTATCTGGCGCCTGTTTGTTGGATGGCTTTTCCGTCCATTGGTAGCACACGCTGGGCACAACGAACTCCAGCTTCTGCCAACCGAGGAGGAACAGGTTTACCAAGAGGAGCTCGAGTGCCTTGCCGTGCCAGACGTGGTCGTTCAGAGATCGCGCAGTCGTAGCGGCTTCGATGAGCTCCTTGATAGAGTCGGTCCACCGTCCAGCTTGTAGATACATGGAGCCCACAATGACGGCAGCCCGACCCTTGCCCTTGAGCCTCCATCGGTCATTCACACCCCCAGAGCCGAATCCTTGGACCGATACCCTATCACGACTTGTGTCTCGAGTGCTATCGGCAGTGTCTGGTCGGGTAATCGGTTCTGGCGTTGAACTCGTGCTCGCAGTAGTGCTCTCGACACCATCTGACGTAATCGGAGGATTCGAAAGACCGCTCCTCGCTATCGTCGACGTCAATCCTGGTGTCGAACTGCTCGAATGAAGCCCACCACGACCGGTCACCGGCATGGACATTCGCGATTGGGCCCTATCCATGATACCGCCTGCTGAATTAGAGCGAGCGGCATGACGGGGTGCGTACTGCGTGTTCCTCCTAGACAAGCCGTTGATGCCCCCTTCACCACCCCACGATCCGCCATTAGTGTGTCTCGTAGGATTATGCCCCGGGGATTCGATGTTGGTCATGGCCTCGAAGGACTTGGCGAGTGTTGTCATCTCGGCGAGGAGGAGCGACGAGATGTCGCACATGACCGTCTTCATCGTTGTCCTCTTGCAATCTTCCTCTGGAGGGATAGCCACGAGACCCTCAGGTATCGGAATATCCGAATCTTTTGGAGCCACATAGTCGAACACCAAGACCTGGTGCACCAGGGCCTTGGGGTAGTTGTCGCGCAGGTCCTCGAGCTCCTGGTATAGTGTCCTGATATTCTTCTCAGCCGTCGACGGGCCCGTGCCGTTTGCTGAATGTCGCTTGTTAAACGTTCCTTGATCCAGCTCCGTTCCATCAGCCAGAGCTATCACAGCGAGGGGTTCCCGGTATAGGTCAAAAGGCGAGAGGGCGAGATGCGAGGGCGGAGGAACGTGGGTGACGAGGTCGTATATCATGGCGCCGTCCGGGTACGCCAGGGGCGAGAACATGTCTGCGCAATGTCAGCGCCTGGATCATCCAGCTGGGGTGCATCCCATCACTTACTCCTATTCGGCCGCCCATCGGCGCTGATGTCGCGGAGGTGGACGACATGTTCGTTGTGCAGGCGCGCGACAAAAGATGCGAAGCGGTCCGCCTTGATGTGCCCCAACGGCAGGAGAAGCGCCTTGACCCTTGCGGGGGCGACGGGGAGCAAAGGATCCAAGCTCATGCTAGCATCCGGTGTTTGCTCAACATGTCCGCCAGCTCGACGTGCTGTGGTGTTTGCTCGTTCAGGGACGTCTTCCCCGCGGGCGGCGTCTTTCGGATATCAATCTGCAAAAGGATGCGTTGCATCTATCGTCGCATGCTGGTTCTGGGGTCGCGTCGTCAGGCAATCGGGCTCGAGCTTGTAGAGTAGAGGTTGGGTATTTGCTTGTCGGTCGCCGTTCTCAAGCTTCGGTATCGTACACCTGTCGCATGCGGCTAGGAGCTGTGCTGTATACCCTGACATGGGTGGTCGGACAGCGCCGTTGGTGGTGGAGACGCTGGGGACGGAGCCAACTTTTTGCGAGCCGAGCTATGAAGCCAGCAATGTTACGCTGGGAGACTCGGGGGATTTGATCGCTGGCATGACAAAGGAAATGCCGGATTTCAATTTCAATTTCAATTGAAAGATTCATTGTTGCTTGGCTAAAGTAATTCAAGGGTATCTTGGAGCTCGGATAACCGGTGCGATCCCTTAATGCATGGCACTTCAGATCTCGCCCAAACAGGACCAAATGATCCTGGGTCATCTATGTAAAACGCCAGATGAGAGCCATGATATAATAACCATGTCTCAGCAATAATTAATATCTGCACGGCCGTAACACCTTGGCTAAATATGGGTATCTTTCAGCGAGAATAACCAAGCTTACGATCTCAACCAGTTGATGACGGCGGTCCTTGGGGACTGAATTCCGGCGCCTTTCCATCTCTTGCTTCTGCCTGTAGTTCACTCTCAAAGATATCAACCGATAAACTCGCCTCCACAAAGTCCTCAAGCTCCTCTGTCACAGTTTTGAGCTTTTCCTTTACTGCAATGGCGCCCTCATGACCAACAATGTGTCGCGCCGGAGGATTCTCGTGACCTCCGATGGCTGAGAGCGCATGTACTGTCTCCATAACCAGCTTGTCGGCAGCACCGGGTGGGAGCTTCGGATATCGATGCAGAATTTCGCCCGGAACTACATCCGGCTCGATAGCTGAGCTGGCTGGTGACATTGGTGAGGGTCCAGATTCAGGAGGAGACAAGGGTGTAGGAAGAGCCGTATCCGGGTGCGTATTGAGGACGTTTGAGAGTATGTCGCGAATACTCGGGACAGCCTCAGGTCCCTGGTCGTAGGCTGGCATCGGGGGAGCAAAAGTGAGGCGGTTTGTCAAGGACTGTATCTCCTTGTTTGGCTGCACAATGGTGACTTTTATGTTGAAAGGCGCAATTTCGTAGGCGAGTGAGTCGCAGAAACCCTCTAGGGCCCAAGTAGCAGCTGTATATATTGACATTCCTGGAGTGCCAATGTGACCGCCGGTACTGGTGAGGACAATGATGTGCCCTGTATGTTGCGACCGAAGCTGGGGGAGAGCAGCCCGGATAAAGTTGACCTGGGAGAAGAAGATGGACTCGAACTGGTCACGAACGAGGTTTTGAGTAAAAGGAGTCGTCGACAGCTCTTCCACAGTCCCGACCACGGCTTCAAACAATCGCGCGTCAGCAGAGTTTCCCAATGTCAAAACGAGAGAGCGCACGCTTATGAAGTCGTCAGCCGCAGACACACAGACACACACATACCTTCAGATTTGCAGCACAGCAGGATGTCTATCCGCCCAAAGACCTGAACCGCCTCTGCGACGGCAGCCCCGCACGCGCCCATGACGTTGCCATCGCAGCGAATGCCCCGGATGCGATCCTTCCACCCCTCGCGGTCCTTGCGGGTGCTCTTGCACTCGTTGACGAGCTCGCGGAACTCGGCGCTCCGGTCCTCGTGGTCGATTTCATGAGGCGGCAGGCAGGCGACGACGTAGTCGCCGTGGGAGAGAAGCAGGCGGGTGAGGCGGACGGCGAGGGGCGAGAGGGCCGAGGTGAGGAGCCATGTGCGCGGCGAGTTGTGCGTGGCTGCGGAGGGGTTGAGGTCAGCGTCGGCCATAATGACGGCGGCGGTACATGATTGTGAATATTTCTCCTCCAATTGGCGTCCCCCGGGCCCAGCTGCCTGCAAAGACCTTCTTTCCCCTGCTCTTTCTGAAGTGCGGCTGAACTCGTCGACAATAGATTCGTCCGACCTCGGAGCGCACACGCAGTTTTTGGCGGTAGCGGCAAGTCAAAAAAGGTTGTTGAAGTGATGGAGATGGGGGTCGAATAAAGATGGGATGCGGGAGGAATGTGGAGTCGTGAGCTGAGCTGAGCTCTCCCCCTTCTATGAATTACATCATTGCCAGCGCCAGCCGTAGCTTACTACAGCCATTCACCACGTGGTAAGGGAGATGAAAAAAGGGTGTGCTCGATAAGCGACAAGGGCAAGGCAATTAATGCAAAATGAAGAAGGAAATTGATTTGTCCATTAGGCGCCAGAGAGAAGGAAGCCCACGACTTCATCTCGTCTCGACAAAACAAGAATGGCCAGAAGAAGGATAGAGTAAAAAAAAATCTGGGGGCACCTACGAAAGGAGGGGTTCGGGATTGAATGAGTGTGTCGCGGGGTAAAAACCGTTTCATGGGCGCCGCGACTCGCCCGCTCCGGCCCCGACATTTTCGGCTTGAGCGTCGGGGTGTGGTATAAGTCGATGTCGGTCCGGCCGCCGCCCGATTAACGACTTGAAACCTGGACGGAATAGTAAAGAATATCGAGAAAATTTCCCCTTCTTTTCCTTCTTTTTTTGCTTCTTCGTAGACAACCGTTCCCTGCTCAGCCCCGTCACTGATCTTCGCCTGTGGGTTAAACAGCTGCTACCCCTGAAGGTCGACGAAAAAAAATCCCGAAAAGCTGCAGGGTCCTGGATGTACTGGGTACCCCCAGCGAAGGAAAAAAGATTCGAAAATGTGGGAAATATAGACGAGGCGAGATCCCTCCCCCGGGGCCCAAGTTAGATCGATCGTTTCTCCTGGTGTAAGCGCGAGAGCACAGATCTACGTGTTGTGTGTAGAAATGGGGGATGGCGTCGTCGTCCCCTTTTTTTGACAATGTTGTTTATTGTGGTCGGCTCAGTGGTCAGGCATTCGGCTGCATATCTGGCGATGCAGCTCTCGTGGTGGTGTGTTTTCCGTGTCAAACGATGAGACGCTCGGCTGTCGAGAAAAGAGTGTTGGTCTTCCCGGGGTAAAATAGGAGTTGAATGGGGGGAGGAGAGGAGAAGGGTCAAAGTCAATAACGGGGTCTGTTAAGAAGCAGAAAAAAAGAGACAAGTGCAACTATAGCGTCCCTGGAGAAAGAGGCTTGTTTCGTCTGGGGAGCCTCGTGTGCACCGTTTCTTCACCGATGGTCAATGTCGGAGTCTCCGAAGGACAGTCGGGTTTTAGAAGCAGTAGACGCCTGTAGCAGGACGAAAAGCCACAGGCGACGACGACGATTGATGGATGGCAAAGAAGAACAAGAGAGGGAAAGACGGAGGAGAACGGGAAGGGTGGACCAACTGAAGGAGATCAAAGAAAGAGACAACTACTCCAACACTGGAAGACAAGACAAGACAGCCCCATCCATATCGACAAGGGCTCATCGGGCAAGATTCACCATCCATGTAAGTTGGCCGCATGGATAGTACGGTACGTACACCCTTTACAGAAGACCTTGACTACCTTACAGTGCTACTATGTAGTAGGTAGCATCGAGAGGAGCACTGGAAAGCTCACAGTTCAACCCGCACCCGCACGGCCAGTGGGGCCCAGGGCAGTGTCCAAGACTCCATGTTGTTTGATGCTTTGCCTTCTTCTGCACCGTTGAGGATCAGCAAGCCCAACCGAGCCATCCGACGAGAAGATGTTCTGTTCCCCCCTTTGCCGTTGACTATTTCTCCGTGTCTGTCACATTGCAACCGTCACGGCTTGTGTCTCTCGAAGAGGAGTGTGTCTCGGGGAGGGGATGGGATGGAAGCTCAGACCCGGCAAGTGGGAGAGCCGGGATGAAGTGCACAAAAGCAACACCTAGAGAGCACGGGGCTGGCTGGACTGTGGGTTTCATGGTTAATAGTGAGGTAGAGGGGGAAGCAGAAAGGCAAAGTCACGCCAGATCCATATAAATGGTAATAGGGCAGAGACATTTGTCACGTCAGATGGGAGGGACGATAAACGGTCGAGATCCAGGACGAGTCAAGAAGGCCGATACCCCTGATCTCGAACATGGCGCACGCCCCCAAGACTGTGCCCTTTTTCCGAGGCGAGGCGGAGACGAAACGAGGTGAGGCTGCTCGCACTGCAGGAACATGGAGCCTCTCTCCATCTTGGGTCTATCGTGCCGTCGACGGAACAACTTCGACGCAACAACCCGCGCGCTATTACGGAGCCGATCCGTGATGGGAATAGTAGCCTGGCTTGCCCGAGAAAGGGACGGACAGACACCTGAATCATGATGGTGCCCCCCAAAAAAAACATGAAACGATGAAACGCCATCCAAAACTTACATGCCCTTATACCATGCCCTTCTCGGTCCAATTGCCGACTCGCCCGCCTTGCGAAAAGCCACCGGGGTGAGAGGACGGACCAACCAACCCCAAAGACGACCGTCGGGTATAGCTGCTTCTTTGAGAGAGCTCCCCGCCATCGCTCTTTTGAATTGCTCCGAGCCCAATTGAGTCCCAAGGGGTCGGGCGTCGGACTCTTGTTGACTGTCGATCCTGCAACGTCACGGGGGAGAGAGTGCAGGGCTAAGTTCGGCGAACGGCACTACTGCCGGCACATGGGCTTTCAAAGGCAGTGGAAGCAGCAGCCCTGAATTGAATTCAACTGACGAGGGGCCCTTTTGCTCACACAGAAAACTTGTGCAAGGCAAAAGCCTGCCGTCCGCCAAGAGGGCCTAGAACCCCCGGGCCCGATCCTAGGGGGACCCGGTCTCCACTGAAGATACGCCCCCCGGGGAACGGGCTAGTGCTGATTGGGCTCTCGGCAGTGGAAGACAAGGGCCCAACCTTGGTCCTTTCATGGCTGCGTCCAACAAGAGAATAATAATCAGAAAAGAAGATGCATATGTAAATTACATACTCATCCCGTCTCGAATCCCATCCGTGACGCCCAGTCCTCGGCTCTCTATTTGCTACTCCAGTCCCTGCCTTGCCTTGCCCGTTGGACGCACGTCACAGGGGAGCGCATAACATCTGCAAGCCATCCCATTATGAGCGCCGTTGCAGAATCTCTTTTTAATCTCATCTCAAGTCCGAACCGAACCCCTGTCACGCAGACACCCATGTCTCACCGATGGTCGGTCTTCGGTCCGATCTTGAAGGTGTAGATGACGATGGGCATTGTCAACTTCCCGGCGTCAGATAGGTACATAAGCTACCAACACTAAACTAAGCAACTGTAACCACTATGTGTAGGGCTACATCAAGTGCCGGCCGCCGTCGTGTCACGCGCCCTCCCTGCTCCTGCTTCTGCTGTTGCGTTGCAGCTTGTCCGACCCTGGCCTTGGCGCTGTCGATCAAATCGATTGGCAACTTGTCCAGATGACAGATCTCTACCAACGGCAACACCAGTGTCTCTCACAGGCACCGAATGCCATTGAGAAATTCAACCATGTCTGCAGCTGAGGGTGTACAAGATGCCTGTCACACGTTTCACCAGCACCAGCACCAGCTTGACATCCATCACATCATGAGATTCATGCATGCATTGGGAGCCTGTCAAGTCCAGGCCTATCATGTCTCTCCTCACATACCCCCAAGTTTCAAACATTTGACAAGGCAAAGGCAAATTCCACATCAGATATATACATCAGATATATCAACTTGGGTAGGTATCTCGGTATATCTCACTCTGCCATCCAGCACAACAGGCTCGTTCCATCACCAAACGTTGATAGCAATTCTCTCCAGCAAATATTCAATCCCCCAGGTCTTCTCTTCACTCAGCCAAGCGCTTACTGCTTGAGTTCCTTGATATCAGCTCGCTCCTCCCGGATGCTCGTGGTACGGGTACGGCCCATCTCGGGATTCTCGGCATCAAGCTTCTTGGTCATCTCAACAACGCCAAAGAGCTCGTCCATCTGCTCCAGACTGAGTCCCTTGGTCTCGGGGATAAAGAACCACACAAAGAGACCCATGAGGATGCCGAAGCTTCCGAACATGAAGAACATTCCCTGTTGACTCCCTGTTAGCCATCCGTCGTGTATAAGGTTTCGCAGGATCGCCAAGAAAACTTACATAGCCAGCCGGACCCATGGTCTTTTGCATGGTAAGAACAGTTCGTGCGATGATAAAGTTGAACAGCCACTGCGTTGCTGCGCCGATGGCAACGTTCAAGGCTCGAAGACGGGCAGTCGGGATCTCAGAGACGAGAATCCAGCAGCAGGGTCCCCAACCGAACTGGAAGACGCTGATATGTGTGTTAGCCACATTGATTCTTCCATGTATTTCCAAACACTTACGCGGCCCAGAGATAGATACAGACGATGGCGACATATCCGAAAGCCGAGATCTGCATCCTTTATTAGCACGGCGAGTTGCTCCAACACAAAGCCAGAAACTTACGTCCTGTCCCTTAACCGGGGGCTCCACGCGTCCGTAAATGCCGATGATGTACATGGTAACGGCCTGAGCACAGCTGGTCCACAGCAGACTGCGACGTCGGCCGAGAGAATCGGCGCAAAAGACGAGGAACAGAGCGCAGCCCACAACCTTGACGATACCGTAAACACCAGTAGCGAAGAGAGAAACTGTCGTGCCAGTCATGCCAAGGGCCTGGAAGATCTGAGGAGCATAGTAGTTCACAGCGTTGACACCAGTCATCTGCTGGCAGACCATGAGCATGATGGACAGGATAGCTCGCTTTCGGTTTCCGGGAATGGTGACCATCTCCTTCCAGAGAGTAGAAGCGCTGGCATCCCCAGTAAGCCGTCTCTCAGCCTCGAGCTGGGCAGACATCTCCTGGATCTCGGTCTGGACGTAGTCGGAGTCCTCGGGAAGCCTATGAAACAGCCATGGTCAGTGACTGCATTCTCTTATCAAGTCATTTGAGGTCACTTACCCTCGGAGCTTGACAAGAAGTGCAGTGGCGCGTTCCCAGTCATCCTTGCGTGCACACCAACGAGGGCTAGTTCAGGTCAGTAAATTGATTTTCAACTTGTTTCAAAGTCCTATACCTCTCAGGGGCAAGCAGCATGCCACAGATCAAAAGACTGTTGCACAGTTAGCCTGTGTTCAATGGCGTATGAACATGTTGCCTTACACAGCAGGAAGAGCTTGGAGGGCCAGGGGAAGAGCGTAGACTGTGGGTGCCTTGAGGTGAAGAAGAGCGCCGTAGTTGATCCTATAGCTGTGTCAGTCACTACCTATGTATATAGTTTCGAAAAGACGTACCAGAAAGAAAGCATGACACCAGTCACGATGAACAGCTGATAGAAGGCTGCAACAGTTAGGACCAATTCGAAAGCCCCTCCAGAGCAGCAACTCACAAGTTAAACCGCCACGAATAGCTCGCGGGGCACACTCAGACACATACAACGGGACCAGAGTCGAGGCGGCTCCGACACCCAGACCAGCGACAAAGCGACCAACATACATGACAGCCAAGGATCCGTTAGCGGTAGAAGCAGCCTGGAAGACAACACCGATCGTGGTAACAGTGCCAGTTCCGATGAGACACCATCGTCGACCAAACTTCTCGGTGAGCCAGGAGGTGAAGAAACAAGCGAGGAAGCATCCGGCCTGGAGAGTCGAGACGATGTTCTGGTCGAGCGTCACCTTGGCCGCGGGCGTGTAACCATAGCGAGCCTGAGTGGCCTCCATGGCCAAGACTCCTCCAATCGCACCAGTATCCCAGCCTTTACCTCGGTCAGTATCGTGCGCAATCATCTCCCAATGGCTCCTTACCGAAGAGCATGCCACCGAAGCAAGACGCGCCGACGAGGGCAAAGACGCGCCAGTTGTAGATCTCCGGGGGATCACTCTTCATGGCATCGTTACGCACGACGGAACGAAGAAGGCGGACGACCATGATTGCGGTATTGAGCTGAAGCTTCAGCGATCGAGCGAGGTGGTTCGATAAGAGAGGATATGGCGAGTTGTGGTGAAACGCTGAGGGGCGAGTCGAGATGGGGCGACCTTAAATTTAAGCTTCTTCCCCGGATTCTGAGTCTAACCAAACAAAACCCTGATGAACAGGTGGAGCAGGCTAGAGATTGGGCAGGACTCGCTAAAAGACGCGGAGTGGTTGCTGATAGATATCTCAAAAAGGGGTGGGAGCGGATCTCGCAAGATATTAAATCATCGGAGGGCCAGTGCCATTGAAACCCCCAAGGGCAATCATCCCGAAACCCAAGTGTCGTCGCAGCAAGAGCACCATCTGGGGTTGCATCACCAGACTCTCACCCCCAACTCCAAGGATCCGCCTTATTGGTGTAAGATAGAAACTCCCATGTCGTATGCGATGCGACGAGTCTCTACTGGGAGCTAACTGGGCCTGCGCAATCTCGAGGCACCCGAGGGGCACATGAGAACCGAGATGGAGTTGCAATGCCTCGTGAATTGCTCCCTCTGAGCTGTGTGGCAACCAGCGATTGATTGGCTCTCGCTTGCAGGAACTGGTGCGTTGGGATTTCGGGCCTACTGTGACATGGCTCTGAAAATGGCTTTGTTTCCAAAGAAGCTCCCGTTTCGGCGCATGGCCAAGCTCCAGAACGCGTCTGCCAATGCAAGGGCTTGTGCCATTAACTTGGACGTTTAGAGACGGATCAAAAACCTCCACGAATAGACTTGCGTCTGCCATCTAAAGCAGATGCGCCTCTCAAGTCCAACGACGTACCCCCGGCGCTGCAAGATACCCAGATGGCGCTCAACGGACCCCGAGCCAAAACTTTGGGGGCATCGAATATTGGCTGTGTTTAGCCTGACATGACCATCGCGGCCGCCATCGTTGTCATTGTGATCCATCATGCGGGGGACTCATTGCCGTGTGGAGACTGGGGATGCGGAGAGATTCTCCACCAAGAGGTCCTCATCGGGGGTTATTGACTCTGATCAAGCGTGCCTCTTGGCTTCACCAAGTGTTGGGGGTAGTGCGGCGCGGATCATGAGCAGCTTGCCTCACTCTGATACGTGGACTTTTGTCTCTCCGTGCATGGATCAAGAGTCCGGGGAAGTCAGACGAAATGCGGAGTGCTCTTTTAAGGTTTCCCGTCCCGAGATGGAAGTGAGATGATCAGCCTCAAGGACCAAAGGCCAAGGCGGCCGTTGAACCGAGGGCGGGGATTCGGCTGTGCCGCCGTCAAGGCGAAGCCATCCCCGCAAAACACAGAGAGCAGAGTCAATGTCTGAAGGCGGGGAGCCAGGGCTTGGAATGAGGGGAGGTCGATTCAAGCAGCTCATTGATGGAACATTCAGTATCCGGCGCATCCAATTCAATCCCGTCCACTCGAGCCCATCTTCTTGAGTGAGTCGCAGTTGGGGTACCACGCTTGCTTCACGAGCCCTCCATCTCCTTCTCAAGCCATTCAGGAAGGCTTGGAGGCTTGGCCCATCCATCAAGATAGCTCTCCTTGCCCACACCGACGCCCGAGGGCTTTGCGTAGATGGCCGTGACATACCACACCGACTCTCCCGCCTTTATCGTGTGCTGGAGGGTAGGGATTGTGCTTCGACTCTCAATCAGGTTTGAGTTCGGATCCGCGTTGACCAGCATGGCCTGACGGCCTTCCTTCGACTCCAGAGCTTTGATGCCTACAGCACCTTTCGACACTGCAAATGCCCCCATATTGCCACTCGCCCAGCCATCCGGGGTGTTTAGGTCGTAGTTGCCAATGATCTTGGGCGACGTGCCTTCGTGCTTCTCCTCGTCGTAAGGGTCTAGATATCGCCCGTTGGTCGCATTTGCATTGCAGATAGCAAATGATCCATCCGCAGTCATGACTTCTCGGCCGCTATCAATGTGGTGAACCCGAAGGTGCCAGTTGGGTGTGCTCTCCTCTGGTGGGATGAGGGTGGTTCGGATCTTGACATCTGGGAATGGCTTCCAGACTGAGACGAGAACAGGCGTGCCTTCACGGTCTTCAATGCCTGCATACTCACAGAGCCTTCGAGTTTTCCAGTACTCGCCCCCATCATCCGACAGTCCAAGCTGCGATGCCAGGGCATACTGCTCAAGTGAGAACAGACCAGGGGGTACAGAGTAACCATAGGCGCTACTGTAAGCAAATCCTCCGTATTTAGCATGGGTCCCTTTCATGGGGTAGCTGCACGCCTGGCCCGAAGACAGGAGCATGCAGTGCCCTCCGAGATAGCTTAAAAATGTTAGCGTAGCTTTATGAAGCGGTAAATAATGATCGGCACCTCATGATATGTCCTGGTTGGTTCAGAGCCTTGACTCGAGGGATGACACTGCTAGCTAGCTCTTCCTCCGAGGTCCAAAAAGGGTGGTCCGCTGGGACAGCCAGGCACATAAATGCCAAGCATGCCCAGTACTACGCCCGAACATTAGCAACGCACCAGTATTGCTTTTGAAGGAATCTTTACCGGGCTTCCTGGGCTGTTGTAATTTTCCGCCATCTGATACTTGTCAGCTCCTATTCCCTACGAACGATCAGGAAGCGATAATACTCACATACATGTTTGGGTACGAATACCCAATCGACAGCGTTCCGCTCGATGTCCACATCTCGTGCTGGGTCTGCCACCAGCGCAGGTGACGAAGAACCACCCCCTTGACCATTCCCCAGGTCAATGGTGCAGGGAGCTCAACATCGGCATGGGCCAGAGCTCCCCAGAAGGAAACCATGGCAAAACGGTAACCCACGCTTCGGCCATAGGGGATGGCTCGACCTTCATCGTCGAAGTAGTGGATGAGATCCAATGCGACCATCTGCGCTCGTTTCTTGAACTCTTCAGCTCGCTTCGGATCCTCTTCTCCCGCCAGTTTGGCGTATAGAAGTTGCAGAAGTTGGATGGCAAAACTGGACGAGTAGTAGTCCATTTCTGTTGGTGTTAGACAAGACCTCAGTTCGAATAGGACTGCAGCTTACGGTGGATGCCTTCTGGCCCATCATTCGACCAGCCACCTCCGCGGTAAAAGGTATCGAGGTGTGCAATGTCGCTGTCAAGTCTCTCTTGAGAAAATTTTCCACCATTCTTCTTCAGTCCCAGGTTGGCAAAGACGCGGAACCAGAGCCAGTTGGTGTTGGGCATGCTAGTAAAGGATGTCAGCTAAGGTGCTGCGTTGCTTATCCGGGTTGGCGACCAACTTCTTCTCGTTAATCGAGTTTCCCAGCCAATTCTCGATGTTCTCCTTCTCCTTGTCAGACATGCTAGTCCAGATCTCCGGCACAGCAGCAAGAGCCCAACCTGGAACATTTGGTGAGTCTCGAATCCATGATGCTATCAAATTTCGGGAGTGGCTTACCCAGAGGGCACATCTCTACCATTCTTTGGTCATTATCTCGCGGGTATCCCCAATACTCGGGGTTCTCTGGGTCTGTGCCAGACTTGATGCCTTCAAACCACCATTCCTTGCCCTGGTATTCACCTCCGCCAGCAAGTAGGGCAGCTAGACCCCAGAGTGGGCGGCAGATACCCTCAACTTCGGAGGCGGTTTGGTCGAAGCGGACTGCCGTTGCACCAGGGCATTTGACGCGAGCCTTCTGGGGCGAAAAGAAGGGTTCGAGAGGATCGAGAAGCGTGCGAAGAAGTTCCTGGACAGAAGCACGATCTTTGATGTCAACTTTGGCAAAGGGGTGAATGCCATTGTAGCCAAGACAAAGTCCTTTGTTAGAAGCCATGTTGTGCAATCAATCGTCCGTAGTTCATCGATGGTGGTTGACAGGAATGTCTGCAACATGCGGGAAGAAGAGAGGCATATATCTGTCATTGCTACCCTTGCGGTTCGCGGTAATCATGGCCCGAAATCATGAGAGTATGCATCCGACGGAAAACGCATCGTCCAACGAGCGGGGGATGCTGCTAGAGCTGCATGAGAGCGACCGATGATGGAGGGTTGGTGAGGGGTGACGATCATGGTCCGGGGTGTGTTGCAAGTGAAAGACCCCAAAGTGTTTGGGGGATAGTCATGATGATTGCCGACAACGGAGCAGAGTGAAGCTTGATGGCAGAGTGATTGATAGAGGCAATTGTTTTTGTTTCGCGATGATTTATAAAAGGAGAAGGAAACTTCATGATAATCCTCAAGGTTGCAGCTTGGCAAGCACTCGCTTTGTCAGCTTCCATGTTAGCTGCAGGAACCCGAGTTGAGGTGCCCGTTTACCCTGTACTTTGACGATGCAATCTTGGGCTGGTCCAAATGCGAAAACAACAATCAAACACGCATCTTTCATCGCCTGCATCAACTAGCGGCTTGAGTACTTTTAATCCCCGAGCTGCATGTCACTTGTTTCAGGATGATGCTTGACAAGTGACGACATCGTGTTTTGTCTGGCAGAACAACATCTCACCCCAATCGTCACCCCATTCATCTCAACATCAACATACAAGATGGAGGAAACAGACGACGCGACGACAGTAGCCAGCGCGGGCGCACGAACTCCCTCTAAGAATGAACCGCCGTCTTCATCTCCTCTATCGTCTATACGCAAGCTGGAACTCGACGATACTGCCAGTAAATCTGGTCAACGCGATAGCTCGCCAACACCAACCCCCAAATCAGAAGAGCCTGCGACAACAACCTCACGGAAAAAGAATGGGAAGAAAAGGGTTGTCGTCAGGAAAACTCCCAGAAAATCAAAATGGGACGCTGACAACATTCTGACTGACCCCAAGTCACCTCTCGCCTCGGCCGATCTCCGAGTAAGGCGTCTCACCTCACTCCTTCGCAAAGATGATTTACTGACTGGTGCAGAGCATTTTGTCAAATCCAATGGCTTGGGATGTACTCGACCAAGAAGAAAAGGCAGAAATTCTCGCCCTGTTCCCCGACTCTCAGCACATTCTCGGTTCCGGCGCAGAGGCCTGCCCCGACCTTGCGTCGCTCATGAATGACGACAGCTTCCGATACGACTGCGCCGCGTACACAGAGCACATCGCGCAGGGGCGGCATGACCCCGAGTGGTTGGCGCAGGCATGGGCAGCCCATGAGCGGCGCAAGGCGGGTGATTACGACGAGTACCTCGACAACAAGTTCATCAACGACTGGGAGGTTGATCTGCCACCGGAGCTAAAGACACGCCGAGGGACTGCTGTCTCGGGACATGATAGCGATGCTACTATAGATGCGGTAGAGAACGGAGATGACAACAGTGTGGACACCAAGATGGAGGATGCCGCGTTAGATCAACGCAACGGTGCCAGCAACGAGAATGGGATCGACGAGTTACAGGTGGAAAATGGCAAGGACAAGGAACAAAAGGCTGCTAAGATTGGGCAGCTAAAAGGCTCGAGAATGGACGTTGACGGCGAGACTACAGAGGACGAGCTTGCCTGAGGAAAAGGAGCCACGGCACAAAAGGAAAGACTTGAGATCACCGGGCGAAGTAATATTATAATTGCCAACACCTCATCTACCGGGCAGCTATTGCATACGCCCTCTTGTCCTGGCTCTAAGCATCTCGGTGACGGAGAGAAACATTTGTGGTTGGAACACAGACCCACTGATTTTTAAAGGCATCCACCACAACACAAACCTCAGTCTTGCTCTACGAGCTGAGTTTCTTGACACTTTCACACGACTAGGCCGATTGTGACAATACGATTAAACCATTCAAAAATTCCATCGACTCCTCAACTTGTAGTACCTCGCCCTTCAACACTGCTTGTCCACCCCCCCGCGGTAGCCCTGTGCCCCGCGCCTAACCTGAAGCATGGCACCGACCTCAAACACCCACGCCCGATCACACAGCTTGCTGCTGTTGCAGAAGCTGCTCAACCTCCGCGATGGCGCGAGTCCCCTTACTCTCGTCATCGATAACCTTGAGCAGCCCGCGCGACCCATTCTGAACGAGTTTGTATCTCGCGCCAAAGTGAGTTTTGTTTGTGGAAGTGGGATACCTGTGACTAAGAGCCGCAGATCGCAAAGACACAAGTGATATTTTTGTCGTTGACGACACTCAAGAAGCCCCAGAATGCAGACATCTTTATCAAAGCTGCAGGACGGGATCTTCAGTCTGTTCGCAAGGAGCTGGTGGCTCACTACCCTGCGTTCAACCCGCTGGTTGACAAGGGAAAGCCTACACAGAGTAAGTAAGAACCAAGACGTGCGATCATTCTGTCTAACATTTTTCTAGGAGCTGTCGTGATCATCGATTCTCTTAATGCACTGGCAGCCGCTGCTCCTCAGTCTCTCGCAAGCTTTTTGTCTAGCATCATCACCCCTGCGGTATCCATCGTTGCTACGTACCACGACGACGTGCCCATTGTGTTGCCTAGGTCATTCAGCGAGTACGAACCCCATCCGTTCACAGTATTGTGCCACCTAGCAACGGCCATTCTGAGGCTTTCGAGTCTTTATCAAGAGATTGAGCGGCAAAAGGCTCGGAACCGCAGTATCCAGGAACCAGAATGGGGTCTGAATGAAGATCGTGAGGGCGTCCTCGTCGGCCTGGGAGAGAGGGAAAAGGACCAGAACGAGGAAAGCAACGGAGTTGTGGTACATATGGAACTCCGCCGAAGGAGCGGAAGAACAGTCTCGGAAAAGTTCATCATTGTCTCTAAGGAATCAGCATCACCCGTACTCGGCAAGGTCTGCTTGCTGACGGACCACCCCATGTTCACGACAGCGACAGACACCGGTGAGACGGGCGAAGGAGAAGAGGAGCCCGAGAGCACATTCAACCTCGGGTTGACAGAGAAGCAGCGCAAGGACCGCGAAGGTATCGTACTGCCCTATTTTGATGCGCAGACAGATATAGGAGCTGGAGAGGGCGGAAGGATTCTGTATGAGATGGGCAGAGAGGATGACTTTGATGATGAGGAGGATGAGATTTGACGATAAAAAAAGAATATGAAGTTGATTATGAATATGATGCATAATGACCCTGTAGATGTGTCTCACACTGACTGGGCTGCTGTGAGCGTGGTTATCGAACCACGGCGCCAGCTGCTGGAGCAATACTGATAGGTAGGTAGCTGAGCTGTTTCTCTCAACCTGAACATGTGAGTCAAATGAATAGTCTAGAGAGACTCTCTGCTAGGGTCATAATTTGTCTTAGGCCTTTTTCTTTAACTCTTGGTTGGATATTACATAGAAAAAGAGAAGAGAAAGTAGTATAACTTGGCAAATATCTCTTTACTTTAATATTAATATACTAAGTAGTTATTGCAATATTTCTCTAGATACACTTTAGATATCGGACGAATCTCAGTAGATAAACCCTTAAAGAATTAAAGAGAAGAAATATTAAATTTAGAAGAGTGTTCTAAGCATTTTTTTGAGCAACCATTACGACAAACCTGAATGAACTGAGCGAATGTGGTTGGAGATAAGTCAACCTCTAGTTTTAGCACTCAACATGCAACGCGTGTCTATTTTTTTTTAAATAAGCTGCCGTCGAGTATATAACCAGAGAGCTTATATATATATAAATTTGAATCTATATTTACACTCGAAATTGTAAACAAGTACCTGCTTTTCCATGCTTCAAAGGTAAACTCGTATGCCAAGCTTCGTTATCTAATCAGCAACCAGAAACTCTGATCCCTGAAACCAGCATGCAAGAGAGCTCCACTCGCAGCTTTAACACGGCCGTTCAACTCACGAGCCAAACTCTCCAACAGTCTACGAATCCTACAAATCAAGTCAACAAAGTCCTGTCCTTTGCGATTAGGCCCCAGCGATTGCTACTACGCTCTTTTTCTTGGGGTGTGGCCTTGTCTTTTCTGCCTGCGCCGGTTAACGACGTCATCCCAACTCGCCTTGGCTTCTTGACACGTAGTGATAGGTAGAGACTCAAACCACCTTCACGACGTCGCAACCACCCTTTACCCCCTTTATTCCTCCATACATACACTTCAACATGATTTACTCGACGCAAATATCGAGGCTGGACGGTTAGATCTCCCACGCAACAGCTGAAGCGCAACACGGCTAACTCTCCCAGGCCTCATGCTCTGCGCCTCGGTCGACGACGAACAGGTATAAACCACATGCCATCATGAGCCTCTACTAGACCCGACCGCTCACACCTACGTCTAGGCCGAAGCATCCCTCGCAGAGACCAAGCAAAACGTCCGCCAGGTCCTCCGCAAGCTCACCCGCAACTCCGAGTCGCAGGCCTCGATCGAGACGAGCGCCCACACCCTCCACTACCTCATCGACTCGGACGTCGTCTTCCTCGCCATCTGCGCCCCCTCGTACCCGCGCAAGCTCGCCTTCACCTACCTCGCCGACCTCGCCCGCGAGTTCACCACCACCTACCCCGCCGCCCAGGTCCACTCCCCCTCCCTCCGACCCTACGCCTTTATGGAGTTCGACACCTTCATCGCAAAGACAAAGACCACCTATGCCGACTCGCGCGCCTCGGCGAACCTCGACCGCCTCAATGACGAGCTGCGCGACGTGACAAAGGTTATGACAAAGAACATTGAGGACCTGCTGTACCGTGGAGATAGCCTCGAGCGCATGGGAGAGATAAGCTCCCGCCTGCGCGACGACAGCAAGAAGTATCGCCGGGCCGCCGTGCGGATCAACTGGGAGCTCATGCTGAAGCAGTACGGGCCCTTTGCCGGTCTTGGCTTTATTATTCTCGTCTTCCTGTATTGGCGGTTCTTTTGAGGATTGCAAGCGAACTGTTTCTATATGTACTTATATAATACCTACCAATTAGCCACGTCACAAGTGTACTCGAGATGGTGATGTCGCCAAGGGAATCAGCACGTAAGGGGAATACAGATGGGGGTTGTTACGCCTTCAAGACTTGATATGACCATTTACTCAAAGCATTTCGCCTGCCTACTCTAGCAAGCTCTACCAAAACCTGACGTCCAGGGGCTCGTTCCTAGCTCATGTGGACTCGTTCCTCGGCATGCCCATTTGACTCCAAACTCCATACCCGACTGTTTTTACCCAAACCGTTCACAAGGATGGAATGGTACCATCTCCTGTGACAGAAAACACACGCTCCAGTTTGCTGCTAATCTACATCACCTGGCAGTTGTTCGAAGTCGCCGGCTGTTGTGACGTCGGTGCGGTAACTGTGTGCTGCCACTCGAGGTGCTCCTGATATGCCACCATGTCTTCGTACCCGAGATCCGGCCTGTAAGCGTCCTCTTCATCATACTGCTCCTGGGGTTCTGTCGAGTCCTCCTCGCAGTAGGGGCACAGCAGGCCGGCCAGCCAGTCTCGGGGTTGCGGCGCTACATGGTTGGCGATGGCAACTGGCGCAAACACGACCTGCTTCTCCTGATGGCCCGATAAGCTGAACCCTGTCGCCTGCCAGTGTGGGTTGTTTGTCGTCGGCGACAAGGTCAGGATGGGGGAAGCGGCGGCCTCCTGGAACGTCCGGATCGAGGGCATATTCTCAATGTCCTCCCATATAATGTGGCCGTCGCAGTAGTCGCACACAAACGCAATGTCTCGATCGCCGAATCGCTTGAACGACCCGACAGTGTTGCACAGCCGCAGCTCTTCTTGGTACCTCCGCACATACTCTGCTTCATCCGGGACTGTCCGGTTGTCCCTCCATTCGCGCTGCTTCCTGTGGACGAGGAATGCGCCCAGACACCGTGAAGAACCTTCCTTCTCCGAGTTGAATATTCGTTGCGCCGCTCGGCATTGCGCTCTGTGTAGTTTTCGCTGGAGGTCGTGTGTCTCGCGTACCCATATTGATTCGATCTTGCCGCCGGAGCGACTCCAGTACCTTAGGTTTTCTATATGCGAGTTGAATCGAGTCTGTAAGCTTCTCAATTCCTGAATGGATTCATCTAAGAGAAACGTAAGCCAGAGAGCTTCACAGCGGTCACAACCACAATGAGCTTACGTTTACGGTCGCTCTCGTAGTAAATCTGACCGTTGACCAGAGGCGACAGCTCTTGAAAGTCCTTCTTGGCCTCGTCGAGCACCTTTGCCAGGGCGCGGACCTGCTCGTGCTCGTCGGGGCCCCAGAGGGTCTTGTCGGCCAGGCTGAGTATGCGCAGTCCCTCGGCGACTAGCTTCGCAATGGCCGCAAGCAGTGAGCCGACCGAGTCGAGGCTGCTCATGGTTCGGAGGAACCGGGGATTTGCGCGGAGGGAGAAAGAGACCGGGGCTGACTCTGGTCGGCGGCTCGGGGTCCTCCCAATGGCCGGGAGCGGAGGCGGGGTCGCGTGTGATGTGTCGGAGCTGAAGGAAGCCCGGGACCTTTGAAGAGTAGGTAGGTAGTTGTCGTCGGCCGTAGGTGTAGCCGGAGGGAGCAAGATCAAAGACTCCAACCTCTACTCAAATCACCGTCGTCGTCGCGGGGCGAGGAACAGAAGCGACTGGGGACCGCACATGGGCGTCGTCGGCTCGAACCGGTCTCCGGTTCGAAAGGGCGGGAGCTTGGAGCAGACGAGAGAGGACAGAGCTGTTTAATACGTGAACCAAGGCATGAGGCTGAGTACCTGGCAGCGACGTGGGGCGGGCATACGAAATCGCAGGTAGCGGAGCGTAGGTTTTTGCCGAAGCCAGATATGGAGATGGGATGTGGTGTCCTTGAGGGTCAGCGGCAGGGGTCCCGTCCGCCGTCAGAGTGTCCCTGGAGAGTATCGTGAGAGATGGCGTCGGCCCCGGTGAGGCTGTGCAAAAGAATGTTACTGGGTTGCTCGGGAGAGGAGGGATGTTTTGCCTTGGGGTCTAGGGGGAGATCCAACGGTGGACCTTGGCGGGAGGATGACAGGAGTGAGATCTGCCTCTGAAGGGTCCAGACGACAACGTGACCACTTGTTTCCAACTGTTGATCCAACATCGAGCTCCTCCGCAGTATGACGGAATGGGAACTGACCGACTGTGGCTCGGTTTCACTCATGTTTTGTGGCTCCCCTGACTCTCGTTGGAGGGCCCGTAATGCTTGTCGCGTCCCTGAGAATCCCCCTGTAGCGACTCCGCCATGACGCTGCCGGTGGATCCAAACGGGCTGTGAGGGCGGGCCGGGGAGCTACCTAGCTCGAACGGTCAATCGTTAATTCGACTGTTCCGGAGAGTTACGAGAAGAGACAAGAGAGAAGGTGAATTGTATGAAGAATTGGAGTGCAAATATTGACGACTTAAAGACAGAATTTTGTATATGATGCAAATACATAGTATTTATACAACACATGGAGAGGGTCAGTCATATAAACCCAACATCCAATGCTCCTGGGCACTCCTATCAACATGGAACTAACAAGTGTCATCTATTACAGAATCCCATCATTGACTGCCGCCCATAACCCCCAATTGACCCAGAGCAAGTCTCCAACATTCATATTCACTTGCGCTTCTTGGCCTTGCCGGTATCGGCACCACTGGCCTTGGCCTCAACCTTGGCCTCGACCTTCTTGATATCCTCAGCCAACACCTCCTTGGCCTCATCCTTGGCCTTCTTCTCATCCTCCGCCTCATCCTCACCACCCTGGCCAAACTCGTTGACACGAGAGTAGTCGATCCTGTACGCCCATCGTTGGTAGATGTACACGAAGAAGATGATGTCGTCACGGAAGGTAGCCAGGCGATGCAGGATGGGCATCTTGATGGTGAAGGCAAACAGGTCGTCGATAAAGGTGTTGAGGAACTTGTACATCATGGCCTTGGCGGGCATGTGCGCAACGCTCTTGAGGCGGTAGTTGATGTACAGCGAGGGAACCATCATCAGGAATCCGTAGGCGTAGACGGATCCCACCAGGGTTGTGATGATGTATGAGTACCACGACTTGTGAGAGTCATAGATCAGCGAGTAGATGCCGTAGGCAATCAGGAGAGGAACGCCAGCCATGTACATATACTTGAAGGCGATCTCATCGTACTCCTTGGTCTTCTCCTCAGTCTCGGTCAACTTCTGCTTGTCCTCAAAGGTAACCGTGTAGGGGAGGAATGATCCGGGTGCGCCGGGACGGACGCGCACGTTGACGACGGTTGTAATCTTCCAGAACTCAATGACGATACCGACGACCTGGCTACCCAGGATCATCCAGCTGGTGTTTTGCGAGTTGTCCAGGAGATAGAGGAAGATGACAGTCTGCATGAAGACGTTGGCCAGAATGGAGCGAACCGAGATACCGACATTGTCCTTCTTCTTGCGGTAGTGGGCAATATCAGATCCGAAAGCAAGGGTCTCGAGAATCATGTGCAGGATGCTGACCACGATGGTGACGCCGAGCAAGTAAGGATTTGAGTCAAGGAAAACCTCCTTGATCATCTCAATCTCGGTACCGTCGCCACCGCCAGGGAGAGAGGCTCCGAAAGCAGCCTGTCGGGCAGACTCCTTGGAGTTGGCCTCGAGAGTGGCCATTAGCTGGAACTGCCAACCGGCCAGGTTGCCAAGGTCAATACGCAGGGGAAGTTCCTTAACTGTGTCGTTGAGAAGAGTCATCTGGTTTGTGAGTTGCCAAAAGTTGTTGATGAACAGAACGGGATCTATCATGTTAGTCTTCAGGTCAGCAGACGGCGTAGGGATATCACGTACAATACCAGCCGTTCTGGCCCGATCCGTCTCGGGCACCAGTGGCCTCTAGGCGCATGTATTGTCGGATTTGAGGACCCATCACGCCAAATTCCTTGACGCCCAGGTCAGAGACGAAGGAGAAGGTTGCATTGGGATGGTAGTAGTTGGCGATGACAGGACCCGTTGCCTTTTCCTCCTCGGTCAACTCCTCAACAGGAGCCGGAAGATCCTCAAGCAAGTTTCGCGTCTTTGCAACCTTCTTCTTGGGGAGGTACTGGGTCAAAGGCCATGTAAAGTGATAGGCCTTGGCAGTATCAAATCCAGGTTGCTTGGGGTCCAGGTTGCTTCCGGTGAGACCGACGTAGAAGTGGCCCCAGAGGGTGCCATTGTGCTGGACAGCAGGGGGGACGGTAAACGTCGTCTCAACGGTTCGCTTATCAGACTTGTTGCTGAGATGGAAATCCTTCTCCTGCAAGACGACATACTCGTCGGCGGTCTCGGAGATGGGGATGGGGTTGAACGACTGCGACAGGGTCACGACGATGTCGACGTGGCTGTCCTGAGGCCAGATGGGCGCAACGTTCTTGGGGAACGCACGATACGTGGCGCCCTCGTTGAGCTCCTTGGGGCGAAGCTCAAACGGAGGGATGCCCTCTGTGTTGCCAGGGACCTTGATGATCTCGCCCGTCTCGGGGTGGTTGATGGCGACGGCTCGCTGATCCTTCTTGGTGGCGTAGTTGAGAGCCATGTTGAAGCCAAAGTAGATGGCGCCGCCGAGGAGGAGCTTGTTGAAATTGAATCCCTGCGTGGAACGATCGCGATTAGCTTGTTATCCATGGTCGAGGTCTCTTGACCTCTGTTTGCGACGACTTACACCTCCTTGCTGCTGCTCCCCTTGGCCAGCTTGCCTCTGGGGCAAGACTTGTGCTTCGGCCATGGTTTGGGTTGTCGCTCGTGGTCCAGTTGCAAGGTATTGCAAGAGACCTGATCGAGGCAAACTGGGTGGCCGGACGGACGATACCTTGAAGTCGGAAGGTCAAGGTGGTTGGTTGTCGCGCCTCAGGCAAGATGTGTCAAGTTGTCGCAATGGATCTATGGAAATCCCCTCGCCTCATGCCTCCTGAGGGAAGTGGCTGACCCTGGGGTAGGTGACGTGCTGGGGCTGCCTCCGCCCGCGAATCAGCGATTGGCTGGTTGCCACGTCCCGCCTGTGCTGGCCGTTGTCGGCCCTGTTCTGTACCACGTTGAGGCGACGAGCTACAGCGTACGTCCACTGTCGTTCAGGGCATCATGGGTCCCCGCCTTCACCGGTCTAGCAGCCTAGGTGGCCATCACCAAGCGAGTCGTCCATGACGAGCCCCGCCATCCGACGCTCCAACCAACGTCTGGCTTCTCAATGGAACTTCTGGACAACGTAACAGGCTCTTGGACTAGGCTCTGCTAGGCATCGCTCCTCTGTGCTAGTTAAGTTGAGAGATACAGAGATGGCGTCGGTGAGGCTGTGCAAAAGAATGTTACTGGGTTGGGAGAGGACGTCTACTTCGAGGGCGGGAATAAGGAGAGTCTAATGGTGGACCTTGTGTACATTCCCGTGTCCAGCTGACCTCTTCCAGTGATGGCATTGTCCACTCGCAGAGCCAATGCTGATCTTCCGCTGTTACACCACTGACATGCCAGTCCCGAGCGGCATGGCTGCAACAATGGAAGGCCTAGCATGGGGGGCCAAAAGCTCCGAATCCCGATAGGCGTGTCGTGTCTCAACTCTGGACTTGCCCGACTATATAAACTTCTCTGAATCTCAACTTTATCCCAACTCTCTTTCTTCTTTTTGTTTCTTTCCTCTTGGGTTTTGATCTAGCTTCTCTCTCTTGAACCTTCTCATCGTAACCCTCGCCACAGCATAGCGCTCTGACTAATAAGAGGAATCCTACGGTTATCACCCACCTCGTCATTTATTCTTCAACTTCTACACCGTACACAACACTATTCCAACTGACCGCAACTCAGTTTGAACAAACTTGACTTTATTTTGAAACATTTTCGTTCTCTTGGCACATACTCTTCTTGCCTATCTTTACACCGACACAAATCAACAACCAGCAACTCATCATGACTGCGGACAACACCCTCACCCCGGAGGCCATTGTCTCCCAGAACGGCTCTTCAAACGGCCAGCCTCGGACCAAGATCTGCGTCTACTGCGGTGCTGCCCCTGGCGCCAGCCCTGCTCACATTGAAGCCGCCCGCGCTCTCGGGAGGGCCATGGCCGCAAACAACATCGATCTAGGTGAGTCACTCTCCGGACTAGACCCATAAACCCCGGTCCAGCTGCCTCAAAGCCCGGCACCGGTCGGCCCCGACCGATTCACCGGCCGCTTCTTTCGGGACTTTTGTAAATCCCCGTTATCATTTGGAAACTAACACAGAGAATAGTCTATGGAGGTGGAACCGTCGGCCTCATGGGCGAGGTTGCCAAGACTCTCTGCTCAATCAACGGTCCAGAGTCTGTCCACGGCATCATCCCCGAGGCGCTCGTCAAGTACGAGCGGGACGGCACCTATGGTACCGTCAACAAGAACAACCATATTGTCCCTGAAGAGTCCGTCTACGGCCGGACAACTGTAGTCAAGGACATGCACACGCGAAAGAAGCTCATGGCTGAGGAGGTCTTTGCCGGTGGCCCTGGTAGTGGCTTTGTCGGTCTGAGCGGTGGCTTCGGTACCATGGAGGAGATCTTTGAGACCACCACCTGGAACCAGCTTGGCATCCATAGCCGTGGTATTGTGCTCCTCAACATTGAGGGCTACTGGGACGGCATTGTCCAGTGGATGGACCGTGCTGCTCAGGAGGGCTTCGTTAAGCCCGCCAACAAGGACATTCTGGTCACCGCCGATACCCCCGAGGGCGCCATCCAGGCCCTGCGCGACTACAAGGTGTCGGACGCCATCTACCAGCTTCAATGGGGTAACCAGTAGACAGGTGGGATAGACAGGCGCCAGCGTTTTGGGATTGGGATTGGATATGGGCCAGACGGTCAGGCGTTATGACGGGCGACTTTTACAGATGGTGACTCTACTCCACAATCAAGGACGGGATATATATAGACTGGCGCTCCCATGAATAGATGAACTCATGACAAATGACTTGTCTCGACGTTAGACCCGCGAAATGCTGCCTTGCAGCCTGTAATTGTACATGATCTATTTAGCTAGCAACCCGACGCCATGTGTATCCCCTCCATCATGGTGATGCATCTAGCTGTCAACCTCCATACCCTCACCCTCACCTTCGCCCTCCTCTCCGCCACCTTGGCTTTCGCCAACGCTCTCGATCCATGGCTGCACCTCGAATCCGTCGTACAGCTTGAATGGCTCGACCTTCTTCTTTCCGTCCACTGTGTTGATGCCCACCACACCGACTGATGTGTTCTCCACCGTCAGCTCCTTGTCCTGCACCAGACTCTCCTTAAGAGCCTTGAGTCCATGCTTGATCAGATCCTCTCTCGAACAGTCGGCAAAATCATCGATGTTGCGCTCAAGGTATGTCCGGGCCATCTGACTGCGCGCGCCAATGGCGAAGGCGAGCATCTCCTCTGTCATGCCCGAGGGCTGGAACTCGAACAGGTGGGGTCCACGCTCGTCAACGCCAGCGACGAGCAGGCCAACGCCGTACGGTCGCTTTCCGTACATCTGGGTGTTCATCTGGGCCTTCTCGCCAATCATGTCGACGAGGGAGCGGAGAGGGATGGCGCGGCCGTAGGTGAGTCGGTGGCCTAGGCACTGCTGCTTCATAAAGTTGGAGAGGACGCGAGCGTCAGAGGTGAGACCGGCGATGGCGATACCGGCGTGTTCGTCAATGGTAAAGAGCTTCTTCTGGTACGACGAGAGCTCCTCGGCGTTGCGCTGTTGGAGGCAGGGTTAGATACAGGCTGCTCGTTGAGCTGATGCGGGCGCAGGAGAGATGGGTGTACCTTGACGGCGCAGAGCACTGCATGGGTCTTGCTGGCGATTCCGACGACGACTGAACCTTGCTTGACTGCCTCAGCAGCATACTCGATCTGGAATATTCGGCCCTGGGGCGAGCTTGGGAGGGTCAGCTTGCTGGAGATACCGGGTGAAGCTAACGACGAGCTTAGGTGACGTACAAGGTAACCGAGTCGTTGTCGTAGTTGTTTCTGAACATGGTGAAGGATTAGCTGCTCGAGCAGCGTCGCGAGGGATCTGGGGTCGGTAGGCGGATGCACGGGCGTTGGTGATGGGAGATGTAGAGCTTCGTTTGGGCGTGGGTTTATGGGGTTGGTTGTTACTGGAGGTCGGGATGGAGTTGAGGTGGTCAAGCGTCAAGCACCAGGCAGCTCAAGCTTCGTCGCCTGGTTGCGCTGGGACCTGCAGCCTCCCTTTCTGCCGTGGATACGCCGACACACCGCCTTCCCGATTTGGGAGCTTTCATGATGACATGGAGGATGCTTTTTCCTCCATTTCAAAGCGTCCAATGCAGCAGGAAGTTGAGTAAATCATTCACTTACTGATTGATGGCCATTTCTATTAGTTTATGTCTTCTGTTGTCACATATAGAACCGCAGTCCAATTCGTGTCTATCGTTTTACTCGCCCTGCCTTGGCTGCTGCAGCAAACCCCCCATCAAACAGCCCTGCAATGTCAAACCCCATGTCAAAGCACAGGCTTTTACTTGTTCTAGCTCCAAGACCCATCACAACTCATCCTCTTGTATAAAAAAATCCTATCAATATCAATGACTCTGATTGCTTGGTTAAAAACCCCCCAAGGCGCCTCCTCCGAGACCGGCCTGGGGACATCCCACGCTCTCGACGCCCCAGGTGCGGAGTCAATTGTACCGGCAGAGGCCCAGCGAATAAAGGCTGCAGTTTACCAACGGCATTTCTCCCTTGACTAATAATTGCGCAGTGTAAGAGACAGAGAGAAAGATTCCAAAGTGAAAATCTTGGCGTGGCCTCACTCCTCTTTTCGCAACCTTTGATATCACTCGATTAACCGCTTAGAGTCACCCGTTGAGCATCTTCCGTGAGGTCTTTTCCTATTGGATGACTCACTGTACCTTTTGGCGAGCTTGACTTTTTGACAAAACTCCATCTTTTCCGCTCCCTTACATCTTCACGTCTTCATTCACGCTTCTTCTGCAACCAACCAACAATGCCTTCCAGATCTGAAATTACCTACTTTGGTGCCGGGCCAGCGGCTTTGCCTACTGACGTGCTTGAGACTGCCGCGCAGGCATTGCTTGACTACAATGGCACTGGCCTCGGAAGTAATAGATATAATGTTATTTCACATATTTTGTCGCTAATACCTACTTAGTTTCTGAACATTCGCATCGTTCTGAGCTAGCAGCCAACATCCTCAACGAAGCCAAGGCGGATCTTGCCTCCTATCTCGACATCCCTGAGGACTATGAGGTTCTCTTCATGCAGGGTGGCGGCACCGGAGAGTTCTCCGCCACCATGTACAACCTTGTTGGTGCGTGGGTGACCAAGAAGAAGGCCCAGATCGTCGCCTCCCTCAACAAGCCCGAGGACGACCCTCTTGTGGAGCAGGAGCTCCGAAATGCCGTCGACAAGGAGCTCAAGGTGGATTACATCGTCACTGGCGGCTGGTCGCAGAAGGCTTCCGAGGAGGCCAAGCGACTTCTTGGTCCTGAGCACGTCAACATTGTTGCCGATGCCCGCAAGGTCAACGATGGCAAGTATGGTAAGATCCCTGATGAGAGCACCTGGAGCATCTCCAAGGATGCTGCTCTGGTCTACTACTGCGACAACGAGACTGTCGATGGCGTCGAGTTCCCCGCCTTCCCCAAGTCTCTGACTCCCGGACCTGATGGCAATGGCCCTATTGTGGTGGCCGACATGTCGTCCAACATCCTCTCTCGACGAATTCCTGTCAAGAACTACTCCGTCATCTTCTTCGGAGCCCAGAAGAACCTCGGCTGCACTGGTGTCACTGTTGTGATCATCAAGAAGAGCCTCCTCCCTCCCCAGACTTCTCAGCCTCCTGCTCCTCTCCTCAGGAAACTTGGTCTTCCTATTCCTCCCATCATCTTCCAGTACGAGACCATTGCCAAGAACAACAGTCTCTACAACACCCTCAGCATCTTCGAGTGAGTATTCAGTGAAAACTGAGCAAATTGCTTAGCTGACTCGGATTTAGTGTCTACATTGCTGGTCAGGTTCTCAAGAAGCTGCTCCGCACTTATTCCAACAAGGTTGACGGCCAGGAGGCCGTGGCCGTCAAGAAGGCCGACCTCATCTATGCTGCTCTCGAGGCCCACCCCGACGTGTACAGAATTGTCCCCGACAAGTCTGTCCGCTCAAGGATGAACATCTGCTTCCGCGTCACCAAGAACGGCGACACTGATGCGACTGAGAAGACCTTCCTGAAGGAGGCCACCAGCCTGGGCCTGACTGGTCTCAAGGGTCACCGCAGCGTCGGCGGTATTCGTGCCAGCAACTACAACTCGATTCCCCTGGAGGGCGCTGAGAAGCTTGCCAAGTTCATTGAGACTTTTGCTTCTTCTTGAGTGGTTTTGAAATAGGTGAATGAGGTTATAGGGTAGGTGAAAGATGTGGATGTGAAACGAGGATGAAGGGAAAGGCAGTCAACCTAAAATGGGTGCTAAATTCAACATATTTAGCACATTTATCAGGCATAGGATACAAATAGTAAATCAAAGTAAAATTTCAACACACGATTACGCTCCTGTAGATTCTGGTTTGGGGATGAGAGGGCTTCCTTTACTGGGCAGTGTTGTAGTGGGCTGTGGCCGCTGTAACGTCTCGGCCTCAGGTCTCGTGCACTGTGGAAAGTTGCCGTCCCGCAAAACACAAGATTTATCATCCTCATCAACAGCAACCATTTGAACACCCAATGTCTTGCCTCGTTTTAATACTCCAGTAACTCATTTAACCTTCTAGATTTCATTGTCGCTCATGCTCAGGCGTAGTCTCCGTCCGAGGAGACTCAATTGCGCCCAGACAGCCTCACGATTCTCAGTTCTAGCCACAAGCGGCCGATTTCATCCCACCTCATTATCACCACAACCCTGCCCCGGCACTAGATTATCGAGAGCCTTCTCACAGCAGTCATGGCATACTCATGAACCTGATGATACGGCTAGACTCCCGGCTGTAGATGACACCATATATGCCCTGTCGACTGCTCAGGGCCGAGCTGGCATTGCTGTGATTCGCATATCAGGCCCATCGTGTCTTGAAGTAAGTAGTCTTAAATGCCTCATCCAATACCCATGCTAACTCGAACATCTAGATTTACAAGGACCTGTGCCCGTCAAAACCGCTACCAAAGCCAAGGTATGCAACTGTGAGATCTCTTTATGACCCAAAGCCTGCCAGAGATGGACCCATCGTCCTAGACTCGGAAGCCCTCCTCCTTTACTTCCCCAACCCAAAGACAGTAACGGGCGAAGATGTCCTAGAATTACATGTTCATGGCGGAGCGGCCACCGTCAAGGCAGTGCTATCCGCGATCCCACGATGCTCCACAGCCCAGCGTATCCGATACGCCGAGCCTGGCGAGTTCACCAAGCGCGCCTTCTTCAACGACCGGCTCGACCTTGCTCAGATTGAATCCCTGAGTGACACGCTTGCCGCAGAGACGGAGCAGCAGCGTCGTGCGGCTGTACGCGGAAACTCGGGAGCGCTGGGTCGCCAATACGAGGCGTGGAGGGAACAGCTGCTGCTCGCGCGAGGGGAGATTGAGGCGCTGATCGACTTCTCCGAGGACCAGCACTTTGATGAGTCCCAGGCAGACTTGCTGCACAATGTAACGACTCAGGTCGCAAGGATGCTACACAGCATCGAGCTGCATGAGCAGGGAAGCCAGCGGAGCGAGCTCCTGAGGAATGGGATCCGAATCGCGCTGCTGGGGCCGCCCAACGTCGGAAAGTCGTCCCTCATGAACCTCATCGTCGGACGGGAGGCATCCATCGTGTCCGGGGAGGCTGGCACGACCCGCGACATTATCGAGGCCAGCCTGGACATCCGTGGCTATTTATGTTCGTTTGCGGACACGGCAGGATTTCGCTCCAACGGCTCTGGGACGATCAACGGGGTTGGCGGTGGCGCAATTGGGGCCGTGGAAGAGGAGGGAATCCGGCGAGCGAAGCAAAAGGCCATGGACTCGGACCTTGTCATCGTGCTGGCGTCTGTCGAGGATGGTCCTGGAGGATCATTTCTGCAGTACGATGAGGAAACTCTGGACCTGGCTGCGGGCGCCGAGGATTGTCTTATTGTGGTCAACAAGCGGGACGCAGTTGACGCTGGGCAGTTTGAGAAGCTCGTCGAGGATTTCCGTCGGACCGTCTCTGGAAAGGCCCCCAAGCTAGCGGCGGCTGAGCTCGTGTCCATCTCGTGTAAGGAGGCTCAGACGTTGGGATCGGAGAGCAAGGACCCAGGCGGCGTCCAAGCGGTGATGGACCAGCTCGTGGGGTCCTTTGAGAAGATGACATCCATGCCCGTCGATCTCCAGGATCTGCTGGGGGTCACGGAGCGGCAGCGGCAGCTCCTGGTCAAGTGCCGGGGTCACCTGGAAGACTTCATGGCCGAGGCCACACCGGAGGAGGAGGGCATGGATGCGGACACGGTGCTCGCGGCCGAGTACCTCCGATACGCTGCGGACTGCCTGGCCCGGATCACGGGGCGCGGGGAGTTTGGGGATGTGGAGGATGTGCTTGGGGTTATTTTCGAGAAGTAAGTTCTGACGAGGAGGAGGCTATGTTTGCATGATTATAGGATATGAGGATGCTGACTCGTGACTCTGCTAGGTTCTGTGTTGGTAAATGAGCGAAGGAAGCTGACGAGGAACAAGGAAGTTGATAAAAATGCGAACAATGTTGCTCTATCTCAAAGGCAAAATTCTATATCTCCTGATCTAATGAAAAAAACGCCGCCTTATGCAGATGTGATGAAGAGGAGGAGACAAAATGCTAATGTCTAAAAAAGGAGCGAACCGACCACCAGGGTTATCCAATCGCCATAGCAAGAATCGAAAAGGAATGAAATAGAGAGAAAAGAAAAAGCAAGGATGAAGGAGAGATGCTAGTTTTTCGCTTTCCGCCCGATGTAATGCTGCGCCATGCTTTGAGATTCCGTCTTGTCTTGCCAAATGAATCCTTCGCTATGCTGTATACAGAATTATGATGCCATGGAAAAAAGAAGCAGAAAGATGCCCGAAAACTCCGTCCCAATGCTGGTTGAAAATGCTTCAGTTGAACGCCCGTCTATGCATGCTTGCGCTGGTCCTTGTATAGGGAGTTGAAGAGAGAGAGAGAGAGAGAACGAGATTTACTCGTCGTCGTCATTGGGACCATTGTAACCTGAGCGGCCCTTGTTGCCCTCCTCGTCGTCGTCGCTGGGGCCGTTGTAGCCAGAGCGGCCAAAGTCGGCGCCCTGAGGACCGTTGTAGCCGGATCGGCCGCTGCGTCCATTGGAGTCGTCGTCACCGTCCTTGTTGTAGCCGGATCGGCCGAAGGAGCGGGTGGTGGGAGCAAAGGTGAGAGTGAAGGCAGCCATTGTATTTGTTGTGAGGCTGTTGTTGTGTAGAATGAAGAGTTGGATGATGTGGTTGTAAATGTGGTTGTGAGTGTTGTAGTTGTTGTGAGTGTGGTTGTGGTTGTGGTTGTAGTTGTAGTTGTAGTTGTGGTGAGTGTGGTATTAAGTTTATGTGTAAGTGGATGCTTGATGAGTGAAGCTGTTGATGATGATGATGATGATGATGATTTCGAACAACAACTCTGGAGGAGGCCACGAGGTTATATAGAAATGGTCCTCTACGAAAAAAGAGGCGTCGTCATATGTACTGGGTATACATCGCTGCTGCTGCTGCGGTTCCATCCCAAGACCGTGGAAAGCGGCTGACGCCTAATCGTGTGTCTGTAGACTCGACTCGACTCTTCCCCTAGGCAAATGCGCCGCCCACACACTCTCACCGGCCGGCGATCAACGCACGGAAGACCGACATCTCCACCACGGGCTTCCAAACTAAGCAACAAAGTTCCCCCCTGCTCTGCCTTTTCTGACGGAAGCGGTCATCAGAGAGAAGACACAGAAGACAAGAGAGAGCAGGGACCCCTAGCTGCGCCATGTCGCCGAGCTGACAGGGGTCGCCTCGGAGCCGTGAGTGGTCAGAGACCGTCGTAGGGCTGAGGAAGAACAAGCGACGACTCGGGAGTCAAGGAAAAGGGAAACAAATGTACCGTACCCCTTCCGAGTCAGCCTTCTGGAGGGTGTGTGGTTCAGCCACCGCCGGGGGACCGTTGCCGGGTGTGTAATGACAGAGAGAGAGTTGCCTGCTTACGGGAGGCGTGGCAGGGACAATGCCCATCAGCCACAGCCTCAAATTAGCCCCTGATCCCTGTACCAAACGGAGCAGGCTTCAAGCCGCCGGGGGAATAGATGGGAAGAAGAGAGTAGAGGATCCTGATTGACGGCCATATCACGGAGGTGTATACGCGAAGAATACGATCTTCAATTTGCGCTCGATTTCTCCCTAAACGGCAATACACACACACACACACTTATCATCGCCCATGTATTGTAACGTCCCAGCAATCTGGAACTGGCTCCGTCGCACATTACGCAGTGCTTCCCTCCATTTCAAAGACGACGTCATCAACCAAGAGGGGCATGTGATATCGAACATTTGTAAACCTCCTTCTTCTTTTCAAGAACAAGGCGAGCGAGCGCGCGGCCGATTTGGAATTTTGACGTTGTCGATTTTAGGAATAACCGAGCGCCATTCGTTGCCTCGTGTTTTCAAATCAACGTCGTATCCAAAATGTCTTGGAAGTTCTTCGTATGGTGTATTTCCAACAATAAAGGAAAAGCAAAGAAATTAAACGAACCAAATGTTCCCCTTTGAGTGCAGCTTGTTGAATCTCATTCGTCAGATGGCTCAACTGCAGCCTGAAAACAAAGGCCCATGACGACTCTGACCGTTTGGCGTGCATTGCATCGGCCAAGCCCGTGATCCACCGAAACGGATTCCCGCCTTTTGGATACCCGCAACCGAAAGTCTGCCCCGGATTTCCACTTTGGATGTTAAACATGATCGCCGAGTCATAATACGGCGGTTCCTTGACTTGCATAACTCTTTTTCGGATATCATCCCCAATTATCTGGCCAAGTGAGTCATCCGGCTCGCAAAAACGAAACGTCAAGAACAGTCAGCCGCAGCAGCAGATAAGTCTTGGTACCTTTTGTCTCTGATTACGAGGCATTCTTTTTTACTATTTTCCCCTCTCGGCAACGGCAATCCGTGGGGGGTTACTATAATGAAACGTCACTTGCTGTGACAATCTAGTCTAGTCATCTTTCCGCAGTTCGTGTCCTTTCTCGGCATGACAAGTCCAAGAACTCTCGGCCGAGTCTGATGCCACCATTGGATCCGGCTCTTCATCTTCCCGTGTGGCAGATGCTTGACTCTCACACTTCCTATCTCGGGGACCAACCAGTAGTCATCACGGGCCTCCCGGTGCCATGGGCCCCTTGGGCCTTAGTGTCCAAGCCATCCATGTCCTGCCCGGATGTTCTCACCTCCCGCCCCTTATCCCGATTATCCTGACCGGGGTCTGGTCGATGCTGACCGAGATCTATGGTACCGCTTGTAATTGGCCGGGTCACCGAAGGGGGCCATGCTGCGCGGCTGTTGAGAGTCAACCGCCAAAGACAACCGTGGTGCCATGTCTCAGGCAGCACTGCTCGCAAAATACGTACTCATGCATTTACGAGCAAATATACAATTCCAATCACAGCTTGACATTGTATTGTTTCCTTCTTTCACCAAAAAAATCATCAGTTCAAGGCATTCCAGCACTCGCACAAGCCCCATGCGCCGCCCAGCCACAAACTCGCAAAGGACACAAGGAAATGACCCGTTTCGTCGCTCGCACATGGCTAAGCGCCTTAAAAATAGACGGACTTCCTCTTATTGGCCGACAAGCGCGTCTACCTGACATGATGACAGGACCCCACAAGCCCTGGCTGCCCGCCCTTTCCGCACAGCCCCCTCCAAAAGGCTTCAACCAAACAGATGGGCAAGATTGTTTCAACCACTTTTCCTCTTTCAACGCTAAGCACCCCGTCACGAACCACGAGGCGTTCTTCCCAAGTCAGCCTTGCGACCCTGGCACGCCCCCCATACCCATACGCCGTACCACCCGCGAACCCTCGCTCTCCTGTCAGCCGGGCTGCCTCTGAGACACGCCAGATCTCTAGGAACCTGGCGTCTGTCTGCTTCGGCGGCGGCGTCTGATGTTGGTTTCGCTTGGCTTCGACTAGAGGAGCAAGAGCAAGCCCCTTGTCTCGGGAGGGAGTCCCAGCGCCGGCTAGCATCCCCCGAGCGGAAAGGCGTTTGGAATGCTTTCGCTTGCGCCAATCAGCCGCCCCCCCAAGTCGAGAATAGCATCACTAGCGCACCTTTGACGTCCATCATCGACAACGTCCCAGGAACCTTTCTTTCTGAAGATCCCTTTAGCTTCGGCACAGTATCCAGGAACGGTCGAATTCGCAGGCTTACATTACATGTCCTCCACCGGCCGACCGTTCCAGACCCGGAGCTGGAATCGCCAAGTTCAAAGTACCTGCATACCTATGATATTGTCCTCACTCATCATCATCATGACCATGACCATCATGCAGAGCAGTTTTCCCTTGGTATGATGCCGCTGACGTTTGATCCCATCATCCATAACTCGGGCCGTTTTCAACAGAGTTCCACTAACAGTCCTTGGAGCCTCGACCCAAGGACTCTTGACAGCCTGTCGATCAAGGACGTCGGCGAGATCAGAGTCGCCGATCTGCAACCATCAGAGCATCGATCTGCGCAGGATGCCTGAGGGAATGGGATGCCACACGCATCTCATCTCGAGTGAGACATGCACAACTGCCGAGTACCTCTGGGCTTGCCTAAACGGGCAGCTTATTTCCATCACATCCATCCCCCCAAAAGCCCCCAGCATGTCACATGGTTCAGGGATGCGGAGCGAGCCGCCGCTGGAATGTTTGATGCTGTGCCTTGTGGCTAATCAGCACTCGTCGTCTTGGCTTTGACATCTATCGTCTACCATATACACACCCCGTTCCCAAGGGATGCCACGGTCAGCCTTACACGGCCACGTTCCCGCCTCCCCCCAAACTCTCACAGCTCGTCCCGCACAGGGGCGGCTCCCTGGTCACTGGGGTCCTCCATAGCCATGATCTTGACCACCAGGCTGGTCCATCCGGTGAAATGCTGCGTCCGCTGCCCGGCCCCCGTGTCCGGGTTGTACTGCTCCCACGCGAAGCCCGTCTCCTCCCAGCTCTTGTACACCGTGTCGACAAGGTTCTTACGTAGCCGCGAGAAGAGATCCTTGGCCTTGGCCCTGTAGGGCCCTTCCTGCGTGGCAACGTTCTAGCAAGCAAAATCGAGATTAGTAAACTATATCAGATGGCACGTTACGGTGGGAGGAATGGCTTACGCGTAGCTGAGACACGGCGAGGTAGTTGATGGGCATCCACACGGGGCTGCGCCAGTAGTTCTCCTTGGTGCCGTAGAGCTCGTCCTGCTTGCTCAGGCTGCGGATTCCGTGGGGGCTGAAGAGGTGATCCTCGTCGCCAATGAGATCCAAGATCTTGCCGAGCTTGGGGTCGTCCGGCTTCATGAGGCCGACGAGGAAGGGGAACAAGGAAATGTATCCCTTGTGGCATACGAGGGTGTGCTCCTCGTATTCGTCGATCGTCGCATCGCAGTAGCAGCCCTGCTCTTCGGACCAGTGAAGATCATTGAGGTTGTGCTCGATAGCTACCAGGGTCTTCCTGTACTCGTCCACATCCTCAGCCATGCCGAGGGCGTCGGCAATGTTCATCAAGGACTTTGTCATGAGGCCGACCCAGGACATGAGATCGACATGGAGCTCGCCCGGGTGAGGAGGCTGGGCCCGCGGGTAGTCATCCAGGCCGCTGGTAAGGATGTGTGCCTCGGTGCGGCCCCTCCAACGGTATGCCTCCTTGGTTGAGTACGCCTCACGGTCGTAGCTCTTGATATCACCGCGCTGCGTCTTGCGGAACCAGTCATACTGGCGTCGGAGGAGAGGATATAACTTTCGCAGGTAGCTTTCACCGATCTCAAGGTTGTCAAGATGGGCCGTCTGCAGGGGGTCGGCACCAATGATCTGCTCCTTCTCGGCAGGCTGGGTGCCATTGGCCGCGCGAAGGCGCTCCATGAAGCCCTCAATGATGAGGAACAGCGTCGGGGGGTTGGCATAGTGGGGATACTGGACCTGGAACTCAGCCGGGACCTTGCTACGGGCCTCGTGTCCAAGGATCTGCTCACGAGCGATCCAGCCGTCGTCGTCCATGGTGTTGTACCAGCTCTTGACAATCTCAAGGGTAAGATCCATATCCCAGTCCGCGATGGGGATGAGATGGAAACCCTCATCCCATAGGAAGCCGCGGGGGAAGAACGGGCGAGACGGGACGCTAGTGAAGAGCTCGTACGGGCCCTCGAGGTCCTGCTTCTTACGCGCCATGGCCTCGGCAGCCTCCTCCCAGAATCCTTCATTCTCCTCCTCGTATTCAGGCGCATAAGATCGGTCGATGATCTGATGGCCGTGGAAGTATCCGATGCCGCCAACAAGGTTGGAGAACATGCTCTTGCCAAACTTGCGGTACTTTTCACCCTTGAAGGGCGCCTTGAGCTCAAAGGTTCTCGCGAATCGCTCCTTGAAGGTCTCGGAGACCTTGGTGATCTGCTCGGTGACGTCGGCAGAGGTGTACTCCTCCCCAGAGGAGCCGGACGAGAAGATGACGTCGAACTCAAAGGGGCCTTCAAACGTCTTTTCGACAATCTGCACGTTGCCCTTGCCTGGCTTGTGTTCGATACGGTAGACTTGCCACGGGGGAGGGGGATCAGTCTGGTCGGCGTTCTCCTGGACAGGCTTGACAGCGTCTTGGAGGTGCTTGAAGACAACCGCCTTGCCCTGCCAGCTAATCTCAGGGGTGGCATCAGAGCTCATGACGAGGGTCGTGTCTCCGTGGCGGCCCTCGAGCAGTTTATGGCCCTTCTTGGGGTGCTTTCCCTTCCCCTTGGTGACCAGGAGCTTGTAGTCGCCCAGCGTCTTGGAGTTGCCCTTGAAGCTGACGTCTCCGTCAAAGCCAAACTCGTCACCCTCACCCTCAGCCTCGAGCTCGCCCTCTCCGTCCTGGGCGATGTAGTAGAATAGCATGGTCTTGGTGTTCTTGGGAGCATCGGCCCTCAACTCGCCCTTGATCCTGGCAGCCCAGCTGCCTCCGTGGTTGCCACCGGGGATCTTGACAAACGTTGTGGTGAGATCAATCTTGTTGCCCTCATCATGAATAGACTGCACGCCTCCAATGCGAGCATCATACTCATCCCACCCGTAGCCATGAATATCCTCCCCTTGCTCACAGGTATACCGGAAACCTACCACCAAAAATTAGTCATGAAACTCCCACGACGGCCCGCTCCCGCATACCGTTCTGAATGTCCCTAAAGTCGTCAACCTTCCCCCACATGAGGCCCGTCCACAGCGCATCTGGCGTCCTGGGTCGCACGCCAAAGTAGAGGTTGGACTTGTACGGGCCCCAGAAGAGGCTCTGGTTGTTTTGGCGGCCAATCTCTGTGGTGAGCACCGAGGAGGCCTCATCGGTGGCTGAGGCGCCCAGCACGAGTGCCGCCGCCGACACCCATTGGGCTATTCTCACCATGATTGATGGTGAAACTCTTATTTCTCAAGTATCAGAGGTTCAATATTGGGCAGAAAACCAATGTAAATGACGCTAAAAGAAATTGTGCTGCGGCATCCGGTGCGCTTGACGTGAGAGCCTCTAGAGAACACGTTGAAGCTGGGGTTTGATATGACGACGCAAGGCTGAAGGTCGGTCTTGGCGGTGGAGAGCTCTGACCAATGAATGATAGTCACCAGCCACCGCCACTGTTTAACCAGCCCCATCTGTGACTCCGCTCTTGACGGTTTCTTCTCAGCCTCCCCCAGATTGATGCCTTTAACTTTGCACTCTTCACCTTGACGACCCTATCCTCACAACATTCACACCTGAACCTCGTTAATCCAAGTAAACTCACCACGAATACACCATGGGCGACCCCCGACGAAGCCGTCGGCCAGACAGCCGCCAGATGTGGGACGAATCCGACCGTCGTGACAGGCGTGGAGGCCCACGCGATCGAGACAGGGACAACGACCGCGACCGGAGAGGATACAGATCTAGATCGCGGGAGAGGCGCGGATACAGGGACCGCTCGAAGTCTCCAGACAGAAGGCATAGAGATCGCGACGGCGATAGGAACCGACCCAGGGAGAGGGGTTCACGATATCATGATGATAGAAGGGATCGACGGAGAGATGATGATGATGGACCTCGGTATCGTCGTGATGATGACGGAGATCGACGAGGTATGCAACTCCCCTCTTCTCACCAACGCTTTCCACTAACATACCAAGTCAAATCCCGTCGCTCCGCATCTCCAAGCACCCGCAGCCCCTCCCACGACACAACATCCCTCCCAACCCGCACCCGCCCCGACAACAACATCAAGCGCGAACCAAACCCCAACATGTCCTTCAACGTCTCCAAAAAGTCCCCTCCGCGCCGCGACGACGCCCCCGAGGGAGACGAGATGGACGCCGAGGACGACGACATGGCGGCCATGCAGGCCATGATGGGCTTTGGAGGGTTCGGAACGACAAAGAACAAAAAGGTGGCGGGCAACAATGTTGGAGGTGTGAGCAAGGAGAAGAAGTCCGAGTATCGGCAGTACATGAACCGGCAGGGTGGATTCAACCGGCCGCTGAGTCCTTCGCGATGAGGAAAGGAAAAAAAGGATGGTTTTTTGGGGGTCATTATGAATTTTTACGATATCCGTTGTGACGTGTTGAGCGTACGAGACTGCATCCTCAGATTGGCGTTGGGAGGACATGGCAATAATTCAAGCATAAATGCCCATGTTGAAAATAAGACATTGCTTTGTAGACAAGCCTTCAGTGACACAATGAGTACCATCTCAATCTCAAGATGGCGAGTATACCCAAGACATTCTTTTCATCAAAAACGTCTCCATAAGAAGCCATCAGTCTCAACATCACGAGCAGACACAAGACATCACATCATGACTTTAAAGCTTCCAACCTGTCTTGAAACAACTCTTCCGCTGTATGTACTAGTGTAGACATTACGTATAGCGCGTGCAATACATACCATCGCGGTCCTTCCCCTCCTGAGAAACAGGTCCCAACACCGTGATATGCATCTCGATTCAAGTAGCTCCCTTCTCGTCCTCTCCTTTCCCGTGTCATGCCTTTTCCACTTCCTCAGCCGCCGCTACTGGGGCTTGGGCTTCGCTGGCCGTCGCCGCTGTAGGTGTCGGCACGTCGTCCTCGACGGGTACTTGTTCCGGCTTGGCCTCCTCTTTAACCTCCTCCTTGGCTTCTGCCTTTGGTTCCTCCTTGATTTCCTCCTTTGGTTCTTCCTTTGGTGGTTCCTCTTTGGACTCTTCCTTGGGATCTTCCTTGAGATCGTCCGTGTGACTTGCATTCATCTTCTCTCTCCGTCTCCTTCTTAACCTCCTCTCTTCCTCAGCTGTTTGCCTTCTCGCCTTTCGAAGACTCTCTCTCCTCTCAGGGTCGTTCTCGTCTGCCCCGTCTCCACCACGCATGCCTTGGAGCAGAGCCGCAGCTCGGTCCGCAACATCATCTCCACCCTCACGAGGTGATGATACGCCAGGGCTGAGCGTAGATCCATCCTCGTCGATAGCAGGCTCCTTGTTCTTCAGAGAAGTCTCCGCCTCGGGTATCTCGTTGAGATCCGGTATCTTCTGCCCTGATGCGACCCGAACTTGGTGCCTGTCCTTGAGTCGTGCTCGCCGTCTTCGGTCTCTCTGATCCCGAGTCTGGGGCGCGGCTGCACGCAACTTTTCCAGCAGCGAGTCCATGGCGCCCGTGTTGGACGGTGATGTTGGGCCGCCCTCGGTGCCCGTATTGTTGATCTTGAGTTGAGCGTGCTTCCGCTTCATCGAAGCCTCGTTGCGCTTCCTCGTCTCCTCCATCTGGATGTTCTTCTCTCGTGACTTCTTCCATTCGCCCACGAACAATGCCAGCTTGGCAAAGAAGTCTCTCCGTGCACCATCATCGGCAGGGTCTTCGCCGTAGAACACCATGATGTCCTTGTATGTCTTCATCATCTCCTCCAGGTACAGCTCCATCTGCTCAGCCTTCCTCCGGGCATCCTTCATGATTCGCTGGACAACTTGGCTGACTCGGTCCTCGGGGTGGAACTTCTTGGGGTCGCTCAGGTTGCCGCTGTCCAGTGACATCTGGATGTTTCGAATGTTGTCAATGTACTTCTTGCAATCCGTCTGAAGCTGCTCGATGTTGATCTTCTGCACTGTCATGACACCGTTGATATCGTCGGCGAAGCCCTCCCACTCGGGATACTGGTTTCGCACAATGCGCTCCACCAGATCGGCCAGTGTCGACTGATTCTTATCATCCTTGACCATACCCAGTCTGGCCAGGGAGCTCAGCTTGAAACCGCGGGCCTGCTTGTTGGCGTCGTTCATGTAGTTACCGATATCCAAAATGAGACCGAGAACGTTCATGAGAGAAACGGAATCACGGAGGGACTCTGAAACCGTGACAACTTGTCTGACCTTCTCGTTGATCTCGTCGTACTCTTGCTCAAAGCTTCTAGTAAGAGCAAGAGCCCTCATTCGACTCTTCCAGTAATGATGTAGCTCGAATGCAGTGTAAAGGTACAGCTGATCTTGGCGTGTGAGCTCTGCAGGATCTTGTTCGCGGGTCTGGCTCTTGGCTTCGGGGCCTGTCCAGTCCTTGCTGTATGGCGCCATTTGCTTGGATGTGTTGTCGGGGATGTTGCACAAGTCGTCCTTTTGCAAAAAGTCCATGACGACAGGGTTGTCTAGAATCTCCGTGTCGCAGTGAATGATCATCTGTACAACCTTTTCTACAGAATGCTGAGAAAACTTGGCAAAGGCAATTTCTACATCTTGTCAGTATTCGGATCACCGGTATATGCGTAAGAGACTCACCATAAGCCTTTCGAAGATCAGAAGAAATGATTTGCTTCTTATCATCCTTCTTAGAGCCGCTTCCAACGCCAATCTTCTTGATCTCCTTGGCCAAGAACAACTTTTCAACCTCGTCCAGAATGCCCTTCTTGCTGAGCTCCTGGTACTTCTCCTCTCGGGCCTCAGCAGAGGGAGTGTGGGCTGCCCAGTGACTGGTCTCAGGGGCGTCGACCTTGTCCCAATGCAGAGCCTTGAGCTTCTTCTTGGGACGAACGACGGGCAGACCAATGCCTGGAGCGGGCGCAAATGCGGGCTGCCTCGACAAGAAGTGTCCAGACATGGCACCACCAGGCATCGGGGGAGGCGGAGGTGGCGGCATACCTGGGGCGCCAGGCATTGGGGGAGGAGGAGGGGGCGGAGGAGGTCCAGCGGCCGATGCTGGTGATAGCATGCCCGGCAGTGGTGGAGGGGGAGGTGGCGGCGGCGGAGGAGGAGCTCCCGGCATCTGACCTGGCATGGGCGGAGGCGGAGGAGGTGGTGGAGGTGGTGGTGCTCCGGGTATTTGGCCGGGCATGGGTGGAGGAGGCGGCGGTGGAGGCGGAGGGGGGCCGGCACCCGTAACTTCGATCTTCGGAGCATCACCCTCGGCAGGAGGTGTAATAGGCGATGAGGTCTCCATGCTTGGGTGAGAGGGGCCAGTAGCAGTGTTGTCATCCTCAGAATCGCTGGCATCGTACTTCTTGACCTTGGAGCCAATCTCACCAAGGAGACCAGCTTGTTGCTTGGGGTCAATGGTCGGCCGCTTCATCTCAATGATTCTAGGCTTCTCGAAGACAACACCGTCCTCGTCCTCGGTCTCATCACCCTCATCAATCACCTCGCCATCCGATCTCCTAATAGGCTTGCGAGGGATCTTGGTGTTACGGCGAATGCTACCCAAAACACTGTTGGTAAAGTCCCTAGGTGGCGTTCCACCGCCAGGGGGCGTCGAAGGTCTGCCGTCCATCTCTTCACGGAGGGCTCGAAGTCGGTCTGAAGGCCCAACAGCGTCTCCCCAGACACGGCCTTCAAGCTTGTACTGCGTCTTCTGACGCTCAATCTGCATCTGAAGCCGCTCCATGAGGCGATCACGGTCCAGAATGCCTTGCATGCGAGAAACGTCGACCTCACTAGTTGCTCCAGTCGCACCAGTCGCAGATTTGGCGCTGGCAGTGGGCTTGACCGACTTGGAAGCAGCGATATCCTGGGCGTCTCGAAGCATGAGATATAATTCTCTCGTTTCTAACTCGTACCGCTGGGCTTCCTTGGCTCGCATAGTTTGCATGCTATCCATTTCAGCCTTGAGTCCGTCCGCCTGTCGCTTTTGAGCATCAATAAATCGAGACTGCTCCTCCAACTGCCGTTGTAGCTTGGCAACAAGTCCATCGGCTCCCAACTCGAGTCTGGCCTTCATCTCATCGCGCTCGGCCATAGCCGCCTCAGCGATCTGCCGCGATTCAAGAGATTCATCCTGTGCTTGTCTGGCCTCCGAGTCTGTATGCAGCTTGTCGAGCAGACTCTGGACAGTAAAGTTCAGACTCTGCTTCAGGTCCATGTTCGGCAACCGCCGGTCCATGGCAACGTAGCTCAGCATGGAATCAACCAGCTGGAACATGCGTAGACGCTCTTCGCCATCATTAGAGCGAATGAGAAGCAGATGCTGAAGAGCCGAGACGAAGTAATCTTGCGTCTTGGTGCCGTAGAGACGCTGCTGAATGGCATCGGCGATCTGAACGGGATCTGTCAGATCCTTGACCTCGGCCTCGACATTGTCCTTGATGCTGCTGTTCTCTCGCTCGAGCATATCCTCATAGTCAATGGCTTCGTTTGTCCGGAAGCGCTCGATCTGCTTGTCCAGGAGGTCATATTGGAAGCCCTCCATCTTGGTCAAGATGCGCTTGATACCACATGCTGTAAACTGAGCCCGGATATGGATCCTCAACTCCAAGTCCTTCTCCGGAGAGTCGATAATCATGTTGACGAGCATAAGAGTCGCAACGGCATATTCCATGAGCAGGTTCTCCATGCCAATACCGCCAGTCCTCAGTTCTTCGCTCGCGCCGACCAAGCTACCCATTTTGCCGCGGCCATCGATAGTAACCTCCACCAAGCGCATCCAGGCGTCGAACCGACCATTTTCTCCAGACTGTGACTTGACTTCGTCCAGGGCCTGAATGACCTTGAGGTGGCCTTCGGCATTCTCTCCCCAGGTACACAGGAAAGTGATGATTTCGCTGACCAGTTTTCGTGTGGTGAGACGAGGAGAAATGAGCGAGGTGGCGAGGGCGACTATGACTTTCTGGTGAATCAAGGCATCGTCGGCTCCAAACTTGTTGTTCATGAGCGCCTTGACACACTTGATAATATCGTACTCGCGGTCCAGGTTCTTGTCGATCCGGTTATTGTCCTGGGCAGGCCCCGTTGCTGTCTTGCGGTTGATCTTAAGCAGCAAGGTCATCAGGGCGACCTGTCCCTGGCATTCGACAAATCTCTTAACCCAGCCGATCTGTTGGGTTCGCAGGTTGACCTCCAGACTGCCCATGCCCTTGGTGTCGAGTCGATCCTCCATAACACGCCGGACGTACCATTCGGGTGTTCCCTCCTCATCCGAGTAGGTGGTGATATCGGGAGCCGCATACTGGTTCGGCCGCGCTGTCTGTCGGCGCTTCTGCTCGCCCTGCCACTCGGTGAGTCGATCTTGATAGAGAAGTGTCCACTTCTTCTGAGCTGGATATGCCATCATCTGCCTCCTGGCCTGCTCGGGCAGGTTGTGCCATCCTCGCTTCTGCATCAGCTGAAGGAACATCTGCTCTACCACGTTATCATCATCTGGCTTCGGAAAGTAGAATTGGCCGCCTTGTGATTCCCCGACGGGACTGGCAGCAGGACCTGGGGATGGGAATTTGGTGATTCGGTGCGAGTCGCGGTTCGAGTAGTGTGAGGCGGCATAGGAGCTCTGAGAGGACGCACTAGGCATTGCTGGATTTGGTGAGCGCGATATCCTGACATCATGATGGTCTGCAGTACCTGAGAAGACGCTGAGGTTGTCGGCCGAGCCCCGGGCTGTGGAAGACATGTACGAATCATAACGGGGGGTATGCGGTTGGTTAATAGAGCTGGCTGAACTTCCCCTCGGGGAGGACCCCATTGTTGATATTGGGCTTGCCCCCCCTTGGAAGCCATAGTAACGTTGTTGTTGTAGCCTGAAGGAGGCTGCTGCTGGCGCCCAGGGGAGTACGCACCAGACTGACTCGTCTGGTCCCAGCTGGGATATTGGTGAAAGTCCATGCCGTTCTTGTTTAGGTGGTGTGGAAGAGGCTCGCGGCGCACCGGCATCTGCTCGCCTTTGGGTAGGTATTCGACGGGTATCGGAGAACGCGAGCCGTTGGGCACGCTGTCGTAGGGGATAGAGGTTATCACACCGGCCATCTGGTTGATGCCTCCATCGGGGGAGCCGGGGCGATCAATCGAGACGGCCGACGACTCCCGTCTGTGCCTCGATGACCGGAAGCTGGCGGCGTCGTCTGAGGGGTATCTGGACTCTTCCGTGTAGCGCTTGTCCTTGTGCTTACTCCGGGAGAAGATGGACCGTCCGCCAGAGGACTGCCTCGACTTGTCGGCGGACGACATGGCGGTGGACCGGTCGTAACCGCGGCGGAGGTGGAAGCGGAGTCTTTACTCGCGATCGTGTTGTTGCCGGTCGATGACGGTGTCGATATCGCAACGGTAGAGGAAGGGGAATCTGAGAAACGGCGGCGACTGAAAGCAACGAAATTCGAGCGCGGCGACGACTACCAGTTGAAACACGTGAACAAGGCGATGTGCTGGCCCAGGGCCGCTCGCTTCATGGGGGGCACGACGTCGCAGTCCGCGGGGACGCAACAATCAAGCAACTTAAGTAACGGGCGATGGGAGGTCCGAGTTTTGGTTTTGAGGGGAGGGGTTGAACCTCGAAATCGAATCGGCGTTGAGTGGAGGGCTTGGTGGTTTTTGAAACCCCGATCGGTCGCGGCAGTGTGGGATGTCGAGTCGGATTCGCCGTGGGCTGCGGGAGGATTGAGAGGGATAGGGAGGGCGAGACAATGCGGCTCCCGGGCTGAAGCGGTGTTGTCTCAACGAGACGAGTCGAGTCGAGTAGGTGGTGCTGCAACGAAGCTGCCGGGTCGTAGGCCAAGTCGGGTGCGTGCAATGCAATAAGGAGCGGATGCCGCACGTAGCACGTAAGAACTGGAGAGGTAAAAGGACTGGGATGGTTCGGTGTGGTCTTTGTGGTTTGGTTTGTTCGTCTATGATCAGGGATCTGCTGGCTCTGGCTCTCAAGTCGAGGCCAGGGTCACGGCCAAGATTAATGCGGATTGGCTTATGGGTTTATGGGGATGATGGGACCGAATATTGGCTAGCCGCCGCTTGGAGCGCTGAAGGCGGTCGCTGACTGGGCGCTGAAGAAGGGGGGGCCTCTACAGGGAGTGCCGGTGGCTTCTCTCATTGGGACCAGGGCCATCTATCAGGGGAAGTGGACACTGGATATGAGGACGCGCCGCCCGACGTCTACCTGGCGAAAGAATTCACTCTTGAGAGAACCGGATTGCTGGGATCGACGGTTTCTAGGGTTGCAGTCCAAGGTTTGACAGATATTTGTGGCGCAAACAGGGCCGTTTTCTCTGGCATTTCAGTTGCAAGATGGCAGTTTGCGGGTGAAAGGCGAGCTACGGGACCCATTTACAACCTAACCCCTGGACGAGTTGGAGGCCCAAAGAACGCCCAAGAACCCCTCAGCAGGACCGACTTGTGCAAAAAAGGACACCACCACTTTTGTCTTGTGCCAGGTCAACTCCAAGGATCGTGTCGCGTGGCTTCCCATCGCTGACGGTGGTCATGGTGAGCCGTGTTCAAGTGGAGTCTGACGGATGGATTGGATGCAAGTTGGCTTAGACAAGCAAGCAAGACTCGGCTCGGGGACCAAAACCTCCACAGCTGTCCCGGCTCACGGTATCTTATTTGTGCTCGGGTTCGAGAAGAGATGCAGAGTAACTACGCTAGAGTTCTCCTGAGAGCGTTCATGTAATCCAATCCATGGTTGGCTATTTTGGGCAGCTGGTCAAGGCTGGGCAGCCTGCTGTTGTGCAACGCACCTCTTATTTGCTGATGCAGCCATTCACTCATAATCAAATCCATGCGATACAGACAGTTACTGAATTGGATACAAAATTCTCCTCCCTCGCTACAAAAGACAAGTTTCCCGGTCCTCCCGCTCTCCATCCTTTAGCGAGGTCGGTTGTCTTAAACCCTCCATTCCAGTCTCCCAGAATAACACATCCATCCATCCATCACATCCTCCCCCCAGACGTTTCTAGACGGCCCGCTTTCTCATGGTCCCCTTGTAGATTTAGACTGCCGGAGGCGGCTCCCCCCTTTAGCGGGTGCGTCGGCGTCGTCACGGCCTGTGGCTTGTGCATGATGAACAACCCGACCCCGACGCCACGTCTTCGCTGTAGTAGCCTCGTCCAACCCGACCTGACCTCAGTCCGGCCGCGTTCGGCTTCTACTTTGTATGCCAAATTCCCCCCGTTGGAGCGGCATCGTGGCCCTTTCTCCAACCTAGGTTCCCTCTGCTTGCATCTCGAGCGCCGTGATTGTTTGCGGCGACGCAATTCTTACACCGTCGCGCTGTCTTTGGTAGAGCCACGCGAGCAGACGCAACCATGGGCGCCAGCACGTCCGTGATCAAGGTGCGCCTCATCATGACCATGACACTCGGTCGCTAACGCAAACAGACGCTCGCCGTTCCCGCTGTCGTCTCGCTTATCCTATTCCTTCTTTCCACATACGTCTTGATTCCCCTCTGGCGCCGCTACGCCCGCTACAGTCAATACCTCCCCCTCGACTCCCTCTCGTCGCAGACCTTGTCCCTGCGCGATCGCATAACATCCCGCATCTCTGCCTGGCGCTCGAATCGCAATGCTCCATTTGCGTCCGATACTGGCTCCGAGGATGGCTTAGATGACGAGGACGGAGAGGAACTTGGCCACGTCGACGATGCTACCTGGCGTCAGATGGAGGCCGACACTCGCGCGGCACGGCCGGATAATACCAGACGATTGAGCAGAGAGTGAGTATTTTGATCGCATGCGTGGAATCACCATGCGAAGACATTCCATTGGGTTCAATGGCTCCATTTTGCATGTTTTGTTTGCGCTGTTGCTGACTGGAAACTTGTCATAGCCTCGAAGAAGGGTTCAGAGACGATAGCGATGAAGAGTCAGACCGGCTTGCTAGGAATAATGTTAGGTCTTGACGCTAGAGCATGATTCAAAACAACTATTCAAAGTACTCTTTCAGTCATGAATGACGGAGCCATCTAATGCTACACCATCAGAAAACCGATCCAACCGGCGATCATGAAATTAACGCTGAATTTTCCTCTACCTAACGCCCTATCATCATAACTTGTTATGCGACGCATGCTTCTCACTTGATACACATTCCGCTGTAATCATATCGCTGGGAAGCCAAAGCCCCAAATGCAACCACTTCCTCCAAACAACTCCTCCAGCTTAGAAGCTGGTGGCCCTTTTGGATCTTCTGGGCATGGGTTCGTCGTAGTCGACGGCCTTTTCCCCTCCTTTGCTCTTGTCTCCTTTTGAAGTCTGCTCTGCTTCCCCAACTTCGTCCAAGTCCTCGACCATCTTTTCTTTTACTTTTCCCTTGTCTCTTTTTTTGAACTTGATCCTTCTCACGACATCTTCCGGTTCTTTAACTGACCCCATCTCCTCCAGAGTTCTCCTTTCTCTCGCACTCTTTTCAAGCGCTTCAAGGTCTGGTAGTGTGGGGCTGCTTCGGCGGGGAGTTGATTGCTCGCTCTCCTTAAGCAATCCTGTTTGGTTGTGTCCAGGTTGGCTGTCCCCGGGTAAGTTGTTCGAAACGACGCCAGTTCGACGCGGGTGGTCTGGGATCTGGCTATCCTGGGCCTGGCTATCCTGTTCCTGGGTTCCTCGTGACTGGACTTCTTGAGGTCGGTCATCGCAGGGTTGATCGTCTTGACGCGGTTGTTTCTTAGTCCCGCCTCCTTGAGTTTGGCTGTTCCTTGAGGAAGTCCGGGTGCGGTGTTCCTGCGATCGTCTCGACTCTAGGAGCCATTGGTTGTAAAAGTCTCTGGCTCTGCTGTGTTCATGGGCCAGAAATGCCTTGTCGAGATTCTCCTCCTCCTTTCTCTGGCGTTTTTGGAAATACTTCATGCTGGCCTTGTGGAACGGCCTCTTCAAGAATGAAGACGACACGCTCCTCTCCAAGTGGCGTAGTCTTCTTTTTCTGTATTTTCCGATCCGCTGACAGATGGAATAGCCTTCGTCTGATAAGCAGAATTCGCAGAATTCTCTCAGGACAGGCGAGTTTTTAACAGTATTGATACGAATAGGACTGAAAGGTGTAGCGAGTGTTCTTTGTGGAATGCACGTATGTCCACACCTGTGTCGTAGGGGGATGCAATCGCCCCATGGGCAACACCGTCTTGGCTGCGTCTCTCCTGGCTGCGTCCCTTCATGCTTTAGAGCTTGCATGTAACGATTGAGGCATCGGTGACCAAATGCGTGGCCACAGGGGAGGTAGGCCTTGACCTCCATGCCCTCACCAAAGTCCTCAGCCTCTGTGTCCGGAGGAACCTTGATGTACAGTTTCCCGCAGAAAGCACAGCTATCGGACATAACCGCTGGAAAGCGTAGCTTTGGCGATCGGTTGTCCGGCTTGGCTTGTTCTCGTGGAGGCCGTCTTTCCTCAGATCGATGTTCGCCTTGTCTTGGTGAGGGCTGTATTTCCTCAGGCCTGGGCTCGCCTCTTTCTGGTGTAGACTGACTGTGCTGAGACCGGGGCTGCCCTCGTTCTTCGCCAATGGATGGCAACTCACTTGGAGGTATCGGGGACCCCAAGGTGGGACGCTCGGTGACGAAGCGGATACGTGGATCGACGGGAGTGTTCTCAGAAGAAGGCTAATCTTCTGGAATCTCATCTATTGAAAGTTCATCCGCTGGGGGCTCTTCTGCCGGAATTGCATCTTCTGGCGGTTCGTCTGGCGGTTCATTGTTCTCCAGCACATCGAGCTGTGAACGCAGTACGACGGGGGTGATTTCGCCTGTGTGGGTAGACTGCACTTCCTCCAGATCTGAAGGCGTTGGAGACGTCCCCGTCTCAGATTCGCCGACGTTGACCATTTGGTTAAAGAATTCAGCCTGCGAGACGGCAGGTTCTAAGTTTGCTTCCACAGCCATGGTTTTCTTGCGAGAAAAGAGTTTCATCATGACGGAGGGTCGCCGTTCCTCGTCAGCGACCTGCGGACCTGCCCTGTTAGGTTGCTTGCTGCAGGTGCAACCCATGATGACCTCGACAGTGACAAAGTGACGCAAACAAAGACAGCGAAAGACTGGAATTAATAATGTTGGTAGTATATCCTTTAATAAACCCTGCTCTTGATAAGTCTTGCCATCATTAAGAGGCCACAGCCCCAGTCCTGCAGATGCCCGCATCTTCTTCTCTATCTGTCTACATACTCTAAGCTTTCTCCCCATTAACCTTCTGCGCCCACCTCGGCACAATCTTTTCCTCTGGGAACCTCTTTGCAAACATGCCGAGCGCCTTGATGGTGAAGCTAAACTTGTAGTTGGGGTACGAGATCATGCACGACTTGTTAAACACACCCTCGATCGCCTCCTGCAGCCACTCCCCGTTGGGCTGCTGCCGGTCCATGATGAACTGGATTCCCTTCTTCAGGGGCTCCACATCGGGGTACTCTGCCTCGAAGAGGCCGATCAGGGCCCATGCGGTTTGTACGACGAGGGAACCTGAGGGGTGCTCGTGGTACTCCATGGTTTCACAGGCCTGCGTGTGTTAGTATATACGTGCAACTGACTCAGGGGGGGGGGTTACCTTATAGCTTTCTGACCACCCGCCGTCGGGTCTCTGCTTGGAGAGGAGAAAATCACATCCACGCTTTGCGTTGATCCCTGTGGCATATGTTTGTCCAACATGTGCCATGCTTTCAAGCGCAAACATGGAGGCGTAGGTGAAGCAGATGCCCCAACTTCCATACCAGCTGCCGTCAGGTCGCTGGTTGGTCTTGATCCACTCGGTTGCCTCTCGGATGACCTTGTTGATCTCATCGGTTCGGTAATCGGGCCAGTGCTCCTGGAACAGCGACAGGGCTGTCACGCAGGCTGTCGTGCACTCGGGGTAGTCATATTCGATCATGATTCTACCAAACACCTCGGCGGCGTTGAGCATCTCCATCCACTCCCCTCCTCTGCGCCTCTCGTATGACGACATGGCGCCCGTGTCTTGGTTCTGATACAGCAGCAGGGTGTCCACAGCGTCAAAGATGCGCTGGTCTTCAAGGACCTGGGGGAAGCCTTCTGTCTTTTGGAGCAGAATGATGGCCTTGAGAGCTTCCGAGATACAGTCGCTAACACCGTAGCCTTGGTCTCTGTTGCTAAATGGCCAGCCACCCTTGCGAGGCTGTCGGTAGCATATGTCTTGATCCACGCAGTTCTCCCGAATCTGCTGGCGCTCTAGATAATGAAGCGATTTCAGCAACATGGGCCTCCACCTCTCGTCATTATGAAGACCAGCTTCAAAGATGGCCTGGATCGTAAAGGCCGTATCCCAACATTGCACACCGTTGGTGCCGTTGGCGAGCATTCCTTCGTCCTTGACCCACAAGAACTCCTCGAGGCGCTCGACATGCCTCTTTACACTATACGCACCGGGACCATCGCGGACATAGCACATGACGGTATTCATGGCAGCGTTGACGGGAGCTAGGTCGGCATAATCCGTATTAGCATCCTCCATGTCAACCTGCTTGCTGACCCAAGCCTCCGCCTTGTCTTTGATGTAGTTGGGTCGGAGATATGGTTGCCAGATGTTGGCCAAGAACCAGTTGGCCGTGTTGAGCAGCCATGACTTTGGGTGGTAGTTGTCGACGGCAGTGATACTGTTTCGGTGCTTGGCCCAGTTGATGCTGGCATAATTCTCAGGGAACAGCTCCTGCTTCAACCCTCGAATCACATCGGTCTCTTCACAGCTCCACCTCCTGGAGTAGAGGTAACCCATGGGCAGAAACACCATGCGGATATGAATCCACCACCGCCATGGGGCAAACGGCACCCAGTCGGGGAGAAGCCAAAGCTCGGGAGGCACAGGGTTGACAATGTCCCAGTCCACCACGCCCAACACGGCGAGCCAGAATTTGGCCCAGTGTGGCGCATACAGGGTGCCTCCCAACTTGTGAAGTGTGCCCCTTGCCTTCACCATCATGGGGTCCTCAGGGTCCACGCCAATCAGTCGAAGAACCGTATAGTTCAGCGCCGTGCCAAACACGGTGCTTTCACCCTCAATATGTAAACCCCAACCGCCATCTTCGGGGTGTGCTCGTGCTGACAGGTAGTTCTTGATCTCGGTCGCATGCGCAGAGGGAATCGGCGTCTTGGTCACGTACCAAGCGATGACGATGCCGGGGAGGAGGAACATGGGACCGCCATACTCGCAACCCCAGTGACCGCTGGGAAGCTGAAGCTTTTCGAAGAACTCGAGGCCATTCGTCGCGGCGGCCAATGGGCTATCGGGCTTTGGCAACTCGGGGAGATCCTGCAGGAGGTCAGCATCAGCATCGACAGGGGAACCACGCTAGATCAAACTCAGGGGCGCACGTACCAGAGGTAGATTCAAGTACCACTTCTCAGCATAGCTCTGCGGCCACTCCTTTGCGGCTTCGTCGTCGGCCAGGTAGTGCCAGGTGTGGTTGCTGTCGTCGTCCTTGATCCTCCATCTCGTCTTGTCGGTCTTGGCCGCGATGCGCGGCTGCTTGGGGAATGCCTGGCCCTGTTTCACTTCCGGCTCCGAGTCGGCGGCGCGCTTACGCGACTTGACCTTGACGGCCGTGACGTCACTTCCAGTCACAATGGCCATCTTGAAGAGTGACAGGTGCGAACTTTAGGTCTGGCGATGCTCTCGAGGAGCAATTGAAGAGGCGGTGGAGGAGCATTAAATGAATTGGCCGGAGCATGTGCTTTTTCTCCTGTCGCTCTCGAGACGGAACCGGAGTCGCTGCAAACGTGCGCCCGCGGGACCCGGGTCCGGTACCTGCCGAGGACCCCAGATTTTTAGCGGTCAAGGCCCTGAAGCTGCTGCTGTTGAGCGCTAATTGTCCCCACTGACCTCTCAACGGCGTTCACTAGACCGCTGCACGTGGAAGTGAAACATCGCGTCTTTCATCTTCAAATTGCGGCTCTGCCTTTAACATTGTGAACGGCTTCATCACCATGGGCTTCTTGCTATGAGCGCAGTGTCAAGCGACAATGGACTTTTCAAGGCTCACCGCTCATCAATCTGCTACACCACAACTAACACACCACATCCAAGCCGACGAGGCCCAACGACTGACAGCAGCAGCAAACGATCACGACAATGCCGATACGAATACGACGGCGGGCGGACCTAACGTTGGGATTGTCGTGGCCCGCATCGAAAACATCCTGTCGCAAATCATTGACTCCGTCTCCGCCTGCCAAGAGCTGTCAATCGCTTTCACGCCGCGGAGGCCGGCGCGGAGCCGTGGTCAGCCTGACGAGGTCCGCTTCCCCGGCCGAAATCAGCAAGAGGCCGTCAAGTTTGGTAGGATGGCTTGCTATTTGTGACACTTCTGCTGAGACACTGTAGCACGCATCCTTCTTATTCTTCAGTTGTCACATGACGCTCTAGTGTCTGGGACAATTCTGACGAAGCGGTTCGTGGAACCCTTGTGCATGTCGTGGCGGTGGGCTGATAGCCTTGTTTTGAAGGCACATCTTTTACCAACATCAGGATCTGTTTGAGAGGCAGACCCAAGTTGATGACCTTGTGGACGACATTGCCTTTACTCTAGGCATTGGCCGCGCTGATTTGAACATTGTTCGTGCCGAGACATGGACGCTTGTTGTTTGATACTGATCCTGGCAGGTTGCAGCTTCGAAGGGTGTCTTGGCCGGTCCATTGACCATTCACCTTACCGATGGCACATCTCTGGATCCCTGTTCTGGCGACCTGGTAAGCATTGATGAGGTTTCAGTCATTGCTTAGTCCTTGACTGGTCCAGGGAGTTGCCATCCCGGCCATCCAGTCAGTCTCTGCAGTCCACCTCCACCATGTCAAGTGGTTTCTAGTCGTGGAAAAGGATGTAAGTGATACAAGGCCTGATTGGCGGGAAGACTAATAACTCAGGCCATCTTCCGATCATTGTGCTCGTCTCAATTCTGGAGAAACTCATTATTTGGCCCTGGTGTGCTCGTCACCGTAAGGCATACCTGGTCTCGTTTGTTAAGGCATCAACTCACGCATGATAGGCCAAAGGATACCCTGATCTGACCACCCGTTCATTCTTGAACTATATCAGTACGCGCCATCCTCAATTGCCAATACTGGCATTAGTAGATTACGACCCAGATGGTGTCCGAATTTTGAGATGCTACCGCCACGGATCCGATAGACTGAGCCACGAAGTTGACCTCGATACGCAAGCAATTCAGTGGCTGGGTATCAAATCCGACCAGTTGATTCAAGAGTGCGCCGACGCCAATTCTATAGACCCGCGTCTTTTCTACCAGAGTAGCCAGCCTACACAAGTGCCCATCACGTCTACCGCATGCCGCGAGCCCATATCGTATCTGGGTCTGAGGGAGCGAGGGGTGGCAGTTTCGGCTCTCAAAAAGCTAGGAAGCTTTTCGTCGAGTGACACTGAAACACTCGATGTGAGGCGAGAGCTCCAGGTCATGATCGCCCTTGGAGTCAAAGCTGAGATCGAGTGGCTTGATGAGTCTGGGGATCTATGTCAATGGCTGGACAACGAGATAGGCACTGCTCTGTCTTTGAGCCCTACCCTCTGATAATGGCACTCGGAGTATCACGAGAACAGGATCCAAACATCACTGGAGCTATGAGGCATTCACTTGGACGGGCATAATGGTTTAAGCGATCAGCTAAAGCATTCTTCATTCATATAACATCATTATCATCAACTATCATCAACTCCCATCAACCCCTTTGCCTCAAGCATTTACCGGCGTAATCTTGGCAACCTCCTTCAAGTCCCTGCTGCTGAAGCCGACGCTCAGGGTGAATTCTCCGCTGGGAATAAGCCACTCCTGCGAAATGATATCCCAGTAGCTGATATCCCGACGCATCAACTCAAATCCGACAGTCTGGCTCTGGCCGGGTGCCAGCCAGACCTTTTCGAAGCCTCTCAGCTGCTTAGGAGGAGTACCCTCGGGGGTGCTCTCGGGGAAGGTGACGTAGAGCTGGGGAATCGTTGCGCCGTTCAGGCTTCCGGTGTTGGTCACGGCAACGGACACGTTATACACGCCCTCCCAGAGAGCTGGGTTTCCACCGGGCTGGACGGGCTGGGCCTCGGGCTTGGAGGTGATGCCGTCAACCAGAGGCTCTGCCTGGATGTTGGACAGCTCAAATGTTGAGTACGACAATCCAAAGCCGAACTCGTAGCGAACAGAGATGTTATGGGCGTCGAAGTAACGGTAATCAATCTCGAGCTTCTCATCGAACCAAGACTGCCAGTCATATTGGCCAGACGTGTTCACACCGGTGGTGGGTGGGGCGTTGTAGTCACTGCCATTGTAGGCAATCGTATAAGGAAGTCTGCCAGAGGGGTTGACGTCTCCGTACAGCACATCGACGATCGAGTTGCCGGATTCCTGTCCCGGGTAGTGAGCTGCCAGGATGGCTGTGACGTTGGGGTGGTCAGCCCAGGGGAGGGTGTTGATGCCCGAAGAATGGGTCACGACGATGGTGTTATTGCACGACTTGGCGACGGACTCGACGACCTCGTTGCCCTGCCAGTCAGAGTCGAGATGCTCGCGGTCAACACCCTCCTCAGCCCAGGTCTTGAGGAAGACGAGGCAAACTTCAGGTGGCGTCGGGATCCAGAGGTCAGTGACGTTGGAGTTGATGATCAGAGTGTTATTCAGCCACTGCTGGACAATGGAACCGTCGTTCTTGGCACGAGCATTGATAGCAGCAAGAGGAGTGACGAGGTATGTGAGTCGGCCAGTTCCTGAACCTCCACCGGCGACGAGGGTTCCGTACTCAAAGTTCTTTTGGTTGAGGAAACCCTGCGTGTCTTCGCCTGCGTCGTTGCCAAACACAGCGATAGACTTGGGGGCCTTGAGGGGCAGGACGTTCTTCTCGTTCTTGAGGAGAACTGTGGCTTCGGCACCGTGTCTGCGGATGATCTCGCCGTGGTTTCCACGGACGTCACGGCTGCGCTCGCCGGTGAGGTTGTACTCACGGATCCAGGTGGATCGGGGAGAGAAGGTGTTGAGGTCGGCTGAGGATGGGTCAATGGTGGGGAAGTCTTGGTCTTGTCCAAGCCAGAAGTAGGGGGTCATGATGCGAAGAATCATATCATCAACACGCGCAACGTCGAGGGTTCCGTTGTTGACGGCGAGAGTGACGTTTCCACCAAACATTGAGCCCTTTCTGCGATCGCCAAAGCCAATACTGCCGGGCATGTCCATGTCAAGACCACTCTCGATGGAAGCGACACCAGCATGCGTGGCACCCCAGTCGGACATGACATAACCCTGGAAGCCGAGCTCCTCCTTCAGGATGCCGTTGAGGGTCTTTGAGTTTTGGCATCCGTAGGTGCCGTTGATACGATTGTACGAGCACATGAAGCTGGCGGCCTTAGCACGGACGGCGTTGGCAAAGGGCCAGAGGTAGATCTCGTGAAGGGTTCTGTCGTCAATGTTGGCAGAGACGGCGTCCTGAAGCACGTCGGTGACGGTGCCGTTGGGGTCCTTTGTGGGGTTTCGCATCGTCTCCTGCTCGTTGCCGATGTAGTGCTTTGCGGTGGCTTGCACGCCAGCGTCTTGGTGGCCTTGGATGGTCTTCTCCATGGCGACACCGGTCAGGTAGGGGTCTGGGGAGAAGCCTTCCCAGTTTCGTCCCGAGTATGCGGAACGTCCGAGGGGTCCGGCGACAGGTGAGAGGGCAACATGAGCACCCTTGGCCTTGAACTCCTTGCCCATGGCAAGACCACGCTCATACAAGATGGCCCTGTCCCAGGTAGAGGCTGCCGAGACACCGGCCGAGAAGACGCTGGCATAGTCGACTGTTCGGATAGCCAGAGGGCCATCCTGCAGACAGAGGCCGTTGAAGCCGAGACGGGGAATGGCCACGATGTTTCCGACACAGGGACCGGGCTGGCCCGTGACGAGATCCGACTTTTCCTCGAGGGTCAACTCAGACAGGAACTGTTGGGCTTTGGCAAAGGCAGTTTCCCAGCCGATGCCGGACACATTTGCTGGATGCGAGTTAGTCGAGTATTGTACCTCGAGAAGATAAACTCACGAGCTGGGACGGAAGGCGAGTGCCCGTATTGTCCAAGGATCACAGTGTCCTTGGGCTGGATATAACTGAAGGCGTCTTCTTCACGATCACGACCATCATACTGCTGAGCATTGGCGGTCGAGGCCAGAAGGCCTGTCAATAACAGAGAACAAAGGCTAGCCATTGTAGTTAAGTGAGGAGGCAATGGCGATCTGCGGTGCTGTTGTTCATTCTCCCAACTTCGAGATCCTCAACCACTTTATATACGGCAACTCGACCTTCATCGTCTCCCGACTTCATGAGCCGACACCAACTGATTCCACTCTCCATGCCATTTTCGATTCTCGTGATGGCTGCCCGAGTTCGGTCCTTTCATTTTCTTCAAGTTAGCTCGACATGCTCAATGCCCACAATCCGCATGTCCGTTCATATGACCTGCGGGGAGAGAGAAAAAATGATGCGGAGTAATGAACGGGTGGGCTCATTTGCATGATGGCATTCCCACTTTCGAGGTGATCGTCGGGGATATTAGCCAGACTTTCTCAGGCGTTTATCCGAGGTTTCCTCGTCGTGTGGTCCTATCGTGTATAGTTTCCCGAGGGCGGATGACTCGCGAGGTTTTTCACTTGGTGGTATGACGCCGTTGCAGGGACGGACCGTTGGGTAGAGTGATATCATGACAAACCGGGGAAGCAGATCACGGCTCCACCCGTGGGAAATACGGCCGCCATAGAACCGAGAAACCGGGCTTGCTCTCTGGGGGTGGATGAGGTATTCCGCATTCTCGTGATCTCCTGGTTGCACCCAAGTGCCGAGTGGATCTGGGGAGAGGCCGGGGGTGTTAGCTCAGTCCGGGAACTTCTCCGCACTTGTATTCGGCCCTGTTATGGGCTTCCAGTTTGTGGAGAGAGGGCTGGGGGGATTTATGCTTGCTAGTTAACCCTGTTTGGGGAACCTGTGCGCCGAGTTTCCGGAGGTTACTGTGGGATGATATTGACTGATGTGGTGATTCCGCTGGTGTGGTTGACCTCGGCAGTTTTAACTGGCGGTGACGATTTGTAATGCGGCAACGGCTCGAGTTGTGCATTTCCCTAACCGTCAAGCTTTTTTTTCTCCCTCTCTCGTCGGTTTAGATATCCTCATCTTGTTCATCGTCATGATTGAAGGGGCCGAGCCCGGTGAAAGTGACACTTTCATTGCTCTTGGGGAAGTGGATTGCAAGGATCGTTCGTGGGAGCTTCGAGACAGGCTCTCGTTCGTCTAGCCTAATCAACTTCGGAGCCATCGGTATTTTGATTGAGGGGTTAGTTGAAATTTTGTATCGCTAGTATCAATGGAGGGATGCTCATCCTCCCTTCCAATATCCCTGACCTGCTGTTTACACGGCCATAACTCCGTCGTCATGCCAAAGGGAGCCATTCTATCGGTCTTCCAAAGATGATCAAGCCTAACCTTCTCCTGCTTCGGCAGGGCTGTTATCGACCGAAGTTGCTTGCATGTAGCAACGCCCTCAGACAGAGCCATGCCCAGCCTCCCCTTCACTCACTGCGTTGAGTTGCAATCAATGGCCAAAATAGTCAACGCCGAGCCCCGATGAATCGATCCGATCTTTTCGGACTCGGCTGCTGTCGTCTTAATTCGCTCGAACCTATTAACACTGGCATATGTCAATACTTGCGTTCTTTGTTATTGTGGCTGATGGCTTCTTTTGGAAGCGTCGCCAAGTTCACAAGAGTCTGTGGAGCCAAAAACACCCATATTGATACAGATTCTTTTTTTTTCCAATGATAATGATTAATACAGATGAAAATAGGCAAAAACTGCTGGATGCGATGAGCACTCACAATTTCTTGGCAGTCTTATAATATTGGTACACAAAGCATCGTATGGTATGCCAAGCCACCTAGTGGCTTAGATAGAATCTCGGAAGTTGGCAGGCAAGCTGGCGATTTCGTTAAAGGAACAAAGGCAGGTAAAATCTCCTTGGTGAGACGTTATAATTCCTCGCCTCCCCAGCAGTGACTGAAATTTTATAGATCTTTAACAACCGCACGTGGGTCGAGGAAGAAGCAAGACACACCTGGGGATAGAGACATATCCACCATGACTTATTTTTTCCTAAGGGGAGAATAAAGCTAGATTAAATTAACATTTTAAAAGACTAATGTTTATATAAACTTAGAAATAAGTTTAGGGTGGGTTAATCCTTTTTATTTTAATTTTTTATTTATGCCTTAACCTATATCATCTAGTTGATAAACCAACGCACGCGTAATAATTAGCTACATCTCACCACCAGGCTTTATCGGACTATCTAGGCTAACTGCCATTGAAGCCTGCATGTTTTATACCTAATAAACACAGGCTGAGAGCGATTCAAGCAGTCGCTTCAGCACCCTGGCCGGGAAAAGCAGCATCTCAATGAGAAGAGTGACTGCTCCTCCGATGACAAACTCAGTCAATCGTTCTCCCTGACGAGCCGCAACGGCTCATCTAAAATCATTCGCTGATGTGGCTTTTCTGGTACGTGTTTTTGTGACCGAAAAACTGCTATCGTTAGGTTCTTTGCCCAGTATATCGGCTGAAAAGCATCCCTTACACTCTGCTTCTTGTTTAGTCGTCCGAGGGTAATTGCCAGTCTGTCCATATGAGCTATCTATATTACTAAGTTCTGTATGGAGCTACTGGTAGAGTGAAACAGTGTTGGCCATGTCTTTTGGACCCTCTCACAGGAAGGATGCGATATCCACCGCAGTAACCCACTGTTGGTCCCAGTCCCAATCGACGTTGACCGAGGTTGGTCCTTGCCTGATGTTGGTCTAGGATCTGGTCGTTGCCTGGTGGCTTTTCCCTCAACCAACCTCTTCCTTTTATTATTCCTCATGGCGACATCGATCGCTCAAGCAACCATCTCCAACTCCTGCCATCACCTACTTGCCATCCAGCATGACGAAAACTAGCAGCCCGCCTCCTGCTTTATTTCTCAGCCTTCCCAACGAGTTGGTCGGCTCTATTTCCCATCTACTGCCAAATAGTACCATAAAGAATCTCCGCCTCACCTGTCGCTTTTTTGCCGATAAAGCTCAGTTGCGTCTGCGTCGTGTCTTTATTTCCCCTAGTCTAGATAATCTCGGTGCTCTCCGCGGCATTGCCGACCACGACACGTTTCGATAAGGTATAGAGGAGATCATCTGGGATGATGCCACTTTGAAACCCATCCAAAGCGATGAAGGGTGGAATAGTTACGGTTGGGACCCGGACGCTGAAGATTCTGACGAAGAAGAAGAACCTGTGTCTCAGTGGTTCGTCCGACTTTGCAAAACCAGCATTACCCATCTCAAACAACGCATGGCGCGCCAAAATCGACCCGACACTGTTGCAAGATAGGAAGAGCTAGATAATGCTATGTCTTTCCGGGAATTAATTAAGCACTACTGAGTCCTTGTGCAATAACAATAGGATATATTGCAGATACGTGCTGACGAGGATGCCTTCCGGTATGCTCTGTAGCGTTTCCCTCGTCTGAAAAGGGTCACCGTCACACCAGGGGCCCATGGCTTTTTATTTGAGCCTCTGTATAAGGCCCTCGCTGGGGCACCCGATTTGGAGTATGTTGGTCTGCAATCCGACTATAAGGAATATAGCCCCCATTAAGGGGGCAGCATAGACGAGTTCGTTTCGCTCTTTAGTATGTTCCCCATCGACCATTGGGCAAAGCTTAGGCATTTTGGGTTATCCCGTATGTAGGTTGCCCAAGACGATCTTATCTCGTTTCTCGCAAAGCTTCCGTCCACGCTGCAGTTGGTTGAGCTTAGCTTTTTCGCCTTTCTTGAATAGCAAGGCAACTACTAGGGCCTCTTGAGCGATATCCGTGATAAGCTTGGTTGGAGGAACCGGTCTGTCGATGCGAGAGTCAAGATCCGCGTGCTGATAACGTTTAATTAATACAACCAAGCCAGGCGATATATTCGTCTTGATAAGGAGGTGCAAGACTATATTTACGGATCTAGACCTCCACCTTTTGGGCCTAGCGGCTATATTAGTTGCGGTACAGGCGTGCAGGAAGATAAGTTTAATCCACACTGGAAACGACCTTATGAGGACGCTAGAGTATTAAGGAGTCTTGGGTACTGACGAGTGGTCTTGACGAGTGGTCTTGACGAGTGGCGCGGATGAGCGGTTGTTCCTGAGGCTAGTTATTATCTGTTGACCGTTGAATTTTGAGAATACTAGAAATCCAATAGCCCCAGTGGAAGCCATACTTTGAAGAAATCCAATACTCTATGATGATTGTTGTTATTTGTGATGATATTTGACTGGTCGAGGAGACATTGCTGCAAACATGGAGCCATCTAGCCCGTAATGGGAAGAAGATGAGGATCCAGGTTGCATCCATGTTGCTTTATATTACCTGGAGAGTGGCAAGGAGGCCCGCAGCTGTTATCGGCTGGCGGAACGGAACACTCGGCTTACGGAAGAGCACGTGCTAGATCCGTAGAGGCAAGTGTAGGTAGAGCCTTTTGCAATGTCCAGGACTGCCACGTACTCTTAGCAAATCTGAAAGACCGTTGATCTTACCGCTCACTTTGACAACCGTCACTGTCACAATACTTCTTGTCAAGATGGCTAATGCAGAAACGAACGAGAAGACGTCATTCTCAACTTGGTCGCCCTTGAGTCAGGGAAGGAGTAATGCAAGAAGGCAGGCCGCCAATTCTGCTCCAGAAGTACATAACCAGGGTCTAGATAACCACTCGCGGAAATGACGGCCGACTAGACAATGCGACAGTAACCAGGGTCATTAGCCACGGTCATCACAGTCGAAGTAATCAAGGCCAAGGTAATCATGGTCCAAGTCATCAAGGTAAGGTGATCAAAATCGAAGTAGCAGCGGTTGAATCGACGTACGGCAACGGACGAGCACGAGCGTCGGTTGGTAGGATAGGGACTGAAATTCGGTCACCTGAGGGTATTGCTGCTCTCATTCTTAAGGAAGCCAAACGTGAGGCATTGGGACTTTGGATTTCCACCGGGAATTCAAGGAAAAGCCCAGGTTCCATCTCTGTGCGCCAACCTTGCGTCAGCTTATTGTAATTTACATGAACGTGAGTAGATTAGATTATGTAGACCCTGAAATGCCGAGTTCTTGGATGCTGATTCAATATTAATGTAGTTCAAGTGAATGGCTAACTCTACAACTCTGCAATTACAAGACAGATGCTTCTATACGTCTAGAAAACGCCATGTACGTGGGTAAACCTTGGTTGCAAGGTGTCTATCTGATTATTTTGTATGCTTGCCAATCAGGCTCCACGACCCATGAGCCTTAGACTCGGCAAAGCTTGCCGTTCTGAGTAGGGACGCCATCGATCTGGTTGGTAATGTACCACCGGTCACTGCCAACAGCCTGGAGAGCGTAGAAGAGGCCGGTAGGGTCGACGTCATCCTTGATAGATAGAAGACGGTTGTACTTGGCAGTGCCGTAGAAGGACTGCTTGAAGTCGGGCTCGGTGACATCCGACTCGGAGGCGTAGGCGCCGCTTCCGGGAGAGACGTCTCGCCAGGGCTTCATCCACTCGTTGGTGAGCTTCTTGCTCTCCTGGGCGATGTGGGACCAGGAGCTGCCCTCAGGCCAGTTGATAACTGAGATGGCGAACATAGCAGCGTTGCGCCAAGCAGGGTTGACGGCGTTATCTGGGAAAGGGCCGGGGCCGCCGGTGATACCAAAGCCGATGATCTGGCCGCCCTTGTCGGAGAGACCCTTGAGGGCGTCGAAGGTGGCGTTGAACTTGGCAGCGTCGACAAAGTTCTCCCTGGCATGAGGTTAGCAGCTATACGGCAGATGGCTTGTGAGATGGAACTTACTTGGGGAAGAGACGTCCGGCAGTCTTGGAAACGACTCCACCGACGAGCTCGCGAGGGAAGCCAGACTTCCAGGCAGGGTAATAGCTAGAGTGCTCAGACTTGGTGACCTGAGGAACAATACCAAGGTCCTTCCACTTCTGGAACAAAGGAGCAGCGAGGGCCTCGAGTTCAGCAAGAGTATAGCCAGGGGCGAACCAAGGAACCATGGAGAAGGCCAAGGTCTCCTCAGTGACGTGCCAGATGTTCCAATACTCATAGTTGCCCTTCTCGTTGTAGGTAGGAATCTGCTCCCAGAAGGCGCGGACAGCGAGCCAGAAGGTCTCGTGAGAGATGGTGTTGCTAGTGGCGAACGAGAAGGACATGACAGCGACCTTGGTCTTGGGGTGGGCCTTGACGGTGTAAGAGGTAACGACACCGAAGGTAGAACCACCACCGCCACGGAGAGCCCAGAAGAGGTCAGTGTTCTCCTTGTCACTAGCAGTAATGAAGCGACCGTCAGGGGTAACGACATCAATGCTCAGGACCTATAACAGGATGAGTAAATATATCACCAACCAAATTCAGTATCACATACCTGGTCAGCAGCCATGCCATGGACATTGTTCATAGGAGAGTGACCACCACCGGCAAGGTAACCACCGGCATAGCCAACAGACATACCCTCACCACCAACAGCAGTGACGCCGTACTTCTCAGCGGCCTCATAGAGCTCGAAGCCGACAACACCAGCACCGACCTTCAGGGCAGGGCCAGACCAAGAGCCGGCCTTGAAGGAGCGGAAGTACTGAATGCTCTTGAAACGATGGGTCCAGATGGAGAGGGCACCAGCACCGACAGAGCGACCATTGAAATCATGACCGGTATTCTTGACGACAAGACGCAGGTTCAGGGTGCGGGCAAAGTTGATAGCAAGCTGGATATGGGCGACATTGCGTGCATCGATGACATACGAGGGGAAGCCACCAAGGGTGCAGTCACCGGTGGGGTTCTCACTAGGCATGCAAGTCATGCCCTGGTAGAGAGGCGACATGACCGAGGTAGGGTCGGCTTCGCTGTATGCATATTAGATGTATGTTTGCGGCGCTGTGAGGAAGTGCCGACTTACTGAAGAGAGGAGTTGGTCCACTGGTCAATGATCTGGACACAGCGGGCATCATCGACAGCACCGAACTCATCGTAGCAAGCAGCTCCAATGGGGACGGTCTTGATGATGGCGCCGCCAGTGACGAGGTCAAGGACGTTCCAGATGATGGTGCCAGGCCAGAGAAGGTCACCAGGGAAGGTCTTGCACTTGGGCAGACCAGCCTGAAGACCTCGCTTCTGATTCTGGGTGGTGTCGTCAAAGTACAGGACAGAGACGTTGGTCAGCTGGAGGTCGGTCAGGTTGGAGAGGATCGAGTCCGTGAGCTGGACCTTTTCCTCGGGGAGGTAGTCTCCAGCCACGACCTCGCTAGCCTCATCGACATTGTCAGAGTTGGCAGCTGAAAGTTTGTGTCAGACTAGGAAACTTGAACAAGAGTGACATGTGCAAACGTACCTGTCTGCTCGCCATCGACGACGATGGTCTGGGCTGCCACGTGGTGGAAGACCCAGGAGGCGACGAGACCGCCCAACACGCGCCGATTGAGTTGCATTGTGAGGCTTGGTTTCTGTCCAAAAGAGGCAGGATCAACTGAAAAGAGGAGAAACGAGAGGAAAAGTGACAGAAAAAGAGAGGCGCCCTCGGGGAGTTTCAGGAGATTAGCTGCGCGTGGGGATCGACAGCCACCAACCGAAAAAAGAGTGAGCGTGGGAGGGTTGGGTTGAAAACAGAAGAGGAAGGCCGATCCAAAAGAGAGCCACCGAGTATATAACTCGCCCAAAGATGCCCCGAAGAGGACAGTCGGATCATCCGCTTTCGAATGCCGAGCGTTCCCTCCTCATCCTGAAATTGCCTGGTTCCAATAGTTTGGCTTGTTATCCATGATGGCCTCGGACCGGAACGCTGGATGCGGAAACAACGGAAATTAGAACAGGTGAGATGAGAGGGAAGAGGGCTATGCTATGCAACGGTTGCGGGAGGCCAAACGGCGGCTGCTGCGACAGCGACAGCTTCACACTCGTTGGGCTCAGCCCGCGAGGTTGCGAACCAACACGCTCTTGGAGAGATATACCGCAACTAGGGTCATCCACCCCTGGTGTTTAGCCTAATGCATGCTGGGTCATGGATAACATGCACGGTATCAGGGGCACTGACTCGCCTGCATCTCTGTATCTGGCATGGGGAGCCGGGGTTGTCATCCTCGGGGAACTGTTGCCTCTCTGGCGAGTCCTCGCGGGATGTTGGCTAACTAACGTAGGCCAAGAGTCAGCAGCAAGCTTTGACCAGACCCTGTCAGAAGGGAATGGCGGCTTTGGGTCAAGGGTCTTTTGGAGGCGGCTGGCTTTTGCGCTCCACTAGCAACTCAGCTTTATGCTTGTTTCCATGACGGAAGCCCTGTCGAACAAGTCCCGAGGCTGAAAGCGTTGGTCGTTACTGGCCCGGGTCCCCTAGACTCGCATACTTTACCGGGATTGTGAAATCGTCCGGGGTCGGGCTTGGGGTCGCCCGCCCGCTTCGCTTCGAGGCGATTTCTAGTCTAGATCGCGACCGGACTCATCTCCCCGCCTCTTGGCCGGCGCCCCGGCTGAAGGGCCCGTCTCGCGCTAAGAGGGTGCTAAAAAGGGTCCAGTGTCAGCAGTGCGTATTGCTAAATTGTCATGGATGAGGGACGGAATTCCCATCTGTGACGAACGAGGCAGAAAAGCCACAAAGCCTAGGCTTGTGTGGTCCCGTCCCGTTAAAGATTTACTGCCACGAGCGCAAAAACGAGTCAGATCTTTTGAATGAACGCTTGGCCAAGGCATAGAGATCCAACTGTTTAATATAAGCAAGTGCTCGGAAGGCCGGTCATGATCCTTGAAGATGCATGACAAGGTAGCATCGCGAACCTGTCAGGGCAGTTGAACCATGTAACAACAGAGGCCGAGACCTAGAGCATCAGGTACTTTATTATCCCTCAACACGACCCGAATTCCCCCAGCTTCTCTTTCCCCTGAGCTAGTGCCGCATTAGCAACCTACCTAAGTCACATCCCGGCCCCCAGATCTTGGCGGCCCCGGGTCGGGTTCCGCAAAGCGCGCAAGTGTTTTTTTTTTCTAGTATTTTCTTGCTAATTATTAATACTCATGTTAATGCTGGCGCCAGGGCTGAAAAAGCAGGAGGAGGGGGGGGGGAGAGAAACAAGCTACGGCAAGCCACCGAGTGACGGACTGGGCAAAGCCTTCGTCGTTTAGACCGTCGTCTTTTGACTTTTGGCTGGCGTATTTAGTCCCAAGCAAGTGCGAGCAGGTTGGAGGGTCGCTAACCGCGGTAGCTGAAATGCCCTTCTTCTTTCGTCTTGCTATAGCACCGGGAGAATGAAATTGACCATGTAGCTCGTGCATGTGTCAAGAAGTGCTTTGTATATTACCCATTGAGCCAGCCCCAGCCAGCTAGCTAAACGGGCGGCCGAACGTTTGAATGTGACGCGAAACGGAGAGAAGAGAAAGTGTGTGTGTGTGTGAGAGAAAGGGTCGCCCCCTTACTCTTCAGTCGAAGGTTCTTTTGCGTGTTGGTTGCCAAGTCCTCTTGAACCCTCCCGTTCCCCTCCTTTTCCAGAAGCACTCTTTTTTTGTTCTGCTTCCATCCATTCTTTTTACCCGCAGAAACAAGCAAAAAAATCCCGACAGCATGGTCGCCGTCAACGTCGACTCCGCCGCTGTTGTTGGTGGCGGCATCTCAGAATTGCAAACGCGCGGCTATGTCCCAGTCAGCGAGCTGGGCACGACGCCCATGCAGCAGGGCGCAATTGCCATCATCTTCCTCTCCATGAGCCTTGCCCTGCTCACCTGGGGGTTCCGCATGTACTCGAGGTTCAGTACCAAGCAGCTGGGAATGGGTATGTGCCACCAACACAACCAACACAACCAACACATTTCACCATATCCGAAACATGCCATTGAAAGTTAATCGCAATTGCAACTCTGCTAACATCTGACTGTTTATTTTAGACGATTGGCTAGCTACCGCCGCCATGGTACGGGATCTTCCCTGACATTGCTGATCTGTAGATCTTTCTTTGAGGCTGACTGACGATCCCCTCTCCACATTACAGGCCTTCTCTGTTGCACTGACCGTGCCCTACTACATGTGTAAGTCGATCATCATCCCATGTCGTCGTCAATGAGAATACATATTAACCATGCCTAGTCATCAAATACGAATACATTGGCTTCCAGACGGCTGATCTCCCCCCGACGTATGATGTCGAGCCGATGCTGTTCTGGAACTGGATCATGCAGGTCCTCTACAACCCGATCCTCGCCCTCGTCAAGTCGTCCATCCTCATCTTCCTGCTGCGACTAGGAGGACATCGTCGCAGCATCCGATTAGCAATTTACGGGCTTAATATCTTCAACCTCACCATGATGATCGCCGTCTTCCTCACTGTTATCTTCCAGACTATTCCGATTAATGCATACTGGGACCTATCTGTGGCAAGGCAGCGCCAGATTGATGGACCTCTGTTCTACATCGTGACGGCCATCATCACGATTATTACAGATTTCCTTGTTCTCTTGATCCCCTTCTGGATCTTCCTCGGACTCAAGATGCGCATTGCTGCCAAGATTGGCTTGATTGTCGTCTTCCTTATGGGTGGAGTGTAAGTATCGCCCTCACGCCCATCATCGCTCAACGCGTCTAAACTTGTCCGTCTTTTAGTGTCAGCATCGTCGCCATCGTTCGTGTCCACGAGCTACGCAAGAAGTTCTACGTCAAGGGCTACGACTCGCGACACACACTCGGCGACACCCTCAGTAGCATCGAGGTCAACCTGGCCATCATAGCCTGTTGCGGTCCAGCTTTGCGACCTCTGTTCCGCAGGATGTTCCCTGGCCTCTTCTCCAACAACAGCAGCAAGGATACTGGCAATAATTACACCCCCGGCAGCAGATACGGAACAGGCACCGGGCTGCGCCAAGGGAACAAGTCCACCACTGCATCGTTCCCTCTCAAGGATATGCATATGAGCAAGACCCATACCGAGATCCGTGGCCACTCTCCCAATGGCAGCGAAGAGGAGATCATGACATACAACGGAATCATTAGAACAACAGCTGTCAGTGCTCGGTGACTCTCCTTCATCATATTCATATACTGACGTCAATTAGGTCAACATCAAGTACGATCAAGCAACTTTATCCGACAAGGATTCTGGTCCAGACTATTCAGAACCAGTGCATCCCAGAGGCACTTGAGCAGTTAGACACTTGATAAAAAGAACAAGGAAGAAAAAAAAAATCCAGGGTACGACAATATTCAAAAGGGGCCATGAGGGTCTCGTTTAATTCCACGGCAGCGGTGACAGGCTTCAAAGATATCCAGCGGGTTGGAAGCACCGCAATCACTGTCGTTAGTTCATATGTAATCTATGTACCAAGATGTTTTTTGTTCTTTTAATGAGACGATCAATGAAATCATAAACCAAATCGCTGTCACGCAAGGGTGTGTCTAAACGTCAGTCCACAAACTTGGCTGATGAAATGAAAAGTGTGACAGGGGGCAGATCTGAGATGAAGTAATAAAGGATGTTATTTCAAGGGATATGCAGGGACGAGGGCTCTTGCATTGCCGATCCCAGACCTTATGGCCGTGCGTACACTTCGAAATTGTTGGACGACACATCCAACTAGAAACAGAGTTTGTTATTCAATTCGCTTCTATAAAGTCGGCAAAATAACTAGCAAAGCCCAATTTCCAACATGCAATGGGCTGATCAACAGACGGTTTATTCTACGCTCTATTACACTGCCAGGCATTTTCTTCCTCAAAGAAAGCCAACTTCCTACAGGTCATATAGGGTAAGAGTTCTTTCAACATGTAGTTATCCGGAGATGGATCTGAGCATTTGCCTCTTCGTAAGCCACTTATTTGCCAAAGCCATAGTAATAATTTTAAAGGGATAATAATTCATAAGTGGCTCAAGGGCCGTCTTGAGATGCTTCTAAGTTCAAGCTACTTCACGTCCTCGTCTCATTGCGTCACAAGAAACTTATCTTATCGATAAATGTGCTGCTATCACGTGATGCAGAGAACGGAGGTTGCCGATTGAAACTGGTCACATGACTATCCATGCCGATGTCCAGATTAGAGCCGGCCAGGGTCAGCCGTGATAGTGGAATTCATGGTACTTCTTATCCAAATAGGCAGGGCAGGGTCTCTGCAGTGGCGTCAAAGGTACATGTAGAAAAGAGATCTCATAAATTACAGGTAATGAAGGACCCTGCAACATGTGCACACATCTTATGCGCCTCGATGAGATGTGATATATGACCATGCAAATTGAGGAACTGTTGTCACAAAGATATCGCATGTGACTGTTCACAGTCAGATCTGGAAGGTGCAATTAACGTCGCCCTTTTGGTCTTGCTGGGGTCTATATGTTGTCCGGAAACTCGCGCTGGTTATGCCAATCATCATTCATGTCAGAGATGTGATCAAGTTGAAATCCGTTGCCTTCGACTTTAAACCTCCCCGTAACTCAGAACTGCTACCTAGGAATTTTTTTTCAGTCTATCTGCTCTACAGCTTAAACGGCCTGATCTTGGCTCCGTTGGACGTGTTCAATTCCTCCATGACCAGGCTTGTCACTTCTTGCGCGACACCCCACGATAGTTCATAACCCCTCCCTCCAGCCCCATAAGCATGCACAACTGCTCGGCCATCCTCCCCCAAAGACGAGTTTCTCTCAACCTGAAGACGCATACCTCCATCTCGGGTCGGTCGACGTCCCACCACATCTGCTATGACATGGGGACTTTTATCCCCCTTGTAGCCCTCCAGTGAGGCGGCAAGACCATGATCCAGCCCTTTGGCGGCTTCTATCAACTCCTTCCTTGTGTCGAGACGCGGCTCCGTCTCCCAGTTATTTGGCTCTTTTGTACCTCCAATGATGGTGCCACCATCAAAGAACCGAGGAATAACAAAGCTCCAACTTCCGTCCTTGCATTGTCGGGTGATGGTCTTGGAAAAGCTGGTGAGGTTTGTGAGAACGATTTGGCCTGTCGATTCAGAGTCAGTACAGAATCGAATCAGGTAGGCAGACTTAAGAAAAAAGTCCCCGGGATTCTGGGTAAAACTGCGTACCTCGCGTCGGGAAACATTTGGGGTCCCCAAAGCCCACGCCGCTCGCATTGATCACGGTGGCGACATCCGGAGCCACCGAGAACCCCTCCCATTCATTGGCCAAGTTTCTTTTCAAGGTGCTGCCTCCTTGGAGAAGAAACTTTCTCAAAAGCCCTGTGCAGTAAACCGGGGCGTTGAGGCAGAAAGTTTGGTACTCGAAGCCCAGGAGCACACCCGGAGGGAGAGCGGATTTCGGTAACTCACGAAATCCAGCCAACCCCGTCTCAGCTTCAAAGGAGCTACCAATCCACATCTGATACGCTTCATCCGGAGTCTCGAGATACTCTACGCCAGTAACAGGCGTGATGCCGATCCACGGCTCTCGCTCTGCTTGGCCTTTGAGATGCTGGACAGTTTGTTTCAGCCAGGTCGCTTCACGAGCGAGTTGAGGTGTTGACGCAGGGATTGGTCGAACGTGAGCTCCCGCCCAAACGGATGCATAGTCAACTGCGTGTGAAGTGGGAGCTCCTGGTGTGCAGGTTGGGAAGTCCCGGGACACTATCATGACGAGATACCGGTGCTCAAGATGCTCTTCGGCCAATTTTGACTGTATGCTCAGGGCACAGGTAAGTCCGATGATTCCAGCTCTATTGTGGATTAGCACTGAATAAGGAACTTTTAGTGTTTTTATACCCTATCACCACTATTCTGCGCTTTGGATGTTGAGCAGTGTCCATGTTGATGATCACAGTGATATGACGTGTTTGCCAATAATATTTGAGATAAGTCTTGTTTTCACTTTGCGTAGATAGTAGAGAAAATATTCCGAGCCTGAGGGAGGATATTTATCTGTAGCGGAGGCTCAAGTCCTTGTCATAGACACCAACGTTGATCGGATTGTATCTCAGGGGCTCGGATATCCCGATCTCAGCCTCCGTTATCGGTCCTTGATCGAGAAACCAACCCCCGGCATTTACACTTTCTGCTTAGTTTTGGTGTATCAAGTGTCTGACATCCCTAATATTCCCGAATAAGCGTAGTGGCGTATGAAGTTCTCTGAATATCGTGTGTGCTACCCAAGGTGGCCCTTTTTCATGGCACGGCATGGGAGCACAAGATATGTACACTTAATAGGTATAATTTTCCTAGTCTATTTTCTATCACCAAGCTTTGTAATATTTCTCACATTCCCGTAATTTTTATTTTCAATATCTCTTTATTACAATTTGAATTTCGCTATGAGGTTGAACAACTTGGCCACATCTTTCAAGGCACCTCTGTATTCAAAACAAGACTTATTATAACCCGATCAACTCGAATATGGCCACGGCGCTCTATTCCCATACTGTATCAATCTAAGCGTGGTGAACTCGCTTCAACTCTGCAGTAACATCATCCATAAACATCTGAGCCTTTCGCACATCGGCCATGTGCATAAAGGGATGAGGTACACCAGTATAGCGCCTGACTGTAGTCTTGACACCCGACTCCACGAGGCGCCGTCCATACTGCTCGCCTTCGTCTCGAAGAGGATCGCAGCCTGCGGTGCAGATGAAGGTGTCACAAACCCCAGTCAAGTCTCCCTTGAGGGGACTCAGGAAAGCCTCTCCCCGAGCAAAGAAGGCGACTCTCTCCTCCTCAGTCTTGGGAGCCCAATGGTCCCGGAAGTAGACAATACGTTTCCAGTTGAGGCAGGGCGCCAGAGCGTTTTCGGCAAAGGATGCGAAGGGGCTTTCTTCCGGGGTGGCGGGTGTATCATGGATGACTGTGCAGGGAACAGCCAGAATAGCTAGAGACTGGTTAATTAAGGGGTAATAGTGAACCTAATGCCTTACCTAGTTTTAAAGGAAGCCCGTGGTCCCGCGCGAGCTGCTGGGCCACGGCGCTTAGTGTTCCCCGGCGGAGATGCCTCCGATCGAGATAGAGTCAGGACGAATGTTGATATCACTCCCGTGGCGATGCACCTGCAGTTAAGACGTCAGTGCCGGATATACAAGGGCTGCAATGGAATGAAATTTTTGCAACCAACCCAACGGATAGCCGCCCAGGCGTCATCGTGCCCTTTACCAAAGGCGTTTTCTGCCATGAAGAGTCAGTAACTGCTGTGGATGAGATAGTAGAGAACGAACCAGGGCAGTGTCTATAATTGACATCCACGACCATAATCCCAAGTCGATTCCGCCACTCCATGCAGAGTTCGGCGTCGCCAGTCAGATCACCAAAGGTGAACCCTCCACCTACAGTGCGTTAACCCGTCAGTCCTGGACATGGCCAAGGCGAGAATGCAACGCACCATGAAAGTTGATGTGAACTGGGTACGGGCCCTGGCCAAAAGGCGACTTGCTGGCGTCGGGGTGATAGCATCTCGCAGTGAACTCATGGCCATCATCTGATTTGATCTTGATGTCTTTGACAAAGGGCTCATTGGAGAAGTCACGGCACCAAGGCGAGGCATATTTCTTGGGGTTCGCGCGGATGTCGGCGATGGAGACGGAATGAGTCGCTGGCTTGTTCGCAAGGTGAATGTTGTAGTATTCGATGAAGTCCTTGTCTAGATGATCAAGAAAGCTGGGATCGATCGGGTTCTGAAGGGCGTGAGCAGAGCTCGAGTTGCTTGGGGTTTCGGTGGTGAGAGCGGGTGCCATGTTGATAGACTTTGTTACAGGAAAAAGGTCTTCTTTGTTTGGATTATGCTGCAAATGTGACGCCAGTGGCCAATACTTGGTATTTATGTCATCTGACCTTCGGTCGGCTTCCCTAGGGATGCTTGTTGATCGGTAGCTATATGAATAGCCGATCGGCATCACAAGTTCCCTCGGGCCAAAAGTCGAAAGCGCTTCTAAGCCGGGAATAGATCGAAAATGCCTCCGGGATCACAGGGCCAACCTGTGGACAGCTGCAACCACACGGTTCCGACGTCCATCGGCATTGCCGACGAGTCACACGCGACCAGGCGCAGTGACGCGTAGAGATCGGGCAAGTCTACCACGGAAGGAAAGCCATCTCCAGGCTCAGGCCTGAAATCCCGGGATACTTCCTCTTCGGACGAATCAACGGCTTCGGCGGTGGGTTCTTGCGCGAGATCACCGAGATATGCGGCTCGGTACATGGCTTGCATGGCATTCAAAGCCGAGAGCCATCGTTTAGCCACCTTCCAGTCATTTTTCCAGGAGACAAAGATACGACGGATCGTTTCTAGATAGGATTTGGCCTGATTGACTGTCTCTTCGGCCGAAAAGGTTTCATCGCCGGCATAGATGACCCAGAGAAAGGTGTTTACTGCCGAGAGGATTGAAGCGGCGACCCAGATCGATTGGAGTGCGGGTTGACTAGGCCGACCTGACTCGAGTATTGTAATGAGCATCTCGCCGATAGCCATGGCATTTGAGACGCATGTCTCGATAAGACAGTTTTCGCGATGAAAGTATGACCAGCCAGCTGCGTCCATACGCTCACAGAGAACAGTGAATCCGTCCAGCTGCGGTAGATATGCTTGATGGGCAACACACAGCGAACTTCGTAGCAGCATGTGTATCGAGACAAAGCTTAGCCCCTGGCCAATATCACAATGGTTGTGGTAGTTCTGAATACTCCACTGCAAACTAGGTCCCAAGGATGAGTGCCAATCTTGGAGGATCGAGGTTAGTTGGAAGAACAGACTCTGCGGATCAGTGGGAGGATGTTTGTCGAGATTCCTCCGACAACAGACGTTAAAGTCAGCCAGCTTGCCCCAGAGGTAGACGGTGCGGATGAAATAAGGAGCTAGACCGATCTCTGAAGGGTATCCCGCAAAGGACTGGATTCCTTCAAGAGTCAATCCTCTTGACCCCTCCTGGTAGGCCAGGGACGTATCTGTGCTCGGGAGGGCTATTCCGATGTTCACTTCCGATAGGCAATGCGGCTTGCATAGGAGGGATGCTAGGGCTCTGTCGAGTAGCAAGCATGCCCAGTACGTGCGGCGCCGGATCTCTTGCTCTCTTGGGCCATACCTCTGATGGTAATCCTTGTTGAGGCGCATGATCTGGGCCATCCGGATAGCAATTCCGGCGTACATCCAGTGCCGAGATCCAGAGCCGGCGAGAAGCTCGGCAACGGCTAGGACCAGATATCCTTGGATGTGAGCGACTGTGAAAGATTAGTAGTCGAACTGATGACCGTAGGTGAGCGAGATTGCATAATGGTGCCCTACCACTCGGTTCATCCGATGCAGCCTTGGCCTTGGACCGAGCCATCTGCGAATAACGCTTCCAGACTTCCTCCCCGCTGGATAGTTGGAATCCTTCGGTCGCTTCCTCTGGGGCGAGGTACCGTGCACAGAGGCAGATGATGGAGTACACAAGGAAGGGTTTACGGTGATAGTTGGCTTCAAAATCAGGACGGTAATCAAAAGAGCAAAAGTCGGATGCAAAGTGTCTGGTAAAGAAGAGCTCGAAGCAACGCCGCACAGACTTGCGGCTCATGACAGTATCGCTCACATCAGGGCAGCTGGCGGTTTCTGATACCGGTAGGGAAACGGGGGTATCAACCTGATGGCCCTGAGGTGATGGTATCAACTCGGGTTGTGGCGATGATGGCCAAAGACACGGAACTCCAGCCGATGCACAGAACCTGCAGCGAGGCCGTACTCCATCACACTTGGTCTTTCGGCGCCGGCTGGGTGGTAATCACAGCGTCAGATTTTGCGGGGGATCATCATGACAGGTCTGGGGAGCATACCACGTCCCACAAGCTTGTGGAGTTCGTCGGGGGACTCTTCGTCGTTGGCCAGTATTCATGCTCAAGTCCATGACATGAAGTGATATCAGTCGGTACAGGAGGATGCTGGTCTTCAGAAATACCGGCTTTTCCGTCGGAAGCGATCGGAGTATGGCCTGGACAAGTGCGGGGATTGATCGGCTTCTTCGGCTCATCCGATGATAGGGCTTATCGGTATCTTGTGGTGATATGGGATCAACCTGTAACTTGCGGAGTGATAAGCTTAACTAGATGGAGATGGGTTCAATATCAGATGTGGTGGTTGTGATGGGGTATAAGACTGCATAAGATGCTTGGGTGGCTTGAACTTCCAATCTAGTCATTTCAGATCTGGTTCATTGATCTGCCTTCACAGTTCTTTTTCTGACCATCATGACTATTAACAATCCTGCCGCGATGGCTCCTAAGCCGTCGGAAGATCTAGAGCTTCAAAAGACCCCCTCTAAAGACCTAGACATCGAGGTCGACAACGGGGTTGCCGAGCTCCACCTCGATGAAGCTATCGTTCGGTCTCTGAGGCGAAAGGCCGATTTCATCCTCATTCCTGTCTTGGCTATTGGATATCTGATGAAGTAATACCCAGAAATCATCCCTCGTAACAGCACAGTCGACTGACCTAGATGAATAGCTCGCTAGATCGCAGTAATCTAGCCAACGCCAACACTGCTGGCCTTGAAGATGATCTGAAGATGGCCGGGAGGCAGTATAACGATGTTCTCACCTTCTACCAAATCCCATTCGTCGTATTCGGGCCCGTCATTGCCATGTTGACTCGCATTATTGGTGCCAAATACACTATCTCGGGAATGTTGTTTGTCTTTGGTGTGGCGTCCCTGGCTACCGGCTGGGTCAAGGAATATCATCATCTGATTGTTTGCCGTGTATTTGTGGGCACTTTTGAGTCTGGGTTTCTTGGATCGTAAGTTTACTGATGGGTCCCTGGGAGAGAAAGCAAAGGCGGCACTGACACAATGTTTCTTCAAGGGTCATTTACTACCTCTCTATTTGGTATACTCGAAAGGAACTGGCCAGTCGAATAGGCATCTTCTACGCCGCCTTGACTGCGTCTTCTGCCTTTGGCGGTCTCCTCGCCTACGGCATGTTTCAAGTCACACCGAGTAGTGGCTACTTTCGCTGGTCCTACTTATTCTTCCTCGAGGGTGGCATGACGGTCTTCTGGTCCATAATATGCTTCTTCGTGCTCCCTGTCGACACACAATCAGCTTGGTTCCTCAACCCGACCGAGAAAGAAGTCGCTGTTCTGCGACTGGAGCACGACTCAGTCCAGAGTCTCTCGACAGAGTTCAGCTGGAGAGAGTCACTGTCCGAGTTTACCACACCACATGGATACATCCGTGTCGTACTTTCTTTCGTCATGGGAGTTATTCTGACCTCCAACGCAAACTTCCTGGCCATGGTTGTGAGGCGTCTGGGCCATGGCGTGGTGAAGACGCAGCTTGTGAGTGGTTTCTTAGCCACCCTGACTCTAGAGTACAAGCTGACCCAATATTTCAGTACACAGTTGCGCCAGCTTTGACTGGAGCTGTTTTACTCTTTCTCTGGTGCAAGTCGTCGGATCACTTCCTTGAGAGGGGACTTCACAGCGCCTTCTCCGATGTCGTCAGTCTGGTTGGATATCTTCTACTCTTCACTGTCAGCACTGACAATTTGGCTGTGCTCTACTTTGCCATGTTCCTGTGCACCATCGGTGTAGGTATCCCAGGCTTTGACACTGCAAGAAACCAAACCGCTTACATTTGCAACAGGCATACCCTAGCACACCGATCAGTGCCACATGGACGGTAGCCAATATCCCCAACCTGAACGCCCGAGCCCTAACAAGCGGCATGTTTGTAGCCTTTGGCAACTGTGGTGGGTTCCTGTCAAGCAACATCTACCTGAAGTGGGAGGCGCCGAGGTACAGCACTGCCCTGAAGACAAACATTGGAATGTGTGCCATCTCCATCTCTGCGACTACTGCCTATGCTATGTGGATGAGGTGGGAGAACAGGCGCCGTGATAGGCTTTATGGTAAGCCAAGTGGTTCTACAGAGGGTATTACTAGCTCTCGGGACCCTCAGTTCCGATTCCAAGCATAGATCCTGAGTTCATGCCGAGATGCTGCTATGGGAGCGGATCCTATCCGTATTAGGAATTTCAGGAGGTTGTTTGAATAATGTGTCCTATTTGAAGGTCTTTATTTAGATCCTCAAAACGGGCTGTTCGGAATCTACGAGGCTGGAGGGTGACTACAAAGACAAGCGGTGACGGATTGTTATAACGAGTTGCTAATGCAATTTGACTATGTATTTCCTTGCCACGCTTGCTAAAGTAAGCAAACATAGGCAAGCGCATAGTTAGTTTACTTAGATAATAATCTAACTACTCTTCGTAGCAGTTAACTTAGAAACTTGAACAATTGCCTTCCTATAATACATTAGGACGATGTCTTAACCTTGGCAAACACCTCATCAAGCCAACCCAGCGTCTTGAAAGCTAGCTGCTGCTCGGCACCAAGAGCGCAATGCTCTCCAGCACCCAGCTCAGTCTCGAACAAGAAATAGTGAGACTTTTTGCCCAAAAGTCTCGCCATCTCCTCTGGCTGCCCGGGGGCAAGACCGTCATCTTGGCCCGAAGCAACAAAGACGGGACATTTGATCTGCGAAAGCTTCTTCTCGTCGAGATTGAATTCGCCGACGCCCGAGAGCCAAGTGTAAGGATCCGTGGTGTTCCAAGCCCATGTACCTTGGTCGACTCCCCATTTGAATTGAGTAGGAATATCAGGAATAGCGAGGAGCTTATCAACATATTCGTTAAAGCCAGTCTTGTTTCCAGAGGTGAAGAGCTCGACCATCTGAGTTGGGAACTTTTCGAGGATGGAGCGTTGAAGGTTGAGTAATCCGTCGATGGCGACTACAGCAGCGAGACGGTGTTCGCGTGTAGCGGCCAGAGGCGCCAGAAGCCCACCAAAGGACAGTCCGATCAGCGCGACGCGATCGGGGTCAACATCCTTGCGCTGACGGACATAGTCAACAACAGGAGTAACGGCCTCGCACCATTCCGGAATGAAGCCAATATTCTGTTGTCGGCGCACGGTGGGCTGGCCTGGACCTTCATAGGTGATGCAGTTCCAGCCACGGGCAGTGACCTCGCGACAAGTGCCATGATACAATGACTCTTGATTGCCATCATAACCCGTGCCAACGATTATAGTAGGAAGTCGTTTTCCGTGCGTGGCCTCCTTACCAGGAGGAAGCTCTGGAGCTGCTGGGTAGAAGTATGCGGGTACAGTAAATTTGGCGGCCTTCAGTTGGACAAAGGTTGGAGGCTTGGGCAGTAGGTTGACGGCCTTGTTGAAGGCTTCACTCTGCTTGTCCCAAAGTGTGTAGATTCGAGGATCGGACTGGTTTCCGTGCAGGAAAAAATCGGCAGCCCGGTAGTAGGAAGACGATCGGAAATATGCTTTGCGGGCGGATACCCAGGCCTTGTTGCTCTCTGCCTCCTTGGCTTGAGCACCAATCTTGTCGCCAAGAAAGTTGAACTCTCTGTACCAGCTCTCGATGTTTCCGGGTTCAATGAGTGCGGCGGCTCGAAGAATTTCTCCTGTGGCAGCACCTTCCTCGTTAGAGAGGGAAAGGTATTCCTCGAGAATGAATGCAAACTCGCTATCGCTGCTAAGCTGGTGCATAGAAGTGGTGGAGTTGCTAAGAGTGATGTTGGGTGGATATGGCTGGTTGTTGTTTGCGCCGGCAACCTATATATAAAATACCAAACATCAGCCACCGCTATTTTCACGGCCATGGATCATGGTAAGAGGAGATACATACAACAACAAGCGCGGCGCTAAGCGTCATGAATTGCTTGGAGAAGATCATGGTGCCTTGTGGTACAAGAGCTAGTTGAGTGTCGATGTGGGTGAAGACGATATCTGTTCTCAAGACGGATTCATGACGTGTTTAAATACTTGATCGTGTCAATCAGTCAGGGACTGATCACCTTGGTTACACTTCTTCCCCTTCGAATGAGTTGCTCCATGGGCCCTAGACTGGACCCTGTCATTCGGTCATTGAAGTCATCGCTTGTAACTCGGATCGAAAGAATTACTTCAATTGGAATAGAGAGTTGCGGCGCTGTCGTTCTCGTTCAAGTCAGGTCCCCTGGTGGGCTGGGGCCTCTTACATCAGCGCTAGGACATTTCAACTCGCATCTCGGGAGGGACGGCATGGCATGACGTTGAAATCTCACGTATTGGTGGCAGATCTCCTCCGCCTTACTGTAATCGGGTATCGGCATGTAAAAGCGGGGAGTCGTTTGAACGAGAACGACGCAAGGAGGCTGAAGTTCCCCCAAGATCCGCAATGCCTTTTCAAGGTAGCTGCCATGTGTTGACAGATTACAATTTATGTTATCCCTGCTATGTCATGAACTTATCGTCACAGTCTGGGATGTAGGTGAAGCTATTCTTAGTTAAGTTCGGAAAACTTGAGAATATCCTAGACAAGTGTAAGAGTCGTCAGCGTGTACTTGCTAAGCCCCTGCAGTTAATTTTCATATGATGACTCCTATATTTCCTTAAATTCTTGCTCCGACTTAAAACCCTCGTCCGAAAAGTCCCAGTTCAAAACTATCAGCCTTGAAACCCTCTGAAAGCCAACCTCTCGTAGAATGAGCCCATAGCAACCCAGACACACACTTCCAGCATGGCGATATCCATGCTCCTCTGAGCTTTATCTTTAAACTCTTCCTCCAACACATTAAAGCTCATTGGGGTCAGGGATTTAGGCTCTCCCCAGCTAGGTTCCATAATATGGAAGAGGCTTTTGAGTTAAAGACAGCCCCGCCTCTACTGTCTGGCACAAGTTATTTCCCCCTACCCGTTGGCTTATGTGGGGCTAGGGCCCAGGCGAGCCAACCTAGTAAGCTAGGTTAGCTATAAAATTATGAGATAATTATAAAATCCGGGATAGCCCCCTTACTTACTAATATCTTTAAATCTAAGTAATTATTACCTATTTTAGCCGCTTTTCACGATATTAATTAATAGAAAATAGCTCTCTTTTATTAATTCTTTATTATACTAAGTAATATAAGTCTTAAGGCCGCCCGGGAAGTTATATAATTATATACGCGGTATACCTAAGGCCTCTATTATAATGCCTCTATTACTATAACCTAACCTCTCTTACTTTATACCGCGGCTATATAGCATCTTAGCTTTTCTTATATTATTATTTAAAGGTTTATAAAGGTCCTAGAGACTAGAAATATGCCTTATTAAGTTAGCTAGCTATAGCTCCTTATAGATAAAAAAGAAAAAGCTATTATTACCTTTATTATATAAATAAAAAAGTCTAATTTTCTTACCTCTAAGCCTAAAATTAAAGATATTATAATAATATTTCTTTAATATAAGAATCTTAATATAAGGCCTATTAATAAGATATAATATATTTACTTCCGCGGTAATTATTTTAAGCTTAAATAAGTATTTCTTAAAATAACTAAGTAATCCTATAAGTCCTAAGAAGCTAATAGCCTCTATAACTTAAAGTAATAATTTAAATAGCTTATTAAGGCTATTTAAAGTTATAATATTAATACTTTTAAGTATTAAAATATTAATTAGGCTAATATTAGAATTAGGATCCTTAAGGAAAGTATTAAAGTCCTTATTATATAAATAAAGTAAAAATTATAAAAATAAGTCTTCTCTTTTTAATTATAAGACTTATATTATTATTAATATAAGTAATATTATAAGTAATATAATACTATTATAACTTATCTTTAAGATATTTTTAATATTAGATTAAGCTTATATAAAAAGAAATCCTAATATTTGCTTTGCCTAGTTAGAAATAATATTTTTTAATAGCGAGATTATATTTAAGTAAGGGATATAATTTAATTAGTATTCTTAGGGGAAATCCTCTATAATATAAAGTTATAAATTTATATTTAAAAAGTAATTTAATTATAATAAATTCCTATAAGACCTTATATAAAAATATATTAAATATAATATTTCTCTTATTTCTTATACCGCTAATAAAATTATATAGTGCCTTATTATACTTAATAGCTTTATTAGGTATAATATCTTTACTTTTAAAGAGTATTATATAAAGTTTAATATTATTATAACTCCCTTACTTCCTTACTTTATATATATATTATAGCTAATAGATATAAGAGTCTTTTAGCTATTAAAAATATATATATTAAAAGTATCTTATTAAATAGCTTAAGAAAAAAATATTTTTTTCTTACCTTAATTTTATTTATAGCTTTTAAATAAGTTATCCTCTTTTTATTAATATAATTACTAAGTTAAATTAACGTACTTGATAAGTAAGCGCCGCAGTTAAGCAAGCGCCGCACTTTTCTACCTTACACCTAACCTTTCATTTAATCAATTGATTCTTAATAACCTAATATGTCAGCTACTACTATTGAAGCTAGAACCCTTCTTGCCCTTTAGGCCCTTTAAAATAACCTAAAACTAAGCATCCGATGCGCCGCAAGTACCTATATAGTCGATGAGCGATGACTACATCACCGCTAGCAAGGCATCTAATCTCGACGCGATACCATCTAGAAATCGCGTAAGCTATCTGATCTAGAGGAAGAGATCCTTATTTACTTTATTCTTGATCTGGATTCACGAGATTCCCCCCTAGGCTTCGTGGTGTAAAAGAAATGGCTGATTAATTGCTTGCCGACTGCGATGCGTTACTAGTTGGCACGCGTTGGGCTTATAACTTCGTTAAGCGGCACCTAGACCTTAAGATGCGTTTCTTTCGTAAATATGACTATTAGAGAGTTAAATGCGAAGACTTAATAATTATCTGTAACTGGTTTAGGCTCGTGGGGAATATAATCGCGAAGTATGGCATCTGATTAGATGATCTTTATAACTTTGATGAGACTGGCTTTCTTATGGGTATGATTGTAAGCGGAATGGTCGTTATAGGTTTAGAAAGGCATTTAAAGCCGAAATCAGTGTAGCCTAGAAACTGGGAATAGATTATGGTTATTTAAGCGATTAATGCGGAAGGCTAGGCGATTTAGCTGTTTATTATTAGCGCGGGCTAATATTACCTCGCTAACTAGTACCGAGAAAGTAACCTCTTGGGCGATTGGGTTATTGTAATGACCTAAAATGGCTAGACCGATAATGAGACTGGTCTAGAGTGGCTAAAGCACTTTGACTGGTATATAGCTAAGTGATTAAATAGTTGCTATTGTCTCTTAATCCTTGATGGCTATGAAAGTTACTACTCTATTGAATTTGAGAGATATTGCGAGGAAAAGAAGATTATCTGGCTTTGTATGCTACCTTATTCCTCTTATTTGCTCTAGCCCCTTGACGTTGGGTGCTTTAGTGTGCTGAAGAAGGCTTATGGTTAAGAAATAGAGCGTCTGATTAGATGCTCTATAACCTACGTTTCAAAGACTGAGTTCTTTCTGGCCTTCTACGCCGCATATGAGGCTACTATAACGGAAAGAAATATTAAGGGGGCTTTTAAAGGAGCTGGCCTTATTCCTCTTGACCTAGAAACTGTGGTCTCGAAGCTTGATGTTTAGCTATGGACGCTAACGCCGGTTAAGGAGGCAGCTAAACCGTTGACCCCTTGGGCTTTAAGGACCTTAAAGACCGTGATTGAGGCCGGATCTCAGTCTAAATACCTTGAAAGGCGGATTAGAAGGCATTAAAGTAGCTCGCCAGAGTTAATCTTAGAGGCTCTATAGTCTCTTATAAAGGGGATAAAGGCTATTATGCATTAGGTTACCTTATTGACGGCTAAGGTTAGAGACCTTTGAGAGGCGAATGAGATATTAAGCCGGCACCGGAGGGCAAAAAGGACTAGACTGCAGAAAAGAGGGGTGATGATAGTAGAGGAAGGAAGGCAAGTAATTGATTAAATGGATGTGGATGCGTAGGTAGTGGGTGAATCGTCGAGGAGTGGTAGTTAATGAAGGTCGGCGCGACTGGGTATTCGGCGTTGTGGTGTCTGCGGTAAGCCTGGCTATAATGCAAGGATGTGTTAGGTAGTGATTGAGACGTCTGGGGAAGAGTATAGTGAGTAGTTTTAATTAATTAAATGGTTTATGGTATTTTTATCGCGATAACTCTAGAGGGGGTTAAAAAAAGTGCGGCACTTGCTTGACTGCGGCGCTTGCTTATTAAGTATGTTATATTATAAAAAATCTTTAATAATAGATTTATTATATATAATATTATCTTAGGTTTTAAGAAATTAAGAATCTATTTATTAAATCTTAAGCTAATAATAATATACCTTACTAAAAAGTAGCTTTAATTAAAGTAGGCTATTAACTTTACCTTTTTCTTACTTCTCTCTTATAATACTTACTTCTAAATTACTATAAATACTATATAATACCTCTTAGATTATTATAATAATATCTTTAGCTCTTTAATATATACTAGGCTTTATTAGATATATAATATAATTATAAAAGCTATAATACTTAAGTTTATAATTATTACTTATATAAATAACTACTAGGCTTAAATTAAGAAGTAATATAATACTAAAAAAAAAAAAAAAAAAAAATAAGGCCTATAAGAGATTTCTCTTATAATATTAATTTATAGAAGATTTAAGATTAATAAAAAGAAATTATTATAGAATTATAAAAAAAAAAAAAAGATATAAATCTAAGCTACTTATAGCCTTATAATATAAGAGATAAAAAAAATTAAAAATAAATAAAAAAAAAATAAAGAGATTATAATTAATAATATAAAGAAAAAACTATTATAAGCTTAATAGCTAAAGTATATAAGAAAAAATATTAAGTATTATTTTATAAAGATATAATATTTAAGTATATATTAGATATTTACCTAAAAGCCTAATAGCTTTATAATAAATATATATTTACTATAAGAAGTTATTAAAGCTATTTATAAAGCTAGCTTTACCTTAAAACTACTTAGCGTAATAGATTAAATTACCTTATAATATCACGACCTGATAAAGCACTTATTACGTGACTAATAAAGGACCCATGGTTACCTACTAATTAAGATGCGATTACCTCTAGGAACTAAGTAATTATGGTAATTACTTTATAATCACTTATAATTACCTATATAATTACTCTAATTAACCTCTTAGGAATAAGTAATTAAGGTAAAACCCCTAAGTATATAAAATATACTTATTATACTTCTTATATAATAGCTACCTTAGCTATTAATATAACTTAGTTATACTTAATACCCTTAAGTATATTACTAGATATAACTTATACCTTATTTAAGATAATATAATATTCTTTACTACTAATATAAACCTAGTATAACTAGTTTATCCCTTAGAAATATATATAATTATTATATATTAATAGCTCTTATTTAGTAAATTACTCGCATTACCTTAAATAATATTAAACATAATAGCTACCTAGGTAACTCCTACTAATAACTACTAGCAGGTCCCACCTATCAATCACTTACCTACTATACCTATATAAGCCGCTTTAATTAATAAGGAGATAAAAGATAGGGATAGCTTAGACGAAGAAGAAAATAAATAACTTTAAGCTTAGATCACTACTATAAGCGCTGAAATAGATATTATATGTAAACTTATTAAAAGAATAGATAAAACTTAGCGCGCCTAAAACGTAAAATACTTAGATAATATCTAGAATATTAGTAATATAGTAGCTACCGCTATAAATAGAAGGGATATAAGAGAAATCCTAAAGCTAAACCCCTTAGAACCCTTTAATAAAACCGCCTATAAGTTATTAATATTCTTTACTTAGCTAAGGGCATTTATAATATATTACCTAACGTAGTTTACCTTGCCTATTAGTAAGGTCTAGTACGCCGTAAAGAGACTTAAGAACTACGCCGCCGCATAGTTTAAACCTATTATAAGGGAATACCTTATGGCCCTAGCTAGCTAATATTTGCCTCGCACCTATTACCTCTACTTAGACTATAAAGCCTTTAAGGTAGCACTTTAATAAGCCTTTAAAACTATTAATAAAAAAGCATAAGCTAAAAGAGAGATTAAAGTACTTTAATAAACTTGATTTGCCTTAGAATATAAAATAAAATACCTCTAATTGGCTTTAAAGCTTAATTAGAATTAGGAACCCTTAATATTCTTTTTTTTAATAAACTTAAAAAAGAAATATAATTAGAACTCTATAAAGAAAAATAACTAAATAACCTTATTAAATATATTAATAAGGTAATTAAAATTAATAACTAATAGTTCTCTTAAAAGAAACTCTAAAACCCTAAGTTTAATAGTAATAAAGCTAATAACCCACGGTTTAATGCTAACTAAGATAAGAAAAAAAATAATAATACCTCTTATAATACTAAAGCTAGCCCTATAGTATTTAGAGCTATATAAAAAGGCAAATAAGACTACCGCGGCCTTAAATGCTATTACTGCTATAAGATAAATTATATTAAAAAGGTTTACTATAAGAAATAATGAGATATTAAGAAAAGATACTATTAACCTAATTAATAATAATCCCTCCTAGAAGGTAAGAAATATATTAATATAGCTTATTAAGCCTAATGGGAAGATAAGGAACCCTAAACCGCGATTTAATTAACTAAGCTTATTATAATATTATAAAGTAGATATAATATGCCTAGAAAAAGTTAAGATAAATATAAATAAAAACTAGATATAGAAGTATCTTATAATTAAGTAAGATACCCTAGGAAGTAGCTAAAGGAAACCTAGGATATATAGTAGTAACTACTCCTAAATTAATAAAATAAGGGAACTCTATACTATACGTAATAAATAATAGGAAGGTTACTATTGCGGTTACCTAGAAACTTAAGTAAAAAAAAAGGCAATACTAGTAAAATAAAAACAATAAATGCCCCTAATACTAGCTAAATAAGTAAACTATAAGAAAGCTACTATAAAAGACTTCTATTATAAAAAATAAGTTATAAGATATAATAAATATTTCTTACTACTATCTATTATATACTATAGAGATTATTAATAAGATAACCCTATATAATATAACTGTAACCTATGCCCACGATACTAAATCAAAGTATTATAAGAATATAATGAAACCTATAAATAATAGAAATAAGCCTATGATAATAAAAAACCTTAATAAACGGATTAGCTTACCCGAGCTAATAGCGCTAATATTTACTAAACCAGGTTTAAATATAGGATAAGGAAATTATAAAAAGAGCTATATAAATTACATACCTAATAATAAGAGGTAAGAAAAAGTAATAAAGAATTATAAAAGGAGGAAAACTACCCCTGGCTATATGATAAGAATAATAACTAATATTAAAATAACCTATAAGAAAGATATATCTAGATTGCACGGGAATATATAGATATAGTAGATATATAAGAAATCTATATTTAAGCCTATTATAAGGAATTAGCTAAAAACTTATAATACTAAGAAGCACTATTTAACCTATAAGATAATATAAAAATATACCCTATATATAAAAAATACCTTAGTATTTCCTAGATATCTTATTAATATTACTAGTATGAGGAACATAGGGAAAAGAAGTAAAAATAAAACTATTTTCTTATTACTTTATTAGCCTAACTAAATAATAAACCTTATATATAATATAAAATAAAAGGTTACTAAGTATTCCACTAATATAATACTATTAATATTATATATATATAATACTATAAAGACCTATACTAAGCTATCTAAAAGCATAAATAAACTATTTATAAAGTAAAAGACTAATAAAAATAAGTTAGCTAGAAGGAAGTACTAAAAGAATAAAAACTAATAACCTAGTTAAAAGATAAAAAAGACCTAAGATAAGAATATAAATAATAATACTAAGACTAGCTATATAGCTAGGATAATATATATAACTATAAAGCATATAATAATAATAAATATAAGTATAACTATATTAGCTATATACTATTAAAAAACTAGGAAACCTACCTATAAAAGGGCCATAGGCAAAAGAATAAGCTATAATGCCATAAAAGGCCCTATGTACTACTAAAGGAGGATTAATATAAAGATATTTTAAAATACTAATATAAATCAAAAGGGAATAACTATATGCTTTAGTAAATAATAGAGCTAAGTAGAATCTATTTAACCCGAGGATAGCAAATAAGCTTAAGCTATTATAGAGATATAAGGTAGAGCCTTATATAATAATTAACCTTAAAAGGAAGTAATTTAATTATAATAATAAAGTTATTAATAGTGAGATTAATTACCTTAAAGTTTTTATTAAAGGGAAGAACTAAGAAATCTTATTTAATATTATACCTATAAAAGGCTATAACCTAATACTTAGGTACCTATAGTTATGCTAATTTAACCTATATTTTAATTAAAGGATTAGCTAAGTATTCTTTTTTAATAATAAGGTACTCTTTATAAAAAATAATAACTTAGAAGATAATATAAAATCTTAAACTTCTATTAAAGATACTAGAGAAGTTAAGTAAAGGTAAATATAAAATACCTCTTTACCTAAAGGGATATAATATAAATATTATAATAGATAAAAGCGATAAAATTAGTAAATAATTACACGCGTTATATAATAATTCTAGTAACTAAAAAAGGACCTTAAGTAAATTAAGAAAACACTTAAAGAAAAACGCCTTAAGAATATACTAATAAAGTACCGCATCTATAAGAAACTCTTCGCAGAAGAACTTAAAATAGGTCTACTATTATATATATACTATAATTTAAAAATTAAATTTATTAATAAGAAGTAACCTAGCTTTAATAAACTCTATTTACTTAATATAATATAACTACTAGTATTAAAGAAATATATTAAAGAAATATTATAAAAAAGATATATTAAGGAAAGTAAATTATTTATTAAATACCTTATTATATTTATCTTAAAGAAAAATAGAAAACTTTATTTTTATATTAACTTTAAAATACTTAATGCTATTATAATTAAGGATTATATATTATTACCCCTTATTAGTAAGTTAAAGAATTAACTTTTTAAAATAAAGTACTTTATAGTACTTAACCTTAAAGGAGCCTATAACCTTATTTAGATTAAAAAAGGATATAAGTAAAAAACCGCTTTTTATACTAAGTATAGATTATTTAAATACCTTATTATACCTTTTAGACTTATAAATATACCTATTATATTCTAATAAATAATTAATAATATACTATAAAAATATCTAGATATATTTATTATATATTACCTAAATAATATCTTTATCTTCTCTAAAATAGAAAAAGAATATATAAAATATATCTATAAGGTATTATAAATACTATAAGATACTAACTTATTAATAAAACCTAAGAAAAATAAGTTTTATGCCTTAGAGGTAGAATTTCTTAGATATATTATCTCTTATAATAAGATATATATAGACCCTAAAAAGGTTATAGTAGTTAAGGACTAGAAAGAATTAACTAATATTAAGGAAATATAAGCCTTTCTTAGTTTTATTAATTACTACTATAAATTCCTTAAATAATTTAAGAAAATTATAGTATTACTAATTAACCTTATAAAAAAAAATAAGATATTTATATTTAGGAATAAAGTATAAGAAGCCTTTTATATAATTAAAGAACTTATCCTAAGTAAATTAATACTTAAGATATTTAATTTATTCTAATTAATAAAACTTGAGATAAATGCCTTAGATTTCACGCTTAGAGCTTAGATTAGATAATAAGATAATAAAGGACTCTTATACCTGATTATATTCTACTTCTATAAGCTATATAGAGTAAAACTTAACTATCCTATTTATAATAAAGAATTCCTCGTAATTATTAATGCCTTTAAGGAATTCTAATATTACCTTCTTAAAAGTAAATACTAGATTAAGGTATATATAGATTATAAGAATATTACCTACTTCGCTAAAACTTAAAAACTTAGTAGATAATAACTATAATACGCTAAATACCTCTTAGAATTTAACTATATCATTATCCATATTAAGAAAATAATAAATAGCTGAGCTAATGCTATTAGCTAATAACCCGACCTAGATACTAGGAAAATTAAAACTAAAGAGTAACTTTTATACTTTACCTTAGAGGGATACCTTAAATAAAAGATTATTAGGCAAATATAAAAGTTAATACCCTTACTAGAGCACCTTATACTCATTAAGAAATATAGATAATAGGTTATAGACTTTATTAACCACGCATAAGGATATTAATAAAGGGAAGATAAATTATAGACCTATAAAGGAAAGCTTTTTATCCCTAATAAAATATTCTAAAATATCTTTAATTACTACTACTACTAAGCTATATATTATAAGAGTTTAAAAGAAATAACCTAAGCTATATAATAATACTATGATAACTATAAACTCTTATATAAAGTATAAGAATATATATTCTATTATAAGAAATACTATAAATAAATTAACTAATAGATTTAGAAATAATAGAAGAAATTAGGACTCTATAAATAGTCTAGAGTTACTAGAGTATTATATTAGACTAATAGAGCCGCCTATATAATAGAATAAGGTAATTTACTCCTAGGATAAATCCTAAAATATAATAAGTAATTTCTAAATACTAAAAAAATAAATAAATAACAAGTCCTAGATAAGCTATAATATAGACTTATACGCGAAATATATAATTATTAGCTATATAGATACTAAGGAATTAATAAAACCTTAAAATAAGTTAAAATAATATTTACTTTTCTTAAAATAAAAAAGATTATTATAATAATTATTAATTAATATAACCTCTATATAAAAACTAAGGCATAATACTATAAACCTTACGGGAAACTATAACTACTCCTAATTGCATAATAACTATAGGACTTTATTACTATAGATTTTATTACTAAATTACCCCTATTAAAAGAATTAATTACTAGAAACTTCTATAATAATATTTTTATTATTATAAATAAACTTATAAAATTTTCTTATTTTATACCCTATAAAGAATTAATAATAGTAAAAGAATTTACTTACCTTTTCTACTTTTATATCACTAAGATATATAACTTATTACTAGAGATTATTATAGATTAAGGACTACTATTTGCCTTAAAATTCTAGCAAAGCCTTATAAGATACTTAGGAATTAATTATAAACTCTCTACTATATACTATAAGGAGATAAATAATTAGACTAAATATATAAATTAAATACTAAAATAATACTTATAATATTATATTAACTATAAATAAACTAACTAAGTTAAAAAGCTATTAGCCGCATAGCTAGCCTATAATATAGCTATAAATAAAAGCATAAAAATTATATTAGCCTATGCTAATTTTAGATTTATATTAAATATATATTATTAGATATAAGATACTATTATTAATCCTAAAGCAATCCTTATTAGCGACTAATTAAAGAACTTATATAAAGAAATAAAAATAAAACTTAAGTTTATTAAGAATAAAATAATAAACTATGCTAATAAGAAAAAAATTAAGAGATTTATCTTCTTAGAGGGAGATATAGTCTACCTTATAATAAAAAATATTAAAATAAAATATTAAAATAAAAAACTTAATTATAAATATATTAGACTATATAAAATTAAGTAGAAAATTTTAAGATATAACTATAAATTAGACTTACTACTAAAGGTTAAGCTTTATTTAATCTTTTATATTTCCTTACTTAAATTAATATAAGATACTATCTAAGTTAAAACTAGTAATAAACTAAAAATAAAAATTAATAGACTAAAAGAATATATTATAAAAGCTATTCTTAATATAAATAAAATTAATAGTAAAATAATATATTTTATTAAATAAAAAGATTACCTTAACTCTAAAAATATATAAGAATTACTAAAATACCTCACTAGTATATAATGCCTTTTAAAGGACTTCTACTAATAATATTAAAAGAAGAAATAAAAATAATATTCTAGTTAATAATATCTATAGCACCGACGAGCTAAGCGGCTACTATAGCCTCTGACTCTACCCTCTTAGCCTTATTTAACTCATCTAGAGAGTTTAAACCCCGGCGCATTATCGCCATACCCCGCTTATAGATTTATTTCTTTTAGCGATATAAATACATTAGGCAAGAGAGCTACTTATTTACCTATTATTATAAGGCAATTAACTCCTCCTCGGCTTTCTCCTCCTTAAGCTTAAAATAATATTTCTCGGCTATAAGACGGGATATTATTAAATAAGTTAGTAAAAAAAAAAAGCACTAAGGTAAACCATACTTACTAGCGGAAACTAATACTCCTAAATTATTATAAATGCGACCTTAATAAATATACTCTAAATAATAAGATATGCCCTTAAGTATCTTATATTATAAATATTTCTAGGCGTAATTTAAATAAGGTATAACTTTAAAGCTTATTTCTTTAATTAATTTAAATAAATAGTAATAGCGCGTAGTAAACTAAGATTTTACTTTTAGTATATTATTAGCATCATAGGAATATTTAAGAAAGGAAGTTTTAATAAACTAAAAGAAGTTAGGCGACTAACTTTATAGGCCTTAAGGATAAGACCTAATAGAGGGGAGATATTATATTATAACCTAATAAAATACTCGTTATATAACTAATAAAGGACCTATGGTTACCTACTAATTAAGATATAATTACCTCTGGGAACTAAGTAATTATAGTAATTACTTTATAATTACCTATGATTACCTATATAATTACTTTAATTAACCTCTTAGGAATAAGTAATTAAGGTAAAACCCCTAAGTATATAAAATATACTTATTATACTTCCTATATAATAGCTACCTTAGCTATTAATATAACTTAGTTATACTTAATACCCTTAAGCATATTACTAGATATAACTTATACCCCATTTAAGATAATATAATATTCTCTACTGCTAATATAAACCTAGTACGACTGGTTTATCCCTTGGGAACACACACGATCGTCACATATAAGTAATAATAATAATATTACTTTTTAGCTTAATTAAGCTCTTACTCTTAAAGAAAAAAAAAAAAAAAACCTACCTCTCTTTAAGCCTATATAATAATTATCTTTATTATTAAAGATACCTTTATTACCGCTAGTTATAACTTTATTAGTATTATTACCGCGGCTACTATCTTTACCCCTTAAAACCCCCTCTATACTATGCTTAATATAGCCTTAATATTATATATTAGGGATATAAAGGATTATAGGTATTATTAGGTAAAGAAGGGCTATATAAAAAGCTAGCTAAAAGGGCTAAAGAGATACTATTATAGCTAAATTTATATAAGAAACTATTTAATAAGGTAATAGCCTTAAGAGCTTAAGTAATAGCTTTTATTATAAATATTATTAATATTATTAATATTATTACTTTAGGTATTACTAATAACTTTATCTTACTCCTTTTTAGCTTTAAAAATCACTTTTAATAGTTATTAAAACTTAGAGGCCTTATAAAAAAGGTAGCTATTTAAGGGGAGAAAAAGGCCTTATTAATATCCCGGATTTTATAACTATCTTATAATTTTATAGCTAACCTAGCTTGCTAGGTTGGCTCGCCTGGGGCCCTAGCCCCACATGAGCCAACGGGTATATCCTTTGTTCTCCTTACAAAGGAACCCCGCTCGAATGTCTTCTCTTAAGGTCGAGCAGACAGTCTTTGCAAAAAAGCACTTTAATTAACCACTTTAATTACAATTTACAAGATTGATTGACTACTGAAAGACTCGTACGCTATGAACTACTCAGCTCTAATCCAGGCTCTCCGCCACAGTGTGTCGGCATGCATCAGCTTCAATGTAGCCTGCACTATCGTTGCTGCTCTGGCATTGGCACTTCTTTTGCACAAATTGATGTTCAGGCCCAAAACTGACAACATCTTTCCAGTTTGAGCAATGATCGAACTTGCGCTTGTCAGCTATCTCCTTCGTGGAGATGGCATAGGCCGACGGATCTTGTAAGTGGCCAGCGAGGCCAATTTAACGGATTGCAACCCCTAACGAGATGAATCTAGCTCGACAGCGCGGAAATTCGGTGGATCACTCTTTGGACTCACATCAAAGCACCAGGTTCTTGTCCATCTGCCAGGTGTGGATCGTCTCATGGAGCAGTCACTCCACACTCTAAGTGCCGAGCCTGTTCATTATGCCCTCCTCACTCGGGTCTACGGCGGAGTTGGCTCGCCAGCTCTTAAAAAGAAGCTCGAGAACTCGTGGAGAGATTTTCTGCCTTCGATGGAGAGGCTGTTTCTCAATGAAAGCGGCGCCACAGTGACTATTGAGAGAGCTCGGGTTGCTGAGCGGGCAGCCTCACTGGTGACGTTCTCTTCTGATGTTGAAAACATGAAGCGCTGGCAGCTCTCTGCAGATGTTGTGGCCATCTCAACAGACTCACAGAGTTCTTCTACAGTGGTAGAAGCCAACCTTCACAACTTGGTCAGGGACTTTGCCGCACGCATTGCTATCCCGCTCCTTTACGGCAACGACTTCTCGGATCGACACCCACATCTCCTGGATGACCTGTGAAAGTTTGACAGTGACCTCTTTATACCGCTGCTACTTAGAGTTCCCACCTGGGCCCCCTTTAAAGTAATACAAGACGGGCTGAGCGCGCGGTCACGGATTCTATCGGCCATGGAGTCCCTCTATCGCTACATCGACCAGCATCAGCGAAGAGGACTCATCGACACAGAGTTTGATCTTTCCGATGTCAGCAGCATTCCTTTTGAGAGGAACAAGATCTATGAGCAAGAGGGCTGGTCCCTTCAAGAACGTGCGGCCGGGGACTTTTCCATTCTTTGGGGCCAGAACGCCAACCTGCAGCCCATGCTGGCCTGGCTCATAACTTTTTTGTACGCTACTCCAGGCCTCGTTGAGAGGATCCGGGAGGAGACTGCTGCCTACATCAATTTCTCAACAACTCCACCCGAGATCATCTCGATAGACATCCCTGGCTTATGCCGCAGTTGTCAACTCCTCAAGGCCTGCATCTTTGAAACCTGCCGTATAGCAAATGATCCAGCCGTCATCAGACGCGTCGAGCGCCCAATCACCATCCAAGACGGTGAACTCGAGCATCAGCTCTAGACAGGCTCCTTCATCTCTATGCCTACCTCGCTCACCAACAGCGATCCAGCCATATTCGTGGATCCAGAAAAGTTTATCCCAGAGCGTTTTCTCGAGAGAAATCCAACGACTGGGAGCACGACTGCTCGATACGGAACGCTGAGGCCGTGGGGCATGGGGTCGTCAATGTGCAAAGGGAGGACCTTTGCTCAGAAACACATGACGGTTGTGGGGGCTGCCATCATCAGTCTCTGGGATGTCTAGCCGGTGAGCGGGACTTGGGAAATTCCTGATATGATTCCGGGGTCGAGTGCCAAAAGGCCGGTCAAGGACATCCGTGTCGTCATCAAACGAAGGGTTCTGTGAGTTGCTAGGAGGTTGGATGAGGTCGTGATGACGATGCAGATTTCTTGATTAGCTTGCCGACTTGATCTTGTTCTCTTCTCACAAATCTTGTTGAGGCCACTGGTTGGGCCCTTGGGAAATACTATTGTGAGCTAAAGTATCTCATTGTAGTTGGCGGGCAGGCTCCTCCTCAGTTGAGCACTTGAGCCTCAGACAGCTACAACTCCAATTTAATTTCTATACATAGCCTTGTACAAAGAATCCTTCCTTTCAACGAGCCCAATTGGTCCAAACAACTGCTTCAAATCACCACTCACCCCACCAGAGCACATCCCACATGTGTTCCATCCCACCAGGTCCAAGGATGTATGCAGCGGCAATGCCGAAGAGGATAGACGACAGCAATAGAAGTGAGCTGCGAACGGCGTAAAGACAAGTCGAGAGAGAGATCAGTGTATTGTAGATCTTCTGAGTTAAGAGCATGCTCTGCTTGATGCGCTGTTGCAAGATGTGAAGCCCTCCCGATGAAGGCTGGTACTGTTCGGCTTTGGCCTCCTCTGGTGGTTGAGCGTCCAGTTCTTCCGACAGATGGGCATCGGATTCGTCTGCTTTGTCTCCCTCCTTCTTATCTTCCACTTTTCCAGCCGCCATCAAAATCATGTGTCTGTCCAGGAGAATCTTCTCCAACTCATCACTTGCAATATCATGGTGACCGTTGAGCTTGTCATGGGCCTTGGCGATGCTCGCTGCCTCCAAGAGACCAAGCTCTGCCCGCCGGGCAGCTATGTCGTCAAGGCTGCTCTCAAGCTCCACAACAATCTCCTCCTTGAGAGATTCCAACTCTGAGATCTGGGCTTGTGCATATCTCCAAATCGATTCTATCTGGGCCAAGGCTTGGCTATTTCCGAAAATCTTGCAGAGGCCCTCGGCGTTGTTTACCAGGGACTGGAGATGGGCCGTGGAGAGGTGTCTGCGATGGACGGCGTAGTGGCGGATGTGTGTGGCTGTCTGGAAACATTTCGAAATCTCGTAACCTCCGGGGTTGTCGACGTTGTTCTCGAACGTGACGATCCTCTTGTTGAACTCTCCCACCCATAGGTTCAGCTCGCCGGCCTTTGGGCAACGCCACTTGCGACTCTCGAGGATTTTAGGCATCTTTTCCTTGGCAAATTCGAAGCATGCGAACTCCAGAATAGCCTGCACGCGAGACAGAATGAGATTCTGAATGCGGAGAGGGAGTGAGACTTGAAGCTGTGATGTCTCTATCGGGTATTTGCTATTGTGAGGCGCGGGCGCGTGATTCTCTATTTCTTGCTTGTCCAGCATCGCGCTATCATCTGATGAGTCTAAAGGTTACTCGTTAGCAGGCTTACTCTGTCGTCTTCTAACAGTCGCCACTTGCCTTCGTACTCTTCCACAGAGTCAGTCTCAGGAACCGATCCCGGTTGTGCTGCTCTAAGCTCTGGAGATTCGCACTTGATCATGTCCGTTGTGATCAGCGATGCAGCAGAAGGGGCTTCTAGTAGGCCAAACATCACGGGAACATTCGAAACAACAGCCCCAGACTCTGACGGAGGCTGCGCGACAATGGGCGGATTCGTTGCGAATCGGTGTGCCGCTATTTCCTCGTCCTGAAAGACCCTCTCTTTGAGCAAGTAACACAGTGACTCGCACACAGCCTGCTGGCTGGTGGTCTTGAGAAGGGAGCTGACGGGACTGTGGTTTTGGTACCTGCTGACGATGGGCAGCACGGCCTTGGACCTGCGGAATTCGGCGCGTTGGCCTGTGAAGATGTCCTTGAATGCGAGGTAGACTTTTTCCTCGAATATGAGATGGTGAGGAGATGCCATGAGAAGCGTGCGACAAAAAGAAAACAAAACGGGATGGGTGTGCTGTCGTTGAGAGTTGAGACGGGCTTGAGAGATGAAAGCTGGGGTTTGGCGCCGCTCTAGAAATATATGGCCGGTTTTGACACTGCCCGTCAGTGCAAGGCAGATTCTCAGCGGTAACCGAGACGATTTGAAACTGGATTTATGGTCGGGGCCCATCGCCAGGTGGCGACCGGTGTTGGTCGGCCTCCCGCAGGGGGGTCTATCGACGGGCCGCAGATTCGTGGCTGAGCGTTCATCAACCAACAAGGCCAAGTATCTGGTGATGATGCAACTTTGGACGGCCATTGACAATGCATGCTAGGATCCCTTGTCAGTTCGCGGTGTCCAATGGTTTGCGCCTTGTTATCTGTGTGTCTCAGGTTTCTCAAAATGATGTAGGATGCCTATTGGCTGTGCGGAGTGTCGCGTTGGCAACAAGGCTTTCAACCTCAAGCGACACCATGGCGAGGAATGAATGAGAATATTTGGCCACAGCTTGGTACATTCAATAGATAGGTAAGAAGCGAAGTTGAGTCATCATTTGCGATATATTTCAAAGTAGATATTTTCAAGTCTCTCCCTTGCCTTCCCTATTGAGTGGATTGTGCTTCTGTACCTAGTCTGGACTTCTGTTAGCCTTGAAATCCAACAAAGGTTTGCCAGCTGTTATTTTTAAACCAGAACAAACTTAGAAGTTCTTTGTATTTATTTCTAGGTAAATGTCGGCTCACGACGTAGAAACGGCAATTGGTCGTGTGCCTGGATTATCGTCACAGGTCAGGGGACATCTGATTGAACACGGTCAAACAAAGTAGCGAGGTGAAATCAAAACCAATCACGGATAGGTAGGGCAGTGCATTCACGGGCGGTCTTCTAGCTCAGTTATCCCATCGAGGGCCGGGCTTCATCTATAACAAAGAACACATTAGTGCATTCACGGACATTGGTGAGAAACTCCAAATTGTTCAAACTCTCGGTGATATCAAGAGAACCCCCCAACCGGTCGAGGTATGTCAATCTTCTCAATGGCACGAACTTGGGACATAGCATGTTGGTGTTTGAATGCCATTCTTATGTTGAAGAGCTAGTATTCTTCTTTTTCAATGACATCTTGGTCGTGCACAGTAGCAAAGAACACACTAATTAACATAGCTAAAGAGCTAGCATATTGCTCACGTGCCTGACACTTGTCAGTTTTGTGAAAGAAAAGTGAAATCAACCCCAAGAAATACCCAAAGCGTTGCCCAACCCGTCATGGCTTGGATTTTTCACCCAAATTCGGTCATTGCACAACTGGGATGTGCGTCACGGTACACTCAGCCCACCTAAACTTCCACTCCAACGTGCCGCTCCATGATGCCTCGACCCAGGACTCGTTCTCGGGGCAAATGGATGGATCCCCTAGGGGAAAGCCATACACATCCGCCACGTACGTGGAATCCTCATCCTCCATCACCAGATCCTCCATCATCTGCAGGCTAATATGTAACCCTCCGCTCTGGTCAGCCTGGATCGTCTTGAGGGCCCTGTCGAAGCGAAATTGTCCCAAGCACTCCCGATGGCCATCCGTATATTTCACGAGCATTCCAATGACGGGTCTGTGGGATAGAGAAACGTCTCTGCATAGGGTCACCTCCTTGACTCCCTCCAGACTGCATCGAGATGCGAACCATGGATTCTGGGACGGGAAAACGGGAGGGTCGAGTGTGCGTGGGCCTAGACCGAGATCCAATTTTCGGATAGGTTCCTCGAATGCTTTATCACACGCAATGTACCTGACAGAGGGCTCGTTCTCAGGGCCGATCTTGTTGAAGTAGATGCGTGAACCTTCTTGGGAAGGTTTCATGATTGTGTCCAAGATCAAACCGTAAACGCCCTCCTTGTCTGATCCAAAGACGGCGTGTCTTGCTCGATTCGTTTTGAACTAGGAGGCGGGGGTTACCGAAGATTCAATGACACGGACGTGATTGGGCTCTTACCGCCAGTTCGAAGAAGTTCGAGCTAATAAGTCTCCCCATCCAGCGTCGCTGGATTTCGGTGACGTATTCCCCTTGATCCACTGGCATGTAGACTACGACCTGATCACTGAAGCATGCATCGACCTCTTTGTAGAATTCGGTGTCGTCTCCTTTCCCGTGCGCGTGGATGGTAGACACCCAGTGACCCTGGCAAACCATGGTGTAGCCCGTGACACCTGGGGCGTTGCAGTCGAAGTAGGACATGCGGACATTCCGACTTATAGGAAAGTCCGCCATGATGTAGTTATACAGCATAAGATCGGCCTTGTTTGAGGGGTATTCGGGACTTGGCCATCTGATGTGAGGGTTTAGGTATTTTGCCTCGTCATCAAAGGCGTCGGTGATCCTTCTGAGCTTGATACCCTTGAGGCAATATCAGCCTTGAATCTTGAACAGGTGGCATGCTTACATCTGATTCGACTCGTATCGCGGAGAATTTGACTCGAGGGACAAATACAGATGGATGTGAGGGCGCAATATCCCTCCACCATCCTTTCACTACCGGAACTCTGCTTGATGGAAGAAACTGGACAAATCTAATGCCAAGGTGGTCCTCGCAAATCCTGATGTTGTCGACAGAATTCTTCTTCTTGGCGTTTAGAACAAGGTGATATTCCCCATCCTGGTTTGTGTCGAGGTTGCGTAAACTCTTGATATATTGAACGCCGTCTATCACACTGTAGCTTGCGTATACATCCTTAGAGAGGTCGACAGTGATGTCGGAGGCTTGACTGAACATTGACTGGTTCTTAGCCGTGATCACAGCGCTTTCACGTACGAGGTAGCTGGCAATCATTGTCATCACCTCGAAAGGGAGTTTGGCTGACAGAAGAGCAGATATCTTTGGAGCCAGCAAGTGTTGGATGCGCTTGAGGCGCTGGCGCTCCTCCAGCTCAGAGAGCCCGATGCTGTGCTCTGTGACGGCGAGTAAGTCATCGGTGATGATGAAGCGCTTGAACTTGAGACAGGACGAATGGAAAAACCGCACAACCCTCCTAGCGTTGGTCCGGGGACGCGTAGATTCGCCCGTGTCGTCCAAGCGAAAAGCAAACTCGGGCGAGAAGCGTTCGGGTCCAGTTTCTACGCAATGATGAGACAAGTATCAAGATGTTGACAACGTTTTTACAGTACGGGTAACGACCAATTCACCCCCTCTCAGCGAGAACTGGCACAGCCGACATCGTTTCGACGTGTAGTAAGGCGGCGGATCGTCGACGATGGATTTGTCAGCTCTTCTCGAGGTACCTGGCAGAGGGTGGTATGCCCTGTGGAAGGAGGAGGGAGGAAACGACATCAAGAAGCAAAACTGCCAATGTCAGCATTTGTTGATGGTTTGTCAAGATGAGGGAGGGAGGATACGCAAGGGACGGTGCCTAAATATACCTACAGCTGATGATGGCCAATCAGCATCGAGTACGTACCTAGCCGATCACCGCGTTTCAGCCCCACTACTTTCCTCTTCTCGGATCCACACCGGGAGAAGCCATCACAACGAGGTCAATCTGGACCATTCTTTCATTCCATTTTCCTGATAATGACGACCTTTAAGTTCAGTGCAACACTTGTGATTACAATATCGTGCATTCTATAACGTGTTGGGGATTAATAATGACGTCGCTGCAGGCATTATTCATCACGGAGGAGTCCGAAAGATTGGCGGTGATTTTGCCCAGATCGAGTGGCCACACCAAGGCTTGGATGCAACACCAACACCCTGTCAGAATGCCAGCCACAGCGGGGGCTAATGATCCTTATTTCCAAGACGTCCAATTGCATCTTCAGGAACCTGGGCAAACGAAATCCGGAGCCCTGCTGTGGCGCAGATAGGCCTGGGTACCTGTGGTGACTGCGCAACTGCGCCCTGCAGGGCTGTATCTCCAGTCAAGCAAACCCCCGCAAGCAAGAGACCGATAATCCCGACCGAGAACTTTAAATATCCTCCGTCAGCATCGACATAAGAGCACGGACAGTCTGACAATCTAACGACAGTTCGATAACGCCTCTATTCAACGGCTTTTTTCACTTGACCATGCCCGGTGTTGCTCATGTGAAGCGATGTGACCAGTGTCGCCAGTCCAAGAAGAAGGTATGCCAAGAATACTCCTCATAATCTCCGACTTCTCCTGACAACTCAAGTGTGACCAAGTTGAACCCGTCTGTGGAAGATGTGAGCGTCTCGGCCTCCGCTGCGGCGGTGCCGTAGTGAACCGCTTCAAATTCATCCCTGAAAAGTTTGAACGCACTCCCAACGCACTGGTTCCTCGAAACAATCGTGAAAAGTGCGAAAAGATGAAGACCGGGCTCATCATTGCCCAGACCCCGCCGAGCGAGTCGATGAAAGTGGCTACAAAGTTCATCTCAGTCCTCGAGAGTCCCACCATCTCGTACGACCTCAACTTGCTGGGGAATTTCTTCAAGACCCTCCCACAGCGATTGGATTCGAGCCCGGCTTTGAGGACCTCGGTGGGTGCGTTGACCGACATGTATCGCTCCACGCGGGGTCAGGGAGACTCGACACTGGCTCTCAGGCATCAGGGGACAGCAATGAAGGATATACGCGAGGCCTTGCAGAATCCCGCAGAAGCGCATACGCCTAATACGGTATTAGCAATCTACGTCGTCATGATGTCTCAGGTACGTTTAATCGGCAGGAATTTGACTCGGATAACCTGAGACCCGACAGTATTTGCTCTACGAGATCGACCTTCCGAGTGTGCCACATCTACAAGTAATAGCATACCTCCTCGAGGACGCTATGAAGAAGGGTTGGATAAAAGACTTTGATAAGGATATGCTGCTATGCTTTTACTTTGGAATTGTCAGTGCCTTGTCCTCTTCGTATGAATAACCACTGACAATTTCTAGATGTGGGAGGCCATGGCAAACCATGAAATGACGCTTGACCCCCAATTTCTCGAATCCCTTGCCCCCTATATCACCCCGATCCCAGAAGGCGCCACTGAACAAGACCTGGATCGATCCCCTGGTATATACTCGCTAGGCCGGATGCCTAGGTGGCTCAGCAACCCTATACTGTACCATAAGCAGATATCTGAAGCTTACGATATGTACTATGCCCTTCTACCAACCCTCCGCAAGGCACTATCCACGACACGCACCGCCAGAGAGGTCCCAAACGCTCCCTTCGAAGCACGAAAGGCCCTCTCCAGGGTTCTAGTCCAGCACAGCATGATGACCGTCGTATGCGCCCTGCTGAACAAGGCCGCCCGCAGGGTCGACGACCGCGACGGGAAACTCCTCCCCCACATGACAGACTTTTGCAACGACGTAATAATGATGGCGAAACTATCGGTCGAGTTCAAGCCGATCGCCTCGGCCACCATGCCCGAGACAATCATCGACGTCTGGGGTGTCATGGACCCCGGACCAGAAAAGGATAGTCTTGAGGCGGCTCTGTGGGAGTATTGCGGTCAGACCACGCCCAAGTGGTTGGCCAGAGCGGAGAAGCTGGCGTGGTGCATGGAGGAGCAATATCTGTTGAGCTTGGAGGTGGCGAAATTGAAGATTTAATGATTGAATGACGGCCATGATACACGAGACGGCTATATTGGAAATTGGACGAATATGAGCGAGTATAAGACATCGCATGGCGTTTGCGGTGAGGATTTAGGAATAGATAGAATTATGTAGACAAACAACCAGAAGATACAAAATGTTGAGAATGATTCTTTGACTAAAGCATTGCTGTTGAGAATGACGCCAATATTGTGTTGAAAACTGCCTTCTTGGCTACTGTTTCTAAAATTCTAGTTTTGTGAGAAGTGAAGCCCCTGATTCCCCGAGTGATATGTGCACTCTCCCAAACTAATCTTCTCTCTATCCCACCCTTATTGCATCCCATTCTATCGAAAAGTGTCTATGAATCTAATAATACCCGTTTCCCATTTTACTCCCTTGTAGTTCTATTGTTTGGTCCGTCATGACAATCTACCATTGGCTTATTACCGCTCCCTGACCCCTTTCATCGCTCTGTTCATTTTGTTAAAATTGAGCGCTTTGCTCCCACCACTGACAGTTTCTGAACAACCAGAAAAGAGGTGTGGCCATCATGAACGATGGTAATCCCGTTCTCCATTCTAGCCTCTTAGTCAGATCGCGCACTCTTTGTCTTCTTGCTTCGCAGCTTCATCATCAAAAAGACGAGGGCATAAGAAGAAATACAGAACAGAGCCGTGATTCCAGTCTGCCAATCAGTCAGTCATACAGTTCGTTATTAAAGAGCAAGCCAACTTACGTCTCGCCAGCCGTAGTACTCCTCACGAAGGTTGAAAGTCTTTGCATACTCCGCACCCGTGGAATAAGCGCAGTAGTCACAGCTCCCAGTGGCGTTGGGGCTAGCCACATACCCAGCATTGGCGCTCAAAAAGTCTGCTACGTATTCACCACACGTCTGACCATCTGGCACGTTGAAGCTGGTAAACTCTTCAGGGCGGCACTCGACCTTGACGTCCCAGATGATGGGACCCATGAGACCGCCAAAGAGGTAGTGGAAGGGGTCGAGGTAGTAGAGCCAGTACTTCCAGAACGGCTGCATGGCGTCGTAGGGGACTACCACACCGCAGAAGGATACCATTCCTGCACCGATGAGGACGGGGTTCATGATTGCGGCGAAGTACTCGTTTGGTGCGTATGCTGCGATGGCCTGGCCGACGGAGGTGTACAGGAATTCGTAGACTAGAAGGGTTAGTGATACTTCGTGTAAGGAATGGGACAACATACAGATCATCTGGAGATAGACGTGACCCGAGATTCTGGCCTCGACTGGGAAACCGGCTGTAAAGTACCAACAGGCAAAGTACAGCGTCGCACAGATGATAAGGTACGGAATCTCGGCAACAGTCTGCGATCCGATAAAGGCGACCCAGTGGTAGGTTTTGGACTGTGTTACGTTAGAAAAGATAAGAAACAAGGGGGGGTAAACAAACGTACCTTCTTCTCTCTCGTCTCAAACAAGTCTCTGTTATGCAAGAAATACGGCTGCATTTGGTTGATACATCCAGGAGCAACAAAGATAAAGTTGAAGATGGCAAAGAGTCGGAGCTGCAGGTCGAAAGTTCCGTCACCGATCATCCAGAATGTGAAGCCGCTGAAGAGGGCGGCAAAGATGTGAAGGTTGATCTTGTTCCCACACATAATCCTACAACAAGTCAGCGCGGCTCAACGGAAGGGATGTAGGTGACGTACCGGAGATCGCCAGAGCTGAATCATCTGTCGGTGGAGGACCGTCTTCCACTGGAACCACTTGGACGTGGCAAAGCTGGCTGTATCCTCTTCCTGGTCCCGAGTGTTTGCAATGGCTTCCTGATTCATCTTCTCAAGCTTCTCAAGGGCTCTCGCGCGCTCAGGAGATTGGTTCCAAACGTCAACCCAGTCAACGTCAACTTCGCTGTTGCCTTGGATCACCTCGACGATGTGCTCAGCCGGGTTCGCTCCTTCGGGGCAAGGAGCACCGTTTCTGTCAAAGTAGTCGAGAAGAGTTTTGGAGTATTGACCGGCTGGATACGGTTAGTATAAGCAGGGAAGAGCGAGGAACTATACTTACTCTCGCCAAAGTAGGCCATCCGTCCGCCCTTGGCCAGAAGCAAAAGAGAGTCGAACGCATCAAAGAGAACGGCAGAAGGTTGGTGGATGGTGCACAGAACAGCTTGGCCACCGTCGACGAGGCGTCGCATGAAACGAACAATGTTGTAAGCAGACTGTCCATCCATCCAGACCTGATGTGGGCTCATCGAGGAAAAGTAGAGTCGGCTTCGCAACCAGCTCAACACCGAGAGTAACACGCTTGCGCTGTTCAATACTGAGACCGGCACCGGGAGCTTGATGTGGTTAGTACTTGCTTCCATCAAGATGATTGGATAGAGATACTTACTTCCAATAAGAGCATCGCAGATGTCCTCCAGCTCCAAAAGCTCAATGATGTGGTCGACATAGGCAATCTTCTCCTTGTAGGGGATCTCTCTAGGCTGTCGCAGAACAGCCGAGAAAACAAGAGCTTCCTTGACCGTTGCGGTAGCCTCGTGGACATCCATCTGTTCGCAGTATCCGGTCATTCTCTGGAAGGAGATTCCCTGAGGCTTTCCGTCGATAAGAATCGAGCCACGAATTTCACCAGCGTCCTTCCGTTGGGCAAGAACATCGAGAAGTCTACACAGTCTGGTTAGATAATAGACCAAGCGATGGGTGGAACTAAGAACTCACGTCGTCTTTCCAGCGCCCGAGCAACCCATCAAAGCAACAAGATTTCCAGGCTGCACGTATCCAAAGACCTGATTCAAAAGCTGCTTCTGCGCGCCTTGGTACTGCACGAAGTAATCAAGGTTATGCCACGAGAAAGTTGACTGTCGTGTAGCTTGGGTTGACAACTGCAGAGACTCGTTGTTTCGTCCGGCTTCCTTCTCAGGGTCAGAGATCTTCTTGGTTCGCGAACCTCTCTTGTAGAGCAGAACCGAAGACCCTCCGTGGCTGTTTCGAAGTTCGAAGCCGAGTGCCGTGAGACCGATGAGGAAGAACCAGAAGCCGATGATGATACCGAAGCCACGCCAGATGTGACCGACGGCATAGCTGTACTGCTGTTGCACGTAGGTGACACCGTCAATCATACCAGAGTCATCGCTGCCGAGAACAGTGCAGCCGCGGTATTCTTGGCTCTGGTTGTCGTAGCCAGGACCAAAGGGGATGTACTGAGGAGCGACACATTCTAGGCTGAGACCTTGGAACTCGTTTGTCATGAGGGATTCGAATGCGTAGGCACCTGGGTTGAGATAAAAGATCCAGCGGAACCAAGGATGCATCTTGCTGAAAGGAATCAGGTATCCTATTTGTCGTTAGTATCCGGTCAAACACTTGATCAAACTTTTAACAAACCTCCGTAGACAAAAAAGATTGTCGACAACAATCCAGAGATGTAACTAGCCAGACCAAAGTGGTTGAACATGGCTCCCACAGCCCGGAACAGCTGAATAAAGCAAAGCGTCTCCGCATTGACCACGATCCAGAAGGTAAAGAACTTTCCCGCATCAAGCTGCAGCGCACTCATAAAGTACAAAATCAGAGAGAAGCACGTAACCTGCAGCATGACGATAGGAATGTCCGTGATGGCGTTGGCAATGCAGAAAGCCGTGGGTCTGTAGAAGCCGAACCGCTTGTGCCGCATCAGGATTGGCCGTCCCATGAAGGAGGCTGTTGTCTCGGACATGGACTCGAGGAGGAAGTAGAGGACGGGGAAGAAGAGGACGCCGGGGCGGAGGAAGATGGATTCGCTGGTTAGGGGGAGGTTGTAGAAGAGACTGCCGCAGACGAGGGCTTGGAGGATGGCAGAAATGACTTTGATGGAAAGGGAAAGGCGGTCTCCCATCATGATTTGCCATTGTCTTTGGATGTTAGTTAGCATCAATATGTGGTCAGGGGTAGTGGACGTACCGTTGGGTGCAGTTGATGACCTGCTCTCGAAGACCAGCAGTGTAAACACCCCTCTTACCAATCCTCCAACTCCTCTGCCTCTTCTCCCTCTCAACAGCCATCTTCAAATCCTCAACCTGATCATCCATATTCTCCGGCCTCTGCACCAGCCTCGCCATGAGCTGACAAATCTCGCTCCTCTTGTACACAGCCTCAAACTCCTCAGCCGTGGTGGGAACACGACCTTCAAAGCCGGGTGCAATCTCTCGCTCCGTCTTAACGGTGACAGAGGTGAGAAAGTCAGCGACGTTGGCGCCTCGGGGGCAGACGAAGCCCATTTCTTCAAAGTAGGACTTGGCGGCTGCGCGGAGGCCGTAGTAGATTACGCGGCCTTCGGCGAGGACGAGGACTTTGTCGAAGGCGTCGAAGATGCCGTTGCCGGCCTGGTAGGTTGTCAGGACTACGGATTTGCCGTTTCGGTCGGCATCGCGACGGAGGGTCTCGACGAATTCGAGGGCTGTCTTGGAGTCGAGACCTCGGGTTGGTTGATCCCAGAACTGCAAGGGACTCTATGTAGAATGTTAGGCCTCGATCTTGTTGATGGGGACTTGCGAGCAAACCTGGCTGGCCATGACCTCGGCCAAGGAGACTCTCTTCCTCTCTCCACCAGAAACACCACGGATGAACTCGTTGCCGACCAGGGTCTTTTGCGTGTGACCGATACCTAGGGAGTCAAGAATATGGTTCCGCATATCTTGAACAAAGTGATGCTTCTTCTCCACATGCTCCGGTCTTTCGCGGGGAACCTTGTTTCGGAGAGCAAACTTCATCGTCTGGTTGACGGTGAGAGTCGGGAAGTGGATGTCATCTAGAAGTCAAGTTAGCTATGATCTTTTGCGGTGAATAAAGCCTCCGTACCTTCAGTGTTGAAGACGATCTGTTGTCGGTACTTTTTCGCCTGCTTGTGATCCATGTTTCCGTACTTCGTATGACCGGTGACTTCTTGGAAGGCTTCTCGGTGGTTGGAGAGCACGCGGAGGAGAGATGTGCATCCCGAGCCAGGTCTACCAAGGACCAACAGCTAAACTCTATATTAGAGATATCCTTGGCCGAAGAAACAGAATCCTTACCATTTCCCCTGGGTTGACTTGGCCAGAAACCTCATTCAAGATGGTCTGCATGCCAGGTTAGCAACGATGCACAATCAGCCATAACACTAAAGCTGCCTACCCTCATTGGCCGACTATTCCCCTTAAACAGACCTGCCAGCTGACGAGGATCAACTCTTGACCAAAGAGTCTCACCCAATGCCTCATCAGGGGCCGTCACTCGAACAGTAACATCCTGGAAGGTCAAGGTCAGGCGCTTCTGGATGTGATCCTTGCCCCTCTCCTCATCAACGTTCTCCTCGACGTCAGTATCACTCGATGACCCAAAATGAGCATCCCTGTCGCGAACAAAGGATTCATTCGGCGTCTCGGCAAGGGTGCCGTTGTCGTTGGGAGTGTCGGCCATCTTTGCGCGTCGAGCCAATTGCGTCAACGGAGGAGTCAGCTTGGTCAGATCCAGAGCCGCTCTTGAGCTTATTCGGAGCCTTAAATCAATTATTCTATTCTGTACAGGTCTTGGTATATATGATAGTGAAGCGCCGCGATTACCCCAAAAAGTGTCTTACACGCGTATATCCGGACATCCGTAATTCCGCCACCTCCGTCGTTTAGAGTCAACAAGACCCATCCAGTCTCCAAAGCCGGCCAGTAAAGGAATGGGCCTCCCGGAGATAAAATGACAGGATGCAGCCTTTGTAAGGCGTGTCGCCATCTGACAAATCATTGAAATGAATCACCCCTTCAAGGTTCGGATTTCAGATCCGGACGGTCCTTACTCCGAGAAAACCTCAGAGATAACCCAGATAAGGGGGACCCATCTTGGTCCGCTTGTGGAATTAGAGAGCAAAGTTGAAGGCCTCAGTCGGGTCAAGTGATAAGAATGCCTCCATATTCATAGTGCCAAAGTCAATGTCCCAGCCGACATCCGCCGCCGTAAAGTCAGCCTGTTCATCCGATCCTACGCCCATGGGAGAAGTCCCATTCACCTGGCCGGTGACGTCAAAGCCAAACGGCATCGAGGGAAACGTGAAAGCCGGCTCCTCCCCGGCAACGCTAGCTGGAGGCATGGCCGGGGAGCCTGGTAGGGTTGAGTGAAGGGGCTGCTGGGACTGAGATTGCCGCATATCCGGGTCCACTTGGTCCTTGAGCTCAAAGCCGGCCGAGCGAACCATTTGCTCGATCGAGGCGATTGTCGTCGGTAGTTGACCCGCGTTAGCCCCTGCTTTGGTAATCATGGACCGGAGGCATCTCAAACCGGAGTGGATCCAGGGGAGGTTGCGGTGAGCCGTCTTTTTCTCCTGCAGCATGTCAAATGCCAAGGCGTAGCACGCTCCCTCGATAAAGAAGCCGTGATATTTGATATCCTAGTATCGATTAGAAGTGGATAGGACGGTATAGACAGTAATGCTTACATGGCAGAGCGTGTTGGTTGCGCAGGAGCTTGTGAGAAAGCCGATCGAGTTTTCTAGCTGCCTCTAGGCAGTACTCGCAAGCATTGTCAAGCCAGGGCGGAGGGGGGCATGCAGGGTCTCGGCAGAGGTAGGATCGGAAGAGGATTTTTCTTGCTTGAGCTTCGCTCGCAAAATCAAGAACGGCCTGAACGTCAAAAGCAGAGTGTGATGATACACTGGACTTGATTAGCGAAGGATAAGTGAATATCGTAGTAATTACAACTTACTTGTAGACACCATAGCTTGACATACGCCAAGCTCTCCGCTTGTCGGGCTGACGAGGCCAAACTTCATGTCTTTGAGTTGCTTCTCGGCAAACCGGTGAAGTTCGCGTCGGATTTCAATTGCCGCATTCCACACGGGCAATAATGAATCATGTTTTGGACTGTAGATACGCTTGACGCACTTGTCCATGATTCGTGACAGGGTAACCAAGGATATTAGATGTTTTTGGTCCTTGGGGACAGTAATGGCTGGACCTGGATCTGGGATGGAACTGGGGCGGCCGACAACAAAGCATTGCCACCTATGTCTATCAGTAAAGCGTGAGTGACTTTTTGATGCTGTACATACGTTTCCCAGAAGAACAAACTCCAGAACATGATTCTCCTTTGGTCAGCATCCGCATTTGATTGTCCTGGACACATGTCGGCGTCTTTATGCAGGCCAGCGGCGATGGCTTTTCTGACTGCAGTGCCTATATGCAGGAAACTTGAATTTGGCCGTGCTCTTTCTGACTGGAAGTGACCGTATTGTGTGTAAGCAAATGAGTCTCAGTTTCGGGAAGGAGACTTATCATCATGAGGTGTATTTGAACCACTTGTATGTTGACAACCTCGTCCAACTTGGCCGCACCCTGCTTCGCTTTTTGAAACAGAAACTCTGCAATGGCTTCCTCGCCCGTCATAGATGCCCCTAGTCCAATAGCAAGCATGATGATGATGGTTTCTGGTGCATCATAATCAAAGATGCCTGGCGGTTGAAACAGCACGTCCAGACGACGGCGATAGCTGTCCTTGCTCATGACCGGTAGCCCATGCCAGTAGGTGAGGAGATACCTCTCGAGTAAACGATGCGCTGTTTCTGGATTTAACAACATGGCTGAATAGTCTTCTGAGAGTGAAGCTGGTCGTTTGTTGTCGGCAAAGTCCCCAAAGAACAACCTCCGATGGCTAAACAAATCCAGACCAGGACCAGCCTCTTCAACTCCAGCGCGTGATGCTGGATCATTAGGAGATATTCCCGCAATCTGATGATAAATAGCGTTGAGGAGGGCGAAATTCGAAGATGGTCCATAGTACAGCTGAAGGTAACATGACGGTGATGCGCGATGAGCAGCGGCAACGCTGTTGTTGTTGATACTCCTATCGCTGCCAAACGCCGACGCAGCTGGAGCCACCGAAGCAGCGTCCTCGGCCACAGGAGTCGGAGGGACGTTTGTGCCCTCGTCGGAAGGCTCCAGCGACGGCGACGCGGCCATGGCGTCGTGCGACATGATGGACTCATAGGCGGCGGTGCGCGGCTTGACCTTGCGCGTGCGGTTGCGGGCCTTCTCGCGGTAGACGCATCCCAGGCTCCTGAGCCTGCAATTCTGGCAGGGCGTCTCGCCGTTGCACTTGATCTTCTTGACGCGGCATTCCTGGCAGGCCTTTGAGATTCGCCATTTGGTCGCGTTCATGGTCGGGTCGGGTATCGGGTTGGATGAATTTTTGGATGGCTGGCTTACCTATCCTTGGCGGTCCATGTGGTGATGGATCGGCAGGCGGCAGGCCACGCGCTAGAGGCTGTGATTTGTTAAGCGCATAAGACGTCCTTGGTGCATAACGCATCCACTTTGTGCATTCTCGTGGCTCCATTTTTGGGCATCAGGCCACCTTGGTTGCCTCGAGTGACGCAATAGTGGTTCATTTCTGAGACGAGTTTTTTTCACTGTCTCGAGACATTGAGTTTATTCACTGGTTGAGTATAACTTTCTATGCCCAGTTGTTCTTGATCACATCTGCAATCACCCCGTGGTCTTCATCCTGCTTGAGGCCGCTAACGATGACAATGGCGACAATTCCTTCAACGCCCTGAACGCGAATGGGAATTGCGCCTCCGTGGATCGCGTAATCGCCCTTGTGTGAGTCTGAGATGGCAAACTTGGCAGCAAACTCCACCTCATCGCCTTTGAACTTGTTGTGCATATACCAAGTGCTGCTCCCAAACCTAAGAACCGTGTTCCTCTTGCGTCGAACCCAAGACTCATTGTCTGGCGTCACACCAGGTCCAGTAACGCTTTGGTAAATAACTTGCGAGCTGTTCGCCAGAGAGATGGAAATCACAGTTGGCTTGCCTTCAATCGCAAAGGGATAAAGACGGGCGTAGAGCAGGTTTCCCAACTCGAAGGCATCCTCAGTGGTGAATGATGCCAAAGTGAAAGAATCGCTATCAGCCTTGAGTTCATTCAACTGCAAACACATATCAGCACTTGTCTCTCTCGCAGCATCATATGGCGTACATCTGAAGTTGGCTTTGGAATTGGAACTGAGGGGCTCCGATTTCGGATGGCTTCTTGGACCTTGTCCAAAGCCGCACCAGCGGGTGCATTGCGAGTCCACACTTTGGGTGCCATTTCTTGTCAACTAAAGATGAATTGAATAATTTCAAATTGATATGAAGGTTTGAAAGCATAGAGGTGCGATCAGCGAGCTTATGTATGTCACCGGTTGCATCGGCTGGACCTTCTGGTCGGGGTATTTGCCCGCAAGAACCGCCGAGGAAATAAACTCCGCATTGCACCACCATGTCTTTGTGCGCTTGGCCTAATCTAGTACTAATCCCAGCAGACGACACAAGAATCTATGCATATATAACGAGCGTTAGGACAATTTAGACGGCCTCCTGTCAGCCGCTGACGTGCTTTCTGAAACAGAGAGTGCGTTGATGCTCTTCTTCTGACGATTACGAGTAGTCTGGTGTGCCCGGACGAAACAATACACCTCGCAATTGAAACATTAACTCAATAGGGTAAACTCGTGAGCTAATTTTAATGAAAGTAATTAAGTTAACCGGTTAGGTACTGTAGAAGATAGTATTATGCCTGGGAATGCCTCTTTTTCCGACAGAAATCCCAGCTGATAAACAGCCATAGGGTAGGTCTGCGACTACACCCCCTCCCCTCATGAATGCCCTCACCTCTTTTTATATCGATAAAAACGGCATTTGCCCGTAATTTCAACTGCTGAGTACATTACGCAGATGCAGTTCTCAAATATATTCTCAGTTTCAGCTACGGCAAGACCTCCGCCATATCCCGGCGATCTTGCCGTGGGGCAAAGCGGACTGCTCTCCGTTTCCACACGGGGAGCCAAGACAAATCGGTCCGAATAGTTTCAACTCCTCTCCCAATACGAATAGCAGTGAGAAGTGCCCTTAGGAACGCTACTTTCAAGTCATATAACGTACATGTATAGCGAGTGCACTAGATAAGCGAGTGCACTAAAAATCCCTTAACCTCTATCTTCTTTATTTAATTAATTGATTTATAACTATCTAATATATCATCTAGTAATTATGAGGCTAGATTACTTCTTGTACTTTAGGCCCTTTAAAATAACCTAAGTTTAAAGCTCTGACTAATTATAAGGCTCTACTAAGTTAGCTATTATACCTTACGTCGCCGCTAGAATGGCATTTAATCTTGATGTGATCTTATCCTAATTCGCGTAAACTATTAGATCTAGAGGAAGATATCCTTATTTACTTTATTCTTAACCTAGATTCAAGGATTTCCCCTGGCTTCGTAGTATAAAAGAAATAGCTAATTAATTGCTTACCGACCGCGACACGCCACTAGTTAGTACGCATTGGGCTTTAAACTTCGTTAAGTAATACCTAGACCTTAAGATATATTTCTTTTAGAAATATAACTACTAGAGAGCTAAGTGTAAAGATTTAATTATTATCCGCGATTAGTTTCAGCTTATAGTAAATATAATCATAAAGTATAGCATCTAATTAAATAATATCTATAACTTTAATGAGATTAGCTTCCTTATAGGTATAATTATAAGCGGAATAGTTATTATAGGCTTAAAAAGGCATTTAAAGCTAAAATTAATATAGCTAAGAAACTAAGAATAGATTATAGTTATTTAGGCAATTAATATAGAAAGCTAGGCAATCTAGCTATTTATTATTAGTGTAGGCTAATATTACCTCGCTAACTAGTACTAAGAAAGTAACCTTCCGGGCGATTAGGCTATTACTATAACTTAAAATAGCTAGACTAATAATAAGACCGGTCTTAAGTAGCTTAAGCACTTTAACTAATGCATAACTAATCGATTAATTAGTTCCTATTATCTCTTAATCCTTAATAGCCATAAAAGTTACTAATCTATTAACTTTAAAAAATATTATAAGGAGAATAAAATTATCTAGCTTTATATATTACCTTATTCCTCTTATCTATTCTAGCCCCTTAATATTAGGTGCTTTGCGCTTCTAAAGAGGGCTTATAGTCGAGAAATAGAGCGATTAATTAATACTCTATAATATATATTTTAAAGACTAAGTTCCTTCTGGCCTTCTACGCAGCACATAAGGCCACTATGATAAAAAGAAATATTAAGGGGGCTTTTAAAGGAGCTAGCCTTATTCCCCTTAACCTAGAAGCTATAGTCTCAAAGCTTAATATGTAGCTATGGACTCCAATACCTGCCGAGGAGGGGGCTAAACCCTTTACCCCTTAGGTCTTAAGGACTCCAAAGACTATGCTTAAGGCCGGATCTTAGTCTAAATACCTCGAAAGATAAATTAGAAGGCATTATAGTAGCTCCCTAGAGTTAATTATAGAGGCTATAAAGTCTCTTATAAAGGCAGTAAAGGGAAATATATATAAGATTATATTATTAAGGGCTAAGGTTAAAGACCTTCGAGAGGCAAATAAGATACTAAGCCGGCGCCGGAGGGCAAAAAGGACTAGACTATAGAAAAGAGGGGTTATAACGGTAGAGGAGGGAAGGTAAGTAATTAATCAAATGGATATGGATGCGCAGGTAGTGGCCGAATCGTCGAGGAGTGGTGGTCGAGGAAGGTCAGTCGGACCGGGTGTTCGGCGCTATGGTATATGCGGCAAGCCCGGGCATAATGCAAGGACCTATCAGGTAGCGATTAAGACGTCTAGAGAAGAGTATAGTGAGTAGTTTTAATTGATCAAATGGTTAGTGGTGTTTTTATTATGATTCTTATCTAGAAGGTTAAGATTTTTAGTGCACTCGCTTATCCGGTGCACTCGCTATATATGTACGTTAGTCGCTACCAGCCTGCTATTACGGTGAGGCAACCTACATAGCCTCATAGGATCTTGAAGCTCTGGATAGGCCATTTCCCTTCCTCTATGCTCTCCGAAAGATCACCATCCACTAAACCAAGAATGAAAGACGCTCCAACATGCTTGAAATGCTCATCGCTCTTCCTGAGTATCACAGGCGCACCACTCCCCCTCAGAATCGCCACAACATCTCCTGGCACCGTACCCTTGGGCCCCAGTCCCAGATAACCCCCCCTCGTCTCAACAAACCTCCAACAATTACTTAGATCCGCTAGACGATAATCCAGCTCCATAGCCTCTGTCACGCCTCCTATCGGTTCCCAGTTTGTAAACTCCTGCCGAAGACTGCCTTGGTAGGCGTTGATCTCGTGTTCCAACCCCTCGACCGAAAACACTTTTTCGCAAAATGTGCGGTCGAAATTGTCGTCTAGGACAAAACCCAGGCTTTTGAGGTTCTCCTCGCTTGATTGGCTGGGCCCGTGGACGGATAGAGACTTGAGAAAGTTTATGCCGCGCATAACTGTTTGGCCCGTGACTTTTCTGGCTCTTGTGTGGCACCAGATGATGCGCAAAACAGCTTGTAGACGAGGGATACCGTTTTTGTACTCCTCGGGGTGTCTGGAAATAAACTCGACTAAGAAGTGATACAGGACCTCCCACTTCTCATTGTCCCCGCTCTCCCGTGAGGACTGCTCGCTGGCCGGCGGGGTTGAAGTACTAGGTCTGTTGGTAACTTGGGAAGCTTGGTGTTTCGTATAGGCTTCGATGACATTTCACTTCCTTCATCATCTGTGTCATGCCTCCGGTCACTTGCCCCCGGGGAAAGCTATGCACCTTGGTGACCACGTCGACTTCAACCCCCGGAACTGTCAAGGTATTGTCTTCTATGCACGCAGCTCCTGCAAAGGCCTCGAGGCCGTCTTTATAGGCTGCCGAAGTCGAAAGGAGGACTTTCATCTGAGATCTGCCTTGCAGGTTCGGAACCCAGGAGGGCAATGCGGAGACCTGGTCAAAGACACCCACCCCGGCATATTGAAGCCACGAAAGCTCCTGGGAAGCATTCTGAAGCCGATTTGTCTCTAGTAACTTCTTTGCGAACTCGGTATAGACCTCTCCTAGAGATCTGGTGTAGTCTGGCTTGATATCCAAGCCCGTCAAGGCCAGGAGACCGTAGACGTGATCTCTCGGATCAGTCGCGTCGAGATTAAATCCAGTAATTGTCATGGAAAATCTCTGTTCCATCTCTTTAGGCTTGGATTCTCGACCAAATCGTTGCTGACCGATTACGACGATTCGGGTCCAGTCGATGACGTCTCTTATATAGTACCACGCCGCACTCCCCAAGAAGTTGGGCTTGGCCCGTGGTACAGTTCTTAGAAACTGCTGCAGCATATCCATGCGGTTCGCGAAAGCCCCAAAGTCGTCAAAACCCATGGCTGAGGTAGGGCATGCCAGGATGAGACGCTTTGCCAGCACGGCTTCCTGAAAGATCCAGACCCGCGTCCAGTATTTCCGTGAGACGAGGTCGTTGATTGCCGACCAGGCAGCGTTGAAGATGGTCGGGATATTTGGAAGGTTCTCATCCTTTGTGACAAAGACGTGGTTATCGCAAAGTTCCGGGTATGGACGTAGCCATTGCAACGATGCCAATGATCGCAAGTCTCTGATATTGTTTTCGCCTGTACGGGTCATCTCGTGAAGAATTGGCCTCATGGATCGGAATGCCAAGTCCTCATCTTCAGAGCCCAACCACGCGAAGACGCATTCGGCTTGTTGGAATATCTTTGCCATGAGCTGGACCTGTGCCTCCCGCTCTGGGTTATTCTGCTGGTCGATACAAATAGCGTCTGCCCATAGTAGGAATATCGGGGAACAAGCAGGATGTATGTCTTGACAGGACGGAGCATGTCGGAGTGCGGCCTCGAGGTTCTTGGCAGCTGATACGAGTTGGCTATTGACGACGATATTCTCGCGATCATCGGCGTCTCCCCAAACGTAGGATAAGGCCGCGAACGGTGGAGCGTCGTCGAGGGGAACAGTCCTCATGCGACATGTCACCGCAGGACGTAGCTTCGACTCTCGAACGTGGATTTCTAATAGCCGAATATTCGACGATGGGTCGCCGAGTGGCGTGTATATCGGCGAAGACGTAGCCATTGTTGTGCATGACGGTATGAAATATTGAGGTGTGAAACGGCTCTTGTATCTGATTGGATTCAGCCTGATCTTCAAAATCAGCCTACCTGCATGGCACTACCAAATGACGTTCTAGGCCTGAAAATGGGCGTGGCTATGCAAAACCATACAGTGGACAAGGGTTTCTGAAGTGTATTAATTCGCTGGGCTCTTTGAACAGGGATATTTCTGGCTGGTAGATAGGACAGTGCGCTAACTGATTGCGTGTGTGATGCTTTCAGCCCATGAATGAAGAGTGCGTGCAAGCTTGAGCTTTCACGTCGTCGTACAATGACGAGCGGTGAAAGTGATGATAAGCAACTCGTTTCAAATATGTTTGAGGGTAAAGAGTTCAATATGGCAAATAAAAACGAGACGATTCTGTTATTTCTGATTGTCTTGGAAATGTTGCAATCTCGGCGTGGAATTGCGACATTCAGAGCGACACAGTCACATTGGTCAGCTTACAACCAAGATAGTAATTCCATAGTCACTTTATTATATCCTAGATTTATACATGAAGTTATGCCCGCACCATCTCTAGGTAAGCGGCACTCCATATATCAAGTCAAAGACCACCCGTCTTGTCGCTTTCACTCGATAACAATGCACATCGGATCAGCTTCCGGTCTCGTATTGAAGCTTCGGTCGCCGAATCTCGGACTGCCTCAATGAGCCTGTCTTACTTTGAAAGAAATACATAACTCCACTATAATGAACGCTGCCGTAAAAAGTCCAGGACTCTTGACCAAAGCCGGCATCGGACTGTGTGACTGGTCCCGAAAACTCGGATGCCAAGTTCTTTCGGTGGTGGTTCATAATTTGGCCGACTTGTCGTTATCGCCCAAAGACGTCTCCGCAGAACCCGAGAAGAGATGCCTTCTTCTTGGCTGATTGGACAGAACTCGATAGGCAGAATGGGGTTTTTGACGGCTTGGGGCGGCAATGACAAACAAAATGGGGTTGTGGCGGCTATCGGTCACCGGTAGCCATCTATATCAACCTGCATTTGAGTTGATTTGCCGCTTGCTTGAGTGGTTCGATAACTCTTTCATCTAACACGACTTTTTGTAATCAGCTACAATGACTCTTTCGAATCGCGCGCTCGAGGCTGAGGAGGGCAGCAAGGGAATGGTCATCTGGGATGTCATCACCAACCTGTGGGATCAGTCTAACCCCGACGGCATCGTTAGTCTCGGCGTTGCGGAGAACACCCTGATGCACGACGTCCTCAAGAAGCACATCCACGATAACATTGCCTTGTCCAATCTGGCATTCACCTATGGAGACGGTACGACAGGGACAAAGAGGGCAAAGCAGGCTGTCGCGCGGTTCTTGACGAAGCAGTTGAAACCGTTCCGGGCCATTGAGCCGGCACATATTTCCATGACGAATGGATGCAGTGCTGCTATCGAACATCTTTCCTGGGCGATTTCAGATCCCGGAGATGCCATTCTTCTCGGACAGCCATACTACGGCACTTTTATCCCTGATCTGACCTGCCGCTTCGGGGCCAAACTTCTCCCCGTCCCCTTCGACGAGGTCGACCCTCTCGGAGACGATGCCGTGGCCAAGTACGAAGAGGTCATTGTCGACGCTCAGAAGAAGGGGTCTCAAAGTTAAAGGTCTCGTCATCAGCCACCCCCATAACCCATTGGGCCGCTGCTACTCTCGCAGTGTCCTTATCGGGCTCATGAAGTTGTGCCAAAAGTATCAGGTTCACTTCATCAGCGACGAGATTTATGCCTTGTCTACATGGCCCAATACTGTCGACACGAACCCTCCTCCTGTGCCTTTCGAGTCGGCCCTTACTATTGACACTACCGGAGTCATCGACCCGAGTCTCGTGCATGTTCTCTGGGGCATGTCCAAGGACTTCGGTGCTAACGGCATCCGCGTCGGAGCTCTCATTTCTCAGGCAAACCCGTCCTTGCACACTGCCCTTGTCGCCGTTGGTCTCTACAGTTCGGTTTCTTCCATCTCAGATCACGTCACGATCAACCTCTTGGAAGACGACGCTTTTGTCGAGTCGTACATGGCCGAGAACCGCAAGAAGCTAGCAACTCAATACGAAAGAGCTGTTTCATGGGCTAAGAAGAACAATATCACCTACGCCCCAGGCGTCAACGCGGCCTTTTTCCTCTGGGTCGACCTCGGCAAGGCATACAAAGCCCGACATACTGTGGAAGAGAAGGAGGACATCACAGCGTTGGTCATGAAGGAGCTGTTGGAAAAGAAGGTCTTTTTGGCATCTGGAGAGGCATTTGGATCAGAGAGACCCGGTTGGTTTAGAATCGTCTTTTCACATCCTGATGAGTATCTCGACATGGGACTGGAGAGAGTGGTTGAAGCATTGCAATAGAAGTACAAGTAGTGGAATAATGACATACATGATATCTTAAACCAGTGGCATCTCCGATCACTCCACTTCCCCCGTGAACTTGGTGGCGTCAGCAGCCCCTGTAACGAAAACACAGTACCTTCTTCCCTCTCTTCCCACATAACAAACAAGGGTATCGAAATAAGAGAAAAGCACGCAGTTTAAAATGTCACTAATCCGCTATCTGCGCAACCTCGGAGTCTTTGCCCATGTGTAAGGATCCTCCTCCGGCACCTCCCCTCCAACCAGCCGGTATCCGGCCTTTACCAATTCGCTTGCACTAAGAATGACAGAAAATCCAGCCCATGGCCCCTGACTAATGAAATGATCAAACAAGCCCACGCAAATGCCCTTCTTATCCACGACGGCAGCCCCTGACGTGCCCACGGCAGGTCTGGGCGCCATGTCGTCATCCCCAGCGTCTTCAACCTGACCTGTGAAAGCCCAGTGGTAGACCACACACTGAAAAGGCTCGTCGATATTAAAAGGGTTGATCTTTGGCCTGGCAGATTTGGCGACGATGACGCCGTCCAAATCATTAGCGACTGGACTTCTGAAACGGACCATATGGTTCCAGTCCAGTTGATCGCTTGGGTCCTCACCAAACAGTCTCCTTACCGGTAGCACACGTCCAGTGTCCAGGAAAAGCTGCTGATAGAAGTTGGTCCTTTTGAGGTCGACGAGGGCCACGTCGGTGAAGGGGACCTGAGCTACAGCCCTACCGATGGGTTGCATCTGGCCGGTGGAGAGATTGAAGTAGGCGGTTGGATCTCCCCGTCCAATTCCGTGCGCCGAAACGGTCAGAAAGTGCTGGTCTTTCGCGTTCTTCACCAGGATGCCTGAGGTCGTACAGGCCGCTGTCGCCGGTGCAGAAGTGGGAGCCCTGGTTCCGGAAATCATGCCAAATACTGGCCCCCGTCTGATCGGGATACAGGCGGGTGTTTCTCTCTCCTTCCAATCCCGCCAATCTGGTCTATCAAAATGCCTCTCGAGGCAGTAGCCAGCAACGCAATTGGCGATCACGCCGGGGAGTTGAGAACGAATAGGGGTCAGATTGGCTTCATTGTTCAGCACAATGTAGAACATTGCGTCTGAAGCGAAGATGACCTCTATGAGATCTACCTCAGGGGCGCAATTAGAAAGCTCCCGGGCAAGCTCAGTCGTTATGAGTCGCATCTCCTCGTCAGACAGAGAGGCCTCCCTACCATCGAACTCTTCGCAGATGGAGACGAGAGGGGATCCAAATCGGACATATCTGGATGGGAAAAGGAGAAACCTTCCATGGCTTCGGTTGTCGTCCTCTCCTATGCTTTGCATTGTGAAGGGAACGTTGCCTATCGTCAGTGGCCACGGTCGCCGGGGGAGTTGTTCGACTTGAAAATTGATATGGCAATTGTTTCGGCCCTGGGTGATTCTGGTGACTCCTGGCAAGGTGGTCCAGAAAATCCTGGGATTGCGATTGCGAGGAATTCGGAGATTGGAGTAGGAGAAGTCTAAATGGGAGACGACGTGTCTCGTGGGGATAGTGGGAGAGTCCATGATGAGAGGTGGTGAACGGGGACGAGGATGCTAAAAAGGGGAGGATGAGGCTAGGCAGGGATGTGAACCGGCATCAATATATCTGTATCGAAGCTCGTTGACCCATGAGTAATAGAGCTACGATCCTTGGTTGTTGTGCCTATCATAAAATGCATGATATGTGTCGATCTCGGCGGTATTCTCTTCGTGAGTCCGGGTAGGCAGCCATATGACTCAACAGGGTGTAAATTTACTTGCAATTGCGACCGGTTCTAAGGAACCATGACTATCTGAGACTCTACAGATACAATCATATTTGCCTTTATGATGGCAAGCATGAGAGGAAATGAACTGTGCGTATTTTGATACCAATCATGCCAACCATGGGGGTTTAACGATGGGGTGTTCACAACAGCAATGGGGCTGTGACTTGTGGATAAATAGTCAGTGGAGATGGTTACACTTATGTCATGGTTAAAGAGTTTGATGACAGCAGTCAAAATAGGAACGCCTTTGAACATGATGACCGCATGATTCGTTGTCATCTATTATGCTCACACTTGTCTGCTCAGTAATCAGGTTAGCCACAACTGCAGGGAACAAATGATGCCATTGAGAAACATCCTGTAATCAGATACTGTAGCCTGGCTTGATGTCCCAAGATGTACAGTGGCTGAACTCTATCCGCAACACCTGATATGTGGTATAAGAAAGCTCCGAGGCCTCATCAACACATCAATCCACCTGACGTAGCCACCACAGTACTCGTCATCACTTGACACATTCTTCACATTTGGATTAATACATCATGACCAACGTCAATATCAATACTCGAGGCCGAAACTCCGAGCATTCACACTTTGATCGACCAGCTTCTATACGTCAACGACGCTGGGGTTTGCGAAACGAGAACGTAAGACCTGGGCTGCCAACCGCTTTTACATCAACCATACGAGCGAGCAACTTGATGCCTACGTGGTCATCTTTCGTGTTGACGAGATCACAGAACAGCTTCGCCGACCAACTCGATCCGACGAACAGACCCCGGTCTCCATCGCCTCCGCCTGAATATGATGGCACTGGCAGACGCACGGACACTCCAGAGTAACGGTATCACAGCCGTCTCGAGGAAGAACATCATCAATTGGTGGAAACTGCCATGAGGACTATTCCTGCCTACCGTCCGCCATACGACTATCGCCGGCCCATGATCAAGACCAGCGAGAAGACCTACCTCCTAGTTACCGACTTTATATCTATTAACCTCATCGGCGAGATCCTCGGCCCACGGGGTAGGAGTCTCAAGGCGACGAATGCTGAATCCGGTGTCAACATTGCCCCCTGCGGGGTGCTGTCAAGGAAGGCAGAGGAAGGACACACCTGGAGACTGTTGACCATGGCAGGGAGTCTCTTCATTGTCTCATCACCGCGAATTCCCAGCACAAGATTGACAAGGCCAAGAAGCTCATCTAGGACGTTATCGAGACAGCGATATCTACCCCCAGGCACGAGGACAAGCGAAAGGCGCAGCAGCTTCGCGACTTAGCCATCATGAACGGCAACTTTCGAGATGATGAGAGTCAACAGCATCAAGGACATGCTAATCGCTTGATCGAGGCTCCCGGGACTGATCAGGCGGCGACTAACCTTCGCCAACAACCGGCCACTGATAACCAGCAGAACAACAAGTGAACTCTTGACGAAGAGTACTGGCAGTTCGTGCTGGAGCTTGACACTAACCACGGTCTCTCGTCGAGTGGTGTTCGTGCTCCCTCCTTGCAGCGGGCTAAACCACTGCCCTTAGAAGGGCTATATAGAGAGTTGTGTCACATTAGGTAGCAAGAATTAGGAGATAGGCAGTATTGCGGTTCTGTTGGGAAAGCCAGGGTAGGAAAAGGTTGCATGGGCATGTTGTCTCAGCCCTGTCCGATTGGCATGGCCTAGAATTGCCGTGTAAAAAGGGGGACAAGACGGGAATGGGGCCAGAACGAGAACATCGAGTTTAATCCTGGCGCCAGTTGGTTTAACTATCAGATCTTTTTTTTTAGTTTTAGGCGTTGAAGTTTGGACTCGTCTCTGCTTCCACTCCTAGCCAGGGCCTCAGGGGTTGGTGCTAGCCTCCAAAACGTCCAATAATACATACATAATCGTCAACTGAATCTCATTTGCCAAAAACCTGAGCTTCAAGTATGCTGTTGCTTTTGGTCAACAAAGACCATAGGAAGCAAATTTGGTAAAATGCCTGTATGTTTGTCCGTCATAACCTGTTGCGTTGATTGCCATTATTCGCGTTCTTCTAAGTCGCAAAACAATTCTTTTGGTAAATCTTACCCCCCATTCACCTCTTGTAACTAGCAGATCATACCCCTGAAGGGATTCGACCAAGATCGGTACAAAGAGGTCTGGCAAACAAGTCACTCGCCTACGCCGACATGTCGCCACCTTTCTTTATGAAAATTTGACAAAATAGGCACAAAGCCCGGAACATTGAACGATTCTGGGCTGATCTTGCGCAACTGGGAATAACGTGGCTTGAGGGAGCAACTCGCATATCTAGTCGCGAATTGTGGTGAATTATGGGCGTCCTAGGTGGCTGGCTGACACTCACCGTTTCTCCTAGAAGCCAAAGACGATTCAGGAAATTAACCCCTTACCTAGGGTCTTAGGAATTTGGCTTTAGCGATCAGCTCGCCTCCATTGATAGGACCGTGGTCGAGACACTCAGCCCAACGTTCCCCTGAGACATTGTTGGTCGCGTGTTTCTGAAGGCGAGACACACTGCTGGAACGGGAGGATCAATGAAACTGCCACCAACAGATCTTCTCCATCATCGTTTATTACCCAGGGCTGGCCCTGAAGGTCGCATCTTTCGAATAATCCTCCCCAAACCGCTGCCATGAAACACCAAGTTAGTGCGTTTGCGGTGTTTGGCGGCTTCATCAACGCTGCCAGTGCCATCGAGCATGCGGAGCTGGTATCAGGGTCATGGTGCGTCACCTACCTGTCGACCTACCTTACTCCCATCGGCACTGCCGGTGCAGCTCCGAACTCGTCTGCTTTGGACTCGTTGGCTCCTGTTCTGAGTTCCCCAACACTCAATATTGATTCGGAATTTTTGTCGCCAACCGATGTCGCAACTGCTCCTGGGAGACAATCCACAGGCTCTGAACAGTCATCAATACCTTCTGGTGTCACAGTCTCCGACCGTTCCTCGCCTCCCATTATCTCAGCATCTGATCTCCCGTCAGTGACTTCCGACACTCCATCATCGGAAACCTCTACAGGATCTGGACTATCTGGTCAGCAAGTCATATTTCTCATCACACCATCGGGAGATGTCTCAAAGCGAGAGCTGAGAGGATTCGTGGGCAATAGCAACCCTCAAGTCTGTACTTTTGCCAGCGTCTTCACTCTAGGCTCGGGTCCCAATTCGGGCAAGCTTTTTGATGGAGATTTCCCTCTTTACTACCAAGGCGAGGACTACCAGGCGTTCCAGGAGCTCGGGTCGCCTCCAGATGGTGCCATCACCAGGACCTTTGCCAACGAAGGGGGGACTCTTCAATTCAAGAACCCCTCTTTACCCAATGGCCAGGCAACGTTTTGTCAAGATTCCTCCAGCGGCCTGGTGTACATGGTCTTTACCTCAGGGCCACCGAACTGTACACCGGTGCGGTTGAGTGTCTATGGAGGTAAGTCCTATACTACCTTTGTCTAGACTTGGATGCTAACTCCGATAGTCGAGAAATGCGTCGACGGTAGACTCATCGGCTTAGATGAATCTAGTACTACTAGCTCTCAGGCAACTCAGTCTGGTAGTATCTCTGTCGTTGATCTAGGAGAGGAGAGGAGACGGAAACATCGACTCTACCTCTCGCCTCAGATACGTCACTGATCGCGGGCACGTCGTCGATGAGCAAAGCGGCACCTACAACAAAGACAAAAGATCCCCTTTCAGGCACGAAGGATCCAACAGAATCTGCTTCAGAGCAGTCTACAGCTGTTGAGTCCTCTGGGGCTTCCTCTCTTGGTGCATCTCTAGAGCCATCCTCTTCTCCTCCAACCCCACCCGAGGAAACTTCTTCACAGGCCGAGGTGTCGTCTCTGTATTCAACCGCATTGCCAGAGACAGAAGCAACAATCGCTTCCTCATCGATCGATGTACCTAGCAGTGCCTTCATCGAGTCCTCCACGCTAGGAGAGCCGCCATTATCGGCCGAGTCTTCGCTGTCGACCGAGTCCCGAGATGCGACTGAAGCTCCAACGCCAACTGAGCCACTGATGTCAACCGAGTCACTACTGTCGAGTGAACTGCCAACATCAGCCGAGACTGAATCCACCGAGTCACAAACGTCAGCCGAGTTGCCAACGTCGAGTGAGTCCTTGGAGTCCAGCGATACACTCGTATCGACGGAGCCGCCGGCATCGAGCCAGTCACCAAAGACGAGCGATTTACCCACCACCATCATCGAAGAACCTTTTGTGATCACCAACTCGTTCCCAGGTGGCAGATTCTCAGATGGCCTTGGCGACTTGGAAATCTCGGGTGATGTCACCCACCAGATCGGAGGGTGCTTCAAGGACGATGGTAGCCCCGACGATGGATGCGCTGCCATGAGAGCAAACGGTGGCGGAACGGCCCCGCCAACCAAGGCAAAACGAGGCTTGGACACATTCGCAGGCATGTCGACGTGGCTCGGGTTCCTCCGCCCCAGCACAAAGGTTCTCTACACGGTCCAGTTCTACTACGCCGTCATCAGCTACGGGGGAGGCTGGAACATGTGCACCGTCGAGGCATGGCTCGGTAACCGCTACTTCTACTTCAACGATCACTTAGTCATGGGCAACAGCGTCAGATGGACGAGAATCCTCACGTCCGTCATGGCTGACTCTACCCGTGCCAACTTTGGCATCTGGATGGATTGCTGGGGCACTGGGTATGCCGAGCTCTACGTCGACTCGATTTTCATTTCGAACGAGGTTACGCCTCAGAACATTGACCGGTTCCAGCTGAATTTTGAGGATAGCCCCAACAACCCTTCACCTAGCAGCACCAAGAGGAGCTCTAGTTCTAGTTCTACGTCTCGATCTAGCTCTAGACCTCTTTCTACTCCCTCTACCCCTGGGTGGTCTCAGCCTGGATTCACATCTCGATCTACTCTTGCTACTCCTAGTTTGTCTCAACCTCGTTCTACATCCCGACCTACATCTCGATCTACTCCTTCTACCCCTGGGTGGATACCTACGGTCAGCTCGGACCAAGAGTCCTTTTCTACACCTGGCATCCCCAGCAAGAGAAGCAGTAGCATTATCAATTCTCTTGTCATCGAGTCTGAGCACACCCCTCTCTACACCCCTACAGAAAGCTGGAACACACCTACATACAGTGGGCGCACACACAATAGTTCTTCCTCCCTCGCTCACAGCTGGAATACCCCCATCAACAGCCCGTCCACCCCTGGCAATTGGCATACACCTACGAGAAATCCTGCCTCTCCCACTACTGGACAGCCTCCCAGGACGGCGATTGCCTCTCAGCCCGTCTGCCCGGATGGTTGGCGCTTTCCAGGACACTGCGGCCAAGCATGGCCCACTCCCACCAGGCCCATCTGCGAGCGACGCGGATCGCCCGAAGCGCATTATTACCAATACACTCGCGAGGAGAAGCCTCTCCAAGACCTCGACATCCAAAGATGTGCCATCACATGCGCCTACATGGATGATTGCTTCTCCTTCTCAGTGAACCCAGATGATCCTAGCAAGCCGTGTTTATTCCTAAAGCAGCGCTTAGGCGAGGTTCCGTTCCCGGAGCCGACCCCTGGATTCGAGGGTAATCTAATTTGGTCTGACCTCGAATGCTTCAACTGTTTCCTGTGCGGTGAGATACCGAGCTCGAGCTTGTGGCTTCCTAGTCCAAGTACGCTTGACGGAGGGGGGTACTCAACACCAACAACCCCCAGGGCCCGGCGACTAGTGACCAAGGAGGGCATCACACACCTGGGCCGGGACAGAATTCGTTAACTAATGACGACTGGGAGCATTCGACACCTACACCTTCTCGACGTCCAACCACCACTTCACAAGCTCCCGAGTCCTCGACAAGTACTTGTCGGTACACACACGGCGAGGTCTGCCAGTTCAGCTACCACCCCGACCTTCTCTGTGTCTACGCTGCCAAATACAGTGGAGAAACATGGACCGAGAGTCGAAATGACTACCCCCATCAAGACCGCTACGAACAGTGCGCTGCCATCTGCCAAACCCTCGAAGGCTGTCAGTCGGCAGGTTACTACTCGGTCGAGAACCGCTGCCTCTTCACGGGCGCCACTCTCACCGTATCAGACATGATCATCTATGATGATGACCCTTGGAAGCACTCTGTCTGGACGGACAAGCGGTGCTGGACCTGCCCAGACTGCATCCCAGAGTCTGTCCCCATCATACCCAGCACCTTCTGCTCCTACACCCCAGGCGACACCTGCAACCGGGTCGGGGTCTCGGAAGACATCATCTGCAACCTACCTGCCTACATGGCCGGTGGGTACTGGACAGGAGATCAGTGGACCGACCAATACCCGTCGCAGCTGCAGGGGTCAAACGAGGAGTGTGCCGCCATCTGCCGGGCGATACAAGATTGCAAGGGCTCAGGTTGGAAGGACGGCCGCTGCAAGTTTTCAGCGTTCAAACTCTCCCTGAATCCAGATGATCCCATCCCTCTACAGACCGACAATCCGTCCCTGTTCAATGCCGTGTGGGATGACCCGGCATGCTTCAACTGCCCGGGGTGTTACCAGGTAGATGACTAGGAGATTATAGGCTATGGCTTTGTAGTTTCACGCAACTGAATGGGTAGACATGCCCTAGAGGTTTTCTTTTGTATGACTTCTACTCTCTTTTGAAGGATTTCCTATTTACTACGTATTCTTTGCTGTTAATTACCCCTGCCCAACATTTGTCAAGGGCTGTTCGAAATATTATCTGTAAGTGGGGTCATAGTAACTTAAGAAATTCTTATAATACCTGGCTTACTTTGAATTCGTGGAAATTAAAGAAACATGCATTTAAAGAGTTATATACCGGGTAAGGTAGGTAGGCAGGGGGGAGGCCGCCAAGACTGAAGGAAGGAAGGAAGGAGCAAGTGGTCAGGGGCAACCGCTCTTGGCGGGGCACAGTCTCTCTCTTCTCACTCCACCAAATCATCAACAACCACCAACTCTCACAATTCCATGCATTCGAGTATCGCTCCACAATGGCTGTCTATGGGTCTGATCTCATCGCTTGGTCTATTGGCTTTTACGTCAATGTCTTGGCCATGTTGTTCGTGATGCTCCGCCTCTGGCGGCGGGACAGACAGATGTCGGCCAACCCAAGCTTTTACATGTACCGTTCCGACATCTTCATGGTTGTCGCCTATGTATGTCTTTTACCCCTCTCCGCGCAAGCAAACACAGCTAATGTTTCCCCTGCAGGTACTCGCCATTGGAAACTCGATGGTTGTCTGGCCTGGTATATCACCACAGGTGTTGGCTGTTTGAGTACTCTTCGGCTGACCAAGGAGAATAGAGATTCGTAGAGGAAGTGATGATGTCAGGCGCTCAAACTCCGACTTTGAACGTCTTCTCCTGTCCAAATACCTCGGCGACCTGCTGGCAAGCTCTCTGCACCCTCCGAAGAAGTCCCCATCGCTAACGCAAAAGTCCGCAGTACACCCTCTCAAACGGCGCTACAAAAATCAGCATCACGTCCTTTTATATCGAGCAGCATCACAATCTACACCCAGGACGGCAGGATCTGGTCAAGGCCTGGAGATGGGCGACGTGCTGGACTGTTGCATTTACCTGGCTCTACGCTTTGCAGTGCCAGCCCTTCCAGAAGGCATGGAAGGCAGATGTTGAGGGCATGTGCATCAACTCCACCTATGTCCATATACTTCAGATGTCGTCAAGCATGTTTCTGGATCTGTTCATGCTTGGCATCGCTACCATGTTCATGCTGTTGACTCGGACCAACCATCTGGAGTTGTTCATCATTGTTTGTGCTGGCTTGGGGTTTGTATCCCCTATCCCCCGACACATTGGATAGCTGCTGACTATTGCACAGTGTCGCTGCTATTGATATCTACCCCACCTTCATGGCAGCAACATGGGCGGACGGGCTAGTACGAGGTAGGTTTCGCAGTCGCCCCCGCATATTGTCGCTAACAAGTCTATAGGGACAAGTTATCAAGGACTCATATGGCCGGTCATTGACCTCTTTATGCGGATTATCTATGCCAATACCCCATTTCTGTACACTGTCTACATGGAACATCAAGTGATGAAAAACCCGGTGTAATGAGACAGGTAAGTGAGCCTTATGTCTTCTTAAACAGGGATGCTAGTTCTTTAGTCTAACGCTTGAATACTATTCGAGTCCATTCTATTCTGGTCAAATCAAAGCCAGGCTGAGATCTCAGATGAGAGGCAATGGCCTCACGCCTTGAGAAAACTCTGTACTATTCTCTTAAACATGTCATTTACCTAGCCACGCAGCTTTACAAAAGAATAAGACACAAAAAGGGCAAAGTATTTCTAACGCTTCGGAAATAATCTATCCACAATGTTAAAAGAATTAAAATTATAGCTATGGTAGTCAGTACTTTATGAATACTCTACAAAGTCTTTTAGAATTTTTACTATATTAATAGAGCTTATCCAAGGCAAGCATAAAGTAATGCCTTTGTACTGGTGTCTCGTGCCAGCCTCTTTCATCCTCCATATGACATCCACTTCCTGCTCGCAAGGCTCCGAAGAAATGTTGAGCATCGCATTGAGTAATACAGTGCCACGCGGAATCTCGAACTATGGACTTAGGCAACTGCATGACCGGTTGGAGAGCTGACTTTCCGTAAGGTCACTATCCTTTCACTTCGCATCTAGGGATCACAAAAGATGCCACATGGGAATTATCACGCAATCCAGGCCCTGTTGGTGAGGAGGGTAGCTGGTTGATAAGTGGCCGATGTTGCATCCTGTGGCGTTTTCTTGCATCCAGACCGTTCAGCTGCTTCTACGCGAGGGTCATGTCATGGCTTAGAGGCAGCTTACACATATCGGGCAGAATAATGGATACCCAATGCCAGGTCTTCCGTGCTTTATCACTTCTTACCTATGAGAGCAGCTTCTGCCCTGTAATTACCTCAATATTCGGCGGAGATTGAATGAACTACGCCATCCAAGGTCGTCCTCTGTCACGATGTCATCAGCAACACGTTTACCAACGACGAGAAAGAAAAGGGATGAAGCCCTTCGCGCTGAGTTCAACGCCTGTGTTGTCTTGGACGGTGACGAAAAACTCGAGCCGACAGTATCCCAGCTTCTGGGGTCCAAAGACGAGTCCTGGTGGGGTTCTGAAAATATAAGGAGTCACGAAAGGCCCCCTCGTTGGATATGGTTTCATCTCCCTGTAGTCCATGTAACACATGCTTCCTGTCTCTCTACATAACTGACGATGCTAACCCGTTCTTAGAGCGATTGGTTGCGTGTGAGCGGCGTCCTCTCAAAGCATTAATAGATGGTATCATTCTCTAATACAATAGCCAGAGACTTGTTTGGCGACTCCGACACGAAAAGATCATCCAAATGCGGGATAGCGACGGCCACGATGACCACGATGACCACGATGACCACGATGACCACAGCAAACACCTCGACCACAACGACTACGATGACTACTATGACCACCATAATGGTTGGATTGAAACAGTAGAGGACGCGCAGCTTCAGGAAATTGTGTCATTCATTGACAACACCTTTGCTGGCGACAATATCGTTGATTTCCTCAAACTTGATTGTGCCGATGGCTCGGAGGAGGATCCGACCTTTTCTGTCGCGGTAAGCATTTGCTTTTTTAAACGGTTGGAGAGCTCATTCTTACTATGTGACAATCAAGATGCCCTTTCTGAACTCCGAGGACTGGGAGGCATCCAAGGATTCAAACAACAAGATCGCACGACTTCGAGAAATACACAAGGGCGTTGGTGAACCAGAAGCCACAACACTGCTATTATCACAGACCCTGGACGAATCATTGTGTGTCACGAGCAACGAATCATCTCCCCTAAACTACGACCAGGTTGTGCGTCGCTACTACGATCGTTGCCGGACTGAGAGGCGAACAAAGCTGGCTGCGCCAAGCGGATCCCGTGGGCCTGAGACTAGTGATGAAATAAAGCCCAGGATCTTGATGGTTAGCCCTCTAAGGCTATGGAAAATTGGGCGCGGTAAGACCCTGAACAAGTAAGCTCCTTAACTGTCTAGCCACGCTCATTGTTGCAAGATGTTGTCGTCACGGCATTCCCCTCAAGCTGGGAGGAAAGTCGTGACTTTGACTTTACCCCCCTTGGCCATGTCTACCAGTCGGTCATGAAGACTCGTCCAGCCAGTGGCATGCAGCTTGCCTGGGAGATCATGGCTAGTTTGGTCGCAGTCATGGATGGTCCTACCTATGCCGGCCTGCATGAGAGTTTGCTTACAATTTTTGAGGCCGAGACATCAGTTCAGGTTTGTACAGGCACAGACACCCCTTCGACAGGAAAATGTTAATGTGGTTACCACGACACAGGTGCAGGAGCAGCTGCGGCTATACCAGTCATTTCGCCATCACCTCAATGCGAGAATTATACCCTCCTTGGGCCCTGGTTCGAGGCCTAGAGGCGCCATCGATCCCTCAGCGGCCATCGAGATCGTCAAGGAGATGGATTGCTTTCGTATCGTTATGGACATTCGCGACGAGCTAGCTATGATTTCTTCAGTCATATCTGGGCAAGAACGCGTCATGAAAAGGGTCACCAAGTTCACAATGAAAAAAGTCACGAGAACCATCGCCCAGGCAATGGCATTGGCAGCTGGCCTCACCGACGCGACGAAGGACGCGCCCGAAGCGACTGAGGATCAATCCTATGTGATCACGGACAAGTCTAGCGAGCTCGATCTTGGGATTGCAATGTGGAAGCTGAGAATCTCAAAAATAGACAAACGAGCGCAGATGGTAGAGAAGGTGGTAAGTCTACCACATAGGACGTGGCTGAAACGACCGCTAAGTAATGTTTGATGGCAATGTAGCTTGGCCATCTTCTTGGCTTGAAACTTGAGGTTTCTAATCTCCTTGAAACCGAAGATAGCAAAAAGCACTTGAAGAGCAGCCAAGATCTCTTAGAAAACAATCAGGAGGTTTTGGAGAGTATCAAAACACTTCAGGAGGGCAGCCAAGCGATCCAAAAAAGCAGCGAAGCACTCCTTGGAAGCAACACTGAACTATTGAAGAGCATCGATAACCTCCAGAAGAGTAGCAAAGCTCTACAGGACAAAGCGGACAAGCAGTCAGGCTACCTTTTTGCCTTTACCATGGTTACAGTCATCTTTGTATGTGAATCCACGCGCAACTCTTGACTTCATGATGATCTAACGACTGTTCAAGGCTCCTCTTTCATTCGTGGCGTCTTTTCTCGCTATTCCGAGTCGTGACTTTCCTCAAGACGGGGGCGTCAGCTGGAGTCAGGGTCAGATTGGGGGAGGATTCGGTGAGTTCTGAGAGTCTCTATATCGAACGAGCCGCTGATGTCTCATTAGCAATCTCACTAGCAGTGACAATAGTCTTGGCTATGCTGATTATTTTCAAGGACAAATACAGCACCAAAGGTAGTGAAAAGGTTAAGCAGCTAGGGGTATGGTGAACGTAGGTCCAGGGGTGTGACGGTCTTGATTCTTGCTCTCTTTCCTTTCTATGGGATTTCCCTTATAAAGCTAGTGAACGCTGCGTCTTGGCGGCTGAAAAGGGGCTCTCTTGCCGCTTTTGGCACATGACAATTATAAAATCAGATGGGCCGAAAAAGAAAAAGGCTGACGCTGAACATGCTTGAAGCGAAGCATGGTCACGAGGAAGATTCGTATAAGGAACTCTCATCTATGGTTGGTACTATCATATGTAGTCAGAATGATTCAATGGTCCAGGGCTGGAGCGTGAGAGATGACATGGCCGAGATTGAGAGGAGCAAAGTGGATATTTAGGTCAACTACCCAGATTGTCACCCAGGTAAGGAAATCACGAGATATACTTTAATAAACGTATTAGGATATTCTTTATTAAAAAAAACTTAGAAAATATAACTAAAATAAATAAAAATCCTCGAAGCCATTAAATTATTTTCTAATATTCTTAAATATTTATTATAATTTTTAAGAAAAATTAGGTCACTCCTATAATTTTTTTTCTTCTTTTACCCGCCTGACTAAGAAAGAAACCGGGCCTTTATAGTGACGGTGTCACGAGTAGACAAGCGATGTGTCTGAGTCCGTCACGTTTCTCTGGCGCAGCTTGCCCACCTCGTCATGATCTCTATCCCACTGGTCAATCTCTGCCTTTGGTATCTTAAGCAAACGATGAGTGTTTGCTCCATCGGTGCCGACTTCGATGAGTTCAGATCGAATGACATATCCTCCCCAGCGTGGAAGGAGATACATCCAGAAAACGTAGTATACTCCACAGAGAAGCAAACTAACTCAAGTCAGTAGTCGAGTCGAATATTAGCAGTATGGGAAACCCACATTCCAATGCCAACGACACAGTAAGTCGCATACCAGAAGCTGACATCTCCAGCATATGGACCGCCCTTTGGTGGCCACCAAGGCATTGCGAGGACAAACACTTGCACAACAGTCCAAAAGATGACCATCACGTCCCACGCCTTGAACTCTCCGTATCCGAGACCAGATCGCTTGCGACGGCGGCGGAGGACAAAAACGCCGATGGCCATGGCAAAGTTGAAGAGGGCTGAAGGGTATGTTTGCAAGCTGACGACTAAAGATTGTTAGTCCTGAAGTTGGACTATCTGCAGGAGAACGTACCAAATGCAAAAGCATCACCAGCGGGCGGGGCGATGATCATGATGATGGTGACGGCAAAGTTAAGCAAACAAGGCCCGAGGGGTGTACCGAAGGGCTTTGTTGAGACCCAAAACTCGGTGAATGGCAGGACGCCTTGTCTGTGAGACACCATGTGAGCAGTAGAACCTCATTTGCCTGTTTTTCAGGGTTCTTACCTTCCAATCTCCCGAATCATGCGCGAGTTTCCGATCAAAACTGCAAGCAGGTTTCCAAACGCACTCAACAAGACCATGAAATTGAGGACATTCGCAGCAGCCCTGCTTTCACCAAAGAGCTTGGTAAAGAATATGGATGCAGCAATCTCACTAGCTTCCTTGAATTCGTCCTTGGGAACAACCGCAAAATAGGCGATATTGCAGAAGATGTAAAGGACCACGACGACTAAAAGCGCGACGCTCGTATTCTTCTTGAGGGTCGGAATCGGGTTTTTGATCTCATTGACGACGTTGAAGGCGTTGGAGTAACCTGCGTATGAGAATACGATACTCACTAGGGCACTAGCGAGATCGTTTCCGTTGGGGGTGGCGCCTTCGAAAGCGTTGTGAAAGTTGGCGGTTGGGTTCGGAATGGACTTGACGTGGCCGCCTAAAACGACCAGGCCAGTTATGCTGATGCTAGGTTGATAATCAGTAACAACCTCTCGGTACGTCGCAGTCGAGGCTCAACATACAATAACAGAGTCAACAGCTTCAGAGCTCCAATAAAGTTGGATGCCCAAAGCGACCACTTGTTATTAGCGACGGCAAAGATTATGGCCAACGAATACGCCGCGATAGCTACTCCTCGAACTTGCCACTCAGTTGGCTCTTTGAACGTCATCCTCCAAGCATACCGAGCCAGGACTGTATAAAGGTCAGCACAATCATGTTAGAGACAGAGGCCGCTCACCAATTGCGTTGCTGCTTCCAAAGTTCAAAAGGACAGACTGGACCGCAAACGTGATCGGGAAGAAATGCTTCGGTCGGGGGTATTGCTGTTCTAGGTAGACCACTTCAGAGCCGCTGCGATTGGGAAAGTATCCTGCTAGTTCGAGGTAAACGCAGATTCCCGCTGCTGCCATGACGAAGCCGATGACCCAATAGATGAGAGCAAGTCCAACTGATCCGGTTCGGTTGAGAATGCTGGCAGCTGGTGAGGCATCAGCATATCAATAACGGACAAAAGGTCGAGTTTAGGAAGCCTTACGCGTGCTAAAGATACCAGTCCCAATCATCATGTCTGTAAAGTCAGTTTCGCTCCGCAAGAGTATGGGAAAGGGTCCACATACTAACGTTGAGGAAGATGACAGTAACCCAACCAACATTGTATCCAAGAGGCGAGTCGCTTTCAACGGGAGCTCCTACAGCCTCTTGATACGAAGGCTTGGATCCGTTGCCCCCCTTCACTCGTGTATATGCAAGTCCTCCATCCTGAATCACGTGTGGCTCAGAGTCACTCGATTCAGGGTCCGATTGGAGGGCCACGGTGACATCAGGCGCCTTTTTCGAAAAGAGATCCGAGAAGGCCATGATATTTCATGTGCGTCACGCATGTGAATGTGTAGAAGCCTTTGTTCAAGTGCTTTCACATCGCCGTTATATATGTACGAGTATATACGGGGGAGCGAATAGTGTTCTTCGACAAAAAAGGAAATCCCACATTCCGCCAATTCACAAAGAAATGATACAATCCAGCCCTCGGACGACTCAGTTGCACAGCCTGAGTCCAGCCTGTTGGTCAAGAACCATGGCCTGAACCTCGTCTCCAGAGAGCCCCAGATATGTCAGTCCACTCCCCAGGGTTCATGCGGGTGCGTGGGTTTGTGCTGTATGGGGGTTTCACAAAGATCTTTGTTGTTCCATTGCGCCTTCTGAGCTCTTGGAGTGGTGATTTCAACGTAGGTTCATTTTTTGGGGTGCGAGGGACAGCTCGGGGCTATACATGCTTCATAAATGAAGCCTTTTTACTTTTTTCAACACGTCTTTCAAAAGAAGCGCGCTAGTTCTGCTGACACTTTGGTGCTCTTTTCTAGCCAGGGATGACGAATAACGACATTTTCAGACAGAATAACGAAATCTGCCTGGGTTGGCCAGAACCGTCAAACAACACCACACTGGCCATCTGCAGGGTTCTACGCATAGACATTTCTGGGCTCCCGAGTGGGATATATTGCTTTGCGACTTCGGATATAGCCATTGAAACGGGACTGATCAGCGCCTAACCAATCCTCCTCGATCGAAATGATAAGGCGTTAAAGCATGCTTGCCGCCTAATGTCATTGAGGGCATCATCCCGGTGGCGTTTTCTTTGTCTCTCATGGGGGTCCGAATCTGATGTTTCTCAACTAAATATCGATGCTTGCCAAGCCGCATGACAGTCTACGCTGATGGCCCCTTTAGAGTCATCAATAATAAGAATGAATCTCCCACAATATTGAATGATGCACGCCAGCTTTCTACTCTCAAATCCAACCAAATACAGTTGTATGGCCTTTGTTGGTCAGCGCGCAGACTGCAGAGATGTGACTCCATAAAGCTCTTGGTCATGAGATTAATCCCCTTTCTTGGTCTCTGACAATCCACTCAGGGCCTTCTTCGATACTGTAACCATCAGAATCTACCCAGATATAACCTACATTTCGAGTATCTAGTTCACCGATTGCTGCGCATAACCTTGAGCTGTGGCAATGTTTGAACTGGAGCGTGGTCTTGCGATATGGTCCGCCCTCGGTAAACCTGTAATTGAATGGGAATTAATACCCTTGATGCAACCTCCACGCCTTGAAGTAGCGGCTCGGTTAAGCGTCCTGTCGAGATGAACGTCCTTTCTGCTACGTGTCGTGGAGTAGCAGATCCCACAGCCTGATTTCTCATTCTGAAATCAGGCTTCGGCTGGCTGCTCTCAGCACGCCACTGCTTCTTGATCCAACAGACCTGTACCCTCCGTAATACGCCCTGTCCTTATTAAGAGTTCAAAGCCTAGAAAGGTTAGACTGAGAAGCTCCATGCGAGGCATGCACCTCCTTTCTGACATGCACTTTCGCCCGGCGTGTATGAGACAAAACATTGCCGGCTTAGGGATGTTACTAAAATGGCAGCCATGCATATTAACATGCAAGCCTAACTTGCAAGGGCAGATATCGGCTGCTGCCTAATAACCCCCTTATTATATTAGCCTCTTGCTCTTCAAGTTCCAGCACATCTTCACAATTAACTTGTGTCCTATCTCTCTTAAGTTCAAGCCTCTAAACAAGCACAGACGTCACTAATCTGGTATCATTTCTTACCTTCCGACATTGAATCAATCTGGGAGTTCATACCCTATTCAGGTGTCACTTCAGTTTCAGTTTTGCCCAACCACGATATGGCAGATACGCAATTCCACCAACTGGATCTCCGAGCTTATGTCGGGGAAGGATCTCCCGAAGAGATAGACAGCGCAATTGCACTCTGCGAATGGCGCGATGAGGAAGATCCAGGAGGAGAACAGGCACGAGACACGCTTGTCGCAACCCTCCTGGATCTTTTCGAGTCAGGCAGCTCCAGGCACCACCTAGACTATGCTCTCAACCTCGCCCGAGAGCTTTACGAACTTGGAGTTACAATTGGAAATGACAACCATCAAACCCAGCGCGCGAGCAATTACGCCAAGGCCTTAGGGCATCGGTACTGGCAAGACGGAGACCCTGAAGACCTCCACGAGTCAATCAGGCTCAGCGATGAAGCAGTGAGTGCTTCACCACAAGCTAGATCCATTCTGGACAGACCCAAAGGCACCATCCTACACAACCCTAGCGTTGAGATCCATGCCTTAAACACCCTGGCGGCCAGACTCGAGGAGCGTTTCCAAATGGCAGGGTCCTTGGGCGACTTGGACTGCTCCATCGACATCAGGGAAAGTCTCATTGCGGCTGTTCCCTGGGAAGAATGGCAGACCAGCCGGGTGGAGTGGCTTCTAAACCTCGCTGCCAGTTTGCAAAGACGCTACGAGCAGGACGAAGACGACTCTTGCAGCGATATAGACAGAGCTGTCGAGTTGTCAGAGGAGGCACTCAGATATGCAAGCGAGAATTCCCTTTTGAGGTCGCGCGCGCTGTGTACACTTGCAAATGCGCTTGGCGGACGAGCCGGGGTCACACAACAGACGAACGACCTTGACAGGGCCATTCAATCACTTCGAGAAGCACAGAGGAAGATCCCAACCAATCACGCTAGTGGCTTGGAGATCGGTGTCAACCTCGCGATGCGCCTCTTCCAAAGATACGAAATGACCGACTCGGAGACAACGACCGACCTTGATGAGGCGATGGACGTTGCGAGATCAACACTTAACGGAACACCAGATGACCATCCCATTCACGCCCACCTGCAAAACTTCCTAGGTCTGTTCTTATACGCCCGCTTCTGCCGGTCTGCGTCAGAGTTAGAGGCGGATGAGGCACTGGGCCACTTCAGGCAAGCCCTCCGCAGTCCCCATTACCCATCGGTCTTCCACCGCGTGCAAGCCGGCCGGATAATGCTCCGTATCTGCTGCGACATGGCCAGATGGCAGGAGGCGTACGAGGTCTCCCTCGAAGCCATCGAGCTGATCCCCAAGCTCTCGTCACGCGCGATCCGCACCTCAGACAAGCAGCGGCTGCTCAGCGCCGACGACGTCGTAGGTTTCGGTGCCGACGCCGCGGCTGCGGCTCTCCAAAGCGGCAAGGATGGATACGCGGCTCTTCGCCTGCTTGAGATGGGTCGTCAGTCACTAGCCGCCTCCGTGGCCGAGTTGCGTCCCGATCTGGTCGCGCTCCGCAGAGACTACCCTGAGCTCGCCGAACGGATTGACTCGCTCCGGGATGAGCTGCAGGATGACTCACCGAGACAGCACACTGCTAGTGGCGAGTTTGACACCCTTTTGGACGAAATTCGCCAAAAGGAGGGATTCGAGCGCTTCCTGAAGCCGCCAAGCAATAAGGAAATCCATGAGGCGGCGCAGGGCCATCTTATCGTTCTCACTGTGAGCGCGTACCGAGGTGTCGATGCCATCCTAATCGGGAGGGATAGAGTCCATATCTTGAATCTCAACGGGGTTACGCTTGAAGATCTGGAAAAATGGTCCAGGAACCTGCAGAGGCCTGCTATGCTCAGGTGGCTCTGGGATTCCATCACCAAGCCGGTCCTAGACGAACTCCGCCTTACTCGGCCGTCGCCGGACGGGTGCCTGCCACGTATTTGGTGGATTCCCACTGGCATCCTGAGCAGGTTCCCTTTTCACGCCGCGGGCTATCACTCTGAGGGTTTGACGGATAGTGTGATTGACCTTGCCGTATCGTCGTACAGCTCATCAATCAAGGCCCTCGTAGACGGCCGGCGTCGTGTCTCTTCTCTTCCGCGACCAAAAGAAAGCAAAGCGCTTCTAGTAGCCATAGCTAACGCGCCAAACCGCTCCCTTCTGAGAGGCGCGGTCAAGGAAGTCCAGACGGTAGAGGCCCTCTTCGCATCCAAGGATTTCTACAGTGTCAGGCTCGGCGATGGCAGGGTGGACAAACAAGACGTCCTCCGGCGCCTCAAAACCTGTCGGATCTTCCACTTTGCAGGCCACGGCGTGGAGAATATCTCCGACCCTTTGCGCAGTGCATTGCTGCTGCATGACTGGGAAACAGATCCCTTGACTGTGGGCGACGTTCTCGAAGTGAATCTGAGCGAAGGCAGCCCTTTCTTGGCCTACCTTTCCGCATGTGAGACTGGCCAGGTTTCCAAGTTAAAGTTTCGAGATGAGAGCGTTCATCTCATCGGCGCATACCAGTTAGCTGGGTTCCGCCACGTCATTGGAACCTTGTGGGGGGTTGATGACGGCGACAGCGTTATGATGGCGACAGCCACGTATGAGAATATGCTTGAGGACATGACAGATGAATCTGTATGCCGTAGCCTTCACAAGGCTGCTTTAAGGCTGCGGAATGACACGAGACGTCCAAATGTAGGAGCAGATCAGACTGGTGCAAGAAAGTGTGTATTCGTGGACCCTAGCGCGGATGAGTCGGGCGAGGACGGAGCAAGTTGGATCCCTTTTGTCCATTTTGGCGTGTGAGCTGCTTACAGCTGTGAGAGATGCCTTTATGAAGTTTCTTTAAAGCGGTTACTTGCTCTAAACACGTATCTCTAGTAACTCCATCTGATCTTTCCAAGACACTCAATCTACCCACATGCGTGTTCCTCCTACTGACAGACGTCTACGCCCTGAAACAAGCGCGAAATGCGAGCACAGTGCAGTCTTCCACTCTAATGCTATCTAATGTGTTACACAAACCAAGGCCCAGAACCCTCCTCACTAAGCATATTTGGGTACCAAAGTGTGTATCAAGTACATACGCCGAAACCCTGGCTAGGGTTTGGGAAGATAGTTATTATTCACGGATGCATGGCGTTTAACAGTTTCTCCAAGAGTCCTATATTCAATATGAGAAGCCCTACATCATTCCAGACAGCCAAGGTCAATCAGAAGGTGAACCGGAAAGCTGGATGATCGTCTCCCAAATTGTTTCTTTCATCCTCTGGCAGGTTATACCTGTCGTCCCTCTTGCCTTGATCTCTCAGCTTGTTCTCACGCTTTATGTAAAACAGAAATACGAGTGAGCTGAGAACACAGAGCCAGACAAGGCCGAGGCCCAGCCCGAAGCCCAAGGGGTATTCTGGAGCTTGGGAGGTGACGAACATGTTGCTAGATCATGTTAGTGATGTCCTATCCGAACATGCACAGGAATAAACATACCTGGCGATAATCCCGCCGACATTGCCGATACCGACCTGCATCGCAGAAGCGACACCAACTTTATAATGGCCAGAGTTATTGTTGCTCGCCCAAACCAGTACAATCGGTTGGGCGATGTAGCCTCCACCGACGATACAAAATAGTGCAAAGTACCGTACCCCAACGCTCACAGACATCATGTTGAGCAGAATAACATAGCCGATGGTGGTGAAAAGACAACCTCCGAAGATGAATCCTGAACGATGCTTTAACTTGTCGCTTGCGATGGCACATACGAGTGCGCACACGGTTGCAAAGATGAAGATGGGGATCGACATGATCTGGGCGCGAATGGATGTCCATCCCAGTTGTTTCAGGATGGTTGGGGTGAAGAATGAACCGGAATAGCTGGTGGTGACAATGCCCATATACATCAAGATACTGCAAAAGTTAGGAAATAGGTCTGATGTATGACTCCAAACAAAAGATTAGCGTACCTGAGATAGATCTTGGGATCCGAAAAGATTCTCTTGGCAGTCTTTTTATCCCAATGGTTCATGTGAGTGTCCTTTCTGTCTTGAGCGAGACGTTCAATGAGGAGCGCTCGCTCATCGTCGTTGAGAAACTTGGCAGACTCGGGCCAGTCCGGAATAATCCAGTAGCTGAAGACGGCGATGACAACAGTGGCGATACCTTCAAGGATGAAGATCCATCTCCAGCCACCATAGCCAGCGACTCCATCCATATGAGCAATGGCATAGGCCAGCAGGCCACTAAACGCCCCGGCAATGATGCTGGCTGAAAAGAAGAGGTTGAAACGCCACTGCAGCTCATGTCGGCAGTAGTACATGCTGAGTAGATACACGCAAGCAGGGAAAAAGCCGGCTTCGAGTCCTCCAATGACGACTCGGCAGACGACCAATCCCGCAAAAGACCGCGTGAGACCTTGGCAGATGGTTACGATGCCCCATCCTGTCATGATGGCCGAGAGGAAGAGGGAGGGGCGCATATTCTTGAGCAGAATATTGCAGGGCACTTCGAGCAGGATGTAGAGGATGAAGAAAGTAAACAGGGCAATGTTGTAATCCTGGCCAGTCATGTTGAGGTCGGCTTCTAAGCCCTGAATACGGGCATTGCCGATGTTGATGCTGAAGCACGGAATACATCAGCAAATATGAAGTGGAGTGACAAGGGTATTAGGTCTCACCGGTCGATGAATGCGCAAAGAAAGAGTAAAAAGAGGATGGGGACGAGATTCATGTCGACCTTTCTTAAAACCTTCTTCTCAAGTGCAGGATCGATCCCCTGACGCTCGGTTTTCGGGTTCACATCGTAGCTGGCCCTCGCATCGGCCACATGCTCAATCTGAGCCATGTCGTTAACCTTGTCTGCCATTTTGCACGAGATGGTGTTGTCGAATCTCGCGCGGTGATAATGGTGCTGGTACTGGAAGCCCCCCAGTAGATCTTTGTAGACTCGAGAGTCAAGATGAGATAATTTTAAGCAGCGGGATCGACGTGTATATAATGTTCCCGACAACCACATTAGCCGACCTACTCTCCCTTAGTGTTTCTGATATTGGAATCGGAATCGGAATCATTCCGACTCGGTAATCTTGTTGCCCGCCCCGCGTTTTAGAACCGGGGAAGTCTGGGGTAATCTGGGGTAATCGGAAGTAACTGAGATAAGAATTGCCTGACTGCTCGACTGGGACAAGTGTGCGGGGTTTAAGCATACATACCGTACATGGCCCAATGTCATCATCTGGTGTGTGTACAATAAGGTAGCATAGCCAATCTACTACCGTTAGACCCCTCGAATACCTTACCGAAAGAACTGCCGAAAGAAATCGTGCTGTAGCCGCGGTATGTCCTTTCCGACAGTCCGAATAGCTAAACCTTGTATATATGGCGACACAACGTACCACTGATGACTAGAATGGGATGACCCATATGCACACCACCTGAGGCCAGATAACCACTCATGAGTGGCTCTACATGGATCTTTATCATCATTCAGCTGAAAATGCAGTTTTTTTCGTATTGGGTCATGATTCTATTGACGTGTTAAAGAATATGTACTTTGTTGTAGTGGCAGCCCACCCTTTGTGGTATACGGAGCAATCGAGATAGTACGTTCGCCACGACGGACATGAGTTCCAGCTCCCCCACATCTTAATAGCTAGTTGAAAGAGCACCTATTTTCTCCACGGGAGCTTTTCTGACCCTAGAGACTCCTATCCCAGCTGACTCAGACGTTGCTCTCCCCTCTGGGGCCCAAGTCGTGATCCACGCAACGGCAAAGATCAACAGCCACATGGCAAGCCAAGTGCCATTCAATCCAGCGCCCCCGAAGCCCCTCCAGGCAATAAAGGCAGATAGTAGGAGCACAATATGAATGACGGCGCAGAAACCAAGGAAAATGTCAAAGTGCACCCGTCCCTGTTTGTCTTGTCAACTGTGCGCCGACCATATGCTTGGTTCCAAACTTACCACAAGCTTGCCAAACACTCTTCGCTGTCCCTCAGCCTCTCCAATCTTAGCGAGGCACCATCCAATGAAGAAAAAGTTGAGGATGGTAAGGATGGTGCCGACGATGACGCTGACGAGCACGCTGCCGTACGAGTTGCGGACGATTCCCAGGATGGAGAGAAATGTTCGGATGACGAGGGTCAGGCACATGGCGATGCGGCGGAGCAGGGCCTTCTTGTCGCTGGTACGTAGGTCGTAGGCTCGCCAGCTGAAGCTCCAGCAGGTGCGCATGTTGGGACAGTTGCGGTCCTTCCAGCTACCAGTGCCGGCCCCGCCAGTCTTGTTGGTGTTGTAATCTGCCATGGTCACGATGGGCATTGTTGTTGTGATGAGGGTAAGTTGAGAGAATCATGTTAGAAAATAAGTGAGCGGGAGAGAGATGGGAGTTATAGAATCTGGCCTTACTTGCCTGCTCGGTTGGGTGTCACCTTGCAACGGAGTTGTTGGCTTTGGCCTGCACTATGGTTGAAACCGATGTTGGCTGTAGGATGCGGCACAAGGCAGACCAGCAGAGGCTGAGCACTGAGTCACAGGAGGTGGGATTGTTTAGACGAATCCTTCGGCAAGGGTCGGGACGCAGTGATGAAACACATCCAGCTCTACAACCAACAGATTGCTCAGTTAGAGCCATGGGGGCTCTGATTAAGACCTGCACTGCCCCATCACAATCTCAGTTCGCTTATGATTAGGGACGATGCCATTTCATGCAGCCAACGGTTTCAAAGATGATTGCGCCTTATGAGCCACTCCATATGTTATTTTCCAATGTTTGGTTTAATTAAACGACTCCTCTTTGAGATGCTCACTCATCAAACCACACTTTCTCCTTAGCAAGACACAAACGAGACCTCAACATATGACAGATAATGGCGTCAATAAATAAGTTCTTTCAGTGCTCCACAGGTATACAGGAGGTCTCAAATACACAACCTAATCACCTTCAAGGTAAAAGAAGCACACCAAGTCTGTAGGAGAAAGAGGAGTCAGTGAAGAAAGACTGCCACAAGAGAGCGCCAAGAATATACACATCACGACTCTCAGGATAGGTACAGCAACACACTTCAACTAACCATCTTCTCTCCAAAATCAAGCACACGCAGCCGTGCAACCTTGGCTGGCTAGCGTGCAGAGGCGTGATTCCAGAAAGATCTCAGTCATTGCTTAATGTCCTTCCGTTTCTACCAGGAGCTGCCAAGCATCTCTCTACGGTTATTTGCGTTTAAAAGACCAGCTTGGCTATGGACAGTTCACACACCCTGGCTTCGGCGACTGGCACCGGATCACGGTCAAGTGGGGAAAAAAACTGATCATGCCTTCATGGTAGATATCAGCCTTGATACAAATCCCTCATTGCTTAGGAGTTTCTCACAACCTCAGTCAAACAAGCTGAAAGAAAAGTATTCCTCCGTTCCAACCACTGACCGCTATTCTTTGCCCTGAGAGAATACTTGCCGGACCCCCTCGATACTCTTTAGGAAGAAGAACCATTCTTTCTTCGCCTCTCATAATCCACTTGTGATCCTCGTCCAAATGATAACCGTGGAAACCGGTTATCGCACCATCTGCATTAATGTCCAGGTCACCGATTGATGTGCACAACCTTGAGCAGTCAGGACCTTTGAACTGGATGGTGGCCCTGCCGGAAAGTCCAGGGCCAGACGAGAGCCACTCATAACTCGAGAAGCGCCGTTTCCCGCCATCAAGCGAGAAGCGAGTCTCCCTGCCATCCTTCAAGTTCCTCATTCCAATCTCACCATCACTAATCCAGGCCAATAACTCTCGGTTGGGAGAGAAAGCAACTGCGTACACAGTGTGATGCAAGCTCTGACCAGCGAATATGGGGACACGCAGCTCTCCGGCGCTGACGTCCCAAACGTCGATGCCTCTTTGGCTGGCCGCAGCAAGCAACCGCGTATCTGCAGATAGTGTGATGGATCTAACTCTAGTCCGTTGATGGCCAACAGTCCAGATGCGCTTGCCGTTGGACATGTCCCAGATCTCCAGTTTCGTGTCTGAAGCCAATGCAAGTTTGTTGCCGTCAGCTGAGAAGACGAGACAGGTGGCGCTGCATTGGATTTGATGGTGTTGCTTAGAGGCATCCATGTCCCATACCGTCACGATGGATGACAAGGCCAGTGCGAGCAGTCTGCCGTCTGGGGAAAAAGCCTCCCACCCCCTGACTTTGGGGAAGGTTTTGACAGCCTGGCCATCATCTGCGTTCCAAATGGTCAATTCGGCGAGAACTTTTGGCTACTCACCAGTTCTGCATCGCGATACAAGATAGCGACTGTTCGGAGAAAAGGCAAGCTCACCTCCAACCAAGTCGCAGTCGATTGAACGGATGCAGGTGCCGTTGGTCGTGTTCCAGATTTTGATCGAATCTTCCGAGCCTGATGCAAGCAATAGACTGTCGGAAGAAAGCGTAGTCGAAAGTACCTGCTCGATGTGTAAAGGGATATGCTTGATAAATGGAAACAGCTTCAAATCCCAGATATCGACTCCGTAGAAGGTGGCGTGAGCGAGGAGCTGTTGCTCAGGACAAAAGGCCAGAACATTGGAACCCTCTTCATTTCCTTCAAAAAGCTGGATAGAGTCCCCTTTGTTGTTCCAAATCCTGACCATTGGCTCATCACGTGTCGCGGAGGCAAAAAGCCCACCACTCCCCAGCGACACGACCAATCCTACAGTCCACATGTATAAGTTTCGGATACAACCGCCCGTTTGCAGGTCCCAAATGCTTATTTCGTCTCCTTCTGAGGTAGACACAAGCTGATCGTCCCCTAAGAACGTCATCGACGCGATTGTGTCACCATCGCCTTTCAATTTCCAAACGAGTGTTCCTGATCGGAAATCCCACACTTCGACTGTCCCATTTTCCAAGCCAACAGCTAATTTCTGGCCATCCTGCGAAAATGTCAAGGCGCCAACTCTTTCCCCGGACGTGTGGATGCTTCTTGTGCAGTCCCCAGTAGCCGGATTCCAGAATCTGACCGCCCCATTATCTAAGCCAGATGCTATCACATCTTCATTTGGGTCTAGATGTGCTGAAGTAGATAATGCCAGAGAAGTAAAGCAAACACTGGGTTCATCGAGGCTTTGAAGTGTTTGTAAGCGTGACCCCGTTTCCGCATTCCAGATCTCGAAGCGGTTCGGATTTCCTGCCAGGGCAAGCCGCTTACCATCACGTAGAAATCCAATCGCGAGAACGTTAAAGTCAAGGCCAAGTCTACTAATTGGCTCATGCGAGTTCAAGTCCCAGATCTCAAGCAAGGAACTGGGGTGTTGTGAATGAGGGTAGTCCGCCCCCCACTCCCACTCCAACTCGTCGTACAGCTCCTCCCACTCCTCGTCCTGCCAGTCCGGTCGAAAAATAGAAGCCAGCAGATTTCCATCTGTCGAAATATCCAACATCGATGGCGGAGCAAGCGTAAAGAGTCTCTCGGCCCGGGGGCTCCAAGTGGTTTCCCTCTTTGACTTCAATGAGATCCAGTCGGGTTCTTCTCCTCTATAAAACCTTCTGACACAGCTGCCGGTTGGGCTGAATAGAAGAGCAGATATGTAGATTTGCAAAGGATGGATCCTTATTGTTTCTCTGTGAACTTCGACGAAGCGGGCGGTATCGTCAGTAAGAGTGTCCAGTTCGTAGTCTTTTGTGTTCTGCTGATCAAAGGTTAGACTGCAAGTCTAAAGCATATCTAGCCACCTCGTTCGAAGCATGAAACGAAGTCAGGTAAGAATGGGAATTTTCAAACTTACCATTAGGCTCCGTAGCTTTTCAACAGCATTGATTGCTTCTTCAATTTTTTTCTGCAAGCTCATTGCCTCCAGCCAGCGCAAAAGCGAGTTCTCGATGAAGAGTCTCACAGCCTGGTAGTGCGATCGATTTTGAAACTGAACTTGTTCAAGATGATCAATCCAGTGAACGCAGGAATACTTAAGGCCAGACAGTGGATCCGGAGATCGGGTAAGGTCAATCTCCCAGATAGGAATTTCTGGCTTCTTCAGGTTGTAGATATCGCGCTTCAGGTTTTCCTCCATGACAGACATCGAGCGGGAAAACAAATGGGAGTGAATATCGACATGGTTAGACTGAAACGCCGACTGCAACTTTTCAGGTGTCAAGAACTCCTTGGCGGAAAGATGAATCAGGAAGACTTGGTTGTTTTGGCAAGTGAGAAAGGCGCCACATTTGTCGATAACCTCTTCTACTTGGCTGTTGTCGCGAATCTTTGCAGGAAACTCGGCCAATTCCTTCAGTTCTTCGATATAGAGTGGTCGTAGAGCGGCTGCTGTCGTAACAAGTGTTTTGTAGAGAACGTCTTTGACCAGGTTCTTGTTTTTCTTCTGCTCAACACCTTCTAGCAGACTCTGCAGTAGATTCACGTAGAGACTCTCGAGATCATCTGGCAGCCCATCAACAACATCATCGATGTCCCAACTGGCCACGTTTCCGAGCTCGGCCATGACAATAGACAACCACAGAAATGTCCCGCCTGCTTTTCGTAATAGTCGATTTTCAAGTTCTTCTCTCTCCTCTTCGCTCATCCTGAGATGGTGAAGACGCCACATCTGGTGACGTGTGTAGACTTGAACAGCTTTCTGGATGTCTGCTCCGGTTTGATCAAGGCTCAACTTTCGCATCTTTGATTCCGTTGCATCAAACTTCTGGTGAATGGTTCGAAGTCCTCGACTGGATACCAGCCATCTGACGTTTTGGATAGACGATGTCCTGAGGATCAGATCCAGGAGTCTGTCGAGATCGGTCTTGCATTCGTCGAGTGCATCCACCACCAATATGACCCTATTCCCTGTTGCGTCGCGCAGCATGTCTTCCAGGATTTTTTCCAGGGCGGTAAATGATCGTCTTCCTTGGAATGGGTATTTGTTTTCGTGGTCGTAAACCTTCGAGACACGACGGAGGTATGAGGGCTGCTGTTTGACAAGCCCGTATACAAGGCTAGCCACCACAAACGATGCTTCGTAAACGCCGTCCGGATCACTGAAGAAGGAATATGCCACGAGACAACTTGGATGAGAACCATCTGGTGCTCCTTCAGCCCACTTTAACAGATGGTTGATGACACTGCACAGGAGCATACTTTTGCCTTTGCCTGGTCCCCCATGGAGCCATAGGCTAGGGGGATCTGTGCCATTAGCCCATTGTTGAAACTCGGCGTTGTCGTAGATCCACTGGCAAGCACCCTCAAAAAGCTGGCCTCCTTGTCTTTCAGCATTGGCTTTCTGGTCTGCTGGATCGTAGCCGTTTTGTTCTAAGTACTTGCTGCATCGGCGGTCCTGGGTTGCTTCGTCGTCCGGACCTACCGAGTCCATAAGTCGTTGACGTCTTATCAGGTCTTGCGTCGACTCACCAGTTTGAATAATCTGAGTACCACTATCCTTGCAGATGTTTTGTGTGCCTGCATTATGGAACATGTCGCCCCTTCCCACGTGGGTTGCCGACATGGTGGATGGTTCTCATGTGTGACACTTAAGCGAGTCGAAAGCCAGGGTTGGGTAATTCCGTTGTCTGATCGAAAACACAACGAGATGTGATGGCAGACTGAAGGAGCAAACAGAACTGAGCTGATTCGGTCAACACAGCAAGGAGGATTCCAAATGGGCCAGCTCACGTATTCGAGCGTCTCAGGACGGGGGTTTGAGGGACACAAGGTGCATGCTATGTACCGCTCGGCTACATACGTAGCCAGTTAGCTACACGGCGGCGACAGCAGTGATCTGGCAGATGCTGCTCAATAACAATGAAGGCCGAAAAGGGATGATAAAAGAGGGTAGTTCTCGGTCAGGGTTTAGGAAGTGGTAGCAAGGTCTCAGACTTCTTTCCCAAATACCGGAAACCTCCCGCACGTCCCTGCCTAACCAGCTCTAGAGTTAGAGGCAGTAAGATACTTGTTCGCCAATGAGCGCAGGAAAGAAGCCCGCCCCCAAACAGCTTCATTCGTATTGGTGCATGCCACAAATTGAAGCCCATGTACTTATCAGGCGGGCTGGCAGGCAGAAGTGCAGTCTCACCGCATCAGAATTGCCTTGTGAAACCCCAGGTCTCAGCCACTCGGCAAGCTCAACCAATCTAATGGGTTGAAAGTGAGAAAGAATGTGTCGACTCGGGCGTCAATGCAGAGTGCAAGGGTTATAACCCAACGAAAACTTATCTCCCTCGTCACGCTTTTCCACTAGAGATTTCCGAGTCACCGCAACATCATGTCAGGCATGGAGGTCATTAGTCTCATATCGGCCATCATTGGCATTATCGACGGAACTTCGAAACTGGTCAAAACCATCAAGGATGGCCGCGATCTTCCAGATGGATTCAACGCAGTATCTGAGCGTTTACCCCTCATACGAGCCGTCTTGCAGGCCGCAGAAATACGCATCAAAGAATCGACCGAAGGGCAGGGCGACTTCGGGGCCGTCCAAGCCCTGCTCGAGTCTTGCCAAGATCAGGCTCTGCGGCTGAAGAGCATTATGCAGGACGTGACCATCCAACCTGGCGCCACATTTGCCGATCGCTCTCTCCTCGCTGTGCGCAGACTCGCCAAGGAGGGCAAGATGGAACAACTGATGAAAAGACTACTGGAAAATGTGCAATTGTTGGCGGCAATCCAGACCATCAAACCTCCCACAGACGGCAAAGTTCCCGGTACGATTCAGGCTCTGGCCGACCCAACCCCTTCAATATACAAGGCCTCGGCGGTTGCCCATTACGGAATAGGTCACCAGTTCAGCAACATGGGAGGCGGCCAGCAGCATGTCAACATGGGCAAGGGGCAACAGATTTTTGCACACTCGATGATTATTCAGGGGGGTCCTCGGCAGTGATCAATCTCACTTCAATGAACGATAAGCATGTATTACATTTTATGTATAGCATTATCTCACCTTAACTACATGCCCTTTTTGTAATTAAATAAATATTTGATCGGCTTACTAGGACATGGTGTGATTGGCATTTTGGGGTAGTGTGAAGAGTAAGGCTGTTCAGAAATCGCCCTTCCAGTCTGCCTGACGCTGACACGTATCAGTCCTGCATGACAAGGCGTTATATAAACCACCACATTTGAAGTTTAGCGCAGCGTTTATTACCTTTCTCCATGCTTTGCCTCTTTCTTCACGTTCTACGCAATGCCATGTCAACGCATCGACAAGGTCGTTTCTTCCACCCTCCTGTTTCTTAACGACGTCGCAGAAAAATGGGAGGCAATTCTTCCCCATGATAATCTACCGCCGAGTTTCGGCAACACACGGAAATGGGTTTCTCTTGTACAGGAGATTCTGGGGGGTATCCAGGATCAGCGGAAGGTGAATAGCCTGGATCCCGATGACCCTGCAATTCTCGATGCTCTGGAATCGACCAAAGGAGCAGCCAAAAGCTTGTCGGCCATCTTTAGAGTTGTAGCGGATACCTCTGAAACCGAGAGAGGAAGTTGCTATGAGGAGTTTCTGCGAAAACCAAACGCCAGCGGGATCGAGGTGGTCCTACTGCAGCTTTTGCAAGGGCCCCAGGAGCTTGTCAACGAATGCATAATCGAAGCGACGGTCGACCAGGATCATCAACTGGCAGAAGCCATCGAAGAGCTGACTCTGTCACAGCCACCTATGCTAATGAACCAGGCGGCAGCGGTGGCTCATTATGGAAAGGGGGATCTATTCAGCAATCTAGCCAATGGGCATCAAAACATCAACAAGGGAACTGGAGCGCAATACATTGCTGAGCGGATGAGCTGGGCTGGTCAATCGAACCCATGAAGTCTATGATCTATACGGTGTTTTACGATTGGGTTTTGATGCCGTCATGTGTGGACGAACATCTTTCCCTGTTGTGTTGATGGCCGCTTTTGGAGAGGCTATTGATGAGAAGGCTACGATTTGACCCAGGCGAGAAAAGAAGTAGGGCGCCGAGATTCGATCCACATATCAAGTCCAGCAAGTGAAACTCTAAAGCAAAATGTATATCCACGTGTCTATCGTCTATGAAAGTATATACATGAAGGATGGGTATTCTATGCTTAGTTCTCGTTGATGAGGTAGACATCGCGCTCAAGGGCACGGGTGTTGAGCTAAGTTGTTAGCCATATTCTTGTTCATCATGTAAGAGCAAACTTACCACCTTGGCGGGGATGTTGTGGAGGTCGTTGATGCCGATCTGAGCAGCATCGGCAAGGATCTCAGTCTTGAGGATCTGGATCAGCTTCTTGGGCCCTCGACACCGTAGATGTTGGAGTACATGAAGCTATCAAACGTCAGCACGCTTTCGCAGTCTTTGGAATTCTCAAAACTCACGGGCGACCCAGACCGACGGCCTTGACACCGAGAGCCAGCAGCTTGATGACGTCGCTGCCGTAGCGGACACCGCTGTCAGCGAGGACCTCGGTCTTCTCAAAGACCTCGGGGGCGTTGCGGCGGAGCTCGTAGGCGATCTCGAGGGGAGAGGGAGAGTAGTCAACCTGGCGGCCACCGTGGTTGGACAGCCAGATGCCATCGGCACCCTTCTCGACGGCCTTGAGGGCGTCCTCGGTGGTGGTGATGCCCTTGAGGATGATGGGGAGCTTAGTGTGAGACTTGATCTCCTCGAAGAGTTCCCACTGCGAAGGTTAGAGGCTTAAAAAGATGGGGGGTGTTAGTGGAGACATACGCTCAGGACAGAGGTGACACCGTTACTAGTCTCAAGTTAGTTCAAGATGCCAACGGACAGGTGGCTGAGATGACGTACGCGTTGGTGGTGTCGTAGCGGGCAGCACGGTGACGGGTAAAGGTGGCAGGAGCATCAATGGTCCAGACAAAGGCCTTGACACCCTGAGCCTCAGCACGCTTCATGGCGTCCCAGGTGACGGAAAGGTTGGCGTTGGAGTAGATCTGGATGCGTTAGATCGAAGTTGATGTGATATTCAGTGAGGTTCCTTACCTGCTGGAAGATGGTGCTGTCATGCTTCTTGCGCTGGGCACCGATCTCCTCAATAGTCTTGGAGGCATACAGAGCAGCCTTGACATGTTAGTACTTCGAAGTTTTGAAGTAGACATAGTTCAACATACGACATAGAGAATGTCCTCCTCGGCAGCGGCATCAACAAAGTTGAGCTCAGCACGGTCAGGGTCACCGTAGGCACCTCGGGCAGCAGGCGAGATGAAGATGGGGGCACTGAAGTTGTGGCCGAAGATGCTAACGCCGAGAGTCTCGTTGAGACCAGTGACGCTAGCAAGCTGGTGAGGACGGAGTCTGGCCTTCTCCCAGACCTCGAGGTTGTGACGGTAGGCTATGACAGTTAGGCACAAGTCTATAGTGTGTCGAGGTCAAGACTCACCCCACTCGCCGGCAGCAGCGGTACGGTAGAAGGCGTACTGCTGGTCAGTCATGACCTGGCGGGCAGCAAAGTCAAAGTCGGGGACGCCGCGGATGTCCTTAAGGGCAGGCTTGGATCCCTCGGTCCAGTTGGAGGCGGAGAGAAAGGTTTGGAGACCAGTGTCGGGCTCGTTGACCCACTGCTCGTAGGCAGACGCCGCGGCGATGAGCGGCGAGAGGAGAGTAAAGGTACGCATGGTGCTCGTGTATATCAACCTTCCCGAGGTATAATTGGCGAACAAGGAACGACAGTGGTAGCAACTAGGCTATAGAAAAGGAACGACTGGTGAGGTTGGTCGGTTCAAAGTCATCCGAACAGGCGGGAGAAGGGCGCTCATTAATACCGAGAACCAGGCATCAATGCCTGCCGACATCGCCCAGCCGATTGAGGCATGTCCATGGCAATGCAGTGGAGCTCGTAGGCCTTGATGTTGATGAAGAGCGGAGACTTGGGCCCGTTCTAGGGATAGTTCCGAAACGGTGTATGGCTGGGCATACCTGATCCGATTGATAAGATGAACCCGGCCCCATGGCATCGTGACCAGTTGGGACGAAAAGGCAACGCTATCGGGATACGATCCGAGATGGTTCCTCGCCTACGGGTTTCTCGGAACCCGTAGGCGAGGCAATTTGTTGTCCCATCTTGTTGCATTGGGTCTTTTTTTTGTTGAATTTTCAAGACGACGCGTCCAAGACGCCGGGAATTGCCAAGCTCTGTAGTCAAAACTCTAGTTTGCATTGACCTACTCTATCCCACTCGGCCGGAGGATCAAGTGGTTTGACGTTTCAAGGACCGTAGGATTTCTTGCAGTCAGCAACCCCTGTTCCCACATGTCCCAGAGCCTCAATCTGTTAGAGTAAGCAGTCAGCCAAACAGAGACTCGAACAAGACAAATTCAGGCAAGGCGAATTGCATGGTATGCTGCAATCTCATCGCAGCATCCCACTTGTCAGAGTCGTAACGTTGAATGGACCCCCACTCCCATCGTTTAAAAGCCGTTGTGGAGTTTTTTGAAGGCGGCGGAATTGCTCCATGAGGAAGCTCAACCTTGATTTCGCAAGAGCCAAGGAAAAGATCGTCGTCTCTGTCAGGCTTGACAAATTGACCCGTGGCCCATAAAATGCATATGTATTCGCGACGAACTAGTTTTTCCGTCCCACAAGGAATGAAAGACATGGACATGCCATGCGTGACCCCCACTGCTTCGGTAACATTTTTGTTTGTAGGGCTCAAGTGTTCGCAGCCATGTTACTCCGAGCCCGACTCCAATCAGATCCAGTTTGCCTGGGTCTTCCTTGGCGTTACGACTCCAAGACGGATGGCTTGCGGGTGGCTTGAAAGTCGACTCATGGCTTTTTTTTTCTCCAAAGCCAAGAGCTGAGGCTGATGGGAATCCCCTCTCCTTGGCTCGCTCCGACCCCTCCCTTGGCGAAGGGGGGAAACGCCTCCAAAGCGCCTTGGCGATTTTCTCCAAAACTTGATGGGCTATATCTGCAACAATAAGGATTTGATGGTGAGAAATTCGACAGCCTCATGATTACCGATGAACAAGCCGGAAGAATTATCGCATGGTTTGCCCGTGGCATAGACCATCATGTGACCTGACCACACGGCTTTGCCATTTCACGTGCTCGGAGTGCCGGAGAAGGGAGAAACAGAGTGGGGATGGTGGAAAGCTCCCATAGGCGGGGAGCGAAGCTCAAGAATGATGCTTGGCATTGGGTAATTATAAGAAGAGGGGGCTTTCCCAAGTCAATATTCTGGAGTTTTTGGCTTTTTGCGAAGGGAATATGATAGTGTGTGGTGACTTGCAAGACCCTGATTCTGATTTCATGGCTGGCATGGTGTTTGGGTGGTGCCATCATCACAGCACAAACACTCCTCCCACCTGGTCTAGGTTAGGCAGCTTCCTACATGCACTTCTTACACAGTCAACCTATGTTCTCGACAATGCAATTTTGAATTTCACAGATAGGTTTCAGGCATAAAGTTTGTGACATTCATGCAATTCGAGGCTCTGACACTGAAAACTCCATTGGAGTACCCAAATTCCAACTCGTTTGTCTGTAGGGTAGCTCGACTCAAAGCTGCGGCGGCCACACACACAATCCGCTCGTCCGAAAGAGTTGATCGGTCAAAGGGACTTGTTGCACTCCCTAAACAGAAGGCTTCTCGAAGAAACACTATGCTTCGCATCTAAACCATAACGTTGGTAGCAACCCAAGCCATCGCTGTGGGCCAGCGTCCCATCCCTTCCCGCCCCTTGCCCACGAACTGTTGGAGACACTGAAAAAGTTGGAGTTGTTCCGCATATGCAGAGAAGCTTTCATAGTCTTCTGTGAAAGCTTCTAGTCTGTCATACGCCCCCCTTGCTCCGATGCTATCCCTGATGCAGCGGAAAAGCCACGATTCTCAGCGTAAACTTGAGTCGGCGTGTAGTAGCAGTTTGTGCTTGGCTCCCCTTGGCGTATGATCCCACGCGGTTCTTGGCTATTAGCCGCGAGACGCTTCTGGTGGAGCTTGTCGTATTTGAGGCCAAGGCTGACTAGGAGATGGCATTCCCGTTCGCTTGATTACTTGGCGATCGTGGCTATGGCTTATTTTAACTACATGCGCTTGGTGTTGTGAGGCTCTGCGATGCCGTACTACAACACCTAGCAACCACCGACTGCCTGAGCACATGCAACTGCACTGCACCACACTTGACTGCACTCACATTAAGTGAAGCTATCTATATAGTAGGCCTTGAAGTTTTGATAAGAAAACACGAGTGAAATAAAGCAAATAAAATCCATACTGAATTGCATGTCAATATTTGTTCGCGGGACCAGGCAACACAGCATCACACCACTCACGAAAATTCTTCACTACGAATGACGACCCTCTGCTTTGCGTGCGTGCACCACCTGGCCCGACCATGCACCGAACAAGATGGCCGAAACAAATACTCAATGAACACTTTTCAACTCGATATATCTCTATTGAGGTCTAGATAAAGCTTCAGATAGAAAGCATGCCAAGCACTTGGTCGGGCCCACCTTTTGAATCTCGAGAGATAGAGAGATAGGCGATAAACCACGCATTCCATCTCAGCTCGGATCTTAGGTTGGCTGATCTAGATCAGTCAGTGCAGCAGTCTGGGGATTTCTGGGGACGTCAGGCATCCATGGCGTGACAGCACCCAGAGTGATCCACCAGCGCGCAACGACGAATATCTGGCTCTCGAGAGTGATGATAAAGGCCTCGATCAAGCTCGAGACACGGAGAGAGTTGAATAATTTCGGCACCGACGGTCACAGCAAGAGGGGGATGCCCGGGTCCCCCAAGATCTGGAGTGCAAGGCGGGAAGGCTTCCGCGTGGCCTTTTTGTCGTATGAGAATTGCACCAGAGAGGTGTTGGACCTCGCGCACATGGTTCGACGTCGGTCACACGGAAGCCATGATTATATTGACAACGATTATTCTAATCAGTCATACATTCACCTGCAGAGGGAAGGATTCTGTATCTGGAGCGTGCTTCATCTTGCACAGACAGCGGAGAGTGACTGGGGAGGCAGCCCAACCCATTCTTTCGCGGCAAACAATGGCCGTGGAATGATAACGTCCAACAATTGCCAGATACCGAGACGACTCCGTAGCCAAAGCGGCAACGGGTCCTTCTCCAGGACGGAAAACTTCCGGACAGGGGGATGAAGCACAAAGAGGCGTTTTTTAGTCCTCCTTGCAAGGAAGGCTTCTAGAGCGTTACGCCATGTGCGTCTCTTTCCTGCGCGTTAGCGGGCGCGCGTATGTATGCAGTGGGAGGTTATTGAGAGTTAGAGTGATCCACAAGGGTTGGAGGACAAGAAATGACTCTCCCACATCTCGATGCATCTCTTGAGTTTATCTCGAACCACTACGGACTGTGTGGCTTATCCTGATACACGATATCTGTCGTGTCGCTCTGTGACTGTAGAGCCCCCCTGGCGTTACCAGATGTGACGGCAAGTTTATGCGTGCGCCGTACAAGGACAGGTGTGCTACGCAGTGTGACGACCCGACACCGGTAGAGGGAGATACAGCACGTAAAGCAAAAGTCAGCACCCCGGATATTACCCCGGATCTAAGGAACAAGAGTCAGATTAACCTCGGATAAAGTCTCGCCACTTGCTCCAGAAGCAGTATATCAGCCGTATGGGGCCCCAGAGTTGTCAAAACCGAACGGGGCCACTCGTGGTCATCATACGAGGTTGGGGCCCAGACATGGCCGTGCCGTCCTTGCCGCCCACCATGCAAGAGAACCAGTGAAAGAAAGTGACCAGTAAGAGAAGAGATATGTCTGCAGCCGTGGACCGGACGTTTTTTTTTTCTCACAGGGAGGAAATCTATTCCCCACAATCGGAGAGGCAAGATTGTCTCTTGGACCCGCGTCGCTTAAAGTGAGTGTTGTGACTGTGCTGCTATCAAAGCGCGGATCCGAACGAACAAACCACAAGACCAGCAAATCAAGGAACCGGCACGAGCACACATGGGCACTACGCGGATCCGAAAGACGCCCGCCTCTTTCGTTTCTTTTTCTTCTCTAGAAGCAAAAGCGGGCCACTTCCTTCTACGCCACGCAGTAGTTAGCGAATGGAACCACGGCGCCCGACATGAACCAAGCCAGGCCTGGCCCTTCACCGGATATTCATGTCCATAAACGAAACTCTGTTTTTTTATCTCTCGTCGTCGTTCCGGTTACTGGCGATAATTCCCCCTCGTTTCGGAGGAAACCTCCAACTACGTGCAAGACTAGGATGAGGTCATGGCCGCTAAGGATCGGCTAGTGGTCTAGACAGAAGTGCCGATGATCAACAAACTGCAGAAGCTGACTCGTCGTGCGCGCGTTGTCGGAGATGGGAGAGGTGAGGGAACAGGAAGCGCTTGGACCAGGTCTTGATGAAACATACGGTGGTACTGAGAGGGAATCCCTGTAGTTATTGTCCCATTAAAAGCGAAGGAAAAGAAAAGAAAAGAGTGAGAAAAATTGCGAACCCGCATGTAACCCAACCAACAGAACAACAAGCATACATAACCAAATCAAAACATGGAAGCGGCGACGCGACGGGGGTTTGGAGAAAGATCCAGCCTTGTCTTGGCCTCTGTTTGGCCCATGCCTGGTTCGTTCCACCATCTCAAGCGGGGAAAGGAGAAGAAATCTGTGACCCCGACCAACATCACATCTCATCCTGCAGTAGCTGGAGACGAGCACAAGTCCGGTTGTGACTCTGTTCTCCACAAAATAATCTGTGTAAGCTTAACAATGCACCTTAAAGCCTATGCTGCTTAAGCCTATCCCCAAGGTTGCAGCAGTCCGTCGAGTGGTCAGCGGAGTCAAGTTCAGCAAGCGATCGGCAGTCAAAGTAACGCCGAGACGCTAGACCGACCTGAAAAACAATCCTCCGCCATTCTAGCGTGCGTCTACCGTACTCACTAAGCCAGTCTGCCTTCCTCATTGTCTCTGCCCGCGTAGCATTGCGATGCCGATTTTCCGAGAGTGGTGGTGGTCAACACGGCATCTCCGCATCTTCACACCCAAACTGCCCACTCAGAGGAGCTTCCCCAGACGGGAAGAGAGACATTGTATGTACAGTGACAGCGATCGACACGGTCCATCATGTCAGTTCCCGTGTGTTTGTACGTAACATCAACTTCAGGAATGCAAATGCATCCAAATCCAAGTCTGTATTGCGTCAATCCATGGCCTCACAGGCTCACAGGCTCACAGACATGGAGTCAAAACGTGCGCCCGTCCTTGACGCCTCGTCCTTGTCATTCCCCGCACCACCTCCTCCCTGACCCTTATCCTAGCTCAAGCCCGTCTCCTCCTCTGGTTCCGTTTGCACCCGTATGATCAACCAGGGTGGTTAACTTTGCAGGGGAGGGGGACCCAAGATGATCAATCTCCTCCTCTGCGGGGAAGGGCAGGGCAGGGATAGCCCACCCCTCACAAGTCCCAGGCCACATCCCGGCTTCCCCAACTACCAACAACATCTCGACCGTTCTGAACCTGCTCGTACCCCACGTCTACTGTGACGCGCGCATTCATTGTGGTGCGGTGCCCGGGGGAGGGAGGAGAAGGTGGATAGGACAGGACAGGCCAGTCTCTGCATCCGCGTTTGGCATCTCGACTCGAGCTGTCAACCAGACCTGCCTTTTGAAATATAAGTTGCCCTCCTCCTCCCCCTTCAACTCTGGAATTCAAGCAGCTCATCACCCCCTCAACCTCCTCCTCCTACTCCAACAACCAATCCAACCTTGACTGGTTGCGAGGCCTCTTTTGCTTCTTCCTCCTCTTCTGTCACAAAATCAATCATGGGCAACCACGTTGAGAACGGCGCCCAGCCGACCCCGTGGCCAAGGGCATCTTGCCCACGGCCAAGCAGGCCTTCAAGGACCTCTTCATCTGGAAGCAGCGCGTCGTCATCCACAACGAGCATGGCGAGGAGGCTACTGAATGGAGGGATCCCGACCCTCTCCAGAACCCCATCAGTCTGATGGCCCAGCTCTCTCTCAAGGACTGGATCTTCTTCATCGTCGGCTTCTGCGCCTGGACCGCTGATGCCTTTGACTTCCACGCCCTCTCCATCCAGACTGTCAAGCTGGCCAAGTACTACGGCACCACCAAGACCAACATCACCACCGCCATCACCCTGACTCTCCTCCTCCGCTCCGTCGGCGCCGCCTTCTTCGGTCTCGCTGGTGACAAGTATGGTCGCAAGTGGCCCATGGTCTTCAACATGATCGTCCTCGGCGTCCTGCAGATCGCCACCATCTACAGCACAACCTTCCAGCAGTTCCTCGCCGTGCGAAGTCTGTTTGGTCTTTTCATGGGCGGTGTCTATGGCAATGCTATCGCCATGGCCCTCGAGCAGTGCCCGTAAGTTCCCGCATTCCCCTCTCCTCACAAAACTCTCGAGGTTATCCAATTTGGAGAAGTCTTTATTCCCGTGCTAACAGCGCCACAGTACCTCCGCCCGAGGCTTGATGTCCGGCATCTTGCAGCAGGGATACTCGTTCGGTTACGTCTTGGCTGCATGCGCCAATCTTGGCGTTGGAGGCAGCACCGAGAGCTGGAAGACTGTCTTCTGGATTGCTGGTAAGTGACACTGACACTGATTAAAAAACATCATCACTAACATAATGTAGCTGGCATCTCCATCGCCGTCGGTCTCATCCGCATTGCCTTCCCCGAGTCGCAGCAGTTCCTCGAAGCCCGCAAGGCGAGGAAGGCCTCCACCGCCACCCCCGGTGCTTTCTGGCGCGACTGCAAGAAGATGATTCGGTCCGAGTGGAAGATGTGTGTTTACTGCACTATCCTCATGACTTGGTTCAACTACTTCTCCCACACCTCCCAAGACTCTTACACCACCTTCATGATCACCCAGAAGGAGCTTAAGAACGCCGGTGCTTCTCGCGCTTCCATTATCATGAAGGTTGGCGCCTGCGTCGGTGGCACCATCATCGGATACACCAGTCAGTTCATCGGCCGCCGACGCGCCATCATCATCTCCTCCCTCATGGCTGGTGTCCTCATCCCCGCCTGGATCCTCCCCGAGGGTGAGCGCAGCCTCAGCGCCTCAGGCTTCTTCATGCAGTTCTTTGTTCAGGGTGCCTGGGGTGTCATTCCCATCCACCTCAACGAGCTGTCTCCTCCTGCCTTCCGATCCACCTTCCCTGGTGTCACCTACCAGATCGGAAACATGATTTCTTCCCCCTCTGCTCAGATTGTCAACGCCATCGCTGAGAACACCTTCGTCACCATCAAGAACGGCGACAAGGTCGAGGCCTACGGCCCCGTCATGGGCATTGCTACTGCCATCATCGCCCTCGGTATTGTTTTCACTACTATGCTCGGTCCTGAGAAGCGCGGCAGGAGCTTCGAGGGTGCCGTTGCCGGTATGGAGGAGACCAACCAGCCCAAGAAGGATATCGAGACTGCCAGCGTCGAGCAGGTTGAGCTTGACGACCGGAACAAGTCCAAGGAGTAAATGCCTCCTTCTCACGAGATTTTTATCAAGATGCTATGACCTAGTTGTTTGAGATAGTTTAGAGGCTGATGTTTGCGAGCCTCGATACCCTTGTTTTCACCGAGAGGTGGTTGATATCCTGTGAATACATTCATTGAACAAATTGGTCCACATTCTGGTGATTGAGTACATGATCGTGAAACACTCGAGATTACTAACCTGCTCTGGTGCCCACTACCCGGACTATGAAAAAGATGGCAGATGGGAGATAGGCCATGAGAACTTCATCGGGCCATACAGACGTAATTTAGAATAAAATACACTAGTAAAAATATAAAGTAAATAATGTATCCTCTAAAGTCTTTACATATGAGCATAGTTTTATAAGCATAAGCCTTTTATGATGTGGTTTATGGACCATCCGATAGATGGACAAATACATTCCCCACCCCTTTGTTGACCCGCTTCAATTTTGTGGCCTTCAGGTGATTCGCCATTGATGCATAGTAGATATTCTTTTGTTGTTGATCATTGCACTCCCTGTCCCAGAGTGAAAGAGAGTGATGGGTGTTATAGAACAGGACACAATTATTAGCACGACGACCACATTCAACCCAATACCGTAAAGCTCCCTCAGTGTTCTTTTCCACGGCAAGTGAACCACGATATGCCCCCAACACAATCCAATGGTTACCTGAAGACTGTTTATGCTTCCACTCATACCTATCGAGCTGTCGACCCACGCGTGCAGCACATTGTTGTATTGTTCTTCAATATTCTCCAGGAACGTATCCAATGTGATACCTTTAGGTAGACAGCCCAATCAAACTACTAGAGGTAATGATCCTGAGGGGGACATCTCAGTTGCAGATAAGCCCTTATGCCCAGTTACAGAGCGAAGGAAGGAGCTTGGTCTGGTTTGGCTGATTCGGTTCGAGCGTTAGGTTGAGGCACTACTTTTCTCGTGCACTGATGGTCTTAATGACGTCTCTGGAAGAGGCCAGCAAGCACAATAACAAAAACGAGACGTTTTTTTTTTCTCGTCTAAGATCTCAAGTACTTGCCAATAGTGGTTCCTTAACAGTTCTTGAGTCGGATCGTAACTTAGCAAGCTGTAGACCATGTTTCTCAACCAACAGACATGAAGACCCTTGTCTCCGCATGCCTCGGAAACTATAGCTCTCCGATCCGATTGGAGTGTGCGGCGCCTTGTGAAGCTACTGGTGTACGGCCTCCTTCACTGGGCCTATCGATAGCATGACATTGCTCAGAAAACGCGGCCTAAACCAATAACATAACGAGGCTGGTTGTTCTCTAACCCGCTGGAGAAACACTTGCAGCCAGCTGGTGGCCCCCAACATGATGATATCGGGTGACGATGCCAGGCAGCAATTGCATTTTCCCAGTTGACGGCGGCCGAGCAACCAAATGGACTGGGATTCCCTAGAAATGTGGCCCTTTATAATAGCTGGGAGATGAAAGAGGAGTCCCAGGGCCAACCCTGGTCATAATCACCTCCTCTTTGCTGGCCTGCCATCGACCTGCTACCATTGAGAATCCACTGTAGCAGCCTCAATCAAACACCCAGTATTGGGAAGAGATAATTGTAATTTTCATAGCCAATACATATTATTGGCGCTGACGTGTCTTAGTAGACCTGGTAACCTGTTTCTTATCCAGTTCCATTCCCTCGACCGATATGCCTGGCGAGACAAAGTACAAGATCTATATCGCTGTCCACAAGGGAGATCCCGTGGACTTTTCCAAGTTTAGACACACCGGACTCTGGTGTGTACCTGACGACGGCTCCTCACACTACTACTTCCATGTCAAAGGTCTGACAGGAGCCTTTGCCTTTGGACGGCGCAAGAACTTTGACCCAACGACCTCGAGGACATTTGCAAAGAAGGTCAGGGTCGGGAAGACTCAGCATCCTCTGTCGTCTTCTGAACTATCTCGGCAGATGGAGTCGGTTGACGTTTTGAATCATGATGCTGAATTCAACTGCCAGCAGTGGGTTGACTTTGCCCTAAGGACACTCTATCATGCTGGATATTTGAGTGGGGAGCAATATGACACAGGGCTGAACGGCATGATCGATGCGACGATGGAGGCAGAGGATGAAATGCTGGCTTAGTAATGTCGGTCAAGACAGGTTGTTCTGGGAGATGAAGGAGACAATGTCGTACCGTGTATCCCCCTATGAATTTTGCCATTTGGACATGGCCATGAACTCGACCAACTCATCGTGATACAATTCAGGAAAAATATCCTCGGCATACTGCTTCCAGTCCTTATCAGCCGTCCGCTGGAAGAACTTGACATACTCCCAGTATTCAGGGTACCAGCCACTATCCTCCCAGTCCACCAGGCCCTGTATCTTCCCGTCTTGGACCAAGATGTTCCTGGGCGTAAGGTCGCAGTGGGTGAAGACAATGCGGTGATCAGTTCGTAACCGCCGAGAAAGTGCCTCTCGCACTAGCGACGGAGTATCTTCGTACAGCCCTGACAACAAAAACTCATTGAAGGCCTTTTCGTCATGACATGGTGGTGAATGGTACGTGAAGTGCACCCTGGTATCTCGGATCTCGCTACCATCACAAGCACTGATAAGGTGCTGAGGAGGAGCCATAGATCTCATCTTGTCGACAATCACTCGAAGCTGGCGGGCGATGTCCTTTTTCTGCTTGACCGACATTTCGGGCCACAGTGTGTCAAGACTTTGCCCTTGGACATATCCCATACGTATTTGTACTTGGCCATCGGGGGTTGTGTACGTATCGTGTACAGCCGGCACCGGGATCCCAGCGAGGGCGGCGACTCTGAGCGCCTCGGCTTCACCCATCGCTATGCGTTTTCCAGATTTGACGACAGTGTTATCAGGGCGCAGAACGACTTTCCGGTTGAACATCTTGTGCAGCACCACAGTGCCTATTGGAATAGCTGAGCAAATATTTATTCTGTGGGATGTCTCTTGCGGACTAACCTGGCTCGGTCTCATCTTCAGATCCAGACTCATCCGAAGACCTGGCCTGACCCTTGGCTTTCCTCCTCTCTCTGAGCCTGGTGAGGTAGAGGGAATCGCCTGGCTGTTTTCCGCGTGAGCGCGACACGGCGAAAGTCGCTAAAGTCGGGTTTTGTGAACTATCCATTTGCTAGGTTCGTCTCTTAGAGAGGTGTGCTAGGGAGAGGGTCGTCGGCTTTCAGCGGCGACAAAGAGAAGGCATTGGAATAGTCAAACCGAGATTTTTCCGAGGTCACACATAGACAAATGGCAGTGTAAGGCGAGTCAGTAGAGCAATCTATGCTGCTTCACAAAAGATTAAATAAATTCATTTAGTAGATATTAAAAGCCAGGGGTAGATTAATATGTTATTAATAATATAGTTTAAGGGATAATAGATATAATATTTATATGCTCTCTTCTTGCTGTCTTTCTATCTTGGCCTTCCCTGTTTCTAGGGAATCAGTCTACCTCTGACTATCTCGAATTTAAGAATGGGGCAGCTTGTCTCCAGAGGGCCGAAATGACCAGAAATTAACTATGTTGGCACGTTTAAAGCTGCCTTTTTACTCTTAATTTTCATTTCCATTCATTTTCTTTTCTTTCGAAAAAGGGAAATCATCTGCATAATAACAGGCAAGCGCACCGTCCCTTATTAATTGCCACTTCGAAGCTGCCCAGTCTTCGACTTCCACTTTTCGAGCACCTACCCACCTGGTCTTCAATTCTCCAGAACTGCTGATGACACATTCGCATCCTCGCGGTAATTGCAAGACCGATGCCCTTCTTTTCCTCGCTAGCATCAATCCATGCCAATTTGATCTTGCCTAAAGATCAGTGAGAAGTTCCCATCCCCATAGTAATGCTTCCTGGGCGGAAGCCGTTCCATGACAGCCTCGGAAACTAGGAGCATGAATACCTAGGCCAGGCATGTACTCATAAGTCGATTTCGGTTGTTCGGCTACATGGCGCTTCGGAAACTAATGTCCCGAGTGATCCTCAGGCTCCGAGCAGGTTACAACGAGGGACTGGGGTAGAAGTGCAAAGCGCTGTACAAGAGGGACGGGAGAAGGGGTGAATGTGCCGTACAAGAGGTGCTGACGCAATCAGGTCCATGGGGCGTTCCAGCACCCTCGAATCCAAAGATCTTATTCGTCAGTACCGACACATTTGAATGACTTTAGGTCCAGAAGAAGCCAGAGTTTGTGTGGCTTGTGCCATGGGGCAGCCTCTATCTCTATTCAGACTCCCCCGTTGACAGTCAAAAAGGAAGAAAAAAGAGGGAGGTAGTCCCCGACTTGAAACCAAGACTTGTTGGAGTGGCGTTGCGGCCGTACGTTTACACCCGTCAGGAGGGGGTGCGAATACCTATTACGGCGATACTCAGTGTGGGGTGCCGCCTGGTTTTGGGGTTACGGTTGCGCCTCTTGAGGAGGTTGAGCACCAGTACCGCAGATCAGAACCGGCAGAGCCCACCGTAGCAGGCCGATTTCAACAAATACTTTAAAACACCAGCATCCTCCTCGCTTGTTTCCACAATGAATCCGCCTTCAAAGTCGAGCTTGTCTTTCAGCTTGCCTGCTCATAGCGATAGACCGACTTCCAAGTCTACTCACTCCTTTGTTCTCTGGAAATGGCATGGTCCCCAGAAGCCATCATCGCCGTCGTGGGTGTCCTTGTCAATGTGCCCACGTTTTGCCTTGTCCTTTGGCGCATGTGCCGAAAGAGAAACAACAACGCCAACAACCCGACCAGGTCTCTGGGTAGGCTTGAACTCTCTTGCTCCTTATTAGGCCTTCTAGTGTCTAATATGTTTCCCTTCTTACCTATTTAGAGGACGGAAGTTCCGAATTCCCCCTTCTACACCCACGACGCTTCACCTGTGAGACTGGGTACGCCCTCGCACTACCCTACGCTGTGCCTGTGATAAACATGGCACAGCAGGCCAGTCGACAATGACACTCATTGACAAGCAATACGAAAGGCGATACTATATACATAGCACTGTTTGTTCTCATTGTTTGCACCATTCATTGTACCTTAGAGGTCAATATTAGCTTTGTCGCATCAATTATTATCCACCCATTCCCTTCATCCCACCCTCTTCAGTGTCGTCTGGAACCCCACCAACTCAACCCCCTTAGCTCTCCCTTTCTCCACTGTAAACACCAGCTCATCCAGCGCGTTGAACTTATACACCGCCCTATCTCCCATTCCCCAGGACAAGCAGCTCGCATCCTTCCAGAACAATTGTGCATCAGCCTCTGCGATATCATCCGGCGAACCAAGATCGTACGCAGCGCGCCAGGCTACCTTTCCTCTTGTGCTCAGGTCCGTCGGGTAGAGGCGCGCAGAGACTTGGATCTCGGGGAGACTTGTCGAGATGGCGGAGAGGTAATTGAGCCAGTGGGAATTGACGTCTGTACCGCGAACCGTCCACTTTGCAATGTTTAATCCTGGACCTTCATTGTCGACTTCAAGTACGAGAGTTGAGTTGGTCTCCTTGTTGATGTACTTCCCGGCAAATAATGCCTTGGCTTGTGCCTTGCCCGCAGCTTCGATCGCAGGCAACATCGTCGTAACAACCTGCGAGAAAAGCAGCTGTACAACACCACCCGACGTCTCAGGCCCGCCCGTCAAAACACTAATAACAATGTCATAATCTGGAATCATGGCGACGAGCGCGTGGTAAGTTCCCAAATCGCCGCCCTTGGTGTAAAACTCGACGAGTCGCTCGTCAGATGTGACGTTGTCGGAGCGCATGATTTCCCACGGGGCGCCGAGGAACATGCCGCGAGATGTGGTGAAGGAGACGGGCTTGAGCCATTTGTGTGTCGCTTCGAGGGCGAGTTGCTTGTTCTTGAGGATGGAGGAGCCGAATGCGAGGAGATCCTTTGTGGAGGAATAATAACCACCAGCCCTACTCTGTAAGTAATTGCACAATATTTCCAGGTTCAATTACTTACGGGTCTAGGATACCCAAGGTCGCGTTCCAGTAGACGTCATCTGGGCTAATGGCACCAACGGAGTCCTCGGGCTTGGTGTAAGTCGTGCTCGTCATGCCAGCCACATCAAGCACCTTCTCTTGAACAAAATCCTCAAACTTTTGCCCAGAGACTTCTTCAATCACCAAACCAAGAATGAGAAACGCGACATTCGAGTAGATTGGGCTTGTCCAGGGTGAGTACACTGGGGATCGCTTGCCAAAGTTGTCCCAAAAATCTGCGTGTGTTAGCTGACGATGCGGTCGGTAGGCTGGGGATAACTCACCAGGTACAGTACATGCCTTGACACCACTAAAGCCAATACACCCAAGGGCATCCTTTGCTTCCGGAAGCCCAAGCTTGGTCCAGTCGATGGGAAAGCTCGCCAGATCAGTAGCCACTACACTCATCAGTCCAGCTCTTGCAAAGCATACGACGACTTACAGTCCGCCGGAATACCACCCATGTGCGAAGCCAACGCCTGCAGCGAAATACGATCCCAATCAACGACGGTGATGTTATTCTTCTTGTCCTGCTGCTTGCCCAGTTTCCGCAATTGAGGAAGATACTTTGTCACTGCGTCGTCCATCCTCACACCCGACAGCTTGAGCGCCGCAAGAACAGTAAAAGCCTTAGAAACGCTTCCAATACGGTACACTGTGTCGGCGCCAACCTCTTTGACTCCACGCGCATCCAGATTCGCCGGTGTGTGATGCAGATTGAGGATCGGCTCATCCTGGTGGAGGGACACCATGCCGATTGACATGGCCGTGTTGTTAAACGATCCCGTGAGAGTCTTGAGCCCTTCTGTCAGAGTTTTGACGGCGGTTTTGACATCATCGCTAGTGCTTGGGCTTGTCGGCGCGGGAAGGACTGGACCTAGGGGAGGACAGTGGTTGTTCTTTGCAGCGAAGCCATCACCAACAAGCATCAACGCCAAGGGAAGCAAAGTCGACTTGAACAACATGATGAACGCCTACTCTCGAAACAAGAATGGCTTGCGTGAACCATTCTCCGCCCAACTGTGGACTCGGCCTCATGATATACATCAATACCACCCCCTGCACCGCGGAATCCGGCAACATCATCATTGTTGGTTCTCGCAACACCACCCATGTGAAAGAGCACCACTTTCCTAATCCATCATCGTCCCAAGAACTTGGGAATCAGCTGCATCGAACAACAAGTCCTGTTACCAGATTTCTGGTGCATTATCTGGAGAGATGGATGGACAACCCTGTCTCAGATGATCAAGCGAGCTTCAATGCCAGGGTTGATCCCTCGGGGAACACTCTGATCCTGGGCTAAAATCAGCTTAGCACGCTTTGAATTTCCGCTCTGACAATTTGTGTTTCCCAGCAAAAGTCTATGATCGATCCCCCCTTATTCCCGGCCAAGGAAAAAAAACGCCGTAAACACAACCATTCTGGGTAATAACACGAGCATCGCCGACTCAACCCCAACATCAACCCAAACCAATACAGTAATATCCTACACTTTCATCTCGCATCGTACACTCCTCCTTCCCTGCTCCATCGCGTAGACGAAGACGGCGCAGACGTGGGATCCGTGCGGAATCTTTGCCCGAGACCACCTCCTGTGTATGGAGTTGACCGACGGTCGGGATACACGGTTCGCCGACGGGGAGGACGGTCATCTTCGTAGTCGTCTACTACTTCCTCGCTGCCCTGGTACACGCGCGGCCTCCCGTAACTGCCCCGTTCGGGCTCGACCATCGACCTCCGCCTCGCCCGGCCTGTACCTGCACCACCACCCTGGTAACCTGCCTCAGGTCGTCGAGTGATAGGGGGCCGGGATATCGTCTCTTCTTCTGAGTGGACGGCGCGGGATGTAGCCCTCGGTCGGGTTTCGTAGATGTACTCGACGTCCCTCGAGCGTCCAGGCTCCGGGGACACACTCGATGTCTTTCCGGTGCGCTGCGGCATGCTGTAGCTCGACGGCGGCGTGACGGGTTCCAAGGGAGGATCGCTAGAGGTGGTAGACCGTTGACCACCTGAACGTCTCTTCTCCTCCCTGGTGGTGCTCCCCCCTGTAGTCGACCTCCTCTCCCACCGTCCATCCTGCGTCTCGAGATCCTGCAGCACCTCGATGACCCTCCTCCTAAAAGACCGGTCATCCTTCGGCTCCATCGACTCCCTCCTCTCCGAGGCAAGCTTGTCCCTGATGAGCGCCCCGATGGCATCAGCGCTCGAGTCCCTGTAGTACGACGACTCCCTCCCCGTCTTGCGTAGGCAGTCGTCGATGATGCGCTGGATGTGTTCAAGGGCTTGGACGGATTCCACCGAAGAGGCTCGGCCGGCGAGGGATGCACTCGGCAGCATGAACTCGGACCGCACACGTCCCGTGTCAGAGAGGAGGTCTTCCTGGCCCATCTCTAGCTTCTTGATCTGTCTGCGCATCTTTCCAATCTCCTTGATCAACTTCTCCTGTCCTGAATTGTCCTCCGCGGGTCTAGCGGTAGCAGGTCTAGCCGGAACCTTCTTCTTGGATGGTGGTGGTCTCTCAGTCTTGGGCGCCGGCGTAGCTGACCGTTGTTCGTAGCCATAGTTGGCCCTCGGAGGCCGGGGAGCAGGGGGTGGAGGCCGAGATGGGTAGGTGTTTGTGGGTTCAGGCGGGTAGTATTCGTCGCCGTAAGAGTACCTCCGAGGATCAGTGTATCCCACCGGAGGCTGCGTGGTTGGAGGGTAGATGAAAGGCGGCTGGGCGTACTGACCGCCGTAAGAGTACGGGACTGATGTGTTGGAGGCGTATCGTCCAGGATAGGATGGTGCCTGATACGTTGATGGGTAATTCATCGGGACGGAAGAACTCCCGTAGAGCGGGTTGTATGTGCTCTGGACCGGGGCAAAAGGATGACTAGTATAACCGCTCTGTTGATAAGTAGCTTGATTCGTAGCCTGGCCCGCAAAGCGACTGCTGCTCGGTGTATTCGCCGTAGTCGGCTGTAGGGGCTGACGAGCCTCGGCACCATCTCTGTGGTGCTGTCGAGTAGGTCTCTCGGGCTGCGAGTCGCTCATGTCTGTAGCTGTAGCATCCTCACAAGTAGGTGGCCTATAGTTCCCGGATGCTCTCTTGTGAGCCCTATAAGGACCCGATTGCTGTTGATCCATGGTTGTTGTGTGTGTCGGTCCCCAATTGTGTCGTATGCTCAGGGGACGTGATCAGTGACTGAACAGTAAAGAGTCAAGGATTGAACCATCCAGTTAAAAGGAAAGAATGAAACCGAGTAAATGTCAAAAGGTTTGATGCAATAATTGATGAAGGATTGATGAAAGATTGATAAAGGAAAGAATGGGGATGATGCAACAAAAACAGCCGCTCACCATGTTTTTGACGCAAGTCGACCTAACCACCAACACGTGTGTGAGAGAGCCTCACAGCAACAAAGAGTCACAGCCACAGCCTCCATTTTCAACCTCTTGCCTCAGCTCACAGCCGTGAGAAAACAATGCACAATGCGGGCTCGCCCATTCCCGTTCTTTTTGCCACTGCGAACCAGTCCGCCAGGAGGCCGTCCATCTGCCTTGTTCACGCGCGTGAGCAAGCCGGCATCATACGAGCAGACATATCTGCCCGACACGATTGGGCTTCGCTCTCCAAGGCTTTCTTTCTGCAGCCCAAAGATGCAGACTGGGCGCTGGGCTATGCGGCCTCTCTGTGGGGATGCTGAGGATGGCTGTGTTTTGTACACTTTCGGCCGAGTCTTTTTCAGCTGGGCTGCCTCGTCTCACTCATTAGTTCATCATCAACTCTACAAACTCTTCATTTAAATCATCAATTAATCTCATCAACTCATCAGTAAAAACATTAAAGACAAAAACGTCCCCACCAAGAAGGATGCGCAAAAGATGGCCTCAAAACACGTCGAGGTGCACTGCCGACCCTCCCAAATGGCCGAGTCGGGCTGCCGGGACAGCGAACTCTGCATGCCCGTGCTGCCCGCTGACCTCCCTCTTGAGGCAAAGTGAAAGTTCCTCCTGTATGTACTGTAGCATATAAAAACAATGACCATGCGACACGGGCAGTAACTGAATCGCGTATGCCATGCCGCGTCAACATCGCTCACCCATCCTTCATGTACGTCTCTCGCCAATGGGAACCTGCCATACACCGGTTTTGTTTACATTTCCACAAACGGCACGCATAAGCTTCACGAAGCCTTCTTCCTATTCGCTCACCTGGGAATCAGGCCTTTGTTATGGCCTCTCGAGTTTCACGGGGACATCAAATCAACACTATGACTGGTGCGTGCGGTGCCCAGAATCTAAAAGGCATGAAACTAGACCCTTTGCATTACATGCATGCTCATCAGTGTCATGTAAGTGCAGAAGCGAGATCAGCCCTGCCAGACACTACTTGCCGTGGAAAGTCGAATTCACTATCCACTCTCTATCACAAACAGTGCCATTCGTTGTTCTTCATCAATGCCAGCTAATCGACTAGGCTCTTCTTGTAAACTACAGTCATCACCCTCCCAAATCCTCATTTTTACAAATTGCCTTCTTCCTAGACCATGCGTGTTTGTAGTTTGCTCTTCTCCTCTCGGAGACCCTTGAGCTGCTTGTCAAACTCCTTGTTCACCCATTCCCAGTACGCTCCCCAGACGCTCGCCGTGCCTGCATTACTGATTGCGGCTCCAGCGTTTCCGGTCATAGCCTTCATCCTGTCGCCCAGCATCAGCGTCACCCGCAGGATGCTCTTGTTCGCCTCCTCCTGCTTCTCCAAGTCTTGCTTCACTGCGTTATCCTTCAGCTTGACAGAGAGAACAGAGCGGTACGCTTCAGCAATCGAGTTGAGACGCCTGGTGGTCTCCTCAGGATCGATCGTCATGAGTTTTGTCACCATCAGGTTGCACAGCTGTCGGATATCATTGTCGTCTCTGAGACCAGCCACCACACGGTCGAAAAAGTCAATGTTGTTGATGCGGCTAAACGCCGTCTCCATCAACGCATACAATGTCTCATATGCGCTCTGTTGAACGTTAGCTTGATCTCACATACGGTTATAGGCTTGCATACCTTTCGGACCTCGAGGCCATCGTCAACTGTGTGCTTGAACGGTCCCATCATGACCTCTCTGACCAGCTCCTTCTTGATCACCGACTCGGTCAGAACAAAAGGCATAAGATCACCCAGGTGGGGGTGGATCAGATCCGGCTTGTTTCTGGCAGCTGTCGTAAGAGTAGTCATTGCCAGTCTTCGAATGTCCATATCCGAGTCTTGAAGCATAGTCAAGAGCATGTCAATGAGAACATTGTTCAACAGAGCATCGAATGTCTCGTCACTCTCTGGAAGAGTGTAGCGGACAGCCTGGACCGCCATCCCACGGACAGCCAGAGACTCATCCTTGAGAAGTGTCTACCCGTCGTTAGCAATTTTCCTATGTCATTAACAATGATGCACATACCTGAAGACGCGGCATAAAAACGGTAGGGTCAAGTGTGACCAGGCGGCCCACGCATTCAGCGCAAACCACCTTATTATCCGCATTGTCCGAAGCCTTGAGGAGTTCGTCCCAGATGGCCGGTGCATAGTTGCGCAGGTCCGTCGACTGCGCCGAAATCGACTGCAGAATCTCCTTGATGGATTGGATGAGCAGGTACTGTGTGTTGCCACCCTTCTGCATGGTCTGCAGGATAACAGGCAGAAACTCGGGTACGTTGCCGGACCCGGCTCTGCCAAGGGCGATGGCCGCAGAGAGCGACACCTTGTCGGGCTCGGCATGGAACTGGTCCAGGAAGAGATCAGGCTTGAGTGTCGAGCTGGTTCCCAGTCTTTTTCCGGCCTCTCCCAAGACAGCCAGGGCGAGGCTGACCCGAGCTTCGTCGTTGCCCTTAGCACTCGTGTAGAGTTCCGAAACAAAGCTGTCCAGCTTGACTCCCACTGACTCTCCTCCCGTCACGAGAAGAGTACCAATCACCTTGCCGACAACAGGGGGGTCACCGGCAACGCTAACGTCCTTGAGTAGACCTTGCATAAGAGCTTGACCAGCTCCGCTCTCTCCAATGCTGCTGATCAAGACGAGCAAGTGGTCGAGAGCAATGCTCGAGTAGTGGGACTTGAGCAACTCGCAGAGCGAGACGATCATTTCGTCCGTCACCACAAGCTCTGGGTGCTCTGGTACCATTTTGGCAAGAATGAGCAGCGTTGGTCCGAGAAGATGCGTATCACTGTTAGTGATGATCGGCATCAGTGCAGACACAATGCCACCAATGGTGTCCGGCTCCAGCTGCTTCTGGCTAGCAGGCGATAGAACAAGGGCCTTGAGAGCAACGATGCTCGATCCGCGGAGGGCTCGGTTGGCCTTTCGCAGCTGGGCAGAAAGCTCCAGGGCCACCTCCTGGATCCATTGTTGCTCGAGCTGGCCCAGTGTTTTGGCATAGCGGGAGACATTCTCCACAGCACGGACAGCAGCCAGGCGGGTAGTCTCGTTCTTGAGTCGTTCCCGCAGCACCTCCAATGCAGCCTTGCGCTTATCCTCAGACAGCAGAGATGAGCCCTCTGGGCTAGAGGTGCGCGAGATCAAGACACCAAGCGCATGAATGGCTCGCTGGCGAACCTCAGCATCAGCATCCTGGGCAGCAGCTCTATCCAGAAGGATTCCATACAACTTGTCCAGTTCGGCCTTGTACTTAGTAGCCGCGTTACGCGATCGGGGTGGAGTAATAGCCTTGATGAGCTCCTCAACAGTTCCAATGGCCTCGCTAGAGATCTTGTAGAAACGGTTGTGGACGGCCGAGATGACTCCATCAACAATCTTTGTGAGATAAGGCTGCAGGATAGTCGATGAGTGAGTCTTGGCAATGTCGCTGATAATCTCCAAGGCTGTGATTCTTAGTGTGCTTGGAGTAGCCGAGGAAGATCCAGTCTGCGAGGCCAGCGAAGTGGGCGCAGTCGCAGAACCAGAGGGTTGGATGGCCTCGATAATAGGACCAATGACCTGGTCAAAGTACTCGGCCAGTCCGCCATGCTGCACAGACACCATGTCGTCCAGTAGACTAATAACAGCCTGCTTTGTAGGAATAGTCTTTCCCTTGAGCTGCTTGGTAATGGCCTTGACAATAGATGGTGTCAGGCGGGCGAGATCAGCTCGAGGACCGGTAGTAGGGGTCTTCTCAAAGACGGGAGAGACAAGACCAGAACCAGTGAACTGCGAAGCTGATGACCCACCAACACTGCTCTGGCGTCTTCGTTTCCTACTAATTGGGATGCGAGATTCAGATTCAGGCTCGAAGTCATCGAGCTCCAGGTCCTTCATGGCGAATCCTTCTCCAGTCTTGCGGATCAGTAGAGAGAGGGCTGAAATAATCTCCAGTCGGACGTTTTCCTCTCGCTCCTCGATTCGCTTGATGAGCAGGGGAGCTGCCTGGCTGTAAAGCACACCGTTCTCAAGCAAATCTCCACTACCGCGTGTCGAGATAAGCGTATACAGTGTCTTTGCCGCACATCGTCGGACTTTCCAGCTGGCGTCGTCATCATCGTCTTCGAAACCATCATCGGCATCGAATTCATCGTCCTCGTCCATTTCGTCCTCTTCTTCCTCGTCTTCCATGTCCTCATCTTCATCGTCCATAGAATAGTTGGGATCGTACTTGAGGAATCGCAAGCAGGAAGCTATCGTCTCGTCTGTAAAGGGACGCATCTCCTGCGGACAAGAAGCTAGGAAGGCCTCAAGAGCCACGAGAGCAGCTTCGCGCACCTCGTTAAACTCCTGACCCAGATCGTCTCCATCGCTGAGTGCCTCGAGATGTGCTTGCAGCTCTTCGTCACCGAGTGCTTGCAGAATTTGAGGTGCAGCCTTGGAAACATGCGGTCCAAAGCGAGCAGGGATCGATCGCGCGATGCTACCAAGGATCGAAATATATAATCGCCTCGTAACCGGGCTGCTCTGGTTCTGGGAAAGACCAGCAGTAATTCGGTTCACCACCTCTTCCAGATGCTCCTCAGAGAGGTAGACAGCAAGCATGCTAATGGCCACGACAGCTCTTTTCTTGACAACTGATGAGCCCTTCTCGCTCTCGAGAAGCTGAATGACCACCTCTTGCATAGCCTCGACCTCGACCTGGACAAGCATAGGTCCAAAACATCGAACCACCTCGATCAGCACGTCGACGGCTTCGGCGTTGAGATCGTTCTCATTTTGTAGGAGGCCCTCGGGAACGGAAGGAAGAGGGACATTGGGGTTGTTGGGAGTTCGTGTCTTGGGTCCGGGACCGATAAGGCGGGGAATGAGGACTCGGCTGACAGCATTGTAGGCCTCCTGGACCTCCGAGGTAGGCGGGAGTCCCGGGACCGGTCGGTGAAGGGCGATAATTACGGATCGAAGTGCCAGAGAGGGCACAGTGTTGTCCACCGAGTTCTTAAGCTTCAGGTTGGACAGCTTCTCGATCATGGGAGCGATGATAGGTGTCGGGACCTTGCCCACGAGGGGACCCAGGCTGCCTCTAGGGTTAGCGGCTCCCAAGCTACAAATAAGCATCCCAACACGTACCACTTGATTGCCAGGTTCTGGACCTCACCATTCTGGTCGTCGAGCGTCTTGATGATGCTATCAACAGTGCGCGCAGCGATGTTGTAGTCGTGATGGAGGAAATCGGGCTTGGCATTGTTGAGCAGCTGCAGCAGATCGTTCAGAGACATGAAGCGAAAGTCCGGATCACTGTCGCCGAGTTTCTGCACATGGCCCATCACCGCCTGCGGCGTGGCTAATGCTTGATTGGAAGCCATGCCGGGCGAGCTTTCACGATGGCGTGAGAGAGCTGCTTTGGGCTTGGATCATGCGCGGAGGGGGGCGAGTTTCTGTGGCAGCAGAGCGCGGATCTGGTGCGTAAAGATGATGAAGGATCTAGAATGAGAAGGAGGATTCAAAGTGAGCTGGCCTCGTGTCAACACGAGTGGTGTTGGTAGCAGTTCGGTTGGAGGGGTCGAGCTCACTCCAGGCAGCGGAAGAAGGTCGGAGCTCTGCGTGGGTGTTGGTTGCCCCGCTATGACATCTCAGCAGCTGCCGCACTGACCGGGCAGCGGAGCTGCAGCCTATGTGACGGAGCCGGGGTCTTATTTATCCGGTTTCTCGCATAGTGCCAAGGCCTATGTGGACGAGGGGTGTCAAAATTGGCTGAACCCAGCTCGCCTCCAAGACGCCGGTTTGGGCTCAGTCATTTTTGTCACCGGAGGACGACCATCGAGACCATCTCCATCCATGCTATGGAGCCCATCACGGTTCATCTTGCTGTCTATCGACATTTATTAAGTAAAACTGCATTATGGAATAATACCTGTGCCCTTGTAAAACGAACCCCCAGTATCATCATGGTTCAAGATCAGTTATAAGGTCGCCGCAATGTTCAGGAAATGTCAAATGTTCGATACCTCCTCACGCAACAAGGCATTGTTGGGAGCCAGCAAGACCTCTACAAGCGCCAGATTTCGGAGAGGTCACCGAACGATCCAAGCACAAAAAAAGTAATCAATATCTTATTCGAGTGGACCAAATATCTTGTTTGCTACCCGTGGCCGTTGGATTGCACCGGACAGTGGCAACCGGGAGGACATCTTAAGAACCTGGCAAACTTCTTTGGCAGCTTACAGGTAGGTCGCCAAAGATTCAATTCAGAAAGGAATCGCCATCTTCCTCGAGTCAGCCAATCGCGTTCGATGCCTGTGGCAGCTGAATTGAGTTGGGCAGTTGTGGTCAGAAATGAAACCGTTGGAAATCGGAGCCCAGCACGCCTCCCAAGGTGACAGCCCATGAGCATACCACCAAATACCCAAACAACAAAAATCCCATTTCTTCTTCTAGTCTACGAAGTGCCTCATTTGCTGCCTGCGATATTTGGTTTGGTAGTCATGCCTGGAAAGACGCCATAGAAACCTAGCACTTTTCCCCTGGTGACGGCTTAGAGGAAGATCATAAGAAGTTCAAGTCACAAAACTATCAGCATTTCACTCAATTCGTCAAAGAGACTCGTTTGCTGAGTGTGATATTCGCATCGCGTCTGGTAGTCATGAAAGACTCTGTTGAAGCCTAGTACATCTAACCAGTGGACGACTCAGAGGCAGACCACCAAAAAATTCAAGTCACAAAAAAATCTGTATTTTCTCGACTTATTCATGTGCCTTGTCTTCTGCCTGTGACGGATGAATTGCACCGGATAGTTGTGGCTGGATCACTGGGCCGCTCGGGGGCATGCCCTGAGACCGTGATGATGCAATTAATCGGAACACAAATCACAACATGGCCTCCCCAGGCAGCATGCAATTATTCACGGCGTCGTAAAGTTCAGCACTGCATTCTCGTTTACCTCTGCTATTAAACCAGTCCATTGATCATCGTCTTTCGACTCTAACCAAACAACTCTCCTTTTACCACGACGCACAAACAATCTCGACTACTACCCAATACCTTCTTGGTCAACAAAGAAATAAAAATGCTCTTTCTGTTGACCGTCGTTTCCTTCCTGTCGTTTGCTTCTGCAAACTTCCTCTCCAAGGGGAAGCCCATCGGGGACCCTTCCTACAACTCGGCCAAGTACCACTGGGAATGCGGCAAGGTAAGACCTTCAGAGAATACATTTCTTGATCTATTAAAGTCACTAATTTTTTAATTTCCAGACTACTATCGCGGTGCTCGACGACTGCGAACCGATCTTCACCCAGATCCGTGCCCTCGGCAACACCACGGACGGAATGTTCAAACTCAACTGGTGGCCCGCCAGGACCTGGGACCACAAGTCCTGCAGGGCCCTGCTGAATGTCGGAGAACTCCCCATGGGCGGTCTAAAGCTCCACGCGGACGAGCTCGTCAAGGTGGCTCGGTGGGGAGCCCACTCCCTGTGCGGCGGGACCTGGCAGCGTTCGATGGTCAGGCCTCAGAATGACACCTGGAGGCTGTACATCGTAGAGTCTATGTGGAATGAGAGTGTTCCTTTTGCTTAATAGATGGGGGAAAATCAGTGGGTGAACCAGTGGGTGGCTTCTTTACTTGCAGCATGGTCCACTTGTGACCAGGGGCTTTTTGGATGCAACTACTTAGACAATGTGAATACAAACACCACATTACCTTGGAAATGACGTCCGTGAATAGATTTGAGTCCTTTCAGCAGATCACAGCTTAAAATGCGTCCAAATAAATCAAACGTGGTGTGGTCCAGTACCCGACGCGTCGACGCCCCTATATCACTCGCCCATTCAACGCCGAGCAACAGCCACATTGGGATACCTGGCGGCCAGCCGTTTACAGCTGTCAAACAGGTGCCCATACAAAGCAGGAAAAAAATAATCCACAAAGGTACTCGACGCCTAGGAGATCAAAATCAAAACATCTTCTCTCCTCGAGAAATCAAACTCTTCCTCCCGAACATCTTCACCTCCCCCCTTCTACACCCTCACGCACGATCCAAGTCCATCTGGCTTCGTCATGGACGAAGACCCAAACAACCACTCGGCCTTTCTGGCCAAAATGCCCGTCGAGATCATCTCGCACACCCTCTCGTTCCTCCCGGACAAGAAATCACTTCTCAACTCGATCCTTACCTGCCGGGACTTCAACAATGCTTACAACCTTCGCAAGACCTACATATCCTCTTCCATCCTCATCAGACCCATGCACCAGAGCGTCTACGAAGAGGCCGTCATCTTCTACTACCTCACCCGCGAGCAGTGGCACGGCGCTCGAGCTGGCATTCAGGCTATCCACCGTGTCTTTGCCAAGAAGCGTACCCTCGATGAGGAGCAGCTCCTCGTTAACCAGCGAATGACTATGGAGGGTATCAAGGATATGCATTTCTTCCATGACAACGTCGAGTGGTGGGCCAACAGAATCACCACCAACCTCAAGCGAGACCATCCCGTTCTCACAGGCCATGACTCCCCTTTCCAGCTTACGCCCGCTGTCGTCAACCGCTTCAAGCGGGCTATTTACCGTCTCTACATGTACATCGATGTCATGGAGAAGGCTATCGCTTCAGCTTGCGCTGACAACGGGGGTCACAACCATCCCATCCCTGAAGCCGAGCGAGAGGGGGCACACTAGAGCTGGTGCTCCCACTTGTCTCAGTTGGAACAGTACCGAATCAACAGAGCTTTCTGCTCTCACTTCTCAACTTCCGAGGTTGAACAGATGATCAACGTCTGTGAGCTGCTTGTCGCTGAGATGGCCCCTTGTAAGTCCCCTATTTCAAAAACCTAAGAGTTGCAAAAGCTGACATGTCCCAGCGACCAACAGATTCATCGATCAGGACATTGAGTTGGGTGCACTGATGCCAGCCTACGTAGACTGCGCAGCTGCTGGCATGCCTATGGTTGTCCAGGGCCTCCGGTTCATGCGAGACTTTGTCAACGCTCGCACCTACAACCAGCGCTTCACACTTATGCAAGTGGTCAACTCTGATGACTGGAGACCCGAGCGCTCTGTCAGGGCTCGTTTCCCCCTTGGCGATCTGCAGCTCTTCTACGACTATCATCACTGCGGTCTCACCTCTGAGGATCTGAAGGAGTTGGTAAATGAACCTGATCCGCTCTGGCTCTCTCGTGTGCCTTTCTACAACGACGGTGACATCGGTCCCCAGTGGGCTTGGAGAAAGTTCAATGCCCGGGCCGCCCTGTTTGGTGGTGAATTCTACCAAACTGTCCATGTCGCTCGCCCTTGGGGCTATGCCTTCTGGGACCACCACATGCTGGAGGCCGGCGACCTCATGCGCCTCAACGAGGACGCAACTCGTGACCTCATGCCTACTGTCGATCCTGGACACAAGATCTACACAGTGTGGTGTCCCTTTCTCCCTTGGAGAACGGTGGAAGCCTGCCGAAAGATTCGCCTCGCCTACTATGTCAAGGCGGCTCTGCGGACATGGGGTCGCACTGGGTGGTTCAACGCGGACAACTTTCCTCCTGATTATCTGGTGGACCAGCTGATGGGTCTTACCTGGGAGCCACTGACCGAGGACGAGGAGGAAGACATGGCACTCATGGCCTTGCTTACGTACGCCTATGAGTATTGCTTGCATCACCCTCGTATCTACCTTGTTGCCCCCGACGAGTTGGCCGATTCTGAACCTGAGACGCCTCTTCTTTGAGGAACGCCAGAGACCAAGTCTCTTTCTTTTTTCGTTCTTTCTTTTCCTTTTTGATCCAAGAATAGCTGCGAGTAAGTTGGCTCTCAAGGCACCAAATCACTGACTAGTCTCCTTTACTAACCACTCTTGAGAAGGACTACCTACCTAAGTAGGCAAGCAGGACTAGCCCAGGCCTAAGCCTCGTACTAATATGAGGAGCATTGGGGATAAGCCTAGTCTAAGAGAAAGGCTTATCATCAAGGGATCACCAACAGGGACACTGGCTGTGCCACGCATAACATGAATTCTTGGACCGGGGAAAATTGTAAGAGACTGTACAAGTAGACTAGAAAAATCATCTCTTGATGACTAACATTGTGTCCTGTAGATGTGTGCAATGAACAACCATCATGTAGTATTGCGTCTAAACTAACAAACATGACCTCTACTCAGATCCAGGAGGATGAAAATGCAGAGCGAGTTGGTTGATCAACGCCTCCACCTCCATCGGATAACCAGCATTCTGCAACGCTACCAGCGCGGCGATTGGATCACCAGCAAAATCGGGACCAAAATCAACAGCAAGATCACCATCGTCGTCGTCATCGTCGTCAAGCCCGTCAAGCCCATCAAGTCCGTCATACGGGCCATACCCATAACCGAAAAGGTCATCAATATCAAGCTCATCATTGTCATCATCCTCCCACTCCTCCTCGTCCTCCAGAGTCCAGACAGCCTTGTCCTCCCCTTCGAGATCCTTTCTCCTGAACTTGTAGTGATCCCAGTCGATCTCGCACAGGTTTGGGACGAGACGCTTCCAGTCCTCGGCGTCCCAGAGATTGTTGAGTCTCGTGATGAGGGTGTCCTTGGAGCGCACGCTGGACGGGGCGTTCCTGATGAGCTCCTTAACCTTAAGGTACTTAAGCCGCGAGTGTATGACGCCCGTGGACAGGGCCTTCATGGGCAGGGGGTGACCGGTGAGGTTGAGGCGTTCCGGGGCACCGACGGCGTGTAAAAGGGACTTCAAAGCGCGAGAGCCTTCGACGGCACGGGTTTCAAACCAGGTAAAGTTGATCTCAAGGAATTCAAGGTTGCGGAAAGCCTTGAACTTGCTCTTGTCATTGTCGGGATTGTCTGCGTCCAAAGCCGAGTTGCTCAAGAGGGGGTGCTCTGGATGGTACATTCCCGGATGGAAAAGGTGCTCGGCACCAGATGGACAATGGATGTAGAGCCTCTTCACTGGGAGATCCTTCTTGAAGTCGCCCTTGACCACCATATCAGTGAACTCGTTGTCGAGGTCGACAGAGTTCAGATACAGCGTCTCCAGGTTCTCCCAAAGATGAGTCTTGTAGATGAAGAACTGGGCTCGCTCATCCACTGAGAGGGTCTCCTTCCAGGTATTCAAGACCTTGAGCTTGGGCATCAGTTGAGAGCCTGTCATGAGTGCCGCATCGAAGAGGTAGGTCAACAAGGGGGCGACGGGCCTGCCATCCAAGTCCTTCCAGACAAATGTCTGAACGTTTGTCAACAAAAGGAGGGTAGACGCAAACAGAAGTTCAAGGACGGCGTCGTGGCGAAAGTCGGCGTTGAACACGAAGCGATCCTTCCTCCTCTCCCACAGTGAGGCAGCCCAGGCCAGGTTGGACAAACCGAGACCGCTGAGCAGGGTGATTATCGACGATCTTTGAGAACCATGATGCTTCTGCCAAAAGGCTCGGCATTCCGGGAGGGCGTCCTTTCGTACTTGCGGTCCGTTGAGGCGGGCAACGCAGCCAAAGTGCTGGACGTGCTGGCGGAGGCGTGGGGCTGCGGCAATGGTGCTGAAGAAGCCGCACACCTCTTGCGGCTTCATTAGGACAACATGACGGTAGAGTAGGGGCTCCAAGAGGTCCCTGTTGGCTCTCGAAGTGTATGTGAGTGCGCGGAGGTCCTTGTTGTGGTTTGTTGGTAGAAAACAAGGTCCATGGAGAGTCTGGAGGCTATGCCTGGGGTCTAAGGTGAGCTGAAGGCCAATGTTGTAGATGATGTCAAGTGGTAGCTGTGGCGGAGCCCTCGGACCTTCGGGCCTGGCGGCTCCGGGCTTCTTCTTGGAGCGTCTAGTCTTGCCCGCCATGGGTAGAGGTTTGGTGGTGGTTAACAGATACCTAGGAAGAATGGTGGTTGAAGAGGGGAAATGAGACAGGTGGTGACGAGAGCCGGTAGGGCTGGGGAATAAGTCGACAGCCTCAAATTTTAGCAACTTGGGTTCCACGACGCAAGGCGACAAGGCTCCAATTAATCATCAAGGGCCTGTAAAAACGGCCACAGGTCACAATTAATGCTGTAACCAAGCCATCACCCATATCACTCGCCTTGAAAGAAGCAATGTTATCACCCTGATTCAGGTTCCGCCTACAAAGTGTTGGATGGCTGTAACAGTTGGAGGCGGGGGGCTTATCACATCCTGGGGACCTACAGCAGTTGACGCCTCACCCTGGTAGCCTGATGATGAACTACCAGATACTACATAATACCTCAGCCAAACCAGAGTTGGAGAACCCCAACGCTTACAGAATGTTACCAGCTACATCTCACTCATACTAGCTGCCTCGATAGGCTCACCACAATACGGCCGCCTCGTCACGATGAAAGAGGTTAACAATCCCGATGCCGCTATCCATGCGGGGTTAATCGCGGCGATGGAGCTGGCCCGACAACTACCGAGTGGGGGGGCTCACCAAGTTCGGCACTGCATGAACGATCGCTCATCTCGCAGCAATAAACGGGCATATCCATTACGAAGCCAAGTTGAGGTCTCCCAATAGCAGTATTTAACAGCAATTATCTGTCTGCCTGCAACAAAGCCCATTGTCCATGACAAGATCGAAACACACCGAAACAGGTACCCAGCCATAACCCTGACACCAATGAAACCACCACAACCAGACATCAATGTCATCCATTCCATTCTTCCATAGACAAGGACAATTTTACGGCTTTGTGATACAGACCTTGCTCTCGCCAATTCTCTGCACGGCAAACTCTTCCAGATTCGGCACCACAGCCGAGTGACTTCTCCACCAATCCTCAACCTTCTGCCGCATCTCGTCCTGTTCCAGATCCTCTTCATCCTTCCACTCCTTCACCTGGATCGACTTGAGCCGAGAGTGCACAGTACCCCTTGCGAGGGCCTTGAACGGTGGAGGATGTCCCGTGAGGTGAAGCCGCTCAGGGGCACCGAGCCAGTGCACAAACGCCTCCAGCATCACAGAGCCCGATTTGTTGCGAGGTGAAAAGTACCCAAAGCTAATGTCGAGTAGCTTGACCTTTTCAAAAATTCGGAAAGTATCCTCGCTCAGTGGTCGGAATAGCAGGTGGTGGGAGACAGCTGGGGCTGAAAAGTCCTCCAGGCTGGAAATGTCTGGACCTTTTTTCGCCCTCACTATGAGCTCCTCGACCGGCACCAAGTCCCCGACCCTCCCAGCCCGGTATAACATATTGCCAAAGCCATCGTCAAAGTCTGTGTCGTAAAAAACCAGCCTGCGCAAGTTCTTCCAGTAACCCCGTTCCCATGAAAAGTCCTGGAGGTGCGAGTACCGATCGTTGCGCGTCACCTTGTGATAATTCAGGGCCATAACTTCCAAGTCGGGCAGCAGAGCATGATCAGACTTGACCGCCGATTTTAGGACCCTAGGGACCCAAGTTTCTACCCTGTCAAACTCGTCGAGATGCCACACGAGAGTTTTGAGCTTGGTCGTACTGAGCAGGATAGATCGGATCATGTAGTCAACATCTCCACGCATCTTTAAATATGGTCCGAGATGTTCTTCTGGCGCCTCCTCCATTCCTGAAAATATGTTGACGAATGGTTCCCACGCTGCGCCCTGCTTCATCAGGGACAGCTTGTTCTCTCTGCCACCGATCCGCTCATCCAGGATCCCCCCAACATCCGGTTGACGCGAAGATCAAGCATGTTGCCAGGAGAGCGCCTACGCGTAACACAGGCCAAGTGGCGGACGTATTTTTGGATCCGTGGTATCTGGATGAGGTCGATGTAGAAGTGGACGACATCCTGAGGGGTTTGGAGAAGAACGAAGCGAAACAGAAGCGGCTCTAAGAGTCTCTTGGTTGCTCGGGAGAGGTAGGTGAGTCTGCGCAGGCAATACATGTCCATCTCGAAGTCACCTCCCTCAGCAGGAGTCGGGGCCTTCTCCCAAGGTTCGGGCAGAAAGCATAGCCCGATATGATAGATGATGTCCTCTGTCAAGGGCTGTCTTGCTGGAGAAGTCGCCATTGGGTGTAGTAGAGTATGTAAGTCGAGCTTGGGTAGTGTTTGAACTGTAGTCAGAAATACTCGTGGTCGTGGCCGTAGATGGTATTGGAGTTCTCAAAGACAAGGTAGCAGGCTCATTGGGATGTCTCTCAAGGACACGACGATGGTAGGGTATGGCTTCGTCAACCGATCAGTAGGTAGGTAAGTAGGTCTCGCTTATAGGGTCATTTAATGATGAATAGTAGCTTGTATAGGAATGTTGATGGTAAAAGAGCTGTGTCCAAGTCGATCATGGTTGGGTGGGACGGTGCTCTTATAACCAAGCAGGGTAGGACAGTGAGTGTAGTGGCGCAGTAGAAGGATCACTGCTCCTAGGACTACGTACTGGTATCCATCTACTTGAAACATCACAAGTTCACCTCCCATGTGTTTTAATAATTCACCTTCTAACCCGACGAAATCCAGTACCGCAAACATAGGATAGCTGCTGACTTTGCGAATGTTTTGGTGATATCGACAGTCGGTCGTGGAGACTAGGTACCTGCCCAGGCACACAGCAATTACATCTGCAAGTGGTGATTGTCCCTTTTAATAGCATGAGAACCTGCAATGTAATTATAATGCCCATGTAGAATCAACAAGCATGACATTGGTCAAAGAGCCATTCACAAGTTGGACGTTTCCATGAGTCCAGCATTTGTTCGTGTCTGCCTCGATCCGACCAAGTGCTTGCCGTGCTATGACACGGCCCCACACCCCACCTCGGGCGGCATCACCGCCGCTCTCCAACGCTCCAGCATCCCGTCAACACCTCCAATACCCCATGCTTATCAAAACAATAACCCAAGCCTATACGAGATCCAATCTATCCCACCCAAGATGGTACGTCCCCCTTCCCCTAGTAACCAACATCGACTAACCTCCCATAGAACAAAGACTCGTGCTTCACCTTCATCCACATGCAACGTCCCCGCGACGCAGACCTCTTTGAGGACTTTTGCAAGGACAAGCTCCCCGACGACGAGATCTACGTCCCCCCCGCCCACCAGCCCATCAACCCCGAGGATGAAGACGACGTTGTGCCCGACCAGCACGCCGCCTTTGGCATCCAGCGGGCCACGCAAAAGTCAAAGGAGCCGGCCTGGAAGGATCTGGGACTCGCGCAGCTGATGAACAAGGGACCTGGGGCTGGGAGTAGTGCTAAGCCCAAGGGGAGTCGTTCGCTGCCGAGGTGAAAGGTTGTCATGTTGAGGGTTCTTTAAGCAAGGCGTTAGGAGGATTGTTTACAAGACACGTATATGGGTGTGAAGCGGCTGTTCAACACTTAAATAGACACGGCATGATATTGCCAGATAATAACGAGACATGCGTCCCTTCTAATATCCCATTCCAAACTCCAAACTCCAACACCCACCCATCGACCGAAAATTCCACCTAGCTCTTACCCAGGAATCCCTCCCTCTCCAGCACCTCGGATCGAAACTTGACCAAAAACACCGTCTTGCCAGGCCACATCTCGCCCTCGGCAACCGTATGCGCCGTGACCCTCGCGGGGAAATCTGCCCCGTCGCACACGCCCTCCACGACGCCGGCGACGAACGCGGCGCAGTTGAGCTGGCTCATCTCCTTGGGTACGCTGATGTACTGGTTCACCAGCGGCTCGTTGTCGATGATCATGTACTCGTCGGGCGTCTCGGGGTTGGCCGACTTTTCGAGACGGTCCGCCTGTCGGTTGAAGAGGTGCTGCCATACGTTTTGCTTGATGAAGTGGAGGAGCGCGATGACGTTCAGAGGGCGGAGCTGTGTGCGTGCTGGCTCGCGGAAGAGGAGGAGGTCGAGGAGTTTTAGGCCGATCGAGTGGCCTTGCAAGTTGAGGCTATAGCACCATCCATTAGCTGTCGTCTCGAGCTCGTTCAGATCGTCTGGCCTACCGCTGCTCTAGCTCCTGAATACCCTTGACGCGCCGCTGCGCATACGTAACCATCTCCCCAAACAAATACGCAAAGCTCGCCTGGCTAAGCTCAGCCGTCTTGGAGCGGTTCAGCGGCCGATGGTAGATGGTCTTTCCATTGCTGGGGTATCGCAGGCCGGGCTCCTTGCCGCCGCCGGGGGTGGCGTTTGGCGCGCCGGAGCCAGATTGGAGGTTGCTCATGATGGGAAGCGTCGACTTGGCATGCTGCGGGCTGCTGGTAGCCCCGTGATGCGCTTGGATTTAAGGGTCGCGGTATTGGTTTGGGAGGGTGCGTCGCATGTGTAAACGTGGGCTTGGGGGATGGGACGGTGAGATGATGGGGTGGGGTGTGGAGCTGCCTCACCGAGGTTGACCGAGAGCTCTCACCTTGGATATGGCAAACGAACTGAACATAGAGGCGAGGGAGGCAGATATAGGAGCAACCAAATTTAGATAGTAAACGAATGATGGATTTCATATAAACTAGTCAATCTTTTTACTTTTGGATGTCTAAATACATCACCATTAAAAAAAAGCATGCAACACACACTCCTAACCTCTCATCTACCTAGGTACTCCATTTTTTGTTTCTCTTCACACCTCTCTCAAGATGCCTTTTTCACTCTTTCTCACTGAACAGTAGCAACCTTGGACTTGGCCTCCTTCTGCTTCACAGTAGCCTCGATCCATCCAGCTGCATCCTCCAGAGCCTTGTGGGGGCTCTTCTTCCGCTTGAGGAGGAACCCCTGGATCTCGGCTGGTGAGAACATGGCTTCTGGGATGAGCCGGCCGAATTCTTCAGAGATTTTCTTGAGTTCTTCGGGTGGGAGGTCTTCTTCGGTATTTTTGATGTCTGCCGGACCGAGGATGCTTCCATTCTGTACCTTGGTGGTTGTGATGGTAGCTGGCTTGGAAGATGTCTGCTCTTTGAGAGGGAGTACAGGATTAGGTCGAGAAGTCTCGTACATGCGGTAAAACAGCTCAGTAGATTGAACACTCGTCGCATTCTTGAATCCCACCTGCACATCGACACGGCCAGGTCGGATGAGGGCCTCGTCCAGTGACTCAGGCTTGTTGGTGGTCATGATGAGGATACGACCCTCGTGCGAGGCAACGCCGTCGATGGCGTTGAGAAGGCCAGAGAGTGAGATGCTCTCCACGGACAGGATATTATTAGTAGTCCTGCTTGTCGTGCTCTCTTTGTTCTTGCTGCCCTTCTTCTTCTTATTCTTTTTGCGTCTCTTGCGGTCTTCCTCGGAGCTGGAGGAGTCACTGTCGGTTGTGTCGTCCTTGGGCTTCTTGGCCTTCTTTTCCTTGGTCGTCTTTTCCTTCTTTGTCTTTTCGTCACTCTTGGCTCCGGTCTCCTTTTCGCTCTTCTTTTCTTCATCTTCATCTTTATCATCATCAGCCGGTCGACGCAGACCAGCCGTGTCAATGTCCTCGAGAAGAACAATGCACCGACGAGGAAGCCTCGTGAACAAAACAGCCAGATCCTCCTCACCGATGGTAGGGTCCTGCAAGCTGATGACATAAATGTCGATACCAAAAACGCCAGCCAGCGCAAAGGAGAAGCTGGTCTTTCCCGTGCCCGGAGGGCCGTGGAAGAGGTAACCCCGGCGGAGAGGAATACCGCGAGACGCGTACCACCTAGGAGTCGCAGGGTGCAGGTATTCGTTGATGTCTCTCAGGATGTCGTGCTTCTCCTCCTTCTCGAGGACCACGGTGCGCATCGGGCGGATGGGCCGTCTTGCGACCTGCTGCCACATACTCCAGGCGTCGCGACGACTCTCCTTGTTCCTAGGCCGGTAGATTGTCGTCTTCTGCCGAGTGTCGAGGAAGTAGGCCGTCTTGGCGTCTGCTAGAAGCTGCTTGATGGGGTCTGTACTTGTGTTAATGGTGGCTATGGCGATAGGGGTTGGGATACTCACTAATCGATCGGCCAAAGCAAGAAATCTTGAGCTCCTCGACATCCTTCTGACTGACCCAGGAGTTGCTACTCTGCAAGGACTCCCTTCTTCGGTTGACCTTAAAGTAGGTCCCGCTGTGCCAGAACCCAGTGGTTCCCATAGCCGGGACATAGCGAGGGCTCTGTAACTAGTCAACACTCTACTCAACAACTTAACCTAGAAACTCACGCATCGAGCTGCCTGACTAGCAAAGTTGAGATACTTTGGGGAATCCTCCTCATCATCAACACTCGTCGTCGCCAGAAACTTTGCCGAATCCTCCTCCTCATCCCACGCGCTCTTGAAGACAGTCTGCGCCGTTAGGTGTCGGTTCGTCGCAATGTCCTGCTGCTCAGACAGAAACTGCATCAGGTTCGTGTACATCTGATCAGTCTCGCTGACGCAGATGGTGCACCGAAAGTACAGGCTGATGAAGTAGTCCACCAAGGCGTATACCTGGTCGAACAGCTTGGACAGACCCCAGAGACAGCCCAGGAACGTCAGGAGTATGGATGGATCGAGACCCAGCTGAGCTCCGATGAAGCGGTAGACGAAGAGGAATAGCTGGAGTAGCGGCGAGGCTTGGCCGGCAGACACGAGAAAAGTGTCCATGATGCCGGATGGGAACCCCGCCGAGGAGTTGAAGGGCAGAGAGGTCGAGTTCATGCCCTGTAGAAAAGGAGGTAGTCCCAGTTTCTCCATCATGGACATTGATGCCATAGCGAATGTTGTTGCAAGAAGTATGTCTTTCTGTCTAGTCCCAGAGTTTTTGAAGAGAGGACGAGTGTTAACCCAGCTCTCTAGCCAAGCGCCAAAGACAAGAGAGAACTTCTGCACCAGTCACCGTCACACAGCCTTTCCAAACCCCTCCCCTCTCTCTTCTTATAACCAGATGACCGGCGGCTAAGTAGGTGGGTGACGAGACTGCAGCAGCAGCAGCAGCCCCTTCACCAAAAGGAACAACGCAGTGAACGGACAAGGGTGTGTGTTAGGCTGCAGTGAGGCGTGAAAACGGCCCCCAAACTTGCCTACTCTTCACGGGTACTGCAGGTTGATATTGGACAAAGATAACACAGCAAAAGCAGTAAACAACCCCCAGTCTTTTTTTTAAAGTCACGCAGTCTTTTTTGTTTTCGTGAAGCTGCATCACGGGCGAACAAAGGCTAGAGCAAAGCGCCGTGCTTTGTGTAACCACCAATGCATTTTAGCCTTGGCGATGCTCGTCCACGTTGGAGCCAACGGTTGGGAGGAGTGGTTTGTCCCATCTTTGCATCGAGCCAATGATGGTATGGGATGAGAAACACGGGAGTAGAGCCTCGAACCAAGAGACGGGAAGAAGCGGAGCTGAACCCCGGGGAGCAAACTCGATGTGTGTGTCTCTCTTGTTGGTGGGAGCTTGAAAATGCAAGTGTGTGCCAGAGGTAGGCTGCGAATCCAGGCAGACAAACTTGTCATGTCAAGCACTCACTTCCGAAAGGCGTAAGGGTTGATTCCTTGTCTAATCCACAAAGGGACACATTCATCAACGCCAAAAACTGAGTTGTCAAACCTCTTCCCTTCTTCCCCGCTTCATGGAGCCGTGAATGTGCACATAATGCACATCCTTTCCCAAAAGCGAACACGAAGAAGAGTCAGATGATGGATGACCCTGCATAGCTCGCTCAGCCTTACGCTGTGCATGAACGGATCTGAAAAGAAAAAAAGAAAGGAAAAAGAGGGGTGAAGGTTGTGTGTCTGCCTAACATATCCCTTCGGTGTTGCGGGTTGCCTCTCGTCTAAGCTGTCATGTCCGCTTTCGGAAATACACAAATGTTGTTGATCAAACAGCAGGGGTTCCCTTTGTATCATGTCCATCTCATCCATCCGGTGACACTGGGAGACAAACCATGTGAGCGTTGTCGTTGAGCATCGTCGCTGTCTTCTCCATCCTATGCCACGACAGCAGGCTGCTCCGCGATACTCTCAAGCCCAGTCTCAGCCAGCTTCTCAGCGACCCCATCAACATCACCCCCAAACTTGACGCCCTTGACGCTCACGTCGGTCCCGCCGGCGAGGTAGTCCTCCGACTCACCCACCTCCTTGCCGGCCGCCTCCCACCGGCGGAACCTCTCCTCGCGGCGCTGCTTGCACATCTCATTCAGAGCCGGCCAGTACGTGGCGTGGTCGTACTCAAAGTCCATGTCGCCGCCCCAGTCCAGGCTCCAGAGCTGCTCCGGGGGCACGTACTGCTTCATGTCCTCGTTGAACTTGAGCTTCTCCCTGGTCACGGGGTCGATGAAGGGCGTGATGATCTTGAAGAAGCCCCAGACGATCCACGGCACTAACGCAGGTGTCAGCATTGAAGCCTAGTTTAAGTTGCAGAGTAAAAGTGTCACGTTACCATTGATGATGAGGGCCTTGCCCAGACGCTCCGGGTAGTGGTTCTGCAGAATGTGCAGCACCTCGCGGGCCGTCGACACGGGCACGCTCGTGTTCTTGCGCTCCTTGCTGGGCTTGAAGTTGATCATGAGGCTCAGCATTTCAACTCCAGGAGGCATCAGGTCGGTGACGCGCTCCACCATGTAGAACAGGTGGTGCAGCTGTCGGGGGCTGGTGTCCGTGTTCTGCCTCGCCGGGTTGAGGTACTGGCACGGCCGGCCCTGCCGGTCGAACCCGACAATCATCTGCTTGCCCGTCTCCTGCTCCGGGGAGATGTAGTCGGGCGTGAAGTCGTCGAGCCCATACTCACGGCGCCAGGCGAGCGTGGCACGGAGCCGCTTGGCCGAGTCGTCGACCGACCACTTTGTCGCCCGGAGGTACCGCAAAAGACACTCACGCGTCAGCCAAGCCCTCTCACGGTCAGTGATGGGACCAGACTTGTCCTCCTTGTCGGCCTGCTTCTCGCATTGGATCTCGGTGATGCCCCTAGCGTGCTCAAGAAGCGTCTCGTACTTTGTCTTTTGCTCATCCGTCAGCTCGGGTCTCGGGGCCGGCTTGCTGTCCGCAGTCGGAGCAGCAATGGGCGTCTTTCGCGGAGCCGCCGTGTTTTCAGTTGAGCTCGCCATTGTTGAGTCTGCCGTTGAAGAGACGGACTGTGAAAAGTGTTGTATGGGAGGTATGAAGCAGAGGTTCCGCTCTTCTCACCGCTCACACTGCGTGGCGGATTGACGCTTGTTGAGAGATTAGGCCGATGCACAAGATGATGACCTACACCTTCTCCCACAATTGATAAGCCCTGTGAGAGTCTCAATTCAAAGTATCACCAGATCAGTCACCGTAGAGAGAATATAAAGAACAAACAAAACAAGACGGTCAGCAAAAACCTCCAACAATCTCAATCTTCTCGCAAGCCATTTCGCTTTATCTAAGCCAGGCTTGGCGACGGACTCAACAACGAGCCGCAACCCGTCTCCGCCAATCATGTCGCGTCCCCACGATGCAATAGGCGCCGGTCCGGGCTCCGAGAGATGCGTCCTCCAGGGGTCTTACAGGGCTTCTCTCAGGGGACTGCGGCCCCGGGTCGACGCCTTCCGGCTGACACCATTTCGTCTGGTCTCACTCTGGGGCTGCGGCATCCAAGCATTTTGTGATTTTGTTCACGGTGTGATACGAAGGAGTGCATAGGAAGAAGACCAATTGTTTAATTGATAGAGCATTGAACTCCAAGAGGACATTGCCTTGTCGTGAAACATTGCACCTAGACGGGCGGGATTATGCACGTCATTATTTCCCCGATGCTACCCTGCACTCAGGTACTGATCACCATGGACTTCATTCTTCGGGGTTCCCAACGCTATTGTTCGTAATAGTCAGCTGAGAAAGGAGTATGGGTTTCCTCGTCAATTCATTAAGAGAATAAATATCCCGAGACATCACGAGAGGATCCTTGTTATCAGGGACAACGCCCAGAATAAGGGATTGAATAGTATTTTAAACTGTTATCCACCCACATCCTTCACACGATACACCCAAATCATCGCTCAACCTGGCATCGCCTTGTATTTATTTTCCTACCCTTTTCTTGTCCATTCCGCAGCTTGCCCCCCATTCGCTTCCCTCCTTCTGCTGCTTGGGTGACCAATCGTCTAATCGTCGTAAATGTCCACAACTCCCCTCATCTCTTGAGTCCATCTGAATGTCTAGAATAGGTAGGTTGAATAATCAACATAAGAAAAAGAAAAACGGGTAAAAACGAGTCTATGACCTGCTCCTCGCGCCCCGGATCTTGGTACGAACATCATATCCCTTCCAACAAATGTCACCCCCTTTCCTTGGGAACGAACCTCGTCTTGACGCCGGTAAAAAGATCAATCCAAACCAGGATACTCGGTCATACTCCCCGTCGTTGGCGGCCATTCGTGCCCCCTTGAAGGTCAGTCAAGCGGATGCTGGCATCTTCGGCTTGCTGTTGTGGTTGTTGAATGCACTTTTAGTTTCGACTTGGGCTGCGGTTGTCTCGTCTCGCAGACTTTTCCTTAACTAGCCTCTTGCTCGTTTCTTCGTCGAAGCCGCATGTGTCCCTTAGATAGAGAAGCCTGCCATTGTTAGCTGTGGTACTGCACCATCTCATTTGCATCAACTCACTTGTCTTGGGACGTTTCTTTCTGCCGCATGTCCTCAAATCCTTGCTGGCTTTCCATCCACGCCTTCGCTCGGCGTCTCGCGTCCACCTTCTTAACCCAGAGGTTGAAGCTCCCCGTCACAGGACGGTGATCACTCACTCTGACTTCATGTCGTCGGTAGTCAAGTTGCTCCACTCGTCCTCGTCCCCGGTATAGAAGCCGATCGCACCAGGCGGGACTTCGTCTCTTTTCGCTTGTATCGTAGTTGTCTGTGCCCACATCGTACTTGTATGTTGGCGCAAATGTGATGGGCATCTCGTCAAAGGCTCGCAGCTTGAAAGCTGGGTTGCGGCGACGAGCCACCAAGAGCTGATCGCGTTCAAGGAGCTTGCCCAAGTTATTCTGCTTCACTGCCGTAACAACCGTGTCCCGAGACATGGTATCGATACGGTAGTTGAGATCACCGTTGAGAATGCACAGCTCGTGATCCAAAATGAGACTGCCGTCTCCTCCACCGACAAAATTGTCAACTCGAGTTGCCGAGTCTCGTTCACTCGGGAACAAGCTCGCCTCAAGAATGGCTGCAATATCGTTGTGGCGAGCGTTGGCTTGTGACTGTCCAGCGGCCAAATGGCAGTTGACAAGGCAAATCGATGTGTCGTCGACTCGGAATCGTACCGTTACACAGCCCTTGTTGCCGTGCAAGCCACCCATTCCCCGCTTCACCTCGGCAGCATGGAGACCTCGAATCCTGTCTCGAATGGAAGACTTGACAAAGATGCAGGTAAACAATCCAACCATGGGAGCAGTATGAAGCAAATGGTACAGATCGTCCGCCGGCATATAGTCATCAAGGGTCTTGAGCAAGAAATCTCTCCAGTCTCGGTACTGATGGCTCATTCGTTCTTGATCTGTCCCGGCTTCCTTCTTCTTGGGCTTGAGGAATCGTTTGGCGGTCAACTTCTTGTCCTCCAAATCCACCAGCTCCTGGAAACCAAACACGAGGATTTCTGGAGAGCCGCTGGATTGAACGAGGTCCTGGAAGAAGGTTGCATCGCCATCGGAATATCGGAGACTGGATGGTGTAGAAGCGCCGGCATTCCAAGTCAGGAAGAGAGCCTTGATCTCGTCAAAGTCGCAATACTGGGTGTCCTTGGACTTCATCGAATCCTCTAGGAAGTCGTCCTCAAGTAGACCATCCCACGCCCTGATCTTGTTATCAGCGCCCAGGGAGACGATCTGCTGGCGGTCCAAAAAGTATGAGCTCGAAGGGTCAGCAATCATCTTCACAATCGGGTTGTCGTGTCCCTGCCATTCCTTCAGAACCACCCACGGCGCCTCCTCAACATCATAGACACAGATCTTGCCTGTGTTGTAGGCTGCCCAGATGTAACTGCCCGCGTTCGCTAGGGCATTAATCTTCCAGGTGCTGACATTCAGCATTCCCAGGCATGTGTAATCGGTAGTCGAGTATATCGTCACTTTGCCATCGACATGGCCGAAGAAGACCTTGTCTGGCTGTGACTTCACAAGGGTTCCTGAGGTCACTTCACCAGCGCTGTCTGCTACCAGTGGCCGGACGAGGACCTGGAACTGAGATCGGCCATCCACCGTCGGCGCAAAAATACGGATCTCTTTGCCCGTAGCATGCCAGAGCTCATCCCCAACGACCATGGAGTAGGTGTGTCCCTTGGGAACCTTGTAGCTCTGCGTTGGGCTTCCTGTGAGGTTGGCAACGGCAGTCTCGTCAGGCCCCCATACGAGCAGCGTGCCAAACTCATCCAGGGTCCAGATCTCGTTGAAACGCCGGTAAATTCGAGTGACTTCGCATCGGCCATGAACATTTGGCTTTCCCGGTGTAATAGCATGCGTGGCAACCTCAACTTCCATGAGGTCACCAGTGTTAGTACCAATCCAGATGCGCTTACCCTCCTCTCGAGGGTCAGCAGCTGGCTTGAAGGCCACTGCAGTAGCTCTGATACCCTCCGTATGGGACAGGCTCATGATCAGCTCGCCATCCAAGAGGTTCCATACTCTCGTCATGTGCCCACTTGCGCAGATGAATTCACCACACACATCAAAGTTCCTCGCATCGTACTTGGTCTGAATCTCGTAAGATCCATGCTTGATGAATGGTGGTCGGCGATTGGTGTTGGACGCATCGGGATATGCTGTGACATGGTGGATGGGGTCGGCTTTTGGCGCAATCTTGGCAGGGGCAACAACGGCTGACTGAATTGGCTTTGGAGGCGCAACAGCTGCGATCGGGGGCGCCGCCGCAGTCACCGGAGCAATTCGAAACTCTGCGGGCGCTCGGTCGGAGGTTCTGTCGATCGTCATAGATCTACCATGGCCTCGTGTGGGGGGAGCTAGCTGTTGCTGAGGCTGTTGCTGCGTCGTTGGTGTCGAGACGACGCGCTTTGGAGGTGTAGAAGGGATATTCTCCAATGGCTGAATTGCTGTAGATACAGCTGGACGTGGAGGTCGCGGTGGGGGTTTCATGGTATTGTTGTTAAGAGTAGGAGGTCGTGGTGGAATTTCAAAGGTCCCAGGCCTCGCTGGTAGTGCAGGACGAACCTCACCTGTTGGTTGAGGAGTGATACTTTTTGAGAACCCATTGACTTCCTGCTCACGATCCTTCCGCATGTTGGCAACCGAGTGATGAACCGGTGGAGGATCAAATCCAACAATAACGGACCGAGGCCTACTAGGCAGCTCGATCTGAGACTGTGGTCTTGGTCGCGTGGGCAGCTTTGGAGGGGTTCCATCGCCAGATGCTACGCTGCTCGGCGGACTGTTGAACGGCGAGGTTTCCTGAGAGATGTCGCCCTTTCGAGGTCCCGGGGGTCCTGGGGCCGCTGTCAACTTCGGTGCAGGTATCAGAGCCTTTTCGTTGCGAGGAGCCGGAGGAGGAGGTGCAGTCTTAATAGTATCACTCCGCCTTAGCTCGCCTGAGCGCCTTGGAGGAGGTGGCGAGGGAGGCCTTGAACCGGCAGGGCGTGGTGATTTGGGTCCGCTAATAGATGGCGAAGGTGTATGTGATCGGCTTGGGATTTTAAAGCCTCGAGATGAACCACTAGGAGTGGAAGGTGTTGCAATAGTATCGGGGTTGAGGAACGGAGGTTGGTCCCCCACTGCAAGAGTCGACAGCCGGCCCTTTGGCGGTGATTGAGGCGGGAGAACCGTAACAGCGGGAGGCGGCGGCGGTGCTACTGTCTGCTGAAGCTGTATCGAATGTGGTTTCGCGGCTGGGACTGGTCGTGCGGACATCTGAGACGGCGGGGGAGGGGCATCATGGCTGATGGCCAGTGCAGCAGGCCTGGGCCGCTCTTTCGGCCTGGCAGGGACTACGGGGGTCGAAGGGACGGCCGGCGCTGGCGCTGCAGCGTCTTGGCCCGGCTTGAAATCTCGGAGGCGATTCGGCTTAGGGGCCGGAGAGATGGGCCGTGAAGGAGTCGGGGCGGGGGCTGTGACATCGGCGGGTTTGCTGACGGTGTTTGTCGAGGTCATGTTCTCGAACCGTGCCCGCAGAGAGGATACGGGTTTCTGTAGACCTGTTAGCGAACGACGCTCCCCCAGGGGAAGGGAATACCTCGTACAATCGACGAGCCATCGGGCCCTTCTCCGTTGGTAGGCTCCATTTTGCTGGAGTATATGCTTCTTTCTCGACGGCGGGGGCCGAGGGCGACTCTACCCGCTACACCCACGCCCAGCAGTCTCGATCATCAAGGCATTAACGCCAGGGCGTCGAGTTGTAGGTTGGAGCCAGACGGTCTGGCGCGCGAGCTGGCGACGAAGCGGGAGGGTGATCAATCGAGGTCGCGGCACGAAGGGTCGTGCCTGAAGAAGGAAAAGATGTTTTGCAGCCGTTAGACGGACAGAGCTCTCAAAGGTCGGCGCTGGGTAGTGATGAAGAACGGTTGGGGATCGATGGAGCGGCTGGGCGGTGGTCGTGACAGGGGCTTTAGCATAATGTTGACAGGCCTGAGTGGTTCGGGGCGTAGGCCAGAAGCGAGAGAAAGAGAGGCCGCGAGCACAGGGACGCTCAGGAGAAGTGTCTTGTTTTTTCTACGAGGTCCCCTATTCTACTCGTGGCCTTGATGTCGATCGTGCTGCAACTTGTCTTGCGTGGCTCTCACAATTTCGAGCCGCCGGTGCGGCTAGCTGAGCCACCCTTATGTCATAAAGCGTGCCTGTACAACACAACCCCTGGGCTGTTTGGCTTTTAGCGCGTGACGGTACGTACAAACAGACTTGCAGAGGAAAAGCCACGGTCTCAACAAAGGCAATTTATTAAGCTGGCTGCCTGCAGATGGTGATGTAAATATGCTTTACCACGGCAGCTTTTTTGACGCTTTTCATCGTTTCATAATTCAAACACTTCGAAACGCGAACGGGAGAAGCCATCATGCAGATTCAGTTACCGGGGGCAGGTCATCTCCACCACTCTCTAGGGGCGCCACAGCGGGGGAGGGCATCTGAGGAGCTAAAATTGGGTGTCTGATGCCCCCATTAACCCTTGCAACAGCCTGTAACGGGGTTTCGTCTTTGCTCAGTGTCGGGTGACATGCTCGACGGTAGTTTGTGGTTGACGCGGCGCCTGGACAAGAGCTGTTCTAGCGTGCCTCAGCTCAGGCGTTGGGCTTGTGCCGTGCCGTGCCCATGGGACTCGGTTGCTGGCGTTGGCACGAGTTTCTTATCTTATCGGCGGACCCGCTCCCCGTGACGGAGCTCTCTTTGGGTACGTACTGTAGATGCCGACCGCCGACCGGGCCTGGACCTTGAAGGAACGTTTCCGTTTATCTTGTCAGGTCATCCCACTTACACCTTGACAAAAAACCTGCCTCTTGAATCCTACATTCCAGACTCGCCTTGTACGCTACCAAAAATTTGTCTGCCGCATAGAATTGGCCATTGTCTGTCAAGATGAACACTGTGAGTTGTCCTGGATGCTGCTATATTTGCGCCGCCATTGCTGACTGTTGCGCAGGTTAAATCGTTCTGGTTCGTCCCTCTACAACTTCGCCTCCGACTTGTCCCAATTTGAAGCTGACCAAATCTCTCACCCTCTAGGTTGGGCTGGGGCTCCCTCTGCGTCGGTACGAAGACATTCCTCCCCGCTTACTGTATCACGGGCTCGAATTGACTGGAAATAGCTGGAGGTGGTGCCTACTTCTTCGCCAAGAGGCAGATCAACGCCGACCGTCAGGCCAAGCTCGAGGCGCACCGCAAGAAGAAGCAGATGATTGAGTCGCTCGAGTACGATCAGGGCAACGGAAGCCCTGCGCGCACCGACAGCGCCGGCTCCCCGAGCCAAGAAGCGAGCAGCGACCCGGCGCCCACGAGACACGCGCCCGAGACGGAGGCGCAACGGGTGGGAGAGAAGAGCAAATATGAGAGTTCTACGGTATACCGGAGTCCAAAGGGGGATCGATTTTCTTAGGACCGGTAGCGGAGAGGCGGATTTCACATGGACAGCAAAGGGCTCGTGATCAGAGCCGTGTACAACAACTACCCAACGCATCGTCATGACTTGATACTAGGATATAGGAAGTGAAGGGAAAAATCCAGACTGCTTTAGCTACTCTACTCATACAGAGTCTCAATGGGCTACTTGAGGGCAGAATATTTTTACTTGCTCAACTGCGCGCGTTTGCATTCGGGGATGGGGATGGGGATGAGCTGAATGCAACACAATACGGCGAAGGCCGGTTGGAGTGGAGCCCTGAACCCGGTCGCCGACCTCGCTTGCTGCTTTGCTACGGGAAGAATCGCTCTCTTGTGAGACTAATGGATTGGTGTCTGTATTGCATTGGGTTAAGGAGGAATTGACCTGTCAACTCGGTTAAGGGTCCATGAAAGCATCTCCGATGTGAATATCTGCCGGTGCTCTCAATCAGCGTCATACAACGCCCTGCGCATTGAGCGCGGCTCATGCCGGTACGTCACCCACGTGCCGATTGCCCCGGGGATTACCCGGCGGCTTGCTCAGCCAAGTTAGAGGCTCCAGCTCTAACTCCACCAGAGCTTCAGCAACACCACGACCTTGTTCTTGCTTATACATAGTGATTTCCTCCTCTTTATCTTTTCCAGAGAGGAATCCTCGACGAGCTCCGCCATGGCGACTCCAGAGTTGGTCATAGCAAAGGCCACACTCTCCGCCACGCTCTTCCGCGCCGACCCAACCTCCCTGAGCCGTCCCGTAGTCGACGCCTTCTTCCCGCTGCTCACCAACGCCCTCTCCCAGTGCTCGCGCCCCAACGTCCAGGTCTGCTCCATCGCTTGCTAAAAAACAAGCCTCCCTCCGTTTTTCCCTGGCAGAAGCACTAAATTTTTCTTTGCTTTCCCGTCAAACAGAAATGCAAAGCTTGGATCGTCGACAACGTTGCGCCCTCGCCCGCGCGCATCGCTGCCCTGGCTAAATACCTAGGCATCCTCTCAAAGAGTTTGCAGGATGACGCCTCGCGTCCCAGTCTCAAGCGGAAGAGACTGCATCTCTTGTATGTCCTAAACGACGTGTTTTACCATGTCATCAAGAGAAAAGGCGATGGCAAGTTTGCGACATTGTGGGATGGCGTCCTTCCCGGTCTTGTCGCAAGCGCCGCAGCCTTTGACAACTGCCCAAAACACAAGGCGAAGCTCGAAAACCTGATTCGATTATGGGAAGAGAAGAAATATTTCGGCGCCGACATCGTCTCGAAACTTAGGGATGCGCTCGCAAGCGGCGTGGCATCCCAACCGACCGAAACCCCCAAATCTCCAATGCGCCCATAAAACTCGCCAAAGACGCGCCTTACACCCTACCCTCCCTTCACGGCGACCCTTCGACGCCGTGGTACGACCTGCCCGCGACGACATGGCTCCCACATTTGACTCCCAACTCAACCAAGCCTATGATCCCAGACCTCATTCGGCCCATTCAGCTAGCTCCTGGTCCCGCAGACAAAGTGCTGGTGGACGCGGTGCAAGGCTTGCTGGGTGAAGTTGAGCGCATGTTCTCTAGGGAACAAAAACTGAACGATGAGCCCGGCGTGGACTTGAATGAGCTGGGAGAACGGGTTCTCTTGGATGAAATCACTGGTGAAATCATTGGTGGAGAGACATACTACGGCTGGTCCCGTCAGTTCTGCGAAAAGATGAAGGAGAGGAGAAGAAAGGGTTCTAGAGGCGGAAACAGAGGCCGCTCGCGCTCGAGGTCGAGCAGCTACTTTCGAGGGCGTTCGCGAAGCTCATCGCGCCATGCGCACAAACGTCGACGACTCTCACGAGACTCGAGAGGCCGTAGTCTCTCCCGCAGCCGGAGTCCGAGTCAACCCCGGGGAAGCAGATCATACAGCCGAGGTCGTGACGGAAGTAGAAGTCGACGTCGCAGTCCCAGCTACACCCCTAGCAGGAGTCCAAACCCCGATAGACGGCACGACCGTTCTAGGGGACATCGCTCGTACAGCAGATCTCGGTCTCCCGAACGCTCACCTCGACGTCATGACCGGGAGTTTCATGACCGTTCGAACCGCCCTCCTCCACCTCCGCCACCGCAACTCCCGCCTAACTTTCCTCCAATTCCTCCACCGGGAGATTTCCCTGTTCCCCCACCTCCCCCGGCTGGATATCAAGGCCCCTGGCCACCGCCACCGCCTCCTCCGCATATGGCCGGAGGTCCCCAGGGCTGGTTCCCAAATCCTCAAATGATGCCTCAGATGATGGGTGGATGGGGTGTCCCTCCGCCTCCGCAGCCACCACCTCACCACGGGTACCAAGGAGGACGAGGGAACGGTGGGTTCCGTGGGAGGGGAAGAGGTGGGTATGATAGGGGGAGAGGAGGTTGGTGATGAAGATGGACAATGAACAAGACATTCAGGAGTCACAAAGTGTAGTCACTTAAACAACTATTCTGGACTTAAACAGATATAATAGTCACTCAATTCTGTTGAATCCTGTACATGACATGCAACACAGTCCCCTCGCAATCAGCCCTTTCTCTCTACCCCGGTAATGACTTTTTTTCGGTCTTGCTCATTCATCGTCTACATCAAAAGCCAACGAAAGCTGTCCCCCTTGGTCTCCTCCCCCCTTTCCACAACAGAAAAGCACACATACATACACAAGCACTCGAACAAGACTAGTCAGGCAAAAAGTAACTCTTCGTAGCTCCTCCATACGCCTGGGCCTCCCGAGTTCGCATGAGAGGAGCGAGAAACCGACCAAAAAAGAAGATGGAATAGAAGAAGTAAGAGTGAAGAAGAAAGAAGAGCACCAAAAAGAAAACAACAATCGTCAAAAAAAGAGTTACACGAGAAGCTTATACGTCCACTTTTTGTGCGCTCGGTTCCCCGCCGTTTGTGTCATCTCTCCCGCCTGTTCCAATAAACAGTATCAAAGGGTCAACGTTCTCAGCTCGCAAAACGAAACGAGGCAGACGAGAGGAGGAAACTCAGTGGCATTGTAATATCGACTGCACAGTTTCCCTCCCCATGGGTAGCCTCCCATGGTCTAGTTGAGGTGAAAACCAAGAATGACAGGTCGAAAGGCCAGTGGCATGATGTAGAGGCGACGATAAACACCCTGCCTGACCCAGGCCAACCCAGAAAGCGACTGTATGCCGAAGACGCATCATCTCAAGCCCATTATTGAACCGCGGAAACCCAAGACCTTCTTGTCATCACCGCCGCCGCAGAACCCTGACTATGCAGCAAGGACCGTCGTCCCATTCGCTATACTCCCCCATGCTTCGAAAGGACACCGGATCGTCGTCTTAATTATCGACTCCGGGTAGATCCCACAGAATTCTGGCGCTCGTGGAGACTGGGTCGGCGACCGCTGGCTGAACCGTCTTGCAACTTAAGCGAATCGAGGCGCTTCTGGTTATCCTCGGTGACAGGGTCAACCTCATCGACGCGCGACATCGGTGTGACGTGGTTTCGTGCTGGCGGAGCGTCGGGGGTTCCGTTGCTTTCCCTTTGCTGGTTCGCCTTCTCGCTCAGAGCAGCCCATTTACGCTCCCGCAGAGCTTCCCGTGCCGCGGCACTGTTCTGCTGCTCAGTGTACTCGTGCGAGCAGTCGTCAAACAGCTGTGGGTTAATCTCCATAAAGAGCTTCATGGCATTGTAGACCATGCCATGGATCGTCCTGTCATGCCATTAGAACACCTCGTTCGACCAGCTCAAAGTCAAAACATACCTGTTCCAGTGTCCCTTGGAGTTCTCATACAGGGGCGCAAACATAATGGGAAGAATAATCTCCACATTGTCACTGACAAGGTTGCAGAAATATTCGTTGTTCCAGAAGTACAACGCACGTTCGGCAACCTGGAAATGGGGGCTGGCCACCGACTTGGCCAGTTGATGGAACAGAGGCTCCTGGACCTTGGCGAACTCGGCAGGATCCATCACCTCAAAGATGTCCTCAACCTCGTTGAGGAACATGACTTCCTTGGTGCTGTTAACCTTGGGCCAGTAGCGAAGCAAGCCAAGCACCACCTGCGAAAGTTAGCATATAGGGGTCGTGAGTATATCTAGACAACTTACATCTTCTGTGAGCGAGGCATCCTTCTCCAAGAATTGCACAATACAGTAGGCAAGCTGAGGGTGGTACATGCTGAGACTCTTGGGCTTGTGCAAGGGCAGCAGCACCCGTGTCAGGAAGATCTTGTGCTCTTCCTTCAGTGGGAGAGCGAATCCGTTGATGATGGAACCAAGAATCTCGAGCAGCTCGGCAATACCATTGAAGCGTTCGGTTTCGTAAGTGAACTGGAAGAAGACGTTGTTGATGGATCGTCGAATGAAGGAGCGCAGGTTGAGGAATTTTCCATAAATGCGATGGAGGGTCGTCTTCAAAAAGTCTCGTTCACGAGGATCCTCAGAGTCAAACAGCTCCAGAAGCTGCAGAACGAAGCTGTGGTCGATATAGGCCTTGGCAATGTTGGTGTTGAAATCCTGGCTCTCAATGAAGCGCAGGAAAAACTCATAAACAACCTGGATATGTGGCCAGGCAACCTCGAGAACGGGCTCATCCTCCTCTGGATCAAAGGCCTCGCCCTGAGGGTTCATGGGGGGCGGGATTGGGCGGAACAGGTTCTTGGCAAACATGTCGACGACCTTGGGATACATGGGCTCGGTGATGACTTGTCGGTTGTTAGCGACATAGTCGAGCAGCTCGTGCAGAGCAAGCCTCTTGATCTCCTTGGACTTCATGTCTCCACTCGCATCGTTGAAGTCGAAAATGACGTTGCACTGGTCAATCTTTTGCATAAAGAGCTCCTGTCGTCGGTTGGGTGGGACTTCATGAAAGCCGGGCAACTTCTCGAGCTCGCGGTGGGCGGAAATGTCGAATCGTGACGAGTGCTGCCTTTTCGGGGTCCGAAGTCCCTCGGGAATCGCATCCCGGTTATCTATTCCGCGATGGATCAGGAGCGACTTCTGGCCAGCTTTGGGGGGAGCAAGGTCGTGAGGCATCGTCTCGGCGGCTCCTGGGGGAGGGACATGCTGCGCGGATTGGTTGTCAGCTGCAAGGCTCTGCTTCAAGGGCAGGCGAGGGAAGGGGAGAACATACACCAGGCGTCGGGCTGATGATGACAGTCGGAGGCAACCTGGAGTTGGCGTTGCCGCCGTTGGGGCTCGAAGCACCTCCGGAACCAAAACGGTCAGGGGCATTACCGGCCTGAGTGACGTTGGAGAGGTTGGAGGGCTGCGAGGCGCTACCGTGTTCGCTTCCATGGCCAGCATTGTTTTGTGGCAGCGGCTTGTTTCGGGGGTCGTTCAGGGTCGACGTGGAGGATGTGGGCGTCAGGACGGGAGACTGGTTAGAGTCCCGTGATGAGGGAGACGCGGTACCATCCTTAGAATCCTTGTTCTTCTTAGAAGACTTGCTTGAATCTTTCCCACGCGAGAGCTGGAGAGGGGTATGTTAGCGTCAGGGACGGGGACGGCGGGAGGGCAGGGGGCCCGAGGGGTTGAGCCTACAACTCTCTGGCTGAAGCGCTTCATCTTGTCGGACAACAGCGTGTCTTGTGGTGGAGGGGCGGTTTAAGACGCCCGCTGCTCGACTCTATGAGGGCAGTGGGGCACCGGGGCAACGACGTCAGGGGCAAAGCGCTGTCGAAGGAATGACAGCAGCTATGCGGACGACAGGTTCGGTCGATCGAGACGTCGTGGCGATGGGGGGACGGCGAGAAATCGTCGTGGGCGAGCGATCGATCTCAGGTCAGGGTGATGGAGGGAGGAGGGGCCAGCCTGATAAAAGGGTGGTGCCTTCGGGAGCCGGACGAGGGACGTGACGGATGCCGCCAGTGCGAGTGCGAGTGGGAGAGAGAGCTGGGAGTCGAGGCTCGAGTCTCAAGAACCAAGCTGAGAAGGCAGCCAGTTCGACAAGGCGACACGAGGAGATGAATTGCGACGTCTCCTCCCACGCAGGCAGAGGCAGAAGGACGGGGTAGGCACTGAACCAGCCAGGGCTCAGGGTCTTATTGTTGTTGTTGGGACGGGATGGAGATCGATGAATGTCGGGTCTTTGGGCGGCGGTGCAGGCTCCTGGGCGCTGGCGCTGAGGCGCTGGCACTTGCGCAGGAGGGCGGAAACGGGGGGCTTCCAGTTGCTCTCGTTGCTGCTTGCTGCTGCTGCTGATGCTTATGGGTGCTGTGCTGCTGTCCGTCTCAAGGAGGCCAAGAAGAAAAAAAAAGAGGATAGGATTGAAGGTCGTAAGATGAAGGGGAAGGGGTGGGAGGGAGAAGAGGGACGCGGCGTGGTCGATGCTCGCGGCGGCTGCTGAGTCGAGCCTCGTTGTTGTCGTTGCCGGATTGGAAACTTGTCGTCGTCGTCGTTGTTGGGCGCCGGCGGAGAGAGGTAGGTAGGTTGTGCTCTGCCAGTGCCAGGTGCTTTGCGGGGGGAAGCTTGGAGGGAACGCGCTCGATAATTGGAGAGGGAGGTGTGACCTGGGCGCAAGTGCGTATTGGATTGGATGGATTGGACCGCCAGATGTTAGCGTCCAGGCGAGATTGCTATGAGATCACTAACAGCTCGGGAGCTCTCCTTGACACAGGTCGACGCCCTGCTCCCCGGCCTCTCTGTCACTGGCTGCACCTGGACTGGCCTGGGCTGGGATGGGCGCTGGGACGGGCGGTGAAATCAGGCGGCTGCTTCTGCTGCATAGGGCGCATTAGGGGATGTGCCCCTCCTGATGGACCCCAAGGCGCCTGAGGCTGTGCCGCGCATTTGGTCGCTAGCTAGAGGTGCAGGGCAGCGGGTCATCGAAGCCTGGGCTTGAGCGGCTCCATTGGGTCGGGACGCTCCCGTCCAGTCTGTCACAGCATCTTTGATTTGGCTGGCTTGTTTGGATTCCAGCCGTTCTAGTTCTAAACCCTAGGTACAGACAATGAAGTAATCGACCGCTGGAGGAATGTTTGACTGCCCGTAAGGCGTTTTTTAAGATTCTGATGACAGGAGTAACAAGGGAGTCAAGGGAGTCCGTTTGGAGTGTCACCGGGTGTGAAAAGTTGCTTGTTACCTTTTGAGTGGGTGAAAATCAGCCTCAGCTGCCTGGAGCATGTCAGCTTATCACGATGGGCATAAGTCTCGATTCAGTAAAACGATGCGCAAATCCGGTTTGTCCGACTTGCGAGAAGACAAGACTTTGCGCATTTCTCTTCCATCTCGGCCATTGAGAAATCATAGTCCGCGTATTATTGACTGGCCTGTGTAAATATGAAGCTGGAGAATGATAAGCGACAAGGAGACGATCAGCTCCCATGCACAGACCATGTGGGGCTTTCCAGCCACACAACTTTTGAAACGCAGGAGAGAGCTCCAGCTGAGCCACAGCTCAACCTGGTGAGAATCACGTCAAGCAAACATCATCGTGGATCGATTGCAACGGCATCAACGGGCTTCACTGTCTTCCCGCACTTCCTTGGGTCCCCTTCGGCGGGAAATAACCCACACGTGGCCCTGTCCCGGCACTTCATCTCTTCATCCCCTTTTCTTGGCACGTGCAGCCAATCCGCACTAGGCTAGCCTTGGTGCAGATTCTGGAAGCTCCAACGTGCATACTTTTTCACCAAAGACTGCAGCGCTGGGCTCTTGCAGAACTTATACGTATGCAATGCAATAGTTCTTGATCACCAGAGCCGCGGAATAATTGGGTACTCCTTGTGACCTCAATCGCAGCGGCCAGGGATATCCTCTATCATTCGTTCGATCCTTTGCGGCAGCTAAAACAACATGGAGATTGACCAGTCCTCCGATGAGAACGGCTACGAAAGCCTTGGCGATGATCAGTCACGCAGAGAGATTCGTGTTGAAAGGCCTGCTCGATCAGCTCCAGAATCAGCTCCCAAGTACACTGTCTCTGCTCGCGTTCTCGGGGCTGTCGAGATTCCCGCTGTTGTGGAAAATGTCGACAGAGCTGTCAAAGCCTTCGGCCGAGTCCCCAACCTTCAACATGTACGTGACTCTTTGCCGCATTTCATGACTATTGCGGTCTAACAATGCAAACAGGTGATGGATACAAGCAGAAACTCCATCCCCTTCTACCTTACCCCGAGAGCCCATTCTGCAAACCCATCATGTCGCACAATGCAAGGAGTCACAATGTGGTTCTCAAAGTGACTGTCCCCAAAAGGACAGGCAGAAAACGAAAGAGGGGAACCGATGGCCCATGGGAAGGAGACATTGAGGTGGCCGACGCTGAAGCCGAGCCTCCAAAAGACGAGGTGTCATCCTACGCCCGACTAGATGATCCAAAGGTATTGCGCCGAAAGATGGCAGACAATGTCGACAAGTATCAGGTCGAGGCCGTGGGTGTGATCAAGAACACGCATCGTTTCCGTGGCCTCGCAGATTTCTACTGGGATATGCCCAAGTCTACGTTTGCCCAGCGATACGTGGACCAAGTTCTCCCCGGAGACGGTACGTTGAGAGATGCTCCCAAAAATCTCGAAGCAGGTTCTAACAATGCCATAGTTGACAAGATCAAGGAATTCAAGTTTCTTCCCGGAACCGACCAAGGCCCAAACGTCGACATCCTTCCGCCGCCTATGTTTACGCATATGAGCCTCCCCTTCAACTATCAGTACTCCCAGAATCCGTATGTACGAGCCACTGAAGATGGTGGAACAGTCAACACGACCGCCGTCAAGCAAGTCGGATACTTTATTGGAGCCGAGGATCCTTCGCCAGCTGGCCCTCAACTCGCCCCCGACTTAACCGACTCCCGAATGGTGGAGATCATGGCCGAGTTGGAGGCTGCGTTTGAGGCACGGCCGGTGTGGACACGGCGGTCTCTGCTCAACCACCTGGGAGGAAAGCTCAAGAACTGGAACGAATTGAAGAAGTACCTCAACTACGCGGCTTACCAGTTCAAGGGAGGTCCATGGAGAGATGGCGTAGTTCCATACGGCATTGATCCAAGGACCGACCCCAAGTATCGGGTCTACCAGACTCTTATGTTCAAGCTCCCAAAGCAGAAGCGCGCCCAGCGAGGCCAAACATGGAAGTCATTGCGTAGGGTGCAAATGGGGCCTCTCAAGGAGTTTCTGGAGGAACTCTCGGAGAGTCACATCTTTGACGGAGAGACATTTCACACTGATGGCAAGGTGTGGCAGGTGTGTGATATCACTGACCCCTTGCTCAGGGAGCTCTTGGACAATGCTGCAGTACGGCCAGAATGGGATCCAAGCAGTGGATGGTATCACGGCGGACTCTGGGCCAAGGTCAAAGCCATCATGAAGACGAAGCTTGTCGCCATCCAGTTTGACCGACACCTCACTCGAGAAGATTTTGCCATGACATTACAGACCGGAGATCAAACACCCGTGCGGTCGAACCAGGCAACCTTCCATCTGCCTCTACCGAACCTTCGTCTAACGGATGAGGAGCTGACGCAACTCCGGGGACGACAGCCGACAAAGAAGAACAAGCACAAAGGCTACAGCGTGAGAGTTAGGGACCCCAATGCAGCGAAGAAAGCAGCCGAACCTTCGTCGGCTGCCGACTCGCAGAATGAAGAGGCACAGTTGTTGGGACTTGAGATGGAATCAGGAGCCGAGGACTCTGGGAGTGGTGACGACGACGACGAGTCTGGGGATGATGAAGATGGAGATGTTCCTACAAGGAGCAGTAGAGACGTTGATCTGGATGGAGATACCATATATGGTTAAGGGGAGCTTTAGTTGACAAGCTGAAGGTCCTTATGGAGGTTAATTGAACCAAGTAGTTGACAAAGTCGGTCGTCTCGTGTCTCGAATCTTAACAGTGCACATCTACAAATCGGCCTTGGAGCAAGGCAAGAGGACAAAGACCTCGAGGCACATTCCCCTCTGACTCACTGCGCATGATATCCTTCACAGGAATCAAAACCTCACCCTCTCAAAACCTATGTTGTGTTTATCGCCGAGCTGCCCCTCAACAGTAGGAGTTTTATCCTACCTAATCAAAGCATTATCAAAGTATTGTTGAATGCTTCACCCGGGTTACCTACGGCAACCAACTTTATTCGCTCTTGCTCATTTGCTCATAAATGCACTGAACTCGCACTGCCCTCGCACTGCTCTTCCCCTCGCCAACCGTGAACCCTGCATCACACATTCTGCTACTTCACAGGCAAAACGTCTGCTTCTCCTCGAGCAGAACAAACACCTGTGGCCACAAAGCAACACACCTGCAATCACCAACAAAACATTTGCTATCATCAAGCGTACACCTTCTATCACTAACAATCACCTACTAACGACCCGCTGCAATCAATCACGATGCCTTCTGGTCTTCAGGCCGACGGCACGTTCATGTGCAAGCCGTGCCAGATCAGGTTCCCGACCTGGGAACGGCTTCTCAAGCACAAAGACATAATGCGACGGGCCGGCAAGGCCAAACATATTCATTGCAAGTTCTGCGGCATGGACTTCAAGACCGAGGTGGCTCATATGACGCACATCCACCAGGTCAGTGATCTCTCTCCCCAGGAAACGACAAATGCAGTGCTAACCTGACGCAGAGCCACCCCCAAGCACAGGATCTTCATTGTCCAGGATGTCACCAGGGCCCATTCGCCAAACTGGGTGGCCTCCTCCACCATATCCAGAACGAGTGCAGTACCCTGGATGTTTCGTTCCTAGAGCACCTTCGCGAGGAGAAGATGGAGTTTGCTACCCAGCTCCAGGCCATCACCAACGAGCCCGTCAAGGCAAACTACGGACACTACATGCCTGCCGCTAGTGGTGGCGGCTACGACTACGAGGACGTTGAGAGCAAGATCGAGGCCTTCAAGCTTAAGAAGAAGGAGTTCCCTGATCTCTGCAAGCCAGAGCCCACAGTCGACCACACCGACAACAAGGAGAACATTGCGCCCTGGGAGTGGGATTCGGGCAAGATTCTGTTCCCTGACGCGCCCCCAGCGCAGAAGCCTACAAAGGAACAGCTGGAGGCAGCAGCTGCTCCTGGGCCACAGGACTGGGATGAATGGTTGAATATTAATGATCCAACCCATCTCAAGTTCAACGTCGCCCGGTACTACCAGTCAATCATTGACAAGTACGCCTGCCCCGTCATAGGATGCGGGTAAGTCACTCCTTTCTGGTTTCCAATAAAGACTGCAAACACTAACTGTGAGCAGAAAAACCTTCAAGAACTCCCGCGCCATCATCGGACATCTCAAGTCGCCAACCCACTCGGGAACCAAGTACCGCTGCCCCTACTGCCTCCGGACTTTCAACTCGCTTGCCGCCATCACTTCGCATGCAGAGGACAGCAGTGTCAGATGCCGAATGCGCGAAACTGACACGTATGGTGCCTTGATCGACCAGCTGACAGGTGGGCTGGCGGATGTCTCTTTTCGCCGCCATGATGACGGCACTGTCAAGTATGAGGTTTCCAAGAACTTCCGCCGCAAGGAGCCAGAGCTTTCCAAGCCTCAGCCACCCAAGGCTAAGGATCCAGAGCCTGTTAAGCCCGAGCCTCCTAAGTCTCAGCCGTTCAAGCCCCTCAAGACTGAACTGCTCAAGCCAGAGCCTTCCAAGACTGAGCCCTCCAAGCTTCAGCCGGCAAAGCCTGCACCTCTCAGACCTCAGCCTCTCAAGGCGGAGCCTTCCAAGCCTCAGCCGGTCAAGACTGAGTCTTCCAAGTCTCAACCCCTCAAGACAGAGCTCTCCAAGCCTATGCCCCTCAAGGCCGAGCTGCTCAAGACTAAGCAGTTCGAGCCTAGCGTCAAGGCGATTGAGATTGATCCTGGGACTGGCAGCCAGATCACCCGGTAAAGTGCTAAACCATCTATTCTCTGTCAAGTGTTTTGAAGCGTCAAGGTATTAAAGGCTGGCATGGTTGCGGAGTTGCGGAGAAATGGATTTGCATTTGCGGTTGATGTGTTTTCGGGAGGGGATACCAGCGAAACGGCCACGCAAGAATAAGATCAAGGCCCATGAATTAATGAGTTAGCATTGCTTTAATTGACATCGTATTCGCAATCAAAGTGCTTTGTCCGCTGGCGGCCATAGATTACGCTGCACGTGTTAGTCTGAGGTTGGTGAAGATGGCGCAGATGTCGTGGATGTCAAAGCCCCAAAAAATAACTGCCAAGCCTACAGATGATAACGTGACACAAAAACATCTGCCGTAGAATCTGTATCTGTATCTGTATTTGTATCAGCTATTCAATGCATTCACTTGCAAGCACAAACGGCATAATCGAGTTGATACACGCGTTGATTGAGGCGGAGTTCCCACCAAAACCCGTTGAACGGAGCGGAGCCATCCCCATCCCTTCCTTGTGGAACCCACGGGCCCGAAGACACTGGAGGCAAGCCCCTGATGACCTAAGCTCTCTCTCTCTAATTTCGAGATAATCCGCCAGCTTACCACAGCCTCAGCCTCCGTCACCACTTTGTTATTTCATCTTTTGACGAGTCGATCCGAGCAGACACGGGGAGGCCCAAGACGCCGCGGCTGATTCCGTCCATTTGAACACCTGGCCCGGCATTCCGAGTCGCGATCCGATAGCTTCTGGCGATAGCTTCACCCTTGTTAGACGCCGACCGTTTTGTCCCCTGTTCGAATGTCATGACAGCCGCGAGTCCCGTCGATGATCAATATTTGTTAAGAGCGAAGAATCCGCGATAAATAGACAATCCCTTTTTCACAATTCAACCCCGCGAGCGAGACGAGAAAGCGACGACCATGGCGGCGACGGCTCGTCGATGGGCGCGCAAGATGGAGCGGGCGTGCTGCACGTTTGCGACATACTTTCCCCTCGTGTTTGTCTATGGATTGACAACATGGGCTGTGTGGGTTGTTGTCAATGTCGGTAGCGCCAGTCGGAAGAGTAGCTGGAGAGGTATGTCACCACTGGGGATGAAGACATGACGAGAACTAACATGCCGCCGCAGGCAACGGCTCCTCTGCCGTCGGCGTCGCCCTCTACCTCTTGCTCAACTGGTGCTACACCACGGCCGTCTTTACTCCCCCGGCTCCACGACGAACGATATGGGCTACGGCCTCCTCCCTACGCAGAATGCGCCTCCGGCCACGTCTTACACCGTCAAGAGCAACGGCGAGTTGCGATTCTGCAAGAAGTGCCAGGCCCGCAAGCCCGATCGCGCCCACCACTGCTCGACATGCCGCCGATGCGTACTCAAGATGGATCACCACTGTCCTTGGCTAGCCACTTGCATTGGTCTGCGCAACCACAAGGCCTTCCTGCTGTTCCTCATCTACACCACGCTCTTCTGCTTCTGGGACTTTGCTGTTAGCGGCTCCTGGGTGTGGTACGAGGCTCTGGAGGAGCAGGACTATAGCGAGAGCTTCATGCCTGTCAACTTCATCATGCTGAGCGTCATTAGCGGTATCATCAGCATTGTTGTGGGAGCGTTTACTGGATGGCATATTCATCTCGCCATGCGCGGTCAGACTACGATTGAGTGTTTGGAGAAGACGCGGTATCTTTCTCCGCTGCGTAAGGCGTACAACACCGCTCATGATCCTGCCAACCATCTTCCTCAGGGTGCTCAGCAATTTGTCGACTTTCATACGAATGCCTTGCCTGGAATTACACGGCCCGAAGAGGGTGAGGAGCGTCGTACGCAGGAGCTGCCCCGGACGTATCCCCCCTGATGGTTCGCATCCTGTTCAGATGTCGTATGCCCAGCGAGAACGAGAACAGAGGCAAAAACGTTACGAGGAATATCTTGATGAACAAGACTCTGAGAAGCTCCCTAACGTTTTCGACCTTGGCTGGAAGCGCAATCTCCTACACCTGCTTGGCCCAACTCCCGCTCTCTGGTTCTTCCCTGTCTGCAACACAACTGGAGACGGTTGGACATGGGAGGCGAGTAGCAAGTGGCTCGAGGCACGGGATAAGCTCCGTGCTGAGCGTGAGGAGCAAAGGCTCCGCGAGGTCAATGCCGGCTGGGGATCCCCTGATGACATCCCCGACATTCCTGAGCGACCAACCGGTGCAGGACGACATTTTTCACCCAGCCCTCAGCTTGCGGGTAACAAGCCCTTGAGCAAGGCGGACCGAGTCCTCGGACGTGATCCCAACCTCTACGCCGACGCGACGCAGAACGTGCCTATGCGGCGGCTGAGCCCTCGAGGTCGGACATTAGAGGATGAGCTCGCAGATCTGGACGATGAGGATGATGAGTTCATGGATGATGCCAACGACGATAAGAAGCTCAGCCCGGGTGCCTTCACATCCGAGGCTCAACGCCGTGAAGAAGCTGAGAACCGGGCCATGGACGTCGTTACTAACGGCAACTGGGGTCGCGGCGGTGCCAGTGGCATGCTCCGTAAGGGTGGTTCGCAGACAAGCCTCAACCGAACACCGAGTCCCAGATTCCAAGACGAGGGTGTCGATTAGAAGAAAGACCGTTTGTTTTTCTCTCTTTTATACCTGTATGCGAAGCGTGTGGCATGAGAAGCAAAAAAAAAGAGGACTGATATGTGTTTTGTCCTTATCACGACAGGGAACTTTGTCATGAGCTGCGGAGTTAATACGTGTGTATGTGTTTTCGACTATAACTTTTTTCTTCTTCTGGCACAAGATATATTTGTAATCTTCTTGTTATTCTTGTTGTCTTGTTTTTTTCTTGGTTCTTGGGTTTTTAAGGGGGAGGGAGATGAGAGATGTATGAATATGACTCCAAATACCATCTATCTTTACCTAGTCTTATCCTTTCTCATGACTCGGGAATGTTGTTGGCTCAGGATTTTAAAAAACGGCCTTTTCTCCGAAGTTGTTGATCCTCCGTCCCTGATCTACAAACGCTTTTCTTTCGCTCTTTCTTGGATCCCGTCGATCCTTTGGACCCTGAATCTCACCGCCAGTTTTCTGACGAGTTTATGGTCTTGAACTCAACTTGACCGCCTCATGAGGTCAAAGCTACAAGACTCTCGTGATGCCATACACACCCGCATCTCAACCCTCACCGCTTCACCGAGAAATACCAACCTCTATCACCCCGCAGAACGACAATCTCTACCCCCTCGCTTCCCCCAAGGGTCCCCCCGATCTACCGAGATCGACCAAGGTTGTGTGGAGAGAGGGGCGTACAACACGCACACCCCCCTACCTTTCGGCGCGCGGCCGATGAAAGGGAAAAAGATCAGACGAACAAATGCTAAATCGTACCACATTTCCACTCGTATCTTGTTTTTTGCCTCGCGCGGAATTAAGTCCCCCCCTGGCTTAGTGTGGAGATTAACGAGAGTTAGTCGAAACAAGGATTCGTGTGTTATCTGTACATCACAGCGGAGGTTTCACCTTTTTGTAGTGTGATGAGAATATTCATTTCATTCATGAGAGTCTGTAAAATGAAACAGACAGAAGGAAAACGCCTAGCCTAGAGTACGCCCATACTGAAAAAAAAGGGGTAGAAAGAGAGACGCCCTCCCTGCCCAGACCAGAACTTTCAGTGGCCCCCAGATATGATGTCGTGTGTAGCGTGAGCCACCGGTATGTGTATATCATGATTTCCCCAATGTCGATCCCCAAGTTGAAAAAGAAAAGATGCTCCGTTCCGTTCCCTGAAGGCGGCCTCCAATGAGGAGATTCCCCAACTGTTCCCACCACCGTCTCGTGCTTTTGTTTTGCAGTGACCTCGTTCGCTCGCCTTGACACGTCCTGTCCATTTCGTCCCCATTGCGTTCAAGGTTTCAAAACATCATGTCGTAAAACAAGCAGCCAGTGACAAGAGTGTGTGTGAAGAATCAAGAAAAATGAGCTTTTCAGCAGAACAAGAACAAAAGTCCCAAGCGGTTGGTTGGTTTCCCTGCCTTGTGCCAGTCTATAAAATACGTTGTGATTCCGGTTCCAGTGCAATGCTAGTTTCCTTTGACGCTCCCAAAAACACGGCCAAGCGTGGTATATGCAGACTCCTTTTTCATTCCCATATCCCAAGTAAAAATCCCCTGTCCTGTATTGCGTGCGTGTGTGTGTGTGTGTGTGTGTGTGTGTGTGTGTGTGTGCTTTCCCCAATAGATAACATAGAAAAAAAAAAGACAAAAATTGAAACCAAGATGACCCAACACCTATCCACGCTCAAGGGGGTATTCATCCATCTTTAGTTTTTTTTTCATGCGCCGTTGTTTTGACAAAGGGAATCGTTGTACACCAAGTGGTGCTGTTGAAGAAAAAAAAGGGGTTATTGAAACGCTTCAACCCAAATAGTAAAGAGACAAGAAAAGAAGCGAAGAGAACGGGTGTGGTTTCAACCATGAGAGTCACAACTCCCTAGACAATCCCACCGCCTGTCGCGCCCGGATCCTCTGGGGATCATGGGATAGAGATGCGGGATCGAGGTGAATGCTCTGCTGGCCAAAGACCAACGCCCAGAATTCGTTGTCGAGGATGGTATCCAGTCGGTCGAATCGCGGCTTCAGCGCGTTCGTGTCGAATCCAAGAAACAAATAGTAATAATATGTCCAAGAAGTAGTAGTAGTGGTAGTAGTAGAAACATGTTCGTACAGATGAAATCGCTAAATCATCAATAACTGTCAAAGCTCGTCTTCTCTGAGCTTGACTTCTCGATCGTGCTTTTAGGGCTGGTGTTGATCCGGCTAAACACCTTGCCACCCAGACGGTTCAGCTTGTTGCCGCCGTCCTGGGCGCGTCGAGGTGCGTCAATCAACTTCTTTTCGACTGGGTCCACCTTGATCTTGCAGAAGAGCTTGGAGAACAGGTACTGGTCGCCAGCGTGGTTGAGGAGAGGCAGGGTTCGGTATCCTTGCTTCAGGTTGGTGAGCTTGGCCGTGTATGTCGCCACTGCCGGTCGCTCGTTGTAGCTCTCACCGTCGGCCGAGAGCTTGACTGACCATCGCACAAAGACGAGGTCGGGGTGCTTCGTCGTCACCCGGAACTTGAAATGCTTATCAAACATGGGGTTAAAGCCATTCTCGGGCTTGATATCCGTCTGGACCTTGGGCGGCGAGTCGGGCTCCAGGGACAGGATGTATTCCGACTCCTTCTTGTCTCGCTTGTCGTTGGCGTGGAACACCTCAACTTCGACGTAGGGGTTGATCGACTTGTTGGCGGGGAGGTTGGCAGGTCGCATGAGTTGCTGAGCCGAGATGACATCGATGCTGAACGTCACGACGCTGCGCTCCTTCTTACCCTCTGCGATGTCAGAATTGTACGGGAGAACCTGGATATCGCGAAGCTCTGCGGGCTTCAGAACGTAACCAGAGTAGTCCTTGCCACCGTCAAACATGGCGCGGTTAAGCTGCATTCCGAGGTCAAACGTCTGCCAGTTGAGAGCCGCCATCTGGACACCGCGGCGCCAGTAGATGAGGGGGTCGAAGTTGTTCGAGGTGATACGGGTTCGGTCGGGGTAGACTCGCATCATGTACCGCATGTTGTGAATGTCGAGCGCCATCTTCTGCTCCTTGGTGCGAGAGTGCTTGGCAAAGCTCGCCTCCATGAAAGAGAAGATGTGGTTGTACTGCTTCGCGTCCACGGTATCAAATCCGGAGAACTTGACACCTGCACAGTACACACCCAAGTCACCGAGCACCTTGACCGTCTTGTTGGGCGCCTTCTTGGCTGCCTGTTCGGCTCCACTCTCGTTGTCGCTCGTGCTGCTGCTCATCATGTCCTGGACCTGGCCTTCGGTGATCGTGTTGACGCGCGTCTTGCTGACCAGCCTGCGGGTCGAGTGGCTGGGCGTGAGCATCGGGCTCTGGGGAGAGACTGCGAGGGCATGATGGCAGCACTATCGGGGACGGTCGGTCGGATCATGGGTGAGTTCAGGCTGTTGCCTCGGCGTCTACCCCTGAAGTCGTTGCCAGCGGAGACAACCTCCTCCTTAATCTGCGGCTTCTTGACCTTGATCAGGACACGTTCCATAAGCTCCGAAGGGGAGGGGAGCTTGTCGGGGAACGCGTCAAGGGTCTCCGTCACCAGCTTTGAGCCGAAACAATCCTTAATAATTTCGACCATGGTGGCCTGCTGACTGGGGCTGCAGTGGACTTCCAGGGAGATCCACAGAGGAAACTTGGACTTGATGAAGGCGTACTTGTTAATCGTTGTCATGACCTCCTTGAAGCTGATCGAGGTCGTCATGGTACGTCCGTGGTTGACCTCGGGCTGGCCATTGTAGCCATCCCAGCAGTCAACCTCGACACACCGGCAGCCTCGGACTAGGGCCGAGATGTAGCCCTCAACGCTGGACTGGCCAGCAACTTGTCGACCGAGGAGATAAGTGTTGTGGGAGCTCGAGATAAAGTATTCGTTCATGGGGCGATCGAGGGTGTACTCCTGGGGCTCAGGGGCGATCGGGCCATTGTCCTCCGAAGTAAGAAAGCCTACAAACGCAGCTTCCGACATGATCTGGGCGTTCTCGGCAGTGTCGACTTCGTCAGTTCGATATCGGCGGCTGTAGCGAGAGAAGAGCTTCTCCCAAGAGGCCCGGTTAGAATCAACATCCTCGCCCTGCTCATCACGGAGGAAATCTAGAAACTCGGCCAGGGTGAGGCCCAGCTCAGGGTTAGCAGCAATGCTACGGATGATGCGCTGAACATCCGTCCTTTGCTTCATCCGCCGCACAAAGTCCTTGAACTCGGTAAAGTTGAGCTTCTGGCGTCTTCGAGAGTCGGCTAGGTGAAAGTTGACCTCGAGTGTTGACTGGGAGCTGCAGATGTGAAGGCTCTGGCACACCCGCTTGACACCTGCAATGTCAAGCTCCTCCTGATCGGTGCCACGAGGCGAATCGCCAAACTCCCTGGTCATCTCGCTTTGCCAGTACTGGGCAATGGCCCGGTCGTTAAAGGCCATCAGAGAAGTCATGAGCTCCTGTCGATACCTGAGCATGGCGTCGAGGAATTCCGTCCAAAGGATCCGGCTGGCAATGTTGTCGGTAACAATGTGCAGGAACTTCGTCTTGGAGCTCTCGGGAACGGTGTAGATGATGGTGAACCAGTTATCCGAGAGGTTCTTGTCAGCCTCGGTGATCTGGGCCATTCCAAAGTCGAGGATGTATTGCTGAATGTCAGAGTCTGTCCGAATCTCCCTGATCTCGTCCACGTGCAGTGACTTGTGGGGGCGAGCAGGGTCCCAGGACAGCTTGTTCGTTTCTGTTTCGTAAATAAGATTGATCTTCCTTGGTCGGGCTTTCCTTGAAACCTTCAAGACGCTGCTTCCATTGCGGAGCTCAGCCGGGAGCACAGGGCCAGCCATAGCACCAGCACTTCCGCTAATGGAACCGTGGGTACTGTTGGCCGAGGAAGTGTAGACGGCGCCGTCCAGGCCAACAAAGGAGATGGAGTCATCAGGTACAAACTCTACCTCCTCGTCCGTATCAGTCAAGACACTGTTCTCAGGGGGCGCCGTGGCATTGCTGTCACTGCGTCTCCTCAAGATACTAGGTCCCACACTTCCATCACGGCTGGCCGGGGCGGCAGAAGATTGTCGTCTCCTACTCGTGGCGAATCGATGAGCTCGGTTTGAGAGGCGACGCATGATACTCCTGTTGCCTCCAACTGCTTCCGACATTGCGCTGGGGTTACTGGTCAAGCTCTGCCCTGATGAGTTCTCGCTCATCTTGCGGAACAGCACCGACTCGGGAAGCTGGAAGCTGGAAGGAAAGACCTCCTCCTCCCGCCCTCGCATGGGCTCAGGTGAGGGCTGGGCGGAGGAATTTGTGGTCAGGACGGCTGTGTCGGGAGACATGATGGGTGAGCCCTGCTGTGAATTTGAGGCAACAGATGAGGCGCTGATGGCCGACATAGGGATGGGGACTGGTTGTGTATGAGACGGGAAGGTCGTCTGGACCTGGGTGAGGTGAGAGCGTGTTAATGAGGACATGTCGGATAGTTTGTGAAGAGAAGTGGTAGTCAATGTGTTTTTTGAGTCGAGATCTGAGCTGAGCGACATGATTGTGCTGGGAGTGGTGCTTGCACTACAAGAACGAGAAGAGTCGCATCCGAAGGTTGCATTGACATATATAAGAGCTCAGGCGGAATGGAGAGCCATGGTGGAACGTCTGGCCTGGGGGTAACAATGAGAGGCGCGGATTGCGGGGAAGAGGCTGCGGAAGCCGATCCCTCGTGGAGCGGCTGTCAACCTGGGGTACAGCCAGTGTTGGACAGGATGCCGGGGGTCCAGGGCCAGGACGCAGAGAGGGAGCGCAGGTAATGAATGCAGATGCAGGGACGGAGACAGGACAAAGCGCTGCTGGGGTGGACCACGGGGGTCAGCGAAGTCGAGGAGCACGCGGAGAACTAGGGAGGTCTTGTCGAGGCCGATCTGAGGCGCGGTGATGTGCCAAGTTCGCGGCAGCGTGGTGAGCTGGCAGCTGGTGGGATATGCAGGTGGCTCTTTTGGGGCCGCCTCGGGGTTGCTGGATCAAGCAAGCAAGACTGACGGCGTTCGTCCTGGGTCAGGCAGGCAACTGCAGCACAGCGCAGAGGTTCAAGGTCCAGAGAATGAAGGGAACTGGGGGCGTCCGTCGAGGGCCACGGGTTGGAGCTGCTGCTGCTGCTTCAATCTGCAAACGCGTTGCAAGAAGCAAGCTTGGAGAAACCGGGAATAACGGCAGCACCGACAACGTCCTGCGCTGGGGGTCCTTTTTTCGGGATGCGACAGTCGCAAACAGGATTGCGACGAGGGAGGCGGAAGAGAAGGGCGAATCGACGCAATTCGAGTCGTGGTCGTCAAAGGTTTCCGAGGAGCCGCAGGCTCGACGAGAAGAGGCTCACAAGGGAAGCTCGAGGGTCGAGGTCAAGAAAGGCGAGTTCGCTGAGTCACCCAAACGTCAAAGGAAGTTGGCCGACAAGTCGAAGATGGCAGTGAATCGCAAGAAGGCTGGGCGATTGCAATTAAGCGGGAGCTTTCTGACAGAGGTGTCGCGAGGTGAGCCGAGTGATGCTGATGGAGAAGAGAATCGGAGTTTGCCTGTGCCGGTCTAGGAGTCGGTTGTTTCTTTGAAGCAGAGCGGTGCTATGGCAGACAAGAAGAGAGAAAGGCGAGAGGTAGGTTGTCAATGGGAAAGTTGGTGGTGGAGCGGGAGGGGTAGAAAAGATAGTTTAGGTGTGGGAGGGGGGAGTCCAGGTAGTAATAAGTAGCTCAAGGCGGTGGGTGGGAGAAGAATAGGCCAAGTTTTGGCAAGATAGGAGGACCAAGGCGAAAAAGAAACGAGCCCGAAGAGAAAAAAAAAGGCAATTCCCCCTAATGTGCGGGCAAGGGAGGGAGGAAGCTTCAAAGTATGCTGGCGTCCTTTTAGGCGCGCGGAGAGCGGGCGAGACTCTAGAAAGCTAATGTCAAGAGAGCTAGTAGAGGAGAAGCTGCTGGATGGGTGTGGTGGGCAGCGGGAGCGTCTTGTATGCGGCGCTGCACTGGGCTGTTTGGGCTTGGATTCTTGGGCTGGGGGCCGGGAAATTATGGCGGGAGGGACTGGCAGCCAAGAGTGTTTTTTCTTTATTTGGAGCGCCCATCAAGGAGTGCGGAGTTTGGCTTGACACGAGGAGATGATGGGATGGGCTCTGATCTTCTGGCTGTGCTGTGCTGTGCCAGTGTGAGGTGTCTGTGTGCCTGCCTGCCTGTCTACTTGTCTGTACCTGTGTCCGTGCCTGTGCCTGTGCCTGTAACAGATGTATACCTACTCCTACTACTCCTACTCCTGCTCCTACCTACTCCGCTGTCTTAGCTGGCGACCCAGGTTGTCAATCTCAAGTCAGGAGGAGCCTGGGAGCGGCAGAGGGACGTGGAAGACACAGCATCAGAGTGGGTGAGGGCAGGGCAGGGTGAGGGTGAGGGTGAGAGTGACCAGGGAGGCTTGATGATTGATTTGACTGGGATTGGGATTTGGACGAGTACGTACAGCCCTTTTTTTTTTTTTTTTTTTTTTTTTGCCCTTTCCCTCGACTTTTTTTTTCGCTGTGGAAGAGACAGACCGGGGTGGACACTGGAGAGACTGGGGGAGGCGACCAGGGGGGGTGTCTGATTTGCAAAGTCGATAGAGTGGAGGAGGGTCAAGGGGGAGGCGAATGGTTGGGCCCTGACCTTGTGCGAAAGCATGTATGTCCCGTCCAGTGCAGCGCAGTGTAGTAGAGCTTGGGTTGGGTTGTCGTGGGAGACTCAGACCAAGACTTGACTTCCAACCACCAGGGAGACAGAGTTTCGCAACTCTCGCAGGGAGACGGAGCGGAGGGGGAAATGGGTCCATCAGACTAGCCAAGAAACCTCGACCTGCTCCAAAAGGTCCGAGGCGAGGCGCAACGTCGAAGCCAAACCAAGACAATGTTACGCCCGGTACAAGAGGCGGCCACGGCATGTCTGTTACACTGATCAACCCAAAGATTGACCGACAAAAACCCTGCCCGCTGCTGGCATGGATAATACGTACGTAGGTACGTCGTGAGGAGAAGGGCGTCAGAATAATCAGAATCAGTCAGTCCAGTCCCGAGGACTGCGTAGCGCAATGTGCAAGGGAGGGGGTAATGGGCGGGCAAGGACAAGACGGAAGAACAGGGCGGACGGACCAGCCAAGGCACGGACAAGACAGGGCTGGAGAGAAGGGGGGCAGTCATACCAACCCAGTTGACGGCTCTGTACACGACACAGTAGGTAACATGGGGGGACAGCGCAAGCAGAGCAGAGCCAGAAATGGCAGAGGATCACTAAACCACAGGGCAGTGGGAGCGAAGCATCAGTGCAGTGGTGCAGTGCAGCGCAGTGTTGCGCAGGCCCAGCGAAAGCGAATGGCAACAACGTCAAAGTGCCAGGGATAGCATGCCCAGCAAGGGTATGGACAAGGGCGGGAGGCGAGGGCGTTGAGAGAGGCGTGGGACGAAAAAGGTTGGCGGTGTGGATTGAAAACAAGCTGCCCTTGAGCGTGGGAGCTGGGACAGGCAGCGCGTGGGATGGGGAACGGAACGTGGGAAAATGACGATGGATGGGCCAACGAGTCCGCAGATGCCAGATGTACGTAGATGTACCAATCCTCCCTGCGAATTGGCCAATATTGGGGACCGTTGCAGCAACTCGGCAGTCCTCTCTGAGGCATGATGGGTCCCCGAAAGCGAGGGGAGGGGGGCAATCAGTCAATCAATCAATGGACGACGGATGGATTGGCTTGGATTGAGGCTTGGGCGGGACTGGGACTCGGGGCTCGGCCGTCAGATGGGCGCCATGGATCATGGATCGTGGCTCCACCGTTTTCTTTCAATTCAGTGTCTGTCTGTTCTGGCCCCCCTTCTTCCGGCGCTGGGACTGGCCTGGAGAAGGAGGAAAATGTGAAGGGGGCTGGCTAGCATCACAACTGTAACTAAACTGGCTTTCTCGTCTATTCGGAGTGCGGCAGTGTGTGTACCGACCCGACACTGCGAGTCGAGCTAATGCCTTGGGTGGGGACACGCCATCATCATCCATCATCCATCATCATGCTTGCGATTCCATCGTTGCTGATGGCTCGGCAATGCCTGTGCAACATGAGACGTCCCGCCTGCCTTCACCGCTCTGCTCGGCGCATCTCCAGTAGCTACTACTCTAGATGATCCCAAGGGAGACGGGACAAGACACAAAACATGGAGAGATAGAGATGGGCGCCACGGGTCTGAGCTGCAAGTCGATCAATCATAATGAGACGATCATGCCAACCCAATCCCGGGGCCGAGGCGCGAACCCTCTCGTTCCTGACTAGACTCGCTGTCTGACAAGGAGATGAAGACAAGGTGCATTGATATGAGCTGATGGACACCCGCGATGGACCTGGTTGGCCATTGCAGAGCTGCTTGATGATGAGCAACCACCTAAGAATGACGATGCGACAAGCCGTCTTACCCAGCTCCCTTTGCTCGGCACTACCGTGAAAGCAAAGTTTTCCTGGACGTCAACTCTGCAGAGCCCAAAGCTAGCGATAAAAGCCAAGATATGGCCCGCCGGGCAAGTCAGGCCGGATACGGCTGGCCGAGAGGAGCAAAGGGGGTGAAAAAGTCTGTATGGGTTGGGGTTTTTTGAGTTCAACTTCAGCTGTTGCAAGGTATGTCTCAGATTCAACCAAGTAAACAGTTGAGAGGTCCAGAGTAGCAGCAGCATGGCTTGCTTGTTTGTTTGTTTTTTCCGACGTTTGCGCTCGGCTCCTCATTGTTGTTTTCTTTGTCTCATCTCTCCTACCTCTCGGCACGGGTTCTTTACTTTTTTTTTGGTCTTGGCCATCGTCAACTCCGGCCGTTTCTTAGTCCAGATCCCTGATTGGGTTCCGCAGAAACAGGGACGAAAGTCAGAAAGAAACGTGATCACGAGGCGAGAAAAAAACGACAAGACAGGAACCCAAGCAAACAAGCGAAGCTTTCTAAGCTTACTTCAGGCATAGTCAGCGGAAAGAAAAGAGGGCAGGGGAGGCTAGTGCCCGTCCGTCAGGGCCAGCAGCTTCGTTAGGCCACGAGTTACGAGGTTGCTTGGCCTCACCATGCCCTTTCGAGGAGTCATTGACAGCAGCCGGGCCCGTCAATAATCTTGGGTGAGCGTCCATCGTGATCCGGGCTCGGGTACGGAGTACGTAGTCGCAGAAAAAAGAACAATTCCACGACAGTGGAGGCCAGCGGACTCCGTCCTTAGACGACATCCAACGCCCGCAGCCAGCTACGCGTACAGTACCCGGCTCCGCGCTTGATTGTCGCCGTGGTCGCGCGTACCTTTCCTCTCGCCGAGCCATGTGTCCGGCGCCGGCCCAGCGACAGGGTCTGCCAATCATTTGCCACCTTATTTGCGGTCAGAGGTACAGTACCGTATCGAGCAAAGATGCCCCCCGGCCGCCGCATGGCGGGAGGCGACTCTCGGTCTCGGTAGCGAAGAGTTGAGCCCCGGGGGCCACTGCAAGTTTCCAAGTCTGTCTGTGCCATAAAAATCTGTTAGCAAGAGGGCAGAGGATCCTGTGCCCTACCATCCGAATGCATTAGGGGCTGAGCCTCGCAAGCTGGCGCCTGGACGGCGGCTTGGGCGGTCCAGCTCCGCGTCGCGCCCCAGAGCAACGTAGCGTAGCGTTGGCAAGCTGGCCGAGCATCTGAGCCTGAGCGAGCAATGACCTCAGTCTGACACGATGTATGGAGCCCCGATGTCCTTTTTTATTCCAGCCAACCCGAGCAGAGGGAAATTGGCCATTGAACGGGGCCAGCTCGCTCCAGAGCAAAGACTTGAAACGAGGGTGACGATAATTTAGATCGACCAACAAGCAGCAGGTTGTCGCAGAGGCGAAATTGAAGCCCGTGACCACTGCGTTGCTTAGATAAGGCTCGCAGGGATGGCAGTTCCAAGCTCACCTCCAGCAATTGGAACTTGCCGTTGGGAATGGAGGTCTAGGGGAGAATGAGACATTCGCAGCTCTGGTTAGAATACCTGAAGCATCAGCTATACGACAACAGAATCGTGTAAATTAGCTCTTGAAATATCCAGAAACTTCCGTCATAGTTAGAATGCCATCTTTAACAAGTTGTATATCGTTGTTGTTTATTGTTGTTTCTCCTATTCGTCCCTTGCCCACAGCGTTGAAACTCATCGAGTTTGTTGGTCGCTCTTACCTCTTTTTTACCTAGACCCCGGAAGGCACAGACGAGCCCTCACCTGCCCGCTTACCGGTCTGTTGGATGTTTCAACAATTTTCCGCTCCACCACCCATCAATACCACAGTTCTCATATTGACCCTTTCGTGGTACAACCTCTTGGCTCAGCATCTCAGAGGAAGCCATTTGACCGTCCCCAGGCATTTCGATCCTTCTCGTCACTATCTGCCCTTACAAAGGATCGTATCCACCATGACTAGTGTTTTTACTTTTGTCCAACGCTCGTTCAGCTGCCACGCCCACACCTCAATGTCGACAGGGAATCCAAGTGTAGGCCAATGAACGGCTTGTTTGAGGTGCTGTTAGCCTCAACCCCAGTACGTGAACACGACAGAGAGCTGCCATAGCGCACGTTGCTGACTAGGGCACTCGTCGTGACCATCGTATCCACCGTCACGGGAGCCGGGTCATCTTCCTCACATCGCCCCGGCAAGCCTTTGTTATTAACCCTGCCCTGCCCTCGCTAGAGGCCTGCGCAGTCTCGTTCTCGAAAAGCAGGCGCCATCCGTATTCCTCTGCCCAAGGCTGAGGAACGAGGCTCCATGGCTATGGCCGCTTTGGGCTTCATCTTGTCGAAAGTGCAGATTACGACGTTGGAGGGTACCCAGATATTCGGTCAGGAGGGACAGGGTTTACTCGGATAGGGCACCGCACTCATGCACGACGGTAAATTTAGACACGATTCGGATCGCTCTCTCTTGCTGGGTCGCTCCAGTGACCCCAAGATGATGCCCTGCTGAGCGTTCATCACCGACCGATGAGCAAGACATATCCGACCACCAGAGTGACGTGGCAGCGTTCTCTCCGACCGTTACAGATCTCGAAACGCGGCGCAGTCGTCCTCACCGACGATGCAGCATAGCATTGCCCGACCACCTGCCACGAGTGGAGAGTGGAATAGCCACATCCTCCTCCTTCTCACCTGTCGGCTCCCGCCTCGTCTTCCCCGTCCCTATCCTCATCGCGGTGCCCTCGGCTCCTTGGCCCAAAGGACAATCAAGGGGCGGCGTAATTATGACTCCCAGACGTGCCCAGACGCGAGGGGGTGGCCAGACGGGTCAGACGCCGGCCTAGAAAATCGTGTGGGGAAGAAGCCAATCGCGTCCTTGACCCAGGTAGACGGATTGAGAAGCGTCATGAGCCAAAAGTTTCTGGCAGCAAAGCGCCCGAGACCTGGAGCCTCAGTGCCCCAGAATACCAGGTCCTGGGTCCCAGAGGTCTATCCCACATTCCGCCATCATCTGTCGACATATCGCCAGCGCGCCATGTGATTTGACGGAGCACTCAATCTGTTGGACCCGACACATCTTGAAACAAACGCCTGGGACAACCAACAACGGAATGAGATCATCATCTTGTCGATCCTCTGGCGCCGACTCCCGCCTTTCTTCCAGGGCCCCCAAGCAACGGACAGGGGGCCGACGAGGGAACCCGGCCTTGTCGGAGTCTGCCTTGGGGTGTGCGCTTAGAAAAGGCCGGCTGCAGCCCGCCTGTCGTTGTGGGGACCCCCAGCTATCGCTATCTCGGCCGTAGAATACGGAGCACAGCACGCATGCCCGTCCGTACCTGGCCGGCCATCTTGGATGATGGGCGCCCTCCCCCGCTTTCTCGTCACGAACATTCGGTGCAGCGACATGCTCTGCAGCCTTGTCAGGCATCCTCTGCCCCTGATGCGATGTTGTCGGTATTACGATAATCCTCTCCCATCTCCCGACCAGCCACAAGTGCCGCAAACGGTCTCTTGATCTGTGACATGGCGGCTGAGCTACCAAAGTCTGCTGGCCAAGTATGCTGGCGATGTGCTGTCGATCCCGCAGCGGTTCATCCGGCCTCGGATGCCGTACTGCGGTCAGTTGAAGCCGCTCCGTGCCTCATGGCCTCGGGAGTGCTCCAAGGTCCCATTGCGGGGTCCTGTGGGTGAGCCTGCGAACTACGGACTGTGTCTTTGTCTGTACACCGACATTTTACACAATCAGGCATCATATGGTCACGAGGAACAGATGGCTCCGGACCCTAAGCTGCAACAGAGCCAGAGACGCCAGCCATGGCGGCACGAGCATATCACATCCGGTGTGCTGGAAGTCGCTGTCGCTTGCGCTGGTGATAGGGTACATGTTGATAGCCCTGGCGGCTCGCGCGACACGAGCTCCTGAGCACCCAAAAGCAAAGACGCTGTCGAATCCGAGCAGCTGGGCGAGCCATAGCCGCCAGGGAGGCTCTGATTTGCTGCCAAGGGAGCGAGGACTCGGAGCTGCGGTACGTGGGGGAAGGCGATGACGTCTTTGGCACTTTGTCTGTCCAATCGGCTGAGACATCCAATAGTGCCGATGCCTGGCCCCTAGGGGATCTCAAGGGCCCGTTGTGAGACATGGGGCCGCCGTCTCCTGGCACTTCTGATGAGGCCCTTGGGCCCTTGAGCCCTTGAGCCCCTGGACCAGCGAGGCTTCTGAGTGTCTCGGCACGGCGAGTTACGGTGCAGGCTGCTGACCCTTCGTTCCATCTTCCATCAGCCTTGTGTGGTGTTTTAAGCATCAAGATAACCAGCACTGCCCCTCCCGATCGGATCACCCACACCTTACGAACAAATTCACCCGAGAATGGCTCGATGCGCCGCGAAAATACGACATCACTCGACGCCCTCGCAAGCCTCACTCAATGGCAACGGGAAACCAAACATGCCAACCAAGCAAACAAGATTGACGGCGGAAAGAAGAGGGTGGCCGAAAGGGTGACATGACGCGATTGACGGGTGACGTAGGAGATCTCACTTCTCAGATAGCGACGATGGACGACGCGGGGGTGCAAAGCAGCATCTCAAAGCAGTTGATCCCCTCCCTCCACCTGCATGAGAAGGTCACACGGCGAGCTTGTCAGTGGTCGTGATGGCATTCTCGAAGCTCGTCAGGGACGTCGTGACCCGGCCGTTGTTGGGGGGCATGCTACTGACTGACGTGGCTGTTCTAGCAGCAAACGGATCGTCCTGGTCAAATCAACCTCAAGGGGCAGGCACCGTATCGCGTCTCCTTTGAAACAGAAGCTCACAGCTTGACCCGTTGCAGCGGAACTGCTCACAAGGTCCCTCCACGCGCAGGTGTCGTCTCTCCTTCTCCGTCACAAAAGAGGGGCAGCGTCTCGGCCGCGTCGGCCATTGCCCTAATAAGCGTTCCCCAAGCTGCGGCCCGGCCGGAGCCCTTACGTATCCTTCGTCAAGGCGGCGGTATAGATGCAAAAGACGCTGCCAAGAATGTTCCATGGATCCGACGTTCCGGATGAGGTTATCACGCGGTCTTCAGGGGGCGCGTTCTATCGTATTACCGCTTTTTGTCTGCTTCTTGCTTTCAGGATCGCCATCTCGGTTGCGGGATGGATTTCGTATTCAAAGGCCGTTTGTTTGTCGCGCTCGGTTTGCGGTCCTGCATGGCTGGCTCTACTTCAGGGGCTACCCACCTCAAGCTGGGCACTACGTCGTAGATGCCAAGCCGCAGGCCTGCCAAGCGGGCTTGGGACCACGCTTTGAGGCTAGCTACCCGTCATATTATGCCTCTCGGGCATTGGCACGGCCGGTTTGCCAGTGGCCCAAGATACGGTGCTCTCGCACACGACAAGAGAGAGGATGCCGACAATTCCGTTCCAAGACTTACACCCAACACGCCCTCAATTTCAACTAGTATACGATGGGCTGAGTCCACGTGCCCTCCCCAAGCAGCACGTCAAGCAGATCGACCCCCTTGAGCGACGGGAGCCAACCACAGCGAGCCAAGCCTCTGCGGCATGCAATCAGCGTCTGTGTCAAAGCCCAGACACCTGCTTGTCGCCTACGTCTGGCAGTTTCCTGCGTCACAGTCGGCTTGCTTTTCAACAAGGACTCAACGTGTCGTCCAATTTCGCCATGCAGCCTATCGCGTCATTTCGGGCGGGCACCTGATGTGCTGCAGCCATGCAATGCTATGCCAGCGAGAAGTGGCACAGCGTCAGACCCGTGAGATTGGCCCGCGTCAACTCGGGGTTTGCTTCTATCACACGAAGGCCCTTGTGAGCCACGCGAACTCTCCATCGAGACAAGACCCCGGTCGAGGCCGCAGCGGGCAGCAGCTCTCAGAAACCACTGGGCCGCGCGAGGCGAGCTTTCATTGCTCCCTTGGGTCCGCCTCAGGTATGTGTCGGCCTTTGAACGAGCAAGTCGTTGACCGCAATTTCGATTCTTACCCAAGAACGCGAACGCGGGTGGAGGAACTGGCTCGATGACGGCCCAAGAGGTCCTTATTGCGCTTGCTATCTGAGGGACTATCTACCCTAGGACTGTACGGATGCTCTATCACAGAGCCGCACGTGGAGCAGGGACAAGTGACCCAAGCTCGGTTCAGAACATAGTAGTCAAGTCAATCTTATCCAGCTTATCTCGGCCCAGCGCTTCTATCTGAGGCAATATTACACCTAAGTCGTGGTTCGAATCATCAGTTGCTCGTGCCATCAAGATAAATCGCGCCTCAATATCCTCCTTTCCACCTGCATCCCCCGCGCTGCGTTGCTTAAACAGCATGCGCTTTGGGTACCAGGAGGGGGCCGGCCTGCGCCTTGACACCTCCCGGCTCTCCCTATCGGGCAACTTCATCTGGCCACATCCTGGTATACAGGAGCCACACTGGAGGCTGTGATGTGATACGCAAAATCATCCCGCGCTGACGGGCATATCATTTGGACTGACCCAGACCACACGGTGGGAGGTGCAGAATGATGCCGCGGGAGTGCCCGTCCATTGCGCGCCTGCCGCTGCATCCCGCACATCTCCAAAGAACTCATGGATTGGATAGGAGGGCCACAGCCGTTTTGGGCGGACCATGCGAGTTGTGGGTTGGAGACGGCTGGCTAGTCCACGGTCAATCACAGCACCTGCCCTATACTCAGAGCGGCATCACCTCGGCAGGCATTGCTATTTGACAACGACGATGCTTCAAAGCGGCAGCGATCTGTTAAGACATCACGAGGAATCAACAAGCGTCGGGGATCGCGGCCGGCAAACGGGCCGGTAACTAGATCGTCGAGACAGCGCTCTGTTTATCTGCAACCCTACTCAAGAGGTCTCTCAAGTGCGCAAGAGCTGATCCGTGAACTTGACTCTGCGTTTTGGCAATACATTGCTCAGTCTCCACATTCTGTTGGTGTTGCTGGCCTCAATTGCTCTGTCCAGTCCAGAATCTAGGGCCATCTGACGCACGGGGCAAAGGCGGGATGTTGAGCTTCTTGGATGACTCGAGTCAAGTCCTAGCCTCGTGGCCTCTTTACACGAAATGAGGGTTCGTATTTCCCGTTGCATGCATCCTTCTAACAAGCCATGTAGATGAGCTCAAGTCGGGCGCGGCCGACGCAGGAGAGAGCGTGACTGCACCGTCGGGACTGCGATTCAAGTTGGCATCACTGCCGAGATTCATATGCCTATGAAAGCGTTCCTGGTTCCCCGAGTCTCGAGGATGAGCCGGGATCATGAAGAGTAGACCCTCAAGGGTCGACAGTCCCGAGCTCGTGGGAAGGAGGCAATATATTCGCAACACGCACTTGGATCAGGTAGTGCAAGGGCTTACACAGACATCTACCTTAATGTGCAGAAAACAGACCACAGGAGGGCTCGGCGCTGCCCCCTTTCGGCGGACAACCAACCGGACGCGCACCTATTTGCCGGTAGGCTCACCCGGCGCCCCAGGGAATTGCAAAGGGCGACATGACGACCAACTTCAAAACACGCCCCTTTGTGCCCTTGCTGAAGGCGGGGCGCTTGGACCTGCTGCACATCATTGATGCGAAGCAAAGCAAGGGGCCTCCTGGCCGCCGTGGGGAAGTGCGAGGTAGAGTAGCAGCGTCGTCGTCGGAACTTTGCAAGGTCGGATTCGAGTTGTTACGGTATGATTACGGCTCCTTCAAATCGAGGTTTCCGAAAGAGTAGCTCGGAGGAACCATGCTGACAACGTTTGCTAGCGGCTATGGAGGCCAGGCGAGGCCCAATTTCACGGGACCGATCCCCGGGGCATCAAAGCGTTAGGCTGGTTGGGCTGAGGCGCCAATGTTTGTTAGCGTCCGCGGCATTCAACGCGCTGGGAGATTGATGGCTCTGCTCTGCCGTGAGCTTGTTGGGTTTCTGCCCTGCAACATCCATCTCATACACGCACGCACGCACGCACACACGGACAGGTCTTTTGCCTCAAAAACGCTGTACAACAGAACGAGGCAACGGCATGCTGTGACACGATGCACAGGAGCACGGCGCAATCACATCAACGCCAGGTGATAAGACGTCCTATAGCATCACGACGTCTGTACACCGCCGAGACATCCAGGTGACCGGCTCGTCCGAAATGGACAAAGAATGCCGTCGACGCCATCTCCTATTCGCAAAGCGAAATCGAGCCGCCAAGAAGCCACATTGGGAGTGAGGGCACCCAGCTTACATCGGGCATCATGAGACTGGCCCTCATTTCGGAACGACACTCCTGGACAGCCTTCTGATGGCATCTCCTCTGCCCAAGCCAGGTCAACACCCCGTTGAGCCACATCGGGATGTGGAATCCGCTCCACATTGCGCCAGGTGTCTCGTCTCTGGCCGTTTCGAAATCCTGGATGAGACCCAGCTTCGTACACTTGACTTTGGGACAAACCGTTGGCCTTGCTGGACCCCCTTGCCCTTCCCTGCCCTGCCTCCTGCTGCCTGCCTGCTTGCTTGCTTGCTTGCTTGTGCTTAATGCTGTTGGGTGTTGGGCCGAAAACCTTTTTCCAGATCATGATCCCTACCTCACATCCATCCACGCCGGGGCTCTGGTCTGCGACATGCTGCTGGCTTCGAGGCTCAGCCTTCTAGAATCCTTCTTGAAGACCCATGGTTTCGGAACCCCTGAAGACGGTGGCGCTGGCATTTCATTGGCGTCGGCCGCTGGCGGTGAGCGCATGGCTATTCCAGGGATCGTCGATCATTCTCCGCAAGTAACGGACCTGGAACCTTGCCTGGAGCTGGCTGGCCTGCGTTGGCGGTTTGATTGTCCTGAATATTCGGGCGGCCCACCACAAACCTGGATGGAGATCCTGTCACCATGGGCATTTTTGGCACATCAACGCCAGCCTTGTCGTTAGTCTTGCGCGCACACCAGCCGCGCCCTGTGACTGAGCGGCAGACTGAGCGACGACATCTCGACTATGACAAGTCAATTTCACCGCGCGCATGTCACCATCGAGCTTATGCTAGCGCCAATGTCAGAGCAAGCCTGCTTTGACAAGGCAGGCGACGTTGCACTCTGCCGTCTTCAACTCGGGCCTTAGCCGCATCCGCGGCGAAATGACCTGTCTAAGACGAGACAACTCGACTCGGCTTTCTTGAGCAACATCTCGACTCGCCCTTATCTCTGATCTCTGCGTACTGCCTGGACGAGGTGCGCATTCACTCGACCAACTAAGTGGCTGGTTCCCCCAGAGATGCGTATAGCCTTAACAGGGTTTGCCCTGCCCGCTCCGAGACGAGATGGGAAACTTTACGGATGGCACCCGACGGAATGGCACATTGGCCAGCATCAGGGCAATGGCATCGAGATTGATTTGTTTCCCATGAAGAGCCAAAGTGGCACGGCACAGCCCTGCTTTGCTTTGCTGGCAAATACTCGCTCCACCACCATGGTCATCCAGTGATGCTTCCATCCTTCAGCCTTGTCGTTCTCACCGTGGATACACCTCGGTCCAGGCGCCAAGGATATCGTCAACCTCCCTTGGTACTCTGGTCAGCTGCACTGCATGTTACCTGCTGGCTGACAATTGCAACCTCGTCTCCCCTGCGGCACAGGATGATCGACTTGCACCGCCTTTTCGGCCGCCATCTTTCACCTCGGTTACTCGAGCGAGTTGGCCCGGTGGTCTCAAAGGGCTGCTGGCAGAAGCGAGTGAGGCTTGCTGGCGTGAAGAAAACTCATCTGGCCAGTTGCAGAGGCTCTTTCGGATGACGGCTGCGCCATAAGTCGACGATTATGGTGGCTCGGGCCGGTCCCATGTGTCGCCTTGCAGGTTGACTGGTCATTTTTGGACGACATATGTAACCCTACAGCTCGACCTCCAGTTCGGCCTGGAACGACTGGGTGTTTGTGCACCGGGGGCGCGTATGACCGTCCCTGGCGAGTCGCAGCCGGGGAAAGGTAGTACAAGGAACGGCAACCACCAGGTCGGCGCGGCACGGAGGCGAGGGCCCTCATGGAATCGAGGGCGGGCGGGCGTGGTGGGTAGGCGCCATGCCCATGGTAGCGTACGGGGAATGGAGGTGTGGTTGATCTCCATCCAGCCTCACGGATAGCTGCGGCAAGCCAGCAGCAGCTCACATGGCTTTTGAGGGACAAGCACATGTTATTTCCCTCACCGATCTTGTCTCGACCGCCAGCAGGTCAATGATGCAGATGACAATTGACAGAACAGAGAGCAACGGAGAAGAAGCGGCGAGGGCCGGCGACGGCGAGTCCGACTCCGACGCAGCCCTCTCGTCATCAACCCACACACGCATAGCCGGTGTTGGGAATGGCCTCCTGCTGTGTCTGTGTCTGCGTCGTTTGGGTGAAACCTGAGCAGTAACCTCGGCTGACTAAAGAGGGAGTTGAAGGAGACAAGGGTGGTATATTGGCTGCTTCTGGAGCCGGCAATGCACTCAATACCGGCGAACGAGCATGATCCGATGGATGCGCAGTGCAGCACAGCACAGCACAGCACAGCACAGCACAGCGGGCATGCCATACATCCATCCCTCACCATACATTTGGATGCCTACAAAATGGCGGTTGCAGTTCCCGCCTGGTCGGCAAATTGCCGCGAGGAAAGAGACAAGATCAAGATCAGCATCTATCAGCTGAGAAGAGACTGGACTGGACGTGTTCCGACGGGACGCTGGATGCAGGTGAGTTGTCACTGACATGGTCTGGCAGCACTCGACGCCGGTATCAGCCGTGACGTCTCGTGATGGTACAGTATATGGCACACAATGTCATTTCGCCAAAAGAAAATGACACTCTCTGGCAGCATCATGTATCGCGGGCGTAGCAGTACTTGGTTGCTCACCTCACCTCACCCTCTGCTGCGAAAGGCCATGGATGTGCCACGTCAACTGTCAATGCCCATCCGATGTTCATCTAGCCAGACTAGTTGGACGTCAGACCGTGTTTCTTCCGGGCTCAGTGTGGCGCCTGTTTCACGACAACAAACGCGGGCGGGCGAGGTAGAGGCAGGGGCGAGACTCGCCGAAGGGGCTGCAGACAGACAGGCAACAGACCTTGAGTCAGACCTTGGCTCACCAAGGAGAGCGACCCGACTCACAGCCCCTGCCTACAACGCAACAGCTAGACAGACAGCTCTGTCTGGGGGAAGCCAGTCAGGACCTCGCATTGAATTAATTTCGCACCAGCCTCACTGAGCATCACGCCATCACTCGCATATTCGTCCGGTCACGTTTCACCGGTGAGGCCAGTCAGAAGCTGCGAGGTGTCGAAACATGGGAGCTTTGCCCTGGGAAAGGATTCTCCGACAGGACTCGGGTGTGAAACAGCAAAGGAAAAAAAAGAGTCGGTTCCGAGAAACTGGTCGTAGGTGCGGGGGTGGACCATGTTGGATGGCATTAGTCGAGGGGGGAGGGGTGTTTATTTTGGTCGGGGCGTAGGAGGTGGCGATGCTATGCTGGGATGACGATGGATGCATTGGGGGCGATAAATGAAGAGCTGTAAGAGAAGGACAAGCAAGTGAGGAGGAAATAACAAAGGAACGGGACAGGACAAGAATTGGGTCCGAGTGGGTTCCATGGATATCCCGGGCTCGAACGGGGGGCCCGGGAGAGAAGCGCGGACGTCATTCGGATTTGACCCGGGTGGCGTCCCCGGAGGTTTTGAGAAGGAGGCCGGATCGGATAAGATGGATGGCAGTGGTAAGTGGCAGATGGAGGCTCGAGCACGGACAGAGAAGAAGTTGATGACTCCTGGAGAATGGAGCTCAGGCCCCGCCAGCAGACGCACGCTTGTCTGAGACACGGCCAACGGTGTTTTTGAGGGAGATGGAAGGGGTCTCTCAGGGGTGCAGCACGGAGCTGCCAGCAACCATTCACTCTGCTTGGAGTCAGTCTGCTCTGCTTCTTTGTGGGTTCGTCTGACGGGGCGGAACCCTGCGCCGGATCCCCTAGATCGGTGTCCACAGAGTTCCCTGGGGAGAGGCTGGGGCTGGAAGAGATCCGGACAATGCTACGTGGACCAGCCGGTGATCTCGGCGCATCAAGGCGCCTACTGCGGCTGCGGCTGCTGGTGTTTCTGCTTCTGCTGCCTTGTCGGGCCTCTTTCTTCCACTTTTTCGTTGTCGATGCTCGGCCAACTCGGCCAACTCGGCCAGCGGAATACGGAGCCGTGGCAGGGCCTCATCGTTATTGGTGGTGGACCTCGAAACTGTGAGCTGTGCAACGGATATACTATTCATGGCCAGAGAGTCCGGGCTAGCCTAGGCTGTGCTACGTTTCATGCCGGCAGACAAAGCAAAAAGCAATGCCGGCATCAACGAGTATCAGCCAAGCCCATGGGGTACGCTTGTTGTTGTTGTCGTCGTCAACCAACATGGATCGATGCTGCTCACGCGACACTGGAGAATCACTGGAGCATCCAGATTTCGACCGACATAGCGACATCATCATGCTGTACGGAATACGTGTTGGCACCGCATTCATTCCTTCGCCAACACGCGCAATCGTCAGTCCGTCCCTGCGACTAGCCGTGTGTTACTGCCGTGGTGTCTGATTATGGCGTCGCCGAGGGTCGCAACATGCCGCCGTTTGGCTTGATCCCTTCTCCGGCTGCCTCCTTTCTCAGACGGGCTCATCTTACTGCTGTTGTGCCTGGGCACGAATGACTGTCCAAGCATGCCGTGCCGGCTTGGCTCATCACCACGGGGCGGTGGATTTGCGGATTAGAGCCGTCTCGGCGCATAGTAATGGCATGGCATGACATTCTATGTCATACCAAAGCGACGAAACGAGCGACACCCTCTTACAGACAAGACTTGATCGCGTGTTCCGGAGACGGGCATTTGGCCATCCTCGATCATGTCGGTGCCCAGACGAGGACTTTCGCCCGTCAGCAGCTACCCGTGTCCTCCTCGACTAGTCTTGGGGCCTTTGTATCACGGCCAAGTTTACTTCCTGTTTCCTGACTTTCTCGTCTGAGTCTCTTGTTGCCTCGTTTCGGGGGACGCAAAAAGGTTTGCCTTGCTGTGAGCTTCCGAAGCTCTCTCGGGTGAGCCGGTGAGTCCGCGCGTGGCATCATGACTCGAATGATGCCCAGAGTTTCTTGTGCAACCAGTGACAAATTGAGAATGATCCGTCGTTGTTTGTCGCGGTGTAATCTCGAATAGTGAGGCAAACCCGCGGTGTGAGGCCTACCGTGATAAGTGATGAGGTACGCCGTGATGTCGAGGCATGTTATTGGATGTGAACTTGGACGAGAAGTGAGAGTCACCGGAGATGTTGAGTTTGCTTCCATGCACACGCCCTGTCTTTGTCTGACTCTTTTGGTACTCGGACTGCGTTGTTCGATTACTGTTGCTCTTGTGTAAAACACCTTCGTGATGCATATTCGTTTCGATGTGCATCGAGAAACTCGATAACTGCCTCTATCTTGTGATTTGATGGGCATCTGACCACTTGTAACACTCTAACTCCTTGTGGCTGTCTGTGGATTGGTGTTCTGCATACTCTGTGAAGATATGTCATGAGGCATGGTGTTAAAATTGTTGATGGTATCTCGAGATGGACTGGTGTAGGGTAGCTCATTGCACTAGGGATGTGTCCAAATCACCACGACACTGCAAGCTGGTTTAACTCTGAATGTAGGTAGTAAAGCGAGTAGTGGTCTAATGAGGCTGAATAACTCGTATGGGGTTTTTGTCGAGGCGAGGGAGCAATTGGCGGTTGGTGTTTAGCTATGTTCATCTCCCAGCCTCCAAGGAGCTAAGTCAGGGGTAACATGTCTGGCACAATCAATCACCACTTCTTGAGTTGGAATGTAACAAGATAGAGAAACTCGCCAAGCTTTTGAGCAATCATCAACATTATCATCACCCAAGATAATAGTACAGCCTTATCTAGCTTCCACAGAACCCAAACATGACATCCCACCCCCTTGACACTTCATCGTCCAGCCGCAGGCGCCGGCTTCGACTGAATCTCCCGAATCGTCTCCCTCGTCCTGGGGTTCGCCTCGAAGCTGGCCTCGATGAGGTCAACCATCTCCGAGGCGGAAAAGTACAGGCTCAGCTCGCTCTCGAACCACAGGTAACGCACCTCGTTGAGGTTGCTCTGGAGGACCTCGCTGAGGTACTTGAGTCGGAGCCAGCTGGGGGCAAACTGCGATGTTTGGGGTACCTCGTCTTCCGCATTGTCACTACTCGTACCTGACAGGCTGCTTGGTAGGAAAAGATCATCGAGCTCCGTGGCTGTAGCGATGAGTTTGGCAATGTTGTATGCCTCGTCCTGGCCGATCGAGGGTATCTCAAGAACATCCGTGATGAGCTTTGTAGCGAGGGCTTCAGCAAGAGACCCGAGAGCCTGGGTCAAGACCGAGCGGGCGAGAATAGGCTTCCAAACGACAGCCATGGTGCGGATGCGAGCAGTACCCGCCTCGATGCATGCCTCCATCTCGTCCTGCTGCATTAGACTCGAGGATCCGCCGAGAAGATCACGCAATACTGTCTTCTGAATGTTCATCTCGTTGGCGTAGCTACGGTTGGCAAAGCTCTGTAGACTCTTGATGTCGTTGTCAAGACGGAGCATGTTTCGCGCTCTGGGGGTAAGGTCTTCGCGCTTCTTCCATCCTTCAGCAAACTCGGAGAGCTTTTCAGCCAGATACATGGCATCGTTGTAGAGGAACCTGCTTTGGGTCAGGATATACCACTTTGACTAATAGCGGGGGGGTACTCACATGTTGCCGCCATCGCTAAACGAGTAGTAGTAAGGAGAAATGGCCCTGAAGAGAGCCAGAGCAAATGTTGGCAACCCAAACAAACCTGGCGCAGTGGCTGCAACAGGCGCATATTCAACATCATCTCTCGTTAAAGCAGCACCGTCTTCGAGAATCGAATAGATGAGCTCGAGGACTGGCTCTGGCATAGATGAGATGTTGTATGTCTCTCGAAGCACGAGCTCACGAGTCTCATCGTGGGGATTAGAGGCTTTGCCCTGGACTGCTGGCTCAACTTGGGGTTCTTGAGTCGCATCGTCGTCTCCCCAGCCCCATGCTGCAGCACTGTCATCTTCCTCATCATCTTCCTTCTGGGCCTTCTTTGTTTGAGGCTCCGCAGCTGTCGTGTCCTCGTCATCCCAACCCCAAGCGTCAGCCCCATCGTCCTCCTCAACCTTGGCAGAGTCTTGACCCTTGGACTTGGGCCTGGGCTGGCTTTCATCTTGCTCCTTGTCGTTGTCCCAAGCATCACCCCAGTCAGCACCCCAATCGTTGGCTTCGCCAGTCGCCGCAGTTCCAGGAGCCTTGGTGATCTCTTTGCCCTCTGCGAGGGAGACCATTTGCTTCTCGACCTTTTCCACTTGCTTGGCTTCGCCAATTCCATTGAGTAGCTTAGATCTGACAGAGTCTAGAGTTGTCTCTCGGCATTTTCCAAGCCATATTGACGGCGCATTCTCAACCCAGTTCTGCAAATCTGTGAATCCCGTGTACCCGCTGCTTGTGAGAATTTCGCAGAACCCTCGTGCCCGTTTGATCATGGCCTGGAACCTACCCATCTCTGCCAATGATGAAGGCACAGCTGCATCAAGCCACTCGCCAATAAGCTTGGGGATCACATCGGCCATCATGAAGTTGCCGAGTGACGGGAGCAGATCGGAGGGAAGTTTCTGGGAGAGAAAGGTGAAGACAGTTTCCAAGTCAGTGAGCAGGGCTTCAACCGATCGTGAGGCATCGCCCGAAAGCTTCAGAATCTCGCCTTCTGCTTGTATGCCTGGAAGGGTATTGCTTCTCGTATCCATTCGGGGAGATACGATAGCGGCGTCCACGTTGCGCCAGAGCTGTTCCATGCGCTCATCAACCTCCTTGTAAGCCATGAGACCTATTACGGAGTCGGTGAGATTCATCTGCTCACCTAAATATTGTCAGTAATGGGAAGAATGTTGCAAGGGAAAAAACTTACCCTCGACACTCTCATAAACAGCGATTTGACGAGATTCTATGTCGATATGAACTAGAGTCTTCCAAACATGATCGAATACCTCGTGAACAGAGGACTTGAGCTCAAAGCTTCGGAGATTCAGCAATTTCATGACTCTGCAAGTCTTGCTGACGCCAACTTGGTCGAGCGCTTCCCATGATTCTAAGTGGGATGATTAGTGGGACAATACTGTGAACTATGCAAGCAATGACTTACTCTCTAACAACCGCAGCGAGTCTAGAATACGCCGCTCATTTTTGGCAGCATCCACCTCGCTCAGCAGTTCATTAACATACTGGATGCCTCGTAGTACGCCATGGAGCTGATGGCTGTACTGGACTTCTCGGTTCAGGAACTCGGCCTTTTCCTCAGCTTCCTTGATGGCCTCTCCAGTGACTTGTGGAGCCTCTGATTGCCGAACAATATCGTTGGCCATCGTCTTTGACCGGATGATATCCTCCTGCAAGGTCTTTGCGTTCCGTACCCAGGAACTGACATCTTCCTTGGTCTCCTCATTTATGGCATGTAGTTCTGTCTGTGGACGTCGTGAGCATCACTGCTGCTGGTATAACATCCCTTCTGTCTGAAGCAGAGTCAAATTACCTCTAACTCTTGCTTGGCCTTGGCTAGGGCTTCGATTGCTGGTTGTAGGTCGGTTTCGGAGACGGGAGGGAGAAGGGAAACGTCGTCGGGGAAGCGGCCGTCGAGGGAGAAGGAAACGAGGGCGTCGCTAAGTTGCTGCGACGGTGATTCGGTTTCTGCAGCCATTTTTGTATAGCTTAGGAGCTATGGTGGACGTAGGGTGTTGTCGCAAAGACGTTCCTCGGTGAAGCGTCGTGGGCTGTAGATCAAATGTATGATGATGTCGTTGTCTAGATTCGTCGTTTTAGGAGTCGCATCATATCTCGCTCGACATTGAGACACCTGGATTCGAACAGAAATTGAAAGAAAGGTCGTCGATCGTCCAGGAACCTTCGTCGTTCGTCAAAAACCCTGTCATGAGATGTTGGTGCTCGTCAAGATGCATCGGCCAGCCACAAACTGGCAACTTCACATCGCCGTCATGGGGGGAGCTCCTGCCTCCACTGGAAGCTCAGCCGTGGCTGATGACCTGGCCAGTGCGCTTAGCGGTTGTGCAGCCAATCAGCGCACAGGCCAGCGCCATAAGCATTGTTCCTTGTCTTGGCGGGGGGAAGGTGCCCACTCTTTGATTGTTCTTTCCACGCAGGTTGAATGGGAAGGAACGGATCAAGCAAGGCCGTGCCTGCCCGGAAGGTGCTTATGATAGGTAGACGGCGCTCTGCATGTTTGCCAGTGATGCGCTGCAGGGAGAGAATATTATAATCTTGCTATAACAGTGAAAAATCTGCCCATCTTGACTCTTCTCTTCTTCCTCTCCCACCTGCTACCCTGAGTGACATCTGGGGAGTGTTGCCTGTGCCTGTGCCTGCCTTGTATCGTCGATAGCGGGGTAAATTTTCCTTCAGGTGCATTCTCACTGATTGGACCCCTCCTTTCTCGTCTTCCCTCTCACTCGCAGGCAACCCGTTGTGCACGCCCACAATCTCAACCGCAGGTGAGTGAGGCTGTTTATTTTTTCTTGTCCTTGCTGACTGCGTCGTGTCCTATGTTTTTTTCTTCTTCTTCACTCTTGCTGCCTGATTTGCCTTTCGTTGATCTCTTTTCTCTTCCCAACTGCTGTGATAGCGGGGTCTTTTTTGCCCGTCCTCGCTGTGTAACCAGCTTTGTGCAATGCCCAGAGAGGACGTATACACATCAACTCAACCACCCTGCCCCCCGATTTCAACATCGTTTCCTTTCTTTTTGTCTCAAGGGGTGAGCAAAGTGAGGCTGTGAATAGCTGTGGATAGCTGCTCACTCACTACTTCTGCAACTCTATCTGAGAAGAGAGAACAGAGAGAAACCCTGCACACCTCAGTGGTGATGTCACCCAAACATGCAATTTCACGATACGCTGTTGCGGCGGTAGTCGCCCTGCTCAGCGTATTGGCTTACTTCACTATTTCGAACAATGGTCCCGTATTGCAGTCGCTTGGGATCCCCGGCCTTGAGTTAGTTGTCTTCTTGGTTTTGCTTCTGAGTTGCTAGCATTCTGCCTGGGCTTGGCTCGCCCATGATTCAGCCTCACCTGAATACCCTCTCAGTAACTTCCTGAGAACTAATTTGAAACATTCCTTGTCATACTCTCCAGCATTCATCTTCTTATTATTTATGGCACCTTCCAATGCGTTCCATCTTCCTAGCATTGGACATCTCACTAACCCTGACAGTTCTCTCTGGAGCCTTCCAGGCCTCAAACACCTCAAAATGCCGGCGGAAACGGCCAAGTCGCATTTCCGCAAGATTCAGAGCTTCAAGACCGACTATGCTCCTTGCACAATCACCCAGTATGTCTCTGAGCGCAGCGGCATGCAGGTAGTGGTCGCAGACCGCAAGGGTCCCAAGATCAACGGCTACTTCACCCTAGCCACCGAGATCTTTGATGACTCGGGAGCCCCCACACGCTTGAGCATCTCATCTTTATGGGCTCCAAAAACTACCAGTACAAGGGTCTTCTTGACAAGCTTTCTTCTCGAGCCTACTCCAGCACCAATGCCTGGACGGCGACTGATCACACAGCGTACACTCTTGAGACCGCTGGCTGGGATGGTTTTGCCCAGATCCTTCCTGTGTATCTTGAACACGTCATTTTGCCTACCATCACAGATGAGGGCATCGTGACCGAGGTTTGGCACATTGATGGGGAAGGCAATGATGCTGGTGTCGTCTACTCTGAGATGCAAGCTGTGCAGTTCCGAAGCTCTGAGATTATGGATCTCAAGGCTCGTCGTCTCCTCTACCCAGAGAACGTCGGCTTCCGCTACGAGACTGGTGGTATGACAGACGCTCTTCGTGTTCTCACCCCTGAGCGTATTCGACAGTTCCACCGGGACATGTACCAGCCTCGCAACTTGTGCTTGGTCATTGTCGGAGAGGTGGACCAGGACAACATGCTCCAGATTCTTGACGAGTTTGAGGAGTCTATCAAGGATGATATTCCTTCTCTCGACACCCCATTCAAGCGGTACGTTGTCTCTTGGCTAATGTGAGGAACTGTTTGGCTAAATGTTGATAATAGGCCCTGGATCGACTCTGCTCAGCCTCCCAAGATTAAGGAGTCACAAATTGTCACCGCTGAGTTTCCAGAGGAGGATGAGAGCGTTGGTGAGATTCTGGTCGGCTTCTTTGGTCCTAATTGCATTGATCTCATCACATCGTCTGCTCTCGAGGTCCTCCTCACCTACTTCTGTGGTTCTTCTGTCTCTATCCTTGAAAACATCCTTGTTGAGCGCGAGGAGCTTGCCAGTTCCGTTTCTTACTGGCTGGATCCACGCCCCAACTCGGTCATTTGGCTTCAGCCCACTGGTGTCGCCACAGAGAAGCTCGAGTTTGTCGAGAAGCGACTGTTTGAGATTCTCAAGGAGGTTGTCTCGAAACCCCTTGATATGGATTACATGAGAGAATGTATCCGTCGCGAGAAGCGTCAAGTCAAGTATCATGCTGAGACATCCGAGTCCTTCTACGCCACCAACATCATCACAGACTACCTCTTTGGCAAGCGAGATGGATCTACGCTCAAGGACCTCCAGAACCTCAGCGAGTACGATACTCTTGAGAAGTGGACAGATCAGGAGTGGCGAGACTTCATCAGCAAGTGGATAGCTGATGCCCCTCACATCTCTATCTTGGGCAAGCCCTCTGCGGAGCTGGCTCTCAAGATGAAGAAGGATGAGGAAGAGAGGATTGCTAGGCGCAAGGAGGAGCTGGGCACCGAGGGTCTGGCCAAGCTCGCCAAGCGTCTTGAGGATGCTAAGAAGAAGAACGACGAGCCCATCCCTGCCGATGTCATTGACCGTTGGAGTGTCCCCGGCACCGAGTCTATCCACTTCATCGAGTCTGATACTGCTCGTGCCGGACGTGCTCGTTCCATTGGACTGGGCTCAGGCCCTGCGCAGAAGCTCATTGATGGGACACCTCAAGGCAACCTCCCTCTCTTCATCCAGTTTGAGGATGTTCCTACCAACTTTGTTCACATCACCGTCCACATCGGTTCTTCTCAGATCCCCAACGAGTTGAAGCCCCTGATGCCCATCTTCAGCGACACTCTCTTTAACACGCACATTACGCGAGATGGAAAGCGAGTTGACTATGAGCAAGTCGTCATGGAGCTTGAGCGGGATACTATCAGTTACTCTCTCAGCTCCGCACGCTATCTCAGCGACCCTGATGGTATCATGATCCAGTTCCAGGTCGAGCCTGAGAAGTACGCTGCCGCCGCCGAGTGGATCCGTACCATGATGTTCGACACCATTTTCGACCCTCAACGTCTTAGCGCTGCCGTTACCAAGACTCTGGGCGATGTCCCCGAGTCCAAGCGTGATGGTAAGTCTATGGCCAACGAAGTCAGCGCATCCTTCCATTCGGAGAAGACGACTCTGGCCGTGTCACAGCGCGTTCTTGTCCGAGCTGTGTACCTGAAGCGACTCAAGAAGCTCCTCGAGAAGGAGCCTGAGAAGGTTATCGGCTGGTTCAACACAGTCCGAGACTCCCTCTTCACATTCAACAACCTCCGCTTCCTCGTCACAGCTAACCTGGCTACGCTTCCTAACCCCCTGTCTACTTGGGACACTCTCTCCAAGTCTTTGACAGCCACAGAAGAAATGATTCCCATCCCCAAGCCCGTGAGCCTACGCAGCGCTGAAGGTCGCAACCCTGGATCCGTGGGTGCTGTCATCGTTCCCATGGGAACTCTCGAAACCTCGTATTCCGTCTCGACAGCCAAGGGCTTGGAGTCGCTCACTGACCCCCGCCTCGCTGCTATCATGGTGGCCATCGGCTACCTCGAGGCTCCTGAGGGACCCCTCTGGAACGCTGTCCGTGGTGCCGGTTATGCTTATGGCTCCTACTTCTCGCGGGATGTCAACTCGGGTCTGATCTCGTACTTTGTGTACCGTTCCCCCGACGCCTATAAGGCTATTAGTGCCTCGCTTGAGGCCATCCGCAAGATTGCCGACGGCGAGGTCGAGATTGACCACCACTTGCTAGAGGGCACCATCAGCCAGATCGTCGTTATGTTTGCCGATGAGCAGTCCACCATGCCCAGCGCCGCCCAGCAGAACTTTGTCCAGGGCGTCGTGCGCGGCCTGCCCAAGGACTGGGATAAGGAGGTGCTTCGCCGCGTGCGCGCAGTGACTGTTGACGAGATCAAGGCTGCTATGCGTGAGGCTATCTTGCCCTGCTTCGAGCCTGGCAAGAGCAACATTGTCGTTACAGCTGCAAAGATCATGCAAGAGGTACGTTTCACTAATATTTGTATCGTAATCTCCCACTAACTTGAAATAGGGCATGGAGACGGCCTTCAAGGGCATGGGTTACAAGGTCCAGACTCACGAACTCAGCTACTTCCACGATGATTACGGCCTGAAGCCCGAAGACGGAGAGGAGGAAGAATCGTCCGAGGAGGAGGATGAGCTGGCTGGCTCGGAGGGATCTTATGACTCTTTCGAGTCTGATGATGAATAGACGTGATTCTTAGATGGAATGGTAGATGGATGGCTTTATGTAGATTCACTCGGATACAGTCGCTTAGGATTCACCAAGAACACTTCGGTAGCAATGCCATAGACTCAAACGTGGCGCAAAGAAATACACTTGGTTGTATTGTACACGAGTCTGAATCTATACCTCTAGGGATGGCCGGTCCCCTCTGATCGACTCTCATCTCGGCCCCTTTTCCTGTTTATCCCTATATCTCATCTGCGGAATTGCAGTGTAGATTTTGATAAAAAAACACACCCTTTCTTTCTATACAACATACACCTATTCTATTTCCCAGAAATCTACAGCTCATCTCGGCCGCTGGCCTTGACGACACCCTCCTTTTCCGAGGCCTCGGCAGCCTTGTCGGGTACACCCTCAGTGACGCCCTCAGAACCCTTCCAGCCAAGAGCCTTGAGGCGCTCCGACAGGTGAGGGTGGGAGAAGTGGTAGCTGGCATACATCCAGTCGGCGTCCATGGTGCTGAGGTTCTGAATCTGGAGCTTGAGCAGGGAGCGGGCGAGCTCCTCGGGGTAGCCGAGCTGCTTGGCAAAGGCGTCGGCCTGGAACTCGAACTTACGGCTGATGATGTGCATGAGCAGGGTGATGACCAGGTCCATGGGGGCGAGGGCGTCCGAGAAGAGGATGAAGCCGATAATGATGGGGTGCTGGGTGAGGAAGCCAAAGTCCGAGTACAGGGAGTGGTTGTTGATGAAGACGGAGAACAGAAGGAAGATGTAGAAGGTGTGAGCCTGGCAGTGTTAGTCTTGATATAGAGCGATGAGGACGTGTTACTTACCTGGGAGATACCAAACAGGCTGGTCGTGTGACCAAGCTTCCAGTGACCAAGCTCGTGCGCAAGAACAGCAACAACCTCCTGAGGCTCGCTCTTCTCAATAAGAGTATCGTAGATGACAATGTGCTTCTTCCAGGGGAGACCAAAGAAATAGGCGTTGGAGTGGGCGCTGCGCTTGCTGCCGTCGATGACGTAGAGCTCGTGCAGGGGGAACTTGAGGCTGGCGGCAAGAGACTCGACCTTTGTCTTGAGCTCGCCGTCCTCGAGAGGCGACAGCTTGTTGAACAGGGGCAGGATGGCGATGGGGTAGATGGTGATCATGAAGACCTGGAGGGCGATGACGAAGAGCCAGAGGTAGTAGAAGAATTGGTTGCCAGTCTTTTGGATGATCTTGAGGAAGCCGGCGAGGAAGGGGGCGCGAGGACAAAGGTCAGGAGCTGAGTCTTGATGAGATCCGTGACGAAGAGCTTGGGCGTCTGCTTGTTGAAGCCGAATTTCTCCTCGAGGACAAACGTCTGGTAGATGGAGGCAGGGAGTCGAAGGATCTGGCTAATAGCGGCAAAAGTCAAGACGAAGACGATGGTATGGCTAATCTCGCCCGTGAACCTCGCAGGCGCAAACTTGAGGAGCAAATCACCAGACCAGGACCAGAGCTTGGGGAGTATATCAAAGTGCATAAAGGCGAGGTTCTGGAGCTGCGAGTATAGACCGTTGACGATTTCAAACTTTGCCTTGGCGCGGCCGTAGGCCTGCGACTTGTCAAAGACTTCCTGGGAGACCTCCTTGGAGAGGACGACGGGGGGCTTGGTGTTCTGGAGGACGCGGTACTGGCGGAGGGTGAGGAAGGTTTCGAAGAGGTACTGGCCGACTGAGAAGCCCATGATGAGCTTCTTCCACGGGAAGAGCGGGCGGTCGAGGAAGCGCGCGAGGCGCTGTGCAAGTTAGCAGAGTCCATTATGTATAGAAATGCGAATTGGCAAGCAACAAAGCGCATAGAGAGCATAGACATACCTGAAGAAAGTCCATGGTTGCGGTGTTGTCGATGGAACACGTAAACCTGGGGACTGTGGTTGTAAGAGCGAGGCTATACGAGCTGGGATGCGCTGCGCATGCGCGGGCGGAAGTGGGATGGATGAGGTGGCCTAAACGCGCCGTTTCATCGGGGCTGATATTCGCCGATATGCCGATGTCGCGTCCTTTCACACGTCAAGGCACCGGAGATATGACGACGTTTTAATCACACAGGGAGGCCTCGTTTCTGCTTAGTTAGTTAGTATTTATAAGTAATTGGTGTGTCGTCAATCAATTTCGCCTGATCTTCTACGTTCGAGAGCACCGTCTCCCGTTAGCTCCACCACTCACAACACGGGGAACACGCTTCAGACCAAGTGGCACAGCCATTTAACCAAGCAAGAGGGCGATGATGGTTCAACACTGCTGGAAGCTACGACAATACATCTTACACACAACAGCAACAGCAACGCAACAAAAACAAGCACCTCTAGCAGTAACCCAACCAGCTTAGCCAACGAGTGTAAACCCAGCAGCTCCCTACTCCGCGGTGATATTGACAGTCCTCTGATGGACCGTCAACCTCCGCGTCATGTGGGAGCAATCTCTCAGGGGAAACGCCAACTGTATCGCCGGCGTTTGATGGCTCAAGATCCAGGCTCATCAGAACCCAGATCCTTCTCATCCCCGAGGTTATGGCTACGGCTTGGGCTCCCGCTTCCAGTGGCCTCCTAGTGTCCGTTGGTAGCGGCCGCAGGAGCTGGCTGAGGAGGACGCTCAGGGCCAAAAGGCACCGGGGTCCCTTGCTCATTGCTTTGCGGTTCCTCCTCTGTATCATCGTCGAACTCGCTAAGTTCTTCCTCCTCGCCCTCTTCGTCAGAGTAGTCGCTCTCATCCCCTTCGTTCCCTCCGTGGCTGTCCGAGTAACAGCTCTCGACCGTGTTGGCCATGCCGGGCGGTACCTTGCGTCCTTGCTGTTGCATCTGTTGGATGATACTCATGAGCTTCTCCGACTTCTTCTCGGCCGACTCTGTCTTCTTCTTCCATTCCTGGCGCTCCTCGGCCATGCGGATGATGTTGGCCGCTGTCGCCTCCTTTTGGCGCTTGAGAGCCTCGTTCTCCTTCTCTAACCGCTTGCCCTTCTTGGACATGTCCTCCATCTCCTTGCGGAACGACAAAAACAGGTCGTTGCTATTGTTCAGGGTATCCTCAACCTGCTGTGCCATTAGTCAACATGCGCGCTGCTACTGCCGAATCCCCTCACCTGCTTAAACTTATCCACGTAGACGTTGAGTTGATTCCTGAGCTCCGTCTCCGTCTTAGTGAAGGCTTGAACTTGGGCTTGGAGGTGCCGGGCCTTGGCTGATTCGCCTTCGGCATTCTTCTTTTCTCTCTCGTACCGAGCCATGTGATATTGGACTTCGAGCTCTTTGGTCCGCATGAGGGAGTGGAAATGTAACTCGCGTAATTCGTATTGCTCGATGAAGGACTTGAAGCGCACTCGAAACCTGAATATCGTGTTAGTAGGTCAACTTGCCCAAATTGCGCCAGTCTTACAGTTCGTCAACCTCCATGTCCACGACCTGCTTTTTCGGAGTGTCCTTCTCTTCCTGGTATCCCTCGAGTTTCGACAACAGCGTAGCGTACTTCTCATCCCAGTGAGTGTTGTTCCGCTTCTGGGTTGTTTGAAGTTCCTTGTTCTCGGTCTGATGTCGATTCATTCCGTCAGTATTGAGTCCCATACCCCATCGTCGTGGCAAACGCGACCGACCTTCATCCTGTTGTTGTCACGCTGGAGTTCGCGGCACAGCTTCTCGAGTTTCTCCTTCAGTCCAACCGTCTTGCTAAGCTCGGTTCGGCCTGTATCTCGTTCCTTTTGCAGGTTGTCGCCTCGTCGCTTGTTCTTCTGATTCTCACGCTCGAGTCGTCGCATGTCAGCCAGCAGTTCACTGGACCGCTTGGTGAGATGGTCAATCTTTTGCATGTTGTCCATTTTGGAAACCTGCTGCAGAAGGTCTCGGTTCGCCCTTTTGACTTCGCGCTCTGCATCCCCAACGTATCAGCATTCCGATTTTCGCCTCGTTGTCTGCAGGCGCCACGGCAGCGACCGGTACAACATTGCATTGCCACTTTAACGATAGGGGCGAAACGCACCGATTTCCAGCTCTTGATCCTTCTCCCCAGCGGCATCTTGCTCCAGCTGGGAGATGCGCGCGTGGAGAAGGCGCGTGGCCTCGTTTGAATCCATGGCTTTCTTGCCCTTGGCCTTTTTGGCTGACGTTGCTGGCGGATGGACGTGGCCGTCGTGCCCGTTGGCTAGAGGAGCATCCAACTGACTGGCAGGCATCACCGGTTCGGCAACGATCGAGGTTCAGGCAGTAGACGGCGGGCGGTTGGGCGGGGGTCACGGGGGCAGTTACAAGGCCCGATAGCATCGAGGCGGGATGGATGAATAGGGCCGGTGTCGTCGCGGAAGAGATGGATCGAAGTACTCGAGTCACAGGATCGAAGAGGCTATTGATGATGAGGTGGCTATGGATATGCAGCCGATTGCGGGAAAGGAACGTCGGCTAGAGTGCGGGACAAGGCTGTTAGTCGAGTTCACGCAGAGAATTGCCCACTTTGTAATGCAGAGCGGCACATTCAAGGCTGGGGGGGTCAATGTTTTCGCACCTCGACTTGGGTTTGAGTTTGTGATAATTAACGGCAATGGCCTCCGACTGTGGGAAACGGCGACAGTGCAACGTGACTGGCAAGACTCGAGGCGCACAGAAAGAAAAGCCACCACGGCTTGTTGGTCATGGACAAAAACAGTCGCTCGGCTGGGGTCGAGATAGAGGGCTCATGGAGTCTTGGGATGGAGGCATGGATGGGTTTTGCGGGAGCATGACTAATCACACAGGGGACTTTTAGTGGTCACCCACTGAAATGGCGCCTACTAATGGCCGGGCGAGCCACCCAGTGGCCACCAGCCATTACGCACCCTGGGAGACTGACGTGGGCGGGCAGGCGGGCTCAGGTTCAGGCTGCCCTGGAGGGGACTCTCTGACTGGGGCTGTAGGGCCGGGGTACGTACCTCGACTCGACTCGGGGCGAAACGTTCCGGCGTCATTGTGCCGACTGCCTGCATCCATTCGCGAAATCTCAATCCTGACTCTTTTATTTGACGACACTAGACGTTGGGCCCTTGTTGTCGGATCTCGCCTGGATCTGTACGCTAACTACTTGATTGTTTTATGTATTATTAGATCTCGTCTCTTTCTTCTTCATCTTCTTTTTAATTTCTCCCCCATCCACAATGCTTCGCAACGCTGCGGCCGGCGCTCGAAAGGCCGTGACGGAGCTGTCGCAGTTCCCAAAACCTGGCGAGAAGCTTCATGGCTTCACCCTCGTGCGATCCAAGCATGTGCCAGAACTTGAGTTGACGGCTTTGCATCTGCAACACGACAAGACTGGCGCCGATTACTTGCACATTGCACGCGACGACAGCAACAATGTCTTCTCGATCGGCTTCAAGACGAACCCTCCGGACGACACGGGAGTGCCGCACATCCTTGAGCATACGACGCTGTGTGGTAGCAACAAGTATGGCTACTCTGACTCCTGCCAGCAAGATGGCAGTGGCTGACAAGACCCAGATACCCTATCCGCGACCCCTTTTTCAAGATGCTACCACGAACGCTATCAAACTTTATGAACGCTTTCACGGCTTCGGACCACACCTTCTACCCCTTCGCCACAACCAACGCGCAGGATTTCAAGAACCTCATGTCCGTGTACCTCGATGCTACGTTGCACCCGCTGCTCAAGCAGTCCGATTTTACTCAGGAGGGCTGGCGAATTGGCCCTGAGAACCCGCTCGCCGAGGATGAAGCTAGCAAGAAGTTGGTGTTTAAGGGTGTCGTCTACAACGAGATGAAGGGCCAGATGTCGGATGCCGGATACCTCTACTACATCCGCTTCCACGATCACATCTTCCCTGATATCAACAACTCGGGTGGCGACCCTCAGAAGATCACTGATCTTACTTACGAGCAGCTGCAGAAGTTCCATGCCGAGCACTACCACCCTAGCAACGCCAAGGTGTTTTCTTATGGCGATATGCCGCTTGTGGATCACCTGCAACAGGTTGACGCTCAGCTCCAAGCATTCGAGAAGATCCAGGGAGACAAGGAGATCCGTGAGCCCATCAAGCTGGACGGTCCTCAGGATGTGACCCTGTATGGTCCCTTGGATCCTCTGGTGGATGCCGACCGCCAGTTCAAGACATCGGTATCATGGGTGATGGGTGATACTAGCGACGTTCTGGAGTCATTCTCTATTGCCCTTCTGTCTACTCTGCTCATGGACGGCTATGGCTCTCCTCTTTACCGTGGCCTGATCGAGGCTGGTATGGGCGCTGACTGGAGCCCCAACGCTGGATACGACAGCTCTGCCAGGCGAGGAATCTTCTCTATCGGTCTTACAGGTGTCCAGGAGGCTGATGTGGCCAAGCTCAAGGAGAAGGTGCAGCAAATTCTCCGGGATGCCCGTGACAAGGGCTTCGAGCAGACCAAGATTGACGGCTCGCTGCACCAGCTGGAGTTGGCGCTCAAGCACAAGACTGCCAACTTTGGATTCTCCATGCTCAACCGCCTGAAGCCCAAGTGGTTCAACGGCGTTGATCCCTTTGACAACCTGGCCTGGAACGACACCATCACGGCTTTCCAGGCTAAGCTCGCTGAGGGCAACTACCTGGAGGGCTTGATTGACAAGTACCTGCTCAACGATAATGCCCTCACATTCACTATGGCCCCTTCGGCGACTTATGGCGAGGATCTGGTCAAGGAGGAGCAAGAGCGGTTGGCGGGTAAGATCCAGGCGGCGATCAAGGAGGCGGGTGGCGAGGAGAATGCCCGCAAACACTTTGAGAAGCAAGAACAAGATCTTCTGGTTGAGCAGAATAAGACCAACACAGAAGACTTGAGCTGCCTGCCGACCGTTCACGTCAAGGATATCCCTCGCAGCAAGGAGCCTGTCGTGGTTCGGGACGAGAACGCCAACGGAGTCAAGATTCAGTGGCACGAGGCCCCAACAAATGGTTTGACCTACTTCCGGGCCATCAACACGTTGGAGAACCTGCCAGATGAGCTGCGTGAGCTTGTTCCCCTATTCACCGACAGCATCATGCGCCTTGGTACCAAGGACATGACTATGGAGCAGCTTGAGGACCTCATCAAACTCAAGACTGGTGGTGTCTCAGTGGGATACCACTGCACACCTTCCCCGACCGACTTCCACGCCGCCAGTGAAGGCCTCATCTTCACTGGTATGGCGTTGGACCGTAACGTTCCTGTCATGTTTGACATCATCCAAAAGCTCGTCCTCGGAACCGACTTTGACAGCCCCGAGGCAGCCCTTCGAATTCGACAGCTTCTTCAGGCGTCTGCCGATGGTGTGGTCAATGACATTGCCTCTACTGGTCACCGGTTCGCTATGGGCAGCTCGGAAGCAGGCCTCACCCGGAGCGCGTGGTTGAGGCAACAGGTGTCGGGTCTGTCGCAGGTTCAGCTGGTGACTTCCCTGGCCAGCCGGCCAGAGTCGGATAAGCTGGAGGATGTGATTGCCAAGTTGAAGCAGATCCAGAACTTTGCGCTGGCCGGCGGCAACATTCGCACAGCCATCACATGCGGATCCGAGAGTGTGGCCGACAATGGCGCTTCGCTGCAGAAGTTTATGGGCGGTCTTTCGCATGCTCCGCTCGGATTGAAGAACCCGTCTCCCCGACAGCTGCCTCGGGATAGCAAGACCTTCTTCCCTCTGCCTTACCAGGTCTACTATGGTGGTCTGTCGGTGCCCACAACGTCTTACACGGCTGCGGACGGCGCACCGCTGCAGATCCTGTCACAGCTTCTCACGCACAAGCACTTGCACCACGAGATCCGTGAAAAGGGCGGCGCTTACGGTGGAGGTGCCTACTCTCGACCCCTGGATGGTGTGTTCGGCTTCTACTCTTACCGCGACCCCAACCCCCAAAACACCTTGAGCATTATGCGCAATGCGGGTCAGTGGGCGGTTGACAAGAAGTGGTCAGACCGGGACCTGGAGGAGGCCAAGATTTCCGTGTTCCAGGGAGTTGATGCTCCCAAGTCGGTGAATCAGGAGGGCATGGGGCGGTTCCTGTCGGGTATTACTGAGGAGATGAAGCAGGCGAAGCGCGTGCAGCTCCTGGACGTGACCAAGGACCAGGTGCGCGATGTGGCGCAACGGTACCTGGTTGATGCCATGGCCAAGGGCGAGGAGAGGGTTTCTTTCCTGGGAGAGAAGCAGTCATGGGTTGACAGCGAGTGGAAGATCCGCGAGATGGACGTCAAGGGCGCCGAGTAAAAGGAGGATTGTTATAGAAGCTAACCGGGGTATGACAGACATGACAGACATGACACGGAGGGTGGGTGGCCGAGATATGGCTGACCATCCGGGGCAGACGCAGTGGCTGCGGCTATGACTGTACGATGAAGTGTACATTACAGACACAAGATTATAGACGACCCTTCTCAACTGATACATTCGGGCAACGCGTGACGCGAGGCATTGACGCCTCATCGACACTTTTTTGTTCACGCGTTCAGATACGATACATCTCTGGGCCCTTTCAATGGCACAGAGACCACAGAGCAACGCAAGATGAAAGACCTATCTCTCCCCGTCTCTTCTCGGCACCGGTTGCGGCATTCACTCTTCTCTACCTCTGCTGACCAGACACGTGAGAACCCTCTCGGCTGCGGAGCGAAAGCACCAAGCGTGAGGGTTCCAGTGGATGAGCGGTTGGCAGCGGCATGAGAATTGTGGGTGAGGCAACAGATGCCTGGTCGAGAAAGGGGAGAGAGTCAAAGCTCGTTCTATCAGAGCCGGAGTCCCTGAGCGATGGATATTGCTGGACTAAAGAGCGGAGTACATGCACATAGACAATTACATGGTGTTTGACCTGGGGATCCAGGCGAGTTGTCACATTGGCTGTGCCTGATTTGTATGGAGGAGGATGCAAGGCACGGGAGCCGAGCCGATTCGACGACAGGTTCAAGGAGAGGGATTTTACGGCAGAAACAACCAGGGCATCGGTAAATATGGGAGAGAAGCTGGGAAATTGAATTGCATGCCCTCAAGCAAGCTTTCTCTGGAGCTGGGGTCAGGCATGGATGCCCGACGGGCCGAGTGCTATGTAGGACGAGATGGAGCTCTGTTGACGGGCGGGAGCTGGCTCAATGCGGAAGTCGAGCTGACCCTTTTGAAAGCATCAGATTTCTTACGTACTTGATTGTTGATGGAAGCCTGACTATACGAGGCATCGTATCGTATGTGTCTGTGTCTATCCAGGCTATGCTTCAAGTTGCGGGAATTATCAATTGGGTCGTAGGTACATAGTCTGTAGCTATAAAATCTAGGAGCGAAAATGTCGTGACGTCTACCGAGTACATCGACGGGGATCGACAGGGCAGGGTTTCGGTGTCTGTCGGTGAGAAGAGTCATGATTACGACCACACACTGACTGGTACGTACCTCTTCGCAGTGGCTGCATTTTTCTTGTGTGCCCTGTTTATTTCTTCTCCCGAATGGATGGACAAATGTGCGTGCGTGCATGCGCCACATCGGAGAAGAGAGGGACCAACGGGATGAGCTGCCGGGGGAGAAGAAGTGGAATTGGTTCGATTTTCTAGTCTGGTTCGATCACCGCCAGTTGAGGAGCATCGGGAGCAAGAGGTATAGTAAACATGGAGATTGTAGCTGAGAGTAGTCTATCTACCTGTCAAGGAATATGTCTTTGATCAATTCAATTTAATGAGCACTAGAGGTAGAGTTCAATTGTGTGTACTGCTTCTGATACAGCTGCGCCACCGAGTTCCTGGCGTTCCCAAACCTTAAAGTGGAGACTTGACGGGCGGCAGCTCCTTCCTTGTCTCTTGTGTGCCTGCCCCTCCAAACCCAACGTCACAGGTCAGAAATTTCTCCTCCACCTTTTTCTTTCAACCAACCAACCACTCAAACCCGCATAATTTCAGGCCCAGACTTTTGGACTTTGCCTCTGTTTGGAAAACCTGTCGACTTCTTTTTTGGGATTGGACCCCCCTTCCTTCTCTCACCTCCTCTTGATCGAGAATAAAAAGCCTCGTCCTCCTTTCGACTTTTTTACTCCTTCTATCTTACTCACTTGCTTGCCTCGTCTGCAAACATCAAAACACCAACCCACCATCACATCAACAACACCTCGCTTACAAGCCCCAACGCGCCCGCAAGAGCTCCCCCTCCAAGCTCTTCCTTCAAAACCCCATCGACTCGCCTTTGGTCTCTTCAAAGGCACCGATCCCACCACGGCTCCTCCGGCCGTGAGCTTCGTCAGTGACAAAGATTTCAGCCTCCGCAAGCCTTCCCACATCATCAACGTCATCCCTCCTCCTCCTGCTGCTGCCGGAATCGACGCCTAAGCTCCTCGACCTTTTCGTCTTGGACACAAACCCCCGACCCGAAAGAACTCCCCCGCCGTCCTTGGACGACCACCAGCTGCCGCATAGGAGGATTCCGGAGGTTCTTCCTCTCACCGAGGAAGAGTCGAGGAGGCCTCGCCAGATCACTGAGGGATCAGTCTGCTACCGCTCTCGACCGCCCTAACACCAGCTCAACCCCCCACGGTTAAGCTACACTACTTTCAATCCTCGAGGAACACAAACGTCTCTCGTGCGACCCAACCACTCAACACCCTCTCTTCAATCCCACCCCAGTCGCAGACTACTGTTTGGGATATGGTTATGGCAACGGCTGTCCTCGACACTTACAACCACAATGTCAATCACCCTCATATCGCATTAAAGAGACCCATCTACCAGGAACCTCTTGAGCAATATGGCGTGATTACCCCAAAGCAGCTTATTGGCGAGGCTCTCCACCAGCGTGTGGAGGCCATCGACCATGAGATGTGCGACCCTGGCGACGAAGACACCTTCTTCGTCGCGGACCTCGGCGAGGTCTACCGCCAGCACCTTCGCTGGAAGAAGAACCTGCCCCGTGTTCGCCCCTTCTATGGTGAGTCAAGGTTTTGTCAGGTATACAAACACTTCTAACTTGTGCAGCCGTCAAGTGCAACCCCGACACCCAGATCATCAAGCTCCTCGCCGAGCTCGGCACCGGCTTCGATTGCGCCTCCAAGGCCGAGATCGAGCAGGTCCTTTCCCTGGGACTTAGCCCTGACCGCATCATCTACGCCCAGCCTTGCAAGACCAACTCGTACGTCCGTTACGTCAAGACTGCTGGCGTCAAGCAGATGACCTTTGACAACTCCGATGAGCTCTACAAGATCGCTAAGCTCTACCCCGGAGCCGAGCTCTTCCTCCGCATCATGACCGACGATAGCGAGAGCATGTGCCGTTTCAGTATGAAGTTTGGTGCCGCCATGGAGACCGCTGAGGGCCTGCTGGCCCTTGCCAAGCACCTCGGTCTCAACGTTGTCGGTGTTAGCTTCCACGTCGGCTCCGGAGCCTCTGACCCTCTGGCCTTTTACAAGGCCGTTCGCGACGCCCACACCGTCTTCCAGCAGGCCCGCGAGTTTGGCTTCGACATGCGAACCCTCGATGTTGGAGGTGGCTTCTCCGGCGACACCTTTGAGACCATGGCCGAGGTCCTCCGTGAAGCCCTCGACGAGTTCTTCCCTCCCGGTTGCGGAGTCGACATCATGGCCGAGCCTGGCCGCTACTACGTCGCCACGGCTTTCACCATTGCCTGCAACATCATCGCTCGACGCACTGTCGAGGACCCCACACTCGACGGCAAGGGATACATGGTCTATGTCAACGACGGCGTCTACGGCAACTTTTCCAACATCGTCTTCGATCACCAGACCCCCGTCGCAAAGATCCTCCGCGCCTCTGGCAAGACCCTCTACGAGACCCCCTCTGCTCACCCAGTTCCCACAGGTGAGGGTGTCGAGTACTCCATCTGGGGCCCGACTTGCGACGGCATTGACCGCGTCACCGAGAGCATCCGCTTCGACCCCATCCTCGACGTCGGCGACTGGCTCTACTTTGAGGACATGGGCGCCTACACCAAGTGCTCTGCCACTCAGTTCAATGGCTTCTCCAACGCTCACGACGTCATCTACGTCTGCAGCGAGCCTGGTGCCAAGGCCCTTCTCGGCCTGTGATCTGTCTTCCGGCAGTAGAACGGAAATCTAGGTGTTTTGATTTGGGTACAGGCTCGAATTGCTCCCTAGACACATGTTTCATTCTTACTCCCGTTTGTCTCGGGAGAGCATTTTGTCGACGCTTTTTTTGTCCTTCACTCATGTGAAGCAGAGATACAGTGCAGAGTGGTTGCATCCCACCACAGCTAGAAATCAAGAACACTTCAGTTTATCAGATAGCATCTTGATATAATACACGTATCGATTGCCTATCGCCTCATTTTGTCTTGTCCAGCCGTGCAACGTCCTTGACGTTGAAACAAGCCGTACCATCTAATAAGGGGCAAGATCCTATCCGTATCGTATCTCACGCAAAGCAGTTCCTCGTCCCTGGGTCGTTCCGAAATCTTTTCACTAAACTCGTACATGTGCCCCCGTAACTCCAAAAATACCCTCATGCCGTGTTGAAGTAGCAAAGGCAAAATCCTCTTGCGCTCAACTCCCCGACTCCATACCCGCTCCAGTGGCTAAAATGCCACTCACATTACAAGATCGTAATCGTCCCGAAGATTCCTCAAGCCCTTAAACTCGATTCGAGTGAAAATCAAAGCCTCATCAACATTTCCTTCCAAGAGAGGCACAGAAATCAAGTCATCCTGCAGTCATCGAATCGCTCAGGAGCCGCGGAACAGGAACTGCATGTCCTGAGGGCTGAGAGAGTCCATCGCCTTGTCGTCAGCATTGACCGTCGAGTGAATCATGCTCGTCTTCTTTTCCTGGATCAGCACCATTCGGCTCTCGACCGAATCTTCTATGCACAGGCGCGTGATGGTACAAGGTCGAGTCTGTCCGATACGGTGGCATCGGTCGGCAGACTGCCACTCGGCGGCAGGGTTCCACCATCTGCAGAGGTCAGCAGGCTATTTGGACAGCAATCAGGTCGGGATACTTACGGATCGACAATAAAGACTCGCGAAGCCTCAGTGAGGTTCAGGGCCACTCCACCAGCCTTGAGAGAGACAAGGAAGCACTCGACATCCACATTGTTCATGAAGTGCTCAATGGATGCCTGGCGCTGAGCAGGCGTCATGCTTCCGTCTAGCATCACCGTAGTGATTCCAGCACGTCGAAGTCGCCACTCAATGAGCTGGAGCATCGTGGTGAATTGCGAGAAAATGATGGACTTGTGCGAGGCATTGTCAGAGCGGAGCTTGTGAAGCTCATGGACGAGAAGTTCAATCTTGGACGACGAAGTCCAGTTCTCCATCTTGATTCGGTTGATAATCGAGTTCTTCTTGACGAGAGCCTCGTCCTGCTCGATCTCGGGTTGCTCAAGGTCGATCGACAGCGAGATGTGGCAACGAGGGCAATCAGGCTCAGCAGTAGAGCGGACATAGCTACTGACGCAGGCTCTGCAAAAGTCATGCTTGCACCGACTACGCACCGTGTCTTCAGCTGGCTCATCGCAGATACAGCAGATCAGCACGTTCTGACCTCCTTCGGCATCCTTCTTCAGAATCAGGTCAGGGTGGTCGGCAACCTGTCGCATCTGCATAATGAGACCAAAGATGTTGGCGTAGTTGTTGAGGAGAACACCCTGGGCGACGTAGGTGTCAAACTTGCGTTGACCGTTGGTCATGATGCTGTTGGCAAAGTCATTCTCCTCCTCTCCAAAGAACTGTCGGTCGACATAGATCTCCTTGACAGGGAGCTCCATCGAGTTGGTGTGGTCCTTCTTGAGACGACGGAGCATAATGCGGTCAGTCATCAGGCGAAGCTTGCTGAAAGCTTCTCGACCAGGTCCAATGTTGCCGTACTTTTGAATGGGGTTCAGCAGCTCTTGGTTGAAGACAGATACGTGCTGCATTCCAGCGTGCTTACACTGAGAGCAGCAACTATCCGAATCCATGGACCATTCGAGAGTCGAGCAAGGGCATTGCTTGCAAAGGTAGGATGCAAAGGGACGGATGTTGAGGAATCGAACCAGAGAGAAGAGTTCTCCGATTCGGTTCTGAAGGGGTGTACCAGACAGGCACCAGCGATACGTCGTCTTCAAGGCGAAGCATGCTTTGGCCGTCATTGTAGTTCGCGTCTTGATGCAGTGTGCCTCATCCAAGATGATGCGATGAAAGTTGATCCTGTGAATCACACTGTCCTCCTTGTGTATTTCATGCTTGCGCTTGAACCCCTTCACCTGTTTGCGATACATGGATTCGAGACTGTTGTACGACATCATGATAACATCGTATGCCTTGAGATCCTTGACAGTCATTTTCTTAGACTTTTGGTTTGTGCCGTGAAAGACAAACGTCTTCAGTGTGCCGTCTGTGTACGACTTGATCTCCTGCTGCCATTGCATCAAAGCAACGGGAGGGACGAGGACCAGAGTAGGTTGCTTGGCGGGATAATCCGACATGATCAGGGAGACGGCCTGGATCGTCTTGCCTAGACCCATCTCATCACCAAGTAAACCTCCCTTCCACTCCCTCTTTTCCATTTCCATCATCCAGGCGAGACCTTCAAGTTGGAATGGCTTGAGCTGGCGTGAGATGGTTTGTGGCTGAGGTGCCTTTCCAGCCTTGAGGACAGGCATGTTCTCCAGCTCTTGCCACATCGTCTTGATCTCTGGATGGTGGGTTTCCAGACGATCTCGCTCCTTCTTAAGACGTCGGCTACTTCCCGTGGCTCTGTAAGCACGACGCGATCTGGAGATGGATTGAAGTGCCGCCGCATTCATGGCATTGATGTCGTTAGGATCCTCGTCAGTATCACTAATACTAAAGCCACTAACAGAATCCGTCGCGTCGAACTCGCTGTCGACTATGATGGGGTTGGCCGGAGCTGCCTGGGCAGGCTGTGGGGCCGAAGTCGAGGCAGGGGCCGGGGCCGGGGCCGTGGCTGGAGCCAGTCTTCGGGGAGGGGCACGGGCTTGACGGCGTCGTGAGACCGGGACGAAATCATCTTCGCTAGAGAGGTCTGCAGCCTCGTCTCTGTCACTAGCATCGTCGAGATCCGCGAAGGACGCATCGCCATCCGATTTCAAGCCCAGAGCATACTCATCGTCTGAGCCAAGGCCAGCAGCTGCTGCAATCTCCGCATCCATGTTGATATCGGATTCGCCTTCGTCAGAGTCAGGGATGACTTTGCTCTTCTTTGATGGACGGTTGCTCTTGGGAGCGGAGTTGGTGGAGCTTCTGCCACGCTTGGCTGGTGCCTTATGGGGAGCTGATGAGGCAACTAGGCTAACAGGCTCAACGGTTCGTGTGCTCCGACGCGGGAGAGACGAAGTGGTGTACTGGGCCATATCTTCCTGCTGAAGACGACGAGCGAGCTGAGCGTCTCTGGAGTTGTCTGGGAAATCCTCATCATCGGAGTCTAGGATGATTCGATTGTCCTTAGTGCCTGACTTCATCGAGTAAATGCTGTTTCGCGATGCTCGCTCGCGGTCTTGACCAGAAATTCGAGAAGGACCAGGGACAACAACTTGAAGACGGTTCGAGATGGACTTGAAAGAATCCGTGGCAGTAGGAGTAGGGCCTTTGCTTGTGGCAGGGGTGGAGTAGCCGCTCTCAGAAGTGCCATCTTGAGGCGTCGGGGCTGACGAGGTAGATTCAATCTCGATAAAAGCCTTGCTTGGGCGACCACGTCTCTTCTTAGGAGGGGCGACATCCAAGGCAGAAGATTCGGCAGTCGATGATGCAATCTCGATTAGCGGTGCGCTCTTCCTTGGTCGGCCTCTGGGGCGTGGAACCGACGGGGCTTCTGCCTGAAGCTCTGCGCCTTGAACTGGAGTTGAGGCGGATGAGGCAGCCTGACTTCTAGTCGCAGCGCGAGTGATCCGGACTGATGCAGTAGATGCTTCTCGAGAGGCTAAATATTGTTAATAACTGCAAAACATACAGAGGAATAGAGCAGAAGCTTACTGTTTGCCATATCGGAGGCAGCGGGCGTACCCCGAGTGGATGGGCGACCTCGAGGCATCTTGCCGGCGAGGTTGATTCAGCTGGTCAAGAGGTCGATGCGATGTGCAGGCTGGCGAACCAGCAGGGTTCCTTCTCAGAGTGCCACCGGCCAGCGTCAAGATGGCCAGCGAAGACGCTGAGAGAAGGGAAAAGAGGGAGAATCTTGACAAAAGCTGCAGAGAGTGTTTCCCTTCAGTGAACAAAGGAGTTGAAGGTTAGGTGTTGCTGACGGAAGAGTGGTGGATGAATCCCTGTCTGTTCGCACTAATGCTGGTCGGAGATGCAGCAGGGAAGAGTGCGCAAAGGACAAACGATGACGGGAGTGGGAGATGGGAAGAGAAAGCAAACACCACCCAACAAACGAAATTCACCCGCTCATGCGTGAATAGGAAGATGCCCCTTTTCACTGCAGCCGTGATGGTCAAACGATGGTGCAAGGAAAATAAAGAGCGAGAGCTGGTCGGAGGAGTTGCCACTGGCCCAGCTCCTTTTTCTGGGGGCGCACCTTCCAACTGCCAATTCACGATCTCACAGTGTCGAGAGAATTGATAACGCGAAGTCACGTGCGCGGGGAGCTGCATTTTAATTGCAGCTGGTGCCCCTCCGCCGCCTTGATCCAGGCCATTCATCGTCGCTCAGGTCACCTGACACCGTGCCAATTCCGTGAAGACGTACTCGCGCCTGTGCAAGAGGAACGCCACTCGTCTAGGCAGCTTTGTCTCCTGCGCCAACTCTAATCAAGGCCCGATTTTCCCATCCCCTTTGACATCGGCCTTTGATATCGACAGCTGGATTTTTGTCGCCAGAGACTGAGGGTTATTTTCGTCCCAGAGTCGACATTTTCTTTGCCGGACGACCGTCGCCTTTATCATGTAAGCTCACCCCTGGTCCCTCTGGAATCGAAACATTGCGACGTACTAATGCCATTCGCAGGGCGCGGCCCAGGCAGACCCAGGCCAACAATCAAAATGGCCAAACTGCTCCAGCTGGTCAGGCTGCACAGAATGGTCAAGCTGGTCAGAATGGCCAAAATGGCCAAAATGGACAGGCTAGTCAATTCGGACAGATCGGCCAGACTCAACCAACTGCCCAGGCTCGGCCTACCAGAGCGAATCGTGCCGTATACGGGCCGTGAGTCTCCAGCGGCACCGTTTATCCAAGTATATCTGCTAACACTTCAACAGCCAATCTGCGCTGACTGATTTTCTTGCCGTGAGTTCGTAGCGATGGCCGTCTACCTGACATGCTAACCCGCCTTAGTCGCACAACATTTCTGCAAATCAGATTCGTGCAGATGCTGATGCTCGTCGACGTCAAGCAGCGGCCAGCAACAACCCGCAGAATGGAGATGAGGATGAAGATGGTGAATCTTCATCGGCCCCTCTCTCTGCTAGCACTCGGCGACGCTCAGGTCGGAACACCACCGTTGAATCTACGAAGCGGAAGAGGGAGGAAGAAAAGAAGATCCAAAAGATCAAGGAAAGCAAAGCCTTCAAGAGACGCAAGAAAAGAGTCGATGCTTCCGATGACGATGAACTCGCTCGGGCCATCTTCGAACAGACATCGGCTCCTCTTCCCGGCCAGATGGAAAACTGCGAGATCTGCGAGAAGCGCTTTACTGTCACCCCTTACTCGGTTGCCGGCCCTAACGGCGGCCTCTTGTGTGCCCCTTGTGGCAGAGAGGTGGCCAAAGAACGCCAAGATCAACCTAAGAAGAAGCCGAAGAAGCAGACAGGCGCCAGCGGTGTTGGAAGACGCCGTGCAATCCAGAGCCGAATTCTCGACGGCGATTTCGGCACCAAAAGTTTGGCGACGCTCTGTGTTCAGACCTTGGCCAAGAATGTCGACCTCGCAGACAGTCTTGGAGACCTTCCCGACCACTTGATCGACAAGATTGCGCGAATGTTTTCCAAGAGACGTCTGCTCAAACCAGAGACTCTCCCTCTCTTTGTTCAGCCCAACACGGAGAGCGTGCACATTTACGATGGCGCAAGGCTCGGTGAGCAAGAGTACATTGGCATCTTTCAGGTCGCCCAGCAACTGCGACACCTCAAGATTCGATGCGGCATCCAGTTCAAGGACGAGGTTATGGACTACCTCTTGTCTCGCGATATCGCCCTCGAGTCTTTTTACCTCCACGGAGCAAACCTCTTGAGCGAAGACAAGTGGCACGAGTTCCTTCGCGCCAAGGGTGAAACGCTGAGAGCCCTGCAAGTCTACTATACCGACAAACATTTTGGTGACGACACCATGGTCGTGCTGAAGGAGAGCTGTCCCAACCTAAAGCGTCTCAAGGTTGAGAACAACCAAAAGTTTACCGATGTTGGCGTCAAGGCCATTGGAGAGATATCCACACTTGAACATGTCGGCCTTCAGCTGCAGAACAAGACACATACGTCGGCATACAACGAACTCGTCTCAAAGATTGGCGCGAACCTTCGTACCCTGTCGCTCAAAGTGGTTCCTGGAGTCGATGATGGTTTGCTACGGGCCATCCACCAACACTGCCGATCGCTCACCAAGCTTCGCATCACAGACAGTGAGGAAATGACAGACTTCGGCTTCGTGGACCTGTTCACTGACTGGGCCAACCCGCCTCTGCACTACGTGGATTTTCAGAAGTGCCGACAGCTTGATGCGAGCCAGCCGCGAGAGAACCCAGACAAGATTGGGCTGTGCAGTGACGGGTTTAAAGCCCTGATGGCGCATTCTGGACAGAAGCTCCAGTATCTCAACGTGCATGCCTGTCGTCACATCACACGCGAGGCCTTTGAAGAGGTATTCCACCCGGATGCCAATTACCCAGAGCTGAAGGAGCTTGAAATCAGCTTCTGCGAAGAGGTGACGGACTTCATCTTGGGGTCCATTTTCCGTGCGTGCCCTAGCATTCGGGAGGTGAATGTGTTTGGATGCATGAAGGTGAAGAGCGTCAGAGTGCCTCGAGGAGTCATTCTGGTTGGTGTCCCCAACGCGCAGGGTATGATTGTTGAGGGCGAACATTGATAGCATGAACCGACATGAAGGATATTTTTTTGGTGTTGTGGCGTTTCCGGTAGAGCGGATGTTATCAGCACATCCGGGTAGCGATTCCAGGATGGTCTTGGGCATTTGTCAAATATGATGCCTGTTGTTTTTGTTTTTGTATGATGTATGTATGTATGTATGAAAAATGGACTTGGCCTTAGACTCGGATGTTATCATGTAGACGTATTGTTAGTCAGGCATATGATGCAGGATCGAGGCGGTCATAAGTATTCATCATTGTATTATTTTGCATCATTCCTCCATGTCTTTATGAGATCATGCAAGGGTAGGTTCTTTACAAGGCCTAGATCTTATGGCTGTCCACGTACTCCTTGTCCATGGCGACATAGTCGTTGAGCTTCTGCTCCAACTCCTCATCCGTCATGCCCTCCTGGCGCTTGGGGATCTCGTCACGCCTGGCCTTGTCCCCTCTCTTCCACGAGATACCGCCCGCTGTGCAGGCATCGGTGTTCTGGAAGTAGCGCAGATGAGCGATGATATCCAGGCCTAGTGTACCGCCGTTGCAGGCGAGATTGGCGGCGCCTTCACAGACCTTGATGTCGTTGACGGAGTAGTCGATCTTGGTGGATGCACCGCCGGCCAGCCAGTACTCGGGCGATGTGTGTCTGTAGCCAAAGACGATGGGAGGCAGACGGGGCACGGGATCACGGCCATGAGTGACACGGAACTCGCCGCCGGCCTGGGCCGTGATGAATGCTGAGAGTTCAGCGTTGCCTACACGGGGAGCACCAAAGGTGAAGATGTCAACTGCGGTTCCCTTGGACCTCAGGTCAGCGGCACCCAGAGTTGCGACAGCACCGCCGAGAGAGTGGCCCGTGGAGATGACCTTGTAGGACGGGTTCATGGCGCGGGCCTTGGCAACGGCGTCCCTCGCGCGCTGGGCAATCTCATCCCAGGCATTGCGGAAGCCCGTGTGGACTCCGCAGTCGCGGACGTAGGAGCAGCTGGACTGGCCAAAGTCGACGTTGGTGAGCCAGTTGCGGATGTTGCTGCTGCCGCGAATCGAGAGGACAATCTCCTTACGGACATTGTCAGTGGAGACGTAGCCTCCGATGCCAGTGCCCGTGCCGCTGCTACGTGTCAGTTGAAGGGTTCCGTGAGGGGAAAGGGGAGCTTACACGAAGGATGCTACGATTATGGCGTTGTTGGCCTCGATGCCTTTGCAGCCGTTGTCGTTGCAGGTTATTTTTTGACCAGAGGCCGTCTCAGAGTTGCAATACGCTGCGGCACCGTGCTGGATGTAAAACTTGAAGTTTTCATAGTCAAGTTGAGAGGCGGTGATAGCTGTAGAGTTTACTTGTTAGGGCGAGGTCTGTCTTAGGGGAGTGTTGGTGGTTACCTCTCTTCTCCAAGGCGTCAGTGTACTCCTGGACGGAGGCTATAGGACTCGCCGCAGTGAGCGTTACGACCGAGAGGAGAGGAAGCAGGCGCATTTTCGCTGACGGGGGATTTGGAGGTGAAGAAGCAGTCTACGAGGCCAGTATACACGGCTAGAACAAGGAGTTCGGCTCAAGGGGTTGAAGGGAACTGTCTTCAACCGGCGCAGGGCGAAGGAGGGAGTAGATGATGACGAGATGCTTCTCAACTCATGCACTTCATGATGAACCGGGACGCCACGGCAACTTATATACTCGTCCACAGACTGTAGACCATCGTCTTCATACCGCTCATCAACACCGAGCAACCCACTCAGGAAGCTAAGGCATACTTTTTTCAGCTCTAACCGCCGTCAAGAGGACAACTCGTCGTCTTTCCTCCCCGCATTCTTGGCTCTTTCACCCTGGTAGGCAAGGGTTGAGGGCTTTTTTTTCTCTCTCCTGTGAATGTTTTCCCGTCCGCGGACGGCGGTGGGTGGATAGCTTCTCGATCCGCGGGCACACACCCCTACCGGACGAGCTTCCCAGACGGGTAATGATGATGGCGATGAGCCACGTGAGGCCCTCAGGGGTGGGCAGCCTTGCGGAGAGATCAACCGGGGTGGGAACAAGGGTCGTCACATCTTTGTTGAGGGGAGGAATCAGAATCCAGGGCTTCCTCTTGTCCCCCTGTGGAGTGACGAGTTGAAAGAGTGTTCAGGTCTGGTGAATGAGTGGTTGAAACAGAGTCAAATTGGCCCCTTCATGTCACTGTGACAAGGCGGACCAGGGGGGGTTGAATAGCCGCCCAGGGAGAGTCTTGTAGCCAACCATGTTTCGCACAAGCTCATCTTAACGTGACGCAACTGCCGAGCGGGACAGAGAAAGGCAGACAGAGGCGACGGCACGTACGGAGTGCATCCCCTCTTTTTCTTCGGTAGGCCGTTTCCCCGAAGTAGAATTGTCCGGAGCTATTCGGATTGAGGTGGTTTGGCCGGCATGAACTTGCGGACAAGGTTGTATTTTGCGGGGAAGTTGTCGAAGTGTTGTTCTGGTTTCCTTGGTTTTTTTCCTTGGGACTTTTTGTAGAAACTAATCTTTTAGTCGCAAGGCTAACGTGGTATTCAACCGTTGAAACTAGACAGCATTGGATGATTCTCTCTCTTGTTCCGTCCGAGATGGTTATACCGATGGCTCTATCAACACCACCTTACGTCCATCAGCCTTTATCTCACCTACCTATTACATCTCTCAATCGTACCATCTCTAACCCACCATCTTACTTCTCATGCAAGACGGGCCGACGCATCACATAAGCCAAAATACTATTATTGTGCTGAACTCAAGTGTGTGTGTGCCTGATGATCTGCGAGAAGAGGAACCTGCATGCGCCACATTTGCCAACGAGCCGAGGGACAAGACGAGTTTTCCTTAGTCTTTTACACATTTGACTGAAGCCTGTGATGAGGGGTTGACTGCAGTCGTGATGGTGTTGACAAGGTGGCCATTGTCTCTCCGAGACTTCTACTTTGAGAGTCTCCCCCGAAGAAACAACATGCATTCAGCTGGATTAAGTTTGCCCTGCTTATCCCATTTTCCCCCTCTTTTGTTGTTCGGCCACTCAGAAACTACCCGGTATCGGGCGAATTAGGCGTCATGTATGTCTTGTACAACCCACGCTCAGACAATTGTGAGCGGGATGCTCGGCCTTTCCGCCTTGCTGATAGAGTTTTTTCGACACCTGATTATGCAGCTCGGGTTGAAGCCCCGGGCTGAAAAGACGGACCATATGAGAGGTTTCTTTTGGTTTATCGTGTTGATTTGTACAGACATGGCATCACACGAGGGGGAGTTTTCGCTAGTGGACAACTTGTCCCCAGCCTCGCCCTCTCTATTCCCTTTCGTAATCGTACATCACATGTTTCTGCCAAGCTTTCTTATTGAGCAATGTGCTTGCGGCCCTTGAGCTTCCTCCTCCACAGGATCTTGCGTCCCGTCCGGCTCCGCGTCCTGTAGAGGAATCCGTGTCTGCGCTTCTGGACCAGCCGGGTGGCGCCGTTCATGGTGTTTCGGGGACCGCAGCGGATCTGCATGTCGCCCATGGCAGGGTGAGCTGAGATGGCGCTCGGGGGGACCAGGTCTGCCGAAGCGGCAGTCGAGGGGGTGAAGCTCGAGGGCAGGACTGTTCGGCGGACGGTGGAGGGGGTCAGGGAGGGTCGGAGGGGGACGAGGGTCGTGAACGTCCTGGAGAGGTTAGTCGATAGCTCGGTGAACGAGGGAGATGTGAGGGTTTACCTGGGCGATTGAGTGAGGGGAGAGGTCAGGACGGGTCGCGCCAGGCGCGTGACGGAGCGGAACATTGTGTTCATTGCGATTGAGACCACGCAGCGACGACTGCGGCTGGTGATGCAATGGACGGGGCGGAAGTGGTGATGGTTGAGGTTGGAGTTGAATGTTGAAATTTTGGGCCAAGCTCGGAATGATGCTGTTGCCGAGTGGGGCCATCTACCCTAGACTCTGGTTTCAAGTTCCCGCGGCTTCATCCTTCCATGTAGGATCTATGATATCAATTTGATCTTTTTATCATAATGGATTCTTCTCTTGAATATCCTCTCTCTAAGATCGTTGCTTCATCACTGTGTATATCCCAAGTCTTTAAACGCCCGCTGCAGAATCTCACGAATCACATCCTCCTTACGCTTGTTGTACTGCATAACATCCTCATCCTTCTCAGCACTCACAGCAGCAGCCTCCCTCTTTGTCCTCTCATACAACGCCCGATCCGAGTCATTGCGTCTCAACCAGTCGGTAAAGATCTTGTGTCTTGCAACCTCGGGCGAGTCAGGTCCCCAGACGTGCAGGTTTGTAGATATGGGCTCGTATCCGCAGAAGAAGCGGTGCTCGTGCCAATGAGGCTCCCGCACAAGGAACTGGAAGCCTACTTCTTCAAGAGCGGGCGCGTAGGATGCTTCGTCTGTCACGTCTTTGACGACCAAGTCGATGTCGATAACGGCTTTGGCCGGAAGACCCGGGATGCTTGTCGATCCGACATGGTTGATAGAGACAGCTGTGCTGCCGAGAGCGGACTCGATGCGGGCCTTGAGCAGGTCAAAAGTTACCGGCCACGAAGGGTCAGGCTCGACAATGGCCAGTGGAGGCTTTGATCTGCGGAACGCCACCCGCTGGAGCAGTGAAGGGTCAAATTCGTAATCCTTAAGCAGTTGCTCGACAGAGGGCGCCATGGTGTGATTGGTCGCTCAGAGGTAAGCAGCCGCCCGGTGTTGGTTGTTGGTTGAGATATACCTTGGCTCAAGACAAGGGAGAGAGACCAAGACAGCGGCCTAGTTTGAGGTACGTTGTCTTATCTCTGGCATCAGCAGTTTTTGTGCCAAGCGCTTAAGAGGATTATATGCTGCGTTGCGCTGATGTTGACCTCTAGATATCTTCCTATTGTGTTCGGCAATGACTCACTTGCCGATACAAACAACTACAGACATCTCACACAAGTACAACGTCAGATCGGCACAACTTTAACCCACCAATACAAGAGAATACGATATCAAGGGCAGAGAGTTTTCCCAGCTTCCGTTTTCGTCTGCATCAATTGTCTGATCGACAACAACCCCTGCAGACCTGAAGAACTGCGAGCGCAACCAACACCCTTTCTTCAGCTCCCAATGGGCTTTGCTCTCCTGAGTTTCAATCAATGCTGGCCCCCCTGATGCGACCCAAACCTTGACTTTGCCGAGTCTATTTTTGTTTCAACACTTGCTTCGCCTTGCTGGCCGAGTTTTGGGCTGCGTCTCAGCTAGATCTGCTACCAACACAGAGTTGCAATGCCTTTTCGAGCAAGGCTTTGACTGTGTCTATTACTGTAGACGGCTCGACCCGACCCTTGAACTTGTCAAGTGGGAGCACCATGATCGTGATAGCGTCGTTTCAACTTCAGTTGATTCCGCGATTCCGTCCTTTACAGAACCAACAACGGGCGCCTAGTTGCAGGATAAGCTGATGGCAAGATGCATCGCGGGGATAGCCCGCTCCTGGCAGCATCGAGCCCAAGTCTTGACTTGGATGCTGTACTGGTGAGATAACCACCATGGTGGAAAGACATAAAACGTAGAGCAAATCCAACTTTTGATCAATCCAAAACTACACATCTCAATCTCTTTTGTTACTCATTGTTCTCTCATTCCCTTGTCTTTTTTCCTTTCCCCTTTCTCTTTCTCACTGCTACTTCCTTTCATCTATCATCATGGCTGGTCCAGTTGATATCACCCCTCAAGTCCCCCAAACTCCACCTCAAACGGCAGCCAAGTCTCCCAACAGCCTCGATCTCAAAGACAATGAACATCTTCTGGGCAAGTCCCCCGCCGACTCTGGCGTGTGGGACATGTCTGGGAACTCTGTGAGATCTCCGAGTCCGTCTACCCCTGGGAGGGTTGACGTCGAAGTTGACTCGGATGAAGAGGGTAGCTTCTGGCAAAGCGCTCAGACTCTTGCGTCCCAGAAGACTTTCCCTAAGAAGCCTGTTGCTGAAGAAACTCCGGTCAAGGCTGGGAAGGCTGTTGATGCTGAGATCATGCCCGAGGATCCGTTCGACAACCCACACAATAGGATCCTGTTTGACGCCATCGACAAGCTCCAGTCTTTTGGCTCGAGGGGCCTTAGAACCCCGCAGGTATGTTTAGAACTCTGGATCTAAGGATATTTGTACTGACAGAATACAGCTCGTCATTGTCGGCGGCCAATCGTCGGGCAAGTCTTCACTCTTGCAAAGCTTGACCGGCATCCCATTCCCAGTCAACAGTGGCTGCTGCACCCGCTGGCCGACTCGCATCGTCTCTAGACGTACAGGGCCGGGCAGCAAAGACTCGTTCCGTATCAGCATTGAACCACCTGATGTGAACGTTTCTGGCATGGAGCCGGCCTCTGAAGATATCAGCAGCTACTCGCACCAAGGAAATACCCTGACCAAGGACGAGTTTGTCAAGACTATCGATGAAGTATGTTGATATCCCAAACCTAGCGAAAGGTCCCTAACAGTAGCAGGTCTCTGATCGCATGGGCATCTCCCCAGGAACAGGTCGAGGTGCCAAGAACTTTGCCTCTGAAGTCTTCAAGATTGAACTGTCCGGGCCAAACCGCTCCTATTTCAGCATTCTGGATCTTCCTGGAACCTTCACGAACTCTGTCAAGGTCAACGAACAGGATCCATTCCAGGTCGAAGCAATGATCATCGAGTACATGAAGAATCCTGACAACATTGTCATGTAGGTTGACCCAACCTCTGAACTTGGGCAAGGCTAACAGAGAGATAGTTGTGTTTTGGACGCGCCGACAGACTTTTACCGTCAGGACGCTTTCAAACTGGCTTCTGAATATGTTTCTGACCAAGAGCGTCTTGTGGGAGTCTTTACCAAGTGTGACATGATTCAGAATGAGCCTGACGCGGCGAAAGAGGTACGTTTCTCCGAAGAGATTGTGTGACTTTTCTAACGTGGCACTCAGATCGTTAAAATTGCCACCAATGACTCTTTGAGTGACTCTGGCCATCTCCACAAAGGCTGGTTTCTCGTCCGAAACCGTGCTGGCAAGGACGGAGATTCTTTTGATCTGAAGGCAGCTGAGGAGAGTCTCTTCAGTACAGCTCCTTGGAACAGGGCCCCTCAGCACCGTCTGGGATCTACCGCTTTGAAGACGTACCTTGGAAATGTTCTCAGCTCCAAGATCCGCGACTGCTTCCCCGAGTTGTGTGCCGAAATTGAGTCAACTCTGAACCAGAAGCTTGCAGAAAAGCAGAGCTTGGGCGAGCCTCGGGACACAAGCTTCGCTAAGCGACAGTACGTCACGGACACTGTCCATAAGTTCGAGGAGATAGCCAAATGGGCCCTGCGCCGCCCTGAAGATCTGCCAGAAGCTGTCACGCCACTGCTCTGGGAAGTTAAAGCACTTGACCAATGCCTTGGCGACTTTATGCGAGCAAAGGGAGGCAAGTGGGATTTTGAAGACGCCGATGCCGATCCTTTTGCCAAGATAGCTGAGGCTCTAGGCCAAGAGCCGAGGCTATCGTTGGCGTCGCAGGTGGCTCGCAAGGTGTCTGCCAGCCTGGACGAGAAGTATCCCGACTGCTCTTCCGTCCAAGACCCGGAAGACCTCATGAGGACGATTGGGGAGCAGCTTTCCAGGAACCAAGCTGCCCAGCTACCAGGAATCGTCAACCCGGTTGTCTATCGAAACATGTATCAGATGCAAGTAGAGAAGTGGGAGACCATCACACAACAGCACCTGCTTCTCGTGGGTCAGGCGATTCAGCGCTGTTATAGATCCATTCTGGACTTTATCTTCCCTTCCCATGGCGAGCCAAACACACTCCGGAATGAACTGGAGAAGATCCTGCGGGGGATCCTAGATGCGTCCTACCAGGTGGCCGAGGCCCAACGCAAGGAGGCATGCAAGAGCAAGACCGAATGCAAGCTGCTCCATACCACGGACCCCAAATTCGGCGAGCAGGTCCTTGGGTGGCGACAGCTGAGGTTCTTCCACGCCACGCGGGTTGCCCAAATACACGATCTAAGTGATGTCGCACATCTGTCGACGTTTATCAACTACTTTCACCTCGCACACCCGAGCCTCGAGAAAAACATGATTCATGACGTCCACGACGTCCTGAAGGTGTACTACAAGGTATGGCTGTCATGGTTTTATTAAAGCATTTTCTTCTAACTGGATTCTTTCAGATCACCTTGGACGCGTTCATTCCACTCATGAATGAGACAATTGTAGATAGGTTTGTCAACAATAAGAATAGCCCGCTCAATAGTCTCACCAACAACTGGGTCCTCGGACTGAGCGATGAGGATCTGGACATTTTGTGCAGAGAGGATGAGAGGATCGTCGAGAGGCGGAGCGTGCTGGGGAGCGAGGTTGAGAGGTTGCAGGGGGCTTTGGCTATTGTCGACAAGGCGAGGCAGCAGACGGCGGATTTGGAGAAGTATTAAGGCTCTTTATGAGGATTGGGCTACATGAGGACTTGTTATGTATGTATGATTGTGTATTTCGAATGTGGCGTTGTATGATTATTGGTGGTCTTGAGGTACGATTTATTACAGTCTCTGCTGAACCATTCTCACTTCACTTTTTCCAGTTGTTCAGCGATGTGCCTTTTCCCCCCATGATATTTTCATTGCTTCATGTATTATTCAGTCTCCCGAATTGGGCCGTAACCGCTCATGAATACTCAGGTTTAGGACTGATAGTGGTGCTAGTAACACAACGAGATGAGATGGGTCCAACCACATACGACACTCACAGACAGAAGGACATGGATGAACCTTTAGACCATGTTTTTCTTGCTTAGGCAATCATTTGTGTGCCTATTGAAGAGGTTTGGTCAAAGAGATGAGTTGTACATCTTCATACTTGGGCAATTGAGATCTTATACCGGTCCTGCGAAAGGAGGAGATATTGGCCATTTTCGGTTGAAGATACTCAGGAATGGTTATTCAATTACAGCTGATATAGATAAAACGACGCTTGTTCCTTTTTATACAATCTTGCCGTTCCTCGTGATTCATTACACACAATTTACATAGCTTAAACCTTGGTGGCATTCTCATCAGTGCTTCCGCTCCTGACACTGCTCTTCTCGTGAGAAGCGGTACCCTTCTTTCGCCTCATGAGCATGAAAGCGATAGCTCCAATAATAGCAACAACACCGAGGGTAACCATGGCACCGATGACACCAGCAACGGCGTTGGACATGCCGCCCTTGCTTCCGTCCTTTTCATCTTCAGTCTCGGCGGATTCATCGTCGTCTGTCTCGTAGGCTGCGCAGAAATCTTCCTTGGCTCCGCACTTGGTGCACCAGTCTCCCACGTCGGTGATGGCGCGCTCTTCCATCTCGCTGACAAACTTTGGCCAGGGGAGAGAGTCGTCGTTTGTGCCGAAGAGGGGGAATGTCTCGAGTTCGCCAAAGGTGCTGTTACGGAAGAGCCAGCGCACGCGGAGGTCCTTCTCAGGGTCAGACGGGAACGAAGATGCGTCGGATTCGGTAAAGAGCTCAAAGGCCATGGTGGAGGCGTAGTCGGGGAGACCGTGGAATGCAGGGTCTTCGTCGAGGAGACCTGCGAGACCAAAGAAGGCGAGGAAGGTGTCGTAGCTGCCGGCAAAGAGGGAGAACTTGAGCTTTCCTTCAGAAGTTACGGTCTCGTTGAGCTGGGCGAGGACGGCGCCGGAGAGGGTCTCGGCGCCGATAGCTCGGGCCTTGTCGGAGGCGTTCCAGTTCTGGCCGAGCTCTGCAGAGTCGGCGAGGGTTCGGAGCTGGAAGAGGTCCTCGTCCGAGACGTTGCGAGCAGGAGAAGTAGCGTTGTGAATGCGTGCAACGTTGACGAGGTCAAAGATGTTGTAGGCGTTCTTGTAAGTCATGTTCTCAGGCTTGAGGTTATACACGCCGTCCGAGAGAACGTCGTAGAAACCTTCGTAAAACTTCTTGGTGTCCTCCGTACGTTGGGCAAACACCTCGCTGTCCATGAAGGCCTTGGAGGCCTTCACATACTTGGGGCATGCGTCGTCGCCCTTGATCCAGATGGTATCGGGCGAATTGTCGCTGATGGAGTGCAGCCGAACATACTGATACCCATCGAGAGGCGCCTGACTCTGAGATCCATTGTTGAGCGTCTGCGAAGCGATCTCGGGATCCAGATCAGCCAGAGGAGGGTAGAGGCCTTGCAAAAAGGCAGTGGCCGTGTTCATGAGGATGCCCTGATCGGGAGCGCTGGCAAAGACCTGCGCGGGCTTGTATTCATCCTCTGAGATGCCGAGGATCTGGTAAGTCGACTCGGATGAGAGGTAGCGGCTTCGATAGTCGCTGCCTACTTGGAAGTTTTGCTCTGCGCCGAGGGGGGTGAGGGCTTGAGCGCCATACCACTTGGTGGTTCCTATGGGTGTTAGTGTTTTTTGTAAGAGAGATGGAGGGGAAACATACGATCTCCATGACGGCTAAAGACGACGACGCCGTGGATAGTCTCGGCAGCAGCAGTGCCAAAGAGCAATCCGAGAGGAAGGGCTTTGGAATACATGATGAGGATGAAAAAGGGTATCACAGGCTTTGGAGCATCGGTCACACACAGAAACACCAGCCGATGGGCCGAAGAGTGGGAAGACGAGCTAGATATTTATGCTTGGACACAACCTTATACCCTAGCTCCAACCCCAAAAGCACTGACTAATGATTATCTTTTGTAAATCACTCACGCCCTTCTCGATCAACAGTGGCCAATGCCCAGGATGGAGAGGGTGCGGAGAGGGTCTGACCGGTTGGTGTGATATCCATCGCATCGCATGGTTTGGGAAGCTCCATACAAGAGATCCTAGCCCAAAAGCTTCCCAGCCCCGCCTTCAACAAACGCCGTGTTACGTCCGCATAGACGAATGATATGAGAATGCCAAGGACCGGGTTCAGCGGAGATGGTGCCGGTCTCGAAAAAGCTTCCAGATTGAGAATCTTTTACGCCCATGATGGATGGAGTCGAGGTCTTGCAAGAGTGGGGGGTTTTGGGGATGGAGCCGAGGATGGTTGAGATAAGGATGGAGTTGATGATAACAAGAGACTCACCTCGGAGATGCCCATCTCCGGTCATGACCTGTATCTAAAGACATGAACCCAAGAACCCGGTCTATTTCACGATACCCTCATACCCCAGCTCCTCATACTCCTTCTCCTCTTCAACTCCATCATCCCACCCCTTCACCATGACCACCTCGCCAAAGTAATTAACCCCGCCCCTCTGCTCAAACCCCACCTTGTCAAACAGCGCCCTGCTCCCCGCGTTGCTCTCCTTGATCTTGACCATCAGACCCTTGATCTCGCCTCCTCCGTACTCGGTCAGCATCTCTCGCATGTGTCTGCGGAGGTACGTGAGAAGGGCTTGCACTGCGGCCCGGCCCATGCCCTGCCCGCGGTGTGACGGGGAGGCTATCATCACGTCTACTTCGCCTGTGAGCCAGTTTTGCGCTTGGGCGAGGGCTTCTTCTTCTTCTTCTGAGGCTTCGTAGGTGTGTAGGAAAAAGTTGATGTCGCCTCGCATGAGTTCATCCGCATCCGCCGTGCCAGCTTTAACCACAGACGTAGCCTCTTGAAGCGGCGCGCACACGATAAAGGTGAGCTTGTCTGAAGAAGTGCGCCACGACTGCTGGTTCTCGTACTCTTCCTCCAGCGTCATGGGCTCAGAGGCCGTAGCCTCTTGAATGTCCTAGCCCAAGTCAGCCCTATAAAGTCTTTTGAGTCCAGGAAGCTCACAGGGTCTTGCATCCATGCGTGGTATTGCCTCACGTGGTGTGACTCGTACGGGACCAGTAGGACCCCTGGAGTCGAGATGGCTGCGAGGAATTAGTCATGACTCAAATAATAGAGGGAATTGACTTTCCTGTGTTTTGGTTTATTCTCATTTTTGCGATTGATGTGTGTCGTGAGTTGTAGGTTCACCGTGAGCTGTTTAAACTCGATTGGAGAAAAATTCATGGATGGGGCAACACCACACAGCGAGAACCACCGAGTGAAGAATTGGGTATGCTATTGTACAGTTTCATAGACTACATGTTTTACACATCTATCTTCTCATACACATCCGCACTACATCATTTTCATAACTCGTCAGTTGCCTGGAGTCTGTCGAGCTTCTTCAGCCAGAGACGCAGCCACCCGGCTCAAGCGGTTCTTGGTCTTGCCCGCCTTTGTCGGCGCAGCCTGTCCCGTCACAGCCTCATAGTCTGGCAGCTCAATACCCGATACTGGAGGGAACAGAGACGCCCATGCGTTAGGCTTGGGGTCAATATTCTTGCCGCTATCTCCGAGCTTTTGGGGCTGAAGAGGTGCGACACCATACTCGAGGTCAGCATCCTTTGCCGCGAACTCGACGGTGCGCCTCTCTGGCTTGACGCCGAGGCCGTCGAGCAGCTCGCCTGCCTTGGTCGGCATGACGGGCTGGAGCATGATGCCTGCGATTCGTAGGGCCTCGGCACATCGGTAGATGACCCAGTTGAGACGAACTCGAGCATCTGGACTTGTATCCTTGACCATCTGCCAAGGGGCAGTATCAGAGATGAAGCGGTTGGTCTGTCAACGTTAGCAGCTAGCAATGACAATACAGTTTTAGGAACACTCACATCTCGAAGAAGCTCAAACACCTCCCTGAGAGCGCCACTCAGGTTGATGTCATCCATCTCGTTGCGAATCTTTTCAGGCGCAGTCTCCAGAGTCGACTCGAGACTCAACAAATCAGGTCCCTCAGAAGCCAATCCAGCGATGTCATTAAACTTGCCCTCTCGAGCAAATTCAGTAGCCTCAAGAGTCGACCATCTACCAGTCTTGTTCCGAGAGATGCGGTTAAACAGGTTGCCAATGTTGGCCTGGAGCTCCTTCTCATACGCGACAATGATGAAATCGTTTGCGTAGCTCATGTCACCCTTGAAACTACCGTTGCGCATGAGAAAGTACCGCAGGGGATCCAAGTTCCATCGCTGAACTGCGAAGAAGGGGTTGACGACATTGCCGAGCGACTTGGACATTTTGCGGTTCGACATGGTCCAGTGGTTGTGGCAGACAATCTTCTTCGGCAGAGGGAGGCCCACGGCCATGAGCAACGCGGGCCAGTAGATGGCGTGGAAGCGGATAATGTCCTTGCCCACGACTTGTACATCTGCTGGCCAGATGCCCTTGTCGGCGCTGTCGACTTGCCACTTGGAACCGAAGCCGGCTTTGGTGATGTAGTTGATGAGGGCGTCGACCCAGACGTAGATGGTGTTGGAGGGGTCCTCAGGGTCCTTGATTCCCCAGCTCAGTCTCGACGCTGGGCGTGTGATGGAGAGATCCTCAAGGTGGTGCTCAACCCAGTTCCTCACTTCGTTCATGCGGTGAGCTGGCTGGATCCAGTCAGGATTCTCGTCGTAGAACTTGAGAAGCTTCTCCTTGTACTTGGATAGAGGGAAGAACCATGTATCTTCTGTGACCCATTCAACCTCGTTGCCCGTCTCGATGCTGGCCATGATCTTGCGTCCCGTCTGTGGCACTACACTGGGCTGGACCAGATCTTCGGGATAGAAGCACTCATCACTGACACAGTACCAACCCTCATGCTGTCCCTTGTACAAACCCAGGCCTTCAGGAGCACGAGTCTTGAGAAGCAGCCAGAACTGCTCCACCACACTCTTGTGGTCCTCATCCGTGGTCCGGATAAAGAAGTCGTGAGAGATGTTGGCGACTTCTGCGAGGTCCTTGAACTTGCTGGCATTGTTGTCGCAGAACTCCTTTGGCGGCATCCCCTCTTTTGCGGCTGCTTGTTGAATCTTCATTCCGTGCTCGTCGGTACCAGTACAGAGGAGGGCTTCCTTGCCGTTGATCTGTTGCCATCGCTTGAGGACGTCGGCCAGGACCATGGTATAGAGGTGGCCAATGTGCGGTGCTGCATACACCATGAGCAAGTCTCTTAATCACTGTCGGCTCCAACATACCAGCATTGACGTAAAAGATGGGCGTTGTAATATAATACGGCTTCTCTTTCGATTTGTCCGCCGACGAACTATCCGAGCTCCATCGATGCTGAGACTGATACACCCGACATCCTGGACATACCCAGCTGGACTGACGAGGGAACCTCGATTGGACCTGGCGCAGGCCGCGCAAAGATTGAAGTCGAAATGCCCTCATGACTCCTCTTAAGCCGTCAATTGAAACGCTCCCTCTGACAAAGTGGGATGAATGGCTGCATCGCGTCACCTGGAGCTCCAAAAATTGGCCGATAAGCGGCGTGAGGATACAGTGTGAATTGGGCTAGCCGATAACTGTGCCTCTCCTTCCATCGCAGGCAGAAGAGCTTCTCAAGCTTCCCGTTTTGTGTTTTGCGCCAAACTCCCAAACTCGAACAACAACAGCAATAATCTCCTCTCGTCGATCAAAGAGCCTTTGAATATTGTCGCTTTACACACAGACTTCATCATGGCTCTCCCAGACGAGGATACTCAGGTGCGAGTCGCCAGCGAAGGTAGGCATCATCTCTTTTCCTCACCAACCAAAGCTAACACCTCCAGCCGCCGAGATCTTCGTCACACACTACTATCAAGCCGTCAACAAGCAGAGCGCGCTTCTCCCCTTCTACATCAACTCTTCCTCTCGGTACCCTATCCCCGCCGACATTTCCATTAACGGCGCCGTCCTCTCCGCACCCACCGACTACTCTAAACTCCTCGAGGCCCAAGGCCAAGGTGCACTCTACGAGCTAGAGTCCTTCGATGCGCACGTCGTTAACCCATCCTTCGGCATGGGCGCCCCCGAGAACGTCTATGAAGGCGCCAAGGTGGAGAAGAACGGAGGTCGCATGAGCATCCTGGTCAACGTCATGGGCAAGGTGCAGTACGGCAAGGGCAGAGAGGCCCCCCAAAAGATGTTTCACGAGACGTTTGTCCTGGTGCCCAACTGGGAGGCCATGGTCAAGAACCCACCCAAGGGCGTCAAGAGGTGGTTGATCATGTCGCAGAACTTTCGCGCCTTGTAGGGATGGCCGCGGGACGTGGGACAGACATCGACGACAGAGACGGCGCTTGCCGCTGCTGCTAGGATCTTTTCGACTACCGGTGCCATGAGCAAGACACAGGCTGCGAGCCAGCAGGCTATCAAGACGAAGGGCGTCTTGAACGAGGATTCGACCAAGGCCAATGTGTCGAGGAAGCCCAGAGTCAAGGGAGCTTAAGCTGGAGAAGAAGCCGGAACAGCAATGCCATTATAAGATACCCGAGTCGAAATGGAGAAGGCAGCTTCATTGAGGTTATGAATTTGGAGAAGCGCCCAGTTTACGACATGATGAGAGGCATCAGATGCTTCCGCTAGATAGACCAGCCACCAACACAACTTTGACTGCCCCTTGCTTCTCGTGTATACCTACATATGAACCGTGCTTCCTAACCTAGATATTCTCTTGATATTGTTCTCCAAACATGGTGTTGTAGAACAATAGCTTCACCTTTTGGCGGGGTAACAAACATCCTGGGCCTTGTCCATCTCCAGCCCAAAAAAAATAGCCTGGGCATGTGCCAACCCCACCATCAAACCATCCCCGAACCCGACTCTCCAACTCGTCCAACCTGAACCATGCCACCCAAGACAAAAGGCAGCTCCAAGCCCGAGCCCAAAGGTTTGCTTTCTCTGCATATTAGCAAATATCCAACGCTGACATATAGTAGCCACCCCAGAACCTCCTCCAGACACCGTCTCTCAACGCTCCGAGCAGCGCTTCTTCCAGACAAACCCCATCGAGCAGCGCCGTCAGCAAGTCGGCCTCGCCTCTCTCTCTCCCGCAGAGAAAAAGACCTTTACTCACACCAACCTCATCCTCCCCGTCGCGAACCGCCGCGTGCCCCTGTCGAACCGCTCTGAGCGCGACTTCTGGAAGTTTGTCACAAAGGAGGGCCTGCCCATCCGCCGCCTTCCGCGCGACTACGCCTGGGGAAAGGACCGCTCCGGGAGGGACATCGGGACTTACTCGCCTGACGAGCTTGAGCAGAGGGGGCTTAAGCACGCAAAGCTTACGAGCTTGCAGATTCAGCATCGGCAGTTTCTGAAGAAGAGGGAGATTGCTGGTGGAGAGGTTTCTGAAGAAGAGGTTGCTAAGGAAAAGACGAGGAGAAAGGCGATGGCTGCTCTCAAGAGGGATCTCTACGGGGAGATTACTGGTGCTCTGGCCCAGGATCCAGAGTGGGATGATGTTATTCCCATTCCCCAGAACGAGCCTGAGGATGCCCTCGCTCAGATCGCCTACCCGGATGACTACGCCGAGGGTACGTCTCAAGAGCACAGCTAGACGTAACTACAAAAGCTGACTGAGAGCTTCTTAGCCGTCTCGTACCTCCGTGCCGTCATGGCTGCCGACGAGTGCTCGCCTCGAACCCTCCGTCTCACTGAGCACGTCATCTCGATGAACCCGGCGCACTACACCGTCTGGCTCTTCCGCTTCAAGATCATTTCGGTCCTCAAGCTCAGTATTCCCGATGAGATCAAGTGGCTTAACGAGGTGGCCCTGTCAAACCTCAAGAACTACCAGATCTGGAACCATCGCCAGTTGCTCATGGACTACTATTACCCCCTCATCGAAGAGGACGACGCGACTGTTCGCAAACTTGCTCGCTCTGAGACACAATTCATCACTACTATGCTAGCTGAGGATGCCAAGAACTATCATGTTTGGTCGTATAGACAGTATCTCGTGGGTAAACTGTCAATGTGGACCATGAGCGAGCTCCTCTCGACACAGAACCATATCGAGGAGGACGTGCGCAACAACTCTGCCTGGTCGCACCGCTTCTATATCGTCTTTTCAGACCCTACAGCTTCAACAGCCGGCTCTGGGCCTACTGAAGCAGACCCGCGTGTTCCGGCAGAGACCATCGATAGAGAGATCAAATACGCCAAGGAAAAGATTAGTCTTGCGCCACAGAATCAATCGCCCTGGAACTACCTCTTTGGCGTCCTTTCTAAGGGTGCTCGACCTTTGGCGTCTGTCAAGGAGTTTGCAGAGGGCTTTGTTAGTGCATTGGGTGAAGATGCTGAAGAGGTGCGCAGCTCTCATGCGTTGGATTTCCTGGCCAAGCTGTACGATGAGGAGGGCGACAAGGACAAGGCGGAACTGTGCTTGCGACGGTTGGGTGAGAAGTGGGATCCTGTACGAGAGGGATACTGGAAGTACCGAGTGACGCTGCTAAAGAGCGGAGGTGAGAAGGCTCAGGAGTAGTTTAGTCGTGTTTTGTATCGTTATGATGTTATGATGTGTCGATGAAGCATGGAGCACAAGTTGATACGTCTCACAAGAACGTCGAGCAACAATTTCTCCAAAGAGGTTCAGCAGCAGGCAAGATGAAATAGAAGAGCATTTCGCATTACTGAATTATAACGTATATATGAACCCCCCAGTGGTAACCTATAACTCCCAAGCCAAGCGCGTCCCTACCCTTCCCTACCAACTCGCTTTCTTCTAGATTTTTTCCAATTCATGACGGACGTCACCTGGCTCGTAGCCATATAGTACATCGAGCAACAAACTCTGAGGTAAGGTGAGATATAAGACGCCCTGTCTCATGGTATCAAGGGAGTGTTTCACCGGCTCTCGACCCGCCAGAATTTCCATCCCTCTCGTTCTCCAGTATCGCCGTGGACGCCTACGAGCTTTTCAACTCCTTCAGTACCCTCAGCGTTGAGGAATTTCTCCAGGTCAATCTCCATGCCACCTTCATCGTCCTCCACGGTGCCATTCTTGAGGACGGCAGGCCACAACACACCAACGCCGTCACCACCCAGAGTGGTCTCGAACTTGGCGTAGTTCTCATCCTCGAGCTGCTCTTCCAGCTTATGCAACTTCTCTGCAGGCGCATCGGGTCGGAGAAGTGTGATAGAGCAACCGCCACCACCGGCACCAGTAAGCTTGGTCCACCCGATACCCTCGTGATCCACAAGTTCTCGTACTCGTTCCAGACGAGGGTGAGAGACGCCAAGCGACACAAGCAGACCATGGTTGATAGTCATCAGCTCACCAACCTTAGTAAGGCACTCCTCTGACTCATTATCAAAGTGAATGTCCTCAATCAAGTCGGCAGCAGTATTCGTGACTCTATCCATAGCATCCAGGATAGTTCCAACAAGCTTGGGGTGAGCTTGCTTAAGCTTTGCTACCTTTCCCACCTCGTGCGCAGTCGATTTAGCTTGTCTAGTGTCTACCAGCAAAAGAGGCAGCTCGGGGAAATCCCAGAGTGGTCTAACAGACGGCGGCTTGGAGTAGTCGGTACGTTGAAAGACCACAGCCTTGCCCTGTGTGGCTACAGTGTTGTCCACACCCGAGGGGTTACCGTGGATACACATTTCCGACACAAAGGCCCATCTGTTGATTCTCTCCACCTGAAGTCGAGCCTCATCTGGGGGCTGATCTGGGTGAGGGCCGGACAAGGTGCGTAGTTGTAGAAGAAGCGCAGCCGAGAGACAGACTGAGATGGATGCGCTGCTACCCAGGCCAGCACCAATTGGTATTGTCGATCGTAGAGTATAAAGACAGGCGGGGAAAGAAGGCCATCCTAGCGAGAGGAAGAGGTAGAGGAATGCAGATGCTGAACTGCGGTGTACTCGGCGGATTTCTTCTGGGCGATCGGGGGAGACGACGTTGATATGTGGCTGAAGGGCTGCGACGAGGTCGGGGTCGAGTTCGGTGACGAGAGAGTAGTATGACTTCTTCTTGGACGGTTGCTGGAACGTCTGCCATGGCAGCTCGTCAATGTTCCAGGTGTGAACCAGATCGATATCTGGGAATCGTAGAGAAACAGTGCGCTTCGACTTGGACAGGGTGGTGACGTGAAGGTATGATCGCAGCGAGATGGCTGCAGCGATGGCGGCCTATGCACCAATGGCAACGTGAGCATGCAATTGACGTTGTAGGGGGCGAGTATCATACCTTGCCATGGACGACAGAGTGCTCACCAAAGACAATCACCTTTCCTGGGGCCGAAACCATGAAAGGAGGTGCCATGGGGCTAGACATCTTGCGGGCCAACCTACGTCGGACGGCTGCAGAGCCATTGCTGGAATCACCTGAGAATTCGGAACCCGAATCGGAGACATTGGCAGCGGAATGGCTCCCGTTGTGTCCGTTGATCATGACCGAGGGCATCTCAACGTCAATTGAGGGAGTCGCGCGTCTCGTATCTTGGCGTCGAATCGCAAACGCCAACAAGGTCAGCGTCGTGGGTGTACCTTGTCAATGGTGGGCAGTCTGTGCGAGGGGGGAGCTCTTCCAGTATGTTGCGATGCCGAGAATACGGTTGTAGATGGATAGGTAGGCGAAGAGATGGCGTCAATATCGAAAGATGAGGAGCGACAAGAGTAAGGATCAGAGTTGAAAATGGTCAGGTAATTAGAGGTTGTCGCGTTGTTGTTTGATTGTTTAGGTGTTGTTCGCTTCAGGGGTGGTAGAAAAGAGTCTAGAGCGGGGGTGTAATAATATGGGATGAGATGGGAAGCTCAAGCTAAAGTCTTGGAGTAAAGAGGCTCGAATTCGGATACGGTACGGGCAGTAACGGACTCGCACCCCAACAAATGCAAGCCAAAGACGCAAATGAACGGGTAATTTGGATCCAATGGTAGGTAGCGTCACGGAAAGAGCGTTAGTTGCAGTCCCAGATAATGCCCATGGGTGCCATGCGATGTGATGCGTGTGATGGATGCGAATGCGGATGCGGATATGTGTGTATGATGCGCAAAGCAGTCAATATTTTAACAAGAGACTCCCCCGCACTTTCAGCTTGTACCTGGATCACTGTACCTGCCTTTTGGCACACTTGTCAGACGAGCTGCCAGCCCAGTCAAACACAAGTGGATGCAGCAAGATGGTGACGGCGTCGTCCGGAATAGGCAAGGGTCCGGATGTGTGTGGCCGATGATGCAGGCGTTTTGATGGCGGCTACAACGCTCAGACGGAGTGACGGGACTTGACTGGAGGAGGCTAACGTAGCAAGAGGCTGGGTAAACTGACTTAGTACATGTACTGTAGATGCGGCAGAGGAGTGTGCAAGAGGAGTGAGGTCGTCTCAACAATCACTATCGAGTCCAGCAGCGTGTTGTAATGATAGACCGCCAATTGGAAGACGCCAAAAGGCGGTCTAGGGGACAAGTGCTTCGCTTTTATCTGGCATCTCCAACCCACCACCACCAACAAGGCTGCTTGGGGACTTACATGCCGGGGGTACTCGTCACACGGGATCGTCCGCGATTTGTCGATTCGTAGGTACACCAGGGGACCGGATGCACCAACCGAGAGGGGAAGCAAACAAAGAAGCAACGAGCAGCAATCAATATGGAGCACAGATCAGACGGTGCAGGGTCTACAAGCGAAGGGAGAACGGCGAGTCCCGGGCTTTGAGGGAGCCGATGTTGAGAAATAGGACAGAAATTGCTCGAGGGGGCGCGTGATGGATGACGATGACGATAATTGCTATCGAGGACGACAACGGTAGGACGAGACAAACTGGCGTGTGACAGCTCTCAGATTGTCAAGGGAGGTCCTGGTTGGTTGCTGGTCTACAGGGGATGAATCTTGTATTTAGTCCTTGCTTGTTCAGCTCCAGCCGCAGCACAGACAAGACACCATGGCTACCTGAGCCTCCATCTTCTTCGTCAATCAATGGCAAATAGTTACCAAACGCCGGCAATTACGTCGCAGAAGAGGCGTAGCTAGTTTTATGTGACGACAAGAGTAAAATGCCGGTGCCTGCAGTTGCAGTGCACACCTGCAGATGTAACGGAATTTGCGTATCCGTATCCGTATCGTTTTTTGGTGGCTTCTTAGTGGACGACACCACATCTCCTCCTTTCACCTCAAGAGTGAACCATCAAGACGACGAAAAAATGTCTGGAACGCCCGCACCCGTCGCTTCGGCTTGGAAGATCATTCCAACATTTGAGTCTGATGACATAGCGAGGACTCTTGAGTTTTATGTTGGCACCCTTGGCTTCACGCTTGCCAGCACCAAGCCGGAGGATGGTGACCCAAGCCTCTTTACCTTTTGCTCCATCTTTGCTGGTGAAAAGGCTGCGGCCAACATCTACTTCTTCAAGCCCAGTGGACGTTCTGCCAATCCTAGTTCAGCATACATCGCCTTGGGCACCACGCAGCTTGACCAACTCCACGACTCTCTCAAAGCCCGGGATGATGTCGAGTTTGCAGACGAGATACAGGATCAACCCTGGGGTTTTCGACAATTCGCCATCAAGGATCCAGATGGAAACACGCTGACGTTCTTCAAGTACTTGGAGGGGGGTAATCCAGGGGATCATGGATGACACGGAGCACTGTGCAACTCGGCCGAGTCTCAGCCACGGTCTGTACGAAGTCATCCGCCACATCATGAGCCACGGTCTGTACGAAGTCATCCGCCACATCATGAGCCACGGTGGTGATGCTCTTAGTCAAGGATCATCAACGACAAGCCTTGGGGATTACGAATGCCACGGCAACCTGATCATCCTGTGTTGGTTGATGATGGGACAAGATCCGATACCCCTGTGTCAGCGTCAGTGGGGATGCCTAATTGCCGCATCCTTTGACAACCAGCTGCCACCTCTTGAAACACCTTGACTCTCTTGTATCAACTCATTCACACCAAACCAGCCATCATGCCCGTCAACGAATTTGCTCTTCTCCGGCTAAAGAGCGGCTACGACGAGGACAAGTTCCTCAAGCTCGTCAAGGCAGGCCAGGCCGACCAGGCTCAGTGGATCCGCGAGCATCAACCCCATCTCCTCGAGGGAAAGGCATACACCAACCCAAGCAACTTTTACCTTCAAAAGTCCGACCCGCCATATCTTGTCATCACCGCACCATGGGACTCTCCTGAGGGTCATGGAGAATGGATCCAGAGCGATGTGAACAAGTCTGCCATGGGTGGTCTCCTTGAGTTCATCGCTGAAGGCCCCGACGGAGTTGTGCTCTTCCATATGAAAGCTGCCGGCAGTGAAGATGAAGTTCGAGGCGACCTCCTCGTCCAAGGATCCTTCAATATCTGGAGAATTTCGGTCGACTCTGACCAGAAGGAGAAGCTGCAAGAGCTGTACCGCAGCGTGGAGCTTCAGATTGGCAACACAAACCCTAATCAGAGGGTCTGGGGAGGATGGAAAGTTGAAGAGGGCGAAAAGGAAGAATTGGTCGTCTTCTCCCAAAAGGTGAAAGAGGATGTGCTATCCCCTCTAGCCCAGGTTCCAAACGTTCAAGTCCGCCGTTACGAGGTCCAAGGGCTCCTGTAATTAGCAGATCCAAACCATCACAGCGGGAACACCAGGTCGACGTCGTGACTCGAATCGATCTTTTTACTTTTTGGACTCTATCCGAGTATCCTCCTTTCAGAGCACATGAAATGCAAGGTATCCCGAGACGCCCATTCGTGCATGTGAATCCTCCCACACCCAAAGCGCAACCCTTTTCAAACCATCTTCTTAAGCAGACTTCTTGCTCTTCTTGGAGACGTCGGTGAGCTGGAGGGCTGGAAAGCTGCGTCAGTACGATTACTCCCATTGTGAGCGTGGAGGGCGCATACTGGGGGGAAGGCTCTGCTTAAGCTTCTCGGCCTTGTCGTTGTCCTTAAGCACCAAGGTGTAGAGGTGCTTCTGGCATCGGACCTTGAACTTGACGTTGTTGGTCTTCTTGCTCTTCTTGATCCGCGCGGCTATTTAATGTTAGGAATCGACTCTCGTTTCTCGGGGTCCTCGTGTAGAAGGTATCGTCAAGACGTACACGAAGCGTCGTTCCGACGGCAGATCTCGATGAACTGGGGGAAATTCAGTCAGCATTTCAACAATTCAATCGCGGGCGAAATGCCCCTGTGTTTCTTCTCCCGTACCTTCTTGATATCAGCGACCTCCTGAGGCATTTTGGCGGTGGTTCGATGTGACGTTCTTGAACAAGAAGATTGTCAAAGGCTCGGATGTGCGATTTCGATTAGATTTTGGAGGAATTCATTTTTGTGCGTTGATTTTCGCGGGGGGGAGCGATGGCCGATACGCACGGACCACCTTGCGGTTTTCGGGAAAGCAGAGGGCCGGTGTATGCAGCTTCAGCCAATGTGGCGTCGGAGATGGGACATGGGAGGCGTCATCGTCGAGGGTGTGGCGCAGGCTGCCAGCATTCATGGCAGGAGGCGTCACGAATGGCCACCTTTCACTGCCTTGGGTTGCCTGTTTTGATAGGCATCCTACAATATCTCAAATATCTGGGGTTTTCTTCTTCTTCTCTACTGTACCTTTGATAATTTCGAGTCGTCTTGCTGTGTTCAAGCAGCCTCTCCATCTAGCTCCTAGCTCCCCCTCAACACCGACACACATCACAATCAGCCCCTGACAATACGTTCAAGATGTCTACTCGTATGGATAAAATGATGAGGTCCCAGGTATGGCACTGAATTCACTTGCACATCTCTAGCCTTTCTCTTCATTTTATTACCACTTACACTATACTAACGTCATGTAGAACATGGTGCTCGGTAAGTCCCCTTACATCTACAGGGTATCCAAGTGACGACAACACTCACATTCTTCAGCCTTTGGCGCCGCCGTCTGTATGGGAGCAGCATATGTCATAATGGGAAACAACGGACAAGGTCTCTTTCCTGCCCCAGATCCTACAGGTGACCCGACTACATGGACGCGAGATGAGCTGCGCAGGTGGCTTGCTGTGGTGAGTCGAATCTGGCTTCACCCAACATCCCGATTACTGACCATTACAGAGGAATTTGTGTCCGGCCGAGAATACCACTCAAGAGGAGCTCTTGGAAAGAGTTCAGGCAAACATGCGCATCCCGCGAGAGTGAATTTGGCTGAAGACGGTTTCAACGGTTATGTTTATGGTTCCACCACCACAAGTCGGTCGTCTCGTATCTCGAATCTTAACATTATATACCTGGTATAAATCAGCCTCGGAGCAAGGCAAGAGGACAAGGACCCCGAGGTATACTCCCCCCTGACTTACAGCGCATGAGATCCTTCATAGGAATCAAAATCTGTCACCCGTGTTAAGCACATGCATTAGAAGTTTATTTACCGCCTTTGAACAAACGTAAAAATACCTTGTTGGGCACGCGTATTGAAAATTTATTTTCAGTTTGTGAAAAACAACAAACACAGAGGTGACAGTGATTCACTGAGGTTTGCGGGCCTGGAGACTCGGGAGCTGTGGTTTTCAATGAGCGAGGGGAGGCAGTTGGGCTCCTGTTTAGTGGACAGAAGCCGGATCAGACGCGCGCTGGGTATGGACTTGTGACACCCATTGAGGATGTTTTTGCAGACATCAAGGCTTGTGCCAAGGGACACATTGAGGACATCCGCATTGCCATGGCTTAGTGGTACCTACATTAGATACTAATGGAGACCGAGACATGGGTCACAAGATGTCTCGGCGGCAATCGTTACTTTGTTTCGTACCACGGTCACCTTTTAAAGAGACTGACTTTCAAATACATTCCAACAAAAGCCAAAATAAAGATTGATTACTCGAAGCCCAAGATAAAGATCAAGACCAGCCCCAGTGGATCTGATCAGCGGTACCTCAGCCCCAGCCACGCAGACGCCCAGATCTGGGTACCGCTCAATCAAACCCAACCACCCAACAAGCTGTTAGTCGTCTCACCTTGTTGCACGTGCCACCAACAAGCCGCTGTCTCGTCTCGCACTGTAAGCCGTCCTGCAGCCGTCAACCTCGATCCCTTGTCTTGTCGCATCCATCCTGCTTCAACCTCACGTTACAGCGTATTTTGCTACAGATTGCGCCAGAATCGGCTCTTGCGACCATGCATCCCTCTTGAATCCTCTTGCTGGTCGTTTCCATTTCACTTTCTAGAATCTCGACCCCCGGATCCAGGACACTGCTCTCCCAGCGCTTCTGATGTTTGCGACGTCATATTCATCATCTAGACAATGGCATTCCTCGAGGATCCGCGCCTGCGCCAACGCTGGAACCAAATCACTCACGACGCCGAAGCGGTAACGGAGAATGCTGCAGCCGGCATCTGGTCATTTCAGCATCACTACATCAATCCCTGCTTCTCATCGCTCGCAAACTCGTTTGAACAATGCACGGCTGTCTGCCTTGGCGACCCAGAGGAGCGCTTACGTAGGCGCAGGGAACGAGAGCGCACTCGGGGGAGGGCAGAATACAGCTTCGACTTTTACGACGATTGGTACGAGGATGAACAGAATGGGAGTTTGTTTGGGACTTGGGGAAATGAAGACTGGGAGAGACTGCTGGCAGGGACCGGCAGTCAACGAAGGAATACTGGAGAGACTTTGGAGCAACCCCGGAGGAAGCGAGGAATGAGTTACGGTACTCGAGGCGGACGACGGAAACCTAGCGAGAACGACGACCCGACCGTTATACCCAGTACCCAACCGATTGGGTTCCTAAGCAAGCTGCCCTGGAAGATGGGCGGTACTCTACGATACAAACCTAGCGCGGCAGATCTGCAGGACCACCCACAGAGACACGGCGAAGGCGAGGCAGAGCCGCTGCTTGGCTCCGATGAAGATCACGACCATGGAAATCTGCCTACGACTAGGAAACGAAGCGGGACGACAGGGTCGGGAGATACATCGGATTCTTATCGGTCAAGAGGGGATCTATTCCCGAGTGACGGTGAAGGCGAAGAGGATGCAATTCCACTTGATGATGAGGTGACATACGATATGGTGAGAAAGGACGACAGGAGTAGTGGCCGAAGTGGTGGAAGTGGCCGAAGCGCGAGAACGATTGGCAAGGGAAAGCGGCCGGCAATTGGGCTGGCTGGTTCAAGGACTGTCTCAAGGACGACATTGGTGTCTGTTGCGTCGAGAGATTCGTTACGGATGGGACGCCGATCCACGTCCTTTCTCGCTGGCTCTGATATTGATGATGTTCCCTCTCTGCATGATCTGGAGCGAGAAGAGCAGATGCTGCAGGAGGAGGAAGATGAAGAAGTAGCAAGGAAAAAAGAGGCTGCTGCACAACTTGCGGCTGAGATGGGCCTTGCAGGGACAAGTCCTGGTATACAATCAGTGCCTGAACTCAAGCCCGAGGTGGCAGAGGATGAGGTTTATGAAGGCGACCCTGGCAAGAATGTTTCTGAAGAACCTATGGAGGAGGTCAGCAATGAACTTCATGTGCCCAAGACACGTGGAGCGGAAGATGCAGCAAGGAGCCCGAAGGCACCAGCAGGCGCAAAACCGCCAGAGAACCCGGCGTTTGTGCCAGCACGTTTACCACACTTTCAATGAGAAGATGATCAGTTTGTGATGGGAAGGCATGGAGGGTATGCATGCAGCTTGAAGCAGCGCGGAGTCAAGGGAGATTTTGATACGGGCGAGGCAGCGCTGTTTACTGATGACGAGCCAACCTGGACTGTAAGACTAATGAAACGTGGTAATGACCCATACCAGTTCTGACCACGACGATTTGAAGTATGTATGATACCAACTTGAGAAGGATGGGAGCTTGGCAGTTATGGCTGGGTCTGTCATTGGCAAAGAGAAAGGGAAAGACAATTGCAGATGTAGCAACATTGAGCATTTGACGTTCCTCATATGACTTGCAGCGTCTTTCATATCAGCTTCGAGTTGATTCTAGGCAATGATCCTCATTCTGGATCCATCACCATGTGAATGAAGTGCTCCCCAATGCGGAAATGCCTCGGGCTTGAGCCGATCTCCCCGCATACAACCCCGGTTGATCAAGGTAAAGCCGGATCCCCCGCAAACCGGGTATTACTTGTACCCCGGAGGCTGGGAAGAGGCTGAGACAGTAAATAAGACGTTTCTTCTTTGTTATTACCTGAACTTTTTTATCTCCTGGACCGATTTGGTGATCGAGAACTTATCACTTACACCACCTTCACCATGACGACACCAGGTCCCATTACAACACCTCTCACCTCCCTGCTGGGCATCCAGCACCCCATTGTACTCGCCGGCATGGCCAGGACATCAGGAGGCCGCCTTGCTGCCGCCGTATCCAACGCCGGCGGACTCGGTGTCATTGGCGGCTTCATGTACACTCCCGACCAGCTCCGCGAGATCATCGCCGAGATGAAGGCCAACTTTTCACGACCTGACCTGCCGTTTGGCGTCGACCTCGCGCTTCCTCAGATTGGCGGAAACGCGCGAAAGACGAACCATGATTACACGGGTGGAAAGCTGGATGAGCTGATTGATATCACTATTGAGAGCGGTGCTAAGTTGTTTGTTAGTGCGGTTGGTGTGCCGCCGAAGGAGGTTATTGAGAGGCTTCACGACAAGGGCATTTTGGTCATGAATATGGTTGGACATCCGAAGCACGCAGTGAGTTTGGTCAAGGCAATTGATTGCTGTTCGCTAACGCAGCTTGCTAGGTGAAAGCGCTTGAGCTTGGTGTCGACATGGTCTGCGCGCAAGGCGGCGAAGGAGGCGGCCACACAGGCGACGTTGCCAACTCGGTCCTCATCCCTGCTGTTGCAGACGTGGCAGCCAAGTATCAACCTCCTCTTCTCAAGGGTCTTCCTGCGCTGGTGCTCGCAGCAGGGGGCATTTCGTCTGGACGTAGCCTGGCGAGCTCGCTGATGCAGGGAGCGGCGGGTGTTTGGGTTGGCACGCGGTTTGTGGCCTCTGTTGAGGCGGGATGCAGTGAGGAGCACAAGAACGAGGTCGTTTCTTGTGGCTTTGATGAGACGCAGCGGACACTTGTGATATCTGGAAGGCCGTTGAGGATGAAGACGAATGAGTATATTCGGAAGTGGCACGACAAGCCCGAAGAGATACGACAGCTCTGCGACAAGGGCGTGGTACCTCTCGAGCACGACCTCGATGAAGGGGCAGATGTTGACTTGCCTTATCTCATGGGGCAGGTTGCTGGAGCCATCACGAGCGTGCAGCCAGCTGGGGAGATTGTCGATGAGATGGTTAAGGAGGCGGTTGAGATGCTGAAACTAGGGGGGACGTATCTGACGGCCAAGCCCAGGCTGTGATGATGTGGTGAAGATGAGATGAGTTGAGAGAGTTTACCCAAAGCGGTGTTTACAGGTTATTATTAGTATTGTCTGAAACAACGTCAGTGAATCACGGCCACTTTCACTCGCAAAGCACCTCAGACTGCCAAACAATCATTCACAATACGAACCGACTCGCTTAGCCCCTCTAGCCTAACTCAGCACTGATCCAAACACCGTCCAGTCTTTCATTGTTCATCCAGTGCTACAGGCTATTCACAAACTGTGAGGCACGGCTCAATGGAGGGCAAACGTTATGAGACGAAACCACCTGCAGCTCACGGACCCTTTTGGCTATTCTTAATCACTTGCGGAGTGCGACTCTAAATGAGTTGATCTGGACCTGTACTTTGGCTTCTTGCTTTTGATCTTGAGAGTTTCCTTTTGCGTCGCAGGCTTCTCCTCGATTAGGCTTGAGCTGGCTTGATACTCTTTGGTTCATTCGACTTGGTCTTTTGTTCACTTTGAATCATTGAGGAAACTTCATTCAACTCTTGGACTTGTTTTCATCATCGACTTGCTAGCACGCTAGCTACAGACTTGGTTGCTGAGACACAACCTGCAGACATCAACAACTCGCCGCTATCAACAATCTCGCACAAGCAATCCAACACACTATCCAATACTCATCGAGGCTTGAATCATCGAGTCGAAACATGTCCAGCTCGCGGGAACCTGCCTGGTCCAACCAGGAAGGACTCTTCTCAGGGGAAAGCCAATCACACATCCCCCCTTTTCGCTGCGGACACCTCCGAGCCCAAGCTCCAGAAGGTCTAGACAATGTCCTGCCAGTCATCGACCCCCGAAACTCTTTCCGATTCAACAAGAGACCGACAACTGATTACGTGCTGGTTGCCCTCGACTTTGAACACCTCTGCAAGACAAAGATTGGCCGCTACGCCGACGGAACGCGATACCGCTATAACCCCCTCACCGAAGCTGGTGTCGCATACCTCGACATGAGAAACGTTCTGTACAAAAAGGGACGCTGGACCATGCCCGGTGATCGTGGGCACTCTTGGTTCAAGCTCATGACACCTCTTCACTACATCGTCGAGGAGTACAAAAGCCACTGGGGCCATCTCTGCAAGTCTGACTGGCTTCACGTCGAGCCATACATGTTTGCCTTTGGCAAGTCCAAGATTGTCAAGGAGAGCGAACTCGGGTACAGGCTCTACCGACTGTTCATGGGACTTCGAAAGATGAACCGTCGAAGGGATGAGATTCGACACAACCGACTTCGCGAGATCATCTTTCTCACTTTTGACTCGAGTCCTGTTGAAAACACCCTTAGTCGACTGGGACTGGGATGGCTTGCGGAGCCAAACATCAAGATTTGGGATGTTCAGAGGGATATGCAGCTTGAGCTGCGCTTTAACTGGCCCAAGATGCGATTCGAGTACGTCATGGAGAGTCTCGGTCTCCGGTTCGAAGACAATCGATTCGGAAACCTGTCCCACTGCGCGGGTAACGCTGCTGTTTTCACGATTCAGATCTTTCTCGCTCTTTTCTACAAGGATGAGGAGCAGAGTGTTGCGTTTGCGGCGCGCGAGCCCATGTCTTGGCTGCGGTTCACTTGGGTTGGACATGCTCTCGATCAGACCAACATTGCTCCTGGGGATACGCCTAGACGTCGGGAGGAGAGTCAGATGAATCGGCATGATGTGCCTCAGAAGAGAGATGAGAATGCGTTTCACTGAAAGACTTTGCTGACGAGTTGGAACATCGGTAGGCTTTCGGTACGGTATGGGAACTTGGTTAACCTGTCTTCAGAGAGAGGAAGAAATCAATGTGGTATGGTGGGAGGGGGCCTTTGTTACTTGTCATGGGAAAGGGTTACTACTTTGGAACAGGTTCTGCTGAAGGCATGAGGGTGTTGATTGTGCTCACCTTGTTAACTGACGTCAGTAACTGCATTGTCAAGCATTGGCTGTATTATCGCCGCATTTTCTCTGATAGATCGATTCAATAAACAGTTTGGTATTCATGCAGGTCTACATTCCTTGTTTTCGGTGAAGTGCTTGCGCTCTCACTACATCAAAAGGTTCATCCAAGACAGCAGAAGCAAGCAACAAACATGATCAAAAAGCAGACCCCAACAAAGCTCTGCAGTATCAAGATTCGTAGTAAGAATGATACAAGTCTTTTTCAGCACGGGGGTATAGAGTAAATAGTCCCAATGATGCCCAGTTCGAGAAGCAAGGGGCATAGGTAGCTATTGATGACTGGTGGGCTGTTTATAAGGAGTCCCTGTCGAGTATCCTCGGAGCATAGAGACTCCTCAGCGGCTTCTTCTAAACCTTCAATACCCCCTCTAACTAAGCGATCTAGTAGAAACTCTGCAATTGAAGGGTTCTAACACAGCCAAATGAGCTTTAGTTGAACTGGAGATGCGAATGCAGAGGCAGTCCTGGCGAACTTCGCGCCACCGCTTACTCTCGCAACAGACGTCTACGGTTAGGGACCTTGCACACCGGTTGCTGAACCAACCACAGCCTTGAGATAGTCCCAGTTAGCGTCTCTACCGCCTTGAACCCGACAATGAAGTGATCAGGCAGAGCAAGTTCCTCACGCTCATCTCCCCCAGCCTCACCAAGCTGAACGTTTCCGCCATCCGGGAACAGAAACTTGAGGCCAATGATTCTTGGATAATCGACTGGGTTCTTTTCAGTTGTGACCACGATCCCTTTGAGCCAGCAATTGGTGGGTATGGCGACTCTGTTCTTCTTGACGGACCTGGAGGCTAGCCAGGGCACGTATTCAACTGCGATGCTCTTGAGCTCGCCCAGCGGGGTCCAGCTGACTTCAATGTTGGGTCGAGTGGTGGGCAATTCGTCGAAATTGCGGAGAAGAAGAGTTTGCTCGTGGATTGAGTGCTCCAACTCAACACAAGTTAGTGGTGCCATGGGCGTTGATATGGCGTCCACAAGGGATGCAGGCCCTTTTGGTTGTCCTTGGTCCTCGTCCTCCTTGTAATCAAGATAGACATCGGCGACCCATTCGATAATGTTCCACATGCGATAACGATTTGCGAGTGCCAGATGCTTTTCAGGACCATGTGTGAGAACCGCCCCCCAGATCCTCTTGTATAGGGTTTCCCAGTCGATGTGGTTGGCGAGGTCTTTGTCTATCTGAGGAAAGTCGTATAACCAGGGCAAATCCTGTTGGAACCTCAGTTTCCAGAAGCTGTCTCTCAATTCGAGACGAGCTACAGCTCTCGAGGCTATTCTCCATGGCCAGGCATGCGGCATGGCCATGTAGCTCATAATGTGCAGCAAAATCTCGGGCTGAAGCTTCTCAAAAGGGTCGTTTCCGGGTTTGGTAGATTCTCGGATGACTGGAGGTTTGTCCTGGTGTTCTGGGACCGGTTTGATCAGGGACTGATACCAGGCTTGGAGCTCGGGACTCGAGCACGGGGAGAAGACAATGTGCTCGGCTCCTCGGTCGGAAGGCCAATACTGGTGATGATACTGTTCAACCCCTCCATAGGATATGTCCAGAGGTGCACCAGGTGGAGAGGAATACCTGTCGAACAGCCGGTAGAGGACTCTTGGGTCGATGGGCTTAGGGGCCAGGACCCTACGGAGCTGCTCGAAGCATGCGTCGTGCATGGGGTATCCGAGTGCCAAGTCGCCGCCATCATCGTAACTTGGATGGCTGTTAGATGGGCATCTTTGTGAGGAGTGCGTGACGTACTCACGCTGATATCATGCCTCCTCCCTCTTCGGTGTCGAACTCGAAGGCTCCATGGTCCCAGTAGGTGGCTGGGATGAAGTGAAAGCTGTGAAGCGTATTAGTAGGAGCATCTAAGGAGGGGGAGTGTCTTGCTCTTCATTTTCCGAGTCCTCATCTTCTGGGCTCCATGGGCCTACCAGAGTGCATTCTCCCAGCCAAAGAGTCTCCTCTTGGGTGATGACAGAGTGATCGTAGCAGTCCTCCTCTCCATCATCTTCGTCTTGCCACCAGAGCTCTCGTGTTACAGCACCGCAGAGGGCACACCAGGTATCCCGACCGCCCATGATGATGCTGTGGGAGACACTGGATAATTCTCAGCTCGACATTGGTCCCTACATATACTCGGTAGATGGTGCTGCACGATGTTCACGGATTTAGTGCTCCCGACCTATCACAGACTTGATAGGAAGCCATTGTCGCCTAAGCTAGGCATCGTGCTGACATGGAGGACTTTGGCCAGGCAGCCCTATGCAAGTGGGCTGGCGATAATTGAATCCTCAGTGAGAGTGAAACAAGCTGTTGATTGACTGATGCAGGCTACTGTACCCGAATAGAAGCTGGGATAGGACTTGGCATTGATCTTGTTTATGCTTTAATACGGCTTATACGAACGTCAGGTGAGCTCGCCAGCGAAAACCGATCTATTTCCACTGCTTCATCGCCATTGGTGTTTATTCGAGGAGGCATCCGAGTGAGGCGGTGATGGACTAGCCCGAAGCAATTCTCGCACCATGTAACCATCCCAACAGCCCTGTCAGCTCGAGCCGTGACATCCTTGGCCACCTCCAACACGGCAGTGCAATTCGAAGATCACGCATGAAAGGGCCAAGAACCAATTAATTTAAAAAGCAAAATGTGATCGGCAGAGTGTAGGGTAGTTGGTGATGGGGTCAAACCGAAAAATGTCCAAGCTTACGTATTTGACGTGGCGCATCTCTTGGCCGCTTTTCACCGATAACATGAGCTCATCAATGATTCAAATTAGACGCAACGTCTCTCGGATGAGTCGGATAATTCATCAACGGGCCGGTCGAATCGTTTAAAACTCTGTTTTCACAGGAATTGACCTTCTTGTGGCTTCCCTCAACTTCAATCAAATCCTTCACAAGCAAACCCATCTCATGACAACACCTCGGCTTTGCAATGGACGCTCATGATGCCGTCGTAAAGGGTGTTGCTGAACGGGTCAAGTACTTTCACAAGAGGCAGGAGCCTTTTCGATTATACCATGGATCGACAAACAGCACACGCCAGTCGAATCGCCGCGTCGACAACACTGTTGACACGAGCAATCTCAACCATGTCCTCGAGGTGAGGACGGATTCCAAGACGGTCCTCGTCGAGCCCAACGTCCCAATGGATGCTCTCGTCGACGCGACTCTGAAGCATGGGCTGGTACCGCTTGTGGTCATGGAGTTTCCGGGCATCACTGTCGGGGGAGGATTTTCTGGTACCTCTGGAGAGAGCAGCTCGTTTCGCTACGGCGCGTTTGACGCCACCGTCAATTCGATCGAAATTGTCCTTGCCGACGGGACAATCACTCACGCGTCAAAAACGGAGAGACAGGATCTCTTCTGGGGAGCCGCGTCGGCCTTTGGAACCCTCGGCGTTGTGACGCTGCTCGAGGTGCAGCTCAAAGAGGCCAGGAAGTACGTCGAGCTCAAGTACCGACTTGCGAGAGGCCCTGCGGAGACGGTCAAGATCATCAGGGAGGAGTGCAAAAAGCTCGAGAATGACTATGTCGATGGCATTGTCTACTCAAAGGACACGACTGTGGTGTGTGTTGGGCGGCTTGTTGATGACCTCCCCGTGAGTGCAAAGCCGATGCGCTTTTTCCGCCGGAAAGATCCGTGGTTCTATCTTCATGTCGAGACGGTCCGAGATGGCCTTCGACTTGGAATGGTTACGGTTGTTGCGGATTATATCCCGATAAAGGATTATCTCTTCCGGTACGATCGTGGAGGCTTCTGGGTGGCCAAGTATGCCTTCAAATACTTTCTCACCCCTTTCAACCGCCTCACCCGCTATGTCCTGGATTCACTACTACGAGCTCGAGTCATGTACTCAGCCGGGCACAAGAGCAACCTCTTTGACTATTACATGGTCCAAGACGTTGGCGTACCATATCGAAGCGTCCAAGAGTTCCAAACCTGGCTCGACAAAGAATTCGGCATCTACCCTCTCTGGCTCTGTCCCCTACATGTCAAGCGCGACGACCCGGACTCGGGGCACGGCCTACACTCGGATTTCTCCAAACCCGGGGCGCCGGATCTGCTCAACTATGGAATCTGGGGCCCACTTCAAGGGAACCGAAGGGATGCGATCCGGCATAACCGAGCGCTGGAGCAAAAGGTGCAGGCATGCGGTGGCAAGAAGTGGCTATACGCGCACGCCTACTACACCGAGGACGAATTCTGGACGCACTACGACCGAGCTTCATACGAAGCGCTGAGGGCAAAGTACGGGGCTACTTACCTACCAACTGTGTACGACAAGGTCAAGGTGGACATCGAGGGGCCAGACAAGGTGATGCAGTCTACGGTAAGGACGAATTGGCCGTTTCAAGGGCTGAGAGGTGTGTACAAGGCCTTGACTGGAGGGGATTATCTGCTGCAGAAGAAGAGCGGAGAGGCAGACGCTGGGAAGAAGCAAGATTGAGTAGACCTCAAGGCGTTGGAAGATATCTAGACTTGTCCATAATTAATTCATATTTATTTGTATATTATTTCTTCAGGAACCCGGCCCGGTAAGCAATTTCGGTCCATGGGGCAGCCATAACAACGAAAACTTTGTACTCTATGCGGACTCATTCAGCTCTGAACCCGCCCATCCCACCGCCTCCCTTTCTCCCGCTGAGCTCCGTCAACGACTCAACCTCCTTGTCCTTGTACTTCGCGGCAAGGGACGGTCGTCCTGACGGCTGGGGAATGGAACCGATCTCTGTCGAGTTCGCGGCCCTCATGTCTCCCTCAAAGGTCCTCTCAACCTTGGGTTTTGCGGGGGATAGAAGGTAGAGTCCTCCGAGAACAACGCCGACAGCTCCCGCGATGGGGACCCTAGAATGTCAATATTTGTTAATGGAGCTCAGAGACAGATTCTTTACCAATTGCGCTTCAAGGCCTCGGGGCCGCCCGGGTTTGGCGGTGGGGCTTGCTGGCCTCCCGGACCGCCGAGGGATCCCTCAGGGTGGATCGTTCCTGCGAAGCGGAACTGAGCTGGTCGGAGGAGTGGGGCCGCGAAAGGTCGGAGACCGGGTCGAAGCATTCTCACCAAAGTCATGATTGAATAGTTTCTGAATTTAATTGAAACAACAAGTAGATAAAGGGTAGAGAAAGCTCCTGGAGCTACAAGGGGAGCTTTCGGTATTTAAGAGAGGGGAGCTCCTTGAACCTGATGACTTCTCAGATGATGATGGCATGACGTGTGGTGACCTCTGATGGAACGGGAGCGGGTGATGTTGCCCCTTCCCCCGCGTTTGACGACGAATGGTTTGAGATCAAGGTTGAGCCTCACTGGCTGGTTATTGGACACAGGCAAGGGATCCTCGGCTGCGGGAGCTTGTTTTGGTGGGTGTAGCTGGGCGTGTTGTAGCTCGTGACATATGCGCTACAACCTAAGTTCGGCTCGGGTTTCCTTGGGGGTTTGGTGGTAAGGGATGAATGTGGTGATATTTTATCCTTCAGAGGAATAAGTTTCAAGGTTGCTCAGAGGCATGTGTGGTGACATTGCCTTGGAAGGGCTTCATTAGCATGTGATGGCTGTCGGGGGTCCGGGAATTGCTACTGCTTCCGTAAGCGAGAGCCCGAGGAGACTATTTGGTGTCGAAATCAGGGCTCATGTTGGTACACAGCTATAAAAAGATCAACATAATAAAGTTGAATGTGGCATCATGACATGTTCTTGGCAACATGTGAGTTGCCGGATTTTGAAGCAAACTGAGTTAGTTCTCTCTGATGAGGGTAGAAGTGTGAAGCAAAAATGTGCTTTCGAGTGCAAAGAAGGAAGCTAAATCTCAACCGTGTTGCCCTGAATTTGATAGAGGCCTTGGATATTAATTCGTTGTAAAGTGCCTGGTCCCGTCGAGCCGGAGCAGGACTCGGCGTGTTGTGGGGACATCGGTCGAGAGTGGACCGGTAATTTCCGGCGCCGGACCTACGAATGTAGACGGTCTTTCGGCGCTCAGGAAGGGGGCCTGCGTGCATGCTTACGGAAGAAGTTGCTTTGAATCGGGAGGACGAGGACAAATATTACGAAGGTCAAATTGGCTGAATACCGCGGTTGGCTGGCCTATGGGCAATTGACGTGGCTCGTCGTCAGTCCTGCACCGTACCATTCGTTCGGAGACGCGCGACCGCGGAGAACGGCGGTTAGATGGGCAGTATGATCTGGCATGTAAAAGAGTCATCAGGAGTAAAGAAAAAAGGCCAGATTTTCAAGAGTTTAGAATGGCCGAGCCTCAAGCCGGGCCATCTGCTGATTTTCCGGCGAATTTTGGCGGCAGTGGGTGGATCGGTAGACGCCGGGTCCGATCATCAGATGGTTTTTTGGGTCACGACGAATTTGAGATTGTTGGTTATGCCATCACCGTCAGTCGAGTCCGGGCGCATTCGGAAGGGAAGAGAGGAAGATGATGGGAATGTTAAAAGATGCAAGCAAACGTTTATTTACATGTATTTTATTGTTTGTATCTAGAGGGTGTACTGAAGTTAGGTACTCTTCACTGCCTGTAGCGAGGTACATGCTGCTGAAGTACCCGAGGCACCCGACACTCAGGTTACATATTACACCAGGGATGGTTTCCATGATCTACGATTCATCTGATCTTGTAGATTTAATCAAGATGCAAGATCAAGACGACCGAATTGACCAATTAATTCGTCCCCTTCCCTGAACATGTGGTGTTTATCCCAGTGACAAGCTTCCCCGGTATTGCCCGAAAAGGTTCATGGCCAGGGCTCGAGCATCACAGTGGCACCACTGAGCTTCAGAGTCGAACTATCGACACGCGACCAAGATTCATGACCGTACCATGGGCAAAAAGCTTCTTTGAGAACGGTATATAATGACTGGTTTCTCTTGTCTTGGGTCTCCTGATTCATCATCATCATAACTCAATCACAAGCATCCATTTGAGATCTTGACAACTACCACAATTCTGGTCTTCAACTACTGGTCACTTACACCACTTGCACCAATCACAACACTCAAGACCTTCAAAATGGTTGCTGCTCCCATGATCAAGCCTTCTGCCGGCCCCAAGTAAGTTGTAACAATTCACTTTACAGTAACCAGTCTCTAACAAGTCCCAGGGCCCTCCCTCTTCTCCTCGTCGTCGGAAGCGTCTCGGTCGTCGGCACCTACGTCTCTTCCCAGCTCAGGACACAATCTCGCACTTTCGACCGGTACTTTAGCCAGTATAACAGCACCCAAAGCGAGGCGTCCCGGGCAAAGACCTTTGACGGTTCTGTTCCTGATCCTCGCACGAGCATCTTTAACATTCTTGGCTGGTGATTTTGTGGAGTTTCTTGGATAAACGGATGGTGTTTTGGAAAGGCAATCATAGCGTTGGGTTTTACTACGAGGCAAGGGATAGAACAGCCTCGACGAATTGAGTAATTTTAAATTGTTAAACATGAACCGGGCATTTGGAATGAATGTGACACCCGAGGCGATTAACATTTATAACCATAAAAGAGAGTTGCTGCCATGTTTCAGGGCTGGAAGCGAGCTTCGATACTGTACTGCACCCCTGATCAGGGCGGGAGGGTGCTTCGGCTGCACATTAAACAACCAAGGAAAATAACCAGGGTAGAATTGCGAATCTGAATAGCCATCATAGTTGGCCATTTTCGGATAGAGAATGCCTTTTTTTGACCTGTCAACCTAGAAGCCACACTCTATTCATAGCATAGGATTGCACAGCCCACAACATCGCCGGCACGTTTTGAGTCTGGCGCGTGAACGGCCGACGCCAGTGCGCTGCTGACACTGGAGGCGGAGCCTTCTAAACTCGAACTATTCTGGCGACTTTGGGAGCAAATACTTGGCATATCAACCTGGTTATTTGACGCATATTCTCATTCTATTCCTTGGCCTGAGGATACATTTACAGTGAACTTGGATGGAAAGGACTTTATTGAGTCCAGGACGAGCAAAGTAAACGCTTGGAAGAGCCTCTTTCGGCCCTGCTTTGCTAGCTAAGAGGCAGCCACACTGGTGCAAACAGCCTCTCCCGTGGCTGGCTGAATGACCTCTGCCACCTGGTTCAGCTGCTCCGATTTCATGATAAATGAGACAATGAAGACAACTTTTACCATCGGCAACTTCTGAGTTTGCGTGATTCTGCCCTGCGAGATTATGTGGAAATAATGCCAAGAGCGCCTCTTGGCACCAGCAATCAATAGCCTGGAACTCAATGCAAAGAAAAACATCAACAAACACGGCACGTCAAATAGCATGCAAGCTGCGCATGTGCCGTATTGCCTGTCAGAGCCTGACATACTCGGAAAAGAGTTGCCTTGGGCGGCTATTTCCGTATTATTCGGGGGGTTTGTCGGTGGTTTGTCAGGATCCAAAGATAGAGACGGGCCGTCTTCTTGGATTACTGTGGAAAGAGTGGTCTTATTCATCCTGCAAGACATTTGATAGGAATGCTTGTTTACCTTGAGACGTGCTGTGTCGGGCATGGAGCCCGCTGATGGTGGCTTGTGAAGTATCCCTGCAGACGGCTCGGCCAACGGACACGGCACAAACTCAGAGGTTGGGAACTCACTTGCCCAAAGCTAAGCCCTGCTGGAAGGCTCCAGTTGCCAGCAGGCGGCAGAGATGCATGTAACCGACAGGGCCTTGTTTTTAACATAGCCACCCTCTGCATGGCACTGACAGTTGATTTGATCAGGCTGCAGTTGCAGGAGACGCATCCCTGTTTTTCGCATCCTCAACCCTTGCTAAAGGATGCTAAAATTGAGTTGCAGGGGGTTACATTTCACGGTCTTGAGCCTCTTTGCTGTTGCGAGGCCCCCATATTTCACTGGGGAGAGTAAGCACTATCATGGTTGCCGCTTACTATTTTCCGACATCCCTGGCAAATCCCTTTTTCACGGTCTCGAAAAGTCAACTTGCCTTTTCAATGTTTGCAGAGACAACAAGAGGGGAGAACTGAGAAAAACAGAGGCAGCTGAGCCGTTGGGCACTACCAGCTACCAGAGTCTAGACCTCAAGCGAGCACAGTTTAACTGTTGGGCCAAAGCTCAGCCCCGACAACTTGGCTTGCGCTAACAGGCTTGGCAGAAGATTCAGCCTCAGCCTTACACCATTCCTCCCTCGGGTCTTGTCCAATAGAGGTCTAGGATGGTTCGCTAAACCAAGCCTCCAGAGAAACCCCGGCTGTCCTGCATGCCGAGGGGAACGGATATTGGACGCCACAGCTGGGAGGCCTGGGGGTCTAGGCTGTCTCACGGGGGCTTGCATGGGAAGGATGGATGCAAGGATGCCTTGGTGGGTTGCAGGCGGGAAAATAGTCTGTAAGGTTGGGCCGGTCTCTCAATAAAGGGACCGGCCTCCCGTTCTTTGGGTGTTGTCGTCTTGTGTGATGTTTGTATTGGATTGTTTACGTCAAGATGCATCAACCGCCGTATCCCGAGAATACCTGGTCGCAGCCCAGTCCTCGTGAGTACGAGCCGGTTGCACAGAATGAACAGAATGAACAGAGGGATCTGCCCTCGCCGCTCGAGACGCCTCTCGACAATGACAACCTACACCAGCCACATCCAGTACAGCACGCCTGGTCACCGACAGCTCCTCGAGAGTACAAGGCCGTCCCTCAGAACGTGTGGCCCATCGAAGAAGACCGAAGTGACTCGCCGCCACCGCTCAAGTCGGAGGATCCCAGCTCGGAGCTGCCCAAGTCCGACTATCGACCTATTGCTCTGAGATGGCAGTTTATCGGCCTCATCATCGTGGCTATCGTGGCTATCCTGGGTGCCATGGGCTATGCGCTCCACGAACTCAAGAACTCGGACTCGACGTACAAGCTCGAGTCGCGATCGTTTGGCTTGCAAGGAAGCCTTGGATTTATGAAGAGGACGGTATTGAGGTTTGAGACACGGGATGTTGAACTTCTCAAGAGGGAGCTTGGTATTGTGGAGAGACAGGACACTGCAAGCGAGCCGGCTGTTGTGTCGGTTGAGACTGGGCCAACACAAGCTGCGAATGAGCCCGCGGCGGAGCCAAGTCAGGAGCCAGCAGATGCCGTGACGGAGGTTGAGGTCAAGCCATCTCCTACTCAGCTGACAGTGGAGGCGCCTACCGAAGAGGCACCTACCGAAGAGGCACCCACTGAGGACAAGACGGAGCCTTCGCCTACACAGGACGATAACAAATCTTCCCCGTCCCCGACGGAAGATGACAGTAACGAGTCTTCGCCTAGTCCTACAGAGGATAAGAACAAGTCTTCTCCATCCCCAACTGAGGATGATGAGAGTGATTCATCAGCAACACCGACAGACGACGATATTATTTCTTCGCCGACTCCCACCGACAACAAGGCAAAGAATAAGCCATCCACTACGGTCACAGACGACAAAGACAAGACATCGCCATCACCAACAGAAACTGACGACGACGATGACAGCAAGACATCGCCCACTGCCACTGAAACAGATGATGACGAGCCTAGACTGGTTACTGCCCTCGTCGAAGCGAAATACACCTCAACAATCGTCTCGTCCTCGGCAGTGACAGCTTTCTCCACCGACGCCGTCGTCACCAAAGTAGAGAAAGTAGCCTCGACAATGGTCTACACGGTCGCAGGCTTCACCAGCACATATGCGCTCCAACCGGAAGAAGACGAGCCGCAAGGATTCGCCCCCAAGTACACCACCGAGATCCAGCCCGCGAGGGAGACGACGCAGATCACGTACATGCCGAGTACCTATGTCACGACGTTGGCTACCACGCAGACTAGCTTCGGTCCCCCTGTTACGTACGTCGAGACGGGTACTACGAGGCTTACTTCTGTGTTTTATGTCGATGATGATGGGAAGCCTATTGAGAAGGCTGTTACTCAGGTCAAGACTAGCGAACGCCCTGCTACTGTCATGACCATTACCGAGACACCCCGGTAGAGACGATTCTTCAAACGCAAGCGGACGGACAGGTTGTCACTATTCTGTCTACGCCACTGCCTACAACGAGGGTTACGAGCGTTGGTCCTACCCGAGTTGTCGTCACTGATGTTTCGACTCCTACTGGAGACTTCAAGATTGTCATGGAGGTTACGGAGTACACGCTTACGGGTGCGGGATACTTTATCGGAGCGTTCCTCCCGCCCATCATCGCCGTGTTGCTTGCCATGACGCTTCGTGCGATTCACCAAGCTGCCACGCAGTTTCAGCCTTTTGCAGCTCTCTCACGACCTGAGGGTGCTCTCGGCAAGGACGCCCTAACGCTTCGCTTCGATGGTATCGACAGTATCACCATCCCCTTCAAGTTGCTCGCAAACAGTCAGCCTCTACCGTTCATCACGGCACTCGCAGCTTGGGGGTCGAGCCTGTTTGCTCCGCTGGCTAGTGAAGCCATTGGTCTCAAGATCCACGGTCGTTGTCGTAAAGGAGCCATTGGCGGCTGTGCCGTAGAACTCGGTATATCGGAAACATCGGCATACGGCCTGCTCGCTCTACTGATCGCAATCGGAGCCCTTCTCATCGCCACCATCATTGTCATTAGTCGTCGTTGGAGCACAGGTGTAGCAGCGAACCCATTGTGTTCGGCCAACGCGGCCGCTCTCATGGCGAGGAACCCAGACCTTCGCGCTCTACCGCTCCACGACTACCGAGCTCTCAAAGATGCTGTGGTGGACAAGAGGTTCAAGATGGGGACGTTCCGAAACTACGAAGGCAGAGACGAGTACGGTGTCGTGCTCCACCATGGCCATAACCACGGCGCAGAAGCCTACGGCACCACGCCCTTTGACGAGGGCGGACCGCGTGCACAGTCTCACCGGGCTCCTCAGACGTTTGCGGCCCTGACCTTTTGGTACCGGTTCCTGTTTGGAGTGTTTCTGCTCTGCTTGCTCGGCTTTATCTGTTATTACCACTTCACCGACACGTTTGGTCACCTGCCCAAGGGGCTTAAGAACGCTATGGAGAGTTCTCAGTTTGGTGTCCGCTTCATTTGCTCTGCCATCGGTGTTGCCATCATCTGGCTATGGGACATGCTCTTTACCAGTAAGTCACTCACCATCCTGTATAACCCTAATTAATGCTAACTCTTGCAGGTGTTGCGGCCATCACGCCTTTCCGAAGAATGGCAGACAAGAGTCAATCTCCCACACGGTCCGTCCTTATGACGCCGCCGACAAACGCCTTCTCGGGTCTCTTCGTTGCGCTCCGAGCGGGTGATCTTCTTCTCTTCCTCACGGCCGTTGCGTCCCTCATGGCTCAGTTCCTCCCGATCCTGTTCGCCAACGTTCCTTATAACCTCACCCAGACGCGGCTAGCCCACCAAGTGTGCTCACGACTCAGCGCTGGACTTTTGGTATTCATGGTCATCGGTCTATTCGGAAGTTTGTTCGTCAAATGGCCTGATCTCCCTGTTGATCCACGCAGTCTCGTCGGCGCCATGTATTACGTTGCCGAAGCCCCGTGGGTCGCGGGTGTAGAGGGTGTAGCGGGTATGAATGCCAAGGACCGCAAGAACAAGATTCAAGGTCTTGGGGGACGATGGAGTTATGGATATGTGCAGACGGGGCATGGAAGACGGCTTGCTATTGAGCATGAGATGGGGTATAGGTGAATGAGACATGATTTCATGAGATGGGTTTGGGATTTGCATATTCTGGGGCGCTTGGATAATATTAAAGGCATTTACATTGGATATTGGGTAAACAAGATCAATTCGATTACGGGGTATCTCTTAGAATGTGGACGAGTCTATCGTGTCTTGAGTTCTGAATGACATATTCCTTCACTTCACTCTTGGAGCATCCCTTGCAAGCGCCTGTCTAGATTAAGCTCGTCTATGGCTGAGGGCATAATTAAGCATAAAATTTGAAGGTATATCCCTTAAAGAGGCTGAACTAGGTGTCTCATTCTTGTATTCGGGGTACAGGTCGCATTTCGTCTCACTCTGCAAGTCATCTCTTGCTTGGGTACTCCTTGCATGTCACCAAGCGTCCCTAGTATTGTCCGAGGCCCCTTGACTATGCTCTTGGTTTAACTTGCACTCAAAATACTGGTCAAGCGCTATTTGAAGGCACCTTAGTCAAACTATTCACCCTTGAACTTATTAACTGATCCCGTCTGGGCAGACCAAAGCTCAGACAGTCTCGCATGATCATGATGACTAGTGCTGAGGCAGACACCGAAAGCGGGGCATCGCCGACCTGACTGACTCCTTCATCCACGTCAACCACAACATCACCAAAACAACACCTCACCATGAAGACTCTAGGCCTCCTTGGCGGCATGAGCTGGGAGTCTACGACCACCTATTACCAAGAGATCAACCGCCGCGTACGAGAAGTTCAGGGCAGTCTCCACTCGGCGAGATGTATCGTCTTTTCGTTCGACTTTGCCGAGATTGAGAAACTTCAACACGCTGGGAAATGGAACGAGGCTGGCGCTTTACTCGATGATGCCGCCTCGAGGCTCAAGCTCGCCGGAGCAGACGCTATCGTGCTCTGCACAAACACCATGCACTTTGTGTCTAACGGCATCGAAAAGGCATCGCAGCTGCCTCTTATCCACATCGTCGATCCCACCGCCGACCGTATTCTCACGGCGGGCTTTAAGTCTGTCGGACTGCTCGGAACTCGATTCACCATGGAAAAGGACTTTTACAAGTCTCGCCTCGAAGAAAAGTTTGGCTTGAGCGTTATTGTACCCAACGAGGAGGGCAAGGAGACGGTGCATTCCATCATTTACTCCGAGCTCTGCAGCGGCATCATCAACAGCGACTCACGGGAAAAGTACCATGAGATTATTAGAGACCTGAAAGAGGCTGGCGCAGAGTGTCTTATTCTTGGATGTACCGAGATCGGACTGTTGGTGGATGAGGCTGGAAGTGAGTTGCCCGTGTTTGATACAGCGCAGATTCATGCAATAGCAGCTGCAGACTGGGCCATGGGGGTTGAGTGGTGATTATACAAGATGTTAGATAGAGTAGAGCAGATGTTAGAGGCGCAAGATCAACAACAAGTAGATATAAAGGTCTGTCGGCTGGAATTCGCGCGCAAGGAGAAATGAACAATACAGTGTTGATATAGACTTCTGCTGATTTCCTCCGAGAGAAACATCGGGATTGGTGGCTACATCTCATCAAATCGGTCGTGACTTTGGGATAGCTACATACCGGCTCGGATCGTCGGGGATGATACTTGAGGCGAGATGCGCTCGAGCCATCGGAGCATGAATATCGATCATCCAAAGACTAGATATTCTCTTGGTGCGAGATGGCCATCTTAGAAGTGTTGTTTGGCGAATGGTTCAAGAGTAGCACACCTATATGCCGTCTTCATTCCAGTAAACTTGGGAATACCAAGAGACAAAAGAAAGACGTGGAAGCATCGTCTTCTGCAGTAAATACTTGTGATCAAACCAGATCTAGTATAGAGATATACTCTTCCATGAGATTGTGGCTCATACCCAAATTTCTAGATAGACAAGGAGCCAGAAGCAAGTCAAGACTTGACCCTGTTCATGTATTAACATACTAGCTCGGATTATGGGTAATTGCTAAACTGAGAGATCCACAGGTTGCCATATCTGACCAAATCCAAGGAACTGCCGTGGAGAATTCAAAATTGGCCAAGAGGCTCGGATTGATATTATGCCCCCTACAATCAACATCAAAGAGCTAGTTCTATAGGAACTCAGTTCTTGGTGCCCTCAACGCTGTTGTTATCGATCTGTAGGCTGGCCTTGGGACTGCCAGAGGCATCTTTAGAGGATCTTTCGATGTCGATTCGAGTATGCTTGGCGTTAAAGACTAAAGACACAAGTTAGCGAGCGTTTTTAATCAGATTGTTAAACTTACTGAGCTCCATCTCCTCCAGAGATCGACCCTTTGTCTCTTTAATAATGAACCACGCGTAGACGACGAGGGCAAAGTTGAAGATGCAAAACATCAAGAAAGTCTTCCAGCCGAGATTCTCAACGGCATGGGGCGTGATTTGGCTGAAAGCAAAGTTCCAAAGCCACTGAGTTGCTGTTCCGACGGCGATTCCTCCTTCTCGGATGCGTGTGGGGAAGATCTCGGACATGTAGAGCTGGGAAATGTTAGTTATGCTAGAAGTTGAAATCATAGTTTACTCACCCAAGGAACGGGACCCCAAGAGATGTTGTACGTCACTATCAACCCAATTAGCGTCCAATTAGTCTTTGAATAATCAAGTTCAAACTCACTGGCTTCGAGATAAATCATGGTCAACGAGGCAACAGAAGCAGACGTCATGCCGCCGCCTGCAACCGGTGGATGAGTAGCAGTGATGACCGCAACGATCAACATGTAAACACCCATCATAAAGGCGCCGAGGATAAGAGAGCCCCTGCGGCCGATGCGCTCAACGAGGAAGAGAAGGAAGAACAAGCAGGCCACGACCTTGACGAGGCCGAAGAAGCCGCTGAAGAGGAAGGCGTTTGAACCAGCTCCGACGGCGTTGAAGATTTGAGGAGAGACTGGAGTTGTTAGAATATTGTAGCTTGTTGGGTATTTGATTCGACTTACAGTAGGCGAGGGATGTGTTTCCGGTAAGTTGGACACCTGAGAACTGATATTAGCTGAGGCCATTCAAAATTAGACTTGATACGTACCAATCTGGAGAGTGATGACGATAAACATGCGCCAGCGGTTGGCAGGAAGAAGGAATTCCTTCCATGTAAGACCCTCAGTGATGCGCTCTTCTTCGGCAATACCGGCTAGAATCTCGTCCATCCTGTGCAAAGTCCGTTAGATGATTCAAAAACCAAATCCCTGGCCACTTACTCTGACTGAACCTCAGGGGTCAATTCACCACCACGAACCCACACCAACGACTCCAAAGCCTCCTCGTGCCTCCCAACCTTGGCCAACCAACGGCAACTCTCCTTTGTAAGCAACATGCCCATGCCGAGAATACCACCAGGAACAAGCTGCAGTCCAACAGGAACCCGCCACTGCGCTGTAGTAGAAGGCATGTGCTCGGCAACAGCGTAGTCGATCCAGTAGCTCGTAAAGACGCCGAGGGTGAAGAAGAACTGGAACATGCTGCCCAGCTGGCCGCGGATAGCCTTGGGTGCCATCTCGGCGCTGAACATGGGGATGATGACGGTCGCGATGCCCACGCCGAGGCCCGAGATGACGCGTCCGGCGTACCACGTCGCGACCGAGTTGTTTGGGTAGAAGAGCTGAAGGATCGCGCCAATGTTGAACACACACGAGGCTAGAACAATGGACCATCGTCGACCGTATCGTGCGGTAAAGGGCCAGACGAAGAAGCAGGCGAAAAATGCTGGTTTCTGTCAGCACCTAGGGGTAACTGTGGAATATCAAGATGCTCACCTCCGGCTTGCAAGAGACTGGCCGAGTTGGAACTGACTGTCGACTTGCTCCCAGGCGTCATTCCCATATCACGCTGGAAACTCTCGAGGGATAAGACGCCTCCGACGATGCCAGTGTCATAGGCAAAGAGGAAAGATCCTACGCAGCACAAGGCTACGAGGTACGAGGCACGAAAAGTGCCGAGACGCGACATTGCAGCAGATTTGCCAATGCTCGAAGTGGTTTGAAGCTGGATGTGGATTTAGAATGTGACGTCCATCTGATTGCTTTATAAGATATTGTTTTTCGTAGTGATGGGCCATAGGGACCCGACAGGGTGGTGTGAGTAAGGGATCCAAGGTCGGAGCTCGGTCAGGGAGGATTCCTGTTAGAGGGTCCATCGACGCAACTAGCGGAAACCTGCTAGGAGAAGCATCGATCCGTGGAGTTTGGCTAGACCGCAACTAGCATGAGTCGTCCGGTTGCCCAATGGAGTCCCAATATATTCCTGGTAGTGTCTATAGTGCATGCAGTTTTTTTTTTGCTATTGCAACTTAACCATCCTGGTATTTTCTTACAATTCTTTTCTTCACAACTGCAGCCGACCTGCACCTACTCCAAAAACCAAGCCGCCAAGGGGGCTTCGGGGAGTTGCTGGCAATAGCCCGGAGGGTTCGGGGACTTGGCCAACGGAAAAGCGGGTCGCCCGGGGGATCTCGGTCGGGCCCGGAGCTGATTGGGCACGGAGCTGCATGATTTGCGGAGACCCCGCACGCCATCGCAGGCCCTGGTGTCGTCAGCGGAAGAGAGCAGGGCTAACGGGGAGTAGCATCCAGATTCATTGGACGAAGTTGTCGAGAGTATGGCGTGCTTGGGGGGATGAGAAGAGAATGGTGGTTTTGCGCCCTTTTGACAGTAATGATGAGAGAGATGCAGTTTTTACCTCCTTCAACATTGTTCTTGAGAAGGAAGAAAAGGAGAGTAAAAGAGTCTGTATAACCTGGCCTGCCTTTAACGCACCGTTACATGAGTCGTTGGCCCGCGTGACAGCCGTAGCGGCAGACACTACCCCAGATTGAGGTATCCTCTCACCAAACGGGAACAGGGTTCTTTCTCTTCTCCTTCATCCTCCCAGCTTGGCTCGCATATATCCGACAGTCAAATCCCCTGCCCGAATGCCGACCGGATCCTTCAGCTTTCCCCGGATCGTTCAAAACCTCGTCAGACCTCCGAGGCCCGAACTTGTTGACAAACATCTTTCTTATCTTATGGGGTCGCCATGAAAGCTGCCTGCGTCCAATGCCGGGTCCGCAAGGTGAGTTACACACCCACCACCCCCCGGGTCTCGGCCGGTGCTGACTCCCCGGAGGTCCGATGCGATGGAACCGTGCCACGGTGTCGCACCTGCGAGCGCCTGAGTTTCCAGTGCTCCTTTGAGCAGGATGGGTCTCACGGGCAGTATGCGCCTCGGCTGCCGCCAAAGTGTCGCGGTACGAGGGCCTGCCTCGAGTGTCGGGCTATGAAGGTCCGGTGCTCGGGGGATACTCCTAGATGTTCAAACTGTCAGAGGAGGAACAAGCAGTGCACTTATTCAAACTCTAAGCCTGGTCCTTCGAGGGGTCCGACTGAGGGTGCGTCGTCTTCGAGAGATGAGGCCGGTTCAAGCTCTCAGCGTGCCGTCTCGCCGGATCCTCAGCAGTCTATTGCTTCGAGTTCACAACACGAAAGTCCAGGACCTGCTGAAGATGTTCCCCCAGTCAATCCACCTACAGATTCTTCACCTTCAGATGAGTTAGTCACAGGCTTGGTCAATCAGTACTTCGACCGTCTGTATCCCCTTGCCTCGTACAGCTTCCTCCACAAAGCCACCGTTATTCAGAGATGTCGCGACAAGACCATCGACCGAGCCCTCAAGTTGGCCCTGTGTGCCATCACGGCCATGTATTTCGACAAGCATAACCAGGAGCGCGACGCCTGGGCTCAAGAAGGCGAACGACTCATGCTCGACCGTCTCGAACAGCCGTCCATCTTTCAGCTTCAAGCGTCACTTCTTCTCATTCGCTATCGTGCAGGAGTTGGACAGTTTCCTAGGGCTTTCATCATGGCTGGTCTCGCTGGTAGGTGGGCAGTGGCTCTACGACTCAACTATGAGCACTCGAGGTTAGGGCCTGTGGCACAAGAAGTGAGGAGGAGGACGTTTTGGTCGCTGTACCTGCTGGAGGATAGCTTCTGCGTTGGCCTCAAGGAGTTTGAACTCTTTGACCCCGACACGATCCATCTCCAGCTCCCTTGCGAAGACGTCGACTTTCACCAAGAGCGTCATGTCAGCACGGGATATCTGCAACCAGGAAAGGGTCTTGAGCCAGAAGTGTTGGGCTCTCGGGCGGCGTTTGTTCGACTTGCATTCATCCGTCGAGCTATCATGAGACTCAACCGCCGAGTCTTTCTAAAAGAGGTCAATCTGTCGGAGCTGTTTTCATCTATGGAGAGGTTCCAGAACGATCTCCTTCGTCTCCGTACAAAGCTGGCCCCTAGCGATCAGTACCCGCCTACAAATCCTGAAGAACTACACCGACCGCCCCAATATGCCATCATGGTAGGTCTCAGAACTGCTTCTTAGAGCTCTGACTAACACGTCTAGCACATGAGCTGGCACCAATGTCACTGCGACCTCTACCGTATCTTCCTCACCGGATACCCCGAGGCAACACCACACGCAGCCGTCGAGGGAATGTCTGCCCCCGAAAGGGCGCTGATGAAGGACAAGTGCCTGGCCCACGCCGAGCAGATCGTCAAGGTCTTGTCCGACTTTGTGCAGCACAAGGATGAGAGGGACATGCTGGAGTTTGATGCTGCCGTCTGCGCATATCACGGTGCTCGCCTCATATTGTTTGGGACGTATACTGGCAAGGATAATACTGGACTTCCGATGCAGATGGCTATCAACAAAGCGCAGCTGTGTTTGGATGTTATTACACGGTACTTTGACTTTTCGGCACAACTCAAGCCCATGGTAAGCATCCCTTACTCCATTCCAAGATTGACAGACGCTAACTCGGTGACAGCGACAAGAACTTGAGCGAGTCATTCAGCAACACAAGTCGTGGCTAGAATCTTCAGATCACCAAGCCCTATCAACATCAGATCCAGCACCACAGCCACCACCCAAGCTATCCAGAGACGCCTACATTCGACAACGCCTCGCCATCCATAGTCTCCTTCGACAATCCGATTTTGTCGATGACAGCCGCGACGCAGCCCCCGAGCCTCCCTCGGAACCAGCTTTGAGCTTCACAGCATCCACAGAAGACGAGCAACCGGTCGCGGAGCCATCTACAGATTGTAATACGAGGGAAACGGGTTATCCTTTGGCAGATCCAATCACGGACCCTAATCTCCTATTCGGTCTGCCTTATGGCGGTGTCGGTCTGGATTTGAACGCGTGGGCGTGTAATACGGCTGGGACTCAGGATTTGAATGGGTACTTGGCCGATTTTGATGAACAGTACATGTACTAGCGATGGCGAGATTTAATGATACCAAGGCGTGATTCTACTCTACTCTCGTTACCTCTATTTCCTCCTTTTCCGTGGTAGCCCCAAAGGCTGGAACCTCCACAAACCAGCACCCACCATCTCCCAGTGTCTAAGAGCTACTTCACCCACTCATTCACAACAGGTGCTGCCTAGACGGTTCACCAACTGTTAAACTCGTATGTTCAATAGCATCTTTGAGCCAATTTCCCCAGCGGTTTCCCCCGGCTGGCCCAAACTCATCTGCCCACGTGGATAACAGAGTTTGCTCGCCAAAACGCACCCCATATTCCGCCCATCATGGATCAAGGTCTCGGCCAACGTCCAGATTCAATCTCAAAAGTCATGATGGCGCACCGTACGTTAGCCAATGGCAGCTGTCCCGAGCCGAGCACCGCGATGCCGGCAAGTGGGGGCCCGACGGCTCCGAGGCTCCGCTCCGGTCCAGGACCCTGAAACTCGGGCGTCGGGGGATGATGTGTGAATGTCATGAGAGGAAGAGGATCGCACGCGAGCTTTATTCTAGGATTATTTTTCTTTCCATTGTGTCACTTTTTTCTCGTCTTGCGTGCTTTCCATTGACCCAATTTCGATCTTGATTTGTGTCATTGTCAATGAATCGAGAGCAAACAATGGCGACAGACTCAGCAAGCAGCGGCAATGGCCGTCCAAACGTCATCTTCATTATGGCTGATGACCATGCTTCTAAGTCCATCAGCTGTTATGGAGCTGGAATCAACAACACGCCCAACATCGACCGTCTTGCCAAGGAGGGCATGCTGTTTAATCACTGTTATGTGACCAACAGTATCTGCACTCCTAGCCGAGCTGCTATTCTTTGTGGTACTTATAACCACGTCAATGGCGTTATGACGCTGGATGACCACGTAAATTTCCTCTACTGAATGAAGCTATTGGCATTCTAACGCTCCAGCAGATCAACAAACATCTCCCCAATGTCGCCAAGCACCTTCGAACGGGCGGTTACCAGACCGGCATGGTTGGAAAGTGGCACATGGGAGAAGAAGTCGACAACCAACCCACCGGCTTCGACTACTGGTCCGTCCTGCCAGGCCAGGGCGAGTACTGGGACCCCGAGTTCATCGAGTCCGACGGTGTTCACGTCAACCCCGGCTACGTGACCGACATCATCACCGACAAGTCTCTGGACTTTATTAAGTCAAGGGACAAGAATCAGCCATTCTTTCTCATGTGCCATCACAAGGCGCCTCATCGATCGTGGGAGTGTGATGATAAGCACAAGCACCTATACAAGGACCCAGTCCGACTTCCCGACACTTTTACCGATGACTACAAGAATCGTGCTCGCGCGGCAAAGATTGCCAAGATGCGTGTGGCTGAAGATCTCACATACCAGGATCTTGGACTCGTGCAGCCCGATGGCGGAAGACGCGTGGGAGAACGAGTCCAACAAGAAAAGGGAGCGAGCGAGAGAAAGATTCCCGCACCAACTAGCGAAGAGGACCTCAAGGCTCTCAAGCTCATCGACAAGGAAGACGGCACCGTCTTTCGCTTCAAGAGTGCCGGGGAGCTTGCAGAGTTCAAGTTCCAGCGTTACATGCAACGATACCTTCGCACTATCCAGTCTATCGACGATAGTGTCGGACAGCTGCTGGACTACATGGACAAGGACGAGCCGGAGCTTGCAAAGAACACCATAGTCATTTACACCTCTGACCAAGGTTTCTTCCTTGGTGAGCATGGCTGGTTTGACAAGCGCTTCATGTATGAAGAGTCGTTCCAGATGCCTTTCCTGATCCGATATCCCCAAGAAATCGCTGCTGGATCCGTCTGTAACGACATTATCTGCAACGTAGACTTTGCTACTACATGGCTTGACTTTGCCAACCTGCCAGTTCCCTCATACATGCAAGGCAAGTCATTCAGAGCCCTGCTACAGGGAAAGACACCCACGGACTGGCCCCAAGCTGCGTACCACCGATACTGGATGCACAACGACATCATCCACAACGCCTACGCACACTACGGCATCCGCGACCAGCGATATAAGCTAATTTACTGGTACAACGAGGCTCTTGGCATCAAGGGTGCTCGACCGGGAGATGAGGAGTACAAGGAGTGGGAGCTGTTTGACTGTGAAAAGGACCCTCTGGAGCTGTTTAACGTGTATCATGAGGATGAGTACAAGGGCGTGGTTAAGCACATGACGGCCTTGCTGGAGAAGAAGATGGTGGAAATTGGAGATGAGCCGGTGCATCCTAGATCATAGACGTGCCAACGAAGAGTAGATGACTTAGATGAACAGTTTGATTCATGAATAGGCTTGATTATCAGCCATATCTTGTTAGCTCGTTCCCTTGTGGGGCCCTCTACGGTGTCATGACATCCCATGAGACATTCATCTCTCCAATCTCCCATACCAATATCCCCAACTTCCCCAGCATTCGCCAAGAATACTCCTCACAACCAGAAAGATAATCCCAACTCGCTTAATACAAGCTTCTCCGCATCCCCCGGAGTTCAAGGATTGACAGCCCGACTAGCCTCCCCCGGTACAGCCAATCGCACAACCCACCGACCGAAGCCCCGACATGCGAATCCCCTCGTAGTCTCGGTGCCAAGACTCGGCCGGCAGACAACTCGGCATGCGGAGTTTGAGCTATGTCACCGCTTAGCGACAACCGACACTATGACCAGCGGCGAAACGAAACCTTGTCATGCCATCATAGTCCAGGGCGATGGTTCAATGTAGTCGAATTACGTATAGTATCTTAATTTCTGGGAATTAGTATAAGAGAGATTTAAAACCCCGTCACGGCTTGAAGCCACAACCCAGTGTGGATCTCTCAGTGCAGGCTGAAAACGCATCTTGTCATGAAGTTTCAGTACGTCCTCACGGCGCTGGCGGGCCTAGGCCTTGCCGAGTCCAAGAGCTCTCCTAGAGACAGGGCCAAGGCCCTTCTCAAGAAGATGACTTGGGAGGAAAAGATTGCCCAGATGGGGAGTATTCGACGGTTGTTGAAGCTTGGCCCAGAGGTTGATGAGGAGAATTTTGAGAAGAGGTATCCTCTTCAGCATGGAACTATTGGTAAGTTCTCTGGTTTGACTGAGGATATGATGGATTGTTGACACTGTTGTGTAGGCTTTGGTCCCATGTTCAACTGGATCTTGGATGCTCTCCCTCTTGTCAATGAAGTCCGTGAGAGGGAGATCAAGAACAGTCGTCTGCATATCCCATTTATCACTGTTACGGATTCAGTGAATGGTTTGTTCATCTCTGGCGGCACTGTCTTCCCCAGCAACCTAGCCATGTCCTCGACCTTCAACTTTCCTCTATTCAAGAACATTACAGCGGCTATTCGCGAAGAGCAGCTGTCCATCGGAGTCAACTGGGTCTTGTCTCCTCCTTTGGATATTGCCTGGGAGCCCCGTTATGGTCGTATCGGCGAACTGTAAGTACTAATCCACTGTACTTGAAGTCATAGCTAATATCACATCCACAGTTATGGAGAAGACTCGTACTTGACTGGCGAGTTTGGCCACGCATATGTCCAGATCATGCAAGACAAGGACAAAGATGGAAACATCAAGGTGGCCTGCACCATCAAGCACTTTGTCTACGGCGAGTCTCGCGGTGGTGTAAACACCGCCAGTCAGTATGGCGGCATCAACCACCTCTTCAACGATCAGCTGCGTCCTTATATCCGCGCCTTGGAAGCAGACCCTGCCGCGCTAATGGTCTCATACGCTTCTGTCGATCTCATCCCCATGTCTATGAACGAGTACATGATCCAGGACATTCTCCGCGGCAAGCTTGGTTTCCATGGAGTTGTCATGTCTGACGCTGGCTCCATCTCCAACATGTACACACAATCTCGGGTTGCCACCTCATATGCTGATGCAGGACTTCAGGCTTTGAAGGCTGGTCTGCAGATGGAATTGAGCCCTGGAAACCCGGCTGTGTTCCCCAATCTCATCAACAGCACCAAGGACAAGCAGATCGCCAAGCTCATCGACGAAGCTGCCCTCAACCTCCTCACCATCAAGTTCGCAACTGGTCTCTTTGATAACGACCTCCCAGATGTTGAAACCGCAAACAAGACTCTTCGGCAGTCGGCCCACTTGGAACTTGCACGCGAAGCATGCAGAGAGGGCATCGTTCTTCTCAAGAACGACGGCATCCTCCCACAGACTCCCAAGAAGGTGGCTCTGCTCGGTCCCTTTGGTGAACTCCTCAACTTCGGTTCGTATGCCGCCATCAACGCATCGAACCCCAAATGGGGCAAGTCTCTTCATGCTAGTTTGAAGACGGCCCTCGGCGAGAAGAATGTCAAGTTTGTTCCCGCTGTGGATCTCCTCGACACTGCTGATGATAGTGGCATCGCCGATGCTGTTACTGCTGCCAAGGAAGCTGGCTTTGCTGTCCTCATGCTTGGATCTCTCTCGGCACCGATGGAGGACCCTCTCTTCAAGAAGCGAACCGACGGCGAGTTCTTTGCTCATGCTGACCTTGGTCTTCCCGGTCTTCAGCAGCAGCTCCTCGACGCCGTGCTTGATGCCGAGGTGCCCACAGTCTTGATCCTCACCGGCGGCCAGCCCTTTGTCCTGAACAACTCGACCCTCCGCTCCAACGCGATTATCCACTCTCTCCTCGGCGGCGAGTTCTCAAACTCTGCCCTCGTCGAGGTCATCACCGGCAAGGTCAACCCCAGCGGAAAGCTCACCGTCAGCATGCCGCAGCTCGATGGTGCTGTGCCCGCCTTTTACGATTACCTCCCCTCGGATGATGCAGGTGGTAGCCAGGATCGATTGGGTTTTCACTCGGCGTACCAGTGGCCTGTGTTGCAAAAGGCCTCTCCCATGCCATTTGGCTTTGGTCTCAGCTACACAACCTTTGATATTTCGACTCCTACGGCCGAGTACAAGAAGGGAGAGGTACACATCCGCGTTACCGTGAAGAACACAGGCAAGGTAGCCGGAAAGGAGGTTGTCCAGGTATATCACCGACCCAACACCTCCGTAGGCCTCGAGTTCCCCGTGAGACGACTCGTAAGGTTCGACAAGGTGGGCCTGCAAGCTGGCGAAAGCAAGGACGTCGAGTTTTCAATTCCTAACAAGGAGCTGGGATACTATGTTAATGCCAAGCTCGTGGTTCGGGAGGGTCTCTACAACTTTTGGGCTGGTTCAAGCTCTAGGGTTGAGGATCTCAAGGGGGTTAATGTCACCGTGACACTTTAAAGAAGATGAAATGGCTCGTACATAGGTGGTTCTGGCAGTATAAATACACGAGATTGTGCTAAGCATAGTGGATCATGATGTTTTCTTTTTGCCCAACATCTGCCCAGGCAAAGTCCTGAATAATCTGTCTCACCATTCATCCAAGCGATGCCCCTGGCTTTATTCCTATCAGAGAATTCTCTGATCAATAGTGGCATGCTTGGCATTCTATGCGTAGACTGGCACCTTTGGTGGCATCTTTTGACCTGTTGATGGTATCATTTTAGTGTGTCAGTCCCGTCATAGCGCGATTGAATGATGCCATCTAGCTACAATTATAAAAGAATCCAAACCTCCATACATTCTCCTTCCCGGATACATGCTCGACTCTTTATTCACATTAACTAACAGGATCCTTTTTGAGCCTTACGTGTCAACAACCGCCCCTCGTTGCTGATTCAGTGAGCTATCCTCTCAAGAAGAGCTGGTCACGGAAATAGAAGACACGGTTTTCAACACAATATTTGCATAACACCGCAGCCTCCGCCATCTAGTCTCGGGCTGGATCCAGGAGTTTGGATATTGTTACACTTGGCGTTCCTATTACCCTGCACAAACACGACACGTGTTGTTGAGACTACCAGGGAACGTGGCTTGCCAATGTCTGAGTCAATCACCAACAGCCACGAGCTCTAAGGGTCTCTGTAGTCTCATCTCGCGAATCCTTGATGCGATTGCCATGATAGAGTTGGGTGAAACAAAGGCCACGGACTATAGGCCAGGAAGATTGAAAAGCTTACAAGGTCGCAGGCATTTTTTGACGCGTGATAACACGTAGATCACCAACCATTGCGTTTCATGGGCCGACCCTACACTCGCCGCAGAAAGAGGAACTGATCCTTAGACACTTGATTGTCCAATTCATCCGCGATCGGATGAAAAGGAATATCTAACCTCTCGGCGCGATATAAGCATCCCAAATCTACTACCAGCCTCCTTTAACTTACGATAGAATATTCGCGACTATAACCCAAGAAGTTGACGTCTCTCTTCATATCGAGGCCATTTAGAGGGCGAACACCAGAATCGAGTTTGAGCTTGCGCAATAGTCGCCCCTGACTTTTTACTCGTCGCATCATTCGAGATCATTAGTACTCAGCATGGATGTTGCCATTATCTAAGATTAACTCTCCTTTGCACAACATGAGAGTCCGAGATAGAAACCACCTAGTATTAGGGGTGCCCTTGAGGCATTGACCCCTATTCGCCAATGTGATCTCCCTATCATCGATAGTATGGCAAGCGTCAGCGAAATCATTTCAGCGAATTTTACACACTATGTCGATTTGTTCCCCCTCGCGGCTAGTTCAGGTATCAATGAGGATCTGAACACCTTGATCGAGGTCCACGATCCCGCCTCGCCGTTGGAGAAGGAGTATCCTAATAATGCATCACTTGGCTGATTGAACTCTATAGTTCTCATACTATGATCCCTTCCTACTAAAATCCACGGAACGATCTCTCTAATCTCTCAACAATCCCCTTCTCGGCCACAGCTCATCCCCAGTCGGTTTCACGACCAAGCTTGGAAAGAACCATTGTGCCTGAACCTTGCTACATTCCTTGAGAGAATATTAGAGAATACTATGAATAGGATCTCTTCCACCGCTTGATGTCCTCTCTCCGTTCCATCAACATCGATCTTCTGGCTCAGTTACCCATCAAGGGCCGGGCTTCAACTATAACAAAGAACACATTATCAACACATCATAACATCATATCCCAATGCTAACACAGTGGCCTTTTTTAACCTTCTACTGCCTGCAGTAGAAGACTCATGCCTAGCTGCATCATCATGAAAGGTTAAACTTCCCACGGGATATTTAACTGCTCTAACCTCCGTACGAGAAATAAGAAAATTATCCCTTTCCACCTTCTCAAGACTGCAGTTTCTCAACACAATGTCGAGAACCACAATCGATCGGTCATTCCATCAACATCAATCATATCCATCTGGCTCATCACTGGCCACCACACCTTGTGCGGCAGAGATCACAACTATCGAAACGTGTGAACTAGGTAAACAGTAGTATTTCCATATGGATATATAATCGAACCCGGATTCGTGTTGACAACTCATCGGACTAGAATCATTCGGACGCGGGATTCGGTATCATTAGTCATGACGGTGATCTAAGTTCTGGGGGCTCATCACTGATGCACATGAGCGACATTGCTTCTATGAAGAACGTTTAAAGAGGAAATATTCTGGAGGAATGGTCTTCAGTATTTGATTCTCATCAACATATTGATAAGCTCAAGTAGCGAGATCCAACCCCTATAGTGCTACCTTGAATGGATTACCCAAGGCCAGAGTTTCTCTACGAGCAGCTTTTTATTCCATCTCACCGCCATTTCCACCCTTTATGAGAAAATGTCGTTGATATGTGACTCCAATAGTGTTGTATGATTGTCAACTGTGGACTGAGTCCCGTACCCTGGCTTCCTAAAGGTATTTGATCCATATTAAGGGGAAAGACGAGATTTTTTCCCAAGTTCTTAAAAGACTAATCTAGATGATACATGGAATTGATGTCGTCTTCTTCACTCTACGGATCTACCAAGCGATTTGTCATATTGACTGCTTGAGTTGAGGAGACCCTATACTCCACTGCACAATTCCGATACCAACTGCTCCGGCGTGAGAAGCGATTGATTGACATATGGAAGCTGATTCTGATGCATCTGTATTTGTTCCTGTGTTCCCTGACCGGGAAGAATGTGCTTTAATATGATTCATCTGGAATTGGATAGGATTGACGGGGGAAGCATGAATAAATACTGCCAATGAGCCAGGCCATGAATCACAACTTTGTGAAAGATCAAATTCTCGCTGAGACAGAAGAACCTAGGGTATTGGCTCGGCCCTCGGGGACTGGGAAGGTTGACTGGCTTTCTCAGCGCTGCACACAACAGTCGCCGTCTGCCCGGGGAACAGCGTCTTGGTCCCCGAGTGCGGTAATTCCAGGGTCACATGGCTAGACCTCACGGGCAATCCGTATTCCTCTGCTCTGGGCTCCTCCTACGCTTATCTGGGAGGTGTCTGGCTATCAAGGATGAATCGGCGCTAGAGCAGGACTGTGGATGATGGCAACCTCTTGTCCATCCAACACACAGATGCCTGAACTAGGAAGAAGCTTGGTCCGGATAGCCCGCGAGCTAGGGCACCGGCTGCGGGGAAAACTGGGGTTCTCGTTGACAACTGACAAGTTAGGATTGGGCTCGGATTTCCACCTTCTCATGATCTGGATTTGGAGTGATTCGGGGGCCCGGGATGAGGAGCAGCTAGGGGCAATATGTGAAAGCGGTTGTAGCCGAAGCTGAGTTCTTTTGGCGAAGCTGTGTCTGACAATGTTAAGGCATGGCTAGGTGGTGTCATGATCGGTGCTGAAAGGCATGGGCAGGCATGCAAAGTGGAGTGGCGAGGCGTTGATAGAGCTGAACTAGACGAGGAGGTAACCGGGGTTGAAAGGAAGGCATTTTGCGCAATTCGAGTTGACGCGTTGGAGGACAATTTCATGGTGATTCTGTGATGGTCAGCAAGCTTGGGTAGTGTCATGAAGACCAGCAAGTTCATCATTCGTCACAGAGAATTCAAACTCACAACCAGACAAGGCTATCTCGAAACAACGATCGCAAAACGTGTTTTTCGTATTCATCACGCTCTCGCAATTGAATATAGCTATAGAGCCAGGGGATAGATGGGTTATGAGGTAATAGATGACCACACAGCACGCCGGGTATCATCATGATTATGCGCCAGCTGGCTGGGGATACGAACGAGGGAGAGCGAGCGGGTCGGAAGTCGGCTCCGTTGGGCCGAGAGCCGAAAAGTGTTTGAAAGATGCTGGATCTGATATCAAATGCATCTCTAGAATTCAACGATTTCATCCCGAAATTTTCGCTTCAATATCGCGCCTTGGGTGTTGAAATTCGTCGACACTGCAACATTCGGCTCGACTACATAATCTCACCGAAAGGGTCAGTCTGAGTTTTACGGGGGCATCAAACGATGATATGGCGGTGGTCGGAGCGGCAGTCGGTTAATGACGCAGGTGTGGTCCAGAAATTGCACTAATTGGCAGGAAGGAGGGTCAAGGGTGGATACAGGCGGGGCTAATGGTCCGCCCTTTGCTTCGGTTGGTCGCGACTTCCCACCAAATTTTGCAAAGCTCACTTCGGGTCGTCGGCACCCCAAGCAGCCGACTCGACTTTGGGAGGAGCAGGAGCTGGCACGAGTCCAAGGAAGGAGCAATCATGCTCGGTACGTACCTGACCTGAGAACACTCACCTCAAGCCACGCGCCGGCGTCTCCCATCATCTTCCAGTTCAGGCATCGGCCCTCGCCCGCTAAACCTGGAAATTATTTGATTTTAATCCCGGTTATGACCTGGTCCATGGCGGAGACAAGCCCCGAGCCCATGCGCCGGGTTAAGGGGCCTTGAAGCGGAGCCTGAAGCACTCGATGGGCGTCGCTTCTCGGTGCGAGCCCACTCTCATTGGCATCCCCAGGTTTTTTGCTCCCGTCTGGATGATGGCAGAAACACTGTGACGACAGAGTTGCTCGTTGTGGGAACATGGTAACGCTTTTTGGGCATGGAGAGATGAGCACCCCAGGCGCGGCACGGATTTGCGGGGAACAAACTGCCGGGGAGATTTTCCTCTTTGTGCTGACCTCTGGAGCAGGTGAGCACGAGGGGAGATGGATCGGTTTGGCAGAGGGCATGATTGTTGTTGCACCGCATCTTTCCCGTTGTTGCAGTTGAACGTGGCATCAGGCACAACTCAAACCTCCACTGACTGAGGCGAACAGGTACGATCCAATATCATGATGTCCAGTCATTCGATCTCTTTTCTGACGACTCAAATGACTCGGCCACCTCTTGCTCTGTTCCCCGACGTTCCCCTATCTTCGGTGACCAGATAAAGAGCCTAGAAGGCCCGCCTGGGGACTGCGGTCAAGCCGAAGGAACCCAAGCCCAAGTGACCGATGAAGATTTTCCCCTTGCAAGCTTGGCGGCAACAAACCTCTGTGTCATACATAGCTCAGCCTATGAGGCGCGGCACCGGATCCTTTGCCAAGATTTTAGGCTAGAGCGCGACCCACACTAAACGTCGTTCCATGCATTTTCCAGGCCAGTCGATTGAGCGTGTTTACGTATGGGTCGAGAGAGAGGCATTATTATTACGAGCGAAAGACAATCTCTGTCTGATGTTAACTGATAGACAGGACGTGGACTCATATACTTGAGCATCATAGCAGGCCAGATACGAGTCGCGGTCAGCTTCTTGTTTGATGTGTGCCCCACCAAACTTGCATCTTGCGAAGGTATCTCATGTGAGCAACTAGAGGGGTGTGCCCAGGGCTGGCGACAGTGGATCTATGGAGGCGTCTCCCCAAAAGCCAGAGGGACCAGCCCTAGAGCCCAGAGCTAAAAGCTAGCAGCCGCGCCAGCACCTCATCTAAGACATTCGGTAAGAGGCGGTCTTGATGAGCTCCAAGACGAGGATTTTGTGCGGTCCGACCACTTCTCTTAATCTTTGCTGTGGCCAGTTTTTGCCTGATGTGTGCTGCGCCTGCGCCTTCCAAACAAGTCCCCTCCAGTCCAATTAATCGCCCCTACCCACTAGGGGCTCCAACTCCCGTCCCGGACCCTGCTGTCCCTCCATCCATCAAGTCCAGGTCCCCATCCACTGGCACTGACTGCCCGGTATCGACACCCACTGATGGCTCCTGCAGTTGACAAGAGCCCACTGCCACAGCTCCTGCCCATTCCGGTCCCGGTTTTCCCACCAACACCCAGGACCCAGCACCAGCACCTGCCTCCACCACCGCCCGCTCTTTGACTCCCACTCACTCATCATCGTCACCTCTAAAAAAAAAACTCCAGTAAAAGCAATTCCTATTCGGAAAGCAGCGCTTTTCCTACCTCCATGGCCCTCGTCGATGTTGACGTCGGTTTCGGTGGATTGATCTTGTCCCGTCTGCCCATCCCAGCTGCCGGCTCCTAGCCCTTGGGTCCCTCCATGAGCCGTAAACCGCCGCTGCGACTGCTGCCGCCATGGATCTCGCCTCCTCCATAGGCGACCACCCGAATAACCTCATTCCCAGCCTCGACTCCCCAGTTCCCGTCTCGGGCGCTGCTCCGGCTGCATCGGCCGTCTCTCAACCACCGATAGCCGCCTCCCAGCCCGCCTCCCACGCCAATTCTCCCGACCGCAAGCCCAAGAAGTCGTCTTTGACATGCACCACATGCCGCGCCCGCAAGGTCCGCTGCAACGGCGCGCGCGACATCTGCTCCAACTGCGAACGCCTCGGCTTCCCCTGCTCCTATGATGACGGCGACGCAGGCGTCTTGTCCGGCAGCTTGCCGCGCCGACGTGTCCGACAGGCCTGCCTCAGCTGTCACAGCCGCAAGGCCCGATGTTCCGGTCATATGCCATCATGCGACCGCTGTCGCTCCCAAGGCATCGAGTGCGTCTACCGCCCAAGCAAGCGTGCGCGCATCGCCATGAGGAGTGAGGACCGAAGCCCACAGAGTTTGGAAGGCGATCGGGACGATGGCCACAATGATAGTGACCCAGGATTGACCGACCCTGCCAGCACCGCAACCCCCCAAGGCTATTCCCACGATCTGTAAGTTTGCTTCGTAGATGATTGCCCTTGCTGCAGGCTAACAACCAATTGTAGTCCCTTCCCTGATGAATCCTTTGATGCTTTGATAGGTCGGACTTTTGACCAGTTCTTCCGTCACGTCCATCATATTCCCATGTACTCTTTCCTCCATCGAGCATCCCTCATGGAACGATACCACTCGGGCAAGGTGGAAAAGGCTCTTCTTCTAGCCTTGATCGGGATCACGTCGTACCTTACAGACATGGGACCTGGCATGCGGGAGTATGGCGAGAAATGCATGGACGATGCCGAAGCTCTCATCTTTGCCGACTACACGCGACCTTCCACTATCAAAGTCCAAGCGCTTGTGCTTATCATCAAGCACCGCATCCTCTCCAAGAAGTCTCCGAGTGCTTTCATGCTTCTCAGTATAGCATCTCGATACGCTGCCGCCCTCCGTCTAAACCACGAGTCGCCAACCCTCTGCTTCCTCGCTCAGGAGTCCCGCCGAAGACTCATGTGGGCACTCTACTGCGTCGATTCGGGCATCTCGGGAGGATACCGGGACTACTCGCTCTGGAGCGCTGACAAAATCCACGTAGGATTGCCCTGCAACGAGCGCAACTTTGAATTTGACCTACCCCAGCCCACCGAGAGACTAGTCCACGATCCCGACAAACCCCGTAACCCCCAGGCCGAGGACATTGGAAGTTTGGCACTTCACATTCGGATACAGCACATGCGGCGTCGAATCATGGAATTCTCTAGGCGAGTTATGTTGACCCGCAACATCAAGCCGGATGATCTCCAGGCTGGGATTTGGGGTCTTCAAAAGGATCTGGGTGATTTCGCCGCACACCTGCCGACATCTTTCCAGTTCTCCGAAAGCTCACTGAGACTTCGCGCCTATTCCCCTCGAATCTGTGTCTTTATCATGATTCACGTCTGGTGGCGCCAATGCCACTGTGATCTATACCGTCTGGCGCTTGGTGGTCTTCGAGAAGCCCTACCCCGAGCTGTGCTCGCCACCCTTGATGACGCCTTTATCGATCATTGCCAACGACAGTGCGTTGAACATGCCCTTGCCATGTCTAACATCTTTTCATCCATGCAAAAACTCAACGCAAAACCCGTGACAGACCTTGATATGGCTATCTGCGCGTATCAGTGTGCCCGCGTCTTGACCTACGCTTATCATACCAACGGCCCCAAGTTTGACATCACTTTGGACGCTGTGATGGAACGGGCCAAGGTTTGTCTGCAGACTATCAAAGAGTGCTGTGTGGGAAAGACAGCGGAAGGAATCAAGGTGGATTTGGAAAAGCTGATATCTCATGGAATCGCCATCCGTGTACCCTCGGCAACTCCAGATCCTCATGGTCGACTGCCAATGGACAGTGTGTATCCTCGGCAGGCCCTGCGCCAACACATGGTCCCTGATGACCACAACATGGGCGATGCGTCTCACTTTGCCCCGATTACCCCGGTTTCCATGTCAGCCATGACCGATTCGACGTTCCCACCATCCCTCGTTGCCGACCCATGGGTACCCGAGAGCCAGGTCTCGCCAGACCTACCCCAACCGACCATCGAGGTTCAAGTTCCTGCCAAGACTAGCGTCGCCGCCCCTGAAATCGTTCCCCGGCAAGAGTTTGGCATTTCGGAGCTCAACAACGCATACGACGGGGGTACGGATGGCCTAGGAGTTGATAACGGTCTGGAGTATGGTATGGGGATGGACCAGAACATATGGATGCCCAGTAATGACTGGCTCGGCATTGATTCTCTGAATGGAGGTGTCGGTGCATGATTGAAAAGGATCCGGCTAGTTGAGAAGGGATCTGGATCGCTTGCTGAAGCGAGACCCTTGATTCTTCAGAGCCACGGTTACTTTGTAACGAAGCGACAAGCCCTCCAGCTCGCCGCAACCCCCGAGACGCGTCACGACCGACCACCCGATGATCCGAACCGATAATCCGATTGCACGGCACGGATGATGGAGCAAGGACAGATGAATCTTGATTCGGATCCGGAAGTCGGCGCTCCGGAGCAGGACGTGTCGGGGACAAATCAAATCTGCCCGCCAGGCCGAACACTCAATCTGGAATGAGGGCCTGCCCTGTCTCGAGAATGCCTATTCAACACTCATCCTATCACGCGCCGAAATGATAAAATCATCATGCTCTAATCGGATAGGAGGCAATCCAGGCATCGTGTGGTGATTTACCATTGACCGACGAACCGATGCGGAAAGTCACCAAGTGACACAAAAACACAAACTCAACATGCAACTCTGATCCACGCCAAGATCGAAAGGGTCTGAGTATGCAAATGAGTACAGGAGAAGTGATTGGGAACAGTCACAGCCCGGATGTGACTAGTCTTGAAGAGGAGGTATCACGCCAGCCTTTCCTGTCTAGGCCCTTGCGGGAGCAGGAAATGGCGAATGACGAGGCTGTTTGGGAAACGATATCTTGGAAGCGATACCCAAATAACGCGAAACGAGGATGATATATCGTATTTCTATGTAGTGCGTATTCACCGCCGGTGTTTGAGGTGATGTGAAAGAGGAGGGTAGTGGAAAATGAAATCAAATCAAGATCAAAATCAACCTATTAGATGATCCTTCCTTATCTCAGTGCCATGATTGTAGTCCGTCTTCAATATGTTGTATCAAAGGAGTCATCATCGCATTCAGGGGGAAGGGTACCTCGTAGAATAGGGGCATACAGTGCCTGCCTAACCAATCATCGAAGCAACAGTATCAAGATATGGATATATATACTTGACCAAAAGGGCTTTATTCAGCCCATCGATGCGCTTAGTTCCAATTGCAGTGAATCCTTCACCTCGTGAATCCAACGCCTGGATTGGCATGAATCGAAGTCATCTCTTGCTATTCTTGTCCATTACAGGCGTAAGTACGGGGAGAACCTCCAAACCAGCAAGAACCACAGCTGCACGATACACAAAGCACTTTAGAGCCGAGTATGAGGCAATCGTTGGTTTGTTTCACTGATCAGATAGTCTTCCGGCTAACAATGCCCCACTGACATCTTCTACGACATCTACCACACCAAACATGTACGCTTCATATCGTCCAAAGATCCCATCCATCCCATCATATTATTACAATGCCTTGTTTCTTCCGTGACAGCAATGGTCTCCATGCAGACGTTCACGAACAGTAGATCGGGGGAATCCCTTCCCTTCAGTCATCATCCATAGAAACATCACCAAGCCAAAAACGCCCGTGAGGTGAGGGGGTAGCTCTCCTCTCAAGTCTCATCCTCATCCTCGTCTTCCTCGTCATCCTCTTCGTCTTCGTCGTGGGAGCCTACAGACAAATCAGGTCAGTAACGGGCAACGGCCCTATGCTACAAATCAAGCGCGTATTGGTCCCAAATACCATCGTCACTATCGCTGTCTGGATCCCCCTCGTCCGGAGTGTAGTGCACAACCACCTTGGGAATCATCTCGCCGACAAAGTGCTTCCAGTCAGGGCCGGTGTACTCCATGGCGTTCTTGTTGTCGGCCTGGAAGTTGACGGGGGACTTGGCAGGTCGTGAAAGCCATTGCTGTTGGGGGCAGCTAATTTTGATGTGATGCAGGTCAAGGCTCGGGACATCCTTGAGTCGTTCGAGGAACTTGGTCCAGAAGCTGACCTTCGGGGAGGACCTGTCGAGTCTTTCGGGAGGCGCCGAGTAAGTATCACTTTATGCATCTCCAACCGTTGAAGGGTCGGAGCGAACTTTGCAAGGGCTTCCAGCACTCGACTTGGCGACACGCTCATCATGCCCAAGTTGAGCTCTTCGAGCAAGGGGAAAGAAGGTGGCGGTGTTGGTGGGACGCCGGATGGCACGCTTGGTGCGGATGTTGCAGGGTTCACCGAAGCCCCGGATGTTGAAGGGTTTGAAGTCTGACCGAGCCATCCCAGAAGAGCTCCTGGTCCAGTGTCGCTGCCCTGGGTTTCATTGATGCGCAGGTGCTTGACATTCGTGACCTGGAGCAAGAACCGGCGCAGGCTTGCATCCGAAAAGGCGGCTGAAGGGTAGGCCAAGAAGCCGTCATCGCCGGTCAAGTAAACATCCAGATGAAGCTTCTCCAAATTGTTCAGAACCGGGAATACGGACGCTTCCATGTATGAAGGCAGGTTGAATGCAAGGTCGCGCAGGTGGTTTCTAGAACGAGACATGTATTCGATGCCCTTTGGCCGAGCCCCAGCCTGGCCAAGGGCAAAGAGAACAGAACTGAAGACAGTGCTACCGTACGCAACGGTGGTCTCAGGGCCCCATGTGGTCTGGTTAGGGCGAGTTCCGGTTTCGTTGAATGCTGTTGTCGAGCCATAGCTAGTCCACTGCCTATAGGGACCATCACGGGTTCGGCGAGTCGAGTTAAAGTCGCGAAAGACAACATCCTCAAGGTGCTTCAAGTTGCGAAATGCCTCGGCAAGCATCTCGCGGTGATAACCATTGCTAAGTAGTGTGAACTGTCCGATATAATGCTCTGCTAGACGCAGACTCTGGGGGTCGTTGCCACGGATGTGGGGGAGTTGAGGGAAACGGTCCAAACCGATGTGCACCTTCCGGAGATGGCGACTGAGACGGCTCTTGGAGATATCGATCAAGGCCTGGAGGCTTTCCTCCGAGATCATGAATTGCTTGCGGGTGAAGAACTCATTGGTAAAGGACGTGTAGAGAGCCTGCTCCATGGAGCGGCACAACAGGCGGACCTTGCCGAGCTCTGGGGTGGTGAGAAAGTGGGTGATGCGTAGAAGGACCTCCAGGGGAATCTTCTGGATAGGAGAGCCAGCAGTTGCAGGGTCCAGTGTAGTTGAGGCGCTTCCGTCCGTCATGACGGTGTCTGGGTCAGCCATGACGAGATGTGTCTTGGATGCTGCTGACGTCTAGGATGCGGCCAAGATAACGCTGGCGGGGGGATAGAGTAGAGGTTGAAGAAGAGGTGGGAAGGCCTTTTAATTGTAGGTCTGGGGCTGTCACAGTCTTCAACAAGCTGGACGCAGTCGATAGAGTGGTTGGCCAAAGGTGCTCGTGAATGCCCGTACCCAGCTCAACAGGCAGCAAGCGAGGCAATCGATCCACCCGCTCCTCATCGGTTAGCTACTATCCAGTAAGCGTAGGATGAGCGGTGTCTTACCGAATTGGGCAATCACCCTGTCTGCAGAATGCGTGGATAACAAAGCTGTATACTCCAGACGGAGTGATGTTTGTTGGTGAAAAGAGATGGGGGAGATGAAGGACAAAGGAACTGCGGCACAGGGCGTGATGTTGAGATGGAAGGTGCGCGGGAGGTGCACCTGCACCCAGGCGTGTTGTCCCGCTGAGCCAAGGGGACTCAGCCCAGTGAGACAGCCCCTCGCTAACCCCAGGGGGGCACTGGATTGGTGGAGCAGGGGCTATGACGACGTTTGCAGTTAAGGTCAGTCCAGAGGGAATCGATTGGGTGTTATCTTGCGACGGTGAGGAAAATGATATTAGATCTTAGTTGTCTACTTGTATGGCATATGTATATTTTTGCGCTGATGCACTGTTCGTGAATGCTCAATGTTCTCCGTGCAACTTGGGTAGGCAACTAACATCGATAGCCCCAACCACGGCCGAAGTTGAGCTTGGATATGAATTGCGAACAGGGTGTCTCTGTTGACCAATTTTCGGTGATCTCACCTCGCATGGTTATAATCAATATCGCCATTCATCCTTGACTCCAGGCTTCAGGACCCAGAGACATCTATCGCATTCGAGCCATGACTCAAAAAACAGGCAACAATTCCCACTTGAAGCGTTTAATTGAACCCACGTGATGTCGTGACATTCTCGTGTGGGGTATTAACCCTTGTGGCGCGTGCTGGTGCCTAGAGGCGCGTCATGCTCTGGTGGAAGCAGCTGAGCTGAGGTTCATTGGGAGAGGGTCGGTGACAGAATAAGTCGAGCACTTCAACTGAAGAGATGTTAGTTTTCTGGAGAAAAGCGCGTTTGAAAGTCCTCAAGAAAGCAATTGAGTCTTTGTAGATAAACACGATACGGTTAATCAAAATATGCATAAATTAATCCTTGAATTTTGAGCTTAACTTCGCTTCAAAAAGTCTCAGCATCCATGGATGTCTTCAGATTTTCTTCAGCCAAATGCGCCTCGCTCCCAAGTGGGGGGTTTCAGCCTGCATCGTACCTTCCCTCTGAGCTTGAGCTGGGGTACGAGCTGAGCTGCTTCACTTGAGCACAATTGACTTTAAAATGGGAAGGCACCTCCCGCCCTCATTCCCATCCACCTCTCAATTCTCCTCTGCATCTTCTCCTCTTACATCTTACTTTTCGCATCACCTCAACACCAATCGTTTCCCCCCGTCAGCCGCATCTCGCGCAATTAGCCAAGGATTTTCTCCCCTACTCGGCGATTGCTCGATTTGGTCTGTTATTGTTGACAGTTGGTATGACGCCGCAGCTCTCAGCCCCTAATTTCGCCCCCACAGCAAGACTAACACAGCCGTCATAAAGGCCTGCCCTCGTCTGGGCTCAGCTCAAGAACAGCTCGACCTGACCATCTCACTCTTTCGCATCACGTCACCCCTTTCCCCAAACCCTTTCTCTGCCATCTTTCGCAAAAATGCCCCCCAAGCGACGAGCCGCTGCGAAGCCTCCAGCTGACCCGCCTTTGGATGGCTACGCAATCGCGCTGAGCGGCAAGTTTGACGACATTGACCACAACCACTCCTCTCTGGAGACCGTCATCCGTAAGCATGGCGGAACTGTCACCAGAAGCGTCACCAAGGCCACAACCCATGTTGTTTGTACAGAGTACGACTTCAATGCCGGAACCACCAAGATCGCAGCTGCCAAGGCCAAGGATCTTCCTTGCGTCAACCCCTCTTGGATCGTCGATACCAACGACAAAGGCACCAAGCTAAATGCGGACGACTACACTTGGTCCGCTACCCCAAACACTAACGGCACCAAGGCTGCCCCCAAGGCTACCACCAACGGGACCAAGTCTCGAAAGAGAGCCTCCAAGACTGATGATGAGGAAGAGGAAGAAGAGGAGGAGGAGGAGCAGCCTCGAGCCAAGCGATCCAGAAGTGCCACTGCTGATTCCAAGACGACCAAGGCTGCCAAGGCTACTGCTGCTAAGGCTACTGCTGCTAAGGCTACTAAGGCTACCAAGGCAAAGACGACCAAGGCCTCCAAATCAAAGGCTGCCATCAAGGACGAGTCTGAGGAGGAGGAGGAGGAGGAGGATGTCAAGATGGACGAGAAGACCAAGGAAGACAAGGTTGTCGCCGAGGGTCAGTTCATCAAGAAGAAGGACGTCAAAATCCCTCTTGATGAGTTCTGCACTCTTCCCACGTACGAGGTTTACGTCGACCCTGACTCAGGCATGATCTACGACGCCTCCCTGAACCAGTCCAACTCGTCCAACAACAACAATAAGTTTTATCGCATTCAGGTCAGTTTTCCATCTCCGTCTGCCCAACTTCGTCTAACACTGTGACAGATCTTGAAGGATCCCAAGGGTTCAACCTTCAAGACTTGGACTCGATGGGGTCGTGTCGGTGAAGGTGGCCAGAAAGCCGTTTTGGGAAATGGCGCTCTCGCCGATGCTATCAAGCAGTTTGAGAAGAAGTTCAAGGACAAGTCAGGTCTCTCGTGGGAGAACAGAGGCGATAACCCCAAGCCTGGCAAATACGCTTTCATTGAGCGCAGCTATGACCCTGACTCTGACGACGACGAAGATGAGGAGGATGCCAAGGCAGTCAAGAAGGAGGGTGACGAAGATGAAACACCCGCCCCTGAGTGCACGCTGGAAAAGCCCGTCAAGGAGCTCATGGAGCTCATTTTCAACCAGCAATACTTCCAGGCGACCATGACATCGCTCAACTACGACGCCAAGAAACTTCCTTTGGGCAAGCTGAGCAAGGCAACCATTACTCGTGGTTTCCAGCAGCTCAAGGATCTCGCGGCTCTCCTGGATGATCCTACTCTCGCTGCCAGCAAGTGGGGAATGAGCATGCCACAGGCGACTGAGTATCTCTCCAACACCTTCTACACTGTGATCCCACACGCCTTTGGCCGTAACCGACCACCTGTCATCCGAGACAACTCGATGCTCAAGAAAGAAATAGAACTTCTGGAGAGCTTGTCTGACATGAAGGATGCCGCCGACATCATGAAGATTGATCGCAAGACGTTGGATACTGTCCATCCTCTTGACCGTCAATTCCAGGGTCTTGGCCTCGAGGAGATGACACCCTTGGACCGCAAGAGCAACGAGTTTGTCCACCTCGAAAACTACCTCAACGAATCTCGTGGCGCCACCCATCACATGAGCTACGAAGTCCAGGATATTTTCCGTATTGAGCGCCAGGGCGAGACTCAACGCTTTGACAACTCAGAGTATGCCACGATCAAGTCTGACCGTCGTCTCCTCTGGCACGGCTCGCGATGCACCAACTTTGGCGGTATCCTTAGTCAGGGTCTGCGAATTGCGCCTCCTGAAGCCCCTGTGTCTGGTTACATGTTTGGCAAGGGCATTTACCTGGCCGATATGTCGTCCAAGTCGGCCGGCTACTGCTGCTCGTACATCTCCAACGGTCATGCTCTTCTGCTGCTGTGTGAGGCTGAGCTGGGTGATCCCCTTCAGACGCTGACACAGGCCGACTATGACGCCGGTGACAATGCCAAGGCCAAGGGCATGCACAGCACATGGGGACAGGGTAACACTGGTCCAAGCAAGTGGGTGGATGCTGGTTTTGTTCATGAGAGTCTCAAGGGCATCAAGATGGTAAGTTTCCTCGAGTCTTTTCTACGCGCCTTGCCTCTAACGATGAATCACAGCCCGATACCAAGGTCAAGCCAGGCCCGACTAATGTTAAGAACGCCTCTCTGTACTACAACGAGTACATCTGCTACGACATCGCTCAAGTCAAGCTGCGCTATCTCCTTCGCGTCAAGATCTAGAAGACCTAGTCTACCTAGATGGCAAGTTTTGATCCTCGCCAAGTTCGAGGGATTTTGGGCGCTTCAATGGAGTTTCGGGCGTTTTCAATTTGGTATGAACAGGCTGTGGGTATTGATGGGTGAGTATTATCCCGTGTGGGATTCCCTAGTGACCTGGGTCTGTCTATATCTTGGAGTTTTCTTGTTTTCGCGTCGGCGTACCAGGTGTTGAGTTTGGTCAAGGCAAAAAGCGGTAATATACCGAAGAACAAGTTGTCGGTCTATGGATGACAGACGTTCTGGCGATTTACTTGATGACGGCAATGTGGCCCTTGTATGTAGAGTCGTTACGTATCCAGACCTGCAATAAAGATTTTACCCGTAATGAACGAGACACATGGTGACAATGAGTTGAAGACCATGATTGTTCGTATTCATCGCTAAAAACATCCATCTCGACACCAATGTATATATCCATGATGCACACCTTGGTATATCCTCCACATTCTCTCAAGAATTTGCCAAAAGGACAAGATCATCCATCACATCCAACGCATATGCTCCTATGCAAAAAAGTTGATAACCCAAGAGCCACCAGGAGGTTCGCCCAAGCCATGAACCAAACCACGCAGATGCCCTTGCGTCTCTAAGCCAAAGGCCATATCATATTCATACCCATCGACATCATGTTTCCTCCAACAAAATAGACGCCAAAGCGCCAAAGCAATAAACAAAAAAAAGCAGCAAAAACAAAAGCAGCTATGGGGGTATAATAAAAAAAGATTTCAACCAAGACCCATGAACTCGTTCTGTCGCAAGAAACTAGACGCCAACTCGTCGCCTCCGTGCTCGGCCGCTTCCATCCAATGAACGGCAACACACATCAGTCCCGGGTCGCTCCTCACGTCGTTCTCCTTGCCGTCGCCGCCTCCGCTCGAGAAGCCCGAGCCACGGGAGCCGCCTCCGTTGCCGAGCCCGTGACCACCACCGCCGGGTCCACTACCACTCAGGCGGCTACGGTCGTTGCGGCCGTACTTGTCCATGACGGTCTGCTTGAACACCTCGCGAGGCTTGGAGAGGGGGAGAGTTGTCCGCTCAACGTACTCAGGGTTGGACAGGTAGAACAGCGCCAGTTCACGCTGTGCTGTCGGGTCTCCTTCCTTGGCCGTGATGGCCCACATCTTGCCAGCATCGTCCAGCTTGTAGGTTGTAGAAGGTGGCGGGGGAGTGCCGGTTGAAGACTGAGGCACATCTGGGATCGTGTTATCGCTGGGCTTTCGCACATGAGTGTGCGCGGCGACAACTTCATCCGCCATCTCCACCATAGTTCGACAGACCTCTCCCTTAAGCTTGAGGGCTGCCAACGCCGTGTTCCAGAAGGCCTTGCCTCTCTCTTGCTTGTCTAGAACGGACGGCGGTACGAAAGATGCAATGAATTGCAGGTCACGGAAAAGGGACTTGGGTCGAATCGATGACTCTCGGAAGAGAGCCTGCAGCTCCTTGGTGATGATATCGGTGTTGATGTTTCCTCCTGACATGATGGATCGTGTCTCGGAGCTGGCCTGTCGTGGACCAAAGAAGGGGGTTTGAAGTTGAGACTGAAGTGCTTGAGATCGTCTCTCCTTGACATTGTCGATGGTTCCCTCCAGAGGCGTGGGACGGGCGTTGCCGTGCTCGGTCACAACACTCGAGCCAGCATCAGACCTATTCCACCTAGGCCTCTTTTGTCCATTGGACTGCAGCGCAGCAACAATGAGGTTCTCCAGCTCATGCAGGGCATTCAGTTTTGCGTAGGGGTTGGGATGGACGCAGAACATGTTGAGCAGTCGCTGATAAGCCTTCTTGAAAGGAAACTCGGACTTGTCCTCCTTTGCTGCTGACAGGCGCGGAGTCGAGTCGTTGGTGGCCTGTCCATCGTTGGTAACAATAGGGAGGCTCTCTGACGTCTCTGACGCTCGCTCCGAAGTCGACTCTCCGGCTCCCCGCAGGTTGCCAAAGCTCTTCTTCTTCTCAATAACTCTGGGTCGTCCAGAGCTTCGTTTCTCCTTGATTTCAGATCGGCGTCTCGCTGCCCGGCGGTCCAGAGCATCCTTACGATCGATGCACTGTTGGCCCAGGTTGTCAAACCACGCATCCGTCTCAGAGCCTCGGGAGAAAACTTGGTTGCCGAGGTCAGAGAGCAAGAGACTGACAAGGGATTGTCTCAGCTCGCCCAGGAAGCGGGTCTTTTCGTCGTCAACACGCTGCTGCTGGAACACCGTCTCATTGGAGGACGCCGACGTTCCTGGGCGTCCAGTAGAGTAGCTGGCGGTGGACGGCGCAGTGCCATGTTGCAGGGGGTGAGAAAAGGTTGTAGAAAGATTCGTCAAGCTCGTAGTGGGCGAGTATCTGGACGCACCAGAGCTTGGCGACATGACAGGCTGGAAAGGTGACCAGAACGTGCTAGCCGAGTCGATTGTATGAGCTGGCGATGCTCGGTCAAAGTACTCTTGTCCGTCGAGAATATCAGACAAGGCTGAGCTCGCCCGTGGCATGCTCTGCCGCACCGAATCAAGCGACTGTTGGCTGGGGTTGTGCATTGACAACGCTCTCAAGTCTCTTGCCAACGAGTTTGGTCGGCTTGTTGTCGAAGGAGTGAACTTGCGATCGTGTTCGCTAATGGCGCTTGCAGAATCATCTCCAGCCCATGACAGCTCACGCTCTCGAGCTCTTGCGCGGTCATAGCCTAGCTTGTCACGCTTGTACAGCTCGCTCGACCAGAGAACCGGGGCTTCTCGGATCGTCTCTCCCACGAGTCTCGAGATGCACTTATCCACCTCGTAGCAGAATCGATGGATTCTCTCCTCACCCATGCAGAAATTCTCAATGCCACGGCTCTGAAGCCAAGCGGCCGTTGCCTCAGCCGGGTCATCGCTGAGCTTGTTCGGCCCTCCCTGCTCTTCAGAAGCAGCAAGGAGATCCATGATTTGCGACTCGGTGCGATAGAGATATGACGAGCTTGGTCCTCGAGCCATATGAGCACGGGATCGCTGGAAAGAGTTCCAGCGCCTAGGCATGCCCATAGTCTTCAATGCCTGGCATATATCGCGACTATGGGCGTATTCTTTCGAGTTGCGCACATCCGTGACATACCACATCTTGTCACGCATGGCACGCACTCTCTTCATCATCCGGTCAATGATGCCTTCGTGGCGTTCCTGGCTCTGCTTGAGCCATACTAGCCAGGCATCGTATTCTTCAATAGCAGATGCTGACCGCCGAATCGAGTCTCTGGGTCCACGGGAAAAGATGTTGATGAGTACCGCGAATCCATTCTCTCGGAGGGAAGGTGATTCCAGTGCATTCAGTTGGTTGAGGGTCTTCCAGTACTGATGAGATGAGACGAAATCAGCCAGTGCCTTGGACTGTGCTGACGCTGCCTTCAGCATGGTGACAAGCACAGCTTCTGGTTGCTGGTCCTTGGGGTTTGGCTCAGGTACAGTTGAAGATTCCCGCTTGGAATCTATCTGGCCCATCTCTTTTCCAACTTGCTTTCTGTACGGGTTTCGACTGGCCATCGACCTCTCCGTAGTGATAATCTTGCTCTTTGACTTGTACCTCTTGAGTCCAGAGGCACGGTTGCTGAGCTGGGTCCGCCCATTCTCGGGTTCGAGGCTGCGAGGAATCTCATAATCTTCAACGAGCTTCAGAATCGAGTCGCGAAGTTGATGATAGTCCTTGTCAAGCTCTGGGCCGTCAGAAGCATCTTCCTCGTCCGTGTCGGTGCTTGACGAGTTCTCCTCATCGTCAAGCTCGTCGTCAGGATCAAAGGTCATGTTTGTCGACAGGCTCTTCCCATCAGCTGAGATGAAGAGAACAATCCATCGCTCCGCACAGGGGTGAACAGATCCACGGACGGTGTCGGCGCCTAGGTTCTGGGTCATCTCGTGCAGGGCCAGGCGCAGGCGGTAACCATCGTCCTCGTACTTGTTGAGGCGCCTCTGCATCTCCGAGTCCATTGCTGGAGGGGAATATCGCTGAGGAGTCACTGACGTCTGCTCGTCCATGTACCCATCTCGAGTGGTTGTGTCACTAAAGACGGACGAGGCGCTGGTGCTGATGATCGAAGCAGTGTCAAAGTTATTCCGTGGGTTTGACATGGAAATGGGCTGTGAGATGGCAGACATGCCAGAGATGGAGGCTGGACCCGATCTGAAGCTGCCAGAGGCTGCTGACTGGGGCCTCCTCTCTGGGAATATGGCATTTACCAAGGTCACCAAATCTGCCGGGCTGATGACCAAATAGGGGTGAACCTCCTTGGTTTCCCTTAGGGATGTGATGGACCTCGCCGGGAGTAGCTTGGCGGCCGGTATCTTGGACTGTGATCCCTGGAATCGGGCGAGGATACTCTCCACATGACCCTTGATCTTTGGGGGCACTTCAACAGGGACGCAGGTCGCCGAAGGCTTCCCGCTCCACATGCTCGAGACGTACTCATGAGCCTTCATGGCAACCTTTTTGAGAATCTTCTCGCGCGCATAGGGCGTGATGTGATACTCAGCCAGCATGCCATAGGACTCGGGGTGAATGATGACGCCCAAAAGGAAAACGAAAAAGAGACATCTCCAAACCAACCACCGGGAGGTGTTTTCGACGTACTTGTTGTCAAGCTTCTGGATGACAGCATTCCCAAGTTCCAAGAGTCCTTCAGGGATTCCAGTGGCATCTTCGTCATCGACCAACTCAAACAGCTGGTTCACTGCCCTCTCGTAAAACTCCTTGGCAGCGACCTCGTCCGAGTGGTTCCAGTCTGAGAGGTTGAATCGTGTGCCGTGCTGATCCTCGGCTCGATCCAAAAGGAAGGCTCCGTCCTCGAGAATCTTCATCAGATACCATTCCATGTTAGACTTGCCCGACCAATCGCGCATGGCGGTCCAGATGTTGAGGACCGAGATGAGGAAGTGCTCGCCAGTGGATTTGGGCTCCGAGATCAGGCGTGCCAAGGCAGTGGACCAGATCTCGGTACGCCGCTGGTCCTCGGAGCTATCAGGTCCGGCAGAGTTGGCGAAGCAGGTGTGGATGAGGATCGAGAGGGGGTCGTGTCGCTGAAAGGACAGTAATCGTTCAATATCCACGGCGGTGCTGCTTCTTCCGGACGCACTTGCGTGTGACCTTCCGGCAGATCGACCATGAAAGGGGAGAACGGATTCCACAGGCTCCAAACCTTTGTGATAAGTCAAGAACGAGTTCAACTCGGAACTTGACAGGGAACATATACGAGTGGCCAGGTAGTCCGGGTTCGTACGAAGCTGCGTGAGAAAGTCCATAAAGGTATCCCGGGCAGAGGCGGAAATGTCGTGCAGGAAGGGGGTGATGGTTTTGAGAGGACCAAGAGCAGCTGCCGAGTTAGTCGGAGTATCCAAACTTTCAGAAGAACCAATACCAGCCGAGGCGAGGCCCTCCATCTCGGGATCGAGAAGGGCGTAACGGCGGAGCTCGTCACAACTGTTGCGTACATCGTGAATGGCGTTGTAGAGGGCGGAAAAGTTCTCCTTGTCGTCCCGGCGGAAGCTGTCGACCAAGTTACGATGGGCTATCTCTCCACAACGGGTCAGACGGGCGCTGAGGGCCGTAGAAACCAAATTCCTCTGGAGTCGCAGACGGGTGTTGGCGCGCTTGCGCTCCTGGTACTTTGACAGTCGTACGAGATGGGCCAACTCCTCGAGGGTCGTGCTCTCGTTTTCGGGGGCCAGGTGCGGGTTTGTGTACTGGGAAACGTCCTGCAGAAGCTTGGGGAACGGTGAGGGGCCGTCTTCGTTCTTGGAGTCGGCGGGTTTCACGGTCGAATCGTCGGGAGCGTGTCGTGGGCTCGGCTGGCCAGGCATGTTGGGCTGTGCCACGATAGGCTTGCGGGAGGACATGGCTGGTGAGTGTTGCTGGGCATGGCCCCGATGGGCGTTGTCGTCGGAGCGTCGTAGTGGTAGGGTTTGCGTCGCGTTGTGAGCTGGGTTTGGGCTCGGGGAGCGGCGTCGACGAGTTCGGGGGGGTTGCACATGGATATCGATGTGCGGAGCGGGCGGCGCCGAATCTTGCGCGACCGACGATGACACGGCTGTGCGGCGGCGAACTAGATCAGCACAAAGAACTACCTTGGAGGCTCATATGAGCCAGAGGACGAGAGAACCCGTGGTGGGTTCACAGTGGCGACGTCGGAGCAGACGTACTGGGAGAGGAGTGAACGCGGACGGGCGAAGACAAAGATCGTTGCATAGAAACCATGCTGAGCCCATAAAGGAACTCTACGTCGCAGCCGCACAGCTCCTATGGCAGCTCTCAACGAGGGGCTGCTCACGGGTCTGCCGGGCGAGTAAGTCGAGGCTGAAGGGTATTGGACGAGGTCGAGGTGAGTCGAGTCTCGGTGGTCGTGCAAACAATCAGACAAGGTGTGCTAGTCCGGCCAGCAACTGATGGAGAAGGACAAGGCGAGGTACTGTAAGGAGTGACAAGGCGCGCGAGGATCGAGTATAGCGCGTTCCAAACTGCAGCTCTGGCGTGGGAGGAACTGGGATGGATCGTATTACGGGGATTGGAGTCGCACGTCGGAGTCGCCCAAGACAAAACACTGAGAGGGACAGAAAGCAGAGGAGGAGGAGAAGTCTATGGTAGAGAGAGCAGAGCAGAGCAGAGGGGAGGTAGGAGGAGGGGGAGAGGAGAGAGGAGAGAGGAGACAAGAAGGTGGGGGGAGAAGTAGCAGCAAAGCCCAACTTTAGGTGCGGTAGAAAGAGTGAGCAAGAGGGAGAGGCAACTGTAGGCCTCATAAGACAACAACAGGACAGCAACAAAAGGGGGCTCACGCTTCACAGCTGGCACCTGCTGGTTGCGCCGACTGCATAGAGGCAAAAAGAGTCGAATCGAGGTCGAGGGGGGGTGGTGGTCTCTTTCTCTTGGGCTGGGATAAGGATGGGATTCAATATGATGGGGTAGAGGTAGGCGGCGGGAGAGAACAGTCAAGGTGGAGCATTCAGGTTCCCACGGAGCGGTACGTACCACGGGCGAAGCGGGCGGGCGATGCGCGCTAAGCCCCTCTCGGAGACGGAGACGCGGCAATGCGGGTGCGAGATTGAGCTACGATTGGGCCGCCGGGCCCCTGCTGCTGGCTGCGGGCCCGGTACCTGAGCCCTGTGCCATTCGCACGTGTCAGCCAGCGCCTGGGTCAGGTCGGGCCGGGTCTACGACCTTGCTTGGGGCCTGAGAAAGCCCGGGGCAAGATGGACATGGACGAAAATTAGGTGAGTTGTGCGTTGGCAGGCGCTAGAATGGAGGGGGAAGAGAGAGGGAGAGAGTCGGTCGCTTAATTCTCGAGGCTGAGTTGGCCTTTCTGGGAACTCCCTTGTCTGTTGGTTTGAACAAAGTTGCTTCTTTGAGCGCATGCGCCGAGACAGAACCCATCCATCTGGTCGAGATTAGGTATGTAGACAAGGTGGAAATGTGATATGTACGCATGTGCTATCAATTAAATTGCTTAATACTAAATCATGCCCGTTCCTGGGTTGAGGCTTGTTCCTTTCATGACAACGAATGTAGGTACACCACCACAAAATCCACGTTGAAGATTTGCTGAGGTGGCTAGGTAATATGACTCGCAGACAAATTGATTGACACTACGAAAAAAAGAAGCGAACAACAAGTCTTGTGCGAGAGTCAGTCCCTCGTTGTCTCGACAAAAAGGAAAAAAGGTACAGAGCAATAATGTGACTTTGGTGTGACTCTAGGCGCTGAGTTGTCACTGCAGAGGCCGCCCTTCGCTTCCTGATCAGCAGGAAGTCAAAAAAACGGACCAGACGTTTACTTCCACGAGTGACGGAGACGCAAAAAAACAAGTTTAGACGAGAAGGAATGATAGTAAAGAAAGAGAAAAAGACGGTAAGATGAGATGCATGCATGTCCCCGTGTTCGGATATTGGCTTTATGGATTATTGATTTGGGCCTGGGTAGGTAGGCACTGTAGGTAGGTTGTCGGGCATTTTACATCCCTTGCATTGGATGGCTGCACATGAAATTTCGTTGGGAGTTGAAAGGCTCAAGGTGCATTCTCGCGCATAATTACTACGCCTCCATCCCATGATATCTTCATCTTAAACGCTGCACCGACTGCACCGCCATGTGCCAGAAGCAAGTGCAAACATGACATGTTTCACTCCATGCTGTCCTGTCCTGTACATGGCCATTAACAGTTCCCATCAACTCGCTACCTACAGTACACTACAGTCACTACAAGCCCAGACCCTCCATCCTTCCACCCCCATCCCTCGGACCAATCTCGACGCACCACGCCAGTTCCCTCCATGCGAGGCAAAGACAACAAAGGTCTCTGTGCGTCCCCTCCCCCCATCACCCGTCAGCGAATGCCTTCTGCCAACGCACCAACGGGGCCCCTGCCCAATCATGCGCTACGCCGGTGCACACCACCCCTGGTCCCCTATGCAGAGAGTGCGCCGCTGCCTCTGTCTCTCCCCAATCATCGGGTGCCAGAGCAGGCCTTCACAGGAAGAAAAAAATCTACAAAGTAACAAGCCTCCACCCCCCTCTCACCGAACATGCCCAGCCATTCAAATTTGTTAGACAGACCGACATGTTTCTGCTGGACGGTGCCGAGGGGTCCATTCCAGCCAGTTATGCAGCCAGAGCAAGCACAAGTCGACACTTGATGCAAGTTTACCGACACGGAGGCGATTATACTCAGCTCGGCTGGCCTCGTCCAGCTTGTTGTCAATCTCTCTGCTGGTCATCTTTTGGTCTGGTCTCGCCTTCTGTTGGTCATTCTGGCCCTGACCATCTTCGCCTTTCAACTCCACAGCCCAGCATCAGCCCAGATATTCCAGCCTCCTCTACCTATCTCCCTCGTCCAGTCTTTCAGATGCAAGCGCATCTGTCATACATGCCTACCTATTCCCAGTCGTACCAGGTCCAGCCCCAAGGTGAGCCGCCCGCCCGGTGCGTTGGCCACTCTCCACCCTGTCCTGTCCGGCCGGTCCACCTACTCGTCTCTTGTTTTTTTCCCAACAGTTCACGACGACTTCAAGAAGACTATAGGCGGATAACCCTTGACCGCAACCAGCATAGGCCACCCCAGCTTTCCCCAGCATCTCCTCTTTGAGCCTCGGGCAGCTCGAGTCGTCATGACTCCTCATGCACGTCAGCCGCTCACAATTTACGAACTGGGCGCTTGACAGTTCGTTTCCGCTGGTATGGCGTGTTGTTCATCTCCAGCTCATCTGAGCCGCAGAGCCACCGACGTAACAAAGACCCCGTTTGCTGTCAACTCGGCTCATTCCATTCCTCACAGTCAAACTGCTTGTGCGTGAGTTGTGCATGGTTCGCTCTCACTCACCACGTCACCTCATAACGCCCAGTCCGTACCAAGTAACTATGCTTTGCGTTGATGCTTGGACCAAGATCGTCTTCTGTCTGTTACTCCCTTCATCCATGTCATGTCATACAGCTTCAGACCTCTTCAAGGACGTCCCTGCTCGTCCCATCCATACATCTTCATCGACTCGCCTGCTTTTGTCTACGTCCCTCACTGGCCAGATCCTAACCACTTCATCCTGGTTCGTGCAAGCCCTACTTCTAGAATCCTTCCTCCGAGCTGCCGAGGCGTTCGGCACTAACAAGCTGCGTCGACATTGCTCCGGCACATCTACTTGCACATCACTTCTCACATCATCTCGAGCGATACAAAACATCTTGAAATAACGCATAGATTCGTTCATGCATGAGACCAAGGTGAAGGAACTACATCTTCACCATAAACATGGGTATAATACAACCGCTATCCGACCATAACCTGCACCAATGTGCCATAACTCGTAGGACTCCATATGTGCTTTCTGTTCATTTTTCGCTTCATGTACTCCATATAAGTATTTTCGCCCTTTTTTTTAACGGTTTGGGATCTCCTTAGAATCCTCTCCCAAACCGAATATCAAAATCCTTCAGCACGCTCATGATACTCGCCGCTTCAACCTCAATGGGCATCATCGTCCCTTGAGGTGCTGGGCGGGCTCCGGCACGAGGAGTAGCCTTGAGCTTTGGCAGCCAGGAACCAATATCATCCGCCGCCTTGGAAAAGTTGCGGTGACTTGATAGTGTCTGGTATGCCTCGGCACAGCTGAGTCCCAGGCTAGGTAGGCTGGGAGAGAGAGATCTTCTCAGGCTTGGGCTGTTGGGACTTGCAGCAACCGCCGCCAGCTCCCTTGCCACCACAGCAGCCTCCAGAGCTGCTACCATCCTTACGGTTGAAGTTGGCGGCCATCAGGCGGCAGAAGAGACCAGACTTGGGATCAGCCTGGCACTGGGCACAGGTACCAGGTCCGTTGGGACCACAGCCTCGGCGTTCAGATGATTGATTCTGAGTCTGTGTCCGGCGAGGGAGCTTGACGGCACCATCGGCCGTCATCTCCATGGCTAGTGTAGGAGGAACAACATCGGTCTCCGACGGGGGAGGTGTCTGGACCTGCTGGGAGATGGGAGGAAGGGTATCATTTGGAGTCATGGCTGGGGTCGCCAGTGAGGTGTCTGCGCAGACGCAGTAGGTTCCGTCCTTACAAAACCCACAGCCGTCTCTGAACGGCATGGTGTCTAGTGAAGGAACTTGGGAGGGAGCAGTGTAAGTGTCTTGGGTGACGTTGGTGGCCTTGCGAGAGTACATGGCGGTAAAGTCTGTCTCAGCCTCATCATGGCTGGAGCGGTGCCTCTTCTCGCCGGAAATGTCTCCAGACGGCGAGGCCGGACGCTTAAGGTCCTGAGATCGGTTGAGGGCGTCAGCCACCTCGCCGAGGCACTGGCAGCTAGATGTCAGACCGCACTTGCTGCAGCCGTTGGCGGCGGTCTTCATCACCTCTTCGGCACAGGCACACGGCCCGTTTGGGGAACAGTTCCCGCAGGTGATGGCAGTATCATCATTTGATGCGTTGATGTCGAGGGTCTCAGGGGGAGAGATTATCTGGGAGATGGAAAAGGAATGACCCGACTGCCGGTCCGGGCGGCCATCGGGAAGACTGTGCCTCTGCGGCTGACCAGTTGGACTTTGAAGTCCATCAAACGGGTGGGAAGTGCTCATGCTCCGTGACTGGTAACCCGAGTTGAAGACGCCTTCATCTAGACGTCGCTTGAGGGTCTCGGCCTCGGTTTCAACCCGGATGCGGTCCTGTCTTTCCCGGTCGAGCATGTTCTCGAGTAGCATGCATCGGGACCGGAAGGACTGGACATCAAGCTCGAGTTCGTGAATCTTGTCCTTGAGCTCCGTCTCCTGCTTCTCTTGAGCCTCACGCTGCTGATCAAGCTGCTCCTCTAGCTCGCCAACTCGGGCGGCTCTCCTCTCCCGGAAGGCCCTCTGGGCTGCGCGGTTTTGGGCCTTGCGCTTGGTGGGTGGTGTGTCGGTGGCGGGCTTCCTGCCGGGCTTGGGCCTCGGAGGGATCACCCACTCCTTGGAAGTCATGGACATCTTGGGAGGCTCCGGCGGCGCCGGGTTGGGGCTGATTACGGACGACATGGCCATCTTGTTGATGGAAGGGAGAGCAGTGCGTTGTTGAGGTTGTGCGGGTGGAGGTGGCTTTGCACTCGGCTTAATGGAGAGAGGCGTCCTCTGTGGGGCAGTGGATGTGGCTGGTGAAGCCGGCCCAGGTGCGGCTGAGATAACACGAGGTCTTGCCGCGGGTGCAGGTGCGAGGACGGGAGTACCAGCGCCAGGGGAGTCGACAGCTTGACGTGGAGGAGATGGAGCGAGTGCTGGGCCTGTCATGGTGGGTGACAAAAGGCCTGATGTGGATGGGTGACGAGTCCTTGTTTGTTATGTGTGTGTGTGGCGAGACCGGCGGGTCTCTTTTCGGTCGATCGGTCGTGATGAGCCAAATGGGGTTCGGAGTTCCGAGATGGGAAACTCTGGGGGAATAGGAAAAGGCGTCGTAATCGGACAATTCGGCTTGGACGAATTGGATAATGCTCAGTCGAGTAAAAGCGTCGTCAATTGGTGGTGAGGTGCTGTGTGCTGGCAGATTGCCGGATCAGATTGATAAGATGGGGGTCGTTCCTAGCTGTTGCAAGGCTGCAGAATGACCCAGGCAGGTCGTGGGTGCGGCTTCGGCTTCGGCTTCGAATTAGAGGCGCGGCTGGTAGCCAGAGAAGAGTCAATTTGACAGCGTGTTGATGGACCCATTCGTGACAGCGCAAAAGGAAAGAAGCTCAGATGTCGTAGCTGGTCATCAATTGGAATCACGATAAGAGGATGATGGATGGAGGAGGGGAAAAGGGAAGGGGAGGCAGCAAGAGGGAAATTGATCGTGGGGTGCGTCGCTACTTTTGTGCCCCGACTGCATCCGACGCCTGGGAAGCCAATGGTCCGATTCCAGGAGGCGATGGGTGGATCTGATCTGATTGATAAGATTTGATTGATAAAAATTTCGCATGCACCCACGGCGCCAGGCACAAGGGAAACGGCGCCAGGCACCCGCCCGTGCGGGTTTGGCAGGTCTAGCTCGAGCCACTCAACCGCCGAGTCGTGAGCTTACCAGCAATTACGACGGAGCACAAAAGCGGGTTTCTCGCACTCTGATTGCCGGCCAGGCCTCTCTGTCAGGCATCGAGTCGATGGGCGATGGGGTTTCGATGGGGACGTTTAATCAGTCATACGCAGGCGGCTCCGCCATCGCTGGCTGTGTCTCGACTTTTTTTCTGCGCCCCCACCTTCTGCAACCCATCATCCATTGTGACCCCCAACAACGACTCAAGATGGTCCATTTTGAGCCGCGGTTTTTTACTTGATGCAACTAGAAGGGTTTCGGTATTTTTTTGGTGAGGGACGATCGATCGAAAAGTAGTATTCCCGGTCCGAGTTTGAGCTGCCGTCGGTGTGTCTCTGACGTCCAACGTCTTTAGAGCGGAACTTCGGGATAACAACATCCCCATGATTCTCGGCTTAGCCCCACCTAGCAGACCCTTCTCAGCCTTCACCTTTCAGCTTTCTGGTATAAGCTTGATCCAAGGCCTCACCTGGAACAAGCCACCGGCGTTAGTCGGAGCACGCCCGGGCCATCTGAGCGACATCCGTTGACCCTGAGGTTGCAAGTGTCGTGGGAAGCAAAAAAAATGCCGTGCAACCTAAGGGTTCTCGGAACTCCGACTTCGCTCCCACCATCCGCTTTGCAAATCCTGGCCGCGTGGTTTGCAGAGCAGGGACTCGGGGCCTGTGCTCTCCCAAGGGTCAGAGACAATACCGGGCCCGCTCGCGTGGGAGGTCTTTTCCAAAAGACTTGAATGCCTTTTGTCGGGACTCTGAGAGGCCGGTCGTACGAGCTGCACCAAGGCTGATCCATGCCCCGAGCTACGCCTCCACGGAAATATCCCACGGCAGTACGGGGGCATCTCATCAGGGTCTTCAAACTGCCAACGAGATCAGGACAAGATGATGTGACAGATTCAACTGGTCGCGATGGGATCCATGGTCTGGCTTGGGCTTTTGACAGGCAGCACACGCATACATGCACGCATGGCATGCTAAAGGCGAGACGCCATCAGACCCTTTCGGCATAGTAGACGCACATCTCACGAGATGCCATGGGAGGTTACAGTCGACACCGATGCACACCGAGCCGGCATGCAAGCAGGCAACTCGTCTTTTTCCTCCCAACAAAGATTGTCGAATAGCGACCGTCGTAGCATCTCCTTGTCTTCCCAAAAAGGAAATGTGTCGTCTCTCCCGCCTTTTCCCACTCCGACTTTATCCTCGGCAACCGATTCATGTTCAGCTCCTCCAAACGTAATGCGTATCCGCTTCTTCGAGACTTTTTCTCTCCGACTCAATTCCTTTTTTCCCTCCGCTTATCGCGCCCCCCCAAGCGCGTGGGATTCCGCCCAGGCCACCTCAGCTGCTTCAAACTCCACAGAGCTAAGCCTTTTGTCTCGAATCGTGCTTTCGCACGGAGCACACCTGGACACAACCAACAGTCAGTAGACGGGGCCAATCAGAGGCTGAGGTATCGTTGTTCATCCCGCGGAATTGGAGAAGATGTTCAGGTGAGGTAGCCTTGACGGAGGCATATTGAGCTGATTGTCGCCTCATGGACCCAGCACGGTAAAAGACATCAGCCTAAGATCTCAGCTGTGCGTCTTTTCGGGACAGTTAAAAAGTATAGTAAGGGTAATTAAAAAGTAATTAATAGAGATGTAAAGTATACCTTGGATTAAGATATCTCTTGTACCAGTCTATCTATGTTCCTCCACAAACGAGCAGCATTTGAGACTTAAAAGCTGTACTGTGCCGTCTCATTTTTTTCTTGACCGCATGCCAGGGTGTTTGTTAGACATACGAGTACGAGCCCACGAACTCCTCCACAGAGTATACGGATCTACCAATGATTCAAGGGTGCTCAAGAGCCAAGAGTGTTCGTCACACCCTGGAACATCACGAGGTGTGATTTGTGCCGAGTGGGTGTCTTGACTCAGCAGAGGTTAGCACAACGGCACAAGTCCGGGGTTTATCGATAAGATAATCAGTACCACCCCTTCCAATCATGGTTAGCGCCGCCGATAACGCTCATGCCGCCACGAAGCTCCTCCACCAATCCATGCCACCTCACCTCTAGTGCTCCAGCATCGTGGGAGACAACTTACAGAGCACACCCACGACACACCACCACCTACAATGGCCGCCGCGCCGGACCCTCTCGCCTCTTTCTCGGGCCTCGGGATATCCACCCCGTCCCGTGCTCCCTTCACCCTCTCCGACTCCGACTCTTCCTCCTCCGTCGACGATGATGCCCCCCTGCCGTTCCCCGAAGCCCTTCCGCGCGCAGACTTTCTTGCTCCGGACTTTCAACCAGCTGCATATCTCTCTGCACTGCCGAACCGACATCAGACTCTCGAGGATTTGCGCTCTGACTTGCGCGATCGAAGCGCAGCCATCAGCTCAGAGCTCCTTGAGCTTGTGAACTCGAATTATACGGCCTTTCTATCCCTTGGCAGCGAACTTCGCGGCGGCGATGACAAGGTTGAAGATGTCAAAGTCTCACTGCTAGGCTTCCGAAGAGCAGTAGAGGAGGTCAAGGGTCGTGTATCATCACGAAAAGAAGAGACCAATGCGCTCAACGATGAACTTCGTGGCGTGAGGTCAGCCATCGAGCAAGGTCGCAAGATGATAGAGCTCTCTGAACGATTAACATCTTTGGAGGAACGTCTGGCGCTGGACAGCATGCCAGCTTCCAATACCCAGCGAGATTGGGAAGACGACGAAAGCGAAGAGGAAGATGAGGACGAGGACGGGACCCTAGGGAGCTCACCAACAAGACTGCTTGCTTCAGCACAAGAATGCAGTCGCATTGCAACGCTCACCGAATCTCTAGACCAGAACACACCCTTTGTGATCAAGATGGAGGAGCGCTTGACCCGTTGTCGGAACACTCTGCTACTAGACTTGGGCAACGCACTAAAGCAGGCCAAAAAGGCTGGCGTGCGTGGTCAGGACAGAGTTCTGAAATATCTTGCTGTATACAGAGTGCTGGGCGCACAAGCGGATGCCATCAAGGCTCTTCGCGGCGGTTAGGGGGAGCTCACATAAAATCCAATAATGATACCCACGTCAAGCCATTTTGTTTCATTCACGAGGTCGTCTATTCGGTAATATGACATATGATACAATAATACAAGCCCCGCGCTAGCATACTTTACATGATGCTCGACAAGGCCTCGGGGGTAATCTTCTCCTCTGCGTCCTTCAGCTTTCCGTTCAAGCTCAGGCCCGGCCCATTGGTTGTGCTGAGAATCACCTCGTGCACCTCCTTGTGCACCTCCTCTGAGATCTCGGCGCATTCGGCCTTGATCTTGGTCAACAGCACCTTGATGTTGGCCTTGAGCTGATCGGGTGTGTATCCCAGCTGGCCAATAGCCATGCGGATGACGCCCTGCCTCTCACGGTAGTCTGCCGCACCGGCCGAGTCTCGCATCGACTTGACAACATCGGGAACGATGGTTCGCATTCGCTTGCTGGGCATAAGGCCCTTGGGACCGAGGATCTTTCCGAGACCGGCCTTGTTGAGGGCCTTTTCGCTAGCCTCGTGGCAGATGAGGCGGTCAAAGTTGATCTGCTCCTGGCGGATAGCCTCGAAGAGGGTCTCCTCACCGACGGCCACGGCTCCGGCGGCGGTGGCCTCGCGGGCAATCTCGCTGCCCTCGGGGCACACGACGGCGATCTGCCAGTCGCTCTGGACGGGGTGGGGGAGGCGGACGCTGTTCTTGATGACGGGGCCGTTTCGGGCTGTCTTGAGGTTGATGTGTAGCTCGTACTTGACCGAGGCGGGGGGTTGACCGACTTCGACGGCTCGGAGGACCCTGGATATGAGTTAGCACTGATATTGGGGTTGTCCTTGACTGAGGTCCAGTATCCCCAGTCTTCCCCTCCACCCATTGCTCCCAACTAACCTCATAGCCTCACATAACGAGTGCTGCGGAAAGTCCCTCTTGGTAAGGTTATGCCTCTTGAAATCCTTGGGAATCGGCCTCTTCTTCTTGGTGGTCTTTCTGATGCGGACGACCGAGGCATTGCGGACCTGCTGTGCGGCGGCGGCCGGTGCGAGGAATCGGGGTATCGTGGGGATGGCGGGCCGAGGGGTCTGGAGGAGGGACAGCCTGGCCATGGAGGCCAAGCAGCGGTCGATTGGCGCCATTCTGTGTGGGCAATTGAAGCTCCTGGCTGCTGGATATTGGTGGTCGCGCAAAAAGTCGATGTTGAGCCACAGGCTTTGATGGTGGGCCTGGAAAGTTAGGCGCCAATTCTTATCGATAAGATGGGGTCTTATGGGCACACTCAGTGGCAATGAGATAGTTACAACTTGACAATTGATGCAATGAGACGGCATTTAAGGAATCAAGTGACAGAAGTTTTTGAGAGGCTGTCCGAATCATATGTACACAATTACATTCATCCCGTTTAATCTATTTACACGTCTCCTCAACAATACATGAGCACCGTACTCGCTGCTTAAGGCAGGCACACGAGCATATCCCTGAGCTTCGCAAGCACAACATCCTGTCGCTCATCGTTCACAGTCGTCTTGTCAGTGGCGTCACCAATGCTGACAGAAATGTAGCATCCATCCTCAAGAATAACATCCGTCTCGGTGGGCAGGCGATCATCACCGCACCACTCAGTATCAGGCTTAGAAAAGACACCAGGGTTGATGCGGCTCAACACCCACTTGAACTTGGATGCGTCGGTGCACTTTCCTTCGACCTTGGGGAAGTTGACGTTGAGGAAGACGTCCTTGGGGAGGTAGGGCTTTCCGGAGTCGACGACCTTCTTGACCAGCTTGGTGGCCAGTTCAGCGTACACAAGGCTGCGAGCGGGAACAGGGCTCGTGTTGAAAGCAGTGTTGCCGGAGGAAGCTCCAGAGAAGGCGATCGCCGGGATGCCAGCATCGTGAGCTGCATAGCAGGCAGCGCCGACGGTACCGGAGAAGGGCACCTGAAGCCAGAGGTTGGTACCAACGTTGGGGCCAGTAACAGCCAGCTCGGGCGCAGCACCATCCCACAGACCAGGGCCAAAGGTGTCGATACCATACTTGATGGAAGTGACAGGGAATGAGTTGACCCAGTTGAGATCGGGACGCTTGGGGTCAGAGCCGACAGGGCCGCTGTTGGCGGGACAGCTGTTATACTGGCATGCCTCCTTGCGATCCTTGGGCTTCTCGTCGCGCGAGCCTGACTACGTGTTAGTGCATGTTAGCTCTGTCTGTGATGTAACTTACTGCTGCCTGACTTGTTCTCAGCTGGGGCTGAAAGAACAACCTCGTAGCCCGCCTTGTTCAGGGCATCGTTGAAAGTACGGATGTACGACTCTGCCCAGCCATCATCGTTGGATTGAACGATTCTCACTGCCTGGGCAGCAAGAGGCAGAATAGCCAGCGAAACGAGAGACTTCATGATGATACAGTTGGACAGTTGCAGAAAGACAACGAGGGGAAACCAAGTAAGCTGGCGGAATAAGCTTCAGACACGAGGTGCAGACACAAGCTTTCATACTACACGATGCAACACCCAAACCTATATAGCTTCCGACGTAAGACGGCCATTGCATGAACTCATCTAACTCTATCCTCGACCGAGCACCAATACCTCGGGGATCGTCCTGTCACTCTAAACAAAAGCCACCAATCAGCGCTCACCACTCCCCTCGTCAGCCGGCACCATGAAACCCCCAGGTCATGCCCACCGCGCCATCAACCACCCCACGTGCCATGCCATTGGCCTAATCAGGATAAAACAGGAGCATCATCCTCAGGCACGTTGGCCGCCGAGTGGTGAGTGACCCCGGGACTATACCTATGACTTGCAGAGAAGCTCCGGCATGATTGTTCGCACCAGGATAACGGGCCGAGCCGATTCGGTGAATGATGCATCGGCAAAGGTTTTCTTTTTGGGATGTTTCGGTCGCGATTAAGGTGAAGTGGTTTTCCGGGGTTGGTTATCACAACTACCGGAATCGGGGCAAGAGCCGGCGCCGTTCGGTGGTTGTGGGGCAAAAGGCCGGGGTTTGTCCCGGAGGTTCTCCAATATGGCAGGTCCACCGGGTTCCGTCCCTGAGCTACGTTTCCACGAGGCGATAGTCGTACGGTCATAGGTAGAAACTCGGGTTAGTATATTCAATAGCTCTATTGCGTAAGTGACCATATAGGTAATTCGGGAAACCCGGGCGATGATAGAGTTCTCGCTTACCCTGAACCTCGGACGGTGAGGGAAGCATTCACATGTTTAACCCGAAAAAGAGGGGGGACTGGATTGGCTGTAATTGAGTATTGCTTTTCTGGAAGTTCTAGGCGTGTGTTCGATATGACCCAGAACCAAGCTGATGGTGTTGTGAATATCTACGTGTTCGTAACACTGATGTCGTTGGAGGGGGCGCTACCGCCATTTTCTGGTGACAGATTGGGTAGAGCTCGATGATTGTACAACAAAGACAAAAGAGTTACTAACAGTGTAGCAAGGACTGATAGTGGACAGACAAGGTGGTAGACAATACAAGTGATAATGCCAATACCCTATAGTCAAGTCAATTGAGTACTGGGATTGATCAAGAACTATAACGGCTTATTTTTAAAGGTGAAGGCTATTGAATATACCAGCAATGCGCCAGCCTACCTAGGAACGCATATCTCCCTGGTTAAACAAAATCTGCTATGTTTACCACCTTTGTGTGTTTTCAGAATCTGGGGCCTATGCTGCTTTTCGAGGCGGCCGTTTGCCGATCATCCGGAAGATTACATGCACCTTTACTAATCAGCCTCTTCCCTAAAAGCACGATCCTTGACCGCTTGCCCCTGAGATGACCGCATAAGTGTTGGTGATCAGTCTCTTCAGATTGGCCGGAGTTAAGTAGTCGCGAAAGGAATTGCCGAGCCCCGAAGACAGGGGTATAAGTTGTGAGACTTGGGACGAAGTCTATCCAGAAACACCATCCTTTATTCCTCCAATGAGAACCTCAATATGCTCGTTCTTATAGCTGGCGCAACCGGAAACCTCGGCCAAAAACTCATTGATAGCCTTCACTCACACGGTCATCAAGCCCGCGCCCTCGGTCGCAACCCGTCCAAACTTGAGCCCTCTCGCCGAGAGAAACTGGAAAGCTTCGTTCAAAGCGAGGCTTACTATGATATTCCGGCTCTAGATCGTGCCTGTAAGGGCGTCGATGTGGTCATTTGCGCATACCAGGGCATCCCTCAATTGCAGCTTGAGGGCCAGCTCCTCCTCCTCCGTGCCGCCGAACGAGCTGGCGTCAAGTCATACGTTGCACACTGCTGGAGTTATGACTGGAGGAACATGAAGCTTGGTGTTCAAGAAAGTTATGATCCATTCATATCTTTCAGGAATCACGTGGACTTGTCTTCGAACCTGAAGCCGATTTACATCTTCACTGGAGTACTGGCTGAGGTACTCTTTTCTGCACCTGGCCATGGCCACTTTAGCCCAGCGCACAATGGTGTCTGGGACCCAGAGAGCAAGACAATGGAGATTTGGGGAACAGGTGAAGAGATCTGGCATTGGACTACCGAGCGAGATGCTGCAGAGTTCACCACCGCTATCATTGAGCAGGATGATGCGCCTCAGGGCGGCGACTGGACTGTGTGTTCGGGAAGCAGCACACTCAAAGAGCTAGCCACGATATACGGCAAAGTTAGAAACTGCAAAGTGGACATTCGCATGAAAGGAACCGTGGGCGAGTTGCGTGAAAGAGCTTTTGAGGCGAGGAGCCAAGGATCAAGACGGAACTATTGGCCGTATATCGGGTGGTTCTATCAACTACACACCGTTGACGGGACCTGGTCGCTTGGAGAATTGGACAACGAGAAACTGGGCGTGAAGACTACAGGGTTTGATGAGTTTCTGAGGGAATACCCAACCCTCTAATATGAGTCTCAGGTATGGCTGGGCGCCCAGAGTCTTTGATGTGCCAAGCTGTCCGGGGTATATTGATCATCAACTTAAAATTTTGGGTATAGGTAGCTGGAAGTCTTGGCCTCTCATATATCACCCTTGATAATGGCATGTCTCACCCGTGATGAGATTGTCTCAGAATCGCCTTGTAAACTCGTCTAGACAAGTCCTCATGATAGACTGAGCAACTGCAAACTGTAACCGGCTCACCGAAAGAAGTACGAGACTCTACCAGACCGGCTGTCTTCTTGGCAATGTGCCTTGGCCAAAAAATTCCATTTTTAGGCCTGAATGAAGTCATAACCACATCTGGGCCAAGCACAATATTCGTAAACCTTGTCTTCTAACCCACTCGGAAGCTATCCAAGAGTTAATCGAGGCGGTATCGAGGGCCGGGACTCTTGGCTCGACCTTTTCGCCACAGATGCCTTATCTGATACTCAGGACTGAGCACATTTACACCCAAGAGGGACCCAGCAGACCTTGTTGGCGCCAAGCTCGACATTTTCTCCCTTTTTGAATGACGACGAGTCGGGTGTGCACTGCCACCACCGACTACGGGCCAATCCATTGCCGAGGCCGCGCGGCCATCCTAGGCTACCGTTTCTTTAAATGTTGGGCGGCGACCCTAATTTTTGACCCGCGAGGCCGCACCAACTGAGGCCTGGAGAGTCTGCGTAGCTGTTGACCATGGCCTGATGCTGAGGGATTGGTGTAAGTGATCTAGGTACGTAACTTACAGTTTGCCAACGTCTGCACAATCAGAACCTTACCAACCATGCTGCAGATCATATCAGCCTCTACCGTCATTCTCCAAGTCTACAGGCCAACTACAGCTCGAACCAAACGAGTCTCATTCCACGACCGCTGTTGATGCACTGTCCTGGATACCCCGACCCGACTGGCGAAAGTAACCATGGAAGAATACGTACCGGAAGCGAGCCGCGATGGACCGAAGCCACACCTTAATGTCAAAGCTTAACAAGCTAGCCAGTCAGCGATCAACCACGGGCACGTGCTATCAAGCTCCTCTACTCCACCCCTGGGCCAACGATCTCGGGCTTGTACCCTGGGAATTGCGCTGTCCGTCACTCGGGCTATCTGATTGGCCAAAGCTCTTTGTGTTGCCAGTACGTAAAACAAAACGAGATGCTGCTGCGCCTTGGAAACATTGGATTTATTGTTCAGCGGACGCCATATCGGTACGTTTCTCTTTCTGATTCGGTCTCTTTGCAGATGGAAGGAACTTGGCTGGCTCCTTCCTCCTGAATATCCCCCTTTCCTTCCTCTTCGGGCCATTGCAGTTGCGTGCCCACTTTCCGCTCTTGCTTCAACCCTGTTATCTCCCGTCTTTCCTCCCTGTCTTTCTTTTTCCAACTTCTCCTCTTCAACCTCTTTGGCCCCTCTGCTCTTCATGGTCTTTCTGTCTCTTCCCTCCGATCCGATCATGATCTACGAGCGAACGACTTGGCAATATCCCGGATCTATCTCCAACGCCCAGTTCATTCTCCTCCAAGCAACTTCAGTCGTAACTGCCAGCCAGACACCAAAAACACCAACCACCACCAGAACCGAAACCTCACAAGGTTGTTACGAACTATCAGGCGCCGGGACGTCATCCCGGGCTTACCTTTCGGTTGGCTGGGCCAGTATGACGCCGTTGTGGATCTATGATGGATCCCTGATTTCCCGACATGAGCGAACTGTCCGAGCAATTCGAGGGCCAACGAGTTTTTGTCAGGGGAGAATATTAATCTGTGCCAGAAAATTTCAGCTCACAGGATATTCTGCCTTGTTCAAAATTCTTTATTTTGCTTGATCTATATGTTTGCTGACCTTTTTATCGTTTTCTATCCAGTCTCGCGCCATCTTCTTTCAGCTACTGCAACTCCGTCGTTGGCGTTGAGCTGCTGGCCAACAAAGACGTTCCTCGGAGAAGCCTTATCTTTGCATTCCCACTACATCCCCGCTCAGGACCAAGGGTTTCAGCCGCCTTTGACAACCCGTCTCTTCGGACCCATTGGATTGCCAGGCGGCCTCCCGCCAAGACCTTGAGGTGAAGCTGACTTATATCAGGCGGAGTTTCAATCTCTCCGGTTCCTGGTCTGGAGTTTTCCCGGACACTGCTAAATATCTTTCAATATTGGGACAGACATCCTTTCGACTTAGCCGGCGGTCGATAAATCCCCTGTCCACAACGTTCGGTTGAACTCAGTCAATCCAGTTGATCGACCTCTTCACCCATCCGACACCCCGAGGATCAAACTTCTACGGTTCGTCGTTACGCCAAGCACCCCGGTACTTCAGATCGAAGAGCGCACTATGGACTGGTTGATTACACAAGTGTGTAAGAGACCACCATCGACGCTCGCACGATATCTGGGATTCGCCACGCCGTTCGAAGATCGTCTTGGCAATGGATCTGAGTGGCAGGGCCACAGGAGATGTCGAGAGGCGAACATTGGGATCTAGTGGATCTCGAAGCTTGTCTAGACGACGTCAGATTACCGGCCTGGAAACCGAGCATCCAGGAGCCTGTGCTTACCACGAGACATATGGGCAAAGCTGCTCGCCACATGGTATTGTTTGTATCAGCCCCTTTTGCTCAGGGGGTCCTCTCATCGTGTACACGGAGTACCGGCGACCTCTGGACAGCGCCCTTGTCACCACTTAGCGCCGGATTTATCGAGTCAGATTCCCTGCGGCCCGGAACTTCCGTGACGAAGCTGGGTGCTGTCCCAACCGGAAGGTCGAGCGGTGATCTCGATCCGTACTCGTAGCTCCGTGGAGACGTCGAGCTCAATCGGCTAGGGGTCGTATGCGAGGAGGTGGGTGAGCTTTGCCCTACTACCGGCGGACTCGGGACGAGGAGGCTATCTGTGCGGGAGTGGGTACGGTGGTGCTTGCTGGCACCAGGTTCTTGCTGAACACTCGCATTTGCGAGGACTGACAGTTTATCGAGGGGGTTAGGTTCTGGCCTGCTCTGTCCAAGGACGAGCGCGGGCAAGACTGGTAAGGCTGGCGGTTGAGGTCGAGGTTGGAGGAGCGTTTGTCGTTCGATGGGTAAAAGTTGTGGCCCGATGGAGCTGGATGATCCCGACTTGTTGCCGTCTCTTCTGATTCCTACGATTGCGTCGACGACTTCGCGGGTGCTGCTCTTTTCAGCGATTTGGGGAGGCATGTATGTTGACCTGATGGGATCTGCTGACGGCGGTCGAGACAGGGGTTGAAGAGCCATCTTGGGTGTTGTGCCGAGGGCAGGCGGCTGACCAGCGGCTGACTGCGATAGGGTGGCCTTTGCGGCATCGGTGGCGGGTTGATCTGGGAAGCTCTGCAAGAACTTGTCGATATCTTCGGCGGTGGCGCCGTGGTAACCCAGCAGGATCCTCAAGCGCGAGTTCTCGACGGCGACATTGCGAGCGGCCTGCTGCATCTGGAGGGTGGCCTCGACTCCTTGACGCTCATAGTCTTGGAGCTTCTTCTGCAGGCCTTCGACATACTCCTTGTGACGTGCACGGGAGCGCCGCTGGTTGTCACGAATACGGATGGCGGATGGGTTGTTCGAACCCTCCTTCTGCAGGGCAACGAGTCAGAGTTATGGGCGAGGCCAGAAGACTTGCTCCCCGAGACCAAAGACTCACCTTTCCTCCCGTCATGGCGGCACATGTGGTTCATTGATCCAGGTCTACACTACGAGACGGATGCAAAAGACATGGACAATCGGGATGAGATGTGAGCTCTTCTTGATGTACCTTTTGACCTGCCAAGTCTAGGACGCGCGTTGACGGCCGAGCTCCGAGTTCTTGGCAGAGATCCATGTCCTGGGAGGTGCAGATCCAGCTGCCGGACGAAAGACGCTAGCGCCAGGGAGGTTTTAAACATACATCCAAGCATGGCAACCCTATCACGACTTCGAGCATGCATTGCTCAACGAGACGCCCTTGGCGCCAAGGCTCGGGGGGGGGGGCCTTGAGACGTCGTCACTATCGGAAGCACAGGAACAGGACCTGTCTCGAAAACTCTTGCCATTGTCATGAACAGTCGGCCGCCCATGAGAACAGCAACGTTACGACAAGCAAGACAGCAGACAGTGGAGACATTGGTCGAGGTTTGCGCCCTAGCCTCCCTTGAAATGATAGCGAAATCCCGAGTTATTGCAGGGGACGGTCGGTCTCTCTGGGCTCTGGGTCTCTGGGCCTTTGGTTGTGGGATGCCCAGCCGCCCAGACGCCCCATATTTTTCAGCGCATTGCTGGGCTGGCAACTGCTGCGCCACGGTCTGTCGGGCCAGCCGACTGCCAAGCCAGCCTCTCGGCTCTTTCTATCCGGTCGAGGTGCGATGCCGACTATCCAGGGCGATGAGTGTCTTGTGGTTTGGGTCCAATGTGCTTGGGGCAGAGACGGTGACAGGTGGATTTGGCTTGACCTGTCTTGTCTGGGGTCGGTGAGCTCAGGGACCAAAGACAGTCTGGACCCGGAACATTTGCCAAGACCCTGCTCGAAGGTTCGCTTGCCGGCGAGTTGTCACTGACGGGACGCCTTTCGCTGGAGCAGGTCTGGTGAGTTGAGCTGGCTGACTACGCATGCCACAGAAAGTCTTGGCTGTTGAGGCAGGGCAAGCAAGGATTACTTGCCTGGTTGTTAGCCGTGACAGGCGACAGCAGCCCTGGGAGGTTGCTTACAACCAACTCCTGGCTTGCTTGGGTCTTGCTTGGGTCCTGTGCGGACGGAAGAACCCACTATCAGCGCAGCGACTCAGCGAGGTCCAGAGTCTCGACCTCAGCAGCCAAGGCTTGGCTCCAACTCATGGGACTATAGAGCAAGTCGTACGGAGAGATTAGTGTGCCGTGTTTCCCATATGCCCCCGCGATTGCGCTTGGCAGCGTCTCACAAGGAGACAGGCAGCGAGGGCCAAGACGAGCGTTTCGTGTAACAAGGCCAAGGTGAGAGTAAGCAGAACCCCGGAGCTTGCTTGCACAATGTCACAAAGGGCACCGAGGTTCAAGCAAGAAGAATCAGATCAGTCCACCACCTGTGCCCCGCGTATCCGCTCGCTTTGGTGTTTTTTTACCGACTACTGAACGAGAGTAGATGGCCGTTTGCAAGACGAAAAAACAAGAGCAAATTGGGAGGGTTTGATTGGCAGCTTGACGATTTAGCCAGCTCTGCCACATGGCAAGCCCATACCAGATTTGTATGTGATTTTCACAAGTACCGATAAACTCCCCGCGGGCACCGAATAACGGCACCAACAAGAAGTGACACCACAGACAGGCATTGGCGATGGATGCAAGACATTTCAGTTTGTAGAGTCAAAAACATGCCCGATTCGGTATTATCTCGTCTGGCAGGGTATCGAGCCAGTATTTCCCGATCTGGCTAAGGGTATCATATTACGCTTTAAAGACCACTCATCATCCCCTTTCTTTCTTTCTTTCTTTCAACCTCTGCCCAGAACTGCCCTGCCACGTTCACATCTTTCCAAGACAGGGTCGTAGCCATGTCTTGGCGTGCTTGCCTCGTGCATGGGCTCCCTCCTTGCCAGCCTCACTTGAAGAGCCGCTTTCCCGTGCGTGTCGAGAAGCGGTCGACACCATCGGCCTGTTGCGCATGCCAGAGCTGCTGCACGCCCACTCCGCGGCTCTCTCCCGACAGCCTGTAGCGACGCCATGCCTCACGCAGGTGGTCAGGACGCAGAGGCCCGCGCTTCAGGTCTACCTCTTCTTCCTCGGCGGCTGCGTCGTTGTTGGAGGGGGGCGGTGTTGGAAGCTCGCTCTGCTTTTCTCCTATTGCTATCCACTCGGCCTGCACGTTGCGGGCGGCCTCGATGATCTCACCGGCAAAGAGCTTGGCAACGGCTTTGACGGCTGTGCTGACGTTTTGCGGAACGGATTGCGACACGGTCGCGTTGACCACCTGCCGTAGTCAGTAAAGGAATTCAGCGATCATAGGCTGTGGGTGTGCCATACTCGTTTGACGACAGAGTCGGCGAGCTTGGCTGCGCGCCAAAGCTCGTATCGGTTATACTGTTGGCTGTCGAAGGCCTCAACAAGCATTGCACGTAGACGAATCTCCTCCTGCTTCTGTTCTTGTGTCCTCGCAACCACATCCTCCAGCGCCATCTCTGCCTTTTCGTCATCTTCGTCGTCGTCTTCCTTATCTCCGCCCTGTCCGCTGACGGCTGTAGGAGCGCGGCCTCCTACGAGGCTGGGTGTCTGCTCACGCGCCTCATCCTGCTTCGCGTTCTTTGCTTTCCGGCCGCGTTTCTTCTTTGGCGCGCCGCTGGCCGTGACGCTTACTGCACTGCCGCTCACGTGGGAAGATCCGTCGACGGATGGGGAGCGAGGGTACGGGGATCGGGCCTCTGGGGGAAAAGAAGTCTGGCGGAGAGGGTGGTTGACTGCGGCTGCAGAGTTGGAGGTTTGCGAGAGGTTCGAGGGCTTGCGGCGCTTTGAAGGGTTATTTACGTCGAGGGTTGATGAGCGCTTCTTGTTGGGGATTTGCGCTGGCGATGGGTATGGAGGCGACATGGCTGAGGGGGAGGAGGCGTAGGGAGGAGAAGCCATGGTTGATTCGAGTTTTGGTTGATATGGAGATCTGGCTGGGCTTCGTGCCAGGTGCCTGATGTTTGGATTGGAGGGAGTATGTAGTCGAGAAGAGTCGCGAGAAACAGACTAGTGCGACGAACCGACGGTCGAATGTACAGTGATGAGCGAGGGTTAGTTTCGATATCGGCTTCGGGATACAAGGCCGAGAAGAAGATGCTACACACGGAAGAGGATCCGTTGCGCGTCCTCTCCCATGTTCGGAGCGTGATTGCTACGAAATCACGTGATGACACACATGACCGGAGTGCGGCTCCATCTTCCGTTTTGCTGACTGTGCCCGGAACCCCACTCTTTTCTGATTGAGCAATTGGATTGTTTGCAATTGACAACAAAGCGGACTAACAATGGGGATTGTAGTTGACATGAGTTGTAGCGTTTTCTAGCATTTGAAAACGAAAAGATGGCGTTTGTTTTACTGTATGAAATCAATTGTTGGCGATTGTAGAAGCTGCCTCCGTATTTGTTTTATATAACAAGTCTTTGACGATACTTTGCTAATTGTAAACAACAAAGTTTTCTACAAACCCGTGACGTCAAAACGGTCTCCGATAAGATAAAGAGTCTTCAGAAAAAAAAGTCCCGCTAGACCAAACACATCAAGCGTCTACCCCCCATGATCCTTGAATTTTGCTCCGCCCCGGCCGCCGATGGCCGGGACCTCTCCTCCAAACTCGAATGGACCCTGACTCGAGCGATACATCACTTCTCTTCTTTTAATCGCTTGCTCTTCCTCTTGCTCTTTTCACTCTTTATCTTTTCATCGTACCGAACCTTGCGCGACAACTCAGACTCAACTACTGCAATGGCTCCTTCAGAAGACGGCGTTCTTGTCGCGGCGGCGAGCAACAAGAAGCGCCCCGCCAGCGTCTCGGGGTCTTCGACCGGTAGCAGCGATGATTCGAGCCGTCGCAAGAAGCGTCGCGATCGCAAGAACGGAAGCAGCAAGAAGCGAAGCAACGGTGACTTTTCCGTCCCTGGTGCTTTCGCGCAGCGCCGCAACAGTCTTGCCAAGGCCTCGCGGGATCCTCGCGATGAACCCCTCCCCAAGAAGAAGCGCGCCGTTGCAGAGGGCGCTGTCGTCAAGACGAGGTCGCCTAGTCCCGTGATTGACTTTGATGGTCTTAGTAGGCCAAGTACGTTCTCCTTCTTCCATCCTTTGGTCTGTCTAATAGTCTGCTAGGCCGCGGCACCCGAGAGCGACGAGAGAGAGACCAAGGAACAAGCCGAGCAGCGCCTCGATCGCATGCGCGGCGCCGTGCGCACGCTCCTCGAGTGCGTCGGCGAAGACCCCGACCGTGAGGGTCTCCTCGACACTCCTTCACGCTATGCCAAGGCTCTTCTCTTCTTGACCCAGGGATACCAGGTCAATGCTGAGGATATCGGTACGTTGATTACGCCTTGGGGGCTAAAGTGTAAGATTTGCTGACTGGCTTGTGATAGTCAACAATGCCTTGTTTAGGGAAGGACATAGTGAGATGGTTGTTGTCAAGGATATTGAAGTCTTTGTAAGTTGACGAGCTTTTGATGGTCAAGATGTATACTTACTCTCCAGTCTCTCTGCGAGCATCATCTCGTCCCCTTTACAGGCAAGGTAAGCACACCATCCACCCCCCAATAATCCTCATCTAACACCCCCAGATGCACATCGGCTACATCCCCAACGAAACCGTCATCGGCCTCTCCAAGCTCCCCCGCATAGCCGAAATGTTTGCCCGCCGCCTCCAGATCCAGGAGCGCCTCACAAAGGAAGTCGCCAACGCCATCATGGAGATCCTGAAGCCCCAGGGCGTCGCCGTCGTCATGGAGTCGAGCCACCTGTGCATGGTGATGCGCGGCGTCGAAAAGACGACTACTTCCACCATCACCAGCTGCGTCCTCGGATGCTTCGAGCGCAAGTCCAAGACGCGCAACGAGTTTCTCAACCTCATCGGCATCAACCGATAAAGAGACTGAAAACAATAATTTTTTGCATTTATTCGGCGTTTGGGGGGTTGGATACTTTTACTTCATTTCAGGGACGTCCAGGGACAACAAAGAAAGAGAAGAAAAAAGAGCCCTTGTCTTCAACAATTGGACATGACGAAAAGCGCCTCCTCAGTTGAGGCTATCTTGGCTAAATAAGGAGGAGGGGAGGCGTTTAACAGCACTTATTGTTTGTTCCCTTAACTTAGACGTCCGGGCTCAACGCCCTGGAAAAAGAAATTTGCTAGGTAGATTGCTCCTTTCAACGAGAGCATCCATATTTTATGAACCAATACAATACCTACGTATTGCCAGAGATAACCCTCCGTGAAACCAGACGCCTCCGTTGATGCATTTCATATCATTTCAAAAAGAAAAAGAAAAAAGAACTAACGAGTTAGAGCCCTTCTCACTCATTCGCATGCCTCCATCGCTGTAGAACATTCATTCATTCCCTCCAGCCAACTCCATTCCTTCCCATGTTTTGGTAGCCGATTAAAACGCCCTTCTACCTCGCTTCCGAGTCTGAATCTTTTACTCTTTGCATGCGTAGCTTACGCGCCGTCTAGGAGCGCGTCCATGCCGTTTCTCTCCTTTTCTAGGGATGCCGTCGTCATATGAACATCACCGCTTGCATCCTTCTTCTTGTCGTCCTCCTCGTCTTGGTTCGTCATCTCCTTGAACATCTGGTCCACGTTGCCGTCCTCTTGCTTCATCATATCGTCGTCCATGGGATTTGGAGTCATGCGTCTTCCTCCATCACCCATAGAGCCGCGACGAGGTCCCCAAACGTCTGGTCCCCACATCTTCTCGGCTTGCTTCCTGCCCATTTCTGTCCTCGAGAGGATTTCAAGAGCCTTACTCTTTTCAGCCTCGGTGTGAAAGCTGATGCCGTCGTCTTGATCTTGCAGAAGCTTTTCCTCCAGAGACATGGAAGAGTTGCCAACAACCAACTGTGGACCGCCAGCTCCAAACAGACCGGGGTGTAGCCCACTACCCATGCTGACTGAATTATCCCTCGAGTGGTTTGATCCAGACTGCGATGGTCGACGCTCTGGGTGCCCGTGAGTCGGAGGACTACCGCTCAGAGTCGCCCCTGTTCTGGGAAAGAATGCTGGGCCTCCATACGTTCCGGGGGCTGTACTTGGAGGCAAGATCGGGGCGGATTGTGATTGCGCAGCAGCAGCAGCAGCCGCCTCTGCATTGGCCGCCTTTCGTCGCAGGCTGTTGGCCTTACCTTTGGCGTGCTCAGGGAGGTCGTCGGGGTTATCGACTCCATACTCGACAAGCATCTTCTGCAGCTTGGTGGGCCGAGGCTTTCGAGTGCTCAGTGACACCTCCAGTATTGGTGGAGCCTCAGGAGCCACGGGACACCATTTGTGGAGTTCTTGGCGGAAGAAGTTCGTCTCATACGCCAGTAAGACTTCGGCCCCTTCGATCTTTCGGAGGTAGAACCGTTGAGTCTCGGCCTCGGCTTCCGTCGACAAAAGTGGATTGCAGTACCTAGCAATGTGGTTGCGGAAGTTTTGCGCATTGTCGATGATCTTGCGTAGCACCTCTTCCTCTTCAGGCTGAAAGGGCAACGAGGGCATCTCGTCCGCTAGGGCCACTAGATCCTCCAGCTTTGGTCGTGAAGCATCTCGAGGAATCTTCATTCGCCAGTCGCAGATAGGACAAGTGTACTTGTCGTCTTCCTTGACCTTACCACGGGCAATCTTGAGGCACTTGTAGTGATACCTGGTCATGTTAGCGTTGTTCCACTTCTGCAAAACTCGACTCACCATTCGTGGCACAATTCGCACTCAATCATCATGCCTGCCTCAATCTTTCGGCAGATGCAAAAGACTTGCCGAGACCGCGGGTCTTCCCATCTGCTCACCCCTGGCTCAGGGCTAACCTCTCTGGAGACCGGCTCCCCAGGCAGACGAGGCGTGTCGTTTTCGGTATCGAAGCAGTCCATGTTACGCTCCAGCACGTATTCGAGGTGGCTCTTGAGGATGTGCAGTGGGGCATTCGACTTGCCAAACAGCTTCTTGCCCTTGCGCATCCAGTCCTCGTGGCGCTTTCGTTCGTTTTCGAGATCGATCGTCCCATTGGGCTTCGAGTTGAGATCCTCCAACTTCTTCTGGATTTCGACCACCTCCGAGTACTTAGGTCGTTGGCGAAAGTCGGGGTTCCGGCATCGTTCGGTAATGTCAATGATCTGACGATGTGCCTCGCGTTGCTTGTGGAGAATGTTGTCGACAGCGTTCAGAGTCTCCTGCGAGACAGGCAAGTAGTTGACCTGCACTTGATGCGAGAGGGCCTCAAGCTGGGGATAGTGCACAAACTCGGCACCAATGAGCTCCTTTGCCTTCTTCTCCCAAGCCTGGCCAGCATGCATCTGCTCGCGGTAGTGGGTTAGGTGGTCGTTGTACGGCTGAATCTCCAGTCGATTTCCCTCTTCGATCAGATCCTGCACCTCCTTCAGTGTCATGATGACATTTCGGTTGGCTCGGGCCTTTTGATTCCAGCGCATCTGCTCCAGCACCCTAGAAAGCTGCTCGACCTCGGGTGTGTCCACATTAAAGCTGCGACCCTCTTCAAGAAGCTCCTCGATCGTGTCTGTTGGCACAGCTGCCGTGTTCTTCAGAGCTTGCATGGCACTTGTCTGGAAGCGCTTGATGGCTTCAGCGCGCTCTTGAAGTTGGGCGATTTCAGGGCAGTCGAAACCAATCCGCTCTGCCTCGTCGAGCAGCCTGTAAATGCTGGAGACGTTTCGGGACTCTCTCTCCTTTTGATCATGCTCGGCGCTACCGATCGATTTTCGCATTCCAGACTGCCAGGCCTTTTCGTTCTTCCGTCGGTTTTGTTGCTTCCGGACGGTGTAGTTTGTCGCTTCTTCCACCCAGTCGTTGCATCGGTTGACAAACTCCTGCAGGATCGGTAGTGAAGGCAGCTCATAGGGGATGCGCTCGCCCTCGTGGAGAATGGCTCGGAGCGTCTTGAGTGATGGCGTAGACTCCTCGTCTAGGATCTTCTCATACTTTTCTTCCCAAGCCTCGGGAGTCTGGGCCTTCTCCATAACCTTGTGGTAGGTTTCAGCCATGTCCTCTTCTGTCTTGCGATAAATGAGAACATGTCCATCGCCTCGGAAACGCGCTTGCTCGGATTGGTCACAGCAGGCATGATAGCCGGCATGTAGCAGACAGAGAACCTTGCCCGAGTTGAGGCACTTGAAGCGTGAAAGATAGGAAAACGCCTTGCAGTAACTGCAGCATTGCTCGTCTTCATCTTGGACGTCCTCATCATCAACCTTGAAGGTCAGAGGACATGTGTCTTCGTTGCCTCCTGTGGCATGACATTGATGGGGTGATGTCTCGCAATGCTTGGACAGGAACTCTTCTCGCTGGGAAATCTCTCGCTTGTGAATGCGCTCGAGCGCTGGTGCTAGCCATTTCGCTGTCTGGATCGTGAGACCAGTTGCCGTGCTTCCTTCAGCAGCTGTCCATAGCAGCTCATCGTGAGAAAAGCAGGGTTGCCTTCGGAACAGCTGCAATCGCTCCACACCCGCAAGGCCGAAGGGTTCCCAATCACTAGGTGCAAAGTTGACGGCCTCGTTGAAGTTGAATCCGTGGTTGAAACCAGCATGGTAGGCTTGAGGGAACGTAATGACAAACTGTCCAGCACGCTGATCGAGGGCATACACGCGAACGCCCGCCTTCTTCAACTGTTCAGGAGTCAAGAGCGTCACCAGCTGGAAGAGGAGATCCGGCTGTGTCTCGAAAAGCTCGGGTACAGCTTCTCTCATGGCAGTCTCGAACTTTTCGGCATCTTCTCCTGGAATTCCGTACCAGGTCTTGGTCGCGCCGAGATGCTGGTAGTTGGCTGAATAGGCGTAGTGATCCTCGTTGTGCCAGCAGAATGTCGAAAAGATCATCCCAACATAGACCCAGGGAACGGTCATACCAGAAATATCCGACTTGATGTGTCTGAACAGACTCTCAGGATGGAAAGGAAGGACATTCAGATTCCAAGGATCGGTCGCATACGGGTTGTTGGGGTGTCGTTCGGCGGTAGGGAATCCAGAGCCATGTGTTGTGCAATGAATATCGGCTCCGTATTCGACTTCAACCGTCTCTTCAAGATCAGCAACCAATCGCCAAAACTCCGTCTCCACATCTTCCTCAGTGACAGGTCGATGGCAGTTGAGTTCGTGGTCGAAGGGCATCTTCTTTTCAAAGTACCCTTGTTTGAAGTCGTTTGCCTTTTGCTGGAATTGCTTCAGAGAGTACAAGCCTCCCTCTTCGAAGCCGAACTGACCATCTCCAACGAGGCATCGGGGGCAATTCCACTCAGCATCTGGTTTTCGCTTCAATGGTGGGTCCAGACAACCGGGATGATAGGAGTGATCGCAAGATTCGCAGACAAGAAGAGAGCCAGCATCTTCTCCTCTTGCACACGTTTCGCATTTCTATAAATGTCAGTAAACTCCTTGTCAATTGGAACAACACTCACCTCGCCTCCTGGTGTAGCTTCATCTCTAGGAATCCTCGGCACTGATGGACGGAATGGCGTCATGTGTGATCCAGCCACAGTGGGGACGGCATCTGCGAGCACAAAATGTTAGTTAAACTGCCAAGGGGCCAATGAAAAGCGGCATGGATCATCACAGCTGAAATCCCTGCGCATGGTACCACCAACGACAGACGGAAAATGCTCTGCGTATACCTTGCATGGAGCTGGGATCTGGAATCGCGTGCACATACCTTTCTTGAGACGCTTAGAACGACGACTACCCGCGTCGCCATCGTCTTTACCAGCGTCGGCGTCTTTTCTCGTCGAGTCTGATGAGCTGTCGCAGCTGAGCTGACGCTTCAGGGCTGTAGCCATGAGGCTCGACGCACGGTTGTCTGGGGTGTTCTTTGCCGAGGAGCTGGGGCTGTCGAATCGCTTAGATTCAGGAGTAAAGCTCTTCGAGTCACCATTGGTACTGCGGTTGACACTGGTGAATCCCGAATTAACCGCGGTAAACCCTCCAGAGTTGATTGCAGTGAAACCGCCAGAAGTGGGCGCAGGAGTGGTGGTTGGCGCATCGGTCATTGGAGTATCGCGATCCGCCTCCTTCTTCACCCCGTTGATGCTAGCCTGTAGGGCATCGGATGCGTTTCGCGCTGGCGAGTCGCCTCTACCGCTCGCAGGCGTGTTGACATTTGATCGCTTAATTGGCGTATGCGCTGGACTGGGAGTCAATGGGCCGCCGTATTCTTGTTCTAATTGCTGGTGGACGCCAGGTTTCGCCAGGCGCAAGTACTCCTCGTACGGGCAAAGCCATCGCTGGTACGAGTTTTTCAGGGACGTCGAGAGTGATGACATGATCTTGCCACTGTAGCCCAGATCACGACCAATCTCCGCCCATTTCTTGTGCTTGCACACCTTTTCAAAGCCACCTCGCGACTCGACAGCTTTTTTCAGTCTGTACAGATCAAGCGGCTTCTTGTCCACGTAGGGAAGGCGATGAAGGTTGTTACCATGTTGTTTGTGGAATTTTGAGAGGCCATCGAGATAGGTCAGATTGGCGCGGGTACCTAGCTGGTCAGTTTCTTCCTGGTGAGAAAACAAGGTGAAACACGTACTCCCTTCCACCGAGTTCAACTCTTGTTTTCGGGTCCTGAAATGAAATTTCTAAACAAATTAGTATGAGTTCTTGAGCGACACATTTCACAATGCCGAATGGGATGCACGCGGGTTGTGCAAGGCCGACATACCTCGGTGTCGATGGCAAAATCGGGGTTCCAGGAATCTGGAGGAATAATCTTGCAGATGCCAAACTTCTTCGCCTCTGGTGTGATCTTGCGCATGTACTCGAAAGGATCCCGCCATTCCTCCTCGGTTGGGCAGTAGGTGGGAGCTTCTTGGAGGCCATGCGGGCGGCTCGTCTTTGTCACGGGCTCTCGGATTGCGGTAGGTTGTCCTCGGCGTTCGACCGAGGTTAGATCCAGGGGAGCGCTCGACAGAGAGCTGAGAGGCGTCTGCGGATTAATAGGATGGTAACCATTTGAGTTGACCTTGGGCTTCGGTTTCGACGAGGAGCCGGCACCGACGGCAGGCGAACTTCGCGAGCTCGCACTGGCGCCGTGGGAACTTGACGCGGCGACGGCGCCGACAGTTGGCACTGATACCATGGTGGAAGCGGAGGTCGAGGATGAACGGGGGCGATATTGAGGAGGGGGCGTATCGAAGTATCGGTCGACTTTACGGATGCGCGGCAGATGACGACTTCATACTCGAGAAGGGGCCGTTGTCGTTAGTTTACCAGCGGCATCGCAGGTTATCGGCGTCCCAATCGCGGCGAGAAACCAGACTCGTAGAAGGTGGTGGCAGGAGAAGAAAAGACGAGCCGAGCTTTATGTCTGCGCTGCAAATGTTAACGTCAAGGTGGACTGTGGTGGAAAGGTTATTGTGGAAGGGAGAGCACGAGGATCCGGGTATGACCCAACTAACACGAGGAATATGATACTCACGTTGTAAGACGACGAAGGAGACCAGGCTGAGGACCTGCAGAGTACAAGTCTTGAAAATAGAGATATTCGACCTCAATGGGCCTCGTGGTGATGATCGAGGCGATGGGCGAGGAACGAGTCATGCAAACCCATCAGAGTGGAAGGTTGATGGAGGAGTGAAAGAGGAAGAGTGAGGAAGGAGTGGAGGGTGAAGAGTGTGAGTGGGAACTTGGGAAGGCGGGAATGGGTCGAGGGAATCCCAGATCTGGAGGCGCGAGCGTCGAGCCTACCTACCGGCGACCTTGGGCCGGCCATGGCACGCACACGCACACAAAGGAAAGGGAAGGGACGAGGGTGTGAGGGAGGTTCCTGGTAAGGCGCTGCGCCTAGGTGAGAGGTACCTCCGTTAGCACTGACTGGCGCCAGGTACAAAGGTACCTGCCGCCGCCGTGGGTGGCTTCCACAGGCCCCGTTGTCGCTGTCACGGCGGAAGGTCCGGTGGGTTCTCGGACCCGCAGCGAGAGAAAGGCAGGAGCTCTTGAGAGCGATAACGAGATTTGAACGCGTCTAAAAGGATGGATTATGTGTCCTTAAGCATCTCTCATTCTGCCAGTCTTTTGCGTCGCCAATTCTTCTCGCGTTGGTCGGCGTAGCGCTGGAAAGCGCCGTCCTGATACAAGGACCCGAAGGCTCAGGTGCGGACCCACTGGCGACGACATCCGACCGGGCGCAAAACCACATTACCGAGACAGAGTACCCATCGACGGGCTCTGCGATGCTCAAGATGGTCACAAAGGGGTACGGGGTCAGCTTGTGGATTCATGCAAGCAATTATCTCGAATTTGGGAGCGACCACATCACCAACACATCCGATCTCCCGGCTGATGCACACGCCGAGCCTTGCGACGATTGTCCGAAGGGAGAGGTTCAGGGATGCCGCCCCCACGATGCTTCTCCCAGCTTCTATTTCCGAGCCTCGTGAGGGACTTTGACATGGGTCAACACAGATATCAGAGCTCAACAGCTGCGCGTCAACGTTGATTGATGTACTAAGGACGGCTCTGTGCGTCTCACCAGCGATCAACCCGAGATTAATTCCACGGCCACGTCGTCATTGAACATGGCATCCGAATGCGGACAAGATGGTGACATGGACGTTCAGTCGAGTCACGCGCTGACAGGCATCATCATATTCCCTTGTCGGCGGTTTGTGTGGCTGGCATGTCCCGCTTCTCCCAGAACAGAACTCAGGTCGGCCCCTAAAAATCTTTGAAAGGGCACCCGCTGAAAAAAGCCCGGCCCAGAAAAAAACCAATCTGATATCGAACTCAGAATGAGCAGGGGTCGGTTAATAATTGGCCGCTACCGAGCCAATCACGGCGAGATGACGTTCAGCACAAGGACGCCGCTCCGCCCGGGGGCCTGGTCAGCGACTCAGGGCTCGCGGGGAACCCCGGGGCAAAGCAAACACGACGTGACGAGATTTGAGGTGCCTTGTGGGTTGACATGACGAGATATCTGCTGGGGATCGTTAGAGAGTCTGAACACGGGCATTGATGCTTCATCAATCCTCAGGTCTGAAGAGTTATTCTCAGCCTGGAATATGCGCGACACGGGTGTCAGAAACAACCTGTGTGAGGCTGACCAGCACGCCCCGTCTCACAGTTACAGGGGACACCGCATCCGAAACCACAGAGATTGACATGAGACTTGAGCAAAGTACGGTACAAACAAAAGAGCAATCCTCAAAGGGTATCTTTCCAAACGCCGATAATGCAACGCCAGAGCCATGATCAAGATACAGCAGCCGCCTTCTTTGTCCGCCGTGGCTTTTTCAGCAGCTTTTCCACCTCCTTTGGTCCCCGTACCCGAAGTGTCAACTCCTTCATCATGTCACCCCATTGAATCTCGCTGCAGCAACTCGGACACGTGCATGACCGCGGTATCATGGCCCCCTCGTCTTCACCCTTGAGGGCGTGTTTACTCCAGCAGTCGAGATGGCCCATTGCTTCGCATCTACCGTTTGGACACATTGGGTGAAGTCCTTTTCCCGATTCCAACTCTTCATGGCAGTGCACGCATTTTCCTTCTCGCTCGAAGGAGACGACATTGTGTGCCTTTTCAACGTACCCCTTCATGGGGGCATAATCCAGGGGTAAGGCGTGAATGCCCCACGGTGCAGGTGACGATTCCCTCTGAGTCTCCTTGGATGGTCCAAAATCAGTGAGAACATTCATGCCTTGTCTTGGCGCTGCATCAATCGACTGAAGCCACTTGTCCCAAGCCTTCTTGGGCTCGCTGGCAAAGAAGTGCACTGTCAATGGCCAACGGGCAAAGCTTGGTACACTAGTGAGCAAGTGAAGGTTAGAAACGACCGAAGAAAGGGTATGAATAGGTTTTCGCGGCTTTTTCATTCCCTTTCGTTTCTGGGCGGCCTTTGTCAATCGCTCTTCTGCCGAAATGTGTGTCGTCAAATGTGGGTTTGTCATCGCCCACCTAGAACGTTAGTACACCATGATGCCATACAACACAACAAAACTTACTCAAACTTGAGGGCTGCAATCGAGCTGGGAAATCCAGTAACCAAGATCATGACCTCCCATGGCCGTAGCTTCTCCCGTGACGTGCGCACAGCGCCTCCTCGGGCTTCACCATTGTGCTGCTTCAGGCGTCGTGGAGGGTTGGGCGTGGAACCTATGTAGATGGAGGCATGGCGCACGGTAGAGCGGAGAACGTAGACACCGTAGAGGGCTGGATGGGGTCTTGAAAGCTGCGACATGCCTGGCTGCAGGCGTCAGAAAAGGGTTTCTCGATGTGAGGATGTTTACTTGGCGTGAGCGAGTCGGAGGGGTGATGGAGTCAGATGACTAATCTGGTGAGCATCACCCCGGGTCGAGGAAGCTCAGATAAATCCTTTGGCCCATTCTCCTCTAAAGATAATAGATAGAGTATAATAAGAATAGGCAAAGAAGGTCTAAAGCTTGACCTTTATTATGATATATCTTTAGTTGATTATTTTGCTTAAGGGGAGCTAGGTAACTAGCCCTCTCGATGTTCTAGTGGCCTGGGTGCATCACTACTCCATACCAGCATCCAGTGGAGGTTATGATGGCTCTGAGAGGCAATTATAGCTGTGGTTTAAATCCAATACCATCCTTTATATGAAATTGTTTTATGGTACCTATGTTACATGACCCGAACGCCAATTAAAACCCAGCCTACAAGAGACCCTGCTTCTGCAAATCATAGTACACCTTCTCAGGCATGACATTGCCCTCTCCATCCTCCATCTGCACCACGCTGCCCTCATCAACCTTGTTGCGCTTCTTCTCCCTCTGAATCTTCTCCCACAGCTTGAGCGCCTCGTCGATACGCGTAATATCTCTGAACAGCGCCGTGTTGGTGACGCCAAGACACTTGAGGCCGTAGATGTGTCGCGCCTCGTTGAAGTGCTTGTCGAAAGCTCTTCTGCCCATGTAGACAAAGTTTCCGCAGATCTCGCAGGGGAACTCGACGCCTAGACCGTGAAGGCGGTACAGCCAGAAGGGAATAGGCTTTCCGTCCCATGCGAGGGGGAGCTTGAGGGGGTTGTAGATCCTCTCCTCGCCATCCTCGTCCTCGCCGTCGCCTTCGTCGACTGCCTCCTGGGGACCGTCGGGGACATTGAGGAGATTCTCGAGCTCCTGTTGACGCTCGCGCTCCGTCATGCCCTGCTTGCGCTCGACGTTGACGCGTGTATCGCTGCGCTCGGTGCTCATAGCGCTGGCCAGTCGCTTGACTCTGTATTCTCGCTCTGCCACAGCACGCTCCTTTAATCGTGTTGCTGAGACAGCTCCGTTGGTTGCGCTGCTGGGGGTAGACTCTTCCTGGCGCTGTTTCCTCTGCTCGGCCGCCTTGATATGTTTTCGCCCTGTCAGATGGTTCTTGTAGACGTTTTCGTTCTTGAACTCCTTTTGACAATCATCGCACCAGATAGCATCTGCCGCGGAAGCCTGCTTGCCGGCATCTGAAGGCGTCTCCTTCTCCCAGCCCTGAATCTCGTCCTTGTCCCACGCCGTCTCGAATTCCTGATCAAACGACGTGAGAACCTTGTCCACGTTCTCCAGAGGTCTCGTCCTTCGCATGAAGCTCTCGAGGTATTCTGCTAGTTGGCCGACGTACTTGAAGTACTGGTCGGTCAGTTTGTTTGATCGACTGACGCCGCCGTGGCCAGGGGCAAAGTTGTCGAATGTCTCGAGGTATTGGAGATATGTCAATCGTCTAACGTTGGGAAGGTTCAGGTACGCTTCGTGGCAGGTAGTCAGATCAAAGAATCGACCGTAGGCTTCTTCTCCGGAGAAGAGAGAGTCGACGATTGATGGCATGGGCTCTCCCTCGGTCGGTCTCTTGACCTTGTACCGCTGCTCCGAGTTCTCGGCCTGCTCGTTGGGATATCGTGCATGGTGATCGCGGACATCTTTGAGCTGCTTGTAAAACTCCTCGAATGGGTCGCCGGTGCCAATCTGCTGAATCTCTTGTGATCGTACTCCGTTCTCGTCCTTGTAGATGTCGAGGAGGTTCTTTGATTGGACCTGGATCTGGTCTAATAATTGAGAAATCTCGTGATCTCTGTTGAGGCGATCGCGAATCTATACAGTCAGTATCTCCACGTAGATGTTACAGGTATGCCCTGCTCACATGTTTGGGTTCGTCGCGAATGCGATCGGCGACGCCTTGCTCGAGGCGCTCTAGATCCTCATGGATGTAGCGCTGCTCTTCAAGGACCAACATATCGTCTGCAACAAAGAATAAAGCGTCTGAAGGATTGTTGTAATATGCGCCTGATTCTCTATCTCGACGCGATGCAATATGTGAATGAAGTTGAGCTCGAGTTGCTCAAAAAATTGCGGAGCTTCACCAGTCGCGATTACAGTGGCGTTCCAGGCGCGCATTGTCATTCCGAAGTATTCCCGGCGCGTGCTACCTCTAAAGTTCCAAAACTTTGACCACCGACACCAACAACAAATCTCGTCGCAATCATCATCTTCCGACCCCATCGTATCCCTTTGAAACGAAACGGAAACCGTCGCTATCATGGCTGAAGGCTCAGGCTCAGGTGGAGGCGGAATTGACCGCAAGGCCGATGAGAGGATGGAGTTTTCTACCTCCAAGGAGGTTACTGTTCATCCGACTTTCGAGTCCATGTCGCTGAAGGGTATGTGAGGACAAACAGGCAAACAACGTAGCTAACATGGAGCAGAGAACCTTCTTCGCGGTATTTACGCTTACGGATACGAATCTCCCTCGGCCGTTCAGTCTCGAGCCATCGTCCAGGTCTGCAAGGGTCGCGACACCATTGCCCAGGCTCAATCTGGTACCGGAAAGACGGCGACCTTTTCGATCAGCATGCTGCAGGTTATTAACATCGCAGTGCGAGAGACTCAGGCGCTTGTTCTTTCTCCCACGCGAGAGTTGGCGACTCAGATTCAGTCCGTTGTCATGGCCCTGGGTGACTACATGAACGTGCAATGTCACGCTTGTATCGGTGGAACCAACGTTGGCGAGGATATCCGCAAGCTCGACCACGGACAGCACATTGTCTCTGGTACCCCTGGCCGTGTGGCCGACATGATTAGACGACGACATCTACGCACCAGACACATCAAGATGCTTGTTCTCGACGAAGCAGACGAACTCCTCAACAAGGGTTTCCGAGAGCAGATCTACGATGTTTACCGATACCTCCCTCCTGCGACCCAGGTTGTGGTCGTCAGCGCTACTCTCCCCTACGATGTCCTCGACATGACGACCAAGTTCATGACGGACCCTGTTCGCATCCTCGTCAAGCGTGACGAACTGACCCTCGAAGGTCTCAAGCAATACTTTATCGCCGTCGAGAAGGAGGACTGGAAGTTTGACACTCTGTGCGATCTCTACGACACCCTCACCATCACGCAAGCCGTCATCTTTTGCAACACACGCCGCAAGGTCGACTGGCTGACCGACAAGATGCGAGAGGCCAATTTTACCGTCAGCAGCATGCATGGTGACATGCCTCAGAAGGAGCGAGACAGCATTATGCAGGACTTCCGTCAGGGCAACAGCCGAGTGCTCATCTCGACCGATGTGTGGGCTCGTGGTATCGACGTGCAGCAGGTCAGCTTGGTTATCAACTACGATCTGCCTAGCAACCGTGAGAACTACATCCACCGTATTGGTCGTAGCGGTCGATTCGGTCGCAAGGGTGTTGCGATCAACTTTGTGACTACCGAGGATGTGCGCATTCTCCGAGACATTGAGTGTGAGTATTCCGTTGTTTTTGATGGGCGAGGCTGACTTTGGTAGTGTACTACTCGACCCAGATTGACGAGATGCCCATGAACGTTGCGGATCTCATCTCATAAGCGGTAGATGGGATTCATCTTGGAACAGAAATGAAGCAGAGCCGTGACAGGCTAAGAAGTAAACGTGGAGGAAGGGGGCCCGGTACCGTACCGAGTAAGTGACATTACTACCTCTTGACGGATCGATATTGACAGTAATGCAGATTTAAACGTAGATTGTCAGAACTGTGATGGGGATATTACTGGACTACTGGTCGAGTCGGAACTCATTACGTGTACGCCTTGATAGGGTATAATGAGCCTCAAAACTACATGATAAAAATGTCTCAAAAGCTATTCTAATTATGCTTCTCAACTTCCAAATATCGATGTGATGACGGTGCTGTGACATGTCACATTGCGGGTATTCGATCCGATGCCGACCTCAAGACGCATGTCGAGACACAGATAACGGGAATCCCAATTTGGAAAGTTCATGCGACTCTGAAGCACGACCGGATCTGCGCCGGGTTCAACGTCGAGCCTCTGGCAATCCTCTTCCCCATGGGGTAACTAGATTGCAACACGGTGATTGTTGGCAAGGATAAACGATTGATGGTGGGGTCCACCTCGGACAGAAGTGTTTGACCTACTCCGTGTGCTAGATGTGTTTATTGTCTTAACTACCCTCTGGAGTCTGGGGTGCTAGGGAGGCTCAGTCTAGATGGTGTTGTGTAAGCCTTCATTCCACTACCAGGTCCAGGCTTTGCCACCAAGTTCCCTTGACAATACGAGCTGTCTTGATAAAGCAGAGCTGATGATAACGTCCCCTGTTACTCCGACATGAAACATTTGATAACAACCCAGAAGCTTGGACTCGGACCCTGTGCCGTGATGAACCTGTATCCTGCAGTTGGCAAATGGGCCGCAGCAATCTAATGCGGACCTGCCGCATCCGCCCGTCGAACTATCCCGGTTAGGGCGAATACTTTGCATTTTGAGAATGCGGAGATGGAGCTAGTTTGACGCCGCGGATCTGAAGAACCCTGTCGTCGATATCGATTTGTGTAAGAGACGTTACACACAGAGATAACTCATAAGAACAATCTGAACAAGCTAATTGATATGTATTGTCGGCATGCCCGGCGGCGATTGTTGCCGCCGGCCAGAGTGTTGGTGTTGTCGGAGTCTTCCACACCTTTACTGAGAGGCGAATTCCCTACAACAAGAGGTGTTTCCCCCGCAAGAACTTGACCTTAGTTTCTGTTTAAACTTTGAAGCACTTATAAGATCAAGAGATATCCCCCAAGTTTCACTCAATCCAACACATTACCAAACACATACCTCTCCGCCAGAGAATGCCCACAACCCTTCACTACCCCATCGTCGAGTCTTCCTCCGGAGTACCATGGAGAAACAACAACAGATGAACCAGGCCGAGCGGGACGCCCTCGACCTCGCGGCGTTTGGCCATGCTGAGGGCCTCACCCGCAAGTTTAGCGTGCTGAGCATGCTCTCCCTCGCCTTTTGCGTCCTCGGTACGTGGGCCGTCTGCGCGCAGGGTCTTGCCACGGCTATTGAGAATGGCGGGCCTGTCAGTTGTCTCTGGGGTCTTGTTCTCGTTGCGCTGTGCAATACTTGCATTGCCGTGTCGCTTGGTGAGCTGTGCAGTAGCATGCCCACAGCGCTAGGTCAAGCGTTTTGGGTGTCGCGACTATGGAGGTCACCTCTCGGACGGTTCACTTCGTACATGACTGCCTGGCTTAATACCTTTGGGTGGCTTGCCCTCAGTGCCTCGCAGGTCGCCTTCATGGCCGAGTTTTGCCTCTCGATGAAGCTCATGTTTGACCCAGAGTGGACGGGCAACAAGGGATGGGTCACGTTTCTCGTGTACACAGGCATCAACATCTTCTTCACCTTTGTCAACTATGTCGGATGTCGGTCTGAAAAGTTTCTGCCTTACTTTAACAACTTTGTTGCTGTTGGGTTTGTCGGACTGTTCGTCACTTTTTGCATCGCCCTCCCGGCTGTGGTTGGAATAGAGTCGGACCTTGAGTACCAGTCGGCCAAGTTTGTCTTTGGGGGCTGGGTCAACGAGACTGGATGGAGCGATGGTGTTGTCTGGTTTCTGGGTCTTGTTCAGGCTGCGTACAGTCTGACTGCCTTCGACTCTGTTCTTCACATGGTGGAGGAACTCCCAGCTCCACGCCGCAACGCCCCGAGGACAATGGTGATGGCTGTTGTCCTGGGCGCCATCTCTGGATTCGTCTTTTTGGTGGCCAGCCTCTTTTGCATTCAGGACCTCGCTGCCGTTCTGGATCCCTCGTCAGGCTTCCCCTTTATCGAGCTTGTTCAAAGCACCATCGGCCTCAAAGGAGCTGCGGCCCTGATCGCCTTGTTCATCTTCAACGGCTTCGGCCAGGGCATTTCGGTCGTCACTTCAACTTCAAGACTGACGTGGAGTTTTGCTCGAGACCGAGGATTTCCATATGGAGCCTACTTCTCCTACGTCGACCCCTACTGGCAAGTTCCCGGCCGAGCATTGATCCTCCAGACGGTCATTATCAATCTCGTCGGCCTCCTATACCTCTTCTCCAGCACCACCCTCGAAGCCATCCTAAGCGTTAGCACCATCGCCCTAACAATTTCATACGCCATCCCCATCGCCGTGTTGATGGCAGTCGGCCGAGACAAGCTACCCCCAGGAGGACAATTCGGCCTCGGCAGACTAGGACCGGTCCTCAACACCGTGTCCATCATCTACGCCGCCATCACTACCGTCTTCTTTTTCTTCCCTGGGACTCCGAACCCGGCGCCCGTGGATATGAACTTCGCGATTGCCGTGTTTGGCATTATGCTTGTTATTGCTCTTGGGTTTTGGGTCGTCAAGGGGCGCAAATCGTTTTTGCAGATTGAAGATGTGTCAGAGGATATTCTTTATGCTCAGGAGCAGGAGATCCGATCTGAACAGGTGGAAAAGAGTTGAGCTCAAGGGGGGGTGTGTCTGGAGATGGGTGTGCCGACGTCACGTGAGTCCCTGACGGACGACATTCGAACCATCATTGCATTTAACCTGGGCCTGAGGAGCTCAGAGGGTGCTCCACTATTAGCTCTCAAGCGCTTGAAAGGAGATAGGTCCCCTTATTAGGGTCCTCTTATGGCATAAAAATGAGACAGAATAATCAAATTGGTATAAACAGTTCCAACTAGATCAACAGTATACAATCATTCTTTGCCCAGGCCGTTCACAAAACACACCCATCCCTTGACAGCGTTCAATTCTCTCACCGATCAGAAAAATGCCTTGACCTCTGGGTCTGCCAGTGTTTTGTTCTTCGCAACGTCAGCTCGACACCTATCTCCAAACGCCTCGTCGTATTCATCCTGCACATCAAGGACAACTTGGTCCCAGTTCCCATCCCTCACATTGCCCAGTATTCCACGATACCATTTCACCATGTCTCCTCTTCCACTGTCATGACTCTTCTGAATCAAGGCAGCGACGCGCTCGCTCGATGTAGATGTGTCCCGTTGTTCTGCAGCTCGAAGAAGCTGCTTGAGAGTTGACATGTGGCGTAGCAAGTAGTGAGACAGCAATTCGAAGTAGATGGATATAAATACTTGCTGTTCTTCCGGACTTGGCCGGCGTTGACTGTGGATGAGTTCCCAGTCTTCCGCCTCCCAACACCAACTCAGCACCCCCAGGGGAGTGAAGCCATCGGTGTCGCGCAGTCTAGGGTCAATGAGTGTAAGATTCTGTTCTGCCAGATAATTTAGCGTTTCAAGATCAGCATAGAAAGCAGCGAAGTGAAGAATATTGTCATAGGATGTAGTTGTTGTATTGAGCGATGCACCAGCATCAACAAGAGCGCGCAAGACTGGGGCGTTGTTTTTTACGACTGCTTGAAGCAAGGTTGTTCTGCCAATGCTTTCTTGCGCATCTAGTCTGGCGTGTTGTCCCTGAAGGAGGCGAATGATTCGATGAGCTGTCTGTTGGTCTGCCTGGCACAGAACAAGGAAATGCAGAGGAGTCTGGCCGATGAAGTCGCGTTTTTCCACAGACGCACCTGCCTCGAGCAACATGTGAACACACTCAGGAGATGCTATTCGTACAGCCCAATGCAGCGCAGTCCTTCCAGTATTTCCTTGTAGGTCAATATGACGACGGCATTGGTCATTCTGCAGAAGGATCTGCGCTGCCTCCTCATGACCATTTTCTGCAGCCATCATAAGCGGAGTCCAACTGTCGACGTCTCGTCTGATAGTGTCAGCCCCGGCAAGCATCAACTGCTCTAGCACGTCTATGTTGTCGTAAAGGATGGCGCAGTGAATTGGAGCGCGCCCACAGCCATCGAGCTCGTTTATAGCCTCTGGTTGCTCTCGCAGTGCCTGCCTCATCTGAACCGTGTCGCCTTGCTGCGCTGCCTGGTCGATTCTGCGTATACGCCGACACCCTTGTGCAAACGACAGCACCTTTTCCAGAACATGTCTGGTCTTGTCATCGGTGACACTCCAAGAGTGGTGCACAAGAGCGAGGCTGACAGCATAACTAGCCCCCCTACAGACAAGTATTAGCCCAGCCTACAATCTGCGTTGGCTTCTGCTTAATACAACCTTGGCAGTCCTTGTTGTGGGAGCAAATTTTTCCACATCTCGAGCAAAATCTCAACACTCTCATATGCTTGACATCTGATGGCTTGCTGCAAAATTCAAAGTCAGCACTGTTACCCATATTCAGCTTTTTCCAACTACCTACTCCTATCAAATCATAGCCAAATTCGGTGGTATCATCTGGAAAAAGTGCCAAACCCTCACTGATATGGTGTCGTAGCACTGACGGGTTTCCAATCCACAGCCAGACGTCGTTGGTAGAGTGTACAATCCTAGGGGCGCGCAGTGAATAGGTCAGAGTCGGCTGTCCGCCTCGATACCCTCCAAAGGGAGCCACTCCAGCCCAGAGCCATCTGGGAGGTCGGTATTCGAACTCTGGACCCATGCTTGGTCCGCATTGCTGCTCGCAAGTCCTGTCAACAGCTTGGTTTCTCACACGCCACGAGCCCAACACTGTTGACATCCACGAGTAGTTGTCGTACTCTCCAATATTTCCGTGGCAGCGGCATTGGCAATCTTGTCCGCATCTGCGCCCTCCCAAAGGCTGAGTCGTCGTCAAGCTCATGTAGCTTTCCTCTTTGATGGATATGGCACAACCACCGCTCTCATCTTCTAGTGAAAGACTCTGAAACTCGCCCAGTTGCAATGAATCCGTCATGAACTGGGCAGAAGCCTCGCTGGTCTCCGAGAATGAGTCGCTTTCTGTCTCGATTTCTTCCACCTGCCTCTCGACAGGGCCGATGACTGAAGCCTGAATTGGGCCAGGGAGAGGACCGTTAAGTAGTCCCGTTTGGCTTTGTTGACTGCCTTCCAGGTAATATATCGTATGTTGCTTGAACGAGTGTAGAATCCTAAATTAATGTCAGTTTCGAAGTTGAAGCGGGTAAACCATCATGCCACAGACGCTTCCTGTTGTGTTCCGATTTTATCGACCAAGGATGAGGTCTTCAGAGTGATCGCAAATTGCAAGTCGAGCTTTGTGTTCTGGGCTTTCCGCGCAAGTTCTTCAATCTTCTTGCTCTCGGAGAGCCATTGCATCTTCCTCGCTATTCGCCTTGGGTCGTGCCATTTTCGATCGTTTGAGTATTTGGACACGATCTGGTTGAGTGCTTCCAGGATCCCCTGAAGCTCCTGGACTATAGGCAAAACCATCGGGTGTTCCCGCGTCGTCCCTGGAGGGGGTTGTGGGCGCAAATGGAGGCCCGTCTGTCGCATAGCCTCGCGGATGAATCTGTCGATCGTAACGATCTATCACCGTGTTAGCCATGTCGCTAGGCAGATGGAAGTGGATACTATTCACCTCCTTCTTGAGGTCGTCGCATTGCTGTTGAATGTGACGGATCTCCCGCAGCAGGTTGACAGCCTTGATAGTTCCTTGCACGGCTTGCGCGAGGGCGATGGAACTCGCCACGGCTCCGAGAATCTCGAGCCCCGACATTTCGTGAAGTATCAGTCGATCAGGTTGTCTCCTTGATCACAGCGACGTGACCAGGAGATGAAAGATGGAGAGATGGGGTGGGTTTGATCAATCTGTCAGAAGCCCAACTGCCCAGAGCCTCGTCAGGCTGTGCTGAGACGCCTTGGTGGCATGGAGAAAGCCTCACTATGCAGGACCAACCAATCAATAGCTGATCTCGCAGCAGTGCCGGGAGCTGAAATGCAGTCGAACCAACACAGCCATGGACTGCCAGTTGCTGCGGACGGCACAGCCTGATACAAAAGACGTTCTGTAAATATGGCATTCTACAGTCCTATCGCTCAATTCAGTTTTTAATTTCAAGGAAATGTCTTGGAAATGCGCAGAAGGGCATACTTAGAGCGTGTTGGTAGGCTTCCTTCAGGCCAGGCTGAGCGTGTCAACAGGTGTTGGGTCAGTCAGCCAGAGCTTGATGAATACCTGTATTTCTTGCTTGAGGAGCTGGTCTTATGAGGGAGTTTATCAGTTCATGACTGGGGCATCATATCGCATTGGAATGGGGTTGTCTTTCATTGTATGTCAGGTGCTGTTCACCAGTGTTTACGTCAAGCTGCTTGTTGCATGCCGAGAAAGAGGACCAAGGATTCGGCACGATTTACTACCTAAAACAATAGCATAAACGTTAGACACATCTTTAATGGGGTTATCGTTTTACAAGAAAAGGAGAGATACAGGTCTCTTGTGGCTCAGGTTGAAGAGCTACGATGGATGCTCCTACGTGCACGTAACTTACCTAGAGTCAATACTGGCAGCTATTGGTGAGATAAACAGCCGTACGTAAATGCTTATATCTACTGCGACTAGATCTTGAGTGTTTTATTAACTCCATGATGAATCTTTGCATTGTCAAAGTTGTGTTGATCGGTTGAAGCCGCAAGAGTCAATGACTGGCATTATACATGACCTCTAGATGACGTCCTCACAGCAGATTCCGCAACTAGAAACGAAGGCAGAACATAAATCAGGATGTTTAGCACAAGTGCTCAATACATCCTAGTCAACTCGATCGCGACATGAACGGATTGTCGCGAAGCATCGTGCATCAATCAAGACAGCCTACCCTGGAATCGGCCGAGATCTCGATTAAGCGGTATCTTGAGAAACAGTGATAAGACAAGATCCGATATAAGACGGAAATGATTAAATCAAGGCGTACGCCCTTGCTTATCCTCTCGGCCGGGGACTTGTCTCATGCCACCCGAGTACCCGGTTGTCGTCAAGTCTAATTATCATAGGCTCACCTTTCCTTCACACCGAGACATGAGTGACGCCATCAGACCTGCTCAATTACACCGACAATTGAGTACCGTCAAGCTAGACAGGCGATCTAGCCGTAGTCTAATGCGCGTGCTCGTTGTTTCAGCCAGCCTCGCCCGGAAACGTTCAAGCCAAACACCAACAGACGAATCATTTCAAGAAATAGTCGAGAGGCTACAAGCTGCAAGCGATCTGCGTCAGCCCAAAAGCCACAGCTAGCTGCACTGCTTCTAGAAACCCCCCCTTCAAGAAGTGGCAGTTCGTGTTCTGAAACCAAGCGAGGAAGTCTAATCGACGAGAATGGGCTAGGTTACCGGCTCTGCGGTCAAAATGTTCTACGATGTAACGAAGATGACATGGAACTGGACGGGTCATCGGGGGGCAAGTCTGTTTCTGGCCATGGCTGAAACGGCCGGAGAAAGCCATGCCCTGAATCAGTTCCTTTAGAAGCCCAGAGGGGAAGGCTGGCATGTGGCTTTTGGGTTGAGTGTTTTGAGCAAGGTCCATGATGCCAGAGGCTGAGTCGTAGAGCCCAGTGCAACCTCGGTATGGCATCATGTTAAAAGGCGTCCGGTAAATAGGCGAGGGACGTCTCTAGGGATACATGCGCACAGATAGCGAATGGGCTGTGGCAGGTCATGGCAGCAAGGATTGTCTGATGGCAGGCTACGCATGCGTGCCAGTGGCACACAAGGCCCCGAAACGTGGAAAAACGTGGTAGTCAAGCAGGGGGATCACTGTTGCCTTGAGACCCTGAATTGACTCGCTTGGCTGGTTGTGGTTTTCTGTCAACTTGGCTTTTCTGCGTCAGATCATGCTTCAAGCTTTCTTGATCAAATCCCCTTCGGCCAGTCTTGGCAGCCCTTTGGATCTGCCTTCCATCCATGGGGACAAGATGGAGCCCCAGAGCCCAAAGGTGCAAGAGTCATGCAAGACAAGGTCGACCACAGTCCGGGGGACGGCGTGGACTCGGCGGTCGTGCCCAGGGCAGGCCTAGCGAAACCTAACGGGAGGAAGGCCGACGCCACCACATGGGACTGTTGGGCAGAACGGGAGTTTGTCAGTCAAAAGGCAGAGCTGGTGGTTATTGTAATGAGAGGGACGGCGGGTATGGCGGGTGATGAGCCGGTGACAGGGGCATGAAAAGACATGGGAACGTTGGTGGGAGAGACAATTTATTGGGCTTTTGGGAATGCAACCTATGAAAGCAACCTAGATTCATCTCGACTTTTGAGGCTTTTCACCTTGATGATGCAAGCTAGCTCACCGTGATGATCGCAATGGCGCCCGACTCGATGCAAGATTGATGAGCGGTTCTAAATCACCAACGCCAAGACGGGGGCTTGGCGGACAATGGAGAATATCAGCATGTCATCTTTCGGGCAGTCGGGCATCCCACAGTCCGATCAAGACCTCAATTCCTCCCCTAATCTCTTTTGCTTCTCTACGACATCCCCTAGAGGCTCCGCTTGAAAGGAACCGTGCTGGGATGGGGATGCTCGCTGGGGACCCGGTGAGGCCCCAAAACGGCCTGGGTCCGCCGGGGGAAGACGATCCGGGCCGATGCTCTCAAGGGTTGAAGCCAGCCGCGGTCCCAAGCGTTTTGTTCCATTGTCAGCGAAGGAAGGTTCTTTTGCTTCTGTTTGGCGTGAGTGGTAGCGAGTGGTGGGTACGTGGTAGAGTGTGATGACGGATCGACGATGGATGTCGGGATAGTAATGTATTGTACATGCTGTGTATAGATGTCTCATGTGCTCAAGAGGGTATGTTTATGTATGTTCTCGACTATGTATGCTCTCGTGTGTGTTTACGTGTATCGTGTGGGTGTCTGCTGTCTATTCTTCTCGTACATGAACCTGTCCAATTAATTTAGTCTACTCCAAACTATGCTGTAGACACCAATGCTCGTGCGTGCGGGTGAGGCGCGGATGGCGGGTGGATGATGGACGATGCACAACATTGAAAGACGGCTCCCAGCACAGACTCTTAGCAGAGGCGCTATTATGTGAGGACGGGCCAGATTCAGCGGAAGCCTGATGGAACAGCAAGCAAGCCGTTGGTCAAGGACGAAGGGGCAGAGACATTTTACCCCTGACTTGTTTAGTCCCGGATGATTCTGCTGGGCAACTAGGTTATTTCACTAGTTAGCGCCTTCTTGGACAGGAATCATATCAGGCAGGCCGACCGTAAGCTATTTACAAGAAGCGACGGTAGACCCGCGATTGTCGCTCCGGCGGTCGACCTGGCGGGTCGGGTGCCAAGTTGATCAGCGACGGGACAAGGCTATGCAAAGAAGAGGACCCTAGGTAAAGGTAGATCGACGACGAGTCGATCAGGCTGCACAAGAGTGCTGTACACAGAGACGGAGTAATCTCGTAGACCCTCTGAAGCTCGGATCTAACCCCCGGATCAGGGCCATGCGAGATGCCAGGGGGATTATGTGACAAGTGTGACGGTGCCTGGACGGCTTGCATAGCATCGTGCAGACAGTACAAGTACCGTAGCAGTCGGGCTGACAAGAGTTTGGCCCAAGGCTGACAAGGGTCGGTTGAATTGTGTTGCATACGGAGAGATGGATATCCGTGAGCACAGTGAGCACAACTCAAGATACTGACTCAAGTCACGTACTCGGTGGTACATAGGACCATAGTCACGGGCCATTGCTCAGTAAATCCCATCCTGTCTTCACTTCCGGCCGGTACTGTCTGACTGCCACGTGCGATTCCGTCTCCATCCCATGCATCTCGAGATTGAAGTGGGCCCCTTGGCTGGGACCGGCGAGAAGGGAAGAAGCAAAGAAAGGTGTTGATTGTTGGCAGAAAATGGCCAAGCAAACAATTGACGTGTCGTTTCACTTTAACTGTCACATTGTCAAATTGCTAGATGATGTGAAATACCGTATTGTCCGCTCTTTCCGGTTTGGGCGGATGAGAATTTCTGCTTCGGGCGGCTCCTTCCTTCTGCGCCGCTCTTTCCATCCCAGAATCGGCTCATGCCCTCACTTACACATTGTCTAGATTTCGGCTTCATTGCTTTTTCTTCATCCTTTTTTCCTTTTTCACAGTCTTTTTGTTTTACGCCTTTTTCCCTTTCCGCTTGGTCAACGGAGCACCTAATTATTTCTTTTGCTGCCCATTTTTCCTTCCTTTTTCGCCATTGATTCCGTCTCCCCTTGAACGGCTGGGGACCCGTCCGTCTCCATTCAGGCCCCCAAGCCCCCCCAAGCCGGGCTTTCAAGGGTCGCTTGGTTGAATTGCTCTCTTCTCGCTTGCCCCCAGTGACCGACGATTCTTTTCGCCGTACGATATCCATTGTGGAGTTTAACCTCGTCTGACCGAAATGCGCGAGAGTGGACTTTGAAGAATTGTCTCGTTCTCTTTTCCTTTCTTGCCGCGTCTTTGCTTCTTCGTCTCGCTTCTCGCCGATCCCTACGCGGCACCGCAGCGGCAGTCTACGAATAGCGTTGCAGTTGACTCTCGCTTGTCTTTCCATTGGGGTCCTCTCTCGGCCGTGTTAGCATCTGCTGCTTGGCTGGTCCGTCCCCCGCTAATAACCCAGGCGCCTCGGTCTATGCTGCTTTGTGCAATGTACCATGAGCTTAGCAGCTTGTCATGAGCATTCATGACTCGCCGCTTCATTTCCCTCTCCACGCGACGAGACCATCTCCAATAGTCGGTCGCTTGCTGAACAAGGCTGTCGACAAATTGCTTCACTGGTCTCTTGGTCTTGCCAGTTGACGCCAGCCTCACATGGATACTCAATCATTCATAACAAGCTTCATAACTACGGAGTACAGTCCCTGCAATACGTACTCCGTACCGCTCGCGTACCACGAGCTCCCGTCCAACAGACCAACCAACAGCTTGGAAACCCTGTCCAACTGTGCGGCTCAGGACCACCCGTCAAAAGCACGGAATAAAAACAGAAGCGGAAGGCCAAGAAACTGCAGCACGCCAGCAACGCCCCTTTGACTCGCGAGCCCCATCCTTCAGCACCACTGGACAAGCTCAGCAACCGTCGAGTCGAGCACGACGCACGCACAGAGCTTCTCGCTCCAGCAGCAACCAGCCGCAGGGACCTAGCGTGCCCTGTAGCGGCCAGCAGCGGCCAGCAGCCCGTCAGCCATCCCAGCACCCCTGCGAATCCCTGCTCCCTGGGCGTGATCGTCGACGGACCACGCGCCTTTCACGCCTTCAGGGGCCCTAAACGACGCTCGGGCGCCTCCCAAGTCTCGTAGCCCTTCGCCTGGACCGCTGCTGGGCCTAGCTTCAACCCCCGAACCCCCGCAGAGGAGTCGAGGGTCCCCCCCTGACGCCTCTTTTCGCTCGTCCTCGACCTGTCGACGTCGCGACTCTGGACGGGGTGGATACACCTCACGCTCTGCTCATCTGCTCCGAAATCCCCAAGTCCCCAGGCCTGGGCCCTAGTCAGTCAGTTCACCTCAGTTGCTTGTTCCTTGGGTGTGGTCCGTCCTGGGTCCCTCAAAAGCGCCGCGCCCCGTCTTTTGACCCCCATCCCCTTCCTTCTTTATTGTCCTGTCTGTTGATTCTGCCTTTGCTTGAGGCGAGACTGACAGACACTCAACAGCAGACCCAATCCTCCCTTGCAGTCGCCGGCACGAGGATAACGCCCGCGCATCCCGCGCAGACAGCTCGTCGAATCGCTGCCTCGTTCGTCCTGACCTCGACGCACGACGCTCGTCCCTCGCTCGCCCCGTTCCCGTCGCTCACGGACCTTTCCCCTCCAGTCTTGTCTAGACGCCCCACCTCCTGAAGACCTTCGTCTCGTCTTATCAGCCCAGACCAAAAACCGAGACGCCAGATTCGATTCTACACTTGAAATTGTAACGATTCGATCAACGTCCGCCAAAATGGGCCTCTTTTCGCGCAAGGACAAGACGCCCAAGGGCGAACAGCCCATCAACACGTCCAAGTCCAATGTCAGCGTCAACTCGCACTCTTCGAGCCTGAGATCTCCTCCTGGAGTCTCTCGCAACCCGCTCAATCGAACTTCGGCTGCCAGCACCTCCCCCGGCACCCCAATGAGCCCAATGTCACCTATTAAGCTTCCCAAGATCGACCTTCCCCGACCCCCGGACCCTCAGCTCGACCCTGCTGGTTACCTTCGAAGTCTCGGCGCCGTAAGAGAGCGAAGCAAGATTGTCACAGACAAGGCGCTGCGGAATGAACTGAAGCACTTTGATGTTGACATGGGAAAATTTCCTGATGTGGTTACGTTTGTCACTGGAATTATCAAGGTATGTGGGAGAAATGATTTGCGCGAAAGCATCTAATAGCTGTCAGCGAGACTACGATGCCCCCTTTACTAGCATTCCCAGCCATGGTCGATACCAGCACTTTTGCGTAGGCGGTCGCGACCGCATTGCCCAGCTTCTGTCTACCTGGCCCGATAACGTCGACAACACAGAGCGATGCCGTCGTCTGATTGATCTTTTCCTGATTAGTGTGCTGCTCGACGCTGGTGCTGGCACCCAATGGAGCTACAAGAGCAACGAGAATGGCCGTATGTACAGGAGGTCAGAGGGTATCGCAGTGGCCAGTTTGGAAATGTTCAAGACTGTAAGTGAGCTGCCACGGCTTTGCGCGCCATTGCTGACTGTTTAGGGACTGTTCTCTGGAAACCCCAACAACAAATTCCAGGTCGACAAGGACGGTCTGAAGGCTCTGACTGTTGAGAAGCTGGCTGCTGGTCTCCAGTCAAGGCCGGGCAACGAAATTGCTGGTGTCGAGGGCCGCACTGATCTTCTTGTTCGCTTGGGTGAGGCTATGGCTGCCAAGGACGACTTCTTTGGCTTCGACGGTCGCCCTGGAAGCATTGTAGACCATCTCCTTGGCCACCCCTCAACACAAGCATCCTCGATGCTTATTGTTCCCCTACCCGTTCTTTGGAACGTCCTCATGACCGGCCTCTCCCCCATTTGGCCTACGAACCGAACTGCCATCAATGGTGTCTCCCTCGGCGATGCCTGGCCTTGCCAGTCTATGCCTCAGCCGGGCAACTCCGCCAAGGTCTCGGCTTTCCCCAACAGCTCCAACGCCGCTGCTTGGGAGTCTATTCTTCCCTTCCACAAGCTTACTCAGTGGCTCACCTACTCGCTCATGCAGCCCATGCAACAGCTGCTGAAAATGCACTTCGCTGGCACTGAGCTCCTGACTGGTCTCCCCGAGTACCGCAACGGTGGTCTCTTTGTCGACATGGGTGTCCTCAACCTGAAGAAGGACGATCTTGAGAGAGGTCTGGAGAATTACAACGACTGGGTACGACGAACAGGCGCCAAGGGTGTCGAAGTTGCACCCATGTTTGAGCCTAGTGACGATATTATTGTTGAGTGGAGAGGTGTCACGGTTGGCTTCCTCGACATGCTGTGCACGGAAGTGAACAAGGCACTCAAGTCTGAGCTGGGTGGAAACGAAATGACTCTGGCACAGTTGCTGGAAGCCGGTAGCTGGAGGGTAAGTTCTTGACACTGTATACTGCAAACAAAGCTAACAACTTCAGGGTGGTCGTGAGATTGCCGAGATCAACAGGCCCAACACCAAGGAGCCACCGATCTTGATCGACAGTGACGGAACCGTATTCTAGGCTTTGCCCTTCTTGAATGTATTACTGAACAATGATGGAACGTGAGGACTGGGTATAGAGGAGCGGATGGTGGAGCTTCAACGGCTTTCTTATGGGAAGCATCAGCATTATTTCCAAGTATCCATATTATCCTGAGAGGCCAACAAGGCAGGGGTTTATTACAGTGGCAAAACAAGCTGCGGGCGGAAAAGGGCCAGGCAGGCTGCCTAGTTTATAATCGAGACGAGACGTACAAGACGTTAAAAGGAGGCGGCGTTTTTAATTGAGTAGTCGCTTCTTGGCAGCTGAGTCTTGATGTTTCTCACGTTTGAAGCCTTTTGAGGTGTCACTCATGTTTGAAGTCTTGAGGTTTTCTATTATGTTTCAAGCGCAGTTCTCTTTCCACGCCAAAGAGGAGATGCCCTCAATGCAGCCCATTGTCATCCCTCATGTACTCCCCATGCTTATTGTACAGTTTCCATACACGGCTATATTTACATGTCATACACGTCTGAGATTGTACTTTACTGCTTGTACTTTTTCTCAAACTCGTCCCGCTCAAGCTTTCGTCGCATATCCTCGAGCTTCTGCATTTGCTCCCGACGCTTCTTCTCTGCCCGCTCCTGCTCAGTACCAGCATACTGGCCAGTATAGTTGTTGACCTGATCAGACAGGCCCTTCTTCATATCGTTGAGATTGTCGGTAAGACGCTCTCGAAGGCCAGAGACGCCTGAGGACTGTGTGGCGCGAGGGGCCTCGTACTTGGGCTTCTCGACCTCGAGGATAGGAAGACCGAGGGCGACTCGGACGGTCTCGTTGTTGAGAATGACGGCAGTGAGGAGAGTAGCGGAACCGGTTGAAACCATCATGAGGTTGACACCAGCGGAGAGGAAGGTTGTGCCGATGAAGCCGACGGTACCAAACACCCACATCATCTTCTTCATCATGGCCTTTTGCGAGGCGGGGGTGTACTTGCCGTTGACCTGGGGGTGTCAGCATTAAGATTCACGAGAAGTAACGAAAGCGAGAACTTACAACCATGGCACCAAATAGAAGACTGGTGCCCAGAGCAGGGAGGAGGAAATAGGGATCAGAGGCTGTGAGGTTGGTGAACCACAGGAAACCAGCGTTCTCCATAGACGGGACGGGAATGTGAACCATGCCGCTAATGATTCGGAACAGGCCGAAACTGAAGGGGATCTGAATAAAAGACCACAGCATGCCCGAGTTGTGGGCACCGTACTGCTCTCGAACCATCTTGTTGAGGAACTGGCCCTTTTGCAGCATCTCCCTGTCGCCAGATTGGTATCCCTTCTTGACGAGATCCATGGCTTCTTGACCTCGAGGATCCTTTTTCATCTGCTGCATGGCGGCGTTGAATCGCAGACTGCGAACCTGAGGGTAGAACATGATTACGCGCAGGATGAGGGCTGTCGCGATGATGGAACCGCCCCAGCCGAGACCAGAGTATACGTGGACGTGCTCGAGAGCCCACTGCATGACTGAAGTAGGACCCCAGCCATAGTCGAGACCGATCTCGTGTAGGAAGCCGAGTTTTTCGGGCATGTTGAGGATGTTGGGGCTCGCGAGGTTGGCGATAGCCTCGAGGTCAAGGTCCGTGGGGACGACGGGAGTTTCGGCCGTTGTCACGTTCGCGACAGCCTCGGCGGGGATACCAGCAGCATCACTGACGGTAGCTGAAGTAGTCTCTATCGTTTCTGAGGGAGTGACGGGCTCGGGGGTCACAGGTTCGGCGGTCGCGGCCTCAACGGCTGGCTCTTCGATCTTCTTCTTTCCAAACGGCCAGAGGGAGAATGCCCTCGTCGTGGAAATTCCACCTAGAGCAACAGGCGCGGCGACGTTCTTGACTCCGATCCTTGAGGGTGTAAGAGAAGCGCGAGGATTCCTCAGCGCTGTACCGAATTGCCGTGCATCTCCGAATTTTCGAGAAAGCGTCCTCTACCACTCATTAGCACATAACAAGCCATTGACACACAGAAACATAGAAATATCGTACAGATTGGCTGGGTAGTCGTCTTTGGAAGGCGCCCGAGGGCAGGGAGCGCACAATTCCTCGACTGGGAAGCATCGTGGGCTGTGTTCGTGGGGTAAATTGAAGTTTGAGGATTGGCGGGCGCGGCTTTTGGCTGGGGAATTTTTTGGAGGTTTTTCGCTCCGGGGGTTTGGTCGGCGGGTAAATGTCGGGACCGGTGGTCCGTCGCCGGCGTCGGTCTCGGGATGTGGTCATCCGACATGAGCTTGTGACGGCTGGAGTGAAAGTGTATGAATCGCAGTTGAAAGTTGGGAATGCATTTTTGTAGTCGTGATAACAGTGTCTTCAGAGAAGCTGCGTTACATGAGCCGTGTGGTATTTACATCTTGAGCCGCCTGTTTCCGCAACATGATCGCCGCGCTCCATGTTCCCCGTCCCGTCTATGTAATATCAAATTACGCAAAATGCCAATGTATTCATCCATCATTCGTGTAGAATGTGGGTATGCCCGTGAGTTGTGATTGTTTTGGGTCCGTCGATAATCCCCTCACTCCAAGCTCGCAAGGTCGTTCAGTGAAGGACGAGGGCTGTATGACCTTTCTCGAACCTCGATGCCGGGTCCGATGGGGTGAGCTCTTCGTCGGGAGAGAGGAAAGACCTGAGTTGTTAGTTACTCTGCTGAATCCAGAGCGCATGTAGAGCTCACCTTGGTGCCTCCCCATCCCAGTCTAAACGCAGCCTCATGCGCAAACAGCTCTCCAAATCCCAGCATCATGCCGTTGATGAATGGTAGCAGTAGGTTGATGGCGGCTCCTCGTACCAGCGACCATACTGTAGGAGGCTTGTAGAGGATAACGGGCGAATTTGATGAGGGCGGCGAGGAGAGTTCATCTCCGGCAGAGTATAGTTCGCTATCGGAGGGTACCGTGACGCCGGACTCGGCGAGGTGGTTGTGAGGGTCGTCGGACATGGCGGGGGATGTATGAGTATTGCGGTCGCGGGAAGTTGGACACCGAGGATGTCGTTAGAACTTTCAAAACTCAGGCTTCTCTGATCGCAGGCAGAGTTGTCAAGCTAGCAACTGCTAACGCCGAGGATGGTGTTGACGATCCAACAGCTTCCCCAGCCTTACGTAAGGCGACCGGGGTCGGTGGATCACTGTTCCGGTGGGGTCAAGGTGGGGGGTATTAGCCACCACAGCCACCGCCGCTATTGAGCTTGCCCGCTTAGCCACATGGAGCTTGGTGACGAGGCGGCAAGCTGCCTGCTTCCTTCATCTTCCAAGCAATCTTGCAAACAACTTTTGTCATTGTCCTTTTAGCTTTGCGCTGTCTCTGAGTGAATTCCTGAAGTTTGGGATTTATTCGTTGAACGACCGCTGTCCGTGACACTCTTCCTCCAGATACCCCGCCTCAACCAACATGGCAGACCACGAGAGCCAGATCGTGGACTTTGTCGGCCTGACCGGCGGAAGCACAGAAGAGGTCAGCAGAGCGATGCCGTGAGTAGTACAAAACTGACTTTCACAGGCCAAGCAGTATCTTGAAGCTCACAACTGGGACATTGCCGAAGCCAGCAACGCTTGGTTCCGTGACGCCGAAGACGATGCCAACGACCCAGTTCCCGACAACTACACCGGACCACGAACTCTTGACGGTCGGCCAGCTCCAGCGGCCGCCAGCAGCAGCAGCAGCCAGGCACGCAAGCCTGTGTCACAGCAGAAGAAGAAGGGCATCGCGACACTGGGATCGCTTGGAGGTGGATCGCATCAACATGATCATGATGACGATGACGATGACATGGATGATGAAGACGACGATGGACGTGGTAACTTGTTTGCTGGAGGCGAGAAGTCGGGTCTGGCTGTTCAGGACCCCAAGCAGGAAGGGGGTCCCAAAAAGATTATCAGCGACATTCTCGCCAAGGCCAGAGCGTAAGTCGAGTGTCCTTGACTTGAACATGACTAATAGGAGCAGCAACGCCTCTCGCCCAGACACTGAAAACGAGTCCGGCCCATCTCAGCCCTCTCACTTCCGGGGTACCGGAATGACTCTTGGTGGTGACGGAGTCGAAAGCCGAAGCATCCCCGATCCTCTCGGACCAGCGCGACCTTCCAACGCCCAACCCCAGGAGCGAGTCCTCCACATCTGGCAGGATGGATTCAGCATCGACGATGGAGAGCTCCGTCGCTTCGATGACCCTGCCAACCAGGCTGACCTGCAGATGATTCGCTCTGGTCGAGCACCCCTGCACCTTATGAACGTCCAGCACGACCAACCCGTCGACGTCAAGCTTCATCAGCATGACACGCCATACCAGCCTCAGCCTAAGCAGTACAAGCCTTTTGGCGGCTCTGGACGACGACTGGGAGCTGTGGTGCCTGGTGCTGGTGAAGAGACTACCCCTGCTCCTGCGTCTGCCCCTGCGGCATCTTCCTCTACCAACACTGGTCCTACTATTGACGAATCTCAACCAACTGTCATGATTCGCATTCAGATGCCTGATGGCACTCGTCTGCCTGCTCGATTCAACACCACCAACACCGTTGACGACGTTTACGGTTTCGTCCAGGGAGCTTCACCCGAAACTCGAACTCGATCATGGGTGCTGGCTACAACCTTTCCCAACAAGGATCACACCGACCGCAGCCTCGTCCTTGGAGAGATGCCCGAATTCAAGAAGGGCGGAACCGCCGTGGTCAAGTGGGCTTAGGCATAATTGGAATGGCGTTGGGGTTATGACTGAGATTTACGGCTACTCCAGTTCAACTGGCAACGACTTAGACAGGCCAATAGAGAATGGCAATTGCATTACGCTTTTTTGTGACAAAACCCCCAGTCTAGCATGAATCCTAAGCCCAACGCCCTCACCGTCATGACAGTGGTATCTAAACGCCAACGCCAAATAATTCGTGATTCATCAAGCAGCTGCAGTGATTACGTTGGAAGCTGCCTGAGTGATTGGACCATCCAGAAACTTGAAATGCTCAATGGCAATCTGGCAGTTGAGCATCGCAGCGTTGAACCGGGCTTCTCCTGGTGGAAGCACAACCATGAGGTACGTGTTTGTCGTGAACTTGAGGATGAAGAGACTGAATCTGGGACCAGCCTTGTGCTCCATCCTGATGAACTGCTCGGCGTTTCGGGGTGTTCCTGTGAATCGCGAGATGCTCTGCTTGAAGTGCTTCATGATGTTGGACATGCGCTCCAGACGGTCTTCGGTGGGGTTTCGTTGGCCTTCGGGAGATGTCCAGGATGATACAGCGAGGAAGGAAGTACGTTCGAACAGGAGGAGTTCTTCGGCTTCGATGGCGAGACCGAGGTTCGCGAGGTTGCGTTCGATAACGGCGAGGTTCGGCACGAGATCGTGGATGATGGATGCCCAAGCCTTGTATAAACTCTGATCCCAGATGGATGTTGCAAATGGCGTGAGCTCGACCGAAGACGGAGCGATACCAACTGAATTTGCGTACTCGAATGTTTTCTGCCGAACGACACGAATGCGCTCATCGTAGACTTGCTCTCGAGCCGACGGGACGACGAGGTCCATCTTGTGTATGAGGATGTATATCTTTGCGGCGGGCGAATACTGCAGAAGAGCGGAAAGGATGGACACGTATGTTGCTAAATCGCGGTCGACGTCGCGCGATTCAATGTCGAAGACGTAGATGAGGACGCCGACGTTGGAAAAGACGTGGACGCGCTGCTGCGAGAGGTAGTTTTCCATGAATGCCTCCTGGCCGCCGCAGTCCCAGAGGTTGAGGGTTAGGTTTCCGAGGAACTTGACGTGGGAGAGGTCTATATCGATGGTTGCGCCACTGCCATACATTAGAGGGGGCTATGCGTGACGAGGAGGGGGACTCACAGCCGACGTGTGTCTCGGGCAATGTAGTTGCTAAAGATGATGCTCCTCATGCTCGACTTTCCAGAACCAGACTTTCCCATTAGGAGGACCTTCTTCTTCTTTGGCTTCTTGACCTCTCCAAGGATCTCTGGTGCTGGCTGTGTAGCCGCCTCCGAGAGGGGGTTCTCGATGTATGAGGCCATGTCGTCTTGTCTCGTGAGGTTTTGGTGATGGTGTTGAAGGAGGGGGGAGATAGCTACGTTGGAAGGGAAGGGTAGCTTGTGGCGCGTGGGGCTTAGCGCGTGGCTGGGTCCACCCCCGGGATCGGAAGAGCTTGGCTGTGGATGGGGGGTATCAAGAGAAACAATGATGTTTGGGATTGTTTGAAGGATCTTTGACTCTGTCTTTGACTCTAAATAGCACGGGAAGAGGGGTATTGATTAAATCAGTCAGATCATGAATACCGTGTTTTGGTATTGTCATGATCAAGGTCTCACCTTATGTAAGCCAACACCTTGACTCAACGCCTCGTGGCAGGTTGAAACACAATGACTTCTCTCTTTCATCTCTGTGATGTTTATAGTGAATCTCCTGCGCCTATCCCAGCAAATCGTTCCTTATTACTTACCTTTGCCTTCCTGATACTGGCTCATACTGACCCATGATCATACCCACCTTCGACCCTTGGCCTTGGCGCGAGTGACATCTAGACCCAACCCTAGCCCACAAAGTCTGCCCACCCGAATATACCTCATTTGCAGCTGAACATGCAACAATAACCGGGCGAATGGTTTAGTGGTATAATACTCCCTTAGCATAATTCGTCCGAATCATCTGGGAGTGGTCCAGGGTTCGATTCCCTGTTCGTCCATCAGAGGTGGTTTGATTCTACCAAATATCCTTCTTTTTTTGCTTTTTTTTTTTTGCCATTTGTTGTTCTTGACTCAGGATATGACTCTTGCTATTGAGCATCCTTTTTGCTGCTCATATTGATTATGATCATGTTTCCTGTGGTTTGTGTGCTGTCGACAGAACCAGTGATGAATGTCGGCCATCATGGTACCAAGTGACGGATGAACTGATGAACCACACCCACTGTGAGTGTCTGCTTGCTTGAATGACTTGACGTCCTAGGAATGGGTATAAAGAGCGCTCTTCAAGACCTACTCCAGGATGGGGGTGGCTTCATAGCATGGAGAATTCTCAACTTACCAGCACTAAACACCGTCTGGAAGACCATCACCATGCGCATCACCACTCTGGCTTCTGGCCTATCCCTCTTGCTGGCCAGCACCTCTGGCCACATGCAAATGTCCAACCCTCCTCCTCTAAGATCCGAGTTCAACCCATACACCACTGGCCGCAACATTGACTACAGCATGACCAACCCTCTCCGCAAGGATGGCTCCGACTTCCCCTGCAAGGGATATCATCTTCAGTTATCTACATCCTTGGGAGAACCTGTGATCAAGATGCAGGGCGGCAAGTCATACAGGATGAGCTTCACCGGCGGGGCTTCTCAAGGTGGTTCATGCCAGGTTTCGTTGTCTGTGGACGGGGGAAATACCTTTTATGTCCTTCACAGCTACATCGGTAACTGCCCTGCCACATCTGGCAACAACACTCTCCCCTTCCGAGTCCCAGCCGACGTTCCGTTAACGGAGCGCGCGCTCTTTGCGTGGACGTGGTTCAACAAGCTCGGCAACCGCGAGATGTACATGAACTGCGCCTCTGTGACGACCCTGCACAGCGGAGCAGACAAGATCGCCTTCTTCGACCGACCACGCATGTTTGTAGCGAATATCGGAAACGGGTGTACGACAGAGGAATCAGAGGATGTGAGCTTTCCGGATCCCGGGCCTGAGTTGACCATCAAGAATCTCGCAGCCGCGCCGCCGATCGGCTTGTGTGGCCCTTCCAAGATAAGAGCGCCGGAGAGGAAGGAGGATAGTTGTGCTGGGCCGGTGAATAGGACGAGGGAGAAGACGGGAGAGCATTCTGTTACTCTTATTCCGGGGAGTTTCATCATCGGGGAGGTGGATTGATTCATTGTGCTCAGTGTTCGTTTGAGTGTGATTTGCTAGTTGGTTCCATAGAATGTAATGATGGGTACCATACCGAACCCCTCGTGGCAGGTGAATGCCAGGCAGTACCAATAGTCCAAGATGGCTTCCTCGAGGAATCAAGTACAGCAATAGGGTTATGTCTACTGGTAACGCAGGTCAATCATGGGTCAATATCTGGCCCATGGCGAGCACAAGCGCGTTCCCTTCTTCAGGTTGGGCCTCAAGTCGCCTGCAATGCTGCTCTGGGGCTCTTGCAGTACCACTGCTTCTCCCGCTCCTTGTTATGGAGCTGGCTCAAAGTCTGGGCCAATGCCTCGCAGTATGCCTCGTTAGTGTCTTCCTCAGGTCGCTCCTAGGAGTTTCATCATTGGAAGGGCGAATTGATTCCTCAGCACACGTCCGACTGTGACATGTTAGTTAACTTGAAGAGATTAGAAAGATGGGTTTCATACCCGTCGTGATTAGTCTAATGGTCGCTGGCTGTTTGCCCCTCACGGGGTTTCGGTGGCCAACTGACAGCCCTAATACTTCCTCCGACACCAGGAAAGCGTTCATGGCAGAGCGAAGGGCACCCTCGGCGGTGCGTTCTCGGATGACCTGAAGTAACATCTTAGCTCACCCGGCTCGTTGGTAGTAGTGGCATGGCTTTCTTCGTACCGCTCCAAGGGAGGATCCTTGTTGATGCGTCGGCGAGTACCGTACCGGTTGCTCGTAAGGTTCGGTTCAAAATGATGTCCTAAAACTATGAGAGTAAGTCAGTCGTGGGACGAATCCTCGCCTTTGTTCACCTGTCGCAAAGTGGCGTAAACCATGAGGCAACAAGGTAAATCAAGCAGCCGCCGAGCTCTGGGTTGACTCATTGGTCATGGCGGAGTCCCTTCTCGGGGCCTCCTTTCTCCCAGTTAGTGCAAGGCAAATCAGCTTCCATGTACGTATGTGTCCGTTAGTGCATATGCCCCTAGGCGGAGCAACAAACATTGGACTTTGATGCCCTGAGGCAAGTCACAGACGTTGAACTCCAATGCCCTTGGGCAAATGAGGAACAATGAACTCATCGCCATCCACGGTGCTTGTGAAGGCAAGGTTCGAGAAAGTGCAAGATAGATGCCTTTCAGGTGCTCCAGAAATGCTAGGCGTCTGATATGGCATGGCGGCAACCTGTATAGGCCTCACCAATTGTGCGAAGAGGAAGGGCGTTCATAGGCAACCTGGAAGGAGCGAACCCGCTGTTCGTCACCACCGATGATCTTCACCTTTATAAGGCGTTGAGGGTTCCTATGGTAAGAGCAACGGCAACGGCGGCCACCATCGCGAGCGCTCCTGCTGAGTCCCAAATTGAGGATGGATGGCAGACAGTAATGCCAATCCGGGTCGGCTTCCTCAAAGAAGTGAAGGAGCCGTTGGCGGGACTCGGGATTCGCGAGATGAGGGAGCAAGAAGCCAACCATGTCAGAGTCTAACCCCCCATCATCACAGACGGGCATTTGAACAAGCATGTCTGATATCAGATCAAGGGATTGCGATGATGTGCCTCGTTCCTCAGCTGAGGCCTCGAGTTGCCTGCTCTGGGGCTCATCAGCCGAGCCGGATTGTTGTCGCTTAAAGCCCCGAGGCTGCTGCCGGCGCTGCTTCTCCTGCTCCTTGTTGCGGCGCTTGGCCAAAATCTCGGCAAATGTCTCGGAGCATGGTTCGTTGGAATCCTCTTCTGGCCTCCCCCAAGGGTACGGGGGCAAGTGGTCTATGATCGAAGAGACGGGATCGACTAGACAAGTACTGTTAGCAGGGAATGTCGTTTTGGTGAGGCTTAAACTTATACCATATGTACCAGTAGCTGTGGTCAACAGCCCACTCGAAGACGGTAGTCTTCACCTCGGTCTTGCCCTCCTGGGCGAACTTGTTGACGGCGTCCTCCTCGGCTTTCTTCTGGACGCGTTGCTTGTCCTCACCAGAGCCCTGGATCATTCAGTCAAGGTAGGCTTCTATGTAGACGCGCCTCCCCTCTATGGTCGGGTTATCGCCTACTCAGCGCAAGGGAAACCGCTTTTGTTTCCGATCCTCGAATGACTCCCACTCTCGGTGAGGGGGGATGCCTCTAGGCCGGCTAGGTGCCGGGTTGGCCGGCGGTGCTTCTCCTGACGAGATGGTTGATGCAACCGGAGTTGCGATTTGATGATGGTGTTATTGTTATTGCTGATTGGTTTTTGTTGAAGTTGCAAGGTCGAAGATGTGAGTGGTTGTGAATCAGAGAAGCACCCTCCTTTGACAGTGCTCGACTGTTAGGGCTACCTGAGGCAACAACCACCCACAAGACGACACTGTGATGCTAGCTGTCTGCCACTGCATCTACGGGAGAAATTACCTAAAGCCTAGGGGTTTAGATCTGAACAGTCGCTTTTGGGCATGTGTTGACCGTTCTCCCCTTCAAGTTGATATTAGCGCAAGGGCTTGTCACTGGGATATTCCAGAGCGCGAGGACGGCGTATCATATTTTACAGGCGCACAGGAAGCCTTTATATGGGTATTTAATAAATAGGTAGATGAGTTTCGGTAAGAAAGGGAAATAAAACGAAGGCTAGACCAGATCAATAGGAGACGCTGCCATGGTACCTGCAGTAAGAGCGAGAAGTAGTTGTCCACATTTTACGACAGTCACTTTTGCAAGCTCAATGCCAAAGATGGGAGCCAAAGCATTCTATTCTAATCTTAGAAAAGTGTGCTACCCTCAACACGGTTCATCTCTCTGACTCTCTGCCCTAGCTCTGCCGCTTCCCCCAGGTCGAAGCCATGGATCTTCGTATCGCCCACCCAGGCTGTAATCGATGGTAACCAGTGCATTAGTCCATGATCGGCTATGAAATGTCAGTTGACTTGGATAGAATGTAAAAAAGAGTCTCATACCTGTCGTAAACAGCCCACACTAATGTTCCTAGCCCCGACAACAATCATCTCGGCATATGGATACGCTTAAACCTCAACTTCCGTATGCCGTGTTCGACGACGACACACACAATCACCCGAGGGTTCCCATGATGGGGACAGTCACATCCTCCAACTGTCCCCTTGCGGACACCGTATCCTTCAGCGCATATCGAGGCTAAACAGGCCCACATGCCGTTGTTGTGGTCGAGGAAAGAGAGCAGGCGGCGGCGAGCGTTGTCGTCATTGAGGTGTGGGACCAGGAAAGCGACAAGCTCCGCATCGAACTCTTTGTCTTCGACGCAGTGTATACGGGTAGCGAGGCCCGATAGAGTTTCGAGCGCTCTCGAGAGGCTGCTTCGCTGCTGTATTCTCGACATGGCTGGTAAGGAGGCGAGGGAAGGAGGTGGTTGGTTGTTCTGTTTTGCTTTGCAGAGATCTGATCTTTTTGTCAAAGAAAGTTGAAAATTAGAAAGGGCTTGAGTGTTTGTGAATCAGACAAGCACATTTCCGTTTGACAGTGTTCGGTTGGTAGGGCTACCTGAGGCACCACGACTCAATGTGGGCTGCCAGCTGTTTGCCAGTTGCAAGAAAAACTTCCTCCAAAATCAAGAGCCTTAGATTTTAGATCATCTCGCCTTACTCTTTTGCCGTACTTTGGTTCTTCCAAGTTTCTTCTGCTCACCATCCCGTGGAATCACCCCCTGATATCACCCAGCATGTCGCAATCCCAGCGTCAAGTCTCCTGGCGTCAAGGCCCTTCTGGACCGCCCAGAGCATGCCGAGAAAGCAGCAATAGACACCGAAACGACTTGGTCATGGTCGACAGCATGGCCCTTCAGACAGTCAAGATCGCCGGCAGCAACAAGGCTCCTGGCCTCTCCGTACATAGCGACAGCAGCGGCGGAGGAAGACAGCACAACATCTACACCAAGCTTGCTGAGGCGAAGAGCACCATTTGCTTCAAGGTCGACAGCCAAGATGCTGCTCTCCAGGCGTATCGTCAAGTCCGAGACATGAATCCTTCGGCTCCTGTGGGAGGCGTCATGTTTAGTGTGGCTCCAAAGGCCGACACTCAGTTTGTCGATGTCAAGAACGTTGACTGGTCTTCTATGGTCGCTCCTCGCTCTGAAGAGTCCCCTGATAGCTGGTCAGACCTTGAGGAAGCGCTCTTTCAGGCTCTTCGTAAGTTGCTCTACCCAATGTGTCCCTCAGATTCACTGACAGGGGGTTCACAGTTGCCAAACGCCCCGATAAAGACACAATCTCGACTCCCGCCAAGGACACCGAGTCCATTTACAGTACTCGTTCCGTGTTTGGGTCCATTCCCGCTGAGGACACCCAGTCCATCAGCAGTACTGGTTCCATGTTTGGGATTCCTTCGAAGCGCACATGTTGAAATAATCGAAACGAGCATCTCGACAGCCCCCAAGGTCACTCAGTGGTCCTGCCTAAGGGGGTGTATGCATTGTCTTTCGTGTTTTTGTAGCAAAAGGTGGTGCTCGACATAGGAGATGATGGGAGCGAGAACAGAATCAAGGTTGGGATCGGAACTCTGGATCGGAACCTCTGGTAGTACTGGGGATATCGGTAGAGGGCCTATACTAGGTACTTGATCGATCTTGTTATGAGTGTCTCCTGTAGGTGAGTTTATCGTGTTTGCCATAGAATAGCTAGAGTCGATGAACTACAGCCTCGCACATATCCTTCTATGAATACGCGACAGGACCCTCATTCAGAGTGAACGTGACTTCATGGTATCAAACCTGGCAGCCTGAGGGCTAACCACGAGCCGAATTGTGCACAAGTCACCTTTGTCAATACTGTTCATCTCTCCAGACGTGAATGTCACGTATCACTCTATGCTCCGTTTCCAGACAACTCAGTCCTTGCCGACGTGCCCTTTGGCTTGTCGTATTTGTTTTGCTCAGACAAACATACTATGAAACGATCTTCGGCCTTGTATGTACCTCACTCTGTTCCGTGCTAAGCTTGTATAGAGCCTCGATTAACTCGTCCTGGAGCTTTCTATGGTTTTTTGGGCGTCCATCAACAACATCTAGCCAGTTCGATCCAAGAAGCGAAGGCGTCTTTCCGAGTCAATAGCCGCTACCATCACTAGCCGGCACGACACAACACCACCGTGCGCCAGGCAGCAAGCCTTCTCTTGGGTTAGGCTTCGATCAGGTTGGCGCCCACCCACGGTTCTGACACTGAACCCACCATCTTCAACGAACCGAAACCACTCTTTCCGTCTTGCAATAGCGTCAAGGGCTTGCATGTGCTCCTTACTGACGAACTTCATCCCCAAGCTCCTTGAGCACCTTCAGCAGGGCCTCGATTCTCACACCCTTTTCACTCGCCGCCTCTTTCACAGCCAGGAGCTCCGCCCTCAACTCTCTCTCGGCCTCCTCAGCCACAGTCAGCTTGGATCTCAAACGACTGACGCTTTCACACGCTTGGCTTCTCAGGTCAAGCTTAGCCTGTATCGTCGACTCAAGCTCTCTCTTAACCGACTCAAGCTCCTCCACTTTGCTCTGAATGGCCTCATTCTTCTCTGTCAAAGCACGGCGCAGCGACCCAACCTCTTCTTCTTTGCCCCGGAGCTGCTCACGTAGATCTGACACCTCAGATCTGGCCAGAGCGCCCGAATTTCTTCTGTTGCCATCCTCGTAATCCTCCTGGCAATAGCCTTGGCCATAATTCTGCCCCGACCGAGCAGCTGGGAAGCCACCTCTGCCTCCCTGCCATCCCGCACCATGTCCACCTCGACGTCTTCGCCGACGCCCTCGTCCCCATCCTCCACCACGGCTTCCACCTCGGCCGTAGGGATCATAAGCGGGGCCAAAATATCAACCTCCGCTACCGTGACCTCCTCGAGGAAACATCGTGATGCTGTTGCTTTTGCTGTTGCTGTTGTTGTTGCTTCTGATGTTGGTGAAGATGCAGGGAAGATGTTAGAACCCAACGAAAGGTGAGAATTTTTCCTCGAGGCTTTGGGTCGGGAAGGTGCGTTGCCAGCTGCCGGGCACTGGCAAGATCGAAGCGAGGGAAGGTGCTGCCTCGCGTGCCTTCCCAGACGAGAACAACGAGGGGCCGCCAATTGAGATTCAGTCAGAGCGTAGGTACCTAGGTAATGGCCTGTAATTCTTGTATCATTAGGGAATTAGTAGAGTCTCACTGTTTATATGCTACAGGCAAATGCTGGCTACCTACCTATTGACCAGGTGAACTCGGGAAGGACTGTAATGCGAACGCCCAACGAGATGAACATGGGGCCTATTTTGGCTGCAGCACACAGCTGATATTGAATCAAAGACCTATCAATACGAGCATTAACACACTACCAACAGTGTATATTATGATCTTGGATTGACAGGGCGTGATTTGTATTCCCAAGATTGTCAATTGCGGAGTTACCCTTTTTCTTTTGTCGGCGGTGCCAAGGGTGTCCTTTTGGATGTCTGCCTCAGATACATTAAGCCCAACCACCTTGAATTCAAGAGCATGAGAGGATCCCGCTTGTAGGGAATGGATGTAACCTGAGATATGTTGGTCAATTGCAAGCCGCCGCTGTCTTGGGTCTCCAGCAGATTTCCGGGTCACTTTTCAAGGCGAATGCCACGGTCGTCGAGGTGCTTGAGCACTATTTTCGAGGATCTCGATAGAGCCACTCACAGAGCCACATCAGCTCGACCGACATATCGTAGAAGATGCGGTTGAGGACGTCCTGTGGCTCCTAGGTCAGGGAGGATGTGACATCGCGGGTATTCGGAGCCGTTGGCCAAGTTCCTGATCAACGCCAGAACTTGTTCCGTCTAATCATAAAAGTATGAAGAGTAAATAATAAGAATATAATAAAGATTTCATAAAATATAACAAAAGTACAATAAAAATTTACTAAAAAGAGACTAATCATGATTAAAAATCTTCTTAAGTTCATACTAAATATTGCTTTCTAGACAGAACTCCAACAACTAAGCCACAGTCAATGCCCAAGTCGGACGTTGCAGAACTGACTCTACTGGAGATGCTTCTCTCGAATGCCAAGAGACACGACTACAGTAACAATAGCCGTGAGTATAAGCAAGGCATACGTTGCATGAAAGCCGTTGACATAAGCCTCCGTAACCATCTCCCTCACCTCGCCCGTGAGGCCCTTGACATATTCCAGAGATTCCATCGCTCGTTGGGCAATCTAAGACGGTCAACTCCATTCAAAAGACGCGTTGGAGCACCCACTTCATCGCCATCTACAAGACCATCAAGCTTGACTTCGAGAGAGTGTTGCAGAGTAGTCTGGAACAGAGCATTGTGTGCGCTCAAGCCAGCGACAGCACCAATGTTGCCACAAAGATAATACCCAGTACCTGAAATCGCCATGTCTGCTTTCTCAACACTAGCCGCGAGCCCAATATACAGAGAGGCGTGAGCAAGACCGATGCCGAAGCCTCCAGGGAAAAGAAACAGCGTCTGCCAACTGGGGGTCGACCCACGCCAACAGACAAGCAATAGTGACCAAGCGATGGAAGAGCAGATTCCAGAGATGATGCATGGAATCTTGTACCGACCGGTTCTGGCTTGTTAGCTTTGCCTTGACTGCGTGGACGAACTCACTTCTTGATGTAAGCGCCCGTGAGCAAAGCGCCGAGAGTGTTACCCAGAACAGATGGGATGAGGGATGCGCCGGCAGTCGTGGGAGAAACGTTGCGTGTAACTTGAAAGTAAAGAGGAACAAACATCATCATGCCGGCCAGGGTAGAGCAGCACAGGATCATGACCGAGTAAAAGATGACCACATGACCGTTCGCCAGGAGGCGCAAGGGGAAGATGGGCTCAGTTGCCCAGAACTTTTCGACGGCGCAGAACAGAGCGCTGAAAAGGATGCCGAGAATAGCGAGGGACACAAGGACAGGCGACGACCAGGGCATTTTGTCCCCTCCTATGTGGAGGACGAGCAGAAGACAGAGGATAGTGCAGCTCATAGCAGCAGCGCCGGCAAAGTCGACGCGCTTCAGAGAGGTTCTCCACGTCTTTGTTGTAGTGACGTATGTGTTGGGCAACTTGAAAGCAACGAGTCCCATAGCGACAATGGTCAAGGGAGCTTGGCAGAGAAAGGCCCATCGCCAGCCGATCGTTTGGGTGAGGAACCCCCCGATGACTCCGCCAGATGAGCGACCCGCGGTCTGGGCAATGTTGACATAACTTCGATAGGTTGCGACGTCTCTCAGGGGTACGAGATCTGGCACAGTTAGCTCCGTCTACAGTATTGGGGTTCACGTACCTGTGATCAGGATGGAGACTAGAGAGACCATGCCAGCCCCCCCAATCCCCTGGATAACCCGGCCGACGATGATCTGCGGCATTGAAGTTCCAACACCGCTTTTCAGTTAGCGGAGTGACTGATCTAACACTGAGTTGACTGACCAGATTATGCTGCCTCCGGAAAAGAAGACGTATGAAGTCTGAAGCATCGCCTTGCGACCAAAAATGTCGCTCAGCTTGCCGTACAGGGGCTGCCCAACACATGTGGCGAGCATGTAGCTAGAGAATAGCCAACTAGCATTCTTGAGGTCATTAAACTCGGCCGTGACGGAACCGTATGCTGCGAGAACGAGGAAAGTGTCGGTCTGCGAAACGAAGACGCCTACTGACTGTCAGTGTCGATCATAACGGGAATAGGGAAGAGTATACCGATGAGAAGCACTGAGAGAATCCCGTAAATGGGCCTTTGGGTTTCAGACTTGACTAGCTCGGCCTAATTCGTTAATGGGAGACGCTTCGAGTTGCGACCTGAGTTGAGCCACTCACATTGTAGTTGTCAGGGGTGGAGGAGATCAGGGGAGAGTGTTCGTCCACCTCTGAGGGGGCTGGAACTTCGTCTTGTTTGGTTGTAGGTTGGGTCATTTTGTCTTCTTAGTCGAGATAGGAGTCTTGATTCTCTGAGTTCTCAAGTATCTCAAGAACTCATACTTATACCCAGCATCCGCCGGTCCTCTTGCCCCCTTCTCTTCCAGTTCACAACACCATCTTCCAGCCGACCTCCTCAACCGAGCCTCGCCAGATATTGCCACATACTTGAAAACCGTTGGTGGCTTGAGACAACAAGGCCTCGGCTCTGGTAAAGAAGGCTCTGATACGTCTCCAAGCTGTCGCAGGAGCGGGATCGAGTCGCCAAGGAAGCCCAGGCCGCTGATGAGGCGCCCTCTGCTTGGAAAGGCATCGAAATCTCTCATCTTGGCCGTGATTTGGGTGTGATGGAGGTGGACCTGTATGGTTCCTTGTTGGGCTCTCTGCAGCTGCAAAAGGTTTCGGCTGTGGTCAGAGGTCTCGGATGGAGCACCAGGTGGCGAGGCAGAGTCGAGGGCGAGAACTAAACAGTATGAAGATTTGATAATATTGAATGAATACTGGGTGTAAGATAAGAATTTGCATTGGTAGGGTTTCTCAAAGTGAGGGTAACCGAACGGCCTCCGTTCGCATGCTGCGCCGATGCCCCTCAAGCACGCAACCTTCAGCTGTGAATGGACTCAGGCCAGATTGCCACCTTTGGACCGATGCCACGTAAAGTGATTCTGCAACTGATCGGAGAAGACTCGAGCCGCTCCTTAGTTGGTGTAACCAGGCATCTGGTATCCAATCCTCTATCAATGAGGTGATTCTGCAAACACTCGGACAGCAAACATTGCCATCGGTTAGATGCGTGGACCTTTCGTCACCTTAGCAAAGCAAGCAACATTAGCTCTGCATGTGTGATCTTTTGAGCCCCAAAATAAGAAAGACATGCCGATTGGCAAGGAACTCGAGTAACACAAGGAACCAACATGCAGTTGACAATCTCCACGAGAGGTCGACGTGGTTGTCCAGGGTAAGCCAAGCCCCGGCCCCACAACCCGCCGATGGTGCCGTGCCCCTCCGCTAGCCTCCACATGCATTGTTTACTTTACATCAGCCTTATTTGCACGCCGCCTTTTGAGCCTCGGACCAATATCTCTACGACAAACTGCATAACCACGGTGCTTAAGACATCATCATCGAACCTTTTCTTCATGCCGATTCACTAAAGAGGCCATCATGGCTGCCGTCCAGCCCACACGCACTCGGTCGGCCCGGTTGATGGCTGGCTTCACCAACAAGTCGGCCCAACATGCACCTCCACCAGCACCATCCCATACCGTCAGCCACGGACCCTCTGCTCTCTCGCTGTTCTTGACCAACCTGCATCTCCTTGATCTCGATAAGCTTCCAGATTGGCCGGGAATATGCGTCGAGACTTTTGTGACGGGCGGTTCAAGTGCGCAGGGTCAGAAGAAGAGGGTGCAATGCGTCGAGTGGGCTCTCTTTCAGCTCTTTGCCCTTTGGGATCCTGAAGAGACCAAGAAGGTGAGTGATCAAGCTTGGATACAGTTACACAGCTAACCGCATGCAGAAGTTGAAGCCATTCTTTCCTCCCCTCGATCAGGTCCAGTCGATCAACCTCCGAGCCGCCCTACTACGATCACTCGAGCTTGCCAAGAAGAGCGGTGCCCTTGGAAGAGATGCCATTGTACGAAAGACTATGCTGGATGAATGTAGGGGCGAGAGACTCGAGGAAGTTCTTTCTGCCTTTTCTTCTGCCGTCTTGAAGCATGTCATTGCTGAGGAGTTGGCAACAAGCGGTGAACATTCCGCCCTGGCCCTCGGACTGGCCCTTGAGGATCGTGATTACAAGAGCGCCAATACGGACCTCAACATTATGGTTTTGGCTCACAAGGCCTCTGTCGGTCGAATTTTGAGGAGCAAGAAAGCCGCCAACAACAGATTCCGCGATTTCGCCAGCTTGTTGACCGACAAAGAGAAGGACATTGCAAAGAGGACCGAAGCGTTGCAGGCCCTGGAACAAGAGGGCAAGACAATCTCTGACGATGCGAGGCTGGAAATGTGGCGCACCATCCGAAACAACTGGTCCGGAAACGAGCGATGGATGGAGACTTTGTTGTATGGCGACGCAAGCTCCAAGAAGGACGCCCTATTGGGCATGCCTTTTGATCGAGTCTGGAGGAGAGTTCAGCAAGGCCGATTGGGAGAAATCGAAGAGCACGGAAGCGGTCTTTTGGAGCAACTTGACAGCCGGGTTCGAGCTCAAAAGGAACGACTTGAGAAGTGGCAGAGTTTCCGAAGGCAACTGTCTCAGCACCAACCTATGCCATCTCCTTCAAAGGTTAAGCGACGAGAGAACCGAGAGAAGGGCATCGACTTTGGATTTGGCGCCCATGAAGCTTTGCATTCCGGAAGAGCTAGTCCTAGAAAGGCGACGATTGGACAGAAGCGAGCTTTGGGCGAGGAGTACGACAGTCTACTCCGTGGTTTGGATGAACAACTTGAGAGCGCTAAGCCTCAAAAGTCTTCGGCTCTGGCCTTTTTGCAACGACCTGCTGCACTGAACGCACCGGAGATCAACATTCCAGCCCCGGCCCTGGAGGAGGAAGAGGGGGAGATCAGTGAGTTGGAGGAAGAGGACCCATTCACCGAGTCACCGATCAAGTCGTTTAAGACGAGGCTGGATATGACTAGGAGAATGCCAGTTCGACCAAAGCTCGTCCATCGCGACGACTCGTTTGCTTCCATTTCGTCGAGCACGAGAAACCTTCGTAAGCCATCCGAGGATGAGGCCCGTATTCTTCGTGCCTCGTCGGTTGAGCGTACCAGCTCTCCAGAACCTGAGGAGGAGCCTGATGACGATCCCACTATTGCGGTGACTCCTCCACGACCCGAACATGAGGTTTCGCCTGAGTTGTCTCCTGAGCCATCTCCTGAGCCCTCGCCTAACCAGGAAATGGCCGATCAGATCCTGGAGTCCATGGAACAAGCGTCTCCTTCGCCAAAGAAGCGACCTAGGCCTCGACATACCCTCTCCCTTGCCGAACGCACTCGCCTTTCTATGGCTCATGGATCATTTGCTTTCCCTGATCTTGATGAGCCTGAGCTCCCCATTGCTCCGACACCTACAGATTCGGCCCCAACTCCAGATGAGAATAGCCAAACCCTCGTGAATGACGAGTTTGAGGATCTCAGTGCCCGGACTCGCAAGAGTATGGCTGGCTTCGAAAAGGCGAGACAAAAAGCTCAGATTGAGAGAAGACGCTCTCTCAGAAAGTCCCGAGTGCCACCAAGGAAGGAGGGAAGCTATTTCCCCAAGGTTGAAGAGGAGGACAAGACGATCTTGACCGAGGAACTCATGGCAGAGGAGGACATGGAGGCTGTTTTCCGGTCCCGGCCCAAGATCAAGGCGAGCCCCCTACCGAGTCCTACTCGTGACTGGGAGGACGATGAGTACATGTAATTTCACGATAACGAACCCACCAATGTAGATTGATCATACCCCGCAAGGTTGCTTCATACATGCTCACATCTATTGTACATGTTTTTTCAATACTATACACTCTACCATCCCTGCTTCTTCAGCTCAATGACTCGGCTGACGGTCGCCTTGAAGCCGTGCTTGAATCGTGCCCGCCACCTCTGACTCCTCAACCTCTTCTTCTTGAGACCCTTGCGCTCGTGGAACTTTTGGCTGTGGTACTTGTTCTTGACCTGATCCTCTCGGATCATCCTGCCTAGCACTCGTAGGGCAACCATGGGGGTAGGTCCGCTTGTCCGGGTTATTCGCTCCTTGACAAAGACGGTACGACCTGTGACGGCCTTGGCGCGGATCTGAGGGCGGTCTATGGGGTTTGTGGCGATTGCCTCGCCGTATGCCATGGCCTTGTTGGCGATGAGGTTCGAGACGATGTCGAAGGTGTCAGAGGCGGCCGAGTAGGGGTGCTTCTGAGCGGGCTTGGACTCCTCGGCGGCGGCGGTAGTAGGAGGGGGAGGGGGAGGGAGATCGGAGGGAGTGGCCTTGGTCGCTTGAGCCGCGGTCTTGGTGACCTGGGGCTTCGGTGCCTCGGGAGCCTTCTCGGGGGCCTTCTCGGGGGCCTTGGGCTGGGGGGTCGAAAGGCGGGTGACGTTACCCACGAGAGGGTTCATTCGGACTGGGGCAGCCTCCGGCTTCTTGGGATCGGCTCGGAAAGCGAGAGAGGTCGAGAAAGCTCTTGTGGTGAGTGTCGAGGGTGTAGCTACCCTCGACAGCATTGCGCCGCCAAATCTGCATGGAGCAGCCCTGAGAAAAGTTAGCAACTGATCCAATTGAATATAAACACCGTACGCACATCTTGCGGACAAACTCCAAAGTAATCGCCCAATTGGCTGTCGTCGAGAGCTATTGAATCTCGACATGCAATGGCAGCAGAAAAGTCGCGATGATGCGGAAAAACGTTGATGCGATAAGGCCCGCGGTCAAACGAAAGTTGTGGGGCTCGGTCATGCATCGGCCCCACCTTGCAGAACAAGTCGTTCAGCCTCGTGCCTGGGGGAATTTCACAGTCAACACCACGATTGCGACTGGAACGACAAAAAGATTGCGCATCTGACGGCACCGGAAGCTTTGTCGCGCGTCATCAAACAGCATCTATACAGGACGCGACCGATATCGGAGATTGAGGCTTTCGTTCTGAGCTTGCGACGCGACGGCGTGCGCCAGCCATGGCTTACAATCCGTACGGAAGTGAGTTGCGCGATGGTTGCTCTGTGATGAGGTGCTAATTGTGGATAGATAACCCCTATGGCGCGCCTCCTGCCTATGGAGGATACCCCGGATCTCACAATGCCCCCCCAGGCATGGCCCCTCCACCTGGTCTAGGTGCGACCACCCTCGAGACTCTAACGATAACCAGCTAACACGATGTAGGACCTCCTCCAGGCATGTCTTCTGCTCCGGGAATGGCACCTCCGGGTGTCCAGCAGTCTAGCGCCACGCAAGCTAATCGTCCAAGCGGCCTCCCGCCCAACTTCCAAGCGCCGGCCAACATGCCAAACATCAACTTCAACGCCCCCGTGATTCGACTCGGTACATCGGCTGGCAAGCCTGGCACGCCGACAGCGGGCGGCAGAGGCGACATGCCCGGCCCCGGTGCTGGTGGGCGACCTGGCTTGGGGATGGAGAGGGGGGCTGACCAGGGCCGAGGAGCGAGGGAGGCGCCGCAGGTGCTTGTGCCCCCGACGAACGAGGAGAAGCTACGGACGATCTTTATACATCAGATTCCCGATGGTGTAGGCGGCGATCAGGGTATGGAGCGGTTGCTCGGGGCTGTTGGAAAGCTGCGCAAGTGGGATTCTGCGGCTAGCGTGACCGAAGACCACAAGGGCGTCAAGTTTGGGTTCGCCTTGTTCGAGGACCCTTGGTCGCTTTCGACTGCGATCAAGCTACTGCACGAGAACGAGGTGGAGGTCCCTGTGAAGCGACAGCAGGCGACCGCGGAAGCTCCCAAGGATGACTCTTACGAGGGCATTGAGAAGGTGAAGCTTCAAGTGACTGTCGACGAGAGCTCACTCAAGTACATCGAGTCATACGAGGAGAGTCAAGATGGTTCTCTCGGGACAGAGAAGCTGGAGACAGCCAAGGTGGCACTCAAGGAGGTTATCCATGACATGTTTTACCCCAACAGCAACACATCGAGCGAATCCCAGGACGTCACGATGGGCAACACCGAGTCTGGCGACAACGTCGAAGTCGTGAACATCCCTCTCGCGCAGGACGATGAGCTTGCGGATATTCCGGCTGAGATGCGAGAAGTCGTGGCTCAGGAGATTGCGGCATTCCGCGAGCGTAGTAATCAGCGGGATCTGGAGCGTCTGAGAAGAGAGGAAGAGATGGAGGAGATGGAACGACGACGAAACGGACCTTCTCGGCCATCTCGACTTGACTCGCCGCCTGCGAGCGCCAACAACATTCCCCTTGGTCCTCGTGGAAGCATCCCGAATGCACCTTCAGGACCCAAGGGACAGAACGGGCAGGGTCGCATTGCTTTTGTTAATGGTGGCATCTCCAACACAGACCTGTCTATCAACCAGGAGGACGAAGATACAGACGCTAGTGACGCAGAGCTGAATCGCCGTCAGCAGTCCAAGAAGCAGGCCGAAGAGGAAAAAGCATACCTCGAAGCTGAGCGGAAGTGGAGCAACCGAGAACGATCGAGACAAGCGGCAATAGAACGAGAGCGAGAGCGCGAACGCCAGGACGCCGAGTCTTTGGAACGAAGAAAGGAGGAGCAGCTTGAGAGGGAGAAGTCCTGGGACGATGAGAAGGAGGCTAGTCGTAAGGCGCACTCGTACTACCGAGATCACAGTGGATGGGCCCGTAAGAGGTCAGGCGATCGAGCAGATGAGGAGGGACGAGATGAAGCGGATAGGAGAGCAGAGCACGATGAGCAACGTCGTGAGAAGGTCGAGATGGAGAGAGCACGTGGCATGGCAGATTCATTCCTCGACAAACAGGCCGAGGAGATGGAGCAGCGACAGGCTCCCTCGGTGGCAGCACCTCAGCCGTTCAAGCTGTCCCTCGGTGCCGCAGCTCAGAAGGCTCAGGCATCCAGGGCGGCTCCCCAACGGCGCACCATCGCTGAGGTGGAGGGTCTTTTGGACGACGAGGAGGGCGACGCGTCGACTAAGCGACAGCTGATCCCGATCCAGTTCGAGCCCACGTCCGCGACGGCTTCGATGACGGAAGAAGAGATCGGGCAGGCTGTTCGTGCCCTCGCGCAGGAGATTCCCTCGGATAAGGAAGGTCTGTGGAGCTGGGAGGTCAAGTGGGATTACATGGACGAGGGCATCGTGCGGGATAAGCTCCGGCCGTTTGTGGAGAAGAAAATTGTCGAGTATCTTGGCGTGCAGGAGGAGATGCTCGTCGAGGCTGTGGAGGAGCATCTCCGAGCTCACGGGACTGCGACGGCATTGGTGGAGGAACTGGAGGGGGTACGTTCACCTGTCTTACTTGATGATTATTGCTAACTGTTTACTAGGCACTCGACGACGAGGCAGAGGATCTTGTCAAGAAGCTCTGGCGCATGGTCATTTTCTTCACCGAGAGCGAGAAGCGAGGACTTCCAGGATGATTTGTATACGCGCTGGATTGATGATGGTGGGGATGGGGGCTCAAAATGTATTACTATTCGATCAGACTATCTGGATGTTTAATACCAATAACCAAGGTGAGGATGGCGTTTCTATGGATTAAACATGTTTTTTTTTATTCCCCCAGTTGAAGTTACGGCTATTATGTGAGGGGGATCGTCTTAAGGTTTCCCCTCTTGATGGGGGAGCTTCCGAGATGCCGAGGTTCCCCACAAAAAGCTACGGCTGGGGAATCTGGGGTAACGCTCTTTAATTGAGGAGCTGTCACTCATCGTAGCTTCTCTACTTTGTTCTGTGTCTCTTTGTTAATGGGATCAATTGCTGTCGAGTCAGTAAGATATTAGAGTAAAGCAGGTTTACTGTGTTATCATCATCGTTATCAACACCATCACCATCATCACGGCGGTAAACAGTCACCATCATCAGCCACCATCACCACAATAGCAGCTATCATAGTCAATGCCCAGCTACTATCACACTCACCACGGCGCTCACTTCTTCACAATCTCCCATACAACATTTCCACAGTCCATCACAATGTCTCAGCAATTCTCATCCCCTCCCCCCTCCATCCCCGGCGTCTTGCTCTCATCGCCACGCCCTCACGTCCTCCTCGTCACCCTCAACCGTCCAGACCAGCTCAACGCGTTTCGGCGTCAGATGCACATTGATCTCGACAAGCTGTGGAACTGGTACGACGACGAGCCATCGCTGCGATGCGCCGTCATTACAGGCAAGGGACGGGCGTTTTGCGCGGGTGCTGATCTGAAGGAGTGGCATGATAAGAATAGCGAGGGAAAGAGGAGCGATGACTTGGAAGGGGAGAAGTGGGCGGAGAATGGCTTTGGAGGGTTGAGTAATCGACGGGGAAAGAAGCCTGTCATTGCAGCTGTCAATGGTCTCTGCTTGGGAGGCGGCATGGAGATGGTTCTCAACGTGGACATCATAATCGCCAGCGACAAGGCCAAGTTTGGACTTCCAGAGGTCTCTCGTGGCGTCGTCGCCATCGCCGGTGCACTCCCAAGACTCATCCGCATCGTGGGACGTCAACGGGCATCCGAAATGGCGCTCTTGGGCCGCATGTACACGGCTCAGCAGCTCATCGAATGGGGCATCGTGAACAAGATGGTGGCGCCCGACCAAGTCGTCGAAGAGGCGCTTCAGTGGGCGGTCGACATGGCAAACAACTCACCCGACTCGGTCATTGTCTCGCGCGAGGGATTGCTGGGGGGATGGGATGGAGAGGATCCAAAGATGAGCACCAAGAGGGTCGATCAAGGGATATATCGGGGGCTGGATGGCGGGGAGAATATGAAGGAGGGCGTCTTGAGCTTTGTCGAGAAGCGCAAGCCAGTGTGGAAGAACAGTAAGCTGTGAGATTGGCGAGTCTTTGTTTACAGCCGGTCTTGTTATGCATCCAAGACAATGACAGACAGACCTTGACATGCATTCTTGCTTCATCTCTCTTTATCTGCCACCAACGTCGATGGCTTTTATAGCGGCAAACCTCATCGGCACCAGCATCTAACGTCCAATTCCGCTGTGAAACGAATGACTCGGCGGAAAAGGGGGCGTCTTTAGCCTTCCCTAGGGACGGCCCTCGATAGCGTCCGCGATGGGGCTAATAAACGCCTCGACCTCCGATTGGTATTATCCGAGACACTGCTTGAAGCCAGGCAGGTGAGGGATATTCAATGACAGCTCCAAACATGTCAGCAGGCGAGTAAAGAGCCGTGGCGAGGGGGTGGCTCGAGACCCTGAACTCGACGCCAAGATGAGAACAAATCCAAGGACGCGTTGCTGGGAACAATGTGGACAATCCCAATGTCTTCGGTAGTTGCTGACGATCGACTGGCGCTGGTTGGCGAAATAAAGACCCGCAGGGTAAAATGTCATCCTTGTCAGGCAGTGGAGTTGACAGCTTGACATGGAAAAGCTCGAGAGCTGGTTTGGCGCTGGGATGAACAATGTCTTGGCCCAAGCCAATACAGGCCTTGGCCGTGAGACCCATTGAGTCGCCCTACAACACCCATGACGGCAGAGATCGTCGGATCTCCATTGCGGCTGGGCTTTTCAGATAGCCACATGCAAGAGCCCTTTACCTCGTTCGTCCACTAGCATCCACGGGCTTTGCCCTCAATAGGCCTACCAGCTGAGACATGCTTACCAGCTTTGCTCGGCCCGCGCTCGCGATGCAGTCTAGGGCTGTCCGTATTGGTCAATCATGTCTGCGGGGATGGGATTGGCAAGACCGGAATGAATAGGTCGTACACCGCATTGGCCTTGGAATCATCGCATCGACAAGAGGTCATCTTCTGCGGCCCGCCCGGCGTGCGGTCGCTGCGGTGCCTTGTCGAGCTTTGAGACAAGCTTCAAGGCTAGGCTGGGCCATGTCTCGTAGAGAAGAGATAAGATGTCGTGCCCCGGCCTCCTCGTTCTTTTGATCGCTGGTGAACTGCTGGTTGCTCGTTTCTCTCGTGTGCATTCTGCGGTGCATCGATAAATGCAGCCACCCAAAACTCCGACGGGGTATCACATCGAGTGAAGTACAGCTCACCCGTGTAACCATGGACTGGAGTCACCTTGCGCCGAGTGCCGCCCAGAATGGGTCTCTCAAGGACTCCCTCAAGGATCCTCTCGACACCTCCCATGGTTTTCAGAGCAGACCATCAACGCCTGCCATGGGTCCCGTCGTTCCAGGTGTTGAGCCCGGTCGAAAGCCGCGGAAGCTTGTGCTCTGCTTTGATGGAACTGGAAACAAGTTTCATGGCGACGACAGCGACAGCAATATCCTCAAGATCTTTCGAATGCTCGATCGGACTGCGAATGATCAGTACCACTACTACCAACGTGAGTCTCTCGCCACCGTCAAATTCGTAGCTGACATGATGAAGCGGGTATTGGCACATATGTCGTCTCCGGCTCACTCACTCATACTGGCCTCCGCGCTCGAATAAGCTCTTGGTACCAGAAAGCCAAGGACTCAGCCATTGGTTCTTCTTTCGACCAACACGTTGTGGGCGGATACCGCTTCCTCATGCGATTCTACAACCCCGGTGATGAGATCTACATGTTTGGCTTTAGTCGAGGGGCGTACATCGCACGATTCTTGGCCGAGATGCTAGACTATATCGGTCTCTTGTCCCACGGCAACGAAGAGATGGTCAAGTTTGCCTGGAAGGCGTTTGCCCAATGGCAAGGACGAGAACAAACCACTGGTGACGACAAAGAGGCCGAGGAGGCACGAAAGAAGCGGGACGAGATGTTTCGATTCATGAAAGGATTCCGCGAGACATTCTCGAGACCCGTCGGTCGCATCCGATTCCTTGGACTGTTCGATACTGTCAATTCCGTTCCCCGATTCGAGACGGCTTGGATGCAGCGAAGCAAGTTTCCCTACACCGCACGAAGTAGCGCCAAAGTGATCCGCCACGCAGTCAGCATTGACGAGCGGCGAGCCAAGTTTCGTCAGGATCTGATGTATCAAGATCTTCCAAACAAGAAACATGACAAGCACCATCATTTGGGTCAGGTAATCGACGATTTGCGCGACGGCGTGCATGGACACGATGACCGAGGAAGACGTGATAGTCAGTTTGCGGAAGAGAGGAAGCGAAGGGGGTCTACTTATGCCCCCTATCGCGCTCGTTCCAAGTCTTGTCAGAGGGGACGCTCAAAGCAGCGTTGCGATGCAGATACAATGTCCAACCTTTCTGGTTTGCCACTATCCGAGATGAACTACGCCGACGAGGACGAATCGGGCCAGGATATCGACGAGGTGTGGTTCTCTGGAGGACATGCTGATGTGGGTGGAGGTTGGGAGATGCTGGAAAACACCAAGAGCACCAGCCATATACCACTTGCGTGGATGGTAAGGGAAGCGCAAAGGGCTGGACTTCCCTTTGACGCGGAGAAGGTTGCTGAGATGGGATGCTGTGCTGCCCATGAATGGAACGAGGAGAAGGAGGACCGTGGAAGATTGACTTCGATTCCCGATCTGCGAGTTTCCAGCACCAACGGAGGACCAAGCCGCACGCCAACTATGCCCACCGATGAGAAGACAGAGAAGGACTCACAGGGTTGTTTCCACGATATCATGCACGGCGCTTGCAGTGCTCGGATACACGATTCACTTGAATACGGCCAAGGCCTTGGTGCCATGGCTGTCACAGCATGGAAGATCATGGAGTTTCTCCCATTCCGAAGGATGGATCTTCAGTCTGATGGATCATGGAAGCCGATTCGATGGCCACTTCCATGTGGCGAAGTGCGAGACATTCCGGACGGGGTACGCATCCATGGAAGTGTCCTTCGTCGAATGAAGATGGACGAGAACTATCGCCCAGGAAATCTGATCATTGGAGGCGGTGGTCGAGGCGTTAGAAGGGCCTCGGCTGAGCATGGCATGGGAGACTGGGTGTGTGTCGCTGACGAGGGAGATCCAGTAGGAGAGATTTGGGTGAGGAAGAAGAAGGACGACAGACTGCACGATTAATTCACTTTGTTTGTATGATTTGAAGCAGAAGAAGAGGCAGTAGTAAATTAATAATAGCCCTTTTCTTGATGTTGTGTGTTCGTAGAGTTGAAGGGTTAAGTGAAGGAGGAAGGAGTTTAGAGGATGTAAGACGTCACGTGCAACTTAGACTTGAGCGCAGGGCCACGACATCAAAAACTCCAGCCAACACTTTCAACCAGCACATTGCGCAGCGTCGGCGACCGTTGATCGGATTTCCCGGAATGCGCTGTACTATAACCGTCTTTTGAATTCCTTTCGCCCAACGGCTTCGCCACAATGCCTCTCGTTCTTGTGATGGGCGTCATCGAAAATGGCATCCCTGAGCCAGTTCGACAACATGGCCGCGCCATCATCTACACCATCCTCGCCCTGGCCTTCCTCACCCTTCTCAAGGTGTACATGTCCGGCCGAAAGAATCCCTCAGAACGTCTTCTCCACGGAAAAGTCGTCCTATTGACAGGCGGAACATCGGGCATCGGTGCCCAGACGGCTCTCCAACTCGCCTCTCGCGGCGCGCAGCTGGTTCTGCTCACACAAACGCCCGCCTCCGATCCGTTCCTCGTCGAATATATCCAAGACCTACGTGAAAGGACTAAGAACCAGCTCATCTACGCCGAGCAGGTCGATTTGTCGAGTTTCTATAGTATCCGAAAGTTTGCGACGAAGTGGATCGACAATGCGCCGCCGCGACGACTGGACATGGTCATTCTCTGCGCTGCCGCCATGACGGCCCCTGGCGGGAAGAGGAAGGAGTCCGAGGAGGGAATCGAGGAGACATGGATGGTCAACTTCTTGGCCAACTTTCACCTCCTGGGTATTCTCAGCCCTGCACTCCGAGCGCAACCCATCGATCGAGACGTCCGAGTTATCATCCCGACATGCTCCTCCTACATTGGTTCGCCCTCGTTGAAGACGACGGTTTCTAAGGAAAACTGGACCCCTGGAACCGCGTACGCCCGCAGCAAGCTTGCTATGAACGTCTTTGGCCAGGCTTTCCAGAAGCACCTCGACGCCTACGAACGCCCCGACAAGCTTCCCAATAACGCCCGAGTTATCTTTGTCGACCCCGGTCTTGCTCGCACACCAAGCACTCGCCGTTGGTTGACACGTGGTTCCCTCTGGGGTCTTGCTATCTACCTTGCCGGCTACCTTGTGCCCTGGTTCTTCCTCAAGTCTCCTCAAATGGCCGCCCAGTCCATCCTTTACGCTGCTATGGATAACCAATTTGCTCGAGGCCCCGGTGGAAAGCTCATCAAGGAGTGCATGGAAGTGGACTTTGCGCGCAGTGAGGTCAAGGATGAGGAAGTGGCTAAGAAGCTTTGGGAGGAGAGTGATGCTCTGATTGAAAAGGTGGAAAAGATCCAGGCCAAGAAGAGGGCTGCCCAGAAGGCAGCGGACGAGAAGAAGGCAAAGGAGAAGAGTGAAAAGGAAAAGAAGGAAGAGATTGAAGAGTTGGTGGATGCTATCAAGAAGGGCAAAGAGAAGGAGAAGAAGACAGCTGGGAAGAAAAAGAACAAATCAAAATAGATGAACGATGCACATGAAGGGATCGGACATGGGAATATAGACGGAGTTTTCGGACTTGGACGAATGTATAAGGCACATCCGACGGTTTATGCAGATGAAAGATGTATAATTCATGGTATCCGACGGCATAGAAGAATATATAGACGTTAAAGCAATGGCATCCGACGGTGAAAGATGAAATTTACTGGCCTCCCCTTCAAACTCCGATGCTTCCCCCTTGTCCGTGTCCGACCGTTCCGCTCTATATAAAAACAGTTCGCCCCGGCGGCCTCCCACGCAAATTCGGGTATATCTAACGCCTTGGAACTGATAATTCTCTAGAACTGATGGTCTCCTAGAAACTCGAATGGTCCCGTATACAAAAAGTTGTTCATTCCAATCTCGGCATCAAAGTCGGCCAAAAGATTCGTCGTCCACGAGTCATCAGTCTCGCCTGTTACCTGCAGACTCGGTACCATACTGCTCGGCTCTCCGAATGATGATGGTGTGAGACCGAGATCTGGAGCGGAGAGGGCGTTGGCCGGTGAGGATACGGAGGAGTTAAAGAGACTTGCGACATCTGGTGAGTCGGTTGGACCACAGCGCTCGAGATACCACTTTTCTATGCGTCTTGCTCGTCGCGAGAGACCATAGAATGGATCCTTTTCTCCGTCGCCGGCATCTGGACCAGAGGCGGCTTCCATCCGGAGCACGATCTGCCGGAGAGTATGTGGCATGTCGAGGATGCGACGAAGGTGCCCTGTTGTCTGGGCATTCTCCGCTTGCGCAGCCACGAGATCGAGACGAACGGCGAGCGACACCGCACAATAGAGCATGATCCACCCCGTATTTGGCATCGCACCCTCTTCGCCCTGCGGCAGGACGAGGACGACGCTAATGAGAGACTTGGCGGCAGAGATGCTTTGTGATAGCCAGTCCAGGAGTCGGTTTTGGTCGCCTGCTGCTTGAAGGCTTTGGAAGCCGTTGGGTCCGTATGAGACGCCGTCTGGTGAAGGTTGACAGATGAGAAGATCGAGAACGTGCAGCTGCAAGAGAATAGTTGCTGCTTCTGTTAGCGATGCGATGGGAAATTGGAGGGACGTACTCACGGCTTTCACTCAGAGGGAAAGGTAGTGACGCTTTTGTCGTCATGTATCGCTCTCTTATCCGGTGCAGTTCAGCTGGAAGTTGTTGTGTTGTTGTCGATTGTGTAGAAGTGGCTCCTGTTACGGCGTCGTCGACTTCTTCGGTGAGTTTCTGGAGGTAGATGATGTATGGGAGGTGTTTATCGGTTGGTTGACTTGTTCTTGCTGTGAGTTGATGGCAGCACTCGAGGATGTAAGGTGTGTATCTGAAGTGGTGGGACTTTTGTAGTAGAACTGCCGAACTATGTAAAGTCAGTAATGAACCATGTCAACTCTGCGGTCTTACATACCTCGACGAGAGATAATATGTCCCTGCCAGAGCTCTCATCTCGTCATGATTGAGACTACCAACGGATTGCTTCGTTTCCCTGCTCAGCGCCCAGAGACTGGCCACCCGCGGTCTATCCAGCCTCATGTCCGAGACAATACTACCAGCTAGTGACAAATGCTGAGAGTACTTCATCCTCCCTTGTTGATAATGTGCCCTGTAACTGTCAGCACCTAAAGAAGACTACCGAGCGTGTGGACCTACCATGCCAAGTGCACCAGCAGCCCCTGCAACATGTCGATGGTGGCAAAAGGACCCTTGATTAATCGAACAGCCACGATCTCATTGAACATTTGACTTAGAGCGCGTTGAAGCTTGGGATCCCCATGTGAAGCTGCTGAGAGTATGGCTACGTAGAGTGCTGGTTTCTCCCGTACGAGATCCTGGATAGTCACGTTCTCCTGGACCACTACAAACGGGAAATGGGGCGTCATCTTGGCCCTAAACAAGTCCAAAAGATCTTGGCCATGCTCAAATGATAGCAGACCGCGGGCAAACGGACTTGCAGTCGCGTCCGTGTCAATGCTGCCTGGCGTGTTGGAGAAGGCTGGTGAACTGCCAGTGGCATCTTTCGAAGTTGAAGCCGCATTGGCAGACGTGATTGATGGTGATCTCGATCTCGTAGGGCTGGCATCGAGATTCTTTGGTGGTCTATCCAACTGTCAGCGGACAATCGTAGTTCACGGGTTCCGTCCATCTTACCCCGGCCGTAGGGCCTTTCGGCGCCGAGACGGGTTAAAGACGCATGTCTTTCCGAGTCGCAGGCATCTATCGCACTTGCCCGAGTCCTGTGACTTTTCGCATCGGATCTTGGCGTGGAAACACGTCTGGCACGTCTTGAGGAGAGGAACTCCAGAGTCTGATCGCGACGCCATTGTGTATTTCCGTATCCGTAGAGAGGTTTTACAGTAACAAGTTTCTACGCGGGAAATTCCTGCGGGGTGAAGGGGTCATTTAGTCACGGACGCAGAAACCGGGCCGCGTAGATTTGGCTCATCTCTTTTCTCTCTCACAATGTCAACGGAGCAGGAGTTTTGCAATCATCACCGTGCCCGTAGGTCATAGAGTTAGTCGAACGCGAGAACGAAGCGAAATCTTGCTGCCTTGGGTTTAGGACGCGCGGTGGAGGACGCAGCTGCTACGGACTTGGGGGGGTTGATTGTGGCTGTGGTTGCGGAGCAAAAGAAGGTTCGGACTCGGACAAAGGACATTATTCTTCCAGGGCAGAACGACTAGGGGCTGTGAGGGGCCATCGATTAGGCTTTACAGGTCAAGCAAGGGTGGTTTGATGCTTACGGGGCGAAGCTGTCGTTGAGATTGGCTCGATGGAACGCTATTTATGGGCACGGTCGTCAACAGAGTGGCTTAGATATGGCGGGTTTGAACTTGTTACAAGTCCGATTCCGTCTGAGCATGGGCTGAATTGTGTCTCGGATCGAGAAAATCCTCTGAAGAAGCCGAATTCCCCTGAGAAGCAGGGATACTGTCACCTTGGATGACGTGGTTGCAAAGGGGGAAACTCGAGTTGACACTCTTGTTCTCCACCCCTGCTCTATGCTTAAATAGCCCTATAAGGCTTTCCAGAAGCGCATAATTTCTTTCTATCCGCGCTGGCAATTCCCTCATACGTCAGCGTTTCTTATGCATGTAAGATACCAAGCCATGCTTTAAGTGATTGAGGCTCACTGCCGGCCAACCAGCCCGCGTCGATGACGATATAAGGTCTTCTCAGCTTAGCTGCAGGACGAGGCAGAACGGCAGAACGGATATGTTGAACGAAGGCCGTGCTGAGATAATATTGAGAGCCTGCATGACGATTGTCTTGAAGAGCTGAACATGATAACTCGGCTTCTTTACGTTGTCTCATAAAATACACGGAAATGATGAATAAACATTAAAATACACGGAGCGGAGTGCAGCACAGCCCAGTGGCTCACCTCTTCACTAACACTCATCGTCTCCAATCTCCTCATCCACCTTGACCAACACTTTACCTCGAGCGTGAAGCCCACCAAGCTTCCTATACGCCTCTTTGGTCTCTGCAAATGGCCATACACTATCCCTCACAAGTCGAATGTCGCCTCGTCCAAGCATGTCGACAACAGCCTGACGATCCTCTAGTGTAGGGCTCATCATCGATGTGCCTAGCCATCGTCGTCCGACTCCTCCAAGCCATCGCGAGACTGGCCACCATTCGTTGAGCTTCATTTGGAGCACTGCGCGGAGAAAGTCGGGAACGAAGAATGTTGGTGGTTTGATGCCGACGGAGGAGTAGTTTCCTTCGGGGACGAGGTAAGCGGGGGATGCGAGGTATAGTGACTGGTGACCAAGGGTGTCGATGATGGTGTTGAAGGGGTTGGAGGAAAAGCGAGTCGTGAGATGTCCAGGAAGATCGTTGTGTTGAGTGTAGTCGATGACCTACAAAGTCAGAGATGCACCCTCCAAGGACCCGCTCACTCACCTCATCGGCTCCAATACTCTTGACCATCTCAGCATTCTTTCCACTACAAATACCCACGATGCATCCCTCCTTGCCAACAACCTTTCGAAGCATTTGCACGACATTCGTTCCGATTCCTCCACTGGCCGCGTTCACCAACACTCTGTCTCCAGCCTTGGCGCCAGACTCATTCACCAGCTGTCGCGCTGTCAAGCCAGGTAGCAAACATCCTGCCCCGTCGCCAAAGCTCACATGCTCAGGCTTGTGGACGGCGTATCTCGCCGGAATACGGACGTGCTGGGCCAGAGCACCAGTGCCTGTGGGAAGGGTGTGACTAGCCGGTAGCATGGCGAGGATCTTGTCACCTTTCTTGAACCGCTTGCTTGCCTCTCCCGCGTTTTCATCGGGATGCCAAACATCGATCACGGTACCGGAAAAGTCCATCTCGGGCACACAGGACGCTTGTCGGATAAAAGGCGGGACGAGAGTCATTTGGAAGATCGCGCCGGGGTTGAGACCAACAAATGCGACCTTGACGAGAATCCATTCTTCTGGCTTCGGAACGTCGCTGGGAAGTGGGAGAGGTGGCGGTAGGGTCGGGATCGGGCGAGTTGTGAGATTCAGAACGTCCCAGGGAAGGCCACGCCGGGAAAACACCCAAGCTTGTGACTCGGTCATTGTGCGTGGTGATAGTGGGTCCGCTGTCGTTTGTGGTGTTGCGTGCAAACAGATGCTCAAAGGGTCCCTCAACGATGCAAAACTCCAAACACTTGTTTGATGTCTCTCTTATTACAGTGAGTATCGCCGTATCAACTTCCTTTAAGAAAATGTCTGCCTGGGAGCTGAATGTCGGGTCGTCGGAGCTGAAAACAAGCTTACGTGCCCCCTCGTTTCTTCTAGCGCCAAGTCCGCATGTGGCTTGCAATGTGCGAGACCACGTTTCCTCTCACAGGTTAGTTGATGGGCTGCACTGCTTGTGCGCTCTCGTATAAATGTTTGCTGAGGGGTTCTCGGGGTAATATTGGCCCTTTTTGCACATGATCAAAGAGATTGTTTGGTTGCTTCTGAACCGACTAACCCATGGAACAACACGTCGGAGTGTAGCCGTTTGATGCCCAACATGACGATGAAGGTCGTGGTAGCTTCATCGTTCGGTTCTTCCTTCCTCAGTACTTTCCTCGTCTATTTTCAGCGCTACCTGTCATCATAAGGCAGTTTTCCGGAATTAAGGTTAATTTTAGAGCCCAGAAGGTTAATGAGTCTATCGCAGCCTCATTTCTCCAGGGTAGGTATGCTGCAATGAATGCCTTCAGATGAAGGTGAGGCCCCGATTACATATGGTTAATGATGTACGAACATGTAACGAAGAGGTCAGAATGCGCGGTGGAATAACATTCGATATTCGCCCTCCATGATTCAGTTTGCGACTCTCTGTTGCACGACGTACGGTCGGGGCGACTTGTTTACACCATCATCAAGTGTCAGGATGTTTAGTCTCAGCTAACACTTATGGAGACATCCTCAAAGCATTTATTCATGAGACCCTTATCCTAATCTGAAACACTGTGCCGCTATGCCACGAGCCTTAGGTCTTGCGATCCTTTTAGGTGAAGCAGGGCGGCGTTGTTAGTGGATTGGACACGGGCAGACACGCCCGCTGCCCGCCACGGCCTGATCGCGATACATGGACATGGACAACTGCATGTATGCAACCCGAAAGCACTTTTTCCATCCCAAGTTGTCATGTATGTGGTGATAGAGCGCCTTGGTCTGTTGAGGACAGCTGTAATCTGCGCCTACCTCTTCGCCAGTCTATTATCCAACTACATCTCGCACCGATCAGGTCAAACACCACCCCGATGAACACAAGGAAGCAGTCTAGAGTAAATTGTTCCACAGTGAGACTTTTCACCCTAACTTAGACACAATAGACTGCGAAGTCACCGTCTTTGGACTCTTGGTTTGTACGCGCAACCAGAGACTGAGCGTCATCAAACAACGTAAGTTCGCAACCAAAATTGAGGCGCAAGTCAGATCTCACGGCTAAGCTTCTGATGATGCGATCCTGTCCCACGGAGAAGCGGGATCATGAGAAACTCATAGAGACAGGTCTGCGCCGATGCCTCCAAAGCAAACACTCAGCTGTGCCCCTTACATGAGAGAGCTGGCCGTCAGATGTAAATCCAGTATCACCACGGACTCACTGGCATTGCCAGGCCGAAAACCATAATGAGGTATTCAGCAAGGTGGTGTCACATACACCATTGACCGCTCAGGATATGGGCAGTTGTGACGTAGTCGTCCGGTCTCGAAAGGGATGGACGTGCATATCCTCAACCAGCATAGCGACAATGACATGAGAGTGAAGAAAAGGCGAGACGCAGTACAAAGAGATCAATTAGCTTATCCTTCCCTAATGATAGGTAATAAAGGATAATAAGAATTGGAATAGAGTAAATAAAAGAGCTCTAAAGCTTTACTCTTTATTATAATATTATTCCATAAGCTTTGTCTAAAATTCAAGCGCAATTAGATATCATTGCCGTTCTGGTGTCTCGTTAACTTAAGCTGCATGATTTCGATGGCACGACGGAATCTTTCCCCATCGAGTCGCATACGAGAAGACTCTCTGACAAAGCAGCGACTTGCATTGGTCATATCATTCATAAGCCTGCAAGGAGTCACCGCTGGATGCATGGCTGGACGGCCCGCCGGGCTGTAGATGTGTTGCGAAGGTAGGGCGTGAGAGACATGTGTATTCGTAACATGGCATTTTCCCCGATTGGACCTGGAGTTTTCCGTGATTCCGCCCTTTGGGTCAAACCAACGTCTGCTAGTCAATTTCCCGTCCCCTCCTTTTGGCGGGGAGGCGCAACAAGAAGTGAGAGTCATCGAATTCTCTGCAAACATGTATTCAATGGATGTATATGGGACCGTACATGAGTCTTTCAACCCATGATGGTAGTCAATTGTAGATATTTACATGCAAGGATCCGATACCGGATGTCCAACCAGAAAAGTTGCATTTGGTGCGCGCATACAACCTATCAAATCCCTGCCATAAGTCATGTCGCGGGGCGGCAGATGCTACATCAGCCCACCCGCAATTCAACACCAGAAGGCAAGTACCGAGGTCGGCACTCACGGCAGACGCGAGACGGCCCCGCTCGGGGCCGAAAAGCGTGACTCTCGCGGGGGCGGTACCGGAGCGGCAATCCACGGCCTCTTCAAAACTCTGACTTGGGAGGAGGGGTGACTCAGCTTGGAATCTTTTTCGACCCCGCCTCCATCAATCTTGTCGCGAACCCATCAATCGTCTTTTCCTACTTCTAGATTGATCTGGGATCTTGATCTGAGATTTTATTTTACTTGAGATCTTGATCTTTACTCTTGCCCGCACGGCTTTCGTTACTGGAGCATCAACGTCACGCAACCCCGCGGTGGCGACTTAAAACCTTCATACCAACACAACCACGAGAACGATCGCGCAAATTGCGCCAAAACCTCTTTCAAGATGCCTATGTAAGTTGTTGTGGCCTCTATTTACGCTGGTGTACTGTATTTGAAGGTATAAACTGACACTGTGCTTCTAAATTCCAGGCTCAAGGAACCATGGAAGAAATATAAGCCCTTCCCTCGCATGAACCTTCCCGATCGCCAATGGCCCTCGAAATCGATTGAGAAAGCCCCTCGATGGCTGGAGACCAGTCTCCGAGACGGAAACCAGAGCAACCCAGACCCAATGGTGCGTATATCTCGTTGGCGGTATAGTGGGGGTGTTCCGGACCTGGGAGCACCTTGACCTTGTTTGGACGGCAGACTTACAACTTGGGCAGAACGGAGAGGAGAAATGGAGATTCTTCAAGATGCTCTGCGATATTGGATTCAAGGAAATCGAGGTTTCCTTCCCTTCTGCTTCCCAAACCGACTTCGACTTCACAAGACGCCTGGTCGAGACCCCTGGAGCGATCCCCGACGATGTTGCGATCCAAGTGCTGTCACCATGCCGACCTGACCTGATCAAGCGCACAGTCGAGGCCGTCTCTGGCGCCAAGAACGCCATTATTCACATCTATCTCGCCACTAGCGAGTGCTTCCGGAGAATTGTCTTCAACCACTCCGAGGAGGACACTCTGGAACTCGCCGTGCGTTGTGCCAAGGTTGTCAGATCCCTGACAAAGGACGATCCCGCTCAATCAGGCACGAACTGGCAGTTTGAGTTCAGCCCCGAGTGTTTTTCTGATACCTCGCCTGAGTTTGCCGTCAAGGTCTGCAACGCTGTTCGGGAAGCCTGGGGACCCACGGTCGAGACACCCATGATTGTCAACCTTCCGGCAACGGTTGAGAACGCGTCTTGCAATGTTTTTGCTGATCAAGTCGAGTTCTTCTGCAGAAATATCTCTGAGCGCAAGACGGTTTGCGTCAGTGTCCACAACCACAACGATAGGGGTACCGCAGCAGCGGCAGCAGAGTTGGCCCAGATGGCCGGAGCTGACCGTGTAGAGGGATGCCTCTTCGGAAACGGCGAGCGTACTGGAAACGTCGACCTGGTTACGCTGGCGCTGAATCTGTATACCCAAGGAGTCCCCCCAACTTGGACTTTTCCAACTTGACCCAGATCATCGACCTGGTTGAGGACTGTAACAAGATCCCCGTTCATCCTCGCGCTCCCTATGCAGGCTCTCTAGTAGTGTGTGCCTTTTCAGGCTCACATCAAGATGCCATCAAGAAGTTCGTAACCCTAACCCTAATATATTCGATCGTTTTGCTAACATCCTTACAGGGCAAGCAGAATCAACTCCGAAATCCCCAACCCATTTGACCACTTACTGACACATTTACAGGGCATGCAAATCCGTTCGCGCGAAGGCAAGTCATACGAGGACTACTGGGAAGTGCCTTATCTACCCCTGGATCCCGAGGACGTTGGGCGAACCTACGAGGCCATCATCCGTGTCAACTCCCAGAGCGGCAAGGGCGGCGCTGCCTGGATCATCCTGCGGAAACTTTCCCTGGACATCCCTCGAGGTCTGCAGGTTGCGTTTTCTAGCGTTGTTCAGAAGCACGCTGATGGTCTTGGCCGTGAGCTTCGACCCGAGGAAATCACCGACCTTTTCGAGACGACCTACTTCCTTAACGAGAACCCTCGATTCAGCCTGGTCGATTACTCGATTACCCCTGACCGCTCACAATCTCCCGCGCCGCCTGCGCCGGGCAAGACACAGGAAACCAAGAACCTGAACCGTGTTTTTGAGGGTGTTGTTTCAGTCGATGGCAGGGAGATTAAGCTCCGTGGACGCGGCAATGGACCCATCTCCAGCATGGCGAATGCTCTCAAGGATGTTGGTGTCGATCTGGATGTCAATGACTACAAGGAGCATGCCATTGGCGAGGGTCGTGGCGTCAAGGCTGCCTCTTACATTGAGTGCAAGATTGGAAACACCAAGCAGACGGTGTGGGGAGTTGGCATCCACGAGGATGTGGTTCAGAGTTCTCTGATTGCTCTGCTGAGCGCTGCCAGCAATGTAAGTCACCAAGCAAGTCGTGAAACTTGTTGTCAATGCACCCCTTTTCCTGGTTCGACTAACACGCCCCTACAGTTCATCACCAGCAGACCTGGAAGCCCCGTTCTGAAGCCTATTGCATCTCGTCCTAAGACTCTGGACCCCACCAGCGCCAACGGTGCGCCCACAGAGCCTGCTCAAGAAACTCCCAGTGTGATTTCCATCCTGGAGGAGAAGGCGAACGGCATGTAAATTAGTGTGTGAGGTTGTGTTGGAGGATGTGGCTTTTGCCTTGTCCTTCTTGTCTAACGTTAGTCTGTCGTCAACTGCGGACATTGGAGCTCTGGGGGTGAATTCATACGAAAAAAGGCCTAAAATGCACTGAGAGGCCGGGGGAGAATCTTAAAATAGGCAGACAGATTCAACCCAAAAGCAATACCTGTTTTCTTGTAACATTCATTGACAATCAGAGCTTTCATCAGACAACAACTGTGACAGGGACATGGAGTAAGATGCTTCAAAGCAGCAATAATGACAGTACCTGACTTATGTTACAGCTTCCCCTGAGACCTCACGGTTCCACGTGGAGCAGGAGGCATGGGCAAGACACTCACATCCTCCAAGCATTACGCGTGGAGAGATGACTTTTCCATGTCGCCGCTGACAACCTTGAACCTCCTTTTCTCAAGGGGGTGATAGGCAGTAAAGTAATCCACGTACACCATGTCCTCAGCATCAACCTCATGCGCGTGCAAATCTGGAAAACGGCGGAACAGAGTACCGAGTGTGACATACAGCTCGCACCAAGCGAGGTCATGGCCGATGCACATGCGACGACCGCGAGAGAAGGGTACAAGACACTTGTCGCGCTCGTAGAATGTTGAAGGGTCGGTCCAGCGGGTGGGATCAAAGAACTCGGGGTTTGGGAAGGCTTCGGAGTTGTGATGCATCATCCAGGCGGACATGCTTGTGACAGTCTATCGACTATTAGCGAGCGAATGGATTTGTGGAGAAGCAAGTACGTACGCCTTCGGGGAGGTAGTATCCTTCTAACTCGACTCCTCCTTTTGGAACGACGCGGGGAAGACGGCTTAGAACGCCATAAGAGAGTCTTGAGGTGGCAGTTAGCAAGTTGGATCTAAAGGGGATGGAAACTGGACTAACCTCTGTCCCTCCTTGATAACACCCGTCAGATACGGGAGTTTCTCTAGCTCAGAGGAGCTTAATCGGGCATCTGGATCAGGGAACGCTTCTTGGAGTTCCTTCTTAAGGGTGTCGTAGATGGTGGGGTTCGTGACGACGTGGAAAGCAGCCATACTCATGGCGTTCCCAGTCGTGTCGGCAGCAGCTGTGCAGATGCCAAACGCCTCGTCGACGAGTTCATTGATAGTAGGTACGACATGACCTTCGGTAGCGTTGGGGTCGAGGAGTTGATGCCAAATTGTGGTGCGTTTGGGTTGGACGCCTTGGTTGATGCGAGCTTGGACGTCTTCGACTTGCTTTCTCGTTCGCTGGAAATGTGAGTATCAGGGATATAAGTGAACTAGGATACTCACGTCTTTACAGCCCACAAAGTCGGCGACGGATGGGCTCATGTGCTTGGCGACACAGTCGGGCAGACTCTGAATGGGAACTCTTAGTTAAGCAAAGGCTTGAAAGGTCCAGAACATGGATGCTGAGCTACGAATCATATTGCTGAACCATTCTCCGAGATCCTCATCATCTAGCTGATTCCAAGAGTCGTCAAAGGCATAGTCAGTGATGACGTCGACGCTGATGGCTCGGAACGCTGCATGCAAGTTGGTAGGCCGTCCGGCAGCACGGTCAGCAGAGACCATATGGCACAGCTTCTCGACCTTGTCGTGAATGACGTCAAAAGACTCAAGCTCGAGGGCCTTTCGGCGGGAGAAGAAGGGGTTCAGGGCAGTGCGACGTCGACGGTGGACATTGTTGGAGATGGTGGTGAAGGTGGCAGACTCGACTCCAAGAGCGCCGTAGAAGCCGGGATCTTTGTAAAAGTCGGACTTTACGCCGAAGATTGTGTCGTAGTGCTTTGGGTCGGTGAGATGGACTTCATTGGGAGAGATGCGCACGATTGGACCTGTGAGAGTCAGCGTCTTTGTTCCTCGTGTTTGCAAGAGGCTATTCACCATAGACGTCGTGTAACCGCTCAATCTCCTTGTAGAACTTGCCACCACAAGGCACGTTAAAGTACCAGGCAAGCTTTTTCGTCACAGCTGGTAGAAAAGGACCTGGAACATTTGCCAACGGATGAAAGAAACGACGGTAGATGATCGTGGCGATGGTGTAGAATGTGCCGCCTACGACGGCTGCCCGCCACCACTGAGCCACAAGATGGCAAATGGAGCCAAGATTCGGGAAGATAACAGCCATGGCGATATAGAGGACCCAGCCAGGCCTCTTAATGAAAGGAAAGAAGAAACAAATCCAGTCAAGGGAGGTGGTCAGCTTCTTTTATATGGATGAGATGTCGTCAACCTTAGGTAGTCAACCTACCCCAGAATAAGCACTGCTTTGATCCCCGCAGCCCTACGTAACCGTACAGTAGAGGCTCTAGCGGGATCGGATCGACAAACTTACAGGCTTTCTCATCCAGTGAGAGCCTCTGTGTTTCATTTGTCCCGGTAGATCGGCTGACATGGTGTCCGAGCTTCGTCAGCGGGCCGGGCCCGTGTGGAGGTGCAATGGCCACCTCGTTGTTGGATGAATGCTGGGATGATGCACCCCTGGCACCAGCCTTGAACGTTTCGGTAAATTTCTCTATGGGATTGGCTCTCTTAATTGTGGGCGGTTGGCCAGGTAAACACAATGGGATTGTTCTCAGACTGGGCCGGGCGGTGAAATACTGCCCGCCCTTGACTCTTTACTTGCACGTTTCATACTACCTCAATCAGCTCTCAACACCATCAACTTCGCCAGCATGGTGCGAACAAAGACGCGAGCTCGAACCTTGGAGGAGAGATATCCAAAAGGTTCCCCCCGACATTAAACTTCGACCCGCATACCGCATTGTGTATAACAACCGCATCTTCAATGATCACACTGGGAGACCAGCCCTGATGTCATGGGAGAGCCCGGGGGTTCAGCGTTCACTGCCTCCTCTCGCCTCTTGGATCTTCTATATGACCCATCCTGATGTGCCACGTGATTTTGACGGCTCTCTATTCTATAGTAGCCTCGAGCAGGACCACCAGCTGTGCAGAGGTGGCAGCTTTCGCTACGAGTTCTTCTTCCTTCCGGGCGCCACGGCTGAAGAGTGCCGCGCTCACTTTCGTGGAGAGATGGAGGTTCGAGGAACCATTTGGCGCCAGATCAGTAAAGTCAAGGAGGCGATGAACCTCAAGAAATGCGGAAACGGCCAGGGGGTGGAAGATGATTCGTATCAAGAGCCTGGTCACGAAGCCACTGCGGACAGTCAGCTACCCGGGTTGGTGTGGCCAGAAAACGATGACGAGTGGAAGGAATTCTATCACGGCTGGTTCTCCATGTATCCACACGCAGGTATCGAGTGCCGAAGTGCTGAGGAAAAGGCGCGTGAGATCTACCTCGTCAAGTTTGACCCCATCCCCATTCCGGACTGGGACGAGGAGGTGGAGTGCAAGCCCAGCCCGATGGAACGTCCCATCGTTTCACGGCGGATGAAGGCCAAGAGCGAAGAAGGATTTGAAGACGGGCTTTTTGGTTGGATGGAAACGAGGAAGATGTCACTCTGGGAGCAAGCGGCGGACGAAGCTACAGATAACGCTCTGGAGCTGGGCTGGGAGTCTTGGTGATGCATTGATTCGACCGCTTTGTATATCATACCACACGAAAAAGAAGTTGTAGCCCAAGGATCATATACTGGATTGAGCGTGGTGACATCTATTGACCTAATACCTCTGTCTCCGCCAGGTCCAATCCTCCAAGTTTCTGCCCATCATGCCAACCTTGAACGAACCAATGTTTCCCACCCGGCCATGTATACAGATCTTGGGTTGCCGAGAGGGTATGGAAGGTGAAGTATCGACGTAGTAGGGGAGTGAGGCCTGCGTCTAGATAATAATGTTAGTGTTGCACGCTCCTCGGATGTATCGGTACTAACCATCTGCCCTCGTAAGGCTTTCGAGTGTCTTCGCCAAGGCCCTCCTCTGCAGCTCGACTCTCTCCAAGTTCCCTGGCCTTTCGGCACAATTCCAACAGCTTGTCCGGGGCCATTTTCTTGGGAGTCTCCAAAATCTTGTCCTTTTCGGCTCAGGCCACCAATAACCATTTAGTCTAGTACCTCGGCGCCCACCACGTTTCATCACCTCATTGAGCTCCTTCTCAGTCAATCCAGTGAGATAAACAGGCCCACCACGGCCGGCTCTCACCGCTTGAATCGCCTTGTCAACCCTCGAAGAGGGGGCGGAAGGAGTGGCTGGTGGCCTGTGAGCCTGGGGAGGGGGCCCATAGACCCAGAGAGGGGGCAGCTCGTAGGCGGGGAGAAGAGGCGGCCCAGGGAGCTGGCCAAGAGGCGGTCCGTAGACCTGGGGAGGCGGTCCGTAGACCTGGGGAGGCGGTCCGTAGACCTGGGGAGGCGGTCCGTTGGCAGGACCGTGGCCTTGCTGCCTGGGCGGAGAGCAATGGCCACGCCCTTGACCTCGATGACCTCGATGACCTCGATGGCGTCGACGGCGTCGACGGCGGCGGCTCGGTCGAGTTCGGGCCATGTTGCTGCGATTGGTGTTGCTGTGCTGTGGTTGATGCTGTGGTCCTTGGTGTCGGTGGTGGTGTTTGGAGAATGTTTGTTTTTGCTCAAGCTACGAGAAACAAGAAAAGTCTGGCAGCTGTTCAACTGTTAGATGCGCTTAAGGTGCGGTCGATTTTCTTGTCAGTTGTTGGCACTGGCAAGCACTGGCATGACGATATCTCTTCTGTTAGTCTTATTGTGCCTCTTTTAGCAGCCGAGCACGGTCAGTTTCACGTGGTTATGGGATTAAGGGGAAATTCTCTGTGTTTCTCTTCAATTCGCTCCTCTGGCTCCTTGATCGCGCCAGCATGAAGATAGATGGTTCGCCATGAGGGCAACCGCACTCCACTCCAGAGGAACCGGAGAACCACGTTGCAGTAGTACTAAACAAGAAGAGCAAAGACCCCAGAAAGACCACTGGACCACGCGAAGCGAAGCAGCCAGACCAATGCATGAGAACATCCTGTGTGAGATGAAGCTCCGAGCGAGGGAGGAGTTGGGAAACACCCGTGGGGCGTGGTGAGTACCAGCCTCTCAAGTTGAAGACCTTGAGAGAGCTAAGGTTGTGGTAGTCACAGTCTCATCACCATGTAAAAACGGCGGTTTGTGGTAATCATGACGATGTGTCATTCTGCCAAGTCTAACTGCAAACATATGGCTTAGCCGCAAGTCTATACGACCGGGGAAGCCTCTGGGGAGGTCTCAACTAGCTCGTTAATAGGTAAATTGCGCGAAGAGATGTATGTATTTCTACAATGCGGTATCTGTAGACTTATCAATTGCGGTGTCATCATCATTCTCGTCCTCGAAATAACCAAGACCACCATCATAGCCGATGACTTCCACCTCTTCCTGAATGCGAACCTTAAGGTCAATTCGTTTCTTCCCTCGGGATGACAATTCAGAGTCGAATGCCCGGTGTCGTCTCAGAATAGACTTCTCATCGGTTTGCCAGTCGGTAGGGTGAGATTGAGAGTCGAGATAGAGAGGTCCGTAGAGCCAGGTGACATCGCAATCCTTGAGCCTAGTCATTGTCAGAGATGTGCAGTCATAGTGAGTTGCTTGGGTACCAACCAGTTCACTTCCTCCGGTGGTATTGTTGACAAGTTGTTCTTGAACTGTGTCCATGCTCTCCAGATGGCATTCTCCAGGCGACCCTTGTTGATGAGCGATTTCGTCGAGCTGACTGCCTTCCATGTTGGACCAATATCCTCTTCAGCCCACTCGTGTGACAGATAGTCAACAGAGCGGCTAGACGTGATCGGTACCTCAGAGTCGTCTTTACACCTGGGTTGATAATCGGGAGCTAGGAGGTCGGGAGCATGGGCCCTTCGAGACTCCAACCAGGACTCGACATAAGTCGGTGGCTCCGGTGACTCCAAGTCTTCAACCCAGAAGCTTGACGCGTCATTGTAACGTGGAACGGTAAAATGAGACTCCTCATCAGGCTCATCATATCCAATCAATACAGAACTCAAGTCAGTTGGCTGTACAATTTGCGGAGCGACAGCCACGACTGCCTGTGAAGATATCTGGCCAGCAGGAGGAAGAATCTGGGATGCCTGCGAGCTATCTTCGGCACCGAGAATGGCTCGTTGGGAAATTTGGGGCGTCGGTCGCGACGGCGTCATTGATAACGCCAATATGTTGGTTACGTGGTTGTAATAGGACCTGGGGAGTACCCTCGCCGGATCGTTCTCCCAAAAAGGACGCTCATCCGCCCAAGTTAGTAGTCTTGGAGGGCAAATGAATAAACTGTCTGTTCTGATAAGTTGTCGGTCATCCATGCGGATTCCGAGCGCAGATGCCAGCCGTCTGCCGAAGTATTCTGCTTTCGTGATGGTATCCATCTGGCCTCCCCTGACTATTCGACGGATAACGTCGTTGTAGATGTGCTGGATCGACTTTGCATAGTTCACATCGACAATGTCGCTCGAGATCCCGAGTATGCCGTAGACTTTGTCGCGCCTGTCTCTGCATTCGAAGTTGCCGAATGACATTAGCAGGTCTGAGATCGGGGCACCTTGTTTCTTCAGCTGTGGGTTGGTTTCAAGGAATGCTTTTTCCTTAACTAGGATATACCCTGGTGCGCTCATTATCTTTGAAGCCCGTTGGGATCCGTGAAACTGGCTCCCCGATTGGAGCATGGAGAACTCCATGCCGCCGAAGAAGCTATTCAGCTTGTTCCAGTTCATACATCTTGGGCCGCACACTATTCTTATCTCTCTCGCCAGCAAAACTTCTTGTATGATCCAGATTCTCCTCCAGTATACCCGGCTGAAGAGGCTGAAGATTGCGTCGCCAATCTTTGCGTCGAGGACCATTCGAAGAGCATCGGGGTCCCCTTGATAGGAGTACCCAATCTTATTTGGGTTTTGACCATAGAAAACTCTTGATTGCGATAGAACCCGCGACGTTTTCTTGGTTGACTTGCCTAAAAGACGGTGGGTGAGGGATGCTAAGCTGTCCATAGCGAGATCGGATTTTGCAGTTGGCCTACCAAGCCAGACAAGAACCACGGTCGCCGATGAATAGATCTTCCGCATGAGTCTGACCTGGTGATTCCTCTCGGTAGTGTTGCTTTGGTTGATGCATATCGAATCAATCCAAATGAACTCTGGTCGGAGATCGCAGTCCATATCCAAGGACGGGAGCTCTTTGAGTAGATCCCACGCCGCTTTCCGAACAAGAAATGAGCGCCCGTTGATGCGAATTGGCACCGATATACGGGAGTCTCCCCAAGTATAAGAAATTGCGGCAAAAGGGGGACATGATTCATTGAGAGGGAAGACGTCAAGACAGTATTCTGTTGGAGAGTCGTGCAACCTCAACAGACGCACCTCGCCGGCCGGGTCGGTCAGGGTTGTGTACTCAAAGCAAGACATGGCTTGGGGCATTTTGATGCGACCATTATGCAAATTGTACAGTTATCGGTGGGTTGAAGTACCAATAGATAACTTTGAGTGAATTCTGCAGTGAGGAGTTCGTGGCTAGAAATGGCATCGTCAGGTCAGCCTGACATGCAGCCCTGCCCAACCTGACACTCTGATTGAACCGCTCACACAGCCCTGTGACCCGTTTTCTGTGGCGAAGCCGAGAATAGTCATACGAACGGCGCCCTCTGGGGAGGCTGAGGATACCGAGGCTGTATTCATCATTCCCGATACTACTGCGTACACCTGTGTGCAGATTGGTTTGTAGGTTGGGTCGCATTTGAAGATGCCTTTCGCGAGATTGACAAGGTTCCACCATATGCCACTCTTACGAAAGCCCATCGTCAGCAGTACAGTCTCCTCAAGCTCATAACCAGTCACCAAGGGCTGTTAGTTGTCTTGAGCCCGCACAATCTACGCTTTAAAACCCGCAAGACTTCAACGATTCTTCTTGGACCAAGTTGCTTTGCTCCATGACGACTGCCACTTCTCTGAGCTCTGACACTTCGATTTCCTTTGTGGGAGAGGTTTGCTTGGCATCAGCACGTTGGGCTGAAAGTTGTTTGTGTTAAGTCTACGGCTGTTGAGATGGCGATAAGCCACAAATCTTGGACGTGAATGGACGAAATCACTGGTACATGCAGCTCAAAAGAACTCTTGTATAACACCTCTCGCAAACATAATCTTTTCCACTAAACTAAAACACAAATTAGTCCAGTTCAGACACTCACTCATCCTTGAACTCTTCGATATTACGACCCAAGTCGTACTTGTTGGCCAGTGAAGCCCAACGGTCAGACCCATCCGCCTCAAGATGCTCTCTCCATTGTCGCCACACAGAGGATGGGATCCAATTCCAATCGTTGATCAGTATCTTTGGTTGGTCCTTGGTTCGGAAAAGAGTGGTGTAGAATCCAACCATACACTCAGGGTCATTCTCTTTGATGGTGTCAAAGTCGATCATAATCGCGGCGCTTTCAAATGCCAGCTCTACCCCCGAAACAAAATCATGTTGGGAATCGGCCATCACCGGGGTGGTTCACGACACCAATCTGGAAGGTAAATGCTCGCAAGCAATCCCAATGCAGTGCCTCGACCTGATCCTCTGTGAGAGTCCCAATCTCGTCCAGGATGTCGACCCGAGGTTGTCCAGGCGAAAGAATATTGCGTATCGAAATACACCGCTTCTCCCATTCCTGGCAGGCCCCATGGTCGAGCGATACCTTCTCATCAACAAAAGGGCGAGATTCGTCTTTGTATACCGCCTCGAATTTGCCTTTCTTCAGAAGGCCAAGTATCATCCACAAGGTCCCAACGTGTGCAAGGTTAGCACCATAGCCCGTCTTCATGGCGATCTCGACGTACAACCTGCCCTCCGGGTTGTACAACCCGCGCTGGAAGGAAAGCAGCTTGTCCTGGCCGATGGTGAGCATTGCAGCTACTTGAATTTTGAGCCAAGTAGTCATGGGATCCGAAGGCTGGACGAGCAAGTAGGCCAGGCGAGTGTCGTAATCGATAAGGGGGAGAAGGGCGAAAAATGTGTTTGGGATGCTGTCGTGAAGAGAAATGACCGGGCCCATTTCAGACTCCTCCATCCGAAGCAAGCCTTGAAGTTCCAGACGCTGCACAGTTTGGTCAATAATGCCCTTAATGGACTCATCTTCATGGGCAAGGAGTGTGACGAGTCGTGGCAAAGACCTGATCCTGCTGGGCCATCCCTCAAACTGGCCAAGTCCTGCGATGAAGCCTGCCAACTGGTGGTTGAGGACATCTTTTCGACGAGGGTGCTCCATCTGGTTCTCCATGTACTCTGTGTCGATGTAGACATACACTCTAGACCGGGGGCATGTTGTCCTGTCTACCCAGGAGAGTTGTTGACATATCTCGGACTGGGAGACATGCAGATCGACGTGAACCACTTGTCTTGTCTCCATGTCAAAGATGGGACGTTGACGAGTCTTGGATAGGATGATGTGAAGGTACCCAGACACTTGCAGCTTGCCGAAACCGCGTGTGCCGCAAGGAACATTGAACATGGTATGTCCTGTTTGTGGTTCACTCTCGACAGGGAAGTTGCCATGGCGGTCCAGCTGAAACTGCTCGCTGCTCCATCCCCATGCTTCCCACTCATCCTCCTTCCATCGAGGAGGTAACACAGGTGTATCTTGAAAGTACACGGCAGTGTGCTGGAAGTCTGGGTTCAACTGCTCTTGTGTAGATATGATTGCCTTGAATGGGTCCTCCTCTCCGCTCCCGACGGGAACTTTTTGCCAGGGCTCGAATCTGGTGACAAAGGAAACAAAGCGTGTGACATCCAAGTCGCTCAGTCAAAGCAAGCGATAGTACAAGAAATCAATGGGATCTGAAGACATGGTAGCCAGCCTCATGGTCGCCTGGGGCTGCTTCTCTGTAATAGAAAGGGAGAACTCGATGGCGGCGTAGAGAGCAAGAAAGAAGGGAGCCGAAAAGTCTTTGTCGATGTCGATGATGAAGAATGTTCTGGGAGCCAAGGGTCCCATGGGATCAACATGCCAACTTCCATTCTGACGGGATTGCTTCAGTAGCCTCAGAAACTGCTGGTAATCCAGGGTCGTGAGTGGGATGCCTCCTCCAGCCACTGCCTCTGAAACACACTGGGCTCCGTAGACGGAGAGAATCGACAGGTTGGAGCGGGACACGACGTGGACAACAGAGATATTGGTCCTGCCACTGAGCATAATAAAGAGCCAAAGGCGGTTAGGGATAATGAGACTCTTTCCAATGGCTGCAGGCCCTTGGATGTGGGCGAAGGCGACATCGTGAGGTCGGGTTGGTGAGCTCACCACCCGATTGAGGACGGCTGCCATGGAATTCATCTGGCTTCTGGTTAGCAATTGGACTTGAAATAAATAGTTTATTTCGTACTTGTGGTATTTTCCTTTGTCTGGGAAGATCGGAGATGTTGATTGTGTGTGAGAGAGAAAGAGACAGAGAGACCAAGACGCAGAGAAAGAGAGAGAGAGAGCCGGAGCAAGAACCAGCCAGCGAGAGAGAGAGAGAGAGAGAGAGAGAGAGAGATGGAGGGAGAGAGGTAAACAAAGAAATTTTTTTTTGACGGTTATTGACAGTGGCTCACAGCTGGTAGGCTTCTTCGCACATCGCGACAGTGATTCACAACTCCCCAAAAGAGGATCGTGCCAACAGGGTCGTCAGTTTCTGGCAATTTTCAGGTTAGCCGAAAAATAAACAAGGGAAAATCTGCGTCGACGGCCGCTGCCTTGAAATCCAGGTGGGCGATGAGCCGGGTTCGTTGGATGCAGATGACGGCGAGGCCCATCAGCCGCGAGAGGAAAAGACAGATGATCAGAACTATTTGTATAGAATCTAGTCAAGTTCAGAAGACGCTTGTAGCCTTTTCTATTTTTTGTCACAAATGTTGTCTATAAAAGAGGCCATCCCTTCAGAACCGTCCACATACTCAACCGAAGTGTTCCAAACAGCCGAAGAAGGGCTTGCGACTACTGAAGAAAGACTCATGCAAGCAAACGATGCCATACCGTTGGGGCCCCAGACAAGGAAAACAAAACCCATCTGCTCTGAGAGCTTAATTCTGAATGGCTCTCCTTCCAAGGGTAAGGGGAGTGCCGGCAAAGCCAAGCGCCACGCCTTTTCGCGACGGGAACGATTAGGCTGATAGGGTGGCTCGGGATAGTACCGCCCTTGGTGTTCGAACCCGTTGACTGGCAGGAACTGACCTTGGTCGCTAGGCTTCAGCGAGGGAAGTGCTATGGCAATTGCTTACAGGCTAAATCTACCCTTGGGCTTTGTTTCTATAGCCTGTTGAGCCGCTGGCTGGGCTACCGCAGACCTGGGCACCGCTGGGTGAGTGGACACGAGTCTGGGAGCCACGGGGGAAGGGCCACGGACTTGGCCGCGGCCTTTGAAGCCGAACTAGAAGGTGCCCAAATCGAGTCTTGAATGCCCTTGGGAGGGCCAAGCTTGGAGCCAGAGGAGGCGCCAATAGTAGCCGCGAAGGATGGAATCTATTGTGGAATCTTGGCATTCAAGGTGCATTACAAGAAAAGGGCATGGCCCCATCAAGAAGGCGAGGTATGAGAGGCAAGGCGTAATGGGGTGTCTTCATGTATCAAAACAACCACCCAGAAGCCAAGTGTCATTTCAACTTCATTGCTCTACCCCATTATCCCAGAACCGCAGCTTCCTCCATCCCTCATTAGAGTTACCATAATAGGGTTACATACTTGTCCGTGGTCCCGACACCCTGCCCTATGCGGATCAAGGGCGTTGATGGCATTGTCTCCTTTCTTGTAGACCTCGTTGAGGCAAAACCATGTATCCAGCTTTCCTCGCCCCTGGAAACGATGGAGGTTGCCACGATGCTCCTCTTGTGCCAATGTGTTTGCCAGTCCTACCACTGTCTCGGCTGGCATCCTGTGGGCTCCGATGACATGGAGGCCCTTGGCCCTCTGTGAGAATACCAGAAAAAGATTGGACAGGTCGGATTCTTCAGAAGACTCGTTGGGCGGCATCTCTCTCCCCTGGCCCTCCAGCCACTCCTTCACCATGGTATTGACCTCGTCGTCGCTTATCAGAGTGGCAAACGTAGCCGACCACTCGTCTGTAGGGTTCTCGGCTGGCTTACTCCAAGGCCACTTGGGCGCATTGGGGCTCATGCTTTCCACTATGGATGATTAGCAAAACTGAATGCGGACTGTGATTCTCATTTACGCCAGGACTCCCAGTAGAAGCGGTCGACCTGATACTCGAAGAGGCCATTTGCGATGTATCGTGCAACGACCGTTTGCTCCGCCTCTTTGCGGATCTTCCTTTCATGCTCCAGCACCTGTTGCCTTTGGGCTAGAAAAGGAAGGATCCAGTTGAGATAGGCGGTCCTATATTGCCGCCTCTTGACGATGAGTGGGTTTTTGCCAACCCAAGGCACCGCAAAATCACCGGGATTGAACCTGGATGACTGGGTCCTGTGCTCCAAATTTCGCTCAGCCATTGTTGATGTTGTTGATGATGAAAAAGTGAAGAAGAGACAACCCAGGGTGCCTTGTGAAATCTTGTTTGCATCATTCTCTTTTTGAGGTATGTGAATCACTGTCGCGAAGGGTCAAGGCCTCTGCGCTGTGATTCACTGTCAACAACCGTTTATATAATACCCCCTCTCCCTCCCATTCTCTCTTCCTTTCTTTCTCATCAACACACACACACACACACGACAAGTATGAGACTAAGCCTTCAGTTTTTCCTTTTTCTTAGGTACTAACAAGAGCTTAGATGGATTCGCAGCGAGAAGCCTCTGGCTACCGCCAGACCAAGGAGACCTACGATCGGGAGTTCCCAGCATTGGGAACCGGACGGCAAGGTGTTCAAGGCCCAGCTCGAAGTTGGGCGCCACTGAAGAAGCACCTCACTTAAAAGAGGTGGAAAGACTTGGCCAAAAAGGGTCGAGCCGGCCCCAACAACCTTCCTTGCGGGGACGGCCTAGATCTCGTACCCATGTGATGCCCGGTCTCACCCTAGGTATGCTCCCCTCACCCTACTGCGAAGATGTTGGACTGGCACATAGAAGATCAACTGCAACCACCCACCAAAGCGAGACAGATATGAACTAGAGGCGGACCATGGGATTTCGAGAGCAAAAATTGTTCCACAGTTGGGTTGACCTCTTCATAGGTTCTTCTGGTAACGGGATCTTCAACGATCCACCGCGAGGTCGTTATGATATACCCAAGGCTTGAGTAACAGGGCGCAGACAGGCGATACCGAGCTTGCTTAAGTGGCAATTCACGGGAGTCAACATAGTCGGGACATGGTGGCACACTCTTTGTCTGACATGTTGGTGATCAGAGTGGGTGAGTGGAGAAAGGATAGGCTAAAGGGACAAAGTATAGAGTTCTGCATGATGCTGTCGAAGATTCAGTGTCATGTCAATATGTGTGAGTACGAGGTTGTCTACTTCCGCATATTGGTCTATTGCCAAGCTCCCTTTCTCCCCGAGTCCCTGTGTGGTATTCCGTCGCACTTCTTGCCCACCTGGTGCTTTATATCGCACTTGATAAACATCTTACCCAGGAGCACCTTCGTGTACATAGCCTCGTTGAATATGGAGCCGCCCTCCCGAGTCACCTTTTCGTAGTCCTTGCAGCTCTTGCTTGTGGAATTGTCAACAGTTGGACTGTATGCGGCCGGCGCTTCTACCCTTGCAAACTGCTCGAGAGCGGGCTTGGAGCGCTTGGCTCTATAGTGCTGGCGGCTTTCAGCAATAACTGATTCGGTTCTGGTGTTCTTCGGCTTTCAGAAGCCTCACTGACGATGCGGTAGGCCACATTGGGATGCTACCATTCGATTGCAGGTAAGATTCTCTATCACCGATGATCAGCATGGCCCCATTGACTAGATGAAACAAGGAGATTAAGGCTCACCTTGGGAACGAGATGAAAGGAAAGCTTCCGCAGTCGTAGACTGTACGTGATGATTTTGGGTCGCTTCGGCTTGTTCAACGACGATACTGCCGCAGACCAATCGGGCTTTGAGGCTATTCATAACTGGCTGCCGGGCCGGCCCCGCTTCTTGTTCCGTGGCCTCGGCGCTTGAGGGCAAGCGGCGGCCACGGGGGGGAGTGAATTGGGGCTCGGGCGTGCCACCGGCGGAGTCACGTGTCTAGTCACGTAATTACATGATTAAAAGAGGCATCTTCTATTGAATAAGGCCATGCCTTGGTTGGCAGCTCCTGAGGCAATTCAAGCAGGGAAAATAATAGAGATAATACAATTCTGGCTTGACCCTACTTTCCGACACTTTTAACCCTTCACCCGCACTTCCATCTACCTTAGAACAACCTCTGGCTGGGGATCATTCTCCCTGTCCCAAGGGAACCCATTCCTCCACATAAGCTCGTCTCTCGACTTCTCAGTTGACATGACCACCACGCACGAGTAGTCACTGACATTCATGCTGACAATTCGGTAGAGGCCCCGAGCTATGTGCTTTGTCACCTGCATGACCGCATGGTGAACGTGTTCGTTGGTGCCCGTTCGAACAATGCGAAAGTTTGAGTCGCCGTTGATGTTGATGAAAATGACATCGACTCTATTGATATTGACATTGCTAAGTTCTGGAGCAGGTGGAGGCCATGAACCCGGGTTGGTAGAAGGGTCAACTGTATAATGGACTGTGAGCTGATTTGCCATGATACTTGATTTTCTTTGTTGGTTAACTTCTAAAAAAGGACCATTGGGAGAATTCATATCTTTATACACAAATTTAGCGATACTTACAACCAACACATTTGACTTGAGACTATACTCTTTCTGGCTGCTAGCGATGTAAATAATAACCCTTTTCCTGTTCTGCAATCATGCAGCAACGTGCATGATAAGCATGCGGATCAAAAATCCCTCACCCCATCATATTGCCATTGAGCTGAATACTTGGCATTATCAAAGGGGGAACATGGCATGGGTGTTCGCAGCTTGGAGATCCATTCCATGTCTATCGTCCACGTATTCAAGCTGTAGAAATGGATAGTCCGTGCATATCTTTCTATCTATTCTACTACAGTTAGGTTTGAATGGATATCTATCTATTTTACATAAGGCTGCTTTGATGGAAATAGAATGAACCACTGGCCTGAGTGCTTGAAGTCTCGCGTGCCAGATACCTCCAAGACGTCGCCCGGGGTTTTGGCCTCCTACACGTGGAGCATAGCGAAATGGAAAGACTATCTATGGCTCGCCTCGAATGACCACGTCAAGATACCGTCGAGACTAGTGGGCGCCTCGCTGGCCATATCGACATGCAGGTCTATACGGCGTGTCCAACAGACAGCGTCCGGATCGAACGATTCAGGATGTGGTTTCTTGTCACATGGCGGGCGATCGTCTCTGGATCCTCTCCCCTAAACTAACAGTAACCCGCAGCAGACTAGAAACAGCTCGCCGTTCGCATGCTGTAGTTGTCTCCCGTGGTTGGCACTGGCCCTGTCTGATCAAAAGTACCGCTACTATTCAAATAGATTTGCTGTGACTTTCCTTTTTGGTATTGTCACCCTAGCGCTGCCTCGTAAAAAGTTCCACTACTTTTCGAAAAGATCTGCGACCAACGGGCGGTAATCAGTAGCTAATGCAAAGGCGACTATGGCAGGAAGAGATGCTATCTCTTTGTATTTTTTATGATAAGCAGTAGGAAAGGGTTACACCTTGGACCACACAATGTTATTGGATTAACTCCCGAAAAGAGCGATCGAGGACTGATAAATGTAGTTGGCACTATCGTCGACCATCGAGAAAGAACAATCACCTAAGGAATATGGAATGGCTAACATCTGTTTCAGTTCCAACCTGCCGAACGTCTATGAATTAAGTCTGCCGAAGATCAATTCCATCTTCGCTGTTATCAATGCCCAAGCGATGGAACTTTGCTCTTTTTTCAGCCTAAAGTTTTCTTCCTGCATATAGCCCTGCGTGGAACCAACAGCCAACAGCCAACAATCAACAATCAACAAGCACAACCCTACAGAGTAGACGGCCACCACCGCGGCCCTTCATGGCCGATCAGCCGAGAACAGGCCACGATGCCGGATCTCGCCCAGGTGGCAGAGCAAGGAACCTTCTGAGAGACAACTCATAAGGCACGTTAGAGAGTGGAATTTGTTCGGCTCTGAATCATCAAGTTCAAGTATATAAAGGGGTGACAGTCCCTGTGAGAAAAACTCAAACCTCTCAACTCAACTCATCTCTACACATCACAAGACTCATCGATCTCTGTAAGAAACCGCAAGGCAAACTCAGAAGACGCCACCTAGCCAATCGTTTAATCTCCAGGATCAATCCTCTTCAACATGTTCGGAAAACAAGGCCCTGCGAAACCACTCCTCACATTCGCCCTCTTGGGAAGCATCTTGGGCAACGTGGCCGTCGGCTTGCCCGTCGAACCGACTGCCGATAGCAAAGATGATGGCGTCTCGAAAGTCCAAGAGATCTTTTACTCTGTGGATTGCGAGCCCGGAACTTGGGGAGTAGCCTCCCGTTGCCAAGCCTGGTGTAGTAGCGCGGGTCGTCTGAACTTCAACACGAGCCGATGCCCAATTGGGAGTCATAATGCTGATGACATCTTGTCGGATTGCTACTGCGTTGGAGAATGCGCCATTTGTAAAAATGAGGATAAGGACGAGGATTAGGAAGGGTTGTTTGATCTTATCGTAATCTTATCAGCCTGTGGCAACGTATTGTGTTATCATGTGCAGCCTGGTCATAATGCTGTGAGGCTGTAATTTTAATATGCTGTGATGTCGTATGTCTGATCCCCGCGGTGCCATCGTAACCCAAAGGTATGGTGCTACGGGATCCGGTGTGAGAAAAAAAGGAAAACTCGAGGAGTGACGTGGGGATGGCTGTTTGCACTGACTGTCACTGGATACCAAGAGCTGCCAGGCGCATTTCTACAAACACATAATAGTTAATTTTTGACAGTGAACAATACGTTCTCAGCAGGCTAGCCCAGTCACCCGTTTCCCGTGAGTTAGGCCAAACAGCGAGCAGGAAAGCGGCTAACAACCACAACGCAACCATTTTCTGGGCGGACCTGTCATGTAAACTTTGACGATAGGGACAAAGACTTGGGTTCATGCTCGCCACCATGCCCCACCCTTTCGATTGTCCAAGTAGAGTAGAGATGCAGTGAACAAAGGGCTACGGGAAGAGATGACCTGCACCTTACCGTTTGGGCGCTACACTCCAGACTTGGAAGGGTCAGGTACTACCACTTTACACTTTCGTCGTCTCTCGTCGCAACAGAAGAGTGTGTTATGTGAACTCATTGGAGTTTTGTTTTGGGAGGTTGCTGTCGCTTCTTCATGTGGGGGCCACTTGTGTAACACGCCACAAACGGCCACAACGGCCATCGTCAGGGGGTGAAGGCTGGCTTGCGAGGTGTCATTCGTAGATCTATGTTGTACACGCCCCCATCCACTAGGCCATCCTGCTAAGGACTTGGGTTGGACACACTAGACCTGCCAACCATGGAATCCCTGTCCCCTCGTGGCCAACAGAGATGTTTAAAATTAACTCTAATTTACTGCCGTGGAAGGCGGGGGTAACAATACACTATTAGAAGATGCTGTGAAACCCTTTGTACTAGGTAGATGCCACAAGTCCTTACACCCGGTAGGCGGTGTTACTCCCATGCACCGCCATCGTTATCGAGCGTCCAGAACATAGCGCCGCCCATGCACAATCCATCGGCCCATGCCATCTTCAGTGCCAGCGTATCACCGTCATCATAGGCTATCCACTGATCACTTCCCCAGGTCGCATACTTCTGCATGGCGGTGCTGTCAAGCTCAACGGTGGCATCGTTGGCCGATATGGCCGTTTTGATATCACTTAGCACCATGACACCTGTCGGATCTGCGAGACAAGAACCCGGTTCGCTAGGACCCGAGGCAGCACAGCCAGCGGTTTTGCAACTAGAGGAGGAAAGGGTATAGCCGCGGCCGTACAGGGGGATACCAAGGTTGATGAGCGACGCATTGGTGTGGTTCGCCCACAGCGGCATAAGATTGGTGGCGATATCAAGTATGCTGGCCTGGTAGGTGACAACATTCTTTGTTGGTTCGGCATCAACCCCCCAGCCATGCAAATCGTAGGCCATGTAGTTGAAGAAGTCGACATATTCGCCCATACCGGCAGGGTTGAAGCCCTGGAGGCTACCCCAGTCCGATGGCAGTGGCACCGAGATGCCGTAAGCGTTTCCGAAGGCGTCTCGGAGCTCCTGGACGAGGGAGACAAAGTTATCTCCATCGGCGGTTGAGGCTGCTGGAAATTCCCAGTCCAGGTCAACACCTTGGAAGGAATGGGTCTCCATGAAGGACTTGAGAGACGAGATGAAGGCGGATCGGGAGCTCGATGAGGCCACCATGGAAGACCAAGAGTCGCTAGAGAAACTGCCGCCACCTATGCTAATCCACGTTTGCAGTGAACTGCTCTGCAGAGCGGTGAACTGCGTATAGTAGGGGACGTCTTTGGGGTCTTCAGCGCCCACTGCGAAACTGTCGGGGTCGAAATGGGCAAACGCCAAGATCAGATGGGTTAATCCTTCGGTCTGGATCTGGGAGGGAAGAACGACATTGCAAGACCGGTCCCATGCCTGCTTCACCCGCCAGTATCCAACGCGGCGGCCGTTGGTCGCCGACTTACCGCCGGTATAGCAAGAACTACGGCCGGTAGAGCAGGAAGGGACTGTAGGTATAGAGCAGCTCCCGTACGCTGACTGACAGCCGTCTCCGCAGTAGATATCCGATGTTCCGCAGTATCCCGACGAGGAACAACAAGTGTTCAAAGGGCAGCGGGCTCCACCGTTTTCAGGACCGCACTGAGCGAGGACAAGATTGATTAGAAGGCCGAGAATCAGGGCCAAACGGCCGACGATCGAAGTGAAGGAAGCCAACATGGCCAGATATGCTTGAAACGATGCCAGAAAATCGGAGTGCTAGCCACGAATTTCAATCTTCTTGGGCTTATTATAAGTCCCATTCCGCTTAACCCCAGTCACTACGTCGGCGACATTTGAGCGTCTGAAAGCTAAGCCCTGTTAATGTTCATTTCCGCATTTAAAATAACACTGGCACAAAGACCTCATTTTGCCGCCAGCCTGCTTACTTAGTTAGCAGGACCAAAAGAAACGAGTAGGGCGATCGTTACCGAGAAAGAGAACACTGCCGCGCTCAAACCACGCTTGAGATGCAAAAGCAGGCATGTGTCACTTGCTTTGATTGGTGGTTAAAGAGCTCCAGGCTCAGCCTTAATGATCTCTCCACACCATAAGCGTGCACCAACCTCGAAAAAGTAGTCGCTGAGTCCTGACTTGCGATGTAATTGGTTTCTTGCAGTGCCCCTGAGGGGAGTGGAGTGGTCCGTCAGCCTCCTGAATCTCGGCTAATTAACCTCAACCTCGGCGCTTACACGAGTCTCCCTTCTTAGTGCGTTAAAAATAGGTCCATTCATTCGTTGTCAACTTAGTCGGCTCCACAAGGCAAGGTAGACAAAGCATGGTGCGACTGTCAGCGTTGCAACATCATTTGGGCTTCCTGATAGCTATCTTCTGAGTTGAAGCTGGCATATCGCCTTGGAAGATTCATGAAAGCTACTCATTTGTAGGCATCGAGGTGCTAATTGTAAGCAGGTGCCGGATGGACGCGTTATCGGGCCGCCGTGAGAATCACAGGTCGACTGTCTTAGTCTCAACCCCTCGCTTATGTTCTCTTGAGGCTTGGGGCTAGGGACGGGCTGGAGTGGAGCAGGACAATCTGACAGACTAACCTCGGCGCTTCTGCTAGGGTCGTCTTGAAGGGTGATCCCTCATAAAGGCATTGTGCCCCGCTAGGATCGAGGAGGATCTTGCAACGAACGTCTTTAGGCCTTTGCCTGCGTCGTTTGCCAGAACCAAACAAGCGACTTGTCGCCATGGAGTTTTCCCTACTGTATCTTCTGTGGATATTCTCCCCAGTCTTGGCATCGTTCCTCCACGACTTTGAACTGTAAGGTCACTGATCCCCTGCTCGACTTACCCCTGACAGTTCCCAGCTCATCCTCTCTTCTCCTACCGCGTTCAAACCCCACTAGCAGAGACGGCAACTGTGGTTCTAATTCTGAGACTAACGCGACATGCCTCACCTCCACCTTCGGTAACTGCTGCTCTTCCAAAGGGTTCTGCGGCAAGACTTCAGCATACTGTGCTGAGGGCTGCCAAGATGCGTTTGGCACCTGCTCGTCAATGCCTGATGGGCAGCTTGTTAGTACCTCAGGATCATGCGGTGCGACTTCTACAAGCAATATCACATGTCAAGGGAGCACGTATGGAGACTGTTGCTCTTCATTGGGGTACTGTGGCAAGAATGTAACCTATTGTGGTGACGGGTAAGTGCAGTCTTAGTCCGAGGAGAGCTGAATTTGCTCCATCGGCTCCTCAACCCTCTTCTAGATGCTGCTAACATTGGGATTTGAACAGGTGCCAAAGCGAGTTCGGTACTTGTTCATCCGTTGACGATGACGAGACCTCCACGACCACCGCAACAACTGACAAGACTTCAACCTCGACGGCGGCGTCAGCTACGAGCCTTGGTGCTATTTCTATTGACGGAAACTGCGGATCAAATTCGGATATTGACGCTATCTGTAAAGGCAGCGAGTTTGGTGACTGCTGTTCGTCATTGGGGTACTGCGGCGGGAACTCGAGTATGTGAACTCGCCCAAGGGCCGTATCTAACCCAACAATGCTGACTCGACTCTCTAGGCTACTGCGGAACGGGCTGCCAATCCGAATTCGGTTCCTGCGATACGACAACCTCGTCGACAACCTCGTCAGCAACCTCGTCTACAGCTTCGTCTGCAAACTCGTCGACAGACTCGTCAACAGGCTCCCTCAGCACCGGCGCCAAGGCCGGGATCGCGGTCGGATCTGTCATCGGCGGGCTTGGAGCAATCGGGCTTCTCGCTTGGCTTCTGATACGACGAAGGAAGAATAACAAAAAGCCTTCGCTGCCGAAGATGGATGAAGCTGCGGGGATACGTGATAACGAGGCGAGATATGAGATGCCTGAGCAGAGTCTTGTTGAGTTGCCTGCTGATTACGCGAGGGTACAAGAGATGAAGAGGGTTGACGATCGGGTTGCGGCAGGGTATGATGGAGCATACAGGGGACATTAAATTCCGATTCTAGCTTGTAAGTTGGCTCTATAGAATGTAATCGCCCATAATGGATGTGACACTGGTGGCGTGTGACACAAATCGCCAAGAGATTTTGAGGAAACCAGCAGGCTAGAGTATGCTATTGATACACATAAGAATTGGCTCGTGCGCTCTCGGGCCGTCCCTGAACCTTGTCACTGTCCCTGAGCGACGCAACTCTTGAGCTAAATAAGAACGGAAAAATCCTGGTTTATGGAATAGCTCCTGATCACGCCGCAAATTCGCTCGATCAAGATAAGATTCACTTCCTTGGGACTCGCTCCCCGCGCCGCTACTGCCACCGTCGTCGTCTTGGACCAATCCGTGTATGGCTCTTGGACGGGCGCGACAGCGGGTTGTCGGACGCCGAGGCCGAAAAGGGGACACCCAGGCTCCTAATGACGATTGAGAAGCACCCTCAGACAATACATGAGCTTCGGCGTCTTCTGATCCGCGACTGCTCGCTTCATAGTCTTGCTCTCGAGGCGTTTTAAGCGATAGTCGTTTTTTGGAGGGACGCGTCATATGTCCCAAGAATATTGTCGTGGGTTAGAGTAGCAACGCCTACAGGCATGTTGTCACCTCGACACAGAGCCTCGTCCGTGTCAAGCGGCGCAGGGATAGGCCCCTTGCGGCGCACGTACTGGAGTCAAGGGATCTAGAGGCGCATCATCATCTTGAAAAGAAGCCTGATCTGGGGTCAAATGCGTGAGATCCGGAGTCTGCGATGCCTGTACCGGCGTAAGAGGGTTTACGGAGTGGCCAGTGGGCGCCTGCCTACCTGGGACTGTTTGATGCCTGATGAGTCCAGCTCTACTTGCGGGCTCTCTGAGGAGACCGCACCAAATCCAGGCGGGCTCTCTGTCTTTTCCATCTTAGTGCGGTCATTCAGTTTCTCTTGGCCTGGCACAAGAACCGAACAGACAAGCGGCAGCCGTCTGCCATCACCGAGACACAACCAAGTCTTGTACCCGCACAAAGCTCTGATGGTAGGGAAACAAAGACTCGGGCAAGTTCCCATATTTACCACAGCTTCTACTCTGTTTAGTTACCGCAACAAAACAAACATCCAGTTAACAAAGAGAACAAACAAGGACACTACAGTCACGCACACTTGCGTCGGCTCCATGCTTGCAAGCTGCATATCAGTACGTATTCAAAACCCAGGACAACGTCAAAGAGGGGGGACAGATAGGGAGCGCGGTTGACGATCAGAACCGCACTGCGAACCTTGAACGTTTGGTTTAGTAGTAGGCTAGCTGAGGGGGAACACTTTTGGGGAAGGTTGTGTTTCCATGTACCCCTTGTGGAGCTTATTCTGATTGAAATCTTAGGCTTCGTCCCTACTCACCCACGCAGCATGTAGCTTTTTAAGAGTGTACTGGTCTCTCAAGCGCCTAATAGTTCACTTATTCGGAGGCTCTATTCTCCCCGATAATGATACTACGGTCTTCCCAGCAGTTCTTGCTGGGAAGGCCTACCTTGACTGGTTGTTCATTGGAATTTGAAAGGTTCTTTGCCGGTGTCGAACGTGGCTGTTCACTGTTCAGTGAAATTATCGAAGTACGTCTTGTCTCCTTCTCTGCTAGTCTCAGTTATTGAAATCTCAGCGTCCATGATTGATCGAAGGTAGTCCAAACTTTTACTAAAGAACGAACGGTTCTGGCGAACCCCACTCATTTGTGCATAATCTTTGTGAGGCGATATTATGCAACCATGATTAGGTTTAGATGCTATGCGTCCGATCCCTCCTTGGAACTTGCACGTATAACACTTCTCGACTGATTATCTAGCCTTTTTGCTCACCACTGGCTCGGATTCTGGCTTATTGGCCAGTTTGATCATCTTGCTGGAACCAGTACATGGTGCTACAGGGTAACCGACATCACAACGTCCCTGGGCGAAACTAGAGTCTCATTGGGATCAGTGGCACATTGTGAAAGATTCTTCTACGAGTTCAATTCAGATTTCAGTGACACATTTGATGGTTTGCGATGAATATGTCTTGGTAAGCTATTTACAGGAAGTGGTAGTGCAGAAGGTACAAAAGTCTATCATCATCGCCAAGACTGATATCCCGCAATGTCTTAGTTGACGGAGATGGTGTAAGCAGAGGTCTTGAGGACAGCGTTGGTACCTAAAACAGTCAATAGTCGAACATAAATCATTGTATGGAAGTATCACTCACCCTCGAAAGGCTCGGTACCAGCCTGGAAGCTGGTGGCAACGTAGCTGCTGGGGACACCCTGCTTGCTGGTAATGTAGTTGAGGAACTCCTTGAGATCAGCCTGGAAGTTGCCCTGGTTGCTGGAGGCGACGAAGGAGATGACATCGACGTCGCCGTTGGGGCCCCTGTAGACGTCCCACTGGACACCAGCAAGGGTAGGGCGGTCAATAACACCCTTGCCGGGCGTGGAGATGGGGAGGGCACCACCGTAGGCACCGACCCAGATCATGATCTCGTAGGCGTTCTTGGAGGACGCGGTGGGGGCGAACCAGAGATCGTACGAGACGTTGGCGATCATCTTAGTTCCGGTGTATCTGACCAGTTAGACAAAGACAAGGGTGAGGGAATGGGCTTCTTACCGCCAAATCCAGCGGGTGGAAACCGACTTGATGTCGGAGATCTTCTTGTTGATCTTCTCAAGAGCCACGTTGGAGTAGGACTTGACCTTGCCAGGGCCACCAGCCCAGGTCCAGCTGGTGGACCAGACAAAGCTGTTGCTCTTGACCGAGGTGAAGGTGGTGCACTGAGAGCCAGAGGTGGCATCGCCCTTGCCCCAGTTGTTGTGGTAGACGGTGTATCCAGAGGTGGCCAGAGAGCCAAAAGCATCGCACCAGGTGGTGTCTCGCTTCCCGATAGTCTCGGTGGGAGTAGTAGGAGTGGCCACAGCCGTGGCGGCAAGGAAGGCCGAAACAATACCAAAGAACTTCATGGTGACGATTTGAATGTGAGACTATTGAGATGAGATGAAGTTGAAACTGGTGATGAACAAACCAACAGAATTGGCATTAGCTGAATACTTATATAGGCCAGAAGATCTGCCGTCTCTGATAGAGTAAAATCCTAGTCCCTTAATATCCGGGCTCCTGAGATTGGCCCGTGTGTTGGACCTGAAACCCCTGGCTCGGCCAAGAAGTCGTATGCGGCAATGGGTCGTTTTACGGGACCCCATCAAGTGCCGACAAAACCGAACCACATCAGGCTAAAACGGGATATTCCACCAATGGTGTAATTCGCCTTAGAACCATTGTTTAGAGTTACATTCTCGGGAGTTCTCCCAGCAATAGGGACCGGGCCTCGTGGCGTGAGATGGGCCTATGGGAGGTTGGACGATTAAACTAGCTCGATTGAGCAGGTTCTCGGAGCGGATTGTTCGTTTCTAAAAGAGGAAGTTGACCACTCTCGAGCTATTCCCTTTGAGCGCGAAAGAGAAGGTTCTTGCGCCAGTGTCGGTTAGATCAGTAGAGTAGAGTTTACAAGCAGAGGTAAAGTTTTCGTATACGACGGTGAACCTGCATATATTGAACTGTATTCTCTCGGGAGCTCCGTTATCCTTGTAGTGTTTCGCGGTTCTGAACAGGGTTGATCCATCGCCTCGTGGCTGTTCAGCTGGCTGTGCATTATTCGTGAACAGCTGATGTGCGCAGCAAGTAATCAAGGTACCCTATTGCCAAGTCGCTCCTGTTACCCTGTTGTCTTTGTCTTTGTTTGTGCTGATGTTTGAATTTGTCAAGCTGTTCAGTGCACGTCAGCTTTGGGCAAGCTGTGTGAAAGATGGGCCGCGTAAGCGCTTGACGATTGAGAGACACAACCAAGCACAATTTAAGTGCCTTTTGTGCAGATTGTGAGTTGACTTAAGGACTCTGTTCACGCCCCTCCAAACACCATGAGGAAATCATGATCGTAACGTGCAGAACTAAACTGTCAGAGCATGCTTGTGTTCTTGGACAGATAGATGGCAACAAACACAAACAATTTCCATAGCGCTCACAGCTAAAGTTTACCCAAACCGTTGACTCTTCGTCATTGTTTATCATGCATGCCTTCGTTTTGACCAACATAATGCACCCATCAGTCATGGGCAAACTCCACTCACAACCTGCCAGACCACAACGACAGAACATTCTTTGCCCAGCTGCACAAGTATAAATACCCCGTCGATATCCGCAAGATGTTCAGTCTTTCCTACTTCATCCAGCACACCTTCATCTTCATGCTCAAGCTTGAACACAACTATCCTCCAGGGTGGCTTGAGTCTAACATGTATAAGTCTTCTCTTCTGCCTTTTATGTATTCACCATCACCTTCACAGCAACATTATAGACAAGCCTGAGTCATAACACTTCGCAACACTCTTCCTAGTCTTTTGCTCTCTTAATGTCATAGACTCTGGTGTCGGTTGCCTTCCCGCGTCTTGATCCTTGGATATCACATATGCTCAGGTAATGGATTTATCTACCTCCAAAACTGTAACATAATCTCGCTGCCAAAAGATGGTCACATGAATACACCATCTTTCTCTACTTATATCTTTCCCCTCTTCTTTCACGGCCATGACATTCCATAGAGCCACAAAGACATCAGTCAACACTCACTACCACTACCAACCTCCAAGTAAAGCAATACTTAAAGATTTTTATATTAGTCCCAAAGCAGACATTCTACAAATAATGACTTAGACCACCATTCACTCCTCTGTCTAAAAAGAGACGTAAGTCTTAGCGCCATTACCCGAGCAGTGGCAGCGCACTGGCAGGCAAAACGCACATTTTATATAACCAGATCTTATTTTTGGTTTTTGGATTTCTTTCTTCCCACAAAAACACAAGAATCCACAAGACGAAAAGGCATTTTCCACGCAAATCATCACAATGCCACGACCTGGACGCTTCGCTCGCACCGTCCCACGCCGAAGAGCATTCGGGAACGCAGTTCGGGCGCTGCGGCGCGCGCGGCGCGCGCGGCGCCGCGTCATCGTGACCGCCGTGGTGGCCGCCATTCGCCGGGTCAGTCTCAAGTATGGCCCTGGACAAACACCAGCTAACAGTCATCAGATCTTCCCGGCCCAAGGGGCAAATGACTACAACCATACTGAGGAGACGACGACCGAACCTCTTCAAAATGATGAAGATATTCTCGACGAATATCTTCGAGGTCACGAAAGAGGGTTTCGTCTTGGTTTGAGCCGTGGCCACGACCGTGGCTATCGCCAAGGTGTAGCTACTGGCTACGCCTATGGCCTTAGCCACGGTCAACAGGTGGCCTACGATGCCGGATTCGAAGCTGGCATTGCGTACAACAGGGAGTACCAGTGAAAGGTAAGAGCTCTGCCCTTTCTTCCCTTTTCCATTCTAACGGTTCATAGCAGCAAACAGAATCATAGTTCAGGGTGACATTGGGTGATTGTCATCATAGGGTCAAATGCAGTGGCTTCGAGGTTTCGTAAGAGCTTATCATTTCGCTATTTCCTTCGGTGACATTGCTCCTCAGACTTCTTTTCTCCTACCGCTTAACTCACTATTTGACTCTTTACCTTGCCTACTCTTTGTCATGGGCGAGAAGCTCTTAGTCCACTCTGTATTTCTCCTTCCAAGGGCGACTGTTGTATGACTTTAGCCTAGCAGTAGATGGCCGTCTTCTGCTTTCTCAAAGAGGCGTCGGATACCATCCAACATAGCCACCGCTGCCACCGCTGCCACCGCTTCCGCCGCCGATGAGAATGAGAGACGAGACGTAGTCGCCTATACCCCAGTCGAGGGGAAACCGGCGCGGCCCCGACCACGCAAGGAGCCGATGAATGAGAGACCACCGAGGGGGGGGGGGGTAAACGACACCGACAAGAAGACGTTCTTTAACGACTACCCGAGTGGACGCCGACAAGCGTTCCCGCCATGGCTTCCTCGAGGGGCGCCAGCCTGGGGACATCTAGGGCCACCAATATAAATGTGTCGCTAGAAAAGACATTTTCAGGAAGGACTCGACATTTTATATAACGAAAGTTACCTCGGGGGGCGGTCCGGGGAATCTGATGGAGGGAATGTGTTTGGTGAAGGCAGTGACTCAAAGGTATGGGGTTTCTGCCATGCTCGGCGCGTCGCTGCCGTCGCTGCCGCCACCACCAGCAACACTACCACCGCCAACGCTTCTACTCGGACGGCAAACAACGACACCCTGTTCGACAAGAGACTAGAGACCTCGCTCTAATTTGAGTAACAAAAATTTTGGAGCCTCACGGAGATGAAAGCGCCCGACCCACTCACCGCTGCGATGACGAGCAACTGCTGGACGAAATTTTGGAAGGACATCGTAGCGGACTCCTCCAATGTTACTTTCTCGGCTTCTCGAGCGACCAAATTTCTAGGTACCTCTCCGGCCATGAAGATAGACACTTTCACGGGAACAACGAGGGATACCAGGATGATCGGACGGAACGGTTACGTCGTGGGGTGTCCGTGGAGTTTGTCCCCCTCGAAGAAGAGTCTACTACAGGTCTTCTAGCCACCAGGGCTTCACGTCAGTAATGCAGGGTGAGGGCCGCGAGAGCTCCGATCTCTAGCACATTATCTTTGTGGTATTGGCATCTCAGGTTCTGGTGTATGCATCTGGCTGCTCTAGTTCCCACGAAACAACCTTCGAGAAACCGAAGCGATGTCGTTTTGAATTATATATATGGCCCATCCCCGGCACAAGAATCATATACCGGCGTTGATAGCGGCGTGCAACACGGAGGAATACCGAGACAGGCGTACCGACTGTTACGCGGCTTGGCGCGAGGATGGCTTCCTCGAGGGGGAAGCTATTTGCTTCAACCAAGGCTTCATTGCTAGATTTTTCTTTGCCCATGGGAGGTGCATCGTTTGACTCTCCATTTCCCTGTTCTTTCCGGGGAGCCGCAACCTCTCACCCTCACCGTCTTTGCTCTCCCCAAAAGAATACGTTCTTTATATACTATAGAACCGCCTCCTACGGTACGTATGCGAGCGCGCCGTCGTGCGATCGTTCCGTCAATTGTGGCCGCAGTCCGTCTGGTGAGTCCCAAATATGACCTTTCAGAAATGTGAGCTAACGGTCATAAGATGCTATCGGAGCAAAGCTCCTTCAACGACGAAAGAGGGAGGCTCCACGAGCCTCCAGAGATCACCGACGAAGATCTCTTGGACGAATATCTCCGCGGCCATCAGCGGGGGCTCCGCCTTGGCCTCCGTCGGGGCCAGGAGCGCGCCTACCGTGAAGACATGGCGATGGGGTTCGCCTACGGGCTGGGTCAGGGGCAAAAAGAGGCATACGATGCTGGGTTGGAAGATGGCCTAGCGTCCAGGGAGTGAAAGGGATCATATGGTAGGGGCTCTATCCTGTTTGCATTTCCATTCTAACTAAGAAGCCACCAGAGCTTGCCCACTACGAGGCCCTCATGGATGAATTCCTCGCAGAGCACCGGCGAGGTTTTCGAGGGGGGCTCTATCGCGGTCGAGATTTGGCATTTAGACTTATGGTGGTCATTTAATTCATGACGGGCAAAAACGAGGGTGCGCCGATCGGGCGTCCTTGAAGCTTTTCCCTGGGCTTGTCGATTGATGACTCCTCAAATGGAGCAAAAGAATGAAGACTCACTATCTAAGCAACAGCGGCCCTAAGTCTCTAACATCATATTCAATCAGTATCAGTATACGTGACCTCGGTCTACCTCGTTGCCCCCACCTGCCTATCATCGTCGTCCGTTGAGACGCTACCTAGATCACCCATCTACATTCTGCGCACGGCCGAGCCCTTCCACCGCCTGAGCCAGCTTCATATCGTCAACCATTGTTGACGATGCCAAGAGAGGCTCATCTGGTATTGGTACAGCTAGAAAGGTATCTTGGGTTAGGTTGCTATATAACTACTTCCTACGGAAGCTACGCCGCGAGCGTCGCACCGTTGTCGCCAGTTTGAACTAGGTTAGTCCCAACTAAGATGCTCAAGGAAGATAAGCTGACAGTGCTAAGAACGGCATATGTATACCAACATCTAGGGGAATCTAGCAGGACCTCTTCGTTTTAACGATGAGGCGCACCTCGATACCGCTCGTGGTTCTGTGAGAGAGAACACCTCAATGGTGTCACTCTGAGGATGCGCTTGGTTTCTCTAAGAGACTGGTAGCTATCATCAAACTTGGCGAAGCGGAAGAGACGTGTTCTTGCGTTATATATACGGCCTATTCTTGGGCACCAGAACCGGCTGATAGCGTTTAGAGGGGAGTGTACCAAGGGGCAATAGGTTGGTACAATCCAAGAGGGAGAAGACAGACCAGATGACGAACGGGCTGGGCTCTTGCGAAACCCCCCTAAATTGCCAAGCAGAGGGGCGTCGCAACGTGCCCTTGAAGCCTTCCGTCTCAGCTTTCTCGATAGCAGGAGGTCTGGTTACTCATTCGGCGTCGGAGCGGCTACACCTCGGGGCAAATGGTTGGGTATAATCTTGGCCATCTCGATGATCAAACAACGAGAGATGGGATGAATGCCCCCAAGGCGTTCCCTGTTTGCTTACATCGCGGCCAGCAGTTGGGTTTCTCGACGGGTTTACCCATGGCCAAGGCACACCTAGCACCTAGGAAATGAGATCTTTCAGCATCCAAGCACGTCTATATAAACACAACGTCGATCGCAAAGACGCAAAAAAACATCGACTTGAGCAGATCAGCCGGGCTGCAGCAGCCAGAACTCATACGCAGGCACGCGTAGACAGTTTCGATGGTTGCGCTAGTTTGTGCGAGGTCAGCCCCGAACAGGGTCCTCAGGGATGACAATCTGATAGTCGCTGGATCCTCCGGCATGAGCAATGGACGGCAGCACATCAACTATATAAGAGCCTGCCAATGGACTCGTCAAGCCGATATCACCGGTGAGAGGTGGGAAGAAGCTCCCGGTCCTGATGGCGAGGTACGATTGGACGGGTACTGGAGGAACACCGCAGAAGATCCTGCAAGGTTGTCGTCTCGGGTTCCCGGAAGGACGCTACGCCGGGTGTCTTAGCCCTTACGCTTGGGCATTCCGCTAATTCAGAAGTTCACTGCTCATGTCCGCCGTCACCACCGCGATCAAAATCGCCGCCGTGGCCGATGAGCCGAAGCCAGATGGTGTAACCGATCAAACAGCCGAAGGGGGAACCACTGGGACGACCGCTGAGACCACTACCCCTAACTACCCAGCCCAGCCAGATGATGAACCTTTGCCGGACGTGTATCTGACCAGTCATCGCAACGGTTTTCTCATAGGAGCCCAAATCGGCTTTCGTGAGAGGCGCCGGCTCAGGGAGGAATTATGCTATGACTGGATTTGTTTCTATTGTTGGAGGTTCTCGAGAGTCACTGTCCAGGAGAGTTCACTCGACTGATCTTCCATAGCGCCAGATCGGCTATATATAAGGGTAGACCGAGGGTTATAATGACGGCCATCGGGATGGATACGCGGCGGGAAGACGAGGTAGATTTCAGGAGGGAGAGGAGATATTCTACACCGAGGGGTACATCGCCTGCTTCTTTCATGACTAAAAGACAAATCCTATCAAATTAGAGCTAGCTGCTTATCCTAATATGTATCTTAGTACTAGGATAAGAGAGCATAGCTCTATCTAATATCTATCGTATTAGATGCACTAGGATAGCAGAGATAATATTAGGATAGCATATCAAGATAGGCAAGTCTAACTAGCTAGGTCCGCCGGCGACAACTCGATTAGACTTCCCCCGTAATAAACTCTCCCAGTCATAGTCAGACCTTTACATTTGCTTCCTGCTGCAGCCGCTCCGATATCGTCAACTCGCTGTTTCGGTTTTCATATACATATCGGGTCAACATCGACAATGACGCTTCTGGGAGAACCAATCCTGGGTGACACCATCCCTCCTGTTTTGTTAGAGGGCAATGGTTAGTCAGACTTGTCCTGGGATATAAACTAGTACGAGGTACACACGTTTTATGGGTGGTTATGGGTTGCGTTTGGTGGGTAGAACTTGATATGCGACAACTTGAACTGTCATCCTTTCTAGCCAAGCATTCGCTCGGTTCGACTATGAGTGACGAGTCTGGTTGACTGGCCATGATGAAGGGAATCGCGTTATCAAGGTCGAATCAGATGGATAAGGTCAAGTCGACGGAAGGACAGAACTTAGAGATGCTAATGCTGGGTAGTAGTTATCAAGTAGCATCGAACGGCACAATGCCCTAGGCTGGCATATTTATATTCTCCATGTGACGATTTTATTCCTCCTTCCCACTCCTTTCCCGTATATTGTACTTTTGTGACCTGTGGATATAAGAACATAAGTACACGATGCATTGAACTATTCGATGACGACGAGCCAAGATTGTATCTTTGTTATGGCCATTTACCCAGGTCAATTTCGCCCAAGTCGAATTCATGCCTCTCCATTCGCTGCCTTTTCGTGAGGTGCGGAAAGAGCTGGGGTCAAGGGTGTGTAAAGGATGTCCTTCTATGCTAGGGCGCCGCCATCAGCCCGAGACATGGATGGCGACATGTCCTCTGTAGGCGTGCCCCAAAACTTGAGGCTTGTACTTCTGAGAATCAGTCGCCTTACCACCGACAGTACATGGTTCGCCTCAAACCACGAGTCCGCATCTTGGGTCGCATGACACGTGTCGTTTCGAGGCGGCTGCTTATTTCAACCCAGTCGGGGAAACCCGACAGGGAGCCGCACACGAAAGGGGCTGGGCAAACGCCGCAACTGAAGCTTTCTGCAGCCTTGGCAAGTTGTGCAAGTCCCCGTGCGTCTGTTTCATGTCTTTCATCAAATAAAAACCGCGTCAGAGGAATCTCGCCGTCTGACTCCCAGCAAGAAGCGGGCGATCCTTGCTCTTTTGGCGTGTGTTGGTGAAGGTTGCTTGGCCAAGGGCTCGAAGAAGCGGTGGGTGGACTTCTGAGCGACCCAACAGAGATAACACAGCCGTAACACAACTGAGGTTGGTGAATTACATTGTCCTTTTGCGGGCCAATTATGTGCCATTCCATCAAGGCACCGCCTCTCCCGCGAAACGTGGCGCTTCTTTTCTTGGCCTTATACACCGACCTCACTCAAATGAAAAGGCAGAGCCAATCAAGCAAAAGTACGCAAACAATACAAAAGTACAGCCAAAAGCACAATGCCCCTCACGTGAAGTACCGCAAAGATGTGCATAAGTAGACCGGCTTCCTTTGATATCGGCACAAACTCAAACAGACTCGTCACCAAATCTTTGTCCAAACTGGCTTAGCTTGCCTTTTCTTCCTTTTCCTGTTGACTTCCATGTCCATTTTGACAAGATGGAAACGAATGGCCCGGAAGTCCTAGATTGGGCCAAACATACCAGCGAAATCCACGATCTCTTCATTTCCCAGGACAAAACTCTAGCCCAGGTCATTTCCCACATGAAAGAAAAGCACAATTTCAAAGCGACGTACTACCCCCATTGTAACCCGAGTCGCCAGATCATCAAGTTGCAAACTAACAACACGACCATGGCAGAGAGAGACAGTATAAACACAGATTCTCAAACCTGAAGAATGTGAGAGCCAACGAGTGGATCTGGATTGACCAGGAAATCCAGCGTCGCGCGGCAATTGGGAAGAAGTCTGAGCCCTGCCTGCTGGAGAGGCCGCTGCCAGTGGACCGCGTCAGGCGAGAGACAGCGCGACAGAGGCGTAGGCCTCATGTCACTATACCCCCAAATCGTAAGTGAGCAGACATCTTATTGTTATGCAGTCTGCTAAGGCAACCAAAAGAGCGTCCAAATCCATCTCTAGGGAGGATATCCGTCCGGACTCCACCATTGGCGGCGGCAAACATGCCAGGAGCAAATCTTGATCCGTCAAACACCCTTATGGGCAATGAGGTAGAGTCTCATGAGCCTCAGGTTTCTATCCAAGTATCACCTCATGAGGCTCTCTTCGTCATGCAGTTCGATCCGGAACAGATAGTTCAACCCGACGCTATGGACATCGAGGCTGTCATTAACAACCCTTGTAAGATATACTGCCCCACAGCTCTGATTTAAGCTGACAATCAACTGGTAGTCTCGTTTGATTCGTTAGGGACGTGGGACTTGGACGGAGATGGCGAGGTAAATCAGCCAACGCCGTATCGCCAACCTCCCGCGACAATCGTGCAAGATCCATCCAGTCCCGGAACCACAAGTTCCCCTCGGCCGCAGTATCCAGGAAGAAGATTGCCGCCAGTTCCTCAATTCTTAGACTTCGAGATTTTCGATGCTCGCCCTAGTTTTCAACTCATGGCGAATCTACCGTGGTTTAAGCTTCAAACCACCCTCGAGCAGCTAGGTGGGATTTCTTCACAAAGCTTCAACTCGTTTTCTAAGCTAACCGCGAATTCAGATTTCACAACTTCGCAGATGCATCCTCTTCTAGATGGAGGCTTGTCGTCGCTGACAGGCGTGTCTGTTACCCTTCCGCCTGAGACACGACGAGATGTCTTATTGAACCTACTCGGGCCAACATCGAATCATCAGCTTGCGGGAAATGTTTCCGTGGTCACAAACAAGCTTCAAAGATCCATACCTGAGAGATATGAGGGGGAGCTGTCTCATAAGATTGCTTACATCTTTGACTCCCGGTCGACTGATCCCTCCAGTCTGTTCGCGATCTTCAGCCTCGCAGCGTATTTTGCGTCCAACAACAAACTCGAAAGCACCCGAATGGATACCTTTCTTAAGTGGGTTATTGACCAAAAATACACCGAACACCTAGAGCGATTCCTCCAAGTCAACACACCAACCATCCATGCGTTTGCCACTCAGATTCTGAACTCTGCTGTTCGTGTCCAGAACGTCAAGGTTCTGACCGCACTGATGGACCTTGGCGTCAAATTTGGCAGCATCCTGGATAAAATACTACAAATCGGCGATATGGACTTCATGAAACTAGCTCTCTCAAGGGTTAGTCCGCCTTGCTTCGATGGGCAAAGGGGGGCTGAGCTATTCCATCTTTGTGTTGAAGGGAACCATTTCGATCTTGCTCGGATGCTTGCTACAAAAGGAGTAAACGTGGACGGAAAAAGATCCAGACGAACTCCTCTCTATTCGGCAGTAGTCCGCAAAGACATCCCTGCCGTTACGTTTCTGCTCGAATTGGGTGCCGATGTCAACAAGGCGTCTTTCTCATATGTTGGAGGCTATGAAGTCCCACTTGCGAGAGCGGTTTTATTGAAAGAGTCAGATATTGTGGCCGTCCTCCTGAAACACGGTGCAAACACTTCATGTAAAGTGGAAAAGCAGGACATCATGCAATGGTCTTCGTTGAACTGCAGAAACATCTACAGGCTTCTGCAGGAACACATGGGAGACATCGATGTAGGCTTCACAATTGGAGACTTGGTCGATGCTGCAGATGAGGGCAACGGCTCCCTCAATGCCTATCTACAAAGGCAGCGAACAACGGTTTCAAAGCAACAGCTCGAGCAAGCGTTAGGTGAATCCATCCGGCTAGGGTATATCGCAGTAACTAACTCGCTGCTGAAACACGGAGTCAGCCCCAATTGTCCCTTTTTGGATAGCCCGCCTCTTCGAATCGCTCTGCAGTCACACAAGCAACCCCGCAGGTTTTGTGAGCTTTTGATCAAGTACAAAGCGGATGTTAACAAGGATGATATTCTCACAGACGTTGTTCGTAAGAATGACTTTGAGCTCCTGCAAATCTTCATCGAGGCTGGCGTGAATCTCGAAGAGCAAGGCATGGAAGCTCTGGTCGAAGTAGCAAGACTTGGCCATAAATTTTTGGCAGCCTTCCTGCTTCACTTGGGAGTAGACGTAAACACTCCTGGGCTCGAAGAGAACCCTCTTCAAGTGGCGGCCTGGATGGGAGATTTGGAAATGCTTGAGTTCCTTCTCGATCATGGAGCGGATATAAATGCACCGGCATATCTGAAAGATGGCCGTACCGCACTGCAAGCAGCATTGGAGAGCGAGACCCCCGAAATTGCGTTGCTTTTGCTAGACAGAGGGGCTGACATCTCTGGTCCACCCGCCTTAGTGGGTGGAGTAACGGCCCTCGAAGCTGTTTGCCATAACTGGATAGATATTCCGGAAGACCAACTTCTGGGTCTGTGCAATTATCTTCTGGATTCTAATGCTCCAGTTAATCGACCGAACGGAAAGCCAAGTTCAGCACTTCATGGCGCGATAGAAAAAGGGTGGGACGGGATTCTGGCTCGCATGCTTGAGCCTCAGCGCAATGCAATCATCAACCACATGTGGTGTAATCAGACAATCAGAGAGGATGAGTTTTATATGTGGCAGCCAAGGACGCCAACTCAGCTAGCAGCAGACAACGGACAGTTGGAAACTGTGAAGATGCTACTTGACCGTGGGGCCGACATCAATGAGGCGCCAGCGTATCGATTTGGGCGGACCGCACTCCAAGCAGCCATTTCCCGCGATGAACCGGGCATGGAACTAGTGCAGTTCCTTCTCGACAACGGCGCTGAAGTCAATGCTAAGCCCGCCGTTCATGGAGGGATCACGGCTCTTCAAGGGTCTGCCATATCTGGCGATATAATGCTCGCTAAACGACTTATTGACAACGGCGCCGATGTCAATGGAGCCCCTTCCTTCGTTGAGGGGCGGTACGCTATCGAGGGAGCTGCTGAGCATGGTCGCTTGGATATGGTCCAGTTCCTGCTGAATGCTGGGGCAAGGGGCAATGTGCTCAATGGAAAGGGCTTCGAACGCGCCATTGAACTCGCGACAAAGAATGAACATTTTGCAATTGCAAACCTGTTGAAAAGCGTACCCGGAGCCGAGGCTTGAAGCAGAAGTTTGTAATCCTAGGCAGGTTATTTATAGAGCAACTATCACGATTCCAACCTTGCTTCTGCTGCAGCAATGTCGTCAGGTATTATGTTGCACACACGGTCTAGTAGGATAGCCTTCGGGCCAGAATCGGCATCAGCCTCTCCGACGGTAACAAGAGTTACAACATAGGATTGAGGTGTCCGAAGAGACCTTCTGCAAGTGTTGGCGTGATGGGCTGCTTGGCAGCTGTCAACAGCTGGCGGCAAAAACAACACAAATGTGAAGACGCGCCTCAGGAGTTGAGACTAACCATCGTAAACATCTCCCTTCTCACATCTCGATTCTTCATTTTCGCCACCGTTTCTTCGCTCTCGCCGCGGCCTGCCTTTCTTTGTCGCCTGTTTCGCCTTCCTCTTCTTCTCCAATCATCGACAACACCATGACCCGTCTCCCATCTTCTCGCAGCAATCGCCGTCGTCACCCACGACCTCAATTCCAGCCCCCAAGACACCGCTGGCTCCTTCGGAGAGCTTACGTCTTGGTTCTCCGACGCCATTCCCGATCTTCTCGGCGCCTTTCTCAAGCCCGTCGGGGTCGATTCCCCCACCATCAACCCACTCCTCGACTAGTCGCCGATGCTTCCCCATCGGGGAATGGGCTCGACGAGCAAGAACCTGGGGTTATAGAGAGCCCCATCGTCATCCCCAGCGAGGAAGAAACTGCTGCCGCCGCAAACAACGAGCCCAGGCGAGCTCGGGCTTGGTTCATCACCATGCAGCAGATTGGACAGACGGGATATTGCGACTGTCAGATCGAATGGGCGAGCGTGGAGGCTTCGGCACGCCGACTTTTGGATAGTCAGTCGGAAGACTCTCTTATTTGGGACTCCATGACCCGATCGGTTTCGTTCGCTATCGTGGACGGGCAACCCATCGACGCCATTGAGAGGGTCCATAATAGGTTTATCGGCAGATTTGGAGCGGCTAGGGTGATAGATCACGAAATGGATGGATGGTAGATTCTGCGTGGGCTAGGAGGAAGGAGGCCTGGGGTTTTCGGTTTGCAAGGGCTGGATCTTGGGGGCACGTCAACAACCGCCAAGTAGGCAGCTTGTTATTGTTCTATGAGAATTGATGACGTGCTGTCTCCATGCCTGGATGAACGAACCGATGAATCCCATGGTGTCATTACGCCTCGTTAGGCCCTGAAAGGCCAGAGCCAATATCGTGCTACATCGAGCCAATACTCGATAATAAACCAGTAAGGATCTCAATTTCTACACGAAATCAACCCGATAATATCACCAGGCCCTAGAAAGATAGGCCGGTTCTCTCTGAATGAGGTTAGCTAATAAGGGTGTCGAGGGATCGGCTTAATCTGACACTGTCTCTCAAAGCGTCTTTCGGTGTAATTCAAGCCCCAAGCTGTGCCACTGATTTCGTCCAAGTCGGTTAGTTGATCCGCCATTTCTGTCGGTTTAAATACTGCATCAAAAGGCGCCTAAACATATGGGCCTATCTACCTCGTCTAATTCCCAATATCGCCCGTGAGTCATGTCTGCCGTAATTCGCCAAGCTCAGAGATCGGCCCGTGGCATTTGGCCCCGACGTTGTCATCCCCAACTTGGGACTCCCACTGCACCTTGCAAAGCAGCGCTCAACACCACAGCAAGCAGAAGCCATCCTGCGTCCGGTACACACGATATACAGCACTTCGATGTGGTGGTGATAGGATCGGGCTGCGCCGGTCTCACTTCTGCCGTGGTTGCTGCTAAACACGGTCTTCGCACCCTCGTGCTTGAGAAGAGCGACTTTTTCGGGGGAACTACAGCATTCTCGGGCGGAGGAGCCTGGATCCCCAATAATGCGCATCAGAAGACAATCAACGTGGTGGACAGTCAAGAATCTGCTGAGAAGTATCTTCGCAACGTCCTTGGGGACCTGTACGACCGCGGCATGATCTCATCTTTCCTCCAGAACGCTCCCATCATGCTACAATGGATGCAGGCCAATACATCCGTCCAGTTCAAGCCTGTGGCGCTGCCGGACTACCATGTGGGGAAGGAGGGCGCTAGCGTTGGCCGGACCATCCTCACGCAAGAGTACGATGGACGACAGCTTGGGAGACAAAGATTGCAGAGTATCAGATACACTCTGCAAGGCTATCATGCCTTTGGATCTATGCAGGCCGACCCCGCCGAGCTGCCAGTGCTGTCGAGCCCGTTCCAAAGCATGTCTAATCTGTCTACATGCATCCGCAAGATCACTCGATTTGGTCTTGATGTGTTGCTGTACGGGAAAGGGTCCGAGATGGCAAACGGCAATGCTCTCGTCGGTCGCTTGGTAAAGAGCTGCGACGATGCAGGAGTTGAGCTACAGGCAAGTTCTCCGGTGACGCGGTTGAAGCGAATAGACGGCACGGGCGCCTTCAGTGTCGTGGCCCAAGACTCGCAGGGCCATACCAAGGAGTTCGTGGCGACAAAGGGAGTGATTCTGGCCAGCGGTGGATTTGGAAGATCCCAGGATGCGCGGGCGTATCTTCCCCATGACTGGAGTGTGCAGCCAAAAGGTAACGTTGGTGATGGGCAGCGGATGGGCAGAGAGGTTGGGGCTGCGGTAAGCCACAACGAGGATTACAGCAACTTGGCCACTAACGCAGAGATCAGATGCCACCTCCCAATCCCAAGAACGGCGTGTTTGCTCCAGTATCACTGCTGCGGACAAGAAGCGGCCAAGTTCGACGGTATCCGCACTTCTCCGTCGACCGGACCAAGCCAGGCTCCATCATCATCAACACAGCCGGGAGACGCTTCGCCAACGAGGCCGAGCCGTACCAGGAGTTTGTCCAGACAATGCACGAGCAGGGAATAGAAAAGGCATTTCTTGTCGCCGACAGCCGATTTCTGAGACGCTACGGCATGGGCATGGCTCTCCCGTGGCCCATGTCTCCTCGCGCCTTGATTGCCCAAGGCTATCTCATCAAGGCTAGGACGCTGCGCGAGTTGGCAGACAAGATTCAAGTGCCGCCTGGGACACTTCGAGACACCGTGGCAGCGTGTAACGAAAACGCGGCCAAGGGTCTAGACCCCGAGTTCGGAAGGGGTCAGTCCTCCTATGATCTCTTCTACGGCGATCCGTCTGCAGGCTTCCCCAATCCTAGCCTTGGAACCTGCACCCGACCACCTTTCTATGCTCTAACTCTGTACCCCGGAAACGTCTGTTCCACTTATGGTCTGCAGACCAATGCACAAGCCCAAGTTGTTGACACATCCAACAAGGTTATTCCGGGGTTGTATGCTGTGGGATTGGATGCCAACTCCATCATGCGTGGCGAGTACCCTGGAGGAGGATCGAGTATTGGTCCAGGTATGACGTTTGGTTATCTCGCGGGGATGAGTTTGGCTGGTAAATAATCTTGGAGTACTTAGAAAGTAAAACCCTCCCCCTTGTTGAAATCGCTGTTGCGTCGCGCTATTCTCTGCTCCGCCCATTGTGGGACAGCCAACATGTAAGAAGCCTTACTGAGGCTATCACGACCCCATACCCGACTACCAGGGCGTGATTTATCAAGGCCTCAAGTCTTGTTGATGTGCGATTAATTTATAATTGCTTGGATATAAGCTTCAATCGTGTAGCCAAAGCCAGAGTGAGTATCGACAAGGGCATTGTGTATAGTCGGACACAGAGTCGCGCAAAGGGCGCTTCACGCTTGGGAAGAGAAAGGTCAAAAGGAAAACTTTAATAAAGGTTATAGAAGTGAAGTTTCATGAAGTAAACCCCAAAATACTCCGCATCACGGTGCAAAGCTTTTCTACACATTCCTCTTCGTTGGACAGCATCTTTTGAGCTCGCCAGGCGACAACTCGATCCGGACGGACCAGAACGACCCCTGAATCCTCAACTCCCCTGACCTCCTGCCAGCTGAAGTAGAAGTCCTCCCACTCTTGGCGAAAGCCGATCGAGTAGGCCTTGAGAGGGGTTCCGAGGTAGTCGCCGACGCGCTGGGCGGCCGTCTTCCAAGCGTCGCCGCCTATGCCGGTGAATAGCACAAAGCTGCCGCCCCCAGCTAGGTCTATCGTGCTGACGGCGTTTGAGGGGATCGTCGTGTTGAGCCATACGTGTGGCAGTCGGCGGCCAGGATACGTACTGGGCTCGTGGTACAGCACGGGATCCTCTGCGGCACGACCTGTGGGTGAGTAGGGCTTGGACTCATCAGCATCGTAGATGCCAGCGCCCGAGTAGTGCTGGTTCATCTCAATCCCCAGACCGTGGAACTCGTGAGACGAATTCTTGATGGCTGCATGGAAAAGCTTGCGCCGTGCCTCACCTTCGGGAGTAGCCGACTTGAGCTCGTCCAGGATGCGACGCCGAACTTTAACATCGTCAGAGGGCAGAGCACCGATGGCATTCCAGATATCAGAGTGATCACGGAAAGCTTGGTTTGCCCGCGCGATGATGGATTGTCCGACAGGCTGCCTCTCCTGGCTGTATGTCTGGAGGAGGGCGGGAGAAGCCCAGCCGTTGTGGACGTAGGCGATCTTCCAGGCCAGATTGAAGGCATCCTGGATGCATGTGTTGGACCCCAGGCCGTTCATCGGAGGGTGACGGTGCACAGCATCGCCCAAGCAGAATCTGTCATGAGCCAAGTCAGTATGCTGCGGCATCTTATGGACCCGCGAAGGTGCTTACATGTTGCCGCGTGAATATTCCTCGGCTACAATCTCATTGATGAACCACTTAGACGTGTTCAAGATCTCGGCGGGTGTGTCATCTCCGATAAACTGATGGATGCGTTCGAGATATTGCTCGCTCGTCGGCTGGCCCTTGGTATCCCAGTCACGGTTAGGGAACAGGATAAACATCCACTCATCCCACGGCTTCACCATGCGCACGATACCCAGCCAGCCGAACTCAGGATGCTCGAGATCCGGCTGCATGATCCAGTGAAGGTTACCTCTGCGAGAGTCAACAAGGTGGGAGAGGTCCGCCTTGACCAGTACGTTGATGGCAAGGCCTTGACTGGGCTTCCGGGACAGAGGGAGTTCAAGCTGCTTGACAACCTCGCTCTGAGCTCCGTCTGCCCCGAAAAGGTAGCGGGTTCGAATCCGGTAGACCAACTGGGAGATCTTGTCACGAACTACAGCAGTGATCAGGCCAGTCGCCGTATCTTTGCTGAAGGACAGGAGAACTGTGTTGAAAGTTACTCGGAAGCCGTTGTGGGAGGCATGTCGGATTAGAACAGGCTCGAGGAGAGTCTGAGGAACATCGACAGGATCACAGGGGCTCGCCGTCTCATAGTCGCCCTACACAGAAGACGTTAGAGATGCTCGGTAATCGCCGAGGTGGCTGGTGAATGAGATAACCTTTCGCGCTGGGTCGTTGCCCCAGGAGTAGAGTCTTGCGAACTCGTCGCCTGCCATGCTGTGGCACCATCGGGTGTGTATCATGCAATGGCCCTTGGAGGCGACTTGCAGGATGTCTCGGTCAAGTCCGATGTCGCGCAAGCATTCTACGTCCCATCCGTGAGCCAGGTTTCAGGGCACACTTTGCTATCAAACTGTCGACTTACCCAAGGCCGCCATGTTGGTGATGTGTGCGCGGGGCGTGTTGGCTGTGCCGGGCGCCGCTCCTATCATGATGCCTTCCAAGCCTTATGCCTCACCATGTCAGCCAAGCGGAACGTCTCTTCGGAAGGAGTTTCGCCCTTCACTAACCATAGGACGCTAGGAAGCACGCCAGAGATGCCCCTGAAGGGCCACACCCGACGATGAGGCACTCAGTATCGGTTACACCTCCCTGATCGCCCGTGTCCGGATTGTTCTGCATTTTGTCCCCGCCTTTTTCTCTTGGCTCTTGAAGCAAATTATTTGGGGGATTCGTGAAATCCGTGTCGATCAGCTGTGAGTGAGTGGGTGTGCAACCGAGTAACGTAGGTATGTGGGCTAACACTCGATCCTTGATCAAGTGCAAAAGGTACCTGTCTGAGGTTTACAAAGAAGTCACTGCAGAACAAGTTTGCGCCGTTTTGAACGAAAAGATCAATAAGTAACAACTGTAAATGCACTCTTCAACGCCTGAGGACGGACTCGATTGTGTCAACACAACACAGCGAAGATGGTCCGTAGCCTTCACCTTTCGTCCGAGGATCGCCCGGGGACAAGAGAGTAGACTAGGCCGACTACCTGGGCATCGGACGAAAATTGTCTTGAATCACAAGAATGAGCCTCGAGTATTCGGATGGCGAAGCAGGTCAAGGACGATGGCCATTCCTCACCAATCTTGCTTTCTCTGCTGTCAACTTCAATCGTTGACCTAGCCCTCACTCTCTTCTTGCGCCAACCCTCCAAACAATGACAGCCACCAAGTACACGCTCCAGGACGTAGCCGAGCGAAACAAAGACGGTACGGTCTACGTGGCAATTCACGGCAAAGTGTATAACTGCACTCGGTTCATCGAGAATCATCCGTCTGTGGCTTCCTTCCTTCTCTTCTCCGGCCGTCGCAGAGAGTCCGTTCTGACAAACACATCAGGGGCGGCGCAGAAGCCATACTAGAATTTGCAGGCACAGATGCCTCGCAGCCGTTTGACGAGATCCAACACAGCGGCGACGCGCTCGAGATACTCGACACGCTATGTGTGGGCGAGCTTGAAAGCGACCTCGGAAAGGTATGGCAGCCCTTTCTCCCGCTGCGTAGAGTGAGAGAGTATTCTGACCAAGGGCAACACAACATGACTCAGGCCAACGACGAAATGAATCAACATCTGTCTCGGGGAAAAGTAACCAAGAGCGGGGTGGCTGGGCTCGGAACTGTGGGAAACGTCACGCTGCTGCTTGTGTTTTGCTTGGTTGTCTATTACGGAGCGTCTTCATACCAATCTGCCTGACGACAATACTTTAAAGTAGCTAGACGTTCATATTCCAATACCCTGGTCATGCAGAATATAGCGCCTTGATTGCTACGTAGCTGGCGTTGACTGTCAATGCCGCATAGATCCATATGAGAGGATGCCCTTTGTCGGAGCTAGCATGAACCAAAGGAAACATTTTTGGACTCTATGCTGACGACTGAAACATAAGGCATGTACTCGCACTATGCGTCCTTTGCGGCCTGTCTCTCGCATCACCAAACATCCTCCTAGACGCTTCTTAGACATGCAAACAGAAAAAGGACGGAGTGTTTTCTTACATGATAGAAACGAGACTGCTTCATGTCCCGCAGTCTGTCTTCGGCTTCATCTTCCGAGATCCCCTCTCCCTTGACCAGTATGTCGCGGAGGGTGGAATACACGCCCTTTCCCATGCGTACATCGCCACAGACGTATATGGCTCCGTTGTTGCGAATGACGCACATCACCTCTTCCCACTTTTTCATCAGGATGTCCTGGACATAGACCTTTTTCTCCGTCTGTCGAGAAAAGGCTACGTGCATTTGAAACTTGTCGCCGAGTTCATCCCGGTATGCCTGTGTAGTTCTCCTGTCAGCTGGGTCTATCAAACCACGTCGAAGTCTTTAAGCATTGTCCTGGCACTCACCTTCCACTCGTCCTTGTATAAAAAGTCCTCGTCTTCTCTGCGACAGCCATAAAACAGCGTCAGGGTCCCGACTTCCTGGCCCTGCCGTTTCTGCTCTACCTTTTCTCTGACGAATCCACGGAACGGTGCGACGCCTGTGCCGGGGCCAATCATCAACACGGGAACAGACAGGTCTTCTGGAAGCCTAAAGCTCGAGGTTCGAACGAAAACCGGCAGACTTGGGAGACCATCGCCTTCGGCTTTGGGAGGCAACAGGTTGGCCCCAGCGGTGTGGGACTCTCTGGCACGGGTAGAGTCTAGGATAAAGTTGGATGCCACGCCGAGGAAACGACGCGATGTTCCAGGCACTGGAATTGACTGCGCCGAGACCGTGATGGTGGGTCTTTGCCTCTCCGCGATGGCAGAAGAGGATATCGAGTAGAACCTAGGTTGGAGCTTGGGCACGCACTCGAGCAGGACTGCAAGCGGCACCGTCACAGCTTCACCTCCAGGGAAGAGATGCTCCAGGAGCAGAGCCGTGTTGAAGTACTGACCTTCTGTCAGCTTCAAGAACTGGCTCTTGTCTGTCCCGAGTTGTTTGAGGGCGGTGCGTTGAACCTCGTCGGCCACAAAGTCGGCCATGACAGAAAGCGACTGGCGAGAGACGGGCCCGCATATGTCAAGATGATAAAGAGCAAGATCCTCCACAGAAACGGCAGATGGGAATAGCGTTTGGGATGAGAAGTCGCCCTCTCTTTTGCGGATCGAGATGGTTGTCCTGCGCTTCTCCCACAGTCCAAACCTTTGCAAGAAGCGCTCGACTTCGGCCTGCGGATTTTTAGGCCAGACCCCAAGGTGATCCCCCGTCCCATAGCAGAGTTCAGAGCCTGAAATGTCCAATTCCACGTGGACACAATCTCTTTCATGGGTAGATACGAGACTGCGCGAAGTGCGAATGGGAACAGGAGTGGCTCGAATCGGGCTCTGGCCGTGGTGCTCGGGCAGGGTAGAGGGCTTGTCCGTCTTGTCTTCTTGAGCCTGTACCTCCAAGACCTCGTACGAAGGCTCAAAGATGGCAACGCGCTCCTCCAACGCCATTGCCTTTACGGCATGCGACCACATGTCTTCTTTCCACTGAAGAAACATTTCCTCTGGCGTTTCCTTGCTGTCATCGCTTTCACCCAGGGGGCCTAACCTCTGGGCACCGCTTGCAAGCAGCTGGTCGTTGATTTGCCGCATCACCTTGTTATAGTGGGTGTAGGTGCTGTTCCCAAGTCCAAATGCTCCAAATCTGAGGTTTCCGAGTCCGTTGCCTCCAAGCTCATCGAGCCACGACGACTCGTCGGTCAAGAGGCTGTAGAACTGGCATGCGTCATCCGTAGGCTCGCCGTCGCCATAGGAAGCCATTACCAGCAAGACTAACGTTTTTTCTGAGATGTTGGATATGTTGTTGAAGTCATAGTCGTCGAAAGGAGCAGTAAGACATCCCAGACCGAACCTCGCGTGCGCCTCTCGGGCCAGCCTTTCGGCGATGGTCTGGGCAGTCCCTGACTGTGTGCCAAAAAGAACAACGCATTCGACACTGTCCTCTTTAATCTTTCTAGCGATGCAACGGTCGTTGGTCGAGATGGTGCCGCCCCGGGTTGTCGGCTGACCTTGTACGGCCGAGATCCATGCCAACAGACGGGCCAGGACGACTTGCCACAGCTGGAGCAAAAGGGATGCGATAGTCGCGGTCATGGTCAGTCGGTTAGACAGTCTGATCTCTTCCTTCTTCTTTCGTTACTGCTGTACACGTGAATCAGACTATACCCTCTAAGATCAAGTCAATCGCCAGGTACTCACTCCCAGGTTCCGTGACGTTTGCCTTCTTCCGTCCAACACATTGAGACGGACAACAACGGATCTTATTGATCATCTTGGATGTACAACAACAGACCAGTTCATCAGTCCGATGGCCAGAACACCAATTCAAGCAGCGTTGCCATCAAAGACCACTGTCTAGTTAGTTCCTCGCCGATGGAGACCAGGTGATACACAGTGTGGGGCTCTCCGGAAGTTATCCCGGAGGCGCAACTTCGGCACGGGGCAATGTTCGGATTGTTTAGATGGTTCCGACTACATAGCCGATGGCGCCGCTTTTCGATCCGCCCTGTCCCATCCCAGGCTAGTCGCGCTACTAATAACAGCCAGGAACCCCTCGAGAATAGCGCAAGGATACCGTTACCCGCACACGTCTTTTACCATGGCTCCAAAGTTCTTTGTTCTTGCTCGCGTTGTCAGCAGAGATGGGGCTCTTGAATTTGTGAGTGTGACCTCTTGTCATCCCTCTCGTTGAAAGACACGCCGCTAAGCTTGAGCCCTATTCCACAGTGGAGGGAAAGGCTCGTCCACCTTTGCGAAGTCTCCAAGACAGAACCTTACGGCGATTCATACTACTGGGGTTACGATTTAGACGGCGCCAAAGATACGCTCTGGGGATTGGAAGGATACACTCACCCCATCGGCTTCTTCATAGACCATGTGTCATCCGATATATTCAAGCGCGAGATGGAACTTGTCGATAAGGACAGACTGCTCAGAACTGTGCAGGGTCTCGGGAGCCCAGATTATGACCTCCATCATTATGACCAGTACGGAGGTTACTTGAAGCGGGAGGATGACCCTGACGCCGACTCAAAGACCAGCGTCGTGGTAGCCATCCACCACTGGGCCGTTGAAGAGAGTCGGCGAGTAGAGGTTCTAGACCGCCTGGTCAGTTTCTCAACAAAAGCTCGCCAGGCCCCCATCGGCCTACAAAGCGCGCTGGTCTTGAAGGAATGCAGAGACACGACTCTGAGCACACTGTGGTTGCGGTGAGTTGCCCAAGCATATCGTTGATCAAACGTTGTTCCAGCGCTGACACCACGCAGCTTTGATTCCTTGCAAGCTTGGGAGGACTTGCAAAATTCAGGCGAATACAAGTCACTTACTGCGGACATTGAACCCTTAACGAGATCGACCCAAGTCCACCGTTCGCAGGTATTTAATGGACATATTGGGTTAAAGGACAAGGTGTAGGCACTGAAGTATAGACAGCTTTCCTTAATCAAGTCATTACTAGTATAACACTACTTGCTCACTTGTACCGCTCTTCTTCACTGCATTGAGATGAAAAATACAACTATCAAAGATTTTGTTTGAAGAGATTCATGCATAAGAAGAAAATGACTTTGGAGTGCAACTTCACTTCATTTGATACCTACAAAACCTGAAGAGGTAGTTCACTTAGAAGAATGAATGCCGTAAAAGAAAGTCGGGTTGATACCTATCTAGAAGGGTATCCCAAAAGTCATCAAGTTGATTTGATTCTATTACTAGAAGAAACGAAATGAAAGATATCTGCTATAAAGAACATTATAAGCATTTGTAAAGCCTCTTACAGGTAGGTATGAGAATTAATACATAAATCTAATGAGAGAAAAAGCAGACACTCTTTAACTACTGCTTGAGCTATCTTGATTCACAATCTTACTCATCGCCATAGCTTCTCCTTGATGTTCTTCATAACCAGCGGGCCAGTTGCGTGATGAACTTCCCTACCGATCCGAGGAACAGCGGATCCCAAAGGAGTCCCATTAGTGATTATCAGCAACAAGCCTACATCTACTTGCTAACAGTCTCAATCCTCAGCTCATGGCCGCTCTCATTTAGGTCCTTCTCATGCTCAACGCCCACTGCAGGGACAACAGTCGCAACTGGCTCACCAAATTGGGCATTGATCTCTTCCAGTGAGAGCTTTGCAGTCTGTAGCGTCGTATCTGTCAGCCTTGGTCTTTCTCGAACGAGATAACTCCAAGTGTTGGTGGAGTGAAACTTACCTCGGGGCATACAAATATCATGACGATGGAAGAAGCGCAGCAAACAGAAACCATGACAAAGTAGTACTTCCAACCAATTTTCTCCATCGCTAAAGTTGCCGGGCTGGTGTATGCAATAGCGCAGGCGAAGAAGGTGACAATCCCGAGGGTGTTGCCGTAGCTTCGAAGGTGGGTGGGCCAGATTTCAGAGATGTAGATGTAGGCTGCGCAGTCGACGGTGCATCCGTACACAAAGATGAAGAAAAAGTAAAAGGCAACGGCTGCATTGGTCCCAGCAGTGTTGTCAGAGCCGAGGTAGTACTTCTGCAGTACTGCCTCAACCACAAGCATGGCGCTACAGAGAAAGCCGCCCCCAACTACGCCGGATGAGTTAGCATGAACGGTCCTAGGCGTGCGGTCATCGTCCGAGATGACATGTGCGACTTACCCAGAAGCTTGACTCTCCCCACCCGGTCCACAAGAAGCGCGTTAACATAGCATCCAAGTAAGGCACAAACGGTCCAGACGATGGACAGTCCGAGCTGCAAGGTAGGCCCGTAGCCAAGTTTTCCAAATAAAACAGGAGTCAGGTTGGCGATTACCAGAATGCCGGTGGACTGCCCCATGACCCAAGTCAGTATGGAGCAGATGGCACGATGGCGTAGTGCCGGGGTTCGGAAGATGTGCACGTAGCCCACAGGCAGGGACTTTTCAGCCTCAATCTCAGCTTTGATCTGAGCCATCTCGGTGGCAGCTGTCTCGTTGTCGACACCATCCTTGTGCTTGTGGAGACTCTGGATAATCTCCCATGCCTCGGGGTACCGGCCCACCTCACAGAGCCACCGTGGAGACTCTGGCAGTACCATTAACGAGCCCAAGAGTAGGAGACCAAATAATGTGAGAAGGATGAACTGCAGTCGCCACTGGTACGGTGTATCCACGTAGTTGAATGCCAAAGCCATGATGGATGAAAAAATGTAGGCGTAGACAATCGAGATAGCGTGGTTGCCGACCAGCAGCCCTCGAACATGAGGAGGAGAGATCTCGCTCATGTAGACGGGACAGTTGGTGATGACGATCCCGGCTCCAATGCCACAGATGAACCGGCCCACGATGAACATGGCGATGTGGGCGCTGCCAGCCTGCAATGCGCCGGCCAAGATGGTGAGAACAGCTGCGGAGCCAGTGGCGATGCGCCGCCCGAATCGGTTCGAGATAGGAGCTTGGATAACGGACCCTATGAGTCCTCCGCCCAGGAAGCTGTTTCAAACCAGTTTGTTAGCCAATGCAAGTTGCTACCCAGGCTCTTCCCAAACGTACACTCCAAGAATGCCTCCTATGACAGAATCGGCATTTCCGCCACTGAGAAACTTTTTGACAAAAGATTCTTGGACAAGGCTTCCGGCGATGGCATTGTTGGCGTATCCAAACACAAAACTTCCCATGCCCGCCACCAGGATGGTCTGGTTTTCAGGTTAGCCGGCGCCTGACTACCTGTCAGGAAACGAGAGACGAACATAGATATTCCCAGCCGTGACTTTAGGGTTGGCCGACATGATGAAAGATTGGGCGTCTCTGCGTCTTTTTCTACACAGTTCACTATAGCGTAAAGGAGGAGTCGAGAGTGTCGAGAGAGAGATGGACACGACGAAGCAGCCCCTGTCTTATACAATGTACGCTATTCACATCAACAATAGATTCAAAATGCCTGTCGAGGGAAGGCAGGTTGCTACAATGTCCCGAAATCAAGCCGTTAGTTAGTTAGGTAGTCTTCTGCCAATGGCAAAGAGAGTGAGGCTGAACAGGGAACAATTAGCTTAGCCTCCTTGACTTCAGATATTCTCGGGCCAATCTGTCGCAAATTGCAGTTGCTTTTACATAAACCCCTTGCTGGGATAAAGCCAACAAGCTCATAGGCTCTCTTTGCCCTACAAGTGGACTCTTTTGTTCCACAATTGGGACGTGTCTTCTTACATCTCATTACTCTCAGGTAAACCACCATTTCTCAAATTCTACTCTCTAGGGTAGCATCCACACGTGCACAGACCACAGGTTGTCTGTCAGGTTTCCCTCGACCTCCACTTTTCGTACAAGGGGCTCCCAGAAGGACGGAAATCCCCTCCGTTCACTCACGTCTTCGACCATTGACATGGTCACTTTTGTAATTAGACCGATGTCGAAATTAGGCCGATGCGGGGAGAGACAGACGGACCACACCTCCCAGGCCAAGGAGCAGCCAATGGCGTCACCTGTTCTTTTCCCCAACTTTCGCCAAGGTCAAGTTGGCGTCTAGAGAGGGTTCCCCGCCTCGATGGTTGATCCCAGGAGTCTGGGGAAGCCCTTGGCAACCAATCAGTGTGCGTTTTTCCTAAGCCACAGTTCGCTTGCCAGGGAGTCCGCTTTCTTTTCCTTGCGATCCCATTGGCCTGGGTCCGACCGAGGCCCGGGGTTGCCCACCGAGAGTCGTCGATCTACAACCTCGAGGTCTGGGACCCAGGCTGTCTCTCTTCATCCTCTTTCCTACCGACACACTCGTCCGATCTCTGCCATCAAGGCCTCAAACTCGGAGCAATGAGCGAGCACGCAGAAAGACGATGGTCCTCAGACCAAGGGTCCCGCAAAGACATCTCTGAGCTCGCCTGCAATCTGTGCAAGAGGTAAGTGAAACCCCTGGACTGTCTTTGAGACGGCACAAGGCTAATTCGACGGACTCTATGTAGACGCAAGACGAAATGGTAAGAGAATTGATGGATGGGCAGCCATGAACGAGTCTTCGAACAAGTCGCTGACAAGCTGGGGCAAAGCGACCGCGTTTTGCCCTCCTGTGGTCCCTGTGATAGGACGTCGCAGTCTTGCGCCTACCCATCCAAACGAATGAAACCTGGGCCAAAGCTTGGTAAGTCGCAGTGAGAGTTCTCCTGTTTAGGAGTTCTGTCCAGGTCGCCGGGTCTTCAAAACCAGCTGCTGACGGGCTTTATCCTCACCCCTAGGCTCACGACTCCGCGAGCGCAGGCGGCCTCGCAACAGATCACACCATGGACAGAGCAACTCGAGAAGCGAAGGACACAAAGGTGGCAGCAGCGAAAATGCGCCAAAGGACGCCATGTCCATGCCGCAGGCTCCATCCGACCGTGACACGGTCCAGGGTCACGTGTCTGTTCCACCACCTGGACATGAGGCTCGTCCCAGCATCACCAGCCTCATCGACCTTGCCTCGTATCCCCCTTCGCCCATCTCGACAGTTTTTGACGATGCATCCACAGACGTGTCGGAGTCTTCAGACCAGGCGGCCGCAAATTTCGTCCGCGCCATCAGCCTCTCCTCTCTCATCCATCCTACCCATGAATCGCGCCAAGAGCCCCCATCCCCATCGCAGCAGTCGGCAGCTGCAGTTTCGTCTGACGGCTTCTTCATCAACCTCGTTGGAGCCCAAAGGCTGATAGACCAGGCTTGCGACACCCTGAACATTTCAGTTGATAACCTTCAGACACTGTACGTCGGCGACTCACTCATAGCGCAAGGTCCCGGATGCGCAAGCTGACGCGGTTAATCTAGGACTGATCTATATCTCGACAACATGACGGCATTTTCCTTGTTTCATCGCCCGACTTTCGGGGCCAAGATACAGACCATTACGTCCCTTTCTACCTTGGTAGCCCTGCTCGCTTCCATGTTCTCCGTGTCGATCAAATTCTTTCCAGCGTGCTCAGAGGCGGGTGGTCCTGACGCTGGTAGCTTGCCGTCGTCGGATCAGTTCCACAAGATTGCCACAAAGGCACTTGACGATTCCCTTAGGGAGACGGACGATGAAGCTCCCTCCCTTTCTGTCCTACAAGCCATGGTCCTCTGTACCTTCAATGAACTGATTCGAGGTGTCAGGGGCAAGGGGTGGCGACTGCTAGGCTCATGCGTTCGGGTTGCTTACGAGCAGCATCTTAACCTCATCGACTACGGCGCGCCGATCCTACCTCCGCGCGATGAGGACGGTATCCGACGGTGGGTTGGCAAGGAGGAGGAGCGACGCTGTTGGTGGGCCATATGGGAGATGGACGTCTTTGCTTCTACGATAAAGAGGTGTCCCTTGGCCATCGACTGGTCAGTGAACGAAACCTATCTCCCGATACCCGATCGCGATTGGTTCAATGGTCAATACCGCCAGAGCAGTTTCCTGCACCCGCAGCCATGTGAGAGATGGAAGAGGCTGAAGAAGTGTGACAACGATAGCCCGACTGCATGGTTCATTGTCCTCAACTCCATAATGCGGGATGCCCAGGCCTTGGCGAGAGGGAGTCTGCAGGGCATCCGGTCAGATTGGAGAGGCCAGGACGAGACGACTGATCTCCAGCAGTACTTCAAGAACGTCTTTTGCAAGAAGTCCCCTGTCGCCGGTGACCAGCAACTATACTTTCTCAGCCAGGCCCTGCAGCAGACCGTCTCTGCCTTGCCGACGAAGCTCGCATATCAAGGGGAGAGGCTATTTTCCCATGCTCTAAGCGCTCAGGCACCACCCAACTCGGGGTCATCCGCTGCCCAGGCCACACTGGTGGACGTGGCACGCTATTCTCTCTTCCTCATGACACAGCTGGCGCGCTTTCAGATTTTCCACCACCAAGCGTTTGGCGAGATCGCATCGGGTACACTGTTCACAGAGATTGCTCCTGATCCGCCCTTTGGTTGGACGTCAACCCCTCGCCCCCCTGCGGGCGCCATCTCAAACTGCGAAGGCCTGCGAAACTGCCTCGAAGCTGCAGACAACATACAGTTTGTCTTGCAAAACGCCCCCGAGTGGCATGTCAAGTGGTTGAACCCTTTCCTGGCCAGCACCGTGTGGTTGGCTGCCTCGCTGCAGATCCTCCGCAAGGTGTACGGACTTGGCACGGAGGCTGAGACTGAATCCAAGCTCGCCCTTCTTCGACTCACCTGTCAGCGTTACTCGCTATTCTGGGGCACACCTCTCACGCTGTTGCGCAATGTGGACTCGCTGGAGAGGCTTTTGAGGCACAAGAGAAGGCTTCTAGCGGAGTTGGAGGTTCGTTCTGCAGCGAAGCAGCGAGGGGCCAGGCTAAGGTCAGCGGGGGCTGCACCCAGTCCAGCCCTCGCAGACATGAAAGATGGCCTCCAAGGGAGATTGAATGAAAGCCTTGATGGAATGGATCCGCTCGTACCCGCCGACTTCATGCCTGAACTCTTCGATCCGTCGGCCTTCATTCCGGACCTCGAAGGCTTTGCACCAGGCGCAAGGACCCAGACTGCCTCGGGTTCCCCCATGACAACCAACTGGATCGGTATGCTATCGGAGCGAGGCCAACTAGATGACATATCTTTTGATTCCTACGCCGACCTCTTCTTCCCTCTTGCTCCACCCCAGGAAGTTGACCAGTCACCGAGAGCTGGAAGCCTCGCTGTGCCAAGAGGTTAGGCACATGGTGGGCTGTCATACTCAAGGATATGGCTCTTAACCTTCGCTGTCTGAGTGTTTACTTTGTCAACGCCACTGTGATCAGTGTCAAAAACGTTCGCAATTGAATTCAGGAGCTATCAAAACATCAATCGACACTCATATGCTACTGCAACAGGAAATGGACGTCTCTGCCCCTACACATAGCTATCTGAACCTATTCGGCCCTTGCTCTACCCTGAAAGTCACCGCTACGCCAGCTTGGTCGCCTTGACTGGGTCGAGCGAGGCTGTGAAGTCGGCTTGCTTGGTTTTCATATCGGTGGGGAAGCTCAGATGCTCATGAATCCACTTCCACTCGCCTTGGCTATTCTTCCTCGCGATCCCAGTCCTCCTGAAAGCCGTGTCGAACGGCACCCCGCCGGCAGTACCCCAGGTGTGTTGGATCATGGTGGAGAAGGCATACTCCTTGGACAGGGCAGTGACTTCAAAGTCCTTGTATTCCATGTGCCCGTCGTTCCAGTAGGGGAAGATGGATTCAAAGTGTTCCTTGAAGCTGCCTCGGATGGTGTTGCCAAACATGTCATAGCTAAGCATGTCTTCGAAGTCATAGAAGCGACGGGCCCCATTCATGCCGTTGGCAAAGTCCTGGCGCGACTCATGGTTCCAGTAGTGAAGCCAGCCACGGTAGAGCTGGTCTGTCACTTCCTGTTCTTCCTTGGCAAGGCTTGGGTTGCGGTACTGTGGCTCAAAGTTAACGTGAGGGTAGTACCAGCCGATATGAAGGCATACCTTCGTCGGTGGCATGTGTAGGAAAGTCAACGCCTTGCTCGCATCACTGTAGGCGGCCTGGACGGCAGGGAAGTCAGACAGAGCACGATCTTTTCCGGTAAAAACAGATACTCACATCATCCTTGACAAAACCGTTCTTATCCATATCGGTTGACGGGCACAGCGAGTTTTCCTTTGTCTGAGAGGAGAAGAAATCGAGGGAAATGGTGTTGTTCTGCACACCATCGACTGCCGGCCAGCTGCCTATTAAAACCATGGCAGCGCGCTCTGTCATTCGCCAGACCAAGCAGGACGCGAGGCCCGGGGCAATGACTGTTCGTTCACGCTGAAGCAATTGAGCCGAAGAGTCGCCCGTGAGAGCAGGCAACTTGATGCTGGACAATGCAGGGTTGCATCGCCCGACTTGCTCACCTGGCTCGGTGGAATCTGGGCATTGATCCGATCGTGAGAGTTGGCCCGACGGATGGGACAAGATTACTCCGCGCCACACCCAAGATACGAAGGGGTAGAGTGTGCTGGTTGAACCCTTGCACGAGGACTCGACTCGCAAGTCTCTCGAGCTCATGTCGAGCCATCTCATACAATGGGGGACAGGCTTGACTATCAATGTGCCTGAGACAAGGTGGGCACATGTGACTGTCGTATCTATAAAGCAAGAAGCCTCCCTTACAAGTCTTGGAACCAACGAGCCAGCGGTCGCAGCCAAGCTTGATATAGCAGACAGACAACAACTCAAACAAACAACAACACCAGCAAGAGCAAGAGCAACAACGATAGCAACAACAAAACAAACAATCCACCGTCAATCATGGGTTCCGTATCAACCCCCGAGTACGATGCCATCATCGTAGGTAGCGGCTTTGGAGGCTGCTACGTACTTCGTAGGCTGAGAGAAGCCGGTCTCAAATGCCTCGCCATCGACGACGCCGGTGATCTCGGAGGTGTCTGGTACTGGAACGCCTACCGAGGTGCCCGCGTCGACACTCCGGTGCCCCTCTACGAGTTCTCGGATCAGCAGCTGTGGCAGGACTGGACGTGGTCGGAGAAGTACCCGGGTCGCGATGAGCTGCGAAGATACTTTGATCACGTCGAATCCAAGCTGCACCTGAAGAAGGACATCCTCTTCAACACGCGCGTGGTTGCTGCCGAGTTCAACCAGGCTGACAACTTCTGGAACGTTGTTGACAGCGCAGGCGTTAACCGCACGACGCGCCACTTCATTCTGTGCACTGGATTCGCTGCCAAGCCGTACATCCCCGACTTTCCGGGTCTCGACAGCTTCGCTGGAACCTCTTGCCACACATCCAAGTGGCCGCAAGAAGGCATCGACTTCAAGGGCAAGCGAGTGGGCATAGTTGGCAACGGTTCCAGCGGCCTTCAGGTCATTCAAGATGTTGCCCCGGAGGTGGCTCACATGACCGTCTTCCAGCGAAGCCCGACCTACGCCCTTCCCATGCGCCAGACACCTCTGCAAGACAAGGACCAAATCAAGTCACAGTACGCCGAGATCTTTGAGCGTCGCGTGTCCAAGTTTGCTGGCCTTGACTCCGAATTCAGCCCCAAGTCGGCTGTCGAGGTCTCGGACGAGGAGCGAGAGGCCTTCTTTGAAGATATTTGGACCAAGGGGGGGCTGTCCTTCTGGCTGGGAACTTATCAGGACGTTATCCGTCACCCTATCGCCAACAAGTACGCCTACGAGTTTTGGCGCAAGAAGACCCTCCCTCGGATCGAGAAGCCCGAGATTGTTGAGCTTCTGGCCCCTCGGGAGCCCCCTTACTACTTTGGCACCAAGCGCGCGACCCTGGAGCAGAGATACTACGAGGTGTACAACCAGGACAATGTCGATTTGATCAGCACCAAGTCTAACCCCATTGTCAAGGTTGTTCCCGAGGGCGTCATCACAGAGGACGGGAAACTTCGCGAACTCGATATCCTGATCCTGGCGACTGGGTTTGACTCTGTCACGGGCGGCCTCCTCTCCATCGACATCAAGGGCGCCGACAACCTGACCCTCAAGGACAAGTGGAAGAATGGCACTTCTACCGAGCTGGGCATGATGACGGCCGGGTTCCCTAATATGATGTTCCTGTACGGACCCCAGGGCCCAACCTCATTCTGCAACGGCCCAACCTGCGCCGAAGTCCAGGGTGATTGGATCTGCGATACCATTCTTCGACTCCGGCGGGACAAGTGCCAGTTCATCGACGCCACCCGCGAGGCCGAGAAGGAGTGGCGCGATCTCGTCCAGCAGATAGGTGATCAGACACTGCTGCCCCAGACAAAGTCGGAGTACATGGGTACCAACATCCCCGGCAAGCCTAAAGGTATGTTTACTTTGCAACTTGTAGCACGTGGATCGATATTGAACTAACCTTGTGATGCAGAGATGCTTAACTTTCTCGGTGGATTGGTGGAATACACCAAGCAGATTAACGGCGCATTTGAGAAGGGCAAGAACTGTTTTGTTGTGTACTAGTTGGCATCGGATTGTCGCAGACGATCTCTTCTCTCTTTTATTTGAACTTAAATGGAACTCTTTTAAAACCACAGTCTCTTCCTTCTTTGTGTAGTCGATTGCGTGTTAAATGACGATCCCAGTATCTTAGCTACGCCCTACTCCTAACAAGAGAGCATCTTATTTAAGCCTAATGACTGAATACTTAGACTCGAATCACTATGTCTTAATACTTTGTTATTAATAACTTTCATAAAGCACTATAAGAAGCTCTTGATCCCTTAACACTCTTTAAAGGCCTTGTTTATTACTTGCTACCTAAGTATAGCTCACCTGCTCGTCACTCACAACAAAGCCTTTATCACTCAAATTCTCACAGACTTTAAGCAGGTTTAATGGCCCAATCGTATTCAGCATGCTAGATATCCTCCATCTACGTTCCAATGCGCTGTAAAGCCCCCAGATTCAGCTTGGTTCTGACACGGGTGACGAATGGCGCACTCACCTCCAGTCACATAGGAAGCCTCGTCACTCAGAAGGAAGCACAGGACGTTTGCCACTTCCTCGGCTGTGCCCATTCTCCCGAGAAGGGTATCCTTGGAGATACTCACCGAGTCGAACAGGCCTGCAGATTCGCCATCTCGAAATATCTTTGTGTCGATTGGTCCCCTTGTTTGTAGCTTATCAGCAGGGACACTGGAGGGTTAAGAATCGATTCAAGACTTACGGAAGAAGAGAGTTGATCCGGATTCCTTGCTTGGCATACTCACCTGCTGCCGACTCTGATAGTCCTATGACGGCAAACTTGCTGCTGGAATATGCGGCGTTGTGAGGCAAGCCACGCCTGCCAGACGTGCTGGCGACGTTGACAATCGAGCCTCCAGGTCGGTTGAGCAGCGGCAGCTGGGCCCGCATGCAGTGAAGGACGCCGTTTAGGTTGACGCTCAGGATCTTATCCCAGTCAAGTTGGTCCTATGACAGTTGGAACAAATGTTGAGGGGTATAAAGCTGGGACACTCACGATCGTCTCAATAGTCTGCTCTCCTGTCCCGCCGGCTACTCCAGCCACATTGGCAGCGCCATCAAGCCTACCAAAGGTGCGATGCGCTTCCAGGACCCATGCCTCTACATCGGCTCGGATACTGACGTTGAGTTGTGTGACGCTCGTGTTTTCGAGCCCCAGCCGCTTGCCTGCTCAAATCAGATTTCCATCATCTATCCCATCATGCTGACCCACTTACACTCTTGGGCGGTAGACTCGAGACCGCGAATATCCAGATCACTGAGAGCAAGCCCCGAGACTCGCTTCGAAGCCAGCCGTAAGGCGGTCGCGCGGCCGATCCCCTACAACGATATAATTAGCCACCGTGCTAGCCAAGTCGCGCGGGGAGAGGAATGATGATCGGCTCACCGACGCGGCCCCGGAGATGCAGTAAACTTTGCCCTCGAACATGGCTCAAAGTCGTCACGTAATTTGTTACAGAGAGATTGAATTTCAAGGCCAAGCTTGATCTATGCTGTTCCACAGTCAACGAGACCTTTTCAAGTCTTCGTTTGCTTCCATCGGCATGTCGCCCGGCCGGCTGTAGGCCGAAACCCGATAAAACGGCCCCACTGCGGGGCCCCGGACGGACCAACGTCGGCCTGATTTCGCTCTGATGATGTTAAAGGGCGGCACACTTGGCAAGGACTGCTGACCGGAGAGAGGAACTGCTGCTCGGCCCTGGATGCTTCTGTGCAGATATATCCCGGGGCCAATCTCGGGTGATGGCGGTGTCCAGACGATCCCCAATGAGAAACTTGGTGAAGCGACGAGAGACCTTGAAGCCAATTACCTCTTGTCGAGTTCCCTACATCTTACGCCATGGAGGGAAAATTAAACGGAAAAGTGGCTGTCGTCACAGGGGCGTCCTCAGGAAGTGAGCTTGTACCCACGAGGGAGACACCCGTACCATGGGCCCAGACAGATCAGATCTAACCTCGCTCCCAGTGGGACGCGCGATTGCGATAGCCCTCGCCGGCGAGGGTGCCAAGATTGTTCTGTGTGACCTGCAGGAAAAGGCCAACGCCAAAGGCTATGAATCAGATGTGGACAAGACCACGGGCGACATCATCGCGGCCCGAGGCGGCGACTCTATCTTTTTGCAGACGGACATTGCGAGCTCGGCGGCCGTACAGGAGACATTCAGCCGAGCCCTAGAGGCAAGTTTGACTACCGCCTATCACTGAAACAGCCTGGCTAACAGAGACGGGTATAGAAGTTTGGAAGAATTGACATCCTCATCAACTGTGCAGGCTACTGGGCGCCCTTCTGCTCTTTCGCGGACGAGTCGGAGGAGCTCTGGGCCAAGATGGCGGCAGTCAATACACTCGGCACGGCTAGAATGAGCCGAAGCGCCATCAGGCAGTTCCTACAGCAAGAGGTGGACGAGAAATGGGGCAGTCGGGGACGCATCGTCAACATCTCATCGTGTGCATCCGTGACAGGCTTCCCCGGCGAAGTGGCATACTCTGCCACCAAGGCCTCGGTCGACCACATGACGCGAGCTGGAGCACTAGATCACGCCAAAGACAGCATCAACATCAACTGCGTTGCGCCGGGCGTTGTCGCCACGGGCATGGCGCGTGGGAATCTCGAAAATAGCACCATCCACCAGACAATGGTCAAGGCAACGCCCTGGCCTCGTCTCGGGACTGTAGATGACATCGCTGCGGCTGTTCTATTTCTTTGTCTGCCTCAGTCGCAGTGGATTACTGGACAGATTCTTCCTGTCGATGGTGGCATGACCATTGGTGTCTCGGCGTGAGAGGGTTCAAGGTGTAGAGATAGTCAGATAGTTGTCAGCACAGCTTTTTGCTCGTCTAGTGCCATCTAAGAAGAAGAATCTAGTGAAAACTCATCAATTTACCCATATCGGACTCAAATGGATCGTGGGGGATGTTCTGTCCTCCTCAGTGAACGTGTTCTTTGTTCGCTGTGGTCGATGGGCTCCTTTGGAGACGTCCCCAGACTTGATAATATTCTGCCTTGCCCGGTACTACCGCCAATTTCTCACCCGAGTCTGTCTATCATCGGAGGAATTTTCTCCTATCATCGGCGTAAATCCGTCGGGTTGATTCCACCCGAGCTGCGTCCTCCTAATCAACCCTCGACCCGCTCATTCACATGCCCTGTACAAAAAGTCCAGGCAGGCAGACTTGAAGAGGAAGCGAGCAAACCCAAGCTTTCCTCTATCTCTTTGACCCCCATCTGATCAAATCTGCCCAAAAGACTACCGACCATGGCGCCCAAGTGGACACACCTCATCCGTTTCATCGCTGTGGAGGATGGCTTGATTCATCGCGGCCAGCTTTGCGACACATCCATCGATGTCGGCCTTGCATGCAAGGAGAACAAGAGGGTACAGGCGAAACTCATAAATGGATCCGCCTTTGATGGCAACGTGACAAGCCAAGTCATGACGGTAGACCAGGTACGTCTGGCATGCCTCTGCCATGACCAAGCGTCCCTAACATGCTCTTCCGCAGCTTCTCGGTCCCCTCGATGTCTCTGAAGTACCCTTGATCCGATGTATGGGACTAAACTACCACGACCACGCCAAAGAAGCCAACATGCCCCTGCCCACCCACCCTGTCCTCTTCATCAAGCCCAGGACGGCGCTCAGCGGACCCCACCCTCGCAAGATCTACATCCCCAAGTTTGTGCAGGACGAGACTACCGACTACGAGGCAGAGCTCACAGTGATTATTGGCAAGGATGGAAAGGACATACCTGAAGCCGAGGCCATGGACTATGTCCTGGGCTACACCTGCGGCAACGACGTGAGCGCCCGGACGGAGCAGTTCCGTAACAGCCAATGGTCCTTCTCAAAGGGTAAATGAATGAAGCAGCGTTCGGCGGCGATGACACTTGGCTGACTCTCAACGTGCTCCCAGGACTGGATCATTCCGCACCCATTGGCCCCGTCCTGGTATCTCCGTCCGTGATCGAAGATCCTCAGGCCCTTGGCATCCGAGCCACCTTGAACGGCTCAACCGTCCAGGACTCTCACACGAGAGAAATGATCTTCTCAGTCGCCAAGACGATCGCGTTCCTCTCACAGGGAACCACGCTGGAGCGCGGCACCGTCATCATGATGGGCACTCCGCCCGGTAAGCAGTGCACGAGAGCCCTTCACTTGAAGCTGCTGACACGACTAAGGTATTGGAATTGCCCGGAACCCCAAGATTTGGCTCAAGAGCGGCGACGACATGCGCGTATCTATCGATGGAATTGGTAGGTGGGATCGAATCTTGGTTCGTTGAGTTGCTAACATGACTACTGCGCAGGTACTCTCATCAATGAAGTCTTTTACGAGTAGATAGGACTTGTAACACTTCTTGAATAGACTCTAAATAGACTCGCCTAGTTCTGCGAGGATAAGATTGTGTATTCGGATCTTGCACCACTGAAGAAGAGGTCAACGTGACATTTCCTAGGCGTGCCTTATGCTAACAGCTCTCCCTCCAAAGCCAGGGAAGTGGCGGCATTCTAGGGGAACAAGAATCAGAGAGAAAGAACAGATGTAGTATTTGGAAGCAGTCCTATTGCATGAAAGACCGTCGTTGGATGTTTGTAGAAGCGGTGGAAGAGTCAGAGGAGCTGGAACAGCTGTTGTTGTTGGTGACGCCCTTAAAGAGGCAATTAGCTACGCCAACAAAGAATAGACTATCAACCCAAACATAGAGGGCCTCTTTTCCTTGAGGATTAACCCTCATACGGTATTAATCCAAGCCTGAGAGAGTCACGTAAGGTGAGAAGGAGAAATTGAGGCCAATTAATAGTCCGGTTGCGAAGGTATAAACAGCACCCTGGGGAGAGAACTCTCGTTGTTCATCGGAGACCTTAACGCTATTGCTATCCTACCCTCTTCGGGCTGCCTGATCCTGTCCAAAGTTTGTTCGATATGTACCACCGACTCGCTGCGACGTACCCACTCCTGCTGACCACTGACGCCCAATCCGCACCGCACCCCCTTTATGTGAGAAATCCGTCCGGTAATCGGGGTCCTAAACCTGTCAACTTCCTATCTCCAAACATCAATGACAACTCACCCCAGACGTGAAGCCCGTCGGGCGTGGCAAGTTCAATATTGGTTTTGGAGTGACAGTTCACTTGGTCTCCGTCGACATAGTGTTCGACGATGAAGCCGGATGGGTCGTACCTAATTCCCCAGCAAGTCAGCAAGAAGCAGGTCATGGGGGGCATTCTTCTCACCAGTAGTCAAAGATCTGACTGCCTAGGACGTGCCGTCCAACGCCCCAGCAATTCTGATAGCCCTGGTCACGCAGGTAGTCGTGCCCAAGCACCTCGACGTCAAAGTCGTGAACCTCGAACGAGGAATGATGGACATGAGACTTGGGGCCTTCAAAGATGAAGAAGCTGTGGTGGTCTGTAAAGGTTTCTCCCAGATCCAGGTGTATAAATGAGGCAATGTACCGTCCAGTCTCGTCGTGCTGAATCTACATCATACCGTGAGCTCGAGATTGAATCAATGCGTTGCGGCTTCTTACGTCGCTTGGAACAAAGTTGAAGTGTGTGGTGTAAAAGTCAAATGTCTTTTGGAACTGGGTCACGCAGAGTCCAAAATGTCCCAGCTTGTGGATCAGCGCCGGTCCTGAACAGGCACTTGTTAGCAAAGATGGACGGCAATCGCTTGTATGTGACCTTTACCCTTCTCGAATCTCTGAAACTCGTTACCGGCTCGGTTCTTCTTGTGAGGCTTGAGAAGGAGGTCAGCTTCAGTTCAGTTACCAAGAAGGAATCAACTGACAAAGTTAAAGTCAAGGTAGCGGTAGTCCTTGGCGGGTTCCACGGGCGTCTGGCCATGGACCAGATGCAGAGGCCAGCCATCAATAGGGTCCTTGACTGTCACGCACCGCCCTCCGCCTGGCGCCTCGTCGAGGTCGTAAATTTCAGTGGCATCCGGAAAGATGGCGCGGGCCTTTTCGAGGTCCTCGGAGGACTCCACCACCAGAGCGGCCCCTCCAAACTCATTGACAGAAGACTCCTCTAGGCAGTAGAGGAAGGGTTCACTGCCGTAGCCTCTGTAGTAGATCCTCTTCCCCTCTCTCTTGACCTCTATAAAACCAAAGGCCGCCAGGAACTTCTCTGCCTTGGCTGAGTCCTTGTGTTTGTAGTACACGTGCCCCAGTCGCAGGACCTTTATCTTGGAATCGTTGGGCTTGGACATGGTTGGTTGAGGAAATGGTCTTCACGTAGGTCTGCACGACAGTAGAAGAGGAACTGTTTATCCAAGGACAGTACCGATCTGACACGGCCGCATCCTCCTTATGAGAACGAGCGAGTCGTCAAATCTTGCTCTACCAGATTGTTACTTGAGTCGGCCGATGTGAGTCGGAGAACGGAAGCCGGCTGGTGGGGCCGACCGGCCGATATTGTGCCGTGTCAAGGTCCGGAGGATTTTCGGGGCGACTTCCGGCCACCAGGCACACCTGCCCGTGTTCGAGTGCCATGCTTCCTAACTAGTCAGTCCGAAGATGTTCCACGGGGGGGCAAGTCTTTCGGCTTGCTCAGTAGTCATGAGGCCCTCATGAAGCCTTTTGAACGGGACGACAAGCTGAGCATTTAGGCACCTCCTCCGCTCCCTCGGATCAGCTCCAGGCTGTCTTCCACTCGTACCCCAGTTCCACTCAGGCAAGATGAATCTCAGCATCTCCCTTTCGTTCGCCGTCATCGGCCTTTGTGTCGCCATCTACCGCGTGTTGCAGATCGGCAAGCGGGATCCTCGCATGCCGAAAGGCCCCCCAACGGTACCTGTCCTGGGCAATGCCCACATGCTCCCAACCACGGGGCTATACAAGAAGTAAGGACAGATTCAGTAGGTCTTGTTCATTACTTCAACGCTGACTAACGTGTCATGCTGCAGGATGAAGGAGTGGACCAAAATCTACGGCCCCGTCTTCTCCCTCAAGATAGGACCCTCAAACACGGTGGTGCTTTGTGATCGAAAGGCCATCCACCAGCTTCTGGTAGAGAAGGGAAGCATCTATTCTGACAGGCCCCCAAGCTATGTCGGGAAGCTGCTCACGCAGGGCGATCATCTTGCTTTGGAACAGATGGACGTGACATGGAGAGAGAAGCGAAAGATCATTTCGCACAACTTCTCGCCCAAGCAGCTTGACGAGAACCATTTTCGCGTGCAGGAGGCAGAGTATGAATCCGCCAGAGGAATCTTATGCTTCCCAAGGCTGACTTGGCATAGGGCTACCGTGCTTATGAGCAATCTATGCAACAACCCCGACAACTTCTATAGCGAGATCCGGAGGTACACGGCCTCCGTCGTCACCTCCATCACCTATGGATGCCGGGCACCAACTTCGGACTCATTCTGGTGCCAGGTAATTGGACTCCACCAAAGAGACTCATCAGGGAGGTAAAAGCTGACTGGATTGCAGGGTGTTTACAAAGTCATGGACAAGGTAACCAGAGTGGACCAACGCGACACGCACAGGGTGGGAGCATGCTAACCTCTCTTTCTCGGGATTTAGTGGACTGCAGCGATGGAGCCCGGAGCGAACCCTCCCGTAGACGTCTTCACGTGGCTGCAATACATTCCCTCGTCGTTTGCTTTCTGGAAGCGTCGCGCTATTGACGCCGGCAAGACTATGGATGGAACATGGGGCGAGGCACGTCGTCGAGTCGAGGAGCGCCGAGCAAAGGGTGAGAAGCGAAGATGCATCGTCGACACTCTCCTCGACGAGTACGAGAAGAAGGGATGGCCCTCGTCGATTCCCCAACACGCTTTCACGAACCTACTAGGGGAGATCATTGAGGGAGGCGCCGATACAACCGCCGCTCAGCTTCTGACCCTGATTCTGGCATTTGCCCTGCATCCCGAGGTGCAGGCCAAGGCTCGAGAGGAAATCGATGTTGTCTGCGGCACGGAAAGATCACCGCGATGGGACGACTTTTCGAAGCTCCCATATATCAACTGTATTGTCAAGGAAGGGATGCGATGGAGGCCTGTGTACGTTCACCTGCAAGCCAAAGGATATCACCGCCAGCTGACGCTTGAAAAATAGTGCCGTCACAGCATTGCCGCACAAGGTCCGCCAAGGTTTGTTCTACTTCTCCAGCTACCAACTTTGAGAGCTGACCTCGGTGTGGATTCTAGACGACGAGTACCAGGGCATGCTGATCCCCAAGGACTCCACCATCTTTATCCCAACCTGGGCAATACACCACAACGAGAACATCTACAAAGATCCCGAAACCTTCGACCCGGACAGATATGCCCAGCATCCAAGGCTAGCAAACGACTACGCCGGGAGCCCGGACTGGGCTAACCGCGACCATTATAACTACGGAGCAGGCAGGCGAATCTGCCCGGGAATCCACCTCGCGGAGCGCAACATGTGGCGCATCGCCTCCAAGCTGCTCTGGGCCTTTGAGTTCGCCGAGCCTACTGATCCCAAGACTGGCGAGGTTATGCATCTTGATCCTGAGGCGTATAACCCAGGGATCCTGCAGGCTCCCCTTCCCTTCAAGGTCAGCATCAAGCCCCGAAGCGAGGCACATGTGGCGACGATCCTCCGCGAGCACGAGGGGTCTCTTGAGTTCTTGAGCCAGTATAGCTAGGAGGTCTGAGCGGGCAATCTTTCAAGAGCATACAAGTATTTAGTTGTTATAGAAGGGAATAACCCTCCCAAACAATGGCAGAGAGTGTGGGTGTATGGAGCTGGGCTGGGATGTCGTTGAACTCAGTCGTGAGGGGTCCAGTCATGGGCTCTATTTGAACCACGTCCAAGTATACATGACTACTCTTTATTGTATGGTCGATTGTGGTTGTATTTGTTACTCGTGCGATAGGGCAAGTCTGGACATAGTCTTGTTCTGTGTCCGTGGCAAGCAGCGGTGCTTCCATGTCACGCATCACTGGGACACTATTTCACGTCGCATCCAGGGATGATAGCGGGATACCTCAATTTGATCTTTATTATTCATCCTTCTACCCAGTACCTGCCGTAGTACCTCGCATAGGCCAGCATCAACCATCATTTGTCCTTTGTGCGCAGCCCCAACCGTCGCCAGGCATGAGATTGACCATGCAATACATCCTTGACCAGAATGGGTGGGAAATGTCGGTCTTGCGACAAAGATGTGATCGTACAGCGAGCTGATTTAGCGAAACTGACTCCATTTCGTTTTACATCAGCGCTGTCTTGCCTAGTGGATGGTCAGTCGATATCCTTTGTTGGGCACTGATTGCTGCATGCCTTTGTTCGCTTCCCCGATCCTAGGCCTGTTCTCATGCCGGCGGATCTCTTCGAGGACAATTTTAGAACGTTGTTGCTGATTTCCTATCTTTTTGGAGGCTTTGCGGTATTTATTCGAACCGTGACTAGGGGGTCGGGGACGGGAGTCGACTTGTATGTCTCATTCTGTCTCCTTGCAAGGCGACCAAGGCCGAGGCGTGATGACGGACGCCCGGATGCTCTTGGATAACGGTTTAATGTATTGGTCGCCGATGAAGGACTTAGCCCTGAAGATTTCGTGTATCACTGCTCGGTCGAATGGCTCTGTCACCGTGCCTTGGGCATTCTTTGATCGGCCGTGGCCTTTGAGGACGGGCTCTTCTTTGCCATGGTCAGACTTGATCCTCCTCCTCGCCTTCTCGATATCACCCCCAACAAACAAGGTCAGACTGGTTAATCGACAGCATTATAGATGTTTCACTCACTCTTTACTCTGTGCCTCCCGCCCAAGCCATCGGTCAACCGGTCATCTGTTCGGCCATTCACTTCCAACCGTCCTTGCTATTGGGTCCCAGCTTCTTTATCGAGCCGTAGTTTTTAGCTTTCCTCGACCTTCTAAGTTTGCTTTTCCGTCTACCGAGGTTCCCTTCCTAGCGGCAGCACCAGCCATGATCCCAATCCATTACACTCGCCCCTTCTAGCGTCGCGCTACTCTTGATGGCCGTCTCGTTTCATCCGAAAGCACCATCTGCAGTATCATCATATCCAGCTGCAGCTGCCGCGATCGGCTGTCCTCTTGTCGCAGTCTCTCCTCCAGCTCTCGGATTCTCTCGTCTTTCTGCAAGAGTTGTTCGTCTTGTTGCTGTAGCTCCTGCTGCAGCTGAATCACCTGCTGCTCCAGTTGCTGCAACTGCTCGCTCTCGTTGTTCCTGTCAGAGTTGCTCGAGCTTTGAGCATCCACATCAGCCTCCCTCCCGTGAACGTCCAGCCACCTTTCAAAGGCTTGGGATATTCTCGTTGGCTCATCGGTCTCCTGTGGGCATCGCCATGGGAATAGCGGAGTATGTCCCAGGTAACCAACTAGATAGAGATGAAAGGTAAGAAGCGATTCTAGGGATCACGACGAGGTCACTTACGCCAAGTATGCCACAGCATCTCATCAATCAGCCATTCAAACTGATCCGCACCAACCTCGATAACATTGTCATTGATCAGCAACATGGCTGCTTTCCGTTCAGCCAAGTCACGTAGCTTCCTCTCCTGATTCTCCATATCACCATGTGGCAAACGCCACTCCAGGTAGGCGCGTATATGCTCGCGCCTTGCGTCGAGGGTCGGGGTATCGCCAATCCATGCCATGGGAAAACTGCCGTCGTTGAACATTGATGGGATCAAGCGATGCTCCATCGCTTTGGAAATGTTGGGGTCTGTCATTGTGAGTGGTGGATGGATGGGCGAAGTTTGTGTGAAGATGGGTGACGGGATGGCGACGGCGAAAACGAAGAGATTGAAAAGAGAGATCCCAGCCAAATCCCACTCGGACTTGAAAGAATTTGAAAAGGCCTCCCGGTTTTGCTAATTCTCTCGTGGGGGAAATGCCAGCTCGCTACGGCCCGACAATGCAAAGAGCCGTCTTGCCAGTGTCGACCAAGGGCATGGCCCCAACCACCGTACCGAGCATGATTTCAAGCTCAATGACGTCTTGAGTTGCCGACTATTTATATAATTACGTATCAATACTCAAACGGGGAAAATCAGGTAGGCGGCGCGTTTGGGTAAGGGGGTGGTTATTCTCGCGATGGTGATGGCATATATAATGATCTCCAGGCCCCTGGTGATTTACGTGAAAGCAAGTCTGACCGATGCACTTAAAACCACTTCTATCATGGAAATTGCCGGTTTTAATAGGATTTTGACGAAGCTTTACGGGTTTGACGTCAACGATTGCAGCGAAAAACGCGAGTGTTGTGGTGACAGTGATGTTGTTTGTTTGCACCTTGCTGGCTATCAATCTCCGATAAGACCAGAACTGTTTGACCAAAAATGCGCTGCAAACCCTTTTAGGTTATTTAATAATCTTCCCAATTTAGAATCTGCATCTTATGTTCACGCTTCGTTCACTTTTCGGGCACATTTTGTCTTGTGCTGTTCTACATCGCCTACACAATCAACCATCACACTCAAACCCCAACGCTTTATTACAGACACCACCTCTCTCTTCTCTACCACGCTATTTTCGTCCGCTAATCAGCGTCATCTCATCTTCTTCGTCTCATTATCCCCTCATCACCTTCATTCCAAGATGAAGAAATCAGCATCGCCGGTGCTGTTCACCCATCGCCGAACCCGCGACATCTGGCCATCGATCAAACATCCCAGATATCGCCGCAGCCGCACCAAGGGCTCTCGCGCTTTCCACCACCGCGCTCTCCAAAAGGTCGCCATCGAAAAGATCAACAAGAAGTGGCACAAGGCCTTCGTCCAAGCCCATGGCTTCTCCAACCCTGTTCCTCCTGAGTACCCGCGAGAAGAATTTGACGACGCCGACGACCACCTTCGCTGGGCTGAGCGTAATTCAGATTTGCCCGAAGGTCGATGGAATAAATCCATGCTCAAGAAAGAGTTGGATGAGACTGCCAACGATCGACCCAAGCTTCTTCTTCTCTGGAAGCTCTCGTTTCGCCTGCACCGAAAGGATCCCCTTTACCTCTTCAACTTTTACGCCAACGATATCGACTTCAACGACGAGCCAAGCGACGATTTGCTCCGGGACAATGCCGAGTGGAACAGAAACCACCTTTTGAGCGAAGACTTTTGCGACAAGCTCGTCAGGATCATGGCTCACCCGATGAGCAAGGACTTGTCCTTCATGCTGTTCCTCCTCAAGTGGGCCGTCATCTGTCGCACCGACGATCGCCGTGGTCTGAAGGAGACGGACATCGAGATGCTCGACTCTCTCCAGTGCTACATCGACCCATCCCTTCACTCTGAACCACTTGGAGTCCGTCACGAGGACTTCCAGCAAGAGATGTGGGAGCGTGGTGGATGGCCCACTGTCGAAGCGGAACTTCTGTCTATGATCTGGCAGAAGACGACTCCCTCTGAAATCGGTCACGTTCTTCTCGATGGGGTGCCCTACCAAGTCACCGCTTCTGACTTCGACACCGTCATCGAGGCACTCGGTGCGACCGTGGGAGGAGTCAAGGCGGGCTACGGCATCGACTTTGAGGCCATCACGGAACTCACTGCGGAGGATCACCCAGTTGGGCCCGAAGAGTTCAAGGCTGCCTTCAAGCAGGCGTGGAAGGTGGTGGATATGCTGTGACGGGAATGAATGGGCATGTGGTATCGGTGAGGTTGAGAAACGGATTTGGGTCTTGTAAATAGTGAACCCTCAAATGAAGCTTTGCCAAATTGATGCGCCAGTCTACTCCCATGGTCTTGTCACGGTGCTTTGTGCGCCATTGATCTGTGCAAGTGTCTGACCAGGTGTCTAAGCTCAAATAAATGTCTACCGTTGAGCAATCGGCCTTTTTACTTGGCCAAGGGCAATGTACTAGAGGAGACAAGTCCTTAATTTCCCAACTAGCAGTAGCTTTTGGGTTATCACTGACATGATGGAGAATTCTGGCAGGCACTAAGTTGGATAGATAAAGGTACCTACCTACACGATCAAAGGGCCGCTCGCGACTATGGACGCCCCAGTCTAAATTGAAACGCACACTTCTTCATCGTCTCATCCGCTCTGGTCAAGTCCACTCGCCTTCATGAGTGAAAGATCGGGACACCTGAAGTACATAGACACCCTGACCGCAAGACTCCAGTAGAACCTCAAGAAAGGTCACGAAGGAGACGGTAGTACCAACAACCCCCAAGGTTCTACAATCATAAGACCAAGTCCAGGTCATTTCAACCCTCACTTCAACTTCATTCAACACCGATTACACCCCAAACTCCATCACCGCTCAGCCACAATGCGTACGGGGCCATCTGTTGATACGAGCATCCGCCGTCGAAACTACCCTGACGGAATCGACACAGGGGGAAAGCTAATCGAGCTTCTGGAGAGTTTCACTGGCCCCCATCTAACAAAATATGAGCCCTTTCACGGCGAGGCTGATGTTCCAGGCATGACAGAGATGGAGATGGGCATCGCCATGCTGGGGCCTGGCCACTTGAGCGGTCATACTTGACCGGTTCTGACGGTGACTACCATGATGACTGCTCATATGGAAGGATAGAGCTAGTAGAACGTCCATCCGCCGGCATGGTGGGAAGGCTTCTTGGAGGTGGTGGTGTTGATGGTGATGGTGGTGACGGTGGGCCCTTCACAACGAAGCCTTCAAGATCAACATTAAGCTGCCATGAGTCCACGACTCTAAGTTGTCTCTGTTTACAAGTGAGCCAAGTCCCCGTGAGTTCAATGTGAATACTTTAAACTACCATGAAGGGGAATGGGAATGAAGCGCCAGAGACGAGCACTTGGTCCCATACTCGACCCGACCCCCTACCTGCGACGAGAAGAACACACCAAATCAAGGTCCAAAAAGAAGAAGAAACAGAAACGAAAGGCTATTGTCAATCACGGTTGTCACTCATCAAAGGTACGTCAGCGTTGAATGCGCAAACGCATCTATTGAGCCGTATCTGAGAATGTTCTGAAGTCAAGGGGTGCAAACGCATTCTCTATTGACGTGCAGTGTATTGTTGACAGCTGCCGCCAGCTGCCAGGAACTTCATCTTCTAACATAAAAAGACCCCTTCTCTTACTCAAAACTTGCACCATCAACCTCACATCTTCAACCAACCTTACAACCAACACTCCCATTACCATTACTTCATTCCTTTACACCCCCACTCCGGCCACCATAGCTTATTGCACTATCATGTCGCAGGATCCAAGCAACGCAGACTCGCTCACGGAGAACGGTGAGGACCAGGCCGAGTATGTCTGGCACGTAGCTCTTCACATGCGATGGGAGCTTCGTGCCCCGGATTATCCTCGACGCCAAGTATACGTCAACGCACGACCAGAAAGACTAGAGGCGGCAGCAGCACGAGGGCTCAGAATTCCTTGCGAGTTCGAAATCGACCCCCGAGAGGCCATCCATGGCGTACGATTCATTGTCATTGCTCATGACCTCTCGACCATCCTAATGCCTATTGTCGCATGGCTCCTCGGTGAGCAAGTCGAGGATCTTGAGTCTGGGGCCCGTTAATCAGGCACGCAAGTAACTATTTGCCTCTTCTCTCTGTCACTTGCTAACGTCTGCGGCAGCAACTTTCCGATCGATACAAGGGACACCGACGTTCCAAGGGAACCAGCTTCATGCTACTCTCCTAGAGTATGAATACGCTTGCTCTTTGCGTCATCATCCGAAACGTGACTCTCCTGGTCCGGAGTGAAAGAGCAAGAGTACCAACGCTATGAATGTATGACTTAAAAAAAGAAACGAGGAGTAAGTCGAATATGTCGCTCCATTCTTGAAGCCCATCACTGACGGAAGCCTGAAGATTATGAACGACGTCGCCACTTATGAAGATAAAGCAAGAGTTCTCGCTGTCTGTTCAAACACCGACTCAGGATACAATCTTTGAGACGCTGTTCGCCCGTACTCAGATGGAAATACGTTTATGGAAGAATTACGCTGTCTAGAGTCGTTTTTATCATTGAAGATTATCGGGGATCGGCATCTAGGAGCGTTTTCCCAACGCGTCGTCATCTGGTAGAGTTTTTATAGCTCGCGGTCGCCTGATTGCGTGTCTTTTGCCTCGTTCTCTCTTGACTGGTCTTGATTGAGTATTGTTCGTCGCCAGGGCCGGGCCCCATCACCATGTCAAAGGCGAGCGTCGAGAAGGGGATTGAGATGAGTCTCTGGAGTGCTGAATCGTTGCAAAATCTGAAGTGAATTGTGTTCATCTTCTCAGCAACGCTACGGAACGTCGACTTCCCTTGCGCGACTTCAGGGATCCTCGATCTTTGTGTATCGTCCGCTCACGACGGCATGCGTATTTAACAGTTTATTCGTGGTATGCGCGTCGACAACAGACTAGAGCGGATGCCAGGGTAAATAATATGTGCTTCCCATTAGCTAGTCGGTCCCAGAGGGAGCCTGTTCATCGCACCAGGAGATCTTTTATTCGGGTACCTTCTTTCAAACTCCCTCCGCACAAGCCAGTCCAGTGCCAAGCTTCAGTGCCCTCGATCAGAACTCTTAGCGACGGCATGCCACCAGGTTCGCCCACATACAGTCCGGCTAGATTTGGATGAGCGGTTCTCTGTTCCTCGGAAGGAATGGCTAAGGATGGTGGCATAGTTGGCGTGTGCTAGAGGCAATCACTCGGCCATGCAAGGTTCGCACGGGGTAGGGTTATCAGGTCACATCGAAGTTCAGTCATCTTCGCACAATCAATAACGAATTAGGTATATTAACAGATTACCATACTATTCTGCACTTAGGCCTTGTTCTCATCTCCCTCGACAGCCGCACCAGGCTTCTCATTCTCAACCAGGTTCTGCTGGTCGGTGAGCTTGGGGTTGCGCAGGCACAGAGAGAAGGCGATGAGAGGGACAGCAAGGCAGATACCGGTGATGGTGAGCAGGCGCTGCACATCCTCGTACGACCGGATCATGGCCTCACGCTCAGGAGTACCGACGGGGTACTCGAGCATGGCAGTGAGAGGCTGAGCGTAGGCGTAGGCAGCGAGGGTATCGTTAATGCCAGCAAGGTTCTTCTCGAGATGCGATGGGAGGACTTGAGTCCAGATGGCACCAGACACACTGTTGCCGAGGGAAGAACCGATGTTGTAGAGGGCGAGGTATAGACCAGTCATGATGGCGAGCTGCTCGTGCTGGAGGTAGGCCTGGAGAGAGGCCTGGGCAGGATAAGGGAACATACCACCAGCGATACCCAAGACAATCTGGGCGCCAATGACACCAGACTTGTTGGAGCTGCTGGGGTCACCTCGGTAGCGGATGAGCAGACCGAATGCGACGAGGAAGAGACAGGTACCGGCGACGATGAACATCTTGAGACGGCGGACCTTGTAGACGACAAGACCCAGGAGGGTACCGGTGATGACACTGGCAAAGGAGTAGAGCGAGGTGATTCGGGTAGCAGCAGAGACGCTAAAGTCGAAAGCAACTCGGAGGACGGTAAACAGGTAGTCACCCTGCATGGTCCAGGCAAAGTTGAGCATGCAAGCCATGCCAAGAGGAGCCCAGATGGCGCGATCCTTCATCTTCTGGAAGGGAACAAGAGGATGAGGAGCTCGGAGCTCCCAGAAGATAAAGGCAGGGATGCAGACAAAACCGATGACGAGGGGAGCAATGACATGGGCCTGTCCCCACTGGGCCTTGAAGCCTCCGGCAGTGGTCAGAGGAACAAGGATGAGAGCAAAGATGGCGATGACCAGGATGATGCCGATGACATCGAGAAGCCAGAAGAGCTTGACGGCAAAGTTCTGGAAGCCGAGCTGCTGGAAGGAAGAGCGGTAGTTGACGAGGAGACCCTGCTTCTTGGCGCGGTGGGAGACGACCATGAGGCTGATGATGAGAGGAGCGGCGCAGACGGGGTAGATGATGCACCACATGCCAATACCCCATCGCCAGGTCGTGGCGCCCAGGACAGCTTCAGTGACGTCGCCGCTAACCCAGGTGTTGATGATGAAGGGCAGGGCGGGGATGTAACTGAAGAAGAGACGGGCTCGGGTAGAGGTGATATCGGCGATGATGACCTCGACGAGGAGAAGGATCATGGTGTAGCCAATCTGGTAAATGACGGCGCCGGCAGAAAACGTAGCAAGGTTCTGGGCGACGGCCTCGACAATCGTTCCGAGGGTGTAGAAGAAGACGGACATGCAGATGAGCTCAACACGACCAAATACATCAGCAATCTTTCCAGCCGTAGGCTGAGCAGCAGCAGCAATAACGGATCGCAGCGTGTTGACGGACGACAAAAGCGAGTGGGCGTGGAAAGCATCCGTGGCAAGGGGCTGGTAGGTGTAGCGGACGGTACCGTCGAGACCGTAGGCGTAGGCGATGAGGAAGACGCCAAAGAAGATGAAGATGCGGTCGGTAAAGGTGATGACCTGGGAAATGGCCTTGATGCGAACAACTCCCGGGGAGGTCAGGTCGCGGACGGCGTCGGCGGCCGACTGGTGCTCGTTGGTGACCTCACGACCATGGTCGTTGGTCTCGAGGGTCTCTTTGTTGAGCACAGGAGACGACATTGTACTCAATTGATCCAATTGATCAGAGTGTGAGTAAAAAGAGAGCTGATGAGGGTTGGACTGAGTGATCGACAGTAGGCGATGGGAGCTTCATATGTACATCTTTAGATGACCCACTGATTGATTAGATAAAATTACAAGGTTTGTGTCTGTTACTAGGGGCAAGCTAATCAGATGGATCTTGTCCATCATGCGACCATCATCTCAGCGTGGACGACGTTGCGTTCAGGGTTAGTCCCAGAAGCCAAGACAGACAGAAGGAGGTCCGCTCACGGAGAGTGGTGAAAAGATCGGAACAGCCGAATGTATTTGGCCGAGCTCGGGCATGGGGGTATATGAATCATGGCCGTTGATTTGCTGGCCCGGCGTGGGTAGACTTTGAATCGATCGAATCCTTTGCATTTGCCATGGGCCAACAGTGGTTCCAACAACGTGGAGATGTGAGAGTGATCGACGGGTGAGCTTCCTTGTTGGGTAAGCTCGATCATCTGCCGACCTGCATCAGTAAGACATGAAGTGAAGGGACTTGAGAGGGGTCCTTTTCAACTGTACGAGAAGCTCATCACCAACAGGGCCCTCTATTTCTCGTGTTGTGTCTGAAGTCTCCATTCGTCGGTCCATTCACCTCTGTACTGCCGCCGTTGAAGACATTCAACTAGCCAAGCCCCGTACGTAAGGCAAACCGCCACACTCCTAGCCTGATGCCGATCGTTGCAGGGGTACAGAATATAGCTGCCTAGCGACCCCCCGGTTCATGGATCCCCCGCGTGGCTTCTGCAGAAGAACATCTTCTTAGTCTCACGGAGGATGAACCAAATAGGCGGACTCGCCGACGCAAGCAGCGCTGGATCTTGACTGCAGTGAGCAACCAGTGGAGTTCGAGGGTATGACCCTTGATGCTGGGCAATCACATAAACGGCAATGATTTACAGTGAGACAACCGGGTTTAAGCAGCTTTGGACGCGTCGGAGTGGTCGGTTCTCTCCGTCCACCGAGATCTGAAAACTGCAATGATCGGAGCAGGCGAAGTTTACAAAAGTCTCATGTTCAGCTCTGCCGTTATTGTACAGTACTGTAGAGCCTCAGAGGCATCCAACGTGGCGCCAATCCTTCGGCCCCATCTAGCGCGGCAAATTTTTACACTCACGCGAGCAATTCTCATCGCCCAAGACATTGATTGCCCGATAATGACTCTCCTAGGCCGAGAAAAATGAGTTACAAGGTGCCCATCCCTCGCCTGCTGTGGATGCAACGCCGGGACTCTTAGATCCACTCTTGAAGCAACAGAATCCCAAAGGGCGATAGCTTGGTGATCCTTCAACTTGACTTAAAAAATAGTTGTTCCAAATGCGGACCGCGCGGATGACGCGGTCTGTGTTCGAGAGGCGTCTGGTGGCTGTAGATGAGATTGATAACAGGCCATTTGAGTTTGGCAGCAGGTTCTTTTGGAAGCTTTCTTCTTGGCAAATACCTCGGCTGTCAGCCTGCCAAGCGACCACCCTGTCAATGAAGCGTCTAGGCGTAAAATCTCTGTCAATCCTCCGTGCATCCCTTGACGTTACAGGCCTGGTACCGCCGGCTTGGACAAGCTCCACAACATGTGAGATGGCGTTACTTTGTTTCCCTTCATCTTCCTTTTTCACTGGTATCCCACGTTCAGGGGCCTACACACAGACACTCCCAAGTGACCCGATAGCTTGGCTGACCGGGTCCAAGATGATTTCGGATCTCGCTCATACTTGCCTGTCACAAAGTTCCGTGAGTGGATCGCGGATGTGATACTATACAGGGTTAAGAATATCCACGCTCTTCGGAGCAAAACCCACGATGTTACAACGGTCCTCGTTCCGTGCTTGACATGTAATTCTTAATATCCGGAGCGTGGGACAAGACTCCACGTGTAGGATTGCGGGTGTTCCCGAATGTTGACCATGTCAACCAAGGCGTAGATCAATCACACGAGGATTGTCAGAACATACAGGCCATGTAGAGAAAGAGTAAAAGTCCAGATCCGTCTTCTAGACACGCGACCATCGAAATAAGGCCGAACGACTGTCAGTGGTGGGTCAGAGGCCAAGAGCCGATTAGGTAAATGCCAGCCGGGGAGAGTGGGTGGCACGAACGGCACGAACGGGTATAGCAAGAGATTTAATGCTTGCTAGACGACCTGGCCAAACGGATTCGTCCATTGTCATTCCAAGCCCACAACCATCCAGAAGGCCGGGAGGTGCCAAGTCCCGATTTGCGAATGTCACTAGAATTGGATCAAAGACGCTTGGATTTACTCGTTGGTGGCCAATCCTGAGTGTTGATTACTGATGTTTTGGTGTCATCTTTGGTCACCTTTTCAGCCTAAGGTGAGATATCTGTCGTCTAGCGATCACTTCCAAGCAGGGTGGAGGAAGAGTCCTCAATAGTTTGGTATACGAACCACAAGCAAATCGTCTCCTCCTTCATCACGATATGAGCTAGTTAAGTCGAGAATTTTATCACCTAGATTACGCAGCAATACTATCAATAGCCAATATTCTCTATAAGAAGTAAACTGCTGAACAAAGGCTACACTCCCTCCTATCCTCGCGGAATTATTCCTCTCTGCGGAATTCAATTCCCTGCTTACTCCCACGTCAAGTTTCAGGTCAGGGCCTAACTTCTGCCGCTCTCCTTTTCATCTGAGGTCAGAATATCTAATTCGTGCCCCTGAAGTTGAATTCTCTTGTTGTCGTTGAATTGCGTGGGGGCAACTAAAGAATGTCGTGCAGTTCGGTCAACGCCACAAACAGCTAGGCTTGGTGGCTTCCTGCAGGAACTCATCCACTTCTCCATGATATGATAGAGGCTGTTCATGCAAGACAGTTTATTTCACGTCCAAGGTGGATTCAAGACCCTCCAGGCTATGTTCTGGTTGGACGCGCAAGTTCAAGGCCCCTGAATACTCTCGACGTGAAATCAGGGTAGAGATTGCATTCGGTCGAATAGGAGATGGAGATTTGCCTAGATGTGAAAATATAAACCAAAAGTATTTCTGGCGTATGTCCATCACTCTAGGCGGTTCAGCCTTTAGTTACCCTACCTCAGCTACATGTCAGAAGTCACTCACCACCTTCAAATACCAAGGGCGTGAGTAGCCAGCATGCATGGACCAGTAGAATCGATAACTATTCATCACTATATCCAGCATTATAATTGACCAGCTCCCTTTCGGAGTGAGCAATCCATGATCAACAGGTCAAGCTTATATTTCCATTATCATCCCACGGAATTACTCCTCCACTGCGGAATTCAGCTCCCTGTTCTCATCCCACGTCCAAGTATCAGCACGGAGGCGATTAGGTAAATGCCAGCCGGGAAGTGGCGGGATGTCTATCGGGTTCGTCTTTGAAATTGGCATGTTTCCCCGTCTAACAGGCTGCACTCAAAGGTAGTTGATCAAAACCAGGCACCGAGTAAGTCTAGTCACCATCCTTTACAAGTTCAAGGATTCAGGTATCCAATTCTGTCAGATTGCATCTACTCGTCCGCCTCTAGCAAGCCCTTGTCCACCAACTGTTGGCATCGATCCCGCATCTCAGAAACATAGCTTTCGTCCAATCCCTCAGCACGAGGTAGGGAAACAGCACCATCCGAGCCTGCCACCCAGTCCCATCTGCGGTACCCTCTCATCCTCACTCCATCGCGGCTTCGTCTGAGACTTGCTTCCACTTGCGACTTTGACATGTTCAAGACCCGATATCACACAGTCTCCTAATACTTACAGTCTTCCCTGCCGTGGCCCTCGACATGGCATAGGGTGCACCATGCCTCAGCCGGCGTATGATAGTACGCACATCTTTTCCCGAGGTAACATCTGTCTCCGTGACGACACTTGCTCGTCCTCCATTTCTTAAAGTTCTGCTCTGGCAGGGCTTGGAACAGGTCGCGCTCTTCTTTGGTGTGTAGATGACCGCAATCGCCACGTTTACCACAGCGAATGCCGTAGGGACATGGCTGTTTTGCATGATGGCCGCTTCTCAAATTAGTGCGAGTTACCGTCTCCCACTTGTCGGTGTTGCTGTTGCTGGGATCATTGAGGCTGCTTGCCTCTGCGTTTTCACTCTGTTCACCCCCGGCGGGCAGCTTCCAGGGGTTGGATGGGTCCCTGACGTTGGCTGTAGCACTGGACGCGTTGGCGCTGTGTTGGGTGCGTTGGGACTCTTCCTTGGCCATGATATCCACGGATTTTTGATCCTCGTCACCCTCCAGAGGCGCAAACATGTTGCTAGTTTCGACCATGGCCGGCGGTCCTTCGTTGAAGCGGTTCGCGTATCGAGGCCACGACATGACCTTCCACAGTCCCTCGAACTGGTCCTCTGCCTTGGCGATCAGGTCATCCATGTCATTGATGTTCTTGACTCCGGGGAACTCGACGTAGAACTCGTTTGTCACGTTGGATGGGGTTATGAAGGACAAGCGGCCCCATTCATCGAGCTCATTGCAGACAATAGCTTCCGCGTCGAGGGGGTCGGTGGACTCTGGGCCGGTAAACTCGTAGAGCACGAGCGTGCAGCTTGGGGTCACCTTTCCGGACCGCCTAGTGGAACGGTAGCTAGTGAAGGAGATCTCTTTGAATACGTGCTCCAGGTAGTTTAGCGACAGCAGAGCCATGTCGTTGGCTAGTTTACGGTACTCAGAAGAGATGCCCGATTTCCAGGCCCAGAGCTCAACCCGGAACCCGTCGTCCAAGGCTTGCTTGATTGGTGGGACCATGTCTTGGTCTCCGGTAATGGCGATAAAGACAGTCCTCTTATTCTCCTCTTTAATGTCCGAGCTAAAGTCGGCCATGGTGCTGAGCCTGGTAGATGTGCGGCTTATATCCGTCGCCATGGCGGTGTCTACCTGCTTCTCCTTGCCGCGGGCGCGATCGTGGATGCTGGTTCGGAAGTTGTACTTCTTAAACGTGTTCCACACTGCGTCGTTGGGTGGCGGGCGAGAGCCATAGAGATACGAGGTGCCTTGAAAGCGACCGCCTAGGAGTGTCTTGACCAGCTTGCCGATGTTGATCCTGAGACGCGGGTCGCGGTCGCCGTCAGTCAGTTTGGGCATGTGGCTATTTCCCGAGGCGGCGAACTTTTGGGCCTCGATCCAGATGTTGGAGTCGTCCACGAAGAACATGCAGATCTCTTGATCTGTTTCGGTCATGGTAGGTGTTATTTGGGCTGCGGTAGCTGAGTAAAGGGTGACTTGAGAGCAACGATGGTCTAGGCAAGTGATATGATGGTTGGTTTGAAGAGTAGCGTATGCGAGGAATGTCTGCCCGGGGATTGAGCATTTTACTACCATCAGTACTGATGCGTGTGTCAGTGCCCGAAGCACACTGTTGGGCATCCCTTGGTTGGTGGCGCTCAAATGTGCAATTCAGGCTGGTTTGGGAGAGTCGCACATGCAAGGCGTCTTGACATCTTCCATGAGAGCCTTGTTGCTGCCTTGGACGACAGGCCACTTTTCCCATCGGCTGCTTCGGTCAGCGGCCATCACATTAGCCATGACTATTATTGGACAGTTGAAAAAGATGGCACAAAGCTTGGTTCTTCTAGTCTAGTTTATGTGGAAGAAGACCGGGCCGTTCAGATTATGGCAACAATGTTCCCAAAGACACAACCAGGATGACTCCTTCGCCGTTTGGTGTGGCAACAACGATAGCTATTGATTGAACGACATGAACGGCTTCAAACTCACGTTCTCCTCCTAGATGAGCAACAGACGACGTCTACGACTAACGCGTCTATTCAAAGCCCCTCTGCATCCTCAACATGACAAATACAGTGAGTGAGCCTGGTCCAATATCAAACTGAGACTGAATTAGACATGACAGAATCGTCTATACAAGCAGTTTTCTACTTGCCACGTCTGTGAGGCTCTACCACCCTCCGAGTTTCGATAATTGGCTTCAACATCAAGGTAGTAAACCGATAGCTACCAACATGAGGCTGCCTATCGTTGATTGAAATGCCCCAGCCTCATGTTGGTTGTCTATTCTTGATCTCGATCCAATGCTCTCCTTCACTATCTCCCACTAGACGTCGTGCTCCGATTTGTCTACATTCACGGCACTAGCTCATATACGACTAATTCCTCCTTCAATATAAAAGTCCAAGTCCAACGCGTCATGGCTTACAAAATATCAATCACGCTGCCTTCGGGCCATTGAGGCAACCTCACCAGCATCAGGCTCACTCTCGTCGACAAAACCAAACCTCTCATACAACGGCGCACCAGCTTTACTCGCATCCACATAAGCCCCAACTCCATTATTATCTGCAAGGTCACATCCCCATTTCATAAGCATGGATCCGGCCCCTCGTCGTTGGTAGTCAGGGTGTGTAGCAAGTGTGTCGAGGTCTGCGTCTGTATCAGCTCAAGAACTGCTCACAAGGTTGAGTCTTCCATACAGTAATGCTTATAGTCGCCCATAACCCTCTTTCTCTCGTCTTCTTCTCTCTTGAAAAAGGCCTGGCACTCTTCACCCGGCATATCCTCGTGCCATGGCGGATATCGACGACCTCGCGCTTCAGGCATAGCCGTGTCCCATTTGGCATAAGCCGCTATACGGGGCCGACCGTGAGCATCCAGTGTATCAGGGTCAACCACTTTGACGTAGCGTGCCAATGGTTTATTGATAATATCGTGATAGTTGGCATCATGCCACCACTTGCGCACCCCTGGAGTACCAGGCCACAACCGCTGCATGTCAGGGTCTTTAAATGCCTCAAACCAGAGGTCTACCATGGCTGGGATGTCCTCTGGAGTCGCCAATTCCAGTCTCAGGGTGTTGGGAGTTGTCATCTTGAAGAATAAAGGTTTTGTTGGACGCGTAAGCCGTAAGAGTGCGGGGATGAATTCATCACCCTTGTATTTATACTGAGGGCTGAGAAACCGCTCCACATTTATTACTCTGCAGGTTCGACTATCATCAAGATGACTCAGACCAGCAGTTTTCTTTTGCCTTGAGAGACTTGGACTCTCCTGGGCTCCTTTATAAGCATGTGCTTACAATCGCTGTCTTGATTGACACCGTCTTGTATCTACTTCGAAAGGAGTATAAGACTAATATCTTGCGGCATTTGCTATAGGTTAGTCTCAATTCGCTGCTCACTCTCCCCCTTCAACCAACCTCGTCGATGCAAGGGGCATGGGAACATTGAGGCTACGGGGCGGTACATAAAGGTCGGGTTATTTGATGCCCTTCATAATCCAGCTTTCGTCAAATATAGAGGAGGAATAAACCCTTTAGGTCCATAATGTCACGTTTTTGCTCATGGGAACGACTAAGACCTGCTATAATTTCCATCGGGTTACTCCAGCTCATGGACATCTAAAACCCTTTATATAATAATAATCTCGTTAAGCACTAATATTAAACTACGACAGCTTAATCTTTAAACCTTGATTGTTTCCTATTATGCACCAGTCTTACATGTATAGGTGCTGGCAAGTTATTCACACGCTCAGAAGGCCACTGTTTAACAGCCTTGGCACACTCTCTAAACCCGGCTCTCCCGAAAGTACTTTTTTTGAGGTTTTGTTGCAAAAGTGCCTTTCTTTCATACGCATGCAAGTCTTGTCGTATTGCGCTCACATGTACTTGCTTGACGCAACCTCCTGCAAGGTACCGTGCCGAGCCCAATACAGCGGCGGCAATACGAACTCGGCTTCACTTCTCGTCTTGGGGCGAGGTCATGGATATTTTAGCGTGATGGCATTCAAGCTCACCTGCATGTGTCGTTTCAGACTTGGGTGGCTTCACAGCTTGTGGTCTTGATCTCTACCTCCAACCAAATGCGTGGATTGTTCGGATGAACCCCCACGATCCAAACTCGTGCAGATCTGGTGACGGAATTGCTGTGAGTTGATTGGCAAAGTGTGTTATGCAGAGGAGATGCGCCAAATCCCCAAGGTTCAGTACTGGTTGCGAGTCGGTAGCCTTGAAGCCAAGCCAGCACAGCATCTGAGCGAGATTGTGAAGTGAGGCCTACAAGTCTACGATAGAGACAAACAAACTACCAGCGATATTTCAAAAGATATCCACTTCAGTTATATTCCACTAAGCTCGTTCTTGGGCTCCGAAACGGGGAGTCTTCAGCGAGGTGGGACAGTGATGCAGATGCTGCAGGGCCGTCAGCCAACCTGTAAGCGGCAAGATGTCGTGCGATAACCGAGCAGAGATAAACATGAGCACAGCATCAACGTTCTCGTCTGAACTTGGGGCCCTAATCAAAGATTCCTCCGAAATACGAGGCCCTTCACGTGGTCATCGACAAGCTAGTTGCATTGTTCGGCATTAAGACTACATGGATAGCATTCAGACTCCATTGTTGGCAAAGTATAAACATTTAAACATTAATTAGGAGGTTCAACTTGGAAGAGCTCAACTTCATCCTTGCGACGTCAATCGCGGAGTGTCATCGGAGTTCGGAGCCGGCTCCCGGGGCCTCGCCCGTCAGCGGCCCGTTATCGGCCACCCGGACGCCACGACCTGCGGTGTTACATGACGACCGATATTGGCTTACGCCTCAATTTTATCATAATGATTGTAAGACGAGAGTGCAGCAGCTTCGTTGAGAGTCGCGTAGTCGTGCCCCGACGACATAGGGGTATATAGGTTAGGGCTTGGGGATGGCTGTTGTCGCATCTCATTCGAGGCATCCATCCGTTTCAGTCACTCGTTTACTTGTCCATTATGAAGGTCTTCGGGGCATTGGTGCTGGCTATCTTTGCCAGTGGGAGCGCTGGGCGTAGAGGCAAGTGGCTATTCCCAAGATCTGAAGGGACTGGGGAGCCTGTTGAGAAGCGTCAATCAGATGGTCGATGCGGAACCGGCTTTGACACGGTCTGCGCCGAGGATGAGTGTTGCTCAAATTCCGGGTAAGTCAAGTGGTCCTCAACATCAAGAAATGCTAAGTGTCGCAGCTGGTGTGGAACTGGATACCTCTACTGCTCGGCTCCAGCGTGTCAGATTGAGTATGGTCCAGCCTGTGATGCAAATGTGCGTCCCAATGGCCCCGACACTACCAACATTGCTCGACCCAAGATTGGAAACATTCCCTATGGTAAAGCCATCAATCGGTGCAGTCGAAACGGCGATATTGCGTTGACGTACGATGATGGGCCGTTCACGTACACAGATGACCTCCTCGATCTCCTTCAGGTGAGTGACTCTCCCACAGACCATCCGCCTCTAACATGTCTAGGAATACAACGCTAAAGCGACCTTTTACGTCACTGGAAGAAACCTCGGCAAAGGAGCCATCAACGACCCAGATACAGCATGGCCTGCACTCATCAGACGAATGATTAGAGACGGCCACCAAGTCGCCAGCCACACATGGTCTCATCAACGCCTCACGACGTTGAGCAGGTCCAAATTCCGGAACCAGATGGTCTACAATGAGATTGCTCTCGCCGACATCTTGGGGTACTTTCCAACCTACATGCGACCGCCGTACTCGGCTAGTAATGAAGATACCAATGCCTGGCTTGATGAGCTTGGTTATCACATTACCTACTTTAACCTCGACACTGAGGGATATCTCCATGATAGTCCCAATATGATTGCTGCGTCCATGGCCATCTGGGACAATACAGTCGAGGGCAAAGACCCCGAGACCAATAGGTGGCTACACATCGATCACGACCCCGTCTACCAGACAGTCTACAACCTCACCGAGCACATGCTGCAATCCATCCAAAGCAACGGCTTCAGAGCCGTCACAGTAGGCGAGTGTCTCCAAGACCCCAAAGACAACTGGTACCGCAAGGTAGGCAACCAACCGACGAGCAATGACCCCAGCTCAGGCTCCTCCAGCTTCCCGCCGACGACTAACGGTCGGTGCGGCTCACGATACGGTGAAGCGACGTGTCGCCACGAGCCCCTCGGCGAGACTTGCTGCTCACGGGCAGGATGGTGCGGTTCAACAGAGGAGCATTGTGGTAGGGGATGTCAGCCTGTGTTTGGGACCTGCAACGACACGCCTGAGCCGGGGACTTAGGAGACCGAATGACAGCGGAACAAGCGGCATCGCTGTGAAGGATCAGTGTAGCATGTCAGCCAGGGTTTTGGAACGAGCGGATCTGACAGGACATTTTCTATATCAATTGCTCTTGGTTGGAAGTCATAACCTAATATTATTCCCGAGAATATCCATGCGCATTATCTTGAATGTTGATCCCAAAGAGGATTCCCTGTGCTTACACTCAGACATTGAATTCTCGCTTCCGATATTTGGGCATTGACTCTCCCCGGGAGTAATCACGCCGACTGATGCATGAGACAGGGGTATGCCAATCTTAGCAGTCTGGACCCTCAGGGGCAACGGCGCCACCAAAAATGCTTGTTATTAGCTGGGTCTACAGCTTCAGGATGCCCGTTTCTAGACAGGATGGCTTGAACTCTGACCTGAATGTCCAATGTCATCAGGTCTAAGCTTCACGCCAATGTCTACCCATCACCACCTTAATATCCATGAACAAATCATCAGAGTCCAGCATCACTCTGGCGATTTCAGCTCCTGTGTGGCTTGCCTCCACATCTCCACTAGCTCAAGGCTCATTTGAAGACGGTCGGCAGTCGGCAACCTCCATGACAACGGAAACATGTCTTTGACGTGGCTTCTATTGGCTGGTTTACCACCCATCCCCGTAGTTTCAGGCTGTGATCGGCAGGGCGCCGTCTTTGCCAAGGGCGAAAAGCAGAAACATTGGACGCCGAGAGACGCATTCTTGGGAGGTGGTAGAGACATGTACGAGACACGAAAACATTGCACTTTTTGTGTTTTGGTGTGTCAATGTGCAAACGGTTCCTGAACTGCCGTACTTTGAACCTCCCCTATTCTCCCATAGGGCTGATGACAACGCTCATCAACACCCAAAAGCGGTATAAAGTGTGAGGCTGCATGCAGGACTGTGGCTGCCCCTGAGGCAGACAGCGTAAATGAACCATACGGCATTCAGCCTTGGGTTGATCCGACTCGGGATAAGCGCTAGCGTCGTGTGGTTCTGTGGAAATTGTCCAGAATAGGACCAGGGTGTAGCGTCCCGCTGGGCTGAGGATGGTCTGGGGAAGGGATACAAGTGTCTTGGCCATGGGGATGTGGACTGGTACATAAGAGAAGCTGTCTCCCTTCTTGATCCAGATCTCTATCCTCAACCATCCTCTCGCTCAAAGTCTCTCGCTCTACAATTCTTCTTCCATCCAAGATGCAGTCCAAGATCGTCCTCGTCTCCCTCCTGGCTTCGGCCGTCTCTGCCCAGGGCAACTTCATGGCCCACCCCCAGATGAAGCGCGACCTCCTCGCCCCCCGTGCCACCGACTCTGTCGCCGGCCTCGACAAGGAGTGCCAGTCTGCCATCATGGAGGTCTACAAGACCCTCCCCACTCCCGCCCCCGAGATCGTCAAGGACCTCACCGAGCACCCCCAGACCGACCCCTGCCACTTCAGCACTCCCGCCTCTCTCTCCAAGGAGTACGCCAGCTACAGCTCCGAGGTTCTCGGCTGGTACTCCAAGAACGAGGCCGAGATCAAGTCTGCCCTCGAGGAGTGCCCTGCCCTCTCCAAGTACGCCAACGCCGTCCCCATCTGCTCCGATGCCGCCGCCGCTGGTGGTGACAAGACCAAGGCCACCGAGGCCACCAAGACTGCTGAGGAGACCGAGGCCGAGACTGCTGCCACCGAGTCTGGTGCTTCCAAGCCCAGCGGCTCTGCCTCTGCCGAGTCTGCCAGCGATGCTGCTGCTACTCCCACCACTTCCTCCCCCGCCCAGGCCACCAACGGTGCTGCCCGTGAGGGTGGCATGATCTACGCTGCCGCCGCTGTTGCCGGTATCGTCGTTGCTGCTCTGTAAATATCGCTCGAACAGCTTGGTGGATGTCTGTTACATTGAAGGTTAATTGGGTGATACCTTGCCTGCTTGCCTAATAGCATTTTTAATTGAACATTGCGAGCGATCATTGTCCTCGAACCCAATTTAAGCTTCCTTGTCGTGAAATTACAGCCCTACCGGGCATAAACCTTGTTCCTAAAGTTACCAACTTGGCAAAGAAACTCTTGGCAACCATCTTTGTTGGGTTGCAGCCAACAAGTCGCACTTCCAGTGTGGGTGACATGCAAGGGACCTAACCGTAAATAGATGTTTGTTAGATGGTAAAAGAGTCACTTGGAGCACAGATCATGTGTGAACCAACAACCCTCAGCTAGTCCTTTATCAGCATCATTCTTCGATGCCTGAACGACACTGCCAAGATATCCCTCGGATAGTTTCTTTGATGAAACATCACATGGGAATTCAACGCTCGGGCAAACGCTGATTCACGCCGTTTAGCTTTCTACATAAAGAGCGCGTGGATCCTCAGTCAGACATGTCAACAATCTCACATCCTCCACAATTCTCTCTCCATCGTCATCATGGATCATACTCATGCTGGTTTCGCTGACAAGGTCGGCCGAGGTGTTGCAAAGGGAGTCTCTTTCGCTCTTGGAAAGTGGAAGCAGCTTCTCTTCACCTACACCTTTACCACCATCGTCGGCATCGCCCTTCTCTACATGCACACCAGTATGTCTCCCACTCCCGATAAACAGTCTTATGCCAACACTTTCTAGAACATGAAGCTTCTCTCGTCAAGCGAAGCTGGGGAGGTTTCGATGAACGTCCCATGACGGAAAAGTGCTATCGCCAGGAGCGCACCGCCATGCTCCTCTCCCTGTTCCTCGGTCTTTTGGGTGTTGACCAGTTCTACGCTCACCACTGGCCCCTTGCCATCTTCAAGTTCTTTACTTTCGGTGGACTGGGCACCTGGGCCTTTGTCGACATGATTCTCTGGATCGTTGGTGGTGTTTACGGTACCCCTGGATGTCCTGGTGGAAGCTCCAAGGGATGGCAGTATTGAGGTACTCTGGGTTGATGTGTTGTTCCTGGTAGAGTAGCAGTTAAATGACCTGAAATCCGAGACATGAATTCTCGTGTGACAATACAGTCATCTGCCCGTTTGTAGTGTCACTATCCGTTTTACTCCGCAAATCAAGACTTGCCGCGTTTGCCATGGGAATCATGAAACTGCATTAATCAAGGCAGCAATCAGGCACGACACGTTTCCTACGCCCGACTATACAAGATCAATATCAAGGCCTAAATCGGGCTGTGATGTCGTGGACGTGGTATCACCGTAGAGTAGGACAGTTGGCGATAGCCTCACTTGTACAAGAGTTAGAATGAGGGGTCAAATTAAACACAAGCATATGTTGCCCAAGGCGCAGCCACCTCCTCTTGTCTATCTCGACTCTCACGCCTCGTACATGATGCTTCTTCAGCTCACGAAATTCCCAGGGGGTTCACAAATACCTAGAGCCAAGTCAAACGCTGGCGTGGGCTCACACGAAGTGATGATTGCCCTCTACCACGCTAGCCGTTGGGCTAACCAACGCTCGGGGTCATGCCAAGAATGGCTTCACAAGGCCGTCAGAGAGCTACCTTAGCTAGCGTTCAACTGGGCTGAGCGACATTAACCGAGTAGACCTCATTTCACCTTTAATCACAAACGCCGACGACCAAGTTTTAAATGAGACATTTGGAGCACGTGGACCATAACCCAGCGTGACCATGCGAATAACCTCATGTCCACATCCCATGACACACAATGCACACACAAACTGACAATATTTCTCATTATACTCATTGATGCCATGGCAACCCTGACGAAAAATGAACCAAACCTTTTCTACACCAGCCATCTAAGCACCATTGCTCGTAAACACAATGACCAGCCCCTACTCGTCATCCTCGTCGTCCGAATCCGTCTCCTCCTCCTCGGCATCCTCACCATTAACGCCCTCCTTTGTCTCCGCGCCGTTCTCCAGCTTCAACCACTCCTCCCACTCGGGGAAGAGGTCCTCGTCCTCTCCGGGCACACCGATCAGCTTGGCTACCCGTCCCTTCTTGTTCTTCTCGAGGTTCTCCTGCCACTCCTTCACTACAGGTACAGTGAGACTGGGCTGGTAGGTTTGCGAGAAGAGAACGGCTTCGGCAAGTCGGCCGGTCTTGGTGAGAATCTGAGTGCAGGCCTCGATATCACCGAGCAGCCAGCGGCATGAGAAGGCGACGTTGTGCGCGCCAGCCTCTTCCGCCTGAGTGGCCAGAGCGGTCAGGCCATCACGGTCACCTGTTGATGAGTGCAGAAGCAGCAGTGATCCAAGGTCCTTGGCGTGAGTGAAGCACTCGGCAGCCAGAGCAACATCCCAAGCAGCCAGAGCAGCATCTCCAACAGTCTTCCACTTATGGTCGGCGTCGGCCTCACGGGCAAGCTCAAGCGCAATGGCGAGCTCGTTAAGAGCAAGGGCAAGCTCAAACTTGTGCTCAGGGTCAGTCGCCACCTCCAGAGCAAGCTCCTTGTGGCCCTGGCCTTCTAGGAATCGCGCAATCTTGTTGAGCTGGTCTTCGGGGATCGTCGGTAGCAGCTCAGCAGCCGTCTCCATATCCTCTCGGAGGACAAGAGTCTGGTACTCGAGCACAGGAAGAGACAGGCCAAACGAGGTAACACCAACATCCTTGTCGGCGAGGTAGATTCGAGAGTCGCGCTGGATGTAGCCCAGGATGTACATGGGCTTGTCAAAGTGGGAGACGGTGTAGGTCTGGTCACCGACAAGGTAGTTGAGTCGGTTGGTGCTGTTGGTGTAGATGAAGCAGTCGCCAATCCACTCGCCGGTTCGTACGCTGTCTGGTCAGCAGAGTCATACTCGGGTGTCAAGAGCACTTACGTTTCGCTAATGTCAGTGATAACCTCAAAGGCCGCCTCGACACCATCCTCCTCGACAAGACCAGCTTGCACGGCCTCGACGTAGTTCTCTCGGGAGAAGCGCAGCACATAAAAGGTATCCTCGCAGGCAATCGTCACCAGCTCTCCGCTATCAGACCAGTAGACCTGCTTGGGCTCAACCTCGATTCTTCGCACAAGACCACCAGTCGCCCAGTCAAAGAAGGACACGCCACCCTGGCCGGTGACACCAAGAAGAACACCACCGTGGAGTCTCTCAGCCTGGAAGCCGACATCGAGACCACCGCTCTTCTCGACAAAGTTCTTGAAGATCTTGACGCTCATGGCAGACTCGCGGATAGCAAAGTCGTTGCTGTTCTCCTTGGATGCCCAGACAAAGTCGAGAGCAGAGCCAAAGGCCTTGTTTCGCCAAGCAAGGGCAGTGTAGATGATGTACTCGCCATCACCGCACACAGCAACGAAGCGGCCGTTGGGGGAGTGGATGAGTGTTTGGGGGTACACTTCGCAGGTACCGAGATCCTTGGTGGGGAGGGAGATCGGCTCGTTGTCCTTGATAGAGGCATCTGCTGCTATTAGCATTCATCTCGACACATCTCAGGCATACATACCTCCTCCCTTGATGATGGCAGAGACAACCTCGTTGTGGCGAGCCCAGATAAGCTTGCCGGAAGCATCCATAGACACAGCAGGCTCCTCACGACCAAGCTTGACAACAACCGCACCATCGTCGAAACCCACAGCAACACCCTGCTTGCCCTTCTGATACGAGACACACCAAGCTCGCTCCAGGCTGTAGTTGAGCGACTGCTCGAATCGGTAGGTGTTAGCGTGCCATATCCTTATCGTGCCGTCCTCGGAACCGGAAATGATGACGGGCAGTTCGGGGTGGTAGCAGGCAAACGAGACGTTGTTGGTGTGGCCCTCGAGGGTAGCGATCAGAGACTTGGTGGTGTAATCCCAAATCTTGACGGTTCGGTCGTCCGAGGTGGTGAGGAGGTAGGGCTTGTCGGAATGAGGGTAGTAATCGACATGGTTCACTCCCTTTGTCTCGTGAGCCTCAAGGGTAAAGTTGGGAGTGGAGGAACCGAGGCTCCAGATCTTGACTGTCCGGTCGAGACAGGCAGAAGCAAAGGTGTTTGTGTCCTTGGGGTTGATGGCAAGACCCATGACGTAGTGGCCATGACCCTCAAAGACCTGAACACACTTCCAACCCTTCTCCCAGTCCCACAGCTTAATGGTCATGTCATCTGAGGCAGTCAGGACAAATGGCTGAGTGGGGTGAATCGCAATCGCTCGGATGTAGTCGGGGTGCGCCTCGAACGAAGTGATCTTCTCGGAGGTGTTGTAGTTGTAGACACGCAGTTGGAAGTCATCGGAACCGCAGACAATCCAGTTTTTCCTGGCGACGAATCGACCGGCGCGAACAGGGACATCGGTGAGCTCGAACGTCTTGACGATCTGCTGGGTCTCGTAGGACCAGATGTAGACGTGGCCTGAACTGTCAGCTGCGGGCAAGTCAAACAGCCAAGTAGAGCTTACCGCTGTAGAGGGTTGTGAGGATCCATGGTTCATGAGGATGAAAGTCAATGCCCTTGACTCGCTCGCTGCGAGCATAGAGCTGGCGCTGGATTGCGAAACGTGTCAGCTCAGATCGCAGGTTGAGGAGTCAAGACCAAGCTCAGACAGCAATGGAGATTGCCACGGCTTGACTCTGGCGCACGGAAGCAGTCACGAGACTGACCTTGACGTCTAACTTCATCTTGTCGGGTGTCGCTGTGCGTTGGCGCAGAGTTGAAGATGCAAGCTGGCCAGCAAGGGCGGTGATGTCCAAGTAGTGGGGTTAGCGGCAGGAATCCCTGGAGGAGGCGACCATGCGGCGGGAGGTTGTCGCAAAGGTCAGGTTGATGCTGCAAAGGAAGAGTACAAGGTACGGGGGTAAATCAGATCCGGCTGCTAATCGTCAATCGTGATATTCTTGCAGCAGCTCGGAGCTCTGTTGCACATGAATCTCGAGCTCTCGAAATGTGTCCTGCGGCTCTTGCCAGGCTGGCCATGAGGTTTTGGCCTGAAGTGTCAGGCCCCCACATCCCTCTGCAGGGGGTGCCCCAGAAAAGGGGGTCTGTAGGGTAAGTGTCACCAGAAACATTGAAGAGGACAGCAGGACAGCAGGACAGCACCATGATTGGGAATGATGCTTCCAATGGATAGGTTTTATTGAAGAATGTTGTTATTTCTTCATCTCAGTCTGCTACTAACTTGTGTACATCGAGCATTGACCTTTGTTGTGTAGTCCACAAGTCATCTCGGTTATGTTACCTCTTGGATATCGTCAACATATCACGGGCTGCCTCTCAGAACCTCACTGTCAGGCATGATTCATGTTGAAACTGTCACTCAGTCAACTCGATTGTACGGACCAGGTGGAGCTTCTATTTACAGATCAACTCCATACTACGTACAGACACCATCGTGCATACGGCTGCATCTTGCGACTGTAGGCATCCTATTTACAGCAACATTAGTGCCATTCTTGAAATGCTTATTCAGTTCCAAGAAAACCAGCCAAGATCAACTTCGACACGCGTCTTGATTCGTATCTTGAATCAGTGCAGTGTGGCTGTACTCCTCACTTAACAACCATTGTACACCCTTGTCCTGTCTCTTGGGCTCTCGAATTGGGCAGCGCAAACCCAAAGGCCAGCAGCGCATAGTTGCACGAATAATTAGCTTCGCTTCCCATCTCATTTGCCCCTTTTGAACTTGGCTGAATTTCAGGTCAGTCACTCGCTTCAGATCAACACAGCCGCGGCCTCGAGGCTTCAAGTGTTCCAGACCTTCCCCACAGTCTGCCGTCCGCCACCCGAGACTCTAGCACTGTGTTTCTGCGCTGGCTGCACCAACCCTCCAGCGCCTCCACAGCCCCAGCCACAGTGCGAACATCCCCATTACTCAGGTCCACTCCACTGCCACCCAACCCAAGCCGCAATCTGATGGGCCCTGGATTTCATCACTATCCCTTTCTCCCATCCCCCGTATCTCTCGCTGTTTCGCCTCCCTCCTCGATACAAGCCTCCGTCTGTATTGATTTCAACCCCTTCCCCTTCCCCTTTCCCTTTCCTCGTCGCAACGTCTCCTTCGCTTCGTCGATTCGCGATCCTACCTCGACCGAAAGCGGCTGGACCACGCTCTCTCCTTCGCATGCGGGGTTACAAATCATCGACCTGTTGAACCTCGTCTGCCACGCCATCACCATCTTTGCTTGCTCAGGAGTTTGTCAGCGAGCAGCGCTGCCCATCGCTTAAATCTTTGTTTGCGATCTCTTGGATCCTCGAACCGGCTTCATCGATCGGGCGCATTTGATCTCTTGCAAATACCGCGTCGGCCGCAATCATGTCGTGGAAGCTCACCAAGAGTAAGTCACGTTCCTAATTCTTGGTACAAAGCTGACATCTATCAGAGTTGAAGGAGACCCATCTGGGCCCTTTGAGCGCCTTTGCCCGATCGCCGTCCACCTCGACCATCACAGACAAGGACAAGGAAGGACAGGCTAGCGGAGCCGTCACTCCCACCACCGAGAGTGCCATAGGTGAGCAGAAGCAGAAGAGGCCTGCCAGTCGATAACTGACTTGAATAGCCGCCTCCGAGGCCATGTCCCAAGCTCCAGTCAAACCCCTCAAGCCCGGTATCCTCGTCGTCACACTCTACGAAGGCCAAGGCTTTTCCCTCCCCGAGCAGCATCGAAGCACCTTTGCTTCATCACACCAAGGATCGCTATCCTCCGGAAATGCCCTTAACATGGCAGGTTCCGTTAGACCCGGATCGTCGCAGCGCGTCGCTGGTTCCTTTGTCAACGGCTCTAGCCGACCACACTCTTCTGCTGGCGGCTTCGGCTCCCTCCCCACCAACCACGGCCGAATCTCTGGCAAGTACATGCCCTATGCTCTCCTCGATTTCGACAAGCTTCAGGTCTTTGTCAACTCGGTCGATGGAAAGCCCGAGAACCCTCTGTGGGCTGGCGACAACACTCAGTACAAGTTTGATGTTTCAAGAGTGACGGAGCTCGTCATCCACCTGTACCTGCGCAACCCCTCCTCCGCTCCAGGAACCCGAAGCCAGGATATTTTCCTGGGTGTAGCGCGCATCAACCCTCGCTTTGAGGAGCGACAACACCGTGGTGAAGACTCCAAGAGCAGCAAGAAGGATCGTGAGAAGGCTGCTGCCGAGCATAAGGAAGGCCACAGCGGTGTTGAGTGGGTTGACGTGCAATACGGCACCGGCAGAATCAAGATCGGCGTCGAGTACGTCGAGACCCGGGCAGGTAAGCTCAAGATTGAAGACTTTGAGCTCCTCAAGGTTGTCGGCAAGGGCAGCTTCGGCAAGGTCATGCAGGTGCGCAAGAAGGACACAACCCGAATCTACGCCCTCAAGACGATCCGCAAGGCGCACATCATCTCTCGATCCGAAGTTGCCCACACCCTCGCCGAACGATCTGTGCTGGCGCAGATCAACAACCCCTTCATCGTTCCCCTCAAGTTTAGTTTCCAGTCCCCCGAGAAGCTGTACTTTGTCCTCGCCTTTGTCAACGGAGGTGAGCTGTTCCACCATCTCCAGAAGGAGCACCGATTCGACGTCAACCGATCGCGCTTCTACACGGCCGAGCTTCTCTGCGCCCTGGAGTGTCTTCACGGCTTCAACGTCATCTACCGTGATCTCAAGCCTGAGAACATTCTTCTGGATTACCAAGGCCATATCGCCCTGTGCGACTTTGGTCTTTGCAAGCTCGACATGAAGGACGAGGACCGAACCAACACCTTCTGCGGTACCCCCGAATACCTTGCACCTGAGCTTCTGATGGGCCAGGGCTACAACAAGACTGTTGATTGGTGGACCCTCGGCGTCCTTCTCTACGAGATGTTGACAGGCCTGCCACCATTCTACGACGAGAATACTAATGAGATGTATCGCAAGATTCTGTCAGAGCCTCTGCACTTTTCCGATGTGGTTCCACCTGCGGCCAAGGATCTCTTGACCAAGCTTCTGAACCGCAACCCTGAGGAGCGATTGGGTGCCAACGGCTCGGCCGAGATCAAAGCGCATCCCTTCTTCCACGCTATCGACTGGCGCAAGCTGCTCCAGCGCAAGTATGAGCCTGCGTTCAAGCCCAATGTGGTATGTAGCCCTGCTCTATTTGACCTTACCTTTGCTGACTTACATTCCTAGACGGACGCTCTCGACACGGCCAACTTTGACCCCGAATTCACATCAGAAGCCCCTCAAGATTCTTACGTCGAGGGCCCAATGCTTTCCGAGACGATGCAGAACCAATTCCAAGGATTCAGCTACAACCGTCCGATTGCCGGCCTGGGAGACGCGGGCGGTAGTGTCAAGGATCCATCTTTTGTTGGAAGCCTGACAGACAACCGATAGATGATTGCTGTAGACTAGGGTTGGAGTTGCAGGAGGGAACATAGACAGCGAGCAGGCTCGAGTCTGGGATATACCCTTCACTCAGAGACCGGCAGGCCACAAGGTGCCGTTCTTACTTGAGCCAGATAGCTGAGGGCAGACAGGCTGCCAAGGGAAACACGTGTGGCCATGACAAGCAACCTAGGAGACCTGAGGAGCCTAGAGAATGATGTAGATAAGAAAGCCTTGCTTTGGCGCTTTGGAGTTAGTGATATATTTGTGAAGTTTACTTCTGTGACCAAGTGAGACTGAGGACACATTGCCAAGGCCCGTCTGACCATGAGCGATTTCTATGATGGGATATCATGACCAGCCGAGTCACGAATTTTCTCAACCATGCGGGCCAATGGTGTTCGGCGATGTTTCCGAGGAAACCTGCAGCGGAAAAGCAGACCGGCGAGTCACCGCGGTGTGTCAGGTTATTGTGAATCGCGCTACTGTAGCTACCGGTAGCGTGGTGGATGGGGGTGATGGGTTCTGGATTTATTGCCGGAACTGGTATTCGGACCTGTGACGGAGGTCGGTCGGCGATGAAGCCGGGGAGGAGCATCGAGGCCGAAGAGGTGCCGTTATGCTCTGACTGTGCCATGTTCTGACCGTGACCTGCTGGATGATACTCTCACTGATTATGGAGACATGACGAAAGTAATCAGAGCGTCAGTCAGCCAACCTTGATGATTTGTAAATGGCTCTGTAATGAAGCAAGCTCTCATGCTAGAGCGGGGCTCACAGCTCCTTATCCACTAGATAGCTCCCTGGCTAAGCTTGGAGTAGCATGCTGCAGAGCCATGTTGTCATTGGAGGGGTTAAACTTGACATTTTTCGAGGTTGATCAGATCAGATCCAACAGATTGACAATGATAGCCTCAGTTGCCAGGTCAATTAGAAGATAATAACAAGAATCAATGTCTTATCCAGCCTTTAATTAATTTCACCCCTAATAAACCGCGTCATGACATGGCTTAATCGTCCTACATGTGAACATGAGCGCTCGGTGGGATGATGCCCCACGCCGACCACCCCCGCCGACGCCGCTGGGTGCTCCTTCCCCTCCCCCTCCACGCCATGCAGTCCGGGAAGGGAGGGAAGGGACCAGCCAGAGGAGGTTGCCCAACTTGGAACCTCCGATTTGTGTCATAATCCTCGTCTCCCCCTCTCCTTTGCGTCTCGACAATCTTTCTTCTCCTGTCAACATCATCCAATCTCTCCCGAACCTTGTGTCCATCGGGTAGATCTGATCTTGCCTCTGTCGACTTCCAACATCACCGACATCATCACCCCCCACCTCGAAAATGGCCCCCGCCAATACCCTCCCCGCCTGGTCGGACCTCCAGGCTCACCGCGATAGCGTTGGCAAGTCGTTTGTCCTCAAGGAGGCCTTTGCCTCTGACCCCGATCGATTCGACCGCTTCACCCGAACCTTCAAGGCTGAGGGCAGTAACGATATCCTCTTCGACTTTAGCAAGAACTTCCTTACCGATGAGACCCTCGACCTCCTCGTCAAGCTTGCCGAGCAGGCCGGCGTCGAGAAGAAGCGCGATGCCATGTTTGCTGGCGAAAAGATCAACTTTACCGAGGACCGTGCTGTCTACCACACTGCTCTGCGAAACGTTGGCGGCTGGGAGATGAAGGTCGATGGCGTCGACGTTACTGCTGGCGTCAACGAGGTTTTGGACCACATGAAGGAGTTCTCTGAGCAGGTCCGCAGCGGCGAGTGGAAGGGATACACCGGAAAGAAGCTCACCACCATTATCAACGTCGGTATTGGTGGTTCTGATCTGTAAGTGAGGATCCAATTAGAGCTATCAGCACTAACATGATGTAGCGGCCCCGTCATGGTCACCGAGGCTCTTAAGCACTACGGTGCTGATGACATGACCCTTCACTTTGTCTCCAACATTGATGGCACCCACATGGCTGAGGCTCTCAAGGCTTCTGACCCCGAGACCACTCTCTTCCTCATTGCCTCCAAGACCTTTACCACTGCTGAGACCACCACCAATGCCAACACCGCCAAGACATGGTTCCTCGAGAAGACCAACGGCGAGGGCGAGATTGCCAAGCACTTTGTTGCTCTGTCCACCAACGAGTCCGAGGTGACCAAGTTTGGCATTGACAGCAAGAACATGTTTGGCTTTGAGAGCTGGGTCGGTGGCCGATACTCTGTCTGGAGTGCCATTGGTCTTAGCGTTGCTCTGTACATTGGCTTTGACAACTTCCACAAGTTCCTCAGCGGTGCTCATGCCATGGACAAGCACTTCCGCGAGACTCCTCTCAAGGAGAACATTCCCGTTCTCGGTGGTCTTCTGAGTGTGTGGTACTCTGACTTTTTCCAGGCCCAGACTCACCTGGTTGCTCCGTAAGTGTCCGTGGGAGAGATTATGGATGCCTTCTGACAGTTAGCAGCTTCGATCAGTACCTTCACAGATTCCCTGCCTACCTCCAGCAGCTTTCCATGGAGTCTAACGGCAAGACCATCACCTCTGATGGATCTTCCGCCAAGTACACCACTGGTAAGTGAACCTCTGTGAATGTCAGTGAGATGCTAACAACCCAGGCCCCATCCTCTTTGGCGAGCCTTGCACCAACGCTCAGCACTCCTTCTTCCAGCTTGTCCACCAGGGTACCAAGCTGATCCCCACCGACTTCATTCTGGCTGCCAAGTCTCACAACCCCATCACCGGCAACCTCCACCAGAAGATGCTGGCCTCCAACTACTTTGCTCAGGCCGAGGCTCTCATGGTCGGCAAGACTGACGAGCAGGTGCGAGCTGAGGGTGCTCCCGAGGCTCTTGTTCCTCACAAGCGATTCCTTGGTAACCGACCTACCACTTCGATCCTGGTTGGCGGCACCATCGGCCCTGCTGAGCTGGGTGCTCTGATTGTCTACTACGAGCACCTGACCTTCACTGAGGGAGCGGTCTGGGACGTCAACAGCTTCGACCAGTGGGGTGTCGAGCTGGGCAAGGTGTTGGCCAAGAAGATTCTCAAGGAGCTCGATGAGGAGGGCAACGGTGAGGGTCACGATGCTTCGACGGGCGGCCTCATTGGTGCGTTCAAGAAGTATGCCAACTAAAAGGAAATGGTAATGGGAGGACAAATGGAACACTGTGGATAATGAAACATTGAAAAGATAGCATGATGAATCGATACGGCCGTGTTGCAAGATGAGTCTCGATGCATTGCGGCGTAGGACATGGAACATACGTATCCGTTCCCGTCGTCCGTGAAAGGTCCTCGGCCGATATTATGCTGGCTTGGTTCATCTGATGCATGGGATCCCATATGATGAGTGGCTGATGCATCTGATGTATGGCTGATCCAATCTCTGTATGGCTTGATATCCAGCATGTCAATGGACAAAGCAAGTAGACAGGCGGCACGTGCAACTGGCGTGTTGCGGGATTTGAAGTGTGCCTCTGTAAGTATACATCCACCTCTGTATAGGACTACATATCAATGCATGTATCTAGAATCCATGCCTGCCAACAGGGACATGTGTAACGGAGAGGCTCCGAGGGAAAGGTGTTGGTGGGCAGACCCCGATCGCCAAGAAGGGGCTCTGGAATGTAAAGGTCCGGGCTTCCATGTGTCCGGAACAAGTCGGCAAGTGATGGAGTGATGGGATTTCCCGGACTGGACTGAGACAGTGGAAGTGGTGAGACCAGGTGAGTGAGTGAGGTGAGGTGAGCATGGTGGAGTGTGCGGAGATAGATAGGATGGACCTGGGGAAGGACGTGGAGAAGATGGGCCTAGAACTGGAGTACAGAGGATGGCTTGAGTAGCAGTATGGGGAAGACGGGGAAGCTTGAACTCATGATTGCGCCTCGCTGCACGACAGTGACGGGGTTGAGCTGGCGATGGGTATGGCATCGGGTCATGGTACCTTTGTATCTTTTGACTTGGATGGCACGTTTATCAAGCACGACATGATGGCAGGCAGTAAGAGCAAGAGCAACGGGACACGCGGGCCTCTCATGACCCTTTCCGCAAGTGGTTTGCATGAGCCAACCCAGCCCTCTCTGGATGGAGACGGTGGTGTCTCAGGGTCGAGCTCTTTTTCGCGGGGAAACGGAGAAGGCTTGCTCGGAGTGCAGCCGAGACTTTGGGGAAACCTGGGGGAGGACTATGTGGCATGATGTTGGACGGGACATGAGATATTGAGGGAGCACGTTATCATGGGTTCTGTTGTTTGTGCATGTGTTGATGAGAACAGATCGGCCGATGTCGGGAGTTACGCTTGTCTTGACTCGGACTGTGGTTATCGTCGCTCAGACAGTGCAACTTGTAGACGACGATCGACGACGACGACGGGCGTTCCCGTTTGGACCCTTTGTCTGACCCTGTCTTTGGCCTTGCCTGCCCCCTTCATTGACCCTGCTTTTACCCCGTTCCTCTAACTTTGGTCAGTTGTCGTCTGTTACAGTAGACGATGGCAGTTTAGCCAAACTCCACACACACCGGCCTGTTGCTTTGTGCGATGCAACAAGAGGCGGAACAATTCACGGGGGAAGAGGCTAGAGACAGAAACGGGGTGGCACTGCTGCTTTTGGTGTGAGTGGAGGCTCTGACGTCGCCACTGGAGATTTCGGACTGAGCTCTTTTTTTTGTGGATGAGGCCTTTCACGATCGATGTGCGCGATGTTGTAGAAGACGTGAGAATCGATGACAAGATTTTGAGTTCCTTGATTTGTTGGAGATTGTCACGATCAAGTTACGAGAGGACGTCGTGTCGTGAATGGTACTGTAGACGTTGCTATGAGACCCTGACTCGGGATATTTGCCTGTCGTGCCTGGTTCGGCTTTTGCGCTGGTTGGTTTCACAAGATTCAGCCTGAATAAACTGACTAATCAACCGGTTCTCTGTTATCACGAAGAGGCAGATCAACAGGCACGATATGTGTCTCAGCCAAACGGTAGAAGAACGAATGGGCAAGCCGAAGCGGAAACGTGCCTTGGCGCGGGAGCCGACCAAAAGTGATACGGAGGCCGCTCTCCCTTGGCTCCAATGAGACAGCGGCAGTAATCGTAACCGTAACTTGAGGTTTTTGAGCGTGAGCCCCACGATCCTTTTGAACCTAGCCTTGGCCATGCGTGCCAAGGAGAACTGTCCTTAGCTCCACCTGGATGGAGGGCTGGGATTTGCTGGATTCGTTATCTTGGGATAAGACGGTGGCAGAAGAGCTGAGAACGGTGCGGCGGCGGAAAAAAAGGAGGCTATGCTTGCAAAGGAAACGGCGGCATTGTCGGGCTTGTGGTCCGGCAAGGATGAGGTCTTTTTGCAGCAGCATCGTGGGTTTTGTGCCAGCAAATCATGTTGTTATCTTGCTGTGCCGTCTTGGGATGTGAATCATTTCTTGTACGATTTAGGGCATCAACAATATTTTGCGGGAATTATCTGAAAGCCCAGACCTTTGGGCTCTTGATCTTGATCATGACATGTTTATTACCAAGGCTTGCCGCAGTCCTCAAATGTAAGCCCATCATTGAAAAGAATAAGGCCGACTCGGGGTTTCTGCGGCCTGTAACCATGGAGGATTATGCGGGCTTTTGGACGTGGCATAACAATTACGGTGGCCCGAAACGAAACTGTTCCGTTTTCCCCTGAGGTGTGTGTGTGTCTGGTGAAACCCAAAGAGTGAGCCTCTTTTTGACAGGGATAAAAGAGGGGGGCCATGATCCCGGCACCTGGTGCAGGCGGTGATGGGTTCGTGGGATTGGATTGGATCTTTCAGAGTCTCAGTCAGAGGGGGATCAGCTTGGGGGCAATGACGTAGCGGGCATGCAGTTGGTGCTTCTTTGAGTAAAGGGTATGTCTGTCAGAGTTTCACTGAACCCTTAAGACGGAAGAGATGATGGATGATTGACTCTTGTATTAAGACAAGAGAGTAAAGAATACATAATACCGAGGTATTACTTAGCATTTGCTTCTGCGCACATGAAGACAAGAACGCCTCACATGAAGTGCACTGCACAGTTTGGACATGCGGGCATGACAGTAAGACATGAGGACGCCCTATCAGTGGAGCGGAAACCACACGTGTCGACATGTGGGACAAGTCAGTGTTCTCAGAGACGTCGGCTTTGGCTTGTGGTCGTGTGAAGGATGCCTCTAAACTGCAGCGGGCGGGAGAGAATTGTCATGGACGAACAATGGGCTGTGGCAGATGCATATCATACCTATCCTTCAGAAGGGCTTCACATGCATCTGTCCATTCCAGCAGGGTCCAGGCCGAGTCTGACAGTCTGGGCCTGCTCGGGCAAGCGTCAATATCTCTCCACTATGTCTGCGCCTCAGTATTCTGCTCACTTTAGCCTTTTAGAAGACGCACCAACCGACTGTGCCATCAGTCACTTCAACTAATGCCTCAAAATTCAATGGCCGAGTCAAGAAACATCCGCCGTCGCCGCCGTGAGCGCGCCGACTTGGAAACGCAAGTCCACTTCTCCACAAAGCCACCAACGCGGCGAATCGCAGGGTGAGTGGAGTTTGCACACCCCTGGTTTGCGCTGAGAAAAGGCCCTGCGTCTTTGTCTCTGCGCCACCACGGGCCATTATCGTGAAAGAAAGACACGGAGGAAGCGCCGAGATACGGGTCATGACATGTTTACGTAGCTACTTGACATATTCTCATACGGACTGCGTGTACCTAGGAGAGTGAGGCCACGTTGAGATATTGGGCGAAAAGGGGCTCAGCTCGGTTGTAGAAATCATGCCCTCGGATTCTTGGTTGACCGAAAAAATGGCGTTTTCAGAGTCCTCGGTAGCGCGAGCACGGATTGAAGTCATCCAACTTTTCGCAATAGGAGGCTGCTCAGACAGGTGATGTCAAGCCGACCATCAAGGCCTACCCAAGAAAGGAGAGGCCTCCTCGACCAACGAGCATCATCAGAAATGAACGGAAAGAAAGACCAATATTTTGATAGTACGTATCGGAATGGATCCCAGGCCAAGATGCAGTCGACGTCAGAGTTCGGTATTGAAGCGAGGACGAAAACGGTGGATCTCCAGTCTCCCCCTCTCTCTTGATCCACTTGACGGTGTGAGAGTGTGTGAGTGGTACCTGGGGGATCTGGTCGTTCCCGCGCGGTGCGCAGTTGAAAGATGGTGAATTGAGTTGTAGAGGCTGATGCTGATGCTGATGCTGATGCTGATGTTGACCTGTTGGTCAAGCGGGCCGTGGTTGCGGGAAGCGATGCATCACAACGGGCACAGTCAAACTCAACTCTCAGGGCAGCCTCGTCTTCTCAACGCGTAATTTCCTCTCGATGCTGAAATCACCCAACTGCCTCTGAAACCGAGCCTTTCTCCATCTCAATCGCTGGACCATGAATGGCAATGATGGAGGTGGCGTGAGAGTCAAGGGGACCCTTAGAATGGGTGAGCGGCTTCAGGCAAAGCGGCCCAGCGGACGTCTTTGCTCTGGCAGTGGGGCCAACCCAGGGCAAGGCCTCGCTGGGCTGTACCCTGTACCCCCTGCAAACCCGCCTGCCCGCTGGCGAACCTGCAGGGCGCGAGGCCCCTGTAGGGTTCTCCCAACAGTACTCCGTACTCCGTCTGAGGTAGCCGTCTGTTGGGTTGCCACCGGTTGCAGTCCGTTAGCCTGCCGTCCTCCAGTTACCGTCGAGCAAACGGTAGCGCCGTATCCACCGGTGGAGTCACCCCGGTCAGGCCTATCGCCGGGCGTCTCGCTCTGCGTAGTGTCATCATTCTGGCCCCTGTTCCTTGGCCTCGTTGAGACCCCGAACCATGCCCTGGTTCGGTCTGATGCACTCGATCAGATTTGTTTGATACGGTTCGGAAGGGGCATGGTACGTACCCCCAGCCCGGGCGCCAAGCCCCGCTCTGCCGGTGGGAAAGTCGCTGAGGTCACCCAGAATGCGAGGGAAGGAGATACGGGGATGGAGAACCAGAGGCAGGCGATGATGGAATCGCGCCCCTTGGTCTCCACCCCGGGCACCTTCCCTGCCTCGCCTTGTCTTTCCCTCCTTCCGCCATGAATGTGTCAGAGGTGGGCGGCGTGGGTAAGGTACGTATCTTTGTATCTCGTCTGAGTCCCGTCGTCGTCGTCACTGACAAGAGGGTGGCTTGCTTCATCCTCCATTTCGACGCAACATCCATATAAACTCGTCTTCCCCCTTCATTACGGTCACCGTTTTCCTTCTCCTCATCTCATCCATCAACAGCTCTTTGGGTTTTGTCTATTTTCCCTACTTGAACACGATCCTCTTGGCCATACATAGGTCCATCGACTTACACCATCTACTACCACCACTGCAATAACATCACCACCATCCATCATGGCTAAGAAGGCTGTTCACTTTGGCGCTGGCAACATCGGTAGGTACACATTTGATCGCTCCTAGTCTTTATGCTAATTCCCCAGGCCGTGGCTTTGTCGCCTGCTTCCTCCACAACTCTGGCTACGACGTCGTCTTTGCCGATGTCAACGACACCATTGTCAACCTCATCAACGAGACCCCCTCATACCGTGTCATCGAGGTCGGCTCTGAGGGTACCACCGAGAACACCATCACAAACTACCGAGCCATCAACTCGCGAACCCACGAGGAGGATCTGATCGAGGAGATCCGCACAGCAGAGGTCGTCACCTGCTCCGTCGGCCCCAACATCCTCAAGTTCATCGCTCCCGTCATTGCCAAGGGTATCGACCGCCGATCAACCGACGACGCTCCCCTGCACGTTATTGCTTGCGAGAACGCCATTGGTGCCACTGATACCCTTGCCGAGCACATCAAGGACCCCCGCAACACCTCCCCCGAGCGTCTTGAGGACCACCACCTCCGCGCCCGCTACGCCAACTCTGCTATTGACAGAATTGTCCCCGCTCAGGACGCCGATGCCGGTCTTGATGTTACCCTCGAGAAGTTCTTTGAGTGGGTTGTTGACCGCACTCCCTTCGAGGATGTTGGCATTCCCGACATCAAGGGTATCAACTGGGTTGACAACCTCGGCCCCTTCATTGAGCGCAAGCTCTTCACTGTCAACACTGGCCATGCCACCGCTGCCTACCACGGTTACAACCGAAGAAAGCGCACCGTCTACGATGCTCTTCAGGACAAGGAGATCATGGCCGAGGTCCGAGGTGCCCTCATGGAGACCAAGTCTCTGATCGTCTCCAAGCACGCCATCGATGAGGAGGCCCAGGCTGCCTACGTCAACAAGATTGTCAAGCGAATTGGCAACCCTCATCTTGAGGATGCCGTCGAGCGCGTTGGCCGTGCCCCTCTCCGAAAGCTCTCCCGCAAGGAGCGCTTCGTCGGCCCCGCCGCTGAGCTTGCCGAAAACGGCCAGTCCATCAAGTACCTCCTCGACGCCATCGAGATGGCCTTCCGTTTCCAGGAAGTCGAGGATGACGAGGAGTCTAAGCAGCTTGCCAAGATCATGTCCGAGAACGGACCCGAGGATGTTGTCAAGCAGGTCTGTGGCATTCAGGACAGCGAGAAGATCTTCCCCCAGCTTGTGCAAGTTGTGCAGCGCGTCCAGGCCGACAGCGCCGAGGACTAAGCGATCCGACAATTACTCAATTTAGAAGAGACGGAACAGGGCCAGAACAGGACAATGGGTGGCCCGCGGCGTTACGAGAAATGACATGTTTGTTCTTTACCGGAAGCATGGCGCTAGGACGGATTGGATTGGATTTGGGTCTTCACTTCGAAGCCTGCCTTTCGAGGCCACAGTTATAGATTGATTAGGAGCATGAATACATCGGTTCCTCAATATCATCCATCGCCTGAATTATCGTGACTTTTCTGGTGATGCATCATGTGAGGTCAAATTAAGCAACCAAGGTTACGCCATGTCATGGCAGTGAAACATGGCTTACTCTTGTGGTATGTAGGATCGTCAAGTACCAAGACTTGCTGACGGATGACGATACTTGGCCGATACATGTACTTGGCTGACGATACCTGATACTTGGATGCTTTGAAGTTTATTACGTTGCATTTGTTGTTACTTACGAAGCTATCGTGGTGTCTAACGTAAACACCCAATTCTCACTGATGGGGACGCTAATTTTGCCAGGGTCTGACCATTCAACCCTGACCGACTGGCGACGGTGTCCTGAGGAGGCGAAGATCTTGGTCTCCAGGCAGAAGTTGTCTCTTTCATCTATGGCTTTGATGTGATCAACGTTCAAGATATTGCAGCATGGCTAAATGGACGCTCTGGCTGGTGAGCTTTGCAGCTCTGTCGGCCGCATCAATCACGGTTCAAGTCTCAGACGTTGAGCCCATCCCTCTCCGAAACGAAGGCATCGCCAAGTCTGTAGATGATCTGTTTCGTCGCAGCTGTCCTGAAGAAGTCAGCGAAAACTCTGAAGATCCCCAACATTCGCTCCTCTTGTCGTCATTCAGCAACCTCGAAAACACGTATCCCTCTTCAGATGGCTTCATCCGCGGGGCACTTGACGCATGGGCTCACCATCAACATCTCCAACTTCGCCCCGACGAGGTCTGGTTTGAGATTCTCGCCCAACTCAACTTTTACATGGGCGCGCATGCCGAGGATCTGAGAGACTTGTTTGTCCAACACGCAAAGAAGGAGGAGATTCTTGTCAAGGAGGTTTCGTGGGAGGACATCATCGCCGCTTTTGGGGGCGAGATTCAGAAGAGGGTCAAGACGGACTGGCTGCTCGATTGGGTCATGCCTGGGTTCAGCACTACTACGAGGGATGATGAAGTTACTGCTACGGTTTTGATGATGGGGTTGATGCAGTATTTTTTTGAGTTTAGTGGCATGGTTGTTTGTGGGATACCCAGTGTCACGCTTCTTGGGGAGAGAGAGGATTGGGTTAGGTTGCTCGACAAGATTGATCGTCTGAAGGATTTCGGTCAAGAGCCTGCTCGGTTTGCGAAGAACCTTCGGCCTATTCTCACTCGTTTCGTTGGAACTTGGGATCATCCGGATAGCGAAGAGACAAAGTCTTTCTGGGAGCAGATTGTCCGGGCAAAGAAAAAGTTTTCTTGTGGCGAAGGAGCTGTGGAATGGGGTGTTTCGGGATGGATCACGGGGTTTCTTCACTTTCAGCGTTCTGGAGCGCCGAGGATTGATCCAAGGGAAGAGGTCTGGGTTGGTAAGGATTCTGTCGTTTTGGACGGGGTCGTTTACGAGTCTGAGGCGATGGAGGATATTACGATTGGGTACGCCAAGGCGCCGCTCAAGATGGTCGACCATCCGACTCCAGGGACGGATACAATGGCGTATCTTCTAGCGGGAAATGTCGGAGTTGAGAGGAAGGAAGAGGATGGAAGGGTTACGGCAAGGCCTGTCAGTGGATGGTTCATGTATACACCTGCAGACGCCAACTCTACGGCTGGGCCTTTGTTCGGGAACCGGATGGAGTTGGAAGTCATTGCGGAGGGAATCGACACATGTAAAGGCACAAAAGTCGAGAGACCAGATCTGTAGAGGGAGATTTGGTTGGTCAAGCTATGTAGAGGTTCAAGTCCATTGGGAAACTACCGAGGTCATGCATGCAAACAATGTTTCATTTAGAATGTTTCCTGCTTAACAGCAGTATCCGGGGATGGCACCGACTGTATCACCTAGGAATCCCCAGGGAGGGTTGCAGCCGGTTCCACCGCCCTGCTTGTTCTCCTTGTTGAAGAGGTAGTATTTGCCTAGAGAGTTAGTTGAAGTTGGGATATGAGGGTGTTTGGACTTACCGTCGAGGCAGCGACACATGCTTGGGACGCAGCAACCGGGGACTTGACTGGGAATTGTTAGAAGATGTATGGAGTTGAGGAGGGTAGACTTACTAGGGCTTGCAGCCGCTGTCAGGGTCAATAGGGTCGACGACGATTGACGCGGCGTCGATGGGTTCGATGACAACAGGCTGGAGAGGAGGAAGGGCAAGGGCGAGACGGCCGAGGAAGATGACGGAGGTGAAGAAAGCGACCTTCATGGTGTGCAATGTAGTTGACTTGATGTTGGCTTGATGTTTTTGTTATGAGTTGTGGATGAGTTGCTGGACGGGAATCATCGTGGGTAGATATACTCCTCACGATGACTTATTTTTAACTCTTCGAGATAATAATACCTCGTCCTTTCAACCAAGATAGCCTACGAGTTCTCTCGTGACATCAAAGCCCAAGTGCACATTCACATAACTCAAAGAAACATGTTCCACCGAGTCATTCTTTCACACAGACACACTATCCCTGCAGACTGGTTTTAAAAACGGAAACACCTCTCCTGCTTCTTTGTCCACGCTCCAGTTCTCAGGTGTGCTGATGTGTCGCTCAAACACTGAGCTAAGGCGGTAGCTGCGGCCGTCCTCGCAGGGCTCGAGGATTGACCGAGGGTCGGTGTGCGGCCAGTTGACGTTTAGGGACTTTGAGACTATGGCGCGGTATTCGTTGAAGCGGGACCAGTCCATGGTTTGGATTACTGCGTCGCGGACTTGAGGCCTGTGGTTGTTAGTGTTTGCTGTTTCAGATGTTCATCTAAGTCAGATGTTCATCTGGTCAAAGGACTCACCAGATTATCACGTCGATCCACGCCGGATGCGGCACACTCGTCTGTAGCTTGGTAGGTCGTATAAAGGCCGGGAGTTGTTCATAGCTCTCTTTTGTGCGACAGATGTACCAACGAAGGAGGTGCGAAAGAACGAACAGGAAGCCCACCCGCGGGAGGAGGGACTGCAAGGGCGAACGTTGGACCTGTGCGGCTGCGGCGTCTGAGATGGAACAGCTCTGTGGGTCGCGGGGTTTCCCTGCTCTGAAGAGTGACGAGATGCTTGGGAAGGGAGCTGTTGTTTGGCGGAGGCCATGACGACGGAATTCGTCGGTTGTGGTGAGGATTACGACGTCGAGTTGGGTTGTTGCTGAGAGGAGAAGGGGGATTGACTTCCAGGCTGGAGGGGATTGAGGGATGCTGAAGTTGAAGTGGTTGGACCAAGGGAGTGGTCTTGATGGGGACCCGAGGGGTTGGGTGTAGCTGTAGACTGGGGTTGGTGGTATGTCGAGGTCCCAGGATGTATCTGAGAGACTTGAGTCGAGAGGGGGTAGGTCGAAGTCGGTATATGAGCTGAGGCTTGGATCATAGTCGAGTGAAGGAAGAGTTCCATATGGCTGAGAGAGGACATCCTCTTCCACCTTATCCTCGATCCACTCAATACCCCCCTTCTCTTCTGTCACTGCAGGCGGAAGCAACCTCAACGCAGTAAAAGTATCCGACCAAGATTTCTCCCTCGCCTGCGACCCCTGCAGTTCTCTTCTTGTGCTCTCGAGTTCTCTTGTCAGAGCTTCAACCTGTTGCTGTAGATGTTCGAGCTTGGTCTTGCGCTTGGCGCGGCAGTAGCGCTGGTTCTCGCGGTCAATGGAGCGCTTGCTCTCAATCTGCGAGGGCGTCATGTTTGCGACGCGACGGCTTGCGTTGGCTAGCTCGCGTTTGGAGATGGAGTCTGGCGGCATGATGATCTTCAGTGGATTTGAAAAGGATCAATCTAGAACTTTTTGTTATGGGGAACGAGCCATTCAATTCATGGGTAATGTCGCTGCTTGTTAAATGGGGTTCGGCTATTGCGAGAGAGGGGATGGCGATTGCGTCAGCCTGTGCCCAGGGAAAAGACGCCATATAGACTCGACGTTATTCGTCTTTTGGGATCCGGAACGTCGGGAGGGGTTCTTGATGTGATTGCGTATAAGGCTAATGCAGTCGCTTATCTTGGGAATCTTGGGAGGTGTCATTCGGAGATGTGGTGTTGTTGTTTGGATTGAGGTCGGTCGTGATCACTGCCGTACAGTTAGGTAAGCAGAGTGTGAGGATTCTACAAATTAGGATTATACTCATCGAATGATGTTTTGAGAGTTTTGTTTACTCTTTGTTAAGGCTGTTCCTATTCTTAGCATAGGCCCTCATGTTCGGTCAGAGAGGTCTTTGATGGAGTCGGCCAAGCCATCTTCACACAAGTTGACAGCGTATCTAGTCGTATTGGGTCTTGCCGTCTGTTCAGATACCAGAAATTCGCCTTGTTGGGTACTTTACCTTGTTATTCTCCTGATGGGGCATTGCCTTGGAAGTCTCCAGTCTCGGCCATGCTCTTCTGCCTACTTGGGCCATTGGTGTCGATGATCAAGCGGGCACTGACAACGACTGTAGCGAACTGGCAACGCCGGTGGCAGCAACAATCCAAGTTGTTTTTCTTTTTTTATGCTGCATGGCTTTTGTTTCCCCTTCCTCATCATCACCAACAAAAGTCTTTTCCTCGCAGCCATCGCCATCTCGCTTCTTATCGCTACCATGTATGAAGAAAGATTCACCAGGGTTATAGGATGCGGAGCCATCCTATTCGTCCAAGAAATTAAACACAACGGTGTCGTTTATCTCCCGGACCATCCACTTCCCAACCTCGAGGAGAGACAGTTGATGTGGAACGGCGCTGGACTTCCGCCAACCGACACGCCCTTCCAGATCGAACTCCCCGCCGGCTTTGACTTTGGCAAGTATGTTTGGGTTAGACACGGCGCCCAATGGGCCGCCATCTAGAAGGCAGGCCGTTTCCAATATGAGCTTCGCTTCTCTTGGGCCTACAAGCACCCCATCCCCGACGGTACACCCTTCGTTGGCGACGTTCGTCATGCCGGCATCGCAAAGGTCCCCCGCGTTTTGGTCCTCGGGTACGTCATAGACCCGGACTCGGACTTTGTCATCTGGGACAACAACATGTGGCACTTTTGGCGTATGGTGTGTTGTTGGTGGGCTAGCTTTTGCCTCGGGAACGACGTCTCTTTATGGGAGTATCTCAGCGGCTAGAAGTCGGATCGAGACCTCCGCGTGATGGGAGACATGACGGCCGAAGAGTTTTACCCGTGGGTGGCTTCCCTACAGCCATTGTGAGTCGGGGATAACATCTAGATTGAATGGAACTGACAATCTGTAGGGAAGTATCATCTACCGGAAAGCATGTCGACCGCACCGAGCAGACGATGCCAGCCAACAAGAGAAGAATGCTCAACGACGGCGGATTTATGGAAAAGTAGATGGCTGCCATGGGTGTGAGGGGGATCATCTGTTGCAATAGATGGCTGTGTCAGGCTGAATGATGGTGGTTAGGCTGTGGATACGTCTCGAACGGAAAGATAATGAATCACGGATGGCAATATGATTGCGAAATGATTCCCACCTCAACCGTTTCTTGACTCCATGGCCATACATTGCGACATGGACATTCTAGAAGATCGGTGCTTAGGGTAGAGGTGAAATGCACCAAGGTCAACTCTCCCTACTTAAAGGTACATCTACCAAGACCCTTTGCCTCTGGAGCAGGATGATGGCTATTTGAGTGAAGCGATAATGGCATGCGAGGGGACGGAACAGCATCAATATGGAAGGTTCTTCTGGGACGAGACTACGCCATCACAAAGGCGGCCATGCGGTCGCGCTCATCAGCAGCCGTACTCGGTCACTCAGGCTCTAGTTTTCGGCTTCTTCAAGTCTCTTGGGTCTAGTCCGGCGGAATTCCGTCCTCAATTGACAAGGTCCTATCCCCTGTCGGAGGGTGGGTTATCCGTCCCTTTACCTTGCTAGACTCATGATAATATCGGTAGGGCCTTGTGCCGCTGGCCATGTCCGGAAGTCGGATCTGACGAGGTCGATTCGAGAGTCAAGGGAGCGAGGTTGTCCTGTGCGCTCTGGCCACTGGGTTCTTTGATCTCAACCACCACCCATCTGCCATCAACATCAGCTGCGTCAATAGCCATAACCCACGACCCGTTATCCGATCTTGCCCTCCATTTCATTAATGCATAAGCCTCCATCTCTACTCCGTATCCGTCGGCCATCCGCCCCGTGAAATGACATGTCGAATTGACTTTGGCCAAGACGGACCCTTGTTTCGCTTGGCAGTCCTTGCTACGTAATGCGTCGAGGCTTGGTGAGTCGGTAAAATCCGAGGGGATCCACAATAAAGACACTCTGAATTGTCCCAATAGGTGGAGGATAGTTTCAGTGTGGCTAACAGACCGACCGACCCAGACCGACCCCTCCGGTCTGTCGGTCTGGGTTTGTCGGGGCCCCCGGTCTGTCGGTCTAGGTCTGCCTGGCTTCAGTGGCCCGGTCGGTCTAGGTCTGGCAGTCTGATCACGTACTGCTTAAAAAAAAGGGGGGCTTGTCAAATGACTACAAAATGAAACCCTTTTGCTCTTCGTACCCAAGCATTAACTCCTACACTACTAGCCCTCTCATCAACCAGTGCTTTTGGAGTTGATCTGCCTCGACTATATCAGGTGCTAGCCTATTGCGCTCATCCGTGATCATCTTCTTTGTCTGGCTAAACACTCTCTCGCATTCAGCACTCATGCCAGGAATTGAGAACAGATCTAGCGCCATTCGATACAAGACTGGATATTCTAATTGATGTCGGCTCCACCATTCAAGAGGGTTTGCAACGTCTAGATCTTGGGGGTAGATTGGCCGTGCCTGGAACAAGTCAAGCTCGCTAACTGCCTTGGCCTTCTTTCGTTGTGTATGCAATGAGCGGATTGACCTCTTCCCAAATGAACTGTAGTCGTTAACATCAGCTTCGATCTCATCGGGTTCGTCTTCCCAAAGACCCGCTTGGGCTTGAGTTTCAACTTCATCCTGTCGAACGTATTCATCAAATAGGCCACCCACAGCGGACTCCATGTCGCTATACCACTGCGGTCTATTCATCGCGTTTTTCCAGTGCCGCTCAAAGTAGTCAAACCCATAAGATGGGTGAAGCGCTAGCGCTGCTCGGTAGACGGGTGTATGGTCCGTTTTGACGTAATAGTCTTCAAGCTTCGCCCATCCGCAGTCAATTCCTGACTTAAAGTGGGAGGCTTCCTCGAACCGAGTTTCCTCCGCGGCCTGCTTGAATTTGACGAACAAATAGTCCATGGTCTTGAGAGTTTCCCATATGGCACCATGCCCGCCCTCTGCGCCCGGTTTACTGGCGTTGCCCTCCATAGTCTTCGTAAGGATGTAAAACGGCTTCAGGAAGTCGTGGAAACGCTCCAGTTCAGCCCAGTCCGTGGCGTTCAGGAAATCTTTCGTCAAGTCACGGTGAACAGGATCACTTTTGGGCTTTTGCCAGCGAGATTGATAGAGCTCGATGGCGCTGCGCAGTTCGAGTGCTAGGATAAGCCGGTCCTACGTCAGCACAAACGTCCAGTAGAGGCGGATGACGGAAATTTACCGCGTCTGATCATAATGTAAATGGAATTCCAGCGTGTCTTGCCATCAACGACGACCTCCAATGTAAATATCACATCGTCCCCTGCGAGCTCGGTCTGTAAACGCCGCAGCGCCTGTCGTCGCTGGTCCGTCCGACGGATATAGGTAGCAAGGTTGTGGAGCCGACCAATGGCCCCCTTCTTAGCCCAAATATCGAAACTGAATTCATCCGTAGCCCCACGAAGCTCCGCCTCGAATTTAGCGACGTTTGAGCCGAAGATAACAGCCCGGACAACCAGATTGATAATGTGGCCTATGCAGCGTAAGCGACGGCGGCCGACGTCCATCGGGAACCATCTAGCCAGAGCCTCTAGGCAAGTATCGTTGCTTTCGGCGTTATCAAGCATGAAGTATCCAAGCTTTGATCCCATTTCATAGCGATCGATTACCTCCTTGACATACGGAGCCATATTCTCTCCAGAGTGTGGACCAACGAGGCGTGGCAGTCCAAGAAGGACATCCCGCTTTTCGCCCTCGCTGTCAACAAAGTGACCGACAATGCCGATATAGTGGAACCCGTTTGAAGCAGTCCAGAGATCAAAGCTTAGGTGAGTGGAGCTCTTTGCGCCCTGAACAAGATTGAAGATGATCTGTTGTCTGGATTCAAAGGTTTGACGGATCCACGAGCAGACCGTTGTGTGATGCTCAGGAAGCAGCCGACTCGCAAGCTCCCCACCGTTTGCTATCAGCCACCGAAGCCGCTCGCTTGATGCTTGCCGGAAGGTGATATCTTCGAGGATGACCCAATCCACGAAGCGAGATTTCCATGACCTTTCATCGAAGTGGGAGGCCAGCTGAAAGCCTAGGCTAGCCTGTCGCGACAAAGGACGCACAGAAGAGGGCGTTGACGTGGCTGCCAAGGTAAACGGAGTTGTCAAGCTGGGATTGATGCCACCAAATTCTGTGATCTGGTGCTGACGGAGTAGGTGCCTCGCGGCGTGGGCTGTCCCCGATGAGGCGTACAGAGCCGTCGAATAGCTCCTCTTTTCATGGCAGAGTCTGCAAAGCCAGTAACGTACCCCCTTGTGCTCTAAATTTGCACCATGTTGATATATCCATGACTCCTTCATCTTTGTGCCGACGACCCGTCTATGACGAGGTCTCTTTTTGACGCCCACAAGTCTTTTTCCACAGTGCCATATATTCTCCCAATCGATGTTGAATTCACACTGGGAAGCATCGCCTGCCGTGGTCCCCGGGGTGGTATCGGTCGAGGTTGAAGGCAAATAAGACGTAAGAGACTGTGGTATAGACGGCACGGGGCTCGAATTCCTGCTAGAAGATATCATGATGCGGGTATGGATATGGATGCGCACATACAGAACATGAGCGAGAATGTTTGCAATAGTTTGTTCGCAAGTGCCGACGCGCCAGGTGAGTAAACAAAAACCTACCCCTGATTCCTAGGGGCATAGGGGGCCAGTGGCGGCACTGAAACACACTAGCCCATTTCGGCCAACCCAGGCCGACTCAGACCACCCAGTCAGACCGGCCTGTCCGGTCTGACGGTCTGACGAGAATTGGCCGGTCTGTCGGTCTGCGGTCTGTCAGACGGACTCAGACGGTCTGCCAGACGGTCTGTCTGTTAGCCACACTGGATAGTTTACAGTTGGAATGGTCCGTTCAAAGTCCGGCCGAGACGGGACCACCTGACGGACGTCAGCCGACGGGAGCAGGCATGTTGATGCAGGAACAGAACTATGATGCTGTAGTTTACGATAAAGACGAGCTGTTTGGGGACCGAATAGGAACATTAGAGTTCGATTCTTGTCGCGGTTTAGTTTATGAAGGACTGCCAGGCCGGATCTCACGACTCGTGCTGTTATCCTCCCCATCAAGGTCTTTGGGCACATATAGGCGCATTGTCCTTGGCGAAACCTTATTCTGAGATAATACTACATTGTACCTAAAATCTGACTATCTTAACATCTTGTCAATGCTATAGTTGCTCGCACCCTGGACCGCGATCTGCAATTTTCGTGTTGGTAATTATACCGACGGGAAACCCGGTTTCATGATGGAGAGAGCTGAAACCTTATTTCTCAATCGGTTCACGAGAGATCCATAGGTCTCTTATGCATAAAAGGTCGCGACGGCCTCGATGTTGAACCACGACAACTCATCTCGCCTCAGTTCCTCTCTCCACAACCACCACCTCCATTCGTATGTATAATCCCCATATTGGTCCGACCTAGCTAACGTCACAAGACCATGAAGTTCACACTCCCCGTCCTCGCTGCCTTGGCTCCCGCCGCCCTGGGCCAGCTGATCCAGGTTGAGGTCCGCTACAGCGACCACCAAGTTGACGTTGGAAACCTTGACCTGTTCAAGGAGACCTGGGAGAAGATCTACGCCGCTGACGGAAACGGTCGAAGCGTCGTCTCCGACACTTTCTACGACACCTTTGCTGATGGCTGCACCCATTACACAAAAGATGGCAACCGCCGTGTTAATGTCCGCATCAACGGCCAGTGGGGTCGCATCCCCAACCTTGGCCTCAACGACGCCCGTGAGGCGCTCGTCAAGTCTCTCTGGGAGGTTCTCAGGGAAGTCAGCAACCCTCAGGGCTGGGACGTCTTTACCAACTGCTACGGAACGACCTGGCAAGAGGGAGTCCCCCGATGGCAGGGACCTCACGCCTGTGGAGGCAAGGACGCGACTGTCCGATCCGAGTGCCTTTGCGATATCGGCAGCGCTCAGTGCGAGCACCACTCTTGGGGACACAAGGTTCCCTCCATGATCAAGGCGAACCTGTACCGCGACGGCGTCCTGCTGGCTGACAGCCTGGAGATTGAGTTTGCTTCGACCAACAAGGAGGAGGATGGTGGTTGCGGCGCTGTGGGCACTATTGTTAGCACCTTGGCTGGCTTCCTGCCCGGCCCTGGCTCTCTCTTTGCTACTGGCGTTGACGTCTTCTGTGGTCTTTGAGGGGGCTTTGGTTCATCGTGTGTATAGAGGTGCGAGAAGGGGCATTAAATCGGGGCTGCATATCGAGGGAGTTGCTGGGAGATGCTTTCTAGAGGCCTTTCTATTCTTTAGCTACCATTATTTCTCTGTCTTGTATAAAAACACTTTGTCAAGCCTCGATTGATCATCTGAACCCATTTTTGGTTCGCTACAGCATCCAAACCCTGCTCATTGTCGTTTTTGCCCCAGACTACTCATCCCTGCCCAAGGCTGTTGCCGTCTGATCTCAATTTTCTCGACAGGAACAACATAATCGCGAACATGGAATCCCCTGGCTTCGTCGTCAAGTCTTATTCGCTGACAGCTTGGTCGAAGCTCTCTATGAGTATAGACCGCCTTCTTGAGGCTCCTCCACATAACCCCCTGAAAACCCACAATGGCCTGGCTTGCCAACTACCAAATCATCCTCAGGATGGGCCATGGCTCCCCACCGTAATGGGACGAGAGGATCATCTGGCCTTTCAGTTCCCTCAAGACCATGACAAGCTGCCGCTATCCCCAAGCTGCAGCTTCCCACGACAGGCATGGCAGTTGGTAGTCGGCGGCAGGCTATTATTACAACAGCTAGTGCCATGATTATTCCTGCGACAAAAACCGCCACAATGGCCATGGGCGAATAGCCACAAGTTGTGATAAACTCTTTCTCGAACTCGATTGGAACAATGAATATGCTCTGAGACAGCATCCAGTGCATCGTCATAGACATGAGGATCAAAGGAATGCTCCAACGGTAGGGCAGCTGCAAAAAGTATCGTGCTCTCTGCTCGCCTCTCGGTTTTGACGACACTCGTAACCCGTTTCTCTTTCGTCCAAAGTCGCTCCACTCGTTGGCTGCTAGCATGCCCGTGAAGAGGGCATTGTATTGAAAGTATAAGCTAGAGAAGACGAGATGGGGCAAACTGGCGAGTAGAACACTCTGAGTCATTGTCAAGCTGTCGCTGGCGCCGCCCCCTGTTCTCTTGATAAGGGTCAATTCTGTTACGGCACCGAAACCGAGCCTCCATAGAGTTCCTGGAATTCCCATGTCTTTTAGGTCTGGAAGCCGACGGATGCTAAAGATGAGGAAGAAAAGAACCAGTGAGAGAGAGACCAAGTACCTAGAGCCAGCCCTCATTAGTTTACATTTGTACTTGGATTCGTGGTGGGGAGAAAGACTTGCAAGAGCATACTGGCTTTCCATCGGCGTGGGCTGATGGCTGATCCCCACAGACTCCTGTCTAGGGACCACGCCCGAGGTCCGGTCCAATCCTGGAGATTCTTCTGCCTGATGTCATCAACTGAAGCAAGACAACCCCCACTAGAGAAGGCATCCGGAACAGTCAGGAAGGACTCGATTGCGTCGCCAAGAACGAACAAGGCTACATCTGGAGGCCTTGAGGCAATGTAAAATAGCACGATAGCCTTGAGGGCATTCGAGACTAACACGAACGCCATGAAGGTAGGGCTAAAGGTAAGCTGGCATTTTTCTTCCTTTGGCTTGCTGTAGCAATACTCGACAGTGTCGCACCAAGGCGCCCATGTATCTGCTGCTTTCTCCAAGGCAGGCATGTTGCCGTGGCAAGGACCCTTGTAGCTCTCGGTGCAATTGGAATCGCCACATATCCAGTAATAGACCGTCTCGAGTCTTTGGGGGACGATGTTGATATTCTTTCGAAATGTAGCCTTGCCCTGTAACTCGGGATCCTGTGCAATAGCTGTGACGAGTATGAGACTCTCGTGGGAGGTCTGGAACGAAGTCGCAAACTGGCGGATGCACTCCAAGTTGGTGAGTTTTTGAAGTTCGTTCTTAACACCCATTCTCTCCAATATTTTCCATTTTTCTCTTTCCTCGAGCATGATTTGCCTAACCTCCTCAACCACCTCTTCTTTTGCACTCTCGGTCGCATGCTTGCCCAGATCCTTGATCGCTTCATCGGTACGGCCATTGTCACTGACGTTCCAATGGCGTTGAAAGAATTGGTACTGTTCCGAGTTCATGTTTTCTAATCGAGAGTCGACGGTCCAAATGTCGTAGCTCACTGTTGCAAGAGATGAAAACACGACCGAGTTATAACTGACAGCCCCAACTTAGTGCTCAGGTTTGACACGAAACAGAATTCTAGACTTACACGAGATGCAACGGCAATGACGTAACAGCCAACACAAGCCATAAGCGGTATCGGTTCTTAGGGATGTGATTGAGATTGTGTGCGCTTGGTACACCAATGTCTAGCCATTTCCCCTCAAAGTGTGCCTTGTCGATGTCGGCACGAGTGGGGGCACAGATGCATTGCATGGCATAGTTGCTGGCGGCTAGTAGGACGGAGCTGAGGGCGTTGATTAAAAGATGTAGCCCAGAATTCCATAGGCGCATGTCTGAACACCGGCCTTCTCGAAGAACTGGCAGGCCGATCTTGTTCTTCTTGTTCCGTGTTGTAGCCCATAGAGTGACAGCGAGGTTGATAATGAAGACGACGGCGCAGCTGGCGGTACCGAGTAAGAGACTGAATCTCCAGCCTGATTGGAACTGGGGTTTACGAGGGGTCTCAGACGCGGCTTGCTCGCTTCTGTCGTCGGAATGGAGTGAAGTCCAACTCGATCGAGAGTAGGACCATTCACTCAGCTCCATCGCCATGGTGGAAAGAAGTTGTACCCATGGATGATCGATTTAACAGGGGAGCGGCCAGTACATAGGTTTATAATGGTCAGCCAAGTTACCGCTGAGGCGGCGCAGATGCGTTATTGTCACGATGCATAGCCGCAACGCCCGGTGGGAACTTGATACCCTTTCAGGCTCGCGATAGGGCTGCTTTATTTAGCTCACATGTCACAGCAGATGCATGGCACGCGGGTGAAGGATTACAAGGCCGCTCGCCCTAGAGAAATTGTATATGGACCGGCCATGTTTTCTTTCACCCGCGCGCCTGGTACCCAACACGGCAGGATTGTCAGGCATGCAAGCCTCTTATCATAGCGAGGCAGACGCTGACTTGGCAGCTGAATCCTTCGGCTGATGATTAGGATGCGTCGGGGGGATAGTAAAATCAGGCTCGGGACTCGGCAGAGGGGTGCTCTTGGCTGCAGGCCGAGGACCATAGAACCAGGCTCTGCTAACCAGGGGCTTGTGTATTGCTGGTTAATGAATTCTTGACATAGAGCTGCCCAAATCTTGGAGCAAGAATTAGGAAAGAAAAAGATTATTCTACTAATCCGGTTCGTAGGCACTTGAGGTGAAGGTCAAGAACGAGTTGATAAGGCTGAAATTGGGTTTAACCGCCTCAAGTAAGCATAACCGTGGCTTGCATCAACCGGCGGTTAAATTGCACCATATCCCTGCCCTATCTTATCCCCGCATTATTACTCTGGGCGACTGTTAAACCGCGGGTTATCCACCTATATGAAAAGAATTGCAAATAATTAACAACTGGCCCCTGGTCTTGTACCATTATCCATTTCTCAATCTACCCTACTGCCGAGATTTGATCACCCAGTCGGGACAGAGAAACGCGCCGCTTTCGACATGGCATTTAATACTCCAATTCGTACAGCCCTGCAAGAACGCCAGACAGCTTACGGGTTTTGGCTGACGTACGTAAAAACCTTGTGGTTGTGTCTCGTGCTGGGCACTTCACATTCACCGCAACTAACACGTTGGGTCATGATAGGTTACCAAGCTCTGCTATTGCACGTTCTGTCCTTCGTTCAGCATCTTTATCTCCTTCCTCTAACTTCCACTGGGTGTTGATTGATGCTGAACATGGGTTGATCTCTGACAAGGACTATTATGAGGTATTTTGCAAATTGGCGCATCTTATTCGGAGCACACGCTAATTTCATGCTTTAGTTGACTAACGCAGTTGCTTCTGAAGGAGCGAGTCCGATAATTCGTGTTCCCTGGAATGAGGAATGGATGATAAAGCGTGCTCTTGACGCTGGCTGCCATGGTATTTTGACGCCCATGTGCCATTCTGCAGTGCGTGAAAGCCCTGGCTACAACAAGCAATCATGTGCTAAAATCGCGGATAGGACGATGCGCGAAAGATTGTTCAGTACTCCAAGTACCCTCCACTCGGATCTCGCGGGTATGGACCAATGTTTGCGACTCATTCTTTCCACGGGTTACCCGCTGGTCAGTACGATGAGAGGGCGAATAAGGACTTGCTGGTGGCGGTGCAGATTGAGTCCAGATCTGCAGTGGAGAATGTCGAAGAGATTGCCCAGGTAGAGGGGGTTGATGTTCTACTCATAGGTGAGTCTGGGCGTGTCGTTTTAGATCGAACGGCAGACTGATAGACTTCGTAGGACCTTTTGATCTCGCTAAGCAAATGGGAGTGACTAGAGGCTCAGAAGAGCATGAAGCGGCTATTCAGAAGACTCTTAAAGCAGCCAAGGTGGCTGGCAAGAAGGCTGCCATCTTTTGTAAGTCGAGGACCATATCGTTTGATGGAGGGCAGGAATCTGATGTGGTTACAGGCACGAATGGGGCCCAGGCTCGCTCTCGGGCGCAGGAGGGATTTGATATGGTTTCTATCATCACCGATCTCGGCGTTTTGGAGGAGGGAATGATACGGGAACTGGCTGTTGCCACGGATGGACAAGCACAGGAGAAGCAGAGAGACCAATACTGAGGTTATTTACTTCTCATGCTAAACAGCACAAAGTGTAATAGCGGCGTTGATAGATGCGTTAATTAAATCTGCTATCATGACTCTTTGAACACGCGCTTTCTTCGAGGGAGTTTCTCCAAGCATTTCGCATCTCATTGTACGTGTGTGGACTTGGTGACGTCTCAAAAGAAGCCACCAGCCACTATAACAAAGTACGCCGTTGTTGATACATGCGAACATTAAAACTCGATGAAAAATCACTATAGTTTTTCATCTCTTCTCTGGTAGCTGTCGGTTGGCCTGCAGAATTGAGCTTGTCCGCAGTCCCTGTCAGACGTAGATGTTAAGCCATCCAGTTTGATCTGCTTAAAGTCTCCTTGCGATGACTACCTTTTAATAGCTGCTTAACCTTGGGCTCGAGTCATGAGAACGGATAATTCACGACGAGAGTGTTCAATGGGTGACGAACCAACTTTATCCTCAAGACTCATTCGTCTGGATCCATTCTTCCTATGTGCATCCCCATCAACTACCCCAAGACGAGCCCCATATGATCGAGCAGAGATATCTCAACCTTTCCACCCGACCCCAAGACCAAGTCGTTCATCTACTTGGACTCAACATGGTTCATGTCCGCCTTCACGCTGTCAGACTCCCTATCAGTGTTCCCCCCTCACGCATCCGATTTGCAAGCGCAGCCGCCGCCATCTTACGACCGTCCTTCCCAGGAAAGTCAAAGACAAGTGAGATCTCCTCAATGGTGAGTTGCTTCGTCTCAGGGAACCACAGGTAAATGCCGATGGCGTATGCAATGTCTATGGCGATGTACACTGCGTAGTACTTCCAGGTGATGGCCTGCAGGGCAATGGGATTGACAAACTGGTTGAAGGCGTTGGCCATGTTTTGCACGACGAGGTACAGTGCTAGGCCCTTGGCTCGCAGGTTGAATGGCATGATTGTGGTCGTGTATGAGTAGTTTAGGGGTGTCCAGGCAAGCGAGTATGAACCGAAGAAGGTGAAGAGGAAAGGAATAGCAGCAATTCCAAGGGCTGATGTGCCTGTCTCGGCAAAGCCAGCTGAGAAGCCCATGACAAATGCATACGAGATGATCATGCCGATGGTCGATGTGAGAAAGAGTGGACGGATGCCATAGTCATCAATCTTGAGGGCAGCTGCCTCGGCAATGATCAAGTTCCATACAGAAAGACCGGCGTTGATAGACAAGAGATGAGAGGGCTTGGTAACGCCGACGGACTTGAGGACAGGAGAGAGATAGCTGTGTCTGGTCAGTACACTTGTCGGGGCCAAAGACGGCAGGACTTACTATGACACGATGCCGTTTCCGACCCAGTTGATACCGACACTAATCGAAAGAGAGATCCAGAGACGCTTGCGGTTGCCTCTGGTCTTGAGAAAGTCGAGCTGTAAAGGGTTAGTGAGTGATAAAGCAAGGTCCCAACCGCACTCACATAGGACGACTTGTTGCCTTGGCTCTCTTCCTCGATTGTCTGTTCAATCTCACGCATCTCCCACTTGACAAGGGCGTCGTTAGTGTCCCCGTTGGCATGATACTTAGCCAGAGTATAGAGTGCCTTGTCGTGCATGCCCTTTTTGATCATGTATCGAGGAGACTCAGGGGCTTTGATGATAATGAGAAGAACAATGACAGGACCGATGATTTGGCCCAAGCAGGGGACCCTCCAGCCCCAGGAGCTCGGGATATACAGGCCGATGACTTTGTCGCGTTAGGTTTGACTCATGATGCTAGATGTGCTCGTTACTTACTGCACATGATGGCACTGACTAACGAGCCAACGTAGTAGAAGCCGTAGTACATGTGGCCCATCTCAGATCGGATACGAGGGTGAGCAGACTCTTGGAGGAGAGCTGGTGCACCGACTTTGGTGATGGAACCACCAATGCCCAAGATGACACGAGCTACGGTATGGTTAGTATTGCTGAGAAAAGGAGCAGCCAAGTTACTTACAAACCATAAAGTGCTCGAGATCTGGGGCAAGGCCATTCCAGATGGCACCAACAACAATGAAAGCGGCTCCAATGATAACACACCACTTGCGGCCCCAGTGAGTGCAAATCCAAGCTGCAGGGAAGCCAAAGATGACACCAGGAAGGAATATACAGGCAGCGATGAGGCCAAGGCGCGTTCCATGGGGACTATCAAAGTGTTCGTTCCACTGCGGGAGGGCTTGGAGGCCGGTGAGAAGAGACTGGTCATCTAGAGGCAGTGAGCAAGCTGTCTTTTGTAGTAGAGAGGCAAATACGTACATCCAAGGTAGAATGGACACATCATACAGCCGAAGCAGTAGAGAACATTGAGTCTGAGACTGGCATCTTTCCACCATTTCTCGTTTGTGTTGTCTGACAGACGTTAGCATCGTTGCATCTTCAGATTGCGGGTAGAACGAACTGGGGATATCCCGAAAGGACACATGGGGAGAGTCCTGAGCCATGATAGATGAGAAGTGAGAGATGTTTGTCGGTGCGCGGTGATGAAGTTCTCATGATGAGGGCGAAGAATAGTACTTATATTCGTCGTCTACGGTCAATGCTGAGAAAGCCTCGGTCAACAACCCCAGCCTCATCTGTTGTTCCCCATGGGGCCAGTTGAGGAGTATGCGGGGAAGAGGGCATGAGCCAATGCGGACGAGTTCATTTCACCGCGTTGAGGGTGAACCAAGGCTTGTGGGACGAGGGTAGAGTTTAACAGATCTTGCTAAGGGTTTATCCGTTTGCCCTGACTCGGACACGAGAGCTGGGGTGTCACGTTAGGCTTTCCATTGGCGTCATTAGAGCCCGTGCCCACCGAGGCACTAGAGATGTGAAAGGCACTCGTAAAGGCATTCCAGGCGTCTTGACCGCCATAGCCTGTAAGGTGCGAAAGAAATGGTTCACAGTATACTCTGAATAAATGAAAAAGCACCGCATCGCCTTTGGAAAGAGGAATATGTAGCCATCTGGATCGCAATGCGGAGAAGTTCATGTCCCCATCCAGCCACTTCTCTCATATCTTGGGGAAGAAATGCTGCCATGCTATTGGCTACCAACGATGTCAGGGCTTGCGGCCCTGGCCTCGACCAGGTCCACTTCCTCGCTTGATTCCGAGATGGAGGGTGTCAATAGCGCCAGGAGCATGAGGCAGAGACGCCGGTTATACCAATATGGAGTTGACAAAGGTTACGGCAGGCGATGATATCTTGATGAGAAAGCATGCTCAAAGAGCTCTTTGGGGCTTGGGCCAAATGTGATGTTGGCTTACTCCTCCGAGAGCTGCTCGAGGGAGTGCAAAGAAAAGGGTGACTGAACAAAGACTGCCTCACTGAGCACATGCCAAGGAGGCAAAGACACTGAGGAGAAACAAGTCACCAATGAGTTTCGGAGTTTCCAAATCCAAAGTTGGACTCGGTTTGAAAGCATCGAACATCTCGGACTTGTCGGCGAGACGTAGGGTGAGGCTCTACTTAAAGTCTGACGTCGATGAAGCTGTAGACTCTTCATCACCAGATGACATGATGTCAAGGGACTCAAAACAATGCGATATCGGTGTTACAACCGAAGCACTTCAACAGTTTAAGCAGCTGCTTTACAATAACGCCTGCAGTTACTGTAGACATGGAGGGGTCGCCTGGCTTGCAAAGTTGGCCACTAAATTAACTCCCGCTAGGCCCGGAGTCTAGATCATGGGGATTAACCGGCGGTTCAAGTCCGACCTTGCGTTTAACCGAAGGCTGTACCAAACCTTGGCTCCGAATATAAACCGTGTGGTAAATTGGCGAATTAATATTGGTGTTGGCATCAGCTCAGGTGCTCCCTTGGTGGCGACGTATCTCTCCCGGATCCGACATGGCAAACCCAACTCTCAAGGGCCATCGTGCCCTCATTCTCACGACGGTTCCAGTGTCATCTGGTCCCATAGACGCCATCCGAGACCAGTTTCCTGATCTCGAAATCATCACCCGTGTTGCTCCTTGGGGTGTAAACGAGGTTGGAGATGGCTTCTCTGACAAGGATTGGGAAGACATAACCATATTGCTCACTCCTACAGTCCTCCCAACTGTTGAACAAGCTCCTCGAATACAATTCGTTCAGCTGATTAGCGCTGGGGCCAACCATGTGCTTTCCCATCCTTACTTTTTGAACACACAAGTTCCGTTTTGTTCAGCCAACGGGATTCATGGGTGTGTCGATTTGGTCATATTCTTGGATTCCAGGCTGACGATGAGTACAGACCTCAGATTACAGAATGGATCATCTTGACATATCTTTCATTCAACAGACACAGTGTGTCCCACTTTACGCAGCCTGACTTCCCTAGACATGCAATCTTTTTCTGCTAACACCACACAGTGACTACCTACTGGGAGGCTCAGAAAGAGGGTCGGTGGAAACAGAAGCCCGGGAATCCTGCCATCTCAGAAGATGTAGTTGGAAAGAGGATGTAAGTGCTTCTCCTATCTAACGAAACGTCCGCTAACATCCTTGCAGAGGAATTCTCGGATACGGTAGTATAGGCCGCCAGACAGCACGAGTCGCAAAGGCCTTGGGTATGGAGGTGTTTGCATACACGTTGAGTCTGAAAACAACACCCGAGTCACGTAGAGATGACTCTTACGCGCCCCGCGGTCTCGGTGACCCCGATGGATCACTTCCAAGCAAGTGGTTTTCGGGAGGCTCTAGACAAGATGTTCACGCATTCCTCGCCTCTGGCCTAGACTTGTTAGTAGTCGCGACCCCTCTCACAAGCCAAACTCGCCAGCTTCTGGCGAGGGAGGAATTTGAGTTGCTTTCAAAGAGCGGGAGAACCTACGTTGCCAACATCTCCCGGGGAGAGGTGATTCACACTGACGATCTTGTGGAAGCCCTCAACAAAGGATTGATAAGTGGTGCTGCTCTGGACGTCACGAATCCTGAGCCCTTGCCGGATGGCCATCCGCTGTGGAGTGCTAGGAATGTGACCCTGACTCCTCACATCAGTGCCTCGACGGTTTCCTACTATCCTCGACTACTGGACTTGTTTCGTATGAATCTCGAGAGGTTGAGCAAAGGAGAGCCTTTGATTAACAGAGTTGATAAAGACAAGGGGTACTAGAGAATACATGAGATTTCCAAGGTGGAATCGTTCACTGTTGGGCGAGAAATTGGTTCCCTGTGAAGGCCAGACATTTGTCAAATGAAATCATGCCACGGTAGTTGAGAATTCGAGCTTGTGATTATTTGGAGAGGGATGCTGTGGGCTCTATTTGCTTCAAGTCACAACACCACTTCTGAGGCCATCTTGGATCTTGTGATGATTGAACGACGGCGGGAGATAGCCATTGCCTACCACGTTGTACCAGCTGGAAGCAAGAATCTCAGTCTGACTATCCTCCTCGTTTGAAAGCAGCTGCGAGCCACCCTACACAAGCATGCTTCGCTCCCTGCATGACCTAACCCTTGTCCGGTCTCCCCATTACGTGTGTCTGGTTCGCCCATACGCCTGATTAGCCGACCAGCATATAATCTTTCAGCTTCTGGAACGTCTTACCATCTCGCCACCAGGACCGGCTATTCCTTGTTCCTCGACGGCAGTTTAACAGTCGATCTAGTTTAACCGACCCCACCCATCGCGATCCACCCCTGAGTCTCGAGATGATCTGACCAGGGGCGGCTAATTCCAAGCTTGAAGGAACATGATGTCAACTCGAATCTGGGGACCCCGGAATCTTTGCATTGTCGGATATAAAGTAACCGTAGGATATCCGTTATCTCATCTGACTCGACAAACACTACAGTGGAAACCAACCATCTATTTACTTGACTATCTTACACCATGGCTACCCAGACCATCACCGTCACCGAACAGAGCAAGGTTGTTATCGAGCCGGCCAAGGTCACCACCCCCCGACTTTGGATGAAGCTTGAGAATGGTGATACCGATGGTGTGCCTGAGTGGATGAGGAAGCTCCACGACAATGGCTGGACCATTATCAGCGAGACCATCCCCAAAGAAAAGGCTTTAGCCTACGCCGACAAGGGCCACGAGTGGCTTGAGAGTTGGAACTTGGGATACAAGCGCGATGACCCGTCGTCGCGAAAGGAGACCAAGGTTCCCTGGCACATCCGCGGTGGCCTCTATGCGCGGTAAGTTCTCTCCTGTTTGACGTCGACCGCAGTGCTAATGAAATTCTAGATATGGCGTTGCCCACGAGCAGTTTGTCTGGGATTTGAGAACAGAGGAGTCCTTAGTCGACAAGTTTGCTCAGATTTGGGGCACAGATGAGCTACTTGTTTCATACGGTAAGCCCCTCGATACCACCAATGCGTGATTTAACTGACCTTTCCAGATGGTGTCAACCTGTCTGTCCCTGACCAGGCCAGAGAAAAGTCGGACAGCGTCTTTGCCCCATGGTCACACGTCGACCAGTCTCCCCTGCGCACCAACCTCCAATGCATCCAGGGTATCATGAACCTCCTCCTAAACGGCCCCGAGGACGGTGGCTTGATGGTTCTTGAGAACTCCAACAAGTTCTACGCTGAGCTCTGGGAGCACTTTGGCCACAAGAAGGGACCCAATGGCTGGAACAAGTGGGAGCAGCAGTTTGTTGATAAGGAGATGTGTGACTGGCTTGAGACTAAGGGATGCAAATGGGTCAAGGTTTGCGCTCAGCCTGGGGACTTGATCCTTTGGGACTCAGTAAGTCAATCCTTATCTCACGTTATGATCTGGACGCTGACATCAAGAAGCGATGTATTCACTACGGTGCTACCCCATCGTCTACTAATGATCGCTTCGCTGCCTGTAAGTCAACGGTTTCGGTCCGAGACTTGGTCACCTGTCTAACTCGTCCAGATGTCTGCTTCAAACCTGCGGCTTTTGTATCGGAGGAAACAAAGCAGAAGCGCCTCGAAGTGTTCGAGAAGAAGCAGGGCACCGCCCACGATCCCGCCATTCTCCGAGTCACTCCCCGTCTGCCCCCAGAGGATCACCCTTCGTACGCGGATGCCGTGAGCCGACCTCTGCAGCAGCCTGTGTTGTCTAAGAGGGCGAAGCAGCTTGCTGGACTTGTGCCATACTGAGAAAAAAGGTTGTATCGATGGATATGGGGAGAGGGAGACGAGTGAAGCTGAAGATACACTCCGTTCCTTGCTCGACTTTAAATGAAGGTACCTTGTCATTCTTTTGAGATGATGCAAACAAAAAAAAATGCATTTGAGCCCAGGTGGCCTCTGTATAGCTCGAACAGTGACTTCTGGCAACTTATTGCTTTGGTAGGGGCTAGTTTGAGTGTGAAATTTATGATCGAAAAAGGCCTTTGTCTTTCTTACTTAGGAGGACCGATGGCGGAGTAGGACCCTATAAGAAAGATAGTAGCTACTATATCAAGACTTGTATCTGGACTATAGTGCTGTATAATGTTCATGGTTTCCATTAAACACTGCTTTCCTCGATTCTATAACAGGCAGTGTCTTGGTTGAATGACGAGCCAGCATACCTATACGGCAATTGAACTCTAGAATTATAAGCCTAATCTTGTGTGAAAGATGCAAAATGCTCCTCTCATCATTGATGATACTCCTCTAATTCACTCTGAATACTTCTCTAATAATTTACGGCATGCTTGCTAAGAAAGTGACTTGTCATGGCGATAGAGAGTTCCAGGAATCGTGCACAGGAATGCACAAATATCAACTCAGGAGAGGCAGAGAATATGGATCGCTAGTAGAGAGGATTGCCTTATATATCAGAACACCAAGAACTAGTGTCACAATGCAGATTCAGTATGAAGACGCAGATACTGGCACTTGAGCGCGAATTGTAAGTATACAGCAGGTATGCGTGATGTCCTGGTCACTCCATCTCGCATTCAGCATACATCAATTCACATAAGTATCCTCAGGCATGCGTAGCCCATCATTGATAGAACATCCCTTTGTAAAGAGTCAGCAACGGTCATGATGCGCACACGTCTTGGCTCAACTTACCATGAGGCGGCCACCCTCAACGATCAAGTGTCCACCATTCATGTAACCGCCTGCCTTGGAGCTGAGCATAAGACAGGGACCAACGATTTCCTCTGGGCGTCCGGCGCGACCTGATTTCTTGTCAGTTTGTTTACTGGCTGGATCCCTGACGCGAGAGGAACGCAAGCGTAAAGGGGGAAGCTTGGATCTTACCAGCAGTGCATCTCTTGGCCGCCTTGACGGCAAATTTGTTCATTGACGCTTCGTTGCTGGTGTTGTCGGTGGTGGTCATCTCAGTGGGGAAGATGCCAGGAAGGATGCAGTTGACGCGGATCCTCATCCTTGAAGGGATGTTTGTCAGCATTTGACGTCTATCAAGTCCTTGAACAGGGCATAGCTTACGGATGGAATCGACCAGCGAGCAGCTTGGATGTGTGTAAGGCTATATCAAGTCAGTCTAGTCGTAAACATAAGCGGAATTGGGTAAGTACAGGCAGCCTGGATATTGTCAGTAACCTCAGCCTCTTGACTAAACGGGTAGTAGGACATACCTTGGAAATGGCATATGTGAGGGATCCCATAGCTCTGGATACGCGTCAGAACACATAACATCCGGCATCAGTCATGTTACAACTTACCGCTGATTCGCCAGGCCAGCCAGAGACGAAATGATGATTACACTGGGGTCCTCAGACTTGCGGAGGAGCGGGACGAAACCCACTGTGGTAAAGTAGACGCCGTTGACATTCACTGAAGGTGAGAGATCAGTATAGCTGTCTTCTTGAAGCTAAGCAGTACTGACCGGAGTTGGTAAAGGTAAAGTGTTCACTTGGTCTGGTTAGTAAGTAATTCAGAGTTGATTGTTGACTTGACACTTACTCATCGACGCCATCCCACAGAGCCTTCTGGACTTGATCCGCTAGAGGGCATTTAGTAAGATGCGAAAGATTAAGTTGTCAGTGACTGACCATCGTTGTGATCCCATGCTGGGTAGTTAATCTGCCTTGAGACGCCGGCGTTGTTGACGAGAACGTCGATCTAGAGTAAAGCTGATGAGTCCTCAGGTCCTACCATGCAAATTTCCTTAAACCCACATGAGACTCCTTCTGGGATATGCTCTCTACAAGGGCTTTGCAGCCATCTTTGGTGCCGACATCACTCTGGACACTGGAACCCATGTCAGTCAAGCCCGACTCTGGCTGGTAGTCTGCATACTTACGGGATGACATTGCCGCCCGCCTCGTTAAATTCCTTGGCGGTCTTCTCAAGGACATCAAGACGTCGACCAGTGATGTAGACCTTGGCACCGTTGGTGGAAAAGCCTTGAGTGATTGCTGGATCAAACAGGATTAGCTAGTTACCATGACCTCCCCGGACCCTGTAAACTCACACTTGCCCAGTCCGGAGCCACCGCCAGTCACCACGACAACCTTGCCGCTGACGTCAAAGAGGTTTGAGATAGTGAAATTGGACATGATGATTGAGGTGCTTGAGAACGATGTGCAAGGATCGTGAGAACGAGATCTTGAGTGATAAAGATATAGGTATCGGAACTAAAAGGGCCACTTGGAGATGCTGTATTACAATGAATTCATACAAGCCGGCTAATCAAAAAATACCCGACCTCAACAATTGTGAGCCGGTTAAACTTGCTCTACTGGTTTAACAGCTGGTCAACTAGTTTTACCGCCGGCTTTTCCCCCGCAATTTCGTCTCCATGTGGGGATCACGATGCTCTACCCCAGACTCACGGGCTTCATTTATAACAGCAAAGACGGGGATATCTCACTCAATGCTCATCATCAAACAAACTAATCGAACGTCAACATGCATTCTACCAGCTCACAACAAGTCGCCGACCTCGGCCTCGAAGCCAACACTTCATGTGTCTTGATCAAGAAGCAGACCATCAGCATCGAGCCCATGCCCATGCCTGTCCTCAAAGATGATGGAGTCTTGGTCAAGGTGATGGCAAGTGGTATCTGTGGCTCGGACATGCACGCTTACCTCGCCGGGGGTGTGGGTGGTCGGCCGATCTTGAGTCCCACCGTCATGGGACACGAGGCGGCAGGGGAGGTCATTGCCGTTGGATCTGCTGTTATGACGCACAAGGTTGGTGACAGGGTGGCCAGTAAGTCTTGAATCCCAGAGTCTGCCTTTGTACGGCAATACCTTGAGGATCTCGGGTAGAGTGGGCTGACCCCTTTTCTAGTCGAGCCGGGTCTTCCCTGCAGAACTTGTGCCAACTGCAAGAATGGACGAAGCAACATCTGCTCAGGTGAGTTGAACAAGCCCTTATGTCATTGGAAATCACTAAAATGGTCAGAAATGAGATATTGTGGTGCCCCAGGTACCCATGGTACTCTATCGAGGTTAGTCACCCCCTACCCCTGACATGACTACGCTGACATTATTTTAGATACTTTACTCTTCCGGCCGACATGGCGCCTCATTTCCCATCTACCATTGGCTGGGATGAAGCAGGCAGTATCCAGCCGCTCGCGGTTAGTAACAGACCCTCCTTGCCTTTACACTCTACTCACACGCCTTCAAGATCGGTGTTCAGATTGGAAAGCGAGCCGAGCTCGGAGCACATCAAACACTTGCCATCTTGTGAGTTTCCATCACCCTCGTTGAAGGACCCGAGTGTTGACTCTGCCAGTGGCTGCGGCCCAATCGGTCTCATAACAGCAGCCGTCGCTCATGCCTACTCGGCCCGCAAGATCATTGCCTTCGACATAAGTCCCTCGCGAGTTGACTTTGCGAAGAAGTATCGGTCACCTCTCACAGGGAAGCCCATCATTGACCACGTCTTTCTCGTTGATGCCTTGGTGGGCCTTGAGGATCGCGGGCTCGACAATGGTGATGCCGACCATCATGTCACTCCTGGTGACTTCAAGTGGGAGCAGGCGATGAGGAACATGACTCGCATCATTGATTCATGCGGCTTGGGACTTGAAGGTGGTGTGGACAGGGTCATTGAGGCCAGTGGTGCTGAAGATGCGATGCTCAATGGAGTAGCCATCTGTAAACCAGGTGGAATTTGTAGGTGTCCCAAGAGTGTCCAAATTGGATATGGAAAAGCAACTGACAAACTTTCAGACCTTCAAGTCGGGCTGGGACACATCCAAACTCATCTCTTCCCCACCATTGCCGTAACAAACAAGGACCTCGACGTCAGAGGTTCGTCTTACCCTCCCTCGCATGTCACTTTCCAGAGCTAATATCGATTTAGGAATCACCCGATACACAGCTTCGTGCTTCCCAAGTGCCATTGACCTTCTTGCTCGTGGTGCTGTCGACCTCAAGTCTCTCATAACGGCTAGGTTTGAGATGTCGAGGGCCGGAGAGGCTCTCGAGGCTGTGAGAAGTGGAAAGGAGATCAAGGTGATAATTAGGAATCAGGAAGTTTAAGTTATGTGTACCAGTAGCTACAAAAATACAGGGCTTTCGCCATGGTGTCATGCGCATCAGCTTTAAACCCCAACCAGGATGAGCGATTGAGAAATGCCCGGACTCCTGACTCTACCTTGCATTCTTCTTCGATCGTCTGGTTACAATCCAGCAGTGACTGTAACATGGCGCTTTTTCCAACCCATGAAACTGTGCGAATGTCCTTCTTGTCTTTGACTGCCGTTATTGTATTGAAAGGTGTCATTTGAGTTTCTGTACTCAATGCTATCCTTGTCTATGTAGGTATGCGTGGCCAACAGCAAAGTACATGTTTGATCGGTAAATCCCTTATTATAAGTGAGTCGTGTTGATGATGAATTGTGACCACCATGTTCAATACCATCGTGCAAAGGACTTCGTTTGGGCAGCAAGAGATCACTATTATACAAAATCAGGACTACTTCATAGTATCAGCCATCTTCCATCGAACAATCCTCCTCATACCCTGTGCATATTGCCTCCCGATGCGTCGTTCGCTCCATTCGTAGACCTTGGTGCTAGTGACGTTCTGTAGGCATCTTGGGGCATCATTCCAAGAGCAGCAAAGGAGTCGGCTGGGTCCAAGTTATCCGGCTGTCCTATCAAAAAAGACCACGTGTGAAACAGATCATCAAAGAGTGGCTGGTCTCTTGATAAGTGATTTGATGCAGGGACTGCATCTTGAGTCGGGTTTGGCAGGTTGGCACCTGAGATCGGGTTCAACGGGTACTGAGAGGTGCCGTTCCATATGGATGGCAACATATGAGGCTGAGGCATAGGCCAAGCAGAGTGTTGGTCACCGTCCAGGTTTTGAGTAGGCCTGGAAGCACCTGGCATCGCCGATGATGTCTCACCCAAGACCCCATTGTTCGTGATGCCCTCTTGTGAGGGTTGCTGTACAAATGTTAATATTGGAGGACAAGATAGGGCAAGGATGGGAGCTACTGACCGCTATATTGTCGAAAGAGGTCAAGGCCTCACTGCTGGCATTAGACCGGCTTTCAAGCAGATTTTGGCCTATCATTGAGAGACCTGATTGACTGCTCGTTGAAGGGTTCTGTCTCATGCGTTGATCCAGACGATCGATTTCACTCCGCAACTTGATGGCCAGGCCGGGTGGCGGATCCCGTCTTGCCTCGATCTTTTCAAGAAACTCGGCCAGAACAATGAGGATGTTCCGTATTTGTAGGTACGACCATGCTGAGAGTGAGCTCTGGGTCACGTTTCCTAGCAAGTGGCCAACGTTGGCCAAGTGATGTAACTATCGGGCATGGTGAGGAGATGACTGGCTAGAACAGGAGAGAAACCTACCGAGACGGTATTCATGGCATAGAAGAACTCAATGGGGATGGTACTGAGCTCGTCGAGCAACTCACTTGCAGCGGCACACCGCAAATGGATATTGGGTTTTCCACTGCTGACTAGAACCATTTTGAGGGTCTGTGTGGTGATGAGGATATTGGCAGCTTCTCGGGGTTAGCTTTATACGTGTAAGAGAGTCAAGGGGGCCATACCTATCAGGCCATATCTATCAGACTGGGGATCACCAGTTATGGCCTTGACCCTCTTCAACTCGTCTGGCAGTTCTGCGTGGAGATCTGATATAAGGTGAAGCATCTCGGACGAGAAATTCTTGGGTGAACGTAGACGAGAGAGTAAGCTCGAAACTGCAGATCCGGGCTCGTCTCGTGTAAACTGCTGCTGCGTCTTGAATGTATCATCCAAATACTGCAGCAGTCGGTAGAGATCGGTGCAAAAGTTCCAGCCGCGTAGGAACGAGACTCTATCTGGTATCTGCAAAATCCCTGTCTCGGTGATGTCGACGTCGTCAAAGACTTCGGCCGGGTACTTGACAGATGTCTTGGCCTCGCGGATTCGAGAGATGAAGCCGAAGCTGTTTGAGATGTATTGGTCCTGTTGATAAGCACCCCAGAACTAGATGTGGTGAGTGGTCAGAAGAACGAAGCGGATTCAGCGGTTTATAGGTGACCTACCAGTCTGCGCCGTTCTTGTCTCTCGCGCTCCAAGATATTAGTAGGCCAATTTGATTCAATGTTGAAGCCAGAAATGCTCATCAGCGTGGTATAGTCGCCCAAGTGTGTTATCGCTCGTTTAAGATCCCCATTCTGCAAACAACATGACCCTAAAATTGCCTTGGCCTTCATAATCTGGTAACGATCTTGTATGTCGATATCCATCAGATCGTTCGGGATGGTTCCAATGGCGGCAGAATAGCATGCTGTGAATAGCGGGACGGCTTCAAGACGCAAGGGATGAGGGCTCTCGGGGACAGGCATCCCATTGTGTAGACGTCCGGATGCCAAAGCACAAACTGCCATGGTTACTGCGAAAAGACCACGGTCAAGCCGATATAGACTTTGTTGAACCTGGGATTGAAACGTAGGCCAGTGGAAGTAGGGTCGTCTGCGATGCGTGAGCGACCGATGGAGTGAAATGGTCTGGATGCTTACAATGGGTAGCAACTCTGGTAGAAGACGTCGAGCAAGCTCTCGATATCTTGGTGCTTGACGGTAAAGTTGTAGAGCCATTCTGGCAGTGATGTATCTGGTGGCTGGACTGGCAGCGCTGGAGGGCTTGCCTGGCCGTCTTGATCGGCATCAAACGGCGCTGGCGTTGCCCCAGGCTCGCTACCATCTGGAGCATCGGGCTCCAGTGGAGGTTGCTGCGTTGTTGTATCGCTGTCTACTCGCGAGCGACGAGGAGGAGGCTATATAAGAGGTCAACTGACTCTTCCAGAATAGGTAGCTCAACATTGACATAGGCTTCTTACTCCACGTCGCTTGCTAGGCCGATTGTAAGTACACGTGATACCCTGCTCCTCACATCGCGTGCATGGCACGCCCTCAATCCCAGGTGAACACTGCGGGGACGGTCAGCTGCTGTCGACTCTAATGCTGCAGTGGGACAAGAACACACCTTGCAAGCGTTCCGATGGCAGCGATCACAGGCTCGCTGCAGAAGTACAGGTAGCCCCAGTCAGTGTCCAAGTCATACATCGCCATGAGTGAGCCACTCACTGAGTTCCTCTTGCGCTTGCCAAGGTCATTGCCGGCTGACGGTGCAGCCGGGGCCTGAGAATCGCCGTCACCAGGGGAGGTCATGTTTTCCAATTAAGCGCTCAACTCGATTTGAGTCGGTGAATGAGTCGGAGCCCTTACCGAAGCGCATACATTGAGAAATGAGGAGGGACGCTGAGGGAGGTGATGAGGCCCCCTTGCAAATTGGCTAGTGCTGGTGCCGCTTCTATTTCACGTGACACCCCCTCTCTCATTCGCCGCTACTTCCTCCCTTGGGCAGAAGAATCAAGACAAAGGAAAAGCAGAAGTAAGGATAGACTTGTTAAAAAGGCTACTTGTCATGCTACCGAAAGCCTTGGGCTTTGTTGTCATTCAATTTTCTCAACTTTCATCTCTTTATTTTCTACATCTTTACCACTTTTACGGTTCCCCTTACAAGGTACCTAGGAATCACTATGTTAGACATGCCTTGCCTGAAACAACCCCAGCTCAGGTAGCTACAGCGTGAGGTATCTCATTAAATTGAATATAGATGGGAATACAGCTACTAGGTGGTACAGAAACATAGTACCCGTAGATCGTATTTGGTTTAGTAACACCGAGGAAAAGAAGTGAGGCAAGATCTAGAGAAGCAAGGGTTTCTTTGTAAGCTCCCCCATGACTAATAACTCCTTCATAGGTCTGGAAAAATTATTAGATATCAAAAGGTGATTCACCTCTCTTCCACTTGGCAAAAAGGAAGGCAATCATGGCGAAACATGTGAGGCATTTTGGACAGCATGTCTCAAGATTGCAATCCAGACTGTAAAAATGAATCCGTGTAAATGGTTTCAAGTCCATCTCTCGAGGGTTAGTGTCTTTATCAGAGTAGCAGATTGGAATCTCCAGTTCGGTGCCATTCTCTAGTAAGTTTCTAAAAGCGTCTCTGGTCTCCTGAAAAGCGGTCCAGCATCCAATAGTGGTGCTATGACTGTTAGCCTTCTTCTCCAGAAATGCCTCTACATCTCATTACGAACCATTTTACCACACGGCTCCCTGGCTCACTGTTTAGCGTAGCACCACACCTTGGGCAGTGCTTCGGGAAGTGGTTGACAGCTCGTAGAGACATGACTACCTTGGAACCGGGTGAGATGGAATTGGCCCACCCGCGTCGTGACCTCGGAAGCACCGTGCTTTGTAATCCATCAAGTAGATGATATTGACCAGAGTTGACAAAAGATTCGCCTGGGATATCTTCAAAACGGGTTGTGAGGAAGGCCTCAAAAATCTGGACAGGTTTAGTGGACTACTTCTCGAACATTTTGCGCTAAAGCGTACTCGCCATTCACAGACTAAGCTGAATTGAAGACTGAATGATCGACCCAGCATATCCTCAAAGAGGATGTTGTCTGTAGGAAGCGAAAGAATGCTCCGTGGTATATCCCGGTAGGCACGTCTCATGAGGGTCAAAGATCCGTGCAAGAGAGGGCTATGTAATAGTTTGTTAGCACGATGCCTGTCTCCGAGAACTAATAAGTTACATTACAATAAGAGCAAGAAGCGAGATGACGCTCTGGAGGAGACCCTGAAATGATTTTCCCTTCAGCGATCAGAATAATTCTCACAGCCGTGCTAATTTGCTACTTACCAACTCATGAAAGTGCGTATTAGTAAGTTGCAGCCTGTTTTGAGCCATGGCGAGATTCTCAGATGGAGTGGTGGCGGTCTCAGAAGTATCTGAAAAGCGGTTCTCAAGGCCAGTGACAGAGGACTGGAGGCTGAGGAGTCGTGTAGTCGATAATGACATGTACTCAGTGATTTGGCGATAATCTTGAGATTGAGAAGTCAAGAATCGCCTGCGTCGTGTTTATTAGCACTACGGTTTCTTAGGTCAGTTGGTTACTCACACGTTTAGTAGAGTCAGAGACAGATTGAGCTGGTCTTGGACAGACTCCAGAATTTGCTCAAGCTCTTTCAAGGTTCCCCTGCGGAAATAGTATACTGCTTTCTTTCCCATCTTCTGGAGGTTTGATGGGCATGCAGCAGAAGAGCTTCTTGGATGAGCTTAACGAGCCAAGTTAGCAAGAGTCACTTTGCTAGGTTTGTTTACTCTAGGTAAGTCCACTTACTTCTCCCTGAGCATTCTTCCAAGAATCCCGCCAGTCTCACCATCCCTTCCTTGGATTGGTCTAGTGAAGCCTCCACTACCTTGACGACATCTCCAGGCAACCGACATCCCTGCAGATGAGCCAGTTCTTTCAGGGTTGTATCAACAGCCGCCAGAAACATCTGAAGGGTATTTAGCTTCGTTTCGAGGTTTCTGACATCTTCACCATGACTTTTGACAGCCGAGATGTATTCAGCTAGGCCCTTGCATAGGGTGAGCCCGAGGGACACAAGCCCGGCCGAGCCGCTTGCGATCGAGAATGGATCTGACATGATGAGCGCCGAGATGCCCCTAGGTTCTTAGACCCTTAGGGTAGAGACACAAAGAGAAACGCCCGAGGGGATCTCGAGGGTGGGTTCTTAGGGATGATAGAACACTCTGCGCTGTCGGTAAGGCGAGAAAGGTTGGGCAGCATTGAGGCGAAGCTTGCATGTGGCTTGCCAAGTTTCACTGCATTTGCCAAGATCAGGCTACGGCATGCCTGCGCGTGGGTTAAGACATCCGTAACTCCTTGAAAATACTATAGCATTAATAAGCAGAGGGTGTAAAAATTATATGAATCAGTAAATAAGATACTCTAAGGGAGATGCAATTTTTAGTAATACTTTCTTTATTCTCCTATAAGTTTAATATATCGTTATTATTACGTTTAGACGAGGATAAGTTAATATTCCATGTACCCGGTTTCCTTTGACCTGGGTGACCGAACTCCTGCGGGTGCTGAAGTGCTGACCTGTGACCTCCTGGGAGCAGTATTTAATTGGCCCTTTCGGGCCAGTGGCGTTGCAAAACTCATCTCCAAGGCAGACCTGCCAAAAAGTGGAAACAAATGCCCTGACCGTCGCTGTCCCAAACACCCCTTCTTCTCCTTCCTGAAATGCACAGCTGTGCGTCTCTAAGTGAGGGTCATCCCCTAGCTCATGACAACGCTTGCTTGTCGACAAACACTCGCGTATCAAGAATGGCCCAAGATGGGCCGACATCGCGAGAAAAGGGGAATGTTTAGCTTGTGGGCTGGGTGTCGACTACTACGAGGTAAAGGGCCCTCTCAGTGTGCTCAAAGCCTCTGGAGAGAGTGGCTGTGCGCGCTGCAAACTATTGACGCTATCTGCGGAACTCTTCTCAAAGCATTGGACTCTAGACACTGAAGATGATCCAACTATAATTTTAAGCCCACCCTATTCAAGCGGTAGAGTTCTACAGGTTTGCCTGAAATGGGCCTCGTCAAGGGGAGGTGGAGATCAGGTGCTCTGGCTTGATGTCTCGGGAGAGGTAAGAGATACAGATTAAGGGAACCGAGAACATAGCTAATAGTGCTTCACAGAAAGATGAAGATATCCCTTTTCCAAAATTCGAAATCAGACGGCATCTTCCGGCAAATCCAAGGAGTCAAGAGTGCATCGAGTTCATCACATCTCGTCTCGATACTTGCAATAACCACGACATCTGAAGCATCTCGAGATTTCACCGGTCTATGGGCGGACTAAGAGAAGGGAATAAGAAACCCAGTCGATTACTGGAGATCTTCAACATGAATGGCGGTTTAGGCCTTATCCTCAGAGACGCAACAAACAGCGAGCAAAAGTACACCGCACTGAGCCATTGCTGGGGCTCACGACAGGAGGCACAAAAGATACCAGTTTTGAACGAGCACAATCTCAAGGAGCGATTATCAAGCGTTTTGAGTGTCTCCAAACTCACTAAAACATTTCAAGACGCTGTTGATCTGACCAACAAGCTGGGCCTCAAGTACATTTGGATCGATTCACTGTGTATAATTCAAGGAGACAAAGAAGATTGGCATAGAGAATGTAGCAAGATGGAGTATGTGTACGGGGAAGCCTATCTTGTCATAGGCGCGGCGTATGCAAAAGACGGCAATGGAGGACTCTACGCCCCACGAAAAACAGCGCATCGGGTCGAATTCAAGACACCGGAAGGGCATTCTATCAGAGCTCTCGTTAGAGATGTTTCCAAAATGCGGGTGGAGCATGCGGTATGGAAAAAAGCCGAGGACTTCTGGGAAGCCGATGACCTCCCACTCCTCTCTCGAGCCTGGGTCTTTCAAGAGAGAATGCTAGCCAAGCGCACCATCTACTTCACGGCACGCGGGCTTGTTTGGGAATATGGAACGTGCATTGAATGCGAGTGCGGAGAGTTGCAAGACCCAAGGGTTCATTGGGACGAGTTTGACGCAGGAGAAAGCGTCGAGAGGAAATACCGACACTTCGTCAACCGGGGCAGTGAAAGCGACAGAATCCAGCTGTGGTGCCACATCGTTGCTCAGTACAGCGCAAGAGGCATTGCATATCACACCGACAGATTGCCTGCATTGTCTTCCATCGCAAAGGAGATTGATAGCGGCGAAGGAGTGCTGCTGGGACGATATGTCTGCGGGATGTGGGAGAAGACGCTGCCGCTTCACTTGATATGGTGGTCTGAGTACAAAGACACTTCTCGGTTTCCCCGTGGAGAAAGCTACAACCCGACGCACATGCGGTCAACCGACAGGCGCATACCGTCTTGGTCATGGCTCTCGATAGAGGGCAGGGTAATTATCGGAGAGGATGTGGCAAACCTTTGGTTGAGAATCACGAACATAGAATACAGGCTGGCTGGCGATGATCCGTACGGGGAATGCGAATACGCAGCAATCACAATTGTTGGGGCGGTGGCGCCAGTTGAGGTATCCAGACGTCGGCGGGATGGTATCTCATGGCTTGTCGTCCGAGGGCAAGATTCTAAACCCGGAGGTCCGCTTTTGGCAGACACGCAGCCTTTCGAATACTCTGACGAGGAGCTGGCAGAGTCTCGGCTAGTAGCTCTGAGAGTTAGTCTTTCTAAGGCGAGGAGACCCTTACGTCGCATTCGCTGCCTGATTTTACGACGGGAGCCGGAAGAAACTAATAGGTATCGGCGGATTGGGTTGGTGAACACCTGTCATGATATGTTTGATGGCGTTGAGGAAGAAAGTCTTGTACTTGTTTAGTGCATGAGACTACTGGAGTGTCCTAGCCACACTGCTCGTGCTGCAATACATAATGTTGCCTTAACTGGCGCCAAGTACTTTAGGTAGCTCAGCTCTTCCTCATGAATATCCATCCACGTTTCTACGTGGTTTTACCATCTTCCAACAACTGTGAGTTATGAGAGGTTGGCCGCTCAGGCAGTCACGTGAGAAGTTAAATTATCATGGGCTAAGTATGACATGCAAACCCCGTAGACGAACCAATAGGGTTTTAATGTCATGGCCCGAACCCAGGGCCTCATGATAATGACGCGTTTTTAAACATCTTCAACTTCATCCCGAAATTTCTCTAGAATATCGAAGCAAAAAGCAACTAGCGCGATGGCTCCGTTTAGAAGTCAAAAGAGTTCTTCTGCAACCAAGGATAAACCCAAAGTCATACGAAGACTTGGCCATATGTCAGTTATCACCTCGCGCATCAAGTTCAGCAGCTAACACTTGGCAGTGAGAAATACCAATCAACTGTGCATTCGCTGGGATTTCTCAATGGATGCGCCATCTCTTGTCGCTACGTGATTCCTGACGCGTTGCTTGGTTCGGATCAATCTGTTGAGAACACGGTCGAGACCGCATTTGCTCGCGCCATTCTACAGCATCCGTTCTTCACAGTCGGCCGGATAAACTCAGAGTCGAAGAAGCCGTCTTGGGTACGACTGAGTCACATCGATCTGAAAGACCATATCGAGTGGCGGACTGTCAAAGACGCTGAGAGCTGCGATAATACTGTCCAAGAGGTATTGGAATGGCAGGTGAACAATTGTTTCACCCATCTGGAAACTCGGCCTCCCTGGAGATCAGTCGTTCTCAAACCTGCCAACTCCAACTTTGTCGAAATCATCTTTGCTTGGGATCACACAGCCGGGGATGGCAAGAGTGGCAAGATATTTCACAACAGCCTCCTTGCGAGCTTCAACGCTCTAGCAGACGGTAAGGAAACTGGGCCAGTGTTGAAAGATCGGGTCTTTGAGGTTCCAGTAACGGCTCTGACGCCCCCGACGCACAACGTGCTCAAATTCCCCATCTCTTGGGGATACATTCTCGCACAGGCGCGTGATACTATCAAGGTATCACGCGACGGCCCAGACTCGCCCTACATTGTAGCATGGGCACCGATGCAAAAACCGCCATGCACAACTCGCCAGTCAACGACTGCGGTTGAGGAAGATGTGCTGCCACAAGTTCTTGAGGCGTGTCGTCAGCACAAAACAACGCTGACTGGTCTTGCTCACGCGCTGACACTCGTATCCATGGCAACGCGTCTTCCCAAGGAGAAAGCCCCGGTGTTTCAGAGTGGCACGCCTATCTGTTTCCGGCGTTTTGACAACTATAGAACACCTAAGCACGCGAGTCTCAACCTGGAACAGACCGTTATGAATTGTGTCACTTACTGGGGCTATAAATATGATAAGGATATTGTGGCAAAGGTTCGACAGCAGGTTGGCGATCTCAACTCCAACCCGGAGTCCAAGACAGACCTTGAGGCCACGGTCTGGTCCGTCGCTGCCGCAATGAGGCAAAGAATATCTGAGAAACTCGCTTCGGGCACCGAAGACGACATGATGGGGTTGATGAAGTTTGTCGGAGACTGGAGGTCGTACTTTAAGGATCTGGAATCAAAGCAGAAACGTGCCTACGACTGGGAGGTTAGCAACCTCGGCGTGATTGACGGAGGTGAAAGACAAGGGGAGAAGTGGACGGTTGAGCGTGCTACGTTTACTCAGAGTGCCACTGTTACTGACCCAGCGTTGTGTCTTAGTTTTGTTGCTGTCAAGGGCAAGGCGTTGGCCATATCGTGTTGTTGGCGGGTTGAGGTCATTGATGATGAATTGGTACAGGGACTGTTGTCTGATCTGGAGACTTGGCTGAATGAGCTGGGAAGAACCGGGCATGTTTCTTTTGGGTGAAATAAGATAGACTGGTGTGTCTTAGGTATTATACGGTGGACTTTTCTTTAATCTCATAAGGCAGGGTATTTTACTAGTGTACGCTAATTAATAGGTAGATTCCACTTCCGGGCTTAGTCTCTGCCTCTTTAGCGTTGATCTTGGTTGGTTTTAACCCATATTGTGACATACAAAGTATTGGTCCTACTAAACCCAGTTATAGCACGGGAGAACGACGTAAAGCACACTTGATAGTTCAGTACAAAGTTGTGTTTCTATTTATCTAGATGATTTCTGTCAAGTTCCCGTTATCTGGATAACGATAGTAACCAAGTCGTTTTTTATCCATTCTTTGAACATGGACTCGACAGTACCATGTCACCTAGGTACCTAGGTAGGATGCACTGACTCTCTACTTAGAATCCTTGCGAACGGCACGCTTCACACCGTCTCTGCCCTTTACAACGCCGTACTCGACAACGCATGGCTTTCCACACTCTACAAGCGTGACAGTGATGATTTCAACCTTCTCCTTGGCGTACGCTTCGTAGTCAAAGTCGGCGGGGAGGCCGGGGATACCCGGGCCGGAACGAGGCTGCTGAGTGCTGCCCCTGTTGTCCATGTTTTTAGTGTTGATGTTTGTGATTGTGAAAAGTATAATGTTGTTTCGAGTCAAATTGTGAGATATTGAATTGTAGAATTTTTTACAGAGGAGATGGAGGGAGAAATATTTATATACCTATTGAATCCCTGTTTCTTTGTGATACGCGCAAGTTTCCCCTTTGTCTCAGTGACGTGGTATTCGCCATTATACTCCGATTCTCTGAAGAGTTTGGTTGTCTCACACTCACTGGTCGTCCTTTGGCTTCTGTGTGAAACTCAAACAAAGCGCGGGCCCATGTTCAGTGTCCGTGAACAACCATTTGTTCACTGTTGGTTTGTCCTTGGTAAGTATTATTCAGGAAACAAAGGGCTCGCCTCCATTCACCATCGCATCCCCTGTCAACAAAGACAAAGGATCACTTCATTCGAGAATGCTTGCTTACTATTATTGCATTCATTCCATAGCCATGATGACGCACAATCTGAATACCTCGAATCAAAGAAAGTGTACCTAATTAGTCTCTGATGCTTCGGCCGGACGGTTGAATCGAGTCGAAGCAACAAAGCCACCATCAATCACAAAGTCCGCACCATTAACAAAGGAAGCCTCTGGGCCAGACACAAAGGCGACAATGCTTGCAATCTCATCTGCAGATCCGGCCCTCTGAATGGGTGTCGCCTTTACCATCTGTCGAATATTCTCTCCAGCCTCTGATTCCAACTCCGCACGTATCATTGCTGTGGTGATGACGCCTGGGCTGATGCTGTTGATCCTGATTCCCTTTGTTCCGGCTGTTTTGACCGCGGCTTGGACTCGAACAATGTTGCCCCTCTTTGAGATTCCGTACGCGACGCCTGGGTTTCCCTCAAGGTCAATGCTGGCGTGTTGGAGGAGCTTGTCTTTTGGAGCTGTGGCGAGATGCTGTTCCAACTCCGGGGTGATCGCGCTGGCGTACAAGGCACTAGCAATGCTGGCGACTGTCGTCAGTGAGGAGCCAGAAGGCATAACCTCGAGGAAAGCGTCGATGACGTTGGCTGTTCCAAGCAGATCAACCTCAAAGATCTGTCGGGCAGTCCCCATTGAGGGAGAGATGCCGGCTGTGTTGACGACAGTGTTGAGAGTACTGGTTGAGGTCGCATGCTTGGCCAGCTTTGTAACTGACTCGTAGCTGGACACATCGACGATTTGGGTTTCCACATCATGACCAGTATCTCGTAGGCTGTTTGCAGCAGACTCCAATGTGTCTTTGGAGTAGTCGGCGAGAAAGACACGACGCCCTGCACCTAGGCGACGAGCAATGGCAAGGCCCATACCTCCCGCGCCGATAACGAGCAGTCCGTTTCGAGAAAAAGGCATCTTGAGTTTTCGGATTCACAAATTCCTTGTATCGACGATCAACCCCACTTAAAGGATTACACTCTGGGGCCCCAGAGGCCATTCAGGCATTATATCACCTCCTTACCCCATGCATGTGGCAAAGAAGCCAACCATCAGATCATGGCTTTTGTTGTCTCACCGCGGAATGCGCGGGGATATCGAGCCTCTATTGGTTTACACACTCGGGCTCGGGAGGCTTTTAAAGCCCGGTCATGGCACCACTAGCTCGAACCGAAGCGCTAAGGCTGCCTCTCGTTCCACAAAGGGTACTTGTCAGTTCGCCAAGGAACGCCTCTTCAGGTGGATGTTGATGAAGGCATCATCCTCCAAGGCGGGGTAAGAGGAAACTGTTGATGAGCCAAGATATGGTTAGTCTTGAGGAAATTACGACTTGAATAGGTTTTCTGTATTCTGTGGGATGAACAACAAGTCTGGCAACCTTACTAGGTACGCAACGGCCTAGTGGCTGGAAATTACACTTTGGGAATCGGCATTTCTGCTGAGCAAGCTGCGAGATATCTAAGAGAACCTAGAATCTAGCAAAAAGGTTCAAATGTATCACACACTTGAACAGACGGGGACTCGATCTTGGACTATTCGCCTTCTTCAAGACGACAACTGGGATGCGCTTGCGGACTGTGTCTGGCAGAAAGAAAGCTAGTCTTTAGGTTGAGCATTATCGCCCGAATGGAGAAGCCAAGACGAATTCGATATCAATAGACAGCTCTTAGGCCCTTCTTCAACAAGTACTATTGGGAGTCTATCTATTACTTTTAATCTATTCAGACTTGTCCCATGGTCGAATAACGACCTTTTCGCCAGAAACACCCCGCTTGTTCTTTGCAAGCGCCTCCTCAATATTATCCAGTCCGCCAGGAACAACCGTCACACGATTGGGAGTAAACAGACCCTTTGCAATCCATCCATCTTCACCTCCAAGGTGCTCAGAAAGAGGCTCACTCAGATATCTCAGGTGCGGGGCGCTGCCAAAGCCCATGACACCCTGCACGATAACCTTGGGTTCCTTGGTCTCGCCCAGTTCCTTTGCCTCGCTGTCTGCCTGGCTAACGGTGGCGACTCTGCTACCCTCGACCTTTAGTGCCTGAAGAATCTTGACTCCTAGCTTCTGCGTCACTCGGGCGCCGATTGTGTCGAAGACGAATTCTAGAGGATAGTCTCCGATGGTGCTGACGTAGTCTTCCAGGGAAGTGTTTGTGCGGTCCAAGACTGCGTGAGCACCCAGGGTAGTGAGGTATTCGTGGTGTGCGGGACTGGCGTTTGTAACGATACGCTCGAAGCCTGATAGACGTGCGAGTTGAACGGCGTATTGTCCAACTGAGGAGCTGCCGCCGAGAATAACGACAGCCTTGCCCTTGCCAACAGAATCACCACCCTCATCCCATGGCGCCGGCAGTCCTCGGCCAGTTTTATCGTAAAAAGCGGTAACAGCAGCGATCGTGGTCAACTGAATACCAGCTGCCTGCTCATCCGAAATGCTGCTTGGGGTCTTGGCCAGCAAAGCCTCTGGCATCTTGCAATACTGCTGAAAAGTCGTTGATTCAATGTTGCCAAGAATTCCCTGGAAAAACACGCGATCGCCGACCGACAGGCGGGATGTGTCTGGGCCAAGGGCGACAACCTCTCCAGCGGCATCAGAGCCTAGAACGGTGGGCCATTCTTGAACAAAGACTCCATAGTCGCGAATCTTCCAATCGACGGGGTTAATTGCGGTCGCTGTGATCTTGATGGCGACCTCGCCCGACTTGAGCGGTGACAGGGATCGTTCTGATGTGATGTGGTTCTCTCCCTTGCCAGCCACAGTGGCAGCCTTGAAGGTGGTCGGTAGAGACATGGTGACAGTGTAGGACTATAATTTTTTCAAGTTGAATTATCCACTCGAGTTCAACTTGGGGCCAACACTTCTCTTATACGAGCCACTTGCCTCGGCATGGCTAGATATCGATATCGGCCCGTCGCCGCATTCGTTGACAAATCCACAGAGACCCGCTTGTGGGATGATGCAAGCCGGACTATCTAACCTTGATCGGTTTGGTGTGACCCGATGATCCAGGCACGGGATTACGGATTTGGTTCTCCGCCATTCCATCCGGGTCGGGACGTGACCTAGGTGAATTTTCACCGACTGATATGATGGAGTTGGCTGTCTATCACGTTGTTATCAGAGTGACACGATTCTCTGGATGAGCACACCGAAGGTGCTGGCAATCTTGACGTGCAACCGCAGATTTACTTGTTGGCGATCCCTAGATGGTGTCATGATAGGTATAGGGAGGGTATTGACGCTCTTTTGGCGGTTATGACGCAATAGTATATCTATTGTTGAATGCACACACTATCGAACGGCTTCATGATCCATGCAAGCTTGGCTAGGACCACAAGGTTCAAGCTAACAACGGGGGCCTAAGACAGAAGTTTCACATGTAGATGGACAAGTTACATGCTCCCGCAAGATGGCCTGTTTAGTTCACAGTTCAAATCGAAAGCACGCTTAGAGACTTTTACACTTGGAATTCCGCAATAGACCTATTCTCCTTGAGAAAAGTGACCTGATGAGCACAATAGCTTAGAAACCGGTCTTATGAAAAGATACTGAAAAATGAATTAAAGGGTAAAAGACTGAATTCGGGTATATGCAGAAATAATCCTTCTTCCGTGTCTTGGAATCAGTGACTGTGGATATGTTAGCAACAAAGTACTCCCGACGCATGTAAGACAGCCAAGCTACTCCAACGACATCTGTGGCTACTGTATAAAACAAGACTTGAATCAATTCACACCTATCCAATAAAATTACAGAATTGTCGTCGGACAAGACTCTGCTCAATCGCCATCTCTAACCCTAGATTCTCCGCACTTTCTCTTGACATCAACTTGGCTTTCCGAACCCGACTCGGTATGCAGGCACCGCAACCTTGGCCTTCCTTACGCCCCTTAAAGCCGTGGCCAGATGGAGATGAAGGAGACGGCAACCTGAGTGGGAGGAAGCCTAATTCGAGACTGCCTAGGAAACGCGTTGTGGTTGCGGAAGCGTGCAAGCTCTGTCGAAAGGTGAAAGCTAAGGTATGGTATCTCTACGTCAAGGTTTCTGGTCAGTGTTGGTTCCTGACATATGAAACTTGTTTCATAGTGCAGTGGGACTCGTCCTCGGTGTCACCGATGTCAACGAGTCAACGCCGAGTGCGAGTATAACCCGACAAACGTCGGAGAGACGCGCACTGAGGCGAATAAACGCCGACTCAACGAACTAAGCCTTCACGAGGAGCTCGTTCAAATTCTGCGCACAAGAGACGAAAGCACTGTCGGATCTGCCATTCAGCGTCTCAGAGCTGGACAGGACGTCGGCGCTTTGGTCAGACTTGTGCGCGACGGTGATTTGCTTCTTCAATGCTCGCTGCACCCTCAAGGGTTCTTTATCTATACCTTTCCCTTTTTTAGAGACATGCCGCGGCATCTCTACACGACTAGTAACCCCTATCTCGACTCGCTGTTACACCATCGGACCATCACCAGTTCGCCAAGCGCGACACAACCGGGCGATGGTCCCCGGAGGGTTTATGATATTCCCTACCATGCCGCAGCTCTTGTAGAGCCTCGTATTGACCGAGTTTCAGCCTCTAAGTGGACGAGTGTAACCTCTTCTGACGACCTCGTACGGAGTTTGCTGCGGACATACTTCAAATGCGAGTTCCCGTACAACTGCTTCTTCCATATTGACAGTTTTCTCGACGATCTGGCCTCGGGTCGAGAAAGGTACTGCTCTTCTCTCCTCGTCAATGCTATCCTTGCAAACGCTTGTGTAAGAGTCAACGCCTAAACTTACGCACCATATACTTATGCTCCCTCGCAGCACGGTCAACAGGAACTGCCAGATCGCTCTCCCTTTTGGAAGCCGCACACTCTCGGCTACCAGTTTCTAGCCGAGGCCAAGCGCCTCTGGGAACTCGAAAGGTATTCTAGGAAGCGCATCACAACACTACAAGCGGGGGCCATCATATGCATCAGCTGCAACATAGACGGCATAGACAAGATTGGGGCATCCTACCTGGCCCAGTGCATCGCCATGGGCGTGGATATGGGACTTTTCACACAGACGTTTGCCTCGAGGAGCTTGAGGCAACGCACGGTATATGCGATGACGGCCTGGAGTCTCTTTGCCTGGCAGGCGTAGGTTTCCAAGCTGACGCATGTGTCGGGCTTCCTAACTCTTGAACTTGCAGGACGCAGCAGTTTCACTTTTACTTGGAGCCATTGCTTTCAGAACAGCCCGTTATCGAGCTCCCGGTTGACCTGGGAGAAATCATCGTCATGTACCCTCACGCTGGGTCACCGTGGCCTATTCAGCACAGCTCCGTTTTCCACGCCATAATCGGATTCCGTACAATCATGAACGAAGTTGGGATACGTAATTTGGCTCTGGAAAGGGTAGAGGCCCTCTGAGCCTTGATGAGGCCATGAGCTATCGCGCCAAGCTGCTGGAACGGATGCGGTCCCTGCCGGCTTCCCTGCTGGCTTCCCTGTCGCCCGGCCAAATTGTCCTTCCCACACATTTGAAGCTACAGTGCGGTCCCACAACCAAGACGTGTTTCGAAGCTGATCATTTTCTCTAGTATGCACCTCTATAATCTCATGATGAATCTGTTTGAGCCCCTGGTAAGTTCTGACTATGGAAGAAACATACCGTCACCCTCCCCCGAGGAGATTGTGATTTCGTCAAGGGCGTGCATGGAATCCGTCGTACGACTGTATTACACACGGCACAGCTTTGAGCACTTGGACACCATCATGGTCACGTATCTTCTCTTTGTTGGCTTCAACGCGCTCAAGATGCTAGGCACGGCTAACCCTCAAGATCACGACGCTGTTTTGTCAACTGCAGTGCTGTGTGCCAAAGGGCTTCGTGATCAGAGCCGTTTCTATTGCATTGCCGAGGCCATCTTCATGGTGCTGCGTGATAGCATAGATCCAAGCGCCGCTCACCTGCTGAAGGACTTTGCGCATATCGAAGATGAAGAAGAGAGGAAACAGCTTGTTGCGAGACAGCTCCAGTCTGCCTACCCCGTGAATATTGTTAGCATTGCCGACGACCCAGAGAAGCAGCGGCTCAGTAGGCTGGTGGAGGCGTATACTGGTCTTGGTCTTGATAGTGGCGCCGAGTCTACGTCTGAGCGTTCATTTGCCGGATAATGAGAATAAGCTGGATGCTGAGATGTTTCCTGTTCTTGATTACTTCAGCAAATGCCCATCGTGGCGTATTATCTTGGCAGTCAGCAACGCTCCTGAGAATGGCGACATATCTCAGTCACACTCCAGTTCGCATGGCTCTCTTCTTACAGATACGTCATCAGATAGCTGAGGACGAGTAAGGCGGAATCCGAGGATGCCGACTTTTAGCCAAATAAGGTTGTGGCTCCTTGGCTGCCAAGAGAATCCGCGGAGTCCGGAGGATGGCTCCACACACAACGAGAATGTAAGCTCTCTACCAATCAAAAGGCGTGAGACGGATGAACTGCTTGCCGTGATCTCTCCATTATCGTTCGCATTCGCTCGCATTCGCTCGCATTCGGGAGGCTCAGTGCATGTTCCCTGAAACTGAGTATAGGCACCAATTGTCAAGACAGATATATAACAAATGGCATCTCTAAATAATAGGAAATAGTAGACAAGATAATCCTTGACACTCACCTCTTCTCACAATTCTTCACAATGAACTCTCTCAAACTCATCAGAGTCAATTCTATCGACGAGCTTGATCAACTCATCGATCTCGCATGTGAGATATGGATCGACGATCCCATCTTTTCGTGCGTCGTCCCTGGCCGTCGAGAGCGACCTGATCAGTATCGACAAGTTTGGCAGCTTCTTCTTCGCACCGAGTATTCATCACCTGGCGCTGTTGTTATAGTTGCTTGCGACGGCTCGAGTGGCGATATTGCTGATGCTGTTGGGTTTGCTGTTTGGCATCGTCATGGCTCAAGCGACACTGCTCGCAGTTGGCAAGGCGATACTCTAAACAAGAGTAAGTTCTCCTTGACTGCCCAAATAAGGGAAAGAATTGCTGACTGAAGATCGTGCTTTTAGAACTCATCAGGCTTGGGCTATTATTCCAGTGGATTTACAACTTTGCTCTTAGCGGATCTCCCGAAGCTGTGTCAACCAGCCATGGCAAAGAAATTATGGCCGAGACACGTAACGCTGAGCGGCTCTACCCGGATGAGCGATGGCGCCTTGCCTTCATCAGCGTGTCTCCAAATCACCAACGGAGAGGCATTGGCCGGAAGCTGGTCCAATGGGGCCTTGACCGCAGTGAGGAGGAGGGCGTTGCCGCGGTGCTTGAGGCTAGTGATGCGGGCAAGGGTTTGTATGAGAAGATGGGATTTGTAGAGGTTGGGAAGATGCCATTTGATGGAGGAAAGAAAGAGGAGCCTGTCATGATTCGAGAGACGCGTGAGTCTAAGAAGGTGGTATAGTCCAGGAGGCCCGGAGTAAACTGAGATATGTACGAGTGGTAATATTTAGGATGAGATGGGCTATATAGCGAGTCCTGGGTCCTAGAATTTGTATTATAGATGCTAAGGGTAATAAATAAGTCAACTTGAAGATCAGACTATGATTACAGTTTAAGACATCAGCGCTAAAATCAACCCCAGATCGAATCTTTCCTCATCAACTTGAGCACTCCATCTCACGGCTGCCTGCGGCTCATCAGAGACATCCGCTTATATACACCCTTTAGATGTTTGTACAGCCTGCTAAGGTATTAGCGGGGTGGCAAATGATGGGCTGGGAGAGAGTTATTCACTGTTTGACAACGTGTTCTTGGAACAAGAGGAAGTGATGTGGGCGGAAATCGCTTAGGTCCCGGTCATACTTGGAACAGTACCAGACAGCCTCACGGTACGGGCGACCGGCTCCTGCTGCTACAGCGTCAAGAAGCTCCTTCTCAGGCCCCCAGTTGTCCCCGGTGCAGAAGAGGGGTTCTCCGTTCTCTTGCATCTTGACTTTGACGGGCTGCGTCAGCGCAAATTCAGCCAGGGAAATGCCCAGTAGCAACGCCTTGCGGGCTCGGATAGTCTCAATTTCCTCGAACTGGTCCCTGTCGCAAAACATCCTGCGTTGGAAGGTGACGGCCATTTGTGTTAAGCCATTGGAGAGTGTCACTGTCACGAACCGCAACCCGCAAGTGCAGATACCGTCAGTCCACGGAGTACCCCAAAGAAGCATGGTCCAATCGACAATGCCAATCGCTGCCTCAGCCAGCGCAACTCTTAGATCATCGTCGCGGCGCCGTGGCTCGGCGAAACGACTACTAAGGTATGGGTCTCTCCTCAGAGGGTTCCTCGGGCTTCGTTTGTTGGAAGGGGCTTTATACCACTAGACAGCTGCCTTGAAATCAGCCGAATAGAAGGACGCAAGGCCAAGAGGTTGGTCACTATTATCTTTGACATCTAAGTTACATACTGACTATCCTTAATGGCTTGAGGAGCTGCAACATCATCAAAACTGCACTGACTTCATCAAAGATACTCTCTTCATCATTGAGAAAAGAATGTGTTCTAACTTTTCGCGTGGCTTAAAAGACGAAGCATTTTCTTCTGGGATTCACCGAGATTTTGACAGGTTATATCAACGGTGCGGCGGCGACATCAGCGCTTATCCCTCACCCAGTGGTCCCGTGTCAAGCCATCGTGAAGCCACTCTAGCTTCAGCAGAATCATAACTGCCAAGTCAGGCAACACTTCATACTCCAGGACAACACGGCACGGGAACGTTGGATGTGATGATGGACACAGCGAGCGGCTCGCGCAGAAACAGCTAGTAGTTTAGCTGCGAGGGCGGCGGGATGGGTTGATCCACTGGGGAAATTCACGGACGTAACGAGCAGTCCAAGGGCGAAGAGGACACAGCAAGTAGTTGCTGCAGCCTGATTGGTCTTTCGGAAAGGTGCCGCCATGTTCGGATCGCCTCGGCCGAAAAGGTCCGTCGCGGATCAATTCCGACGCCGCGATTGCTTTCCGCAGCGCTTCTTAACCCGAAAGCTCATACACAGATAAGTATGGCATTGTCTACTTATTCATCGTCCTAGATTATTTTGACAACTCAATCATCCCTCCAATTCATATCAAGCTTCAACATGAGCCAGCCAATTTTTCGCGTTACTTTGTTCAAGATTCCTCGTGAGGAGGATCAGCAAAAGGTGCTGGACATATACAATAGCATGCCCCCAAAGGTCATCAAGGTCCGTCTTGCAAGTGATTACTCTTCCCATGAGTATAGCTAAACAAATATCCAGGATGGAAAGCCTTATGTTCGACTGGTAACTGTGGGCAGACCCAAACCCGACCAGCGTGCCCAAGGATTCACCGTGGCGGCTGTCTCCCGCTTTGACAACTCAGACGACATGGCGTACTACGACAATGAGTGCCCGTGCCACGCTGAGCTCAAGACGTTTGCCAAGAGCGTGCATGAAGGGTTGGTGATGGTTTATTTTGACAATGAGTTACTATCGATCTAGACATGCAACATCCTAGCTCATTCAAGCCTCGAAATGTCCTCGCCTAAATTCACTGAATAGGATTTGTTGCGAATTACTCACTTTATGGTTCCCATAAGTCATATTTCGTATTTAGTTTAAAAACCCCAGTTGCTGATGGGTCAGGTATAGGGTAGGTAGTTCGAGGTGGCCTTTACATTCGGGGTCGGCTATCAGATGAGCCTTGTCGGCAGATGATCCGCTGTGTTCCTCTTTTTGCTGACAAAATACGAAACGGTTCAATAATTTATCGTTCATGGCTTTCTTGTGCAAGAGCAATGAACCAATGGTTTCAGCTGGCCATAACTTCGCCAAGCATGTTGTGGGAATACAGCCTGAATATCCGACAAAATCCGAAATATGATTCACAGAATTTCTTTTTAATTTGGATGAGTGACCGAGAATGCAATGACAGATCAGTCCTCAGTCTCAAACCACCATCCCCGTATCCCCCCACCCTTGCATGTCAGTCGGACGCCAAAAGAAGGTTAACACAGTGGCCTCAAAAATGTAACGGTAAAAAACGAACTGGTTCATAGTCGTCTATTTGTTCCTGGACATGGAGCTAATCAAATGAAGTTCCCTGATTCCCGCTTCACAACTCCAGGGTTCGGGTTATGGAGGCAGTACTTTGATTCATGGAGATTTTCTAAACTGGAGGCTCGATATCAATTGGCATCTAGAATCTGGATACTACGTAAAAGCTCCAAAACTCAGCTCAACGAGTGACTGCCTGATACTTCCAACTTGGTTCATGCCCGAGCTTACACCTAGATCTAGAAAGAGATGATCTTGTAGTCGCCAGAGAAGCTTCCGTCAAAGGTGACGCTGACGTCAAGGTGGACCCAGAGCTCGTTTCCGTTCTTCAGGTACAGCCGGATGGAGCCCTTGGCAACAAAGAGGTTGATGTCAAGGCCAACACCATCCTTGAGGTTTCCAAAGATGTTGCCGACGTTGATGCCAACGATGCTGATGGAGACTCCAATCTCGAACGTGTTGGTGTCGACGTAGCCGGTGATCTGGGAAATGTTAGTCTTGTTGAAGATCAAGGTGATTAGCCTCTGCATACCTTGATAGGACCGAAGCTCCACTCGATTGGGACACGGCCAGCAATGTCTCCAGGGGGAAGGTTTCGGACAATGTCGAGCTGCTCGGCCTTCCACACGTTGTCGCCCTCCTCAGGGGCAGTGAGGCTGATGACAGCACCTGGTCATGTTTTAGCATCATGGTGCTCTCGCTTGGTCGAGGATGCTTGACTTACCAACGTTTTGTTCGGCAGAGCTGGACATTTTGGCGGTGGTAGCAAAGTTTGGAAACTGGTGTGAGGGTCTTGGTTGGGATTGCTGGAAGATGTAGTTGAGTTGCTTTGGTTGTGGCCTCTTGCTCGTCGTGGGAAGACGGGGTCTTTATAGTCTTCTAATCCTCGTTAGTCCGAGCCATTGAGGAAATGGCCAGATACCCAACTTGCCTTGCTTGAGAGAATACTGCCACTGCCAGCTCCAAGCCTTGTCACTCGGGATCGCGTCAGGGCGTTTACCTTGACGTGATCCTACTTCGTCATCCGCTCAAATGTGACGGTCCATATTGGGCAATGCTACAAGAACTTAGAAAGCGGGCTGTCCCGTGTCGGCTGTAGGGAAATGAAACATTAACACCGCTTCATGATGAAGTTGTTGCCTTCAGTCAACCTCATAGTGAGGAGATAATGACTGATCGTCAGTTCGGGCCAAGTTTGAGTCCTAATGCATGCGCGGCAACGAGACTTCTTCTGCGGTCATGATACAATATCACGGATTTTGATGCAAACAGTAATCCAGTTGTCTCACTTACTTACATTCGGTAAACTTGATGTTTTTCCTCAATAGACTGTCCGTTGCCGCCACGGACAATAGATTCCTGCAGGTCTCATCTTCTGTCAACTTCTTTCAGTTGCAGTAAAGTATATGCTTGGTTTGACAACTCGCATTTTTTGCCACATATTGCGTATCAAAGGATGTCTCAGTTCTGAAAAGCCATTCCCCGGCACGCCGATCATCGGCATTCTCTTCCCAGCTAGCCACTTCTCTTGGCCTCATATTCCAATCACAATACTCCGTACACACGTAGAGGACCCCATATCCCTTCCGTCAACCGGCCACGTTCTTCTGCGGCCGCTAACAAAGTACCGGCAAATGTCTCATAAGACCCGCCGATACCCAAGGACGAGTGATGCTTTAGCACAAGCGTTCCATACCAAGCCATGTTTTTCCTCAGCTTGGTCTAATCTGCAATTTCGTTCAATTACGAGGCTGCAGCACAATAGTTTAGGCACTACTCTGCCCCGGCGGAAAGACCAATTGCGGAAGAATATATGCAAGCTTTGTCGTGATATTGTTCATGTTTTTATTAGGCGAAATGGAAGAAGCAGGTTGCGTTTGGCGTAGAGCGAAGTTTTGAAAACACGACTTTAAGGGGAGCCTAGCCATAGAAATCTGTTCCCCTTCAAGACTTTGTTCCATCTATTTTATTGCTATTCCACTTCTTGGCTCTTTGTAGAACCAATATAGACATTCAAAGGGAACTTTCGAATGTAGTGATCGCCGCTCCCGAGGCAACTTGATGCACAACTCGGACCAAGCCGCAGTTAGAGTCATTTTCACTGTGGATGTTTTGTCTTGGGGAATATAAGCGACAGGACCGATCCTCATGTGCTTCTCGTCCGACGATTGACAGGTTCTCTCCACCATGTCTTAGTTGAAGAATGCATGTACTGGACACAATAGACGACCATGCCAACGGCAAAGGTAGAAGATACCTTCGAACAAGTACCGAGGCAATTTGGGACACATATGCTGCACGACAGCGTGTTATCACACGCGGCAAGTTCTTGGTTGACTATATCGGGCCGGGTTTTGGGCAGGGGTGTTTTTCTCAGCTCGCCACGGGTTGCTGATCTTTGACCAAACCACAACACAACGAGCATCGTCAACACAAGGAAACATCGCGCCATCCATACAGAGTCTACATGTCGGATGATACGTCGCGGCCGGCTCAGACCGCTATTTCTTCCATCACGATCAACCTCAAACTGCCCAAGTATTGGCTTAGGCAAGTACTTTGAAGTAATCGCCTAGTTTAGCCGCGAACACTTAAGCCACCGGAAATGACGGGCATGTCTCAGATTCGCAATTCTTCTCCCCTCAATAGAGCTGTATTTAGTATTTCGCCTTGAGGCCACCTACTTAAGCCACTGTGGACGATCGATGCATTCCGTATGCGCGGGACTTGAAAGCTGAATGTGACCAAGTGCGACAATACTTTTGGTGATCGACTCAGGATTCCGGTTTCTGTCATATGCAGAATAAGGCGTTATTTATGGAGTCTTCTTTTCTCATCAATTACCATGGAATCGTACGAGCTTTCTGCATGGCGTCTGGCCATGGTCACGGCGACCTCCCCGCGGCGATGATCGCTAGAGACATACAACGATAGCGAGAAGTGATGGTTTAAGCTTGGCCATCCGCAACAAAAATAATCACGGCAGATCACAACCTCTGTGCAAGAGAAGAACACCTTGTTCTACGTGCCAGCTCATCATGGCTGAATCAACTGTCAGGTTTTCCTACTGCTCGGCCGATTCCAAGGTGCCCGAGTCCAGTCCTCTCCCCACTGGCAACCTGATTTCCAAGGACGGCAGCCCAAGCTTCTTGGCCGCAAACAAGAACCTCTGGTGGCCCAATGGGATTAGACTCAAGGTCAGGTTTCTCAATGGAACCCCTAAGCTGAAGGAAAAGGTCAAGTTCTATTCGCAGACGTGGGAAGAATACGCCAACATCGACTTTCGATTCATAGAACAGGGAGATGCTGATATTAGGGTTGGGTTTCAATGGTAGCTATACATCCCAAAACACTTCTCGCCGAAGAAAGTCTTACTGGGGTTAGGAACCATGATTTTGGTACGTGGTCATACGTTGGCAAAGACGCCCAGAAGTTCGCGTTGGGCCAGAATTCGGCCACCATGAACTTTGGCGACTTGGACGACAACAGCCGTGAAGACGACTACTGTCGGGTCATCACGCACGAGTTTGGACATGCCATCGGATGCGTTCACGAACATCAGGCCAATCTCATCCAATGGAATGAGCCTCAGGTCATCGCTGATTGCAAGCGAGACTATCACTGGGACGAGTCGACGACCCGGAGCCAAATCATCGATCGAGAGAGGGACCTCGCCGCCCTTGTCAAGTCCGACTTTGACCCAAACTCCATCATGTGCTACTATTTTCCTTCCTCGTGGACTGCTGATCACTCTTCAGCTCCCAAGAACCTCAACCTTTCAGTTACCGACAAGAGCTTCATTGCCAAGATCTATCCTTTCCAGACACGCGACGCCGGGGAGCTGACCATTGACCCCAGCATTCGGCCGTGGTATCCTCCCGTGGCTCTGAACTCCAAGGAGATCCAGTTCAGCCCTCCTTATCTTGTCACTCCCCGCCTGGCCCTCGGGTTGAAGCTCTTGGATGTGGGCAACTCGGCCAATATTCGTGTTCGTGCAGCAGCTGTGAGACTTGCTGAGGACAGGTTTGCCCTGAACATCGATTCGTGGGCTGACACGCAGCTGTACAATGCGGCTGTGACATGGCTCGAGTTTGCGGCCGACGAGACGGACTATCAAGGTGTGTTCGGGTCAAGACAGACACTTGTCCTCCTGTACTGACTCCTGTTTTTCTCCAGTGGGAGAGTTCAGCACACTTGATTATCGACCCCTGAACACGTTTCCCACTCCCGACAAAGACGGAATTCGTCGAGACACCGAACACTTTGACTTCCCCGATGGCAAATACACTGAAGGCCCCAATGTGCTCGTCTGGCTGAGTGCTCTTGACTTTGACAACGGTCACAACTGGAGAGTCAGGGCCAAGGCCACAAACGTCACACCGTCTGGCTTTGATCTCGACATTGAGACATGGGAGGACACGAAGCTGTACAGCGCGACAGCGTCATGGGTTGCATATCCCAAGGGTCGCGAAGGCGTCGTCAGTGGCAGAGTCAGTAGCAGTGAACTGAGGAATTGGTTCCCCCCTCAGAGAGCGATAGCAAGAAGGTCAAATTTCCCGCAAAATCTTTTGACAGAACGCCAAAAACCTTCCTTGCTATCAGCGAGCTGGACATCGACTCGTCGACCAACCTCCGTGTCAAAGTCCGTGCCGACAAGGTTGATGCGAACGGCTTCATCTGGCGTGCTGAGTCGTGGGAGGATAGCAAGATGTACAATGTTGGCGTGGACTGGGTTGCTTTTGGTTGAGCTTACCCGCTGTGACTTTTGTCAGGCGTGCCTTGGAGGATACACGCTCATTACTTGGACAAATTCTATTGTACCGTCTCGCTCACATGTGTACTAAGCTCGGACGACTTGCTGTGCTTGGCTTTGGGGTACCGTGCCATCCGTTAGAGTGCCTGTGTCTACTGTGGACGCGGAAGTACCTTGGTGATCTATGCAAGCTGTCTAACCGTGTCCTTGGCCCTAAGCTGAATGCGGGGGTTGCTTCGGCTCGGCACGAAAGATTGTGGAATGTTGATCTCATCCGAACCAGTGTGATGATGTGATGAATGTGACCAAGTTGCTTTAGTTGCGTCTTGCCCCTGTACCATCAGCTCTGTCTCGGACAGCCACCGTGAGCTATCGTCATACGTTGATCGGCATTCAAGTTGAGGCTGTGAAGGCGTCAAGGCCTAGACCATGTCTGACTTTCAGCTCGGGACACTAACCTAAATCTATCGATTTACGACCCCGTCACATTTCCTTGGGCATGAGATTGTCACTATTGCGGACAATTCTATCCTTGAAGCCAGAGACAACACGATGCGGATCCCATACCATGACGGCCACAATCTACATATAAAAGCTGTTATCTATTATCCTCTCTATGTCCTTGCTCAACTCCTATATCCTCTATCCTCCACTTCCCCACAATGCACACACTTGGGTATTCACTACTTATCCTCCTCACCCAAACCAATGCTCTCGTCAGAGGTATCGACTCTGCAACGCATGCAAATGCAGACGTTCCCGCCCTGAAGCTACCCTGGGGAACCTATGAGGGATACCCATTCCAGGACGACGATAACGTGAGCCAAGGAGAATTGGATGCAGGGGAAACCAAACTAACCAACGACAGATCTACCTCTTCTCAAACGTGAGATTCGGTGCCAAGCCTGTACTCTTTAGTGCACCAGAATTTCCGCCGTGGACCAATTCCTCTGTTCAGCCTCCTTCGGATGGACGCAGCTGTATCCAGATCGACACGTCTCAACTCGACAAGCCTCCCGGTGGAGAGAATCCAATCAACGACCCGGCCGACTCCGACCCGGATACTAGCGAAGATTGCCTGTTCCTTGATCTCTACGTGCCCAAGTCAGTGATCGACAATGGCACTCCAGCACCAGTAGTAGTATGGATATATGGAGGCGCCTTTGCTTTTGGAAGCAAGAACCAGCTAGGCCCGCTCTACACAGGACAATCTATCCTGAGTGCAAGCAAGTACCAGACCATCTTTGTCGCTGGCAACTATCGACTAGGTGCCTACGGCTGGTTGGCTGGCAACTACATGCAAACCGCCGGCCAGCCAAATGCCGGCCTATACGACCAGGCCTTGCTTTTCCAATGGGTGCAGACATATATCGGCCAGGTCAATGGAGACAAGGATCAAGTCTCTGCCTTTGGAGAATCGGCCGGGGCAAGCTCAATCTTACACCATTTGATCCGAGAAGGCGGAACAATCGATCCCACATTTGATAGATTTGCTGTTCAGAGTCCAGCTTTCGAGTGGGCTTGGGACAACTCCCCAAACGGCAAGCTGGACAAGATCTACAAGAACTTTTCAGATCTTGCTGGTTGCGGTCAGAACTTTGACATTAACTGCCTCAGGTCGTCCACAAACCTCTCAGAAGCCAATCAGGCTCTGTTTAACAGCGTGAGGCAGACAGGGCTGTTTCCTGTTGGCCCAGCGGTGGATGATGTTTGGATCAAGACAATTCCTACTCTCTCCTTCGCTAACAGTATGTGGTCGTTTCCCTCGTTGACACCTTGGATACAGCAAGCTAACAGATTCAACAGATCAGTTCTGGAAAGGAATAAGCTCCACTATTATTTCCCATACCTTGAACGAATCTGCGTCTTTCACGCCAAAGGGAATCACATCTGAAACGGCTTTCAACGATTTCCTCGCTACTTTCTTACCTGGAGCTAAGCTCGAGAGCCAACGACAACAGATCGCTCAGCAATACAACTGTACCAAACTCTTTGGCGGTGACTATACTTTATGCATCGCAACCGTCATCCGCGATGCATCCTTTACCTGCAACACCCGAGATTTGTATTCAGCGTATCCCAGCGAGTCACACATGATGCGATACGGTTATCCTTTTCCCAACTATGCCTATCACGCCAGTGATCTTATCCCTCTGTTTGCAAATTCGTTCGATGAAGCGGTGGGACTGTTGAGCAAGAGTTTAGGCGACTTTCTGGCGAATCTCTACGCTCGGCCACTCATCAACACCAATCTCGCTGCGGCATATCAGACCTATTTCGCGTCTTTTGCAGCTTCTGGTGACCCCAACGGTCTAAGTCTACCACTGGTGGCCGGTCAGCAACCCCCTAAGTGGCCGATTGTCGATGGTTCTGGCGATGAACTCGCAAACGTCCTCACGGTACAGATTCCCAGCGGCCAGGCGGCATTCGTGCTAGCCTCAGATGATCAAAACGGCAAAGAGCGCTGTAGCTTTTGGACGACTCTGGCGAAGGAGATTGTGGAGGCTCGAGGATCAGATCAAGATGATGCTGCTAACTATGGTGAGCTATGATTGAGACTCATCTAACAAGCTTTAATATAGGTTAGATATTACTTAAGGGATGATTAATATAGGGAAGAAGTGTCGCCCTTGTGGGTAGACGTCCCTGCAGGGAGAGTATCCCGATAAGCCGGCGGCAGAATGCCCTCTAGGGCGGCCTTGATCTGCAGCGCCAGCGTCTTAGAGTGCCATCTATGCTGCTGCGTGTAACCTCCCGTGATCCAGTAATTCTCAAGCCGCGGATGGCGCTTCCACATGCCGCGGATCTCACCCTCGGCGTCGACGCCCCAGGTCGACTCCAGCCGCTCCGCAATGTCTCGAGGGCCCAACAGGTCCTTATTAGCTTTGACCTCCTCGTCAAGCTCTCCTCCAAGGACCTCAGCGGTGATGTTGCGGGCGTTCAAGTCGGCGAATCCAGTGCACCACAAGATGGCATCGGCGTCGACGGTACTATTGTCCGAGAAGCACAGACCCGTCTCAGTGAACGCAACTGGTTCTACTCCTGCCTTGATACCGACCTTGCCCTCGGCAATCAGGTCGGTAGTACCGACGTCAACGTAGTGTCCACCAGCCTTCTCGACCAAGTTGGAGTATAGGGCCTGACTGGGGTCGGTGCTATCAAGGGCAGGGAAGCCAGCAGCGGCGAGGGCGGCGTAGCGGTCTGGTTCCTTGTATGCCCACATGGCAAAGAGGTTACGTGCGAGCTGGCCGTCGACGGCAGCAGGCAGCGTCAGGAACATCCTATCAGCTGCTTCGACTCCAAAGTTGTAAGCCCGAGACTGCTGGAATGACAGACGTAGTCTAAGGGAACGATGTATGTTGGGGATCGGACGTTCATTGTCGCTTGGAGGCCAGCGTCGTGGCAGTCTTGGAGCACGTCAAAGGCTGTGTTGGCAGAACCGATGATGATAACGGACTGGAGGTGGTTAGATGCTGCTTCGACCCTGGGGAGCGTGCACTTCACCTTGACACCTTTCTCGCTCAGTCCTTGGCGCTTCTGTAAGCGGTTGAGTGAATATTGATGCCCTTGTACAGATGCCCGTCTGCCACAGACGGTATATAGGGCTTCTGAGATGCAATTCCCGTTGCCTGTACCAGGTGCTTGGAGACAGCCGTGCGCAGGCCAGCCCGAGTCTGGAACTTGACGGTCCATCGCTGGGTTGACTGATTGTAAATGGTTGACTTAATCTGGGCCGAAGTAATGACATTGAGATTAAAAGTCGAAACAAATCGTCGGACCTGCTCGGCCAGTTCATCCTTGGTAAGCAAGTGAGGGGCTTGGAGTTCCTTGTCATAGGCTGTGTCTCGGGTCAGTCTCCTTCATGATATACAATACTGTGTCCGACCTACTGATAAAAGGAAGCTCGGCGAATGACGTTGGGATGTGAAACCTCATGCATTCATAGCGAAGAGCCCAGTTGTCACCAACACGAGGGTTCCGCTCGGCCATAACGCTGTCAACGCCAAGAGTCTTGAGGCGACCAGCGAGAGCCACGGCACTGTAGAAAGAGAGAGCTGATCAGCTAAATTTCCAGTCTTGGATCTCTTCCTTGATCACCACTTACGCGTTCCCGCCGCCGATGATGAATACATCCGTGGTGATATCATCGAGGCCATCCAGCTTCCTGCCGGGAGACCGGAGCAGCGACTCATCCTCTGGATATAGATCCAGGCCATCAAGCTTGGTATTAAAGATCCAAATCTTCCAGTCTAGTGAGTTCTTATCATTTTTGACGGGGAGGAGCAGGAATCTTGCGCTGCACTTGGTGGCTGGCGAGGTGGTTGTGAAAGAGAGCGAAACATCAATGAATTGCTGTAAACTTTTGTCAGCTATGTCAACGAAAACCGTCATCTTGAGTCCCCTTACCAAGGCTGGGGTAGCAGGGACAAAATTTGCTCCCTCGAGCTTCCACTCGGTAGTTACATCCCGGAGTTTCTTTGTGTGAAGAAAGTTGGCGACAATGACCTCGGGGGTAAAAAATGTACGCAAATGACACGTCAGAGCCAATGTGTCCTTCCAGTAGGCCTGCTCGAGAAAAGAAGAGATCCTGAAGGGCAGCAGCATCGTCAGTCGTCACAGCAGCTTTGAACGCGTCCAGAACGGTGAGGGCCTGCTCGGTAGCACTCTCGCCCGGTAGGGAGACCAGATCCACCGTCTGTTGGTCGAGGACAGGAACGGGCTGTTGGTCCATCATCTGACGCAAGCTCGCAGGAAGGGGATTTTCATCCTGCAGGGAGATAGAGTTGATAGCTGTGTGCAATGCGAATTAGCCCTGCAAGGATCGACAAGAGAGATCGAGCCTGAGGAGGGGCCTGGGTCTCACCGGTAGCCATGTTTGGAAAGTTTGGAGAAGCTCTTGGGCTAGGAATGAGAACGAACAGAATGCAGCGGAAGCAGTGTTTTAATTAGCCTTGCATTGAAGCGCCGAGGCCGCGCTTGCCTTGGGCAGTCAAGTGTCTCAAGATGCCTGTCGTATCCTTGCTTGCAGACTGCTTGATACGGCCTGCTTGCATGTCTCCACAGGTTGGGTAGATATTCTCTCGGCTGCTCTCACGGCAAGCAAGGCAGTGTCCAGGATGAATAATGTTCACCGGGTACAGCCACGGAAGGGGGAAAGGACAAAACTGAGGAAAAGATACCCGCCGGGAACCAGTAACGGCCCTCCAGCTTGCGCCCTTGGTTGCGGTTGGCATGGGGGTATCCGACTCGAGAATGAAACGGTCAGGATGTGAGTTCTCAACCAACACAACCAACAGTTCTTTTTTTAGTTAATCACGATTGTTAAAAGCCAGCAAGTCACCAACCAGAAGCCTCAATCGCCAACGCTTGTGGTCCAGGGCTCCCTGGATTCTCCCCGCATCCGCTGCAACGCCCCTCCCACATCCCGGAACCCCTTCCTTGAAGCCGAACAAAATTGACACTCAAACCCCCTGCTTCTTTTCTCCAGGGCTCTTTCAGGTAGTTTTCCTTTCTTAATTAACACCCCGTCCGGTGAGTGTACCCAGAAGTATGGCCCGTGAACTTCGCCTCGCCGAACATGTCTTCGATGGTGCCTGGACCTGCAAGTCTCAAAGAGGGCAGCTTTCTTGTTCATGCATATCTTGCCTTCTTTTTCTTTGCAGTAAAAGGGCCGTTCCAACCCATAACCAATCATGGAAATGTCTCAGCAAGAGCTATAGAAGCTGCTAACTGCACCAGCGTTAGAACCACCGCCAACCTCCAGATGTCGAGCCCGAGCTTGAAAACCTACCGCACGAAAACAACATCACCAGGGGCGTCACAACACTTTAAATGGTTGATACGACTCGACGTCTTCTTCTTCGAGCATATGTCAGGCGATGGGTCACCCTAACCCTAACCCTGAGCAGTAATTGGTACTGTCGCCTCCAGTATTGGCAATAGGTGCGAACGTTTGTTCCTCTGAAAACTTGCTTCACGACGCGCTTCACTGACGGAAGACATGCCAGGTAGCTTGGAGTGGATGTTAGAGATTAGAGCTCGTCTTGGCGTCATTGATCGACAGGCCTAAAGGCGTTCAAACAATCTGTCGGTCGATTGTAGGGGTTCTTGGCGCTTTCCGTCGCATAAAGAATGTACATAAAAGAAACACCAACTTGTGTCCTAGTGGGTGTGGGCACCATCGATCAAGCTCTCACCAAGTCGTCGCCAAGCCGTTCGGGGGGAGGAGGGGGTATCGGATCTAACGATCCGAGGTCTCTGCATCTTGAGATCGTTCCTCAGGGCAACGATCCTCGCCGTCATCGCATGTGCTTCGGCGTCCTGGAGCATCTGCATCTTGGCCACTCTGGCCCAGTCAATGGCAGCCTTGCGCGCGTGACCAGCGTGACCCTCGTGCTTTCGGCGGCTTCTGAGGGTAACGTACCCGTATCTCCACTTGTTGTGGGCAAGGAGGGACACAAGCTCCTTTGAATTCCTACTATACTGTTGGCATGCTCTGAGACTATCTCAAAAAAGTAACTTGCTCAAAAGCATAACCAGCCTCTGTCTCAGCGAGGTCAGCTGCTGTGCCCATATCAGCCATGGGAGTTGGAACGAAGATGAAGCGCTGGCAAGGGTAAAGGCACAAGAACATACTCCTCTAAAAGTGGAATTGAATTTATGATATGTTTCGTAAGATAACATATGATACATAGGTGACATTGTGTCATTTTATCATATCTCTTGTCTAACTCTTCTTATCATAAAACCCATAGCCTTAGGGAGGAGTTATTGTTTCGTTCTCGTTCTGGCGTCTTTCTTCTGTTGTCTTGACCTAAACGCCCCATCCAGTCGACCGTGAGCTCCTCCATCCCCTCGAAATACTCCTCGCGGACGTCGTTATGTATCTACTGCATAACTTTGTGCCGACGTCGCTGACCTCGAAAGGCCAAATCCACCGCAATCAGGCCATATTCCCGGGCCACCCGCCTGCCAGCGTACTGCTGGTCGGTCATCCCCCATGCCAGCCTCGGAATCTGCATGGCTTGGGCTCGGTCGGCGGTCGTCTCGGGCTCGGGCTCGGGCTCCGGGGTCAGGATTCGGGGGTCCGGAAACCCCATGGCGGCGAGGTGGGCTCTGTCGTTGGATATACCTTTCAAATCCGCTAGGGGCAAAGAGCATCTAATCCTTAAGTAGTTACTAACTAATGCATTGGCGTTATCACTATTGCCCTGGTCAAATTGGCTTTCCCATCCTCGGGCAGAAGGTAATAGGATGAAATAATCACACATTAAGCCACGATTCTCCACCTTTGTAAGACAAAACATATCAATATTGTTAACCCACCATTCCAAGAAAGAAAAAAAAAAAAAACCTTAACGGGCCTATCTCTGATATGCTCTTAGTTTCTATCTATTGGCCACCTGCGGTATGTGTAAAAGTTACAGGTGTTTGCCTTTCCTCAAAATTTCCCCCGCATGTGACTCACAGCCAACGTTGGGTGCCTATTTTCCTGCAAGAGTTTGGTATAAAAAGTGCTCTACCTCAAACCGCTTGGTTCGAATCACTCAGATTCTCTAATGGTTTACCCCCGACAGCCCATATTTACTGTTTCACAACATCCTCACCATTTCTTTAACTCAGCTCAGACATTCAGTTCCAGACCCGAGTTTGGCCAAAGCCTATCAAGATGGATCCTTTCAACAAGCTACCTTCGGAGCTCCGTGTGCAGATCCTGATTTCTCTTCGCAGCAGGCGCTCCGTATTGCGGTTCGCCCAGGCATCACCCGCTATGCTTCACCAGTACCTCATGTCTAAAGCATACATTGCACGGATGTTGGTTGCCCTGGACTTCGACGATGACATGATACAGGACGCCATGGCGATCATTCTACTTCCTCCACCTGATAAACGTGGTCACTACTCGAAAATCCTTCGCCGTCATTATGCCCGCTGGTTAGAAAACCGGCTCCCGAATCCTCTCAAGACGCGTCATGGCAGCCTCATTGACGAAGTCCACAGACTACAAGCCCGACTATTGTTGTTCATTGAGGACTATCTTACCAAGGCCACAGCTATCTTTCCGCCACGAGAGTATGTCTGCCTTCCCGACCTATCGCCAAAAGGAACTCACTTGATGTTCAAAGACGAAGCTGTCAGCTCGAGATTCAACGCCACCCAGCTTACTGATGCGGAAAGGAAGCGACTCCTAACAGCATTTCTACGATATGAGATGATGTGTGCGATCCGCCGCCAAAGAACCTCATCCACGACTAGATGGAATTTCCGCCATCCAATAGCCGGATTCGTGACTGAATGGGATTTAGGGTCATCATATGAATACAGAGGCCAGAGACTTGGGCCCTCAGAAAGAGAGACCATTCTTTGCGTCCACCAATACGTCAAGTCCCTCTACGCGGCCATGTTTGCTCAGTGCAGCGATTCATGGCTGCCAGACATACCGGTAGGTTCTCTATATTCTTACAGCACCGGACTATTGTACCCGGACACTCTCTACGTCAACGCATGCGCCTACGCCTCGGATATGGGCTTAAAATCCGTTGAGGCCTCGCATCCAATCTCGATCGAAGCTGCGGGCTTTGATCTTGTTACAGTCCTTGTAAGGTCTGCCACGGCCGGTCAAGATGGACGGGATCGCCTCCGGTGTTGGTTTAAAAGCTTTTTTCAAGATACGAGGATGAACGTTCGGTCAAGTGTCCCTTCGCTCCATGGTATGTATGATGAGTTTGAAAGGGGGGAGGCAAGGGATGCACCCTATGAAGAGGGCTCAGGAATGTACCAGATGCTTTGTTCCCGCGTTACAGCCGACTTTTCTCTGCACTCGGACATATACCGACAACGGGCATGGGCGTTCTTTGACGACGACCGATTCTACGCTTCGTCAGGGGCAGGACCACACTTCCCAGATCGTATGGACATGGGAGAACAGTGGGGCTCGACAGAAGATGACGTGGAATGGTTCTCTGATCCCAAGCATGTCCGAGCTAGGCATCGCTCACAGAAATGGCACGACGAACTACTTGGTAAGCCTTGTGGTGACGAAGAGGTCAAAGAATTCCAGGACCTAGAGCTCGACACTCTGCTACCTGCTACATCAGAGAGGTATTGGTTTCGAAGACTACCTCGGTTCTGGCGTTGAGCATTTGTTAAGCAACTACTAGACCCTACTTCTAGAGGTAATGCTAAGTTCTTGATGAACCTACTATGCAAAAGCCCAGAGCTCATGTTTCTACTTCGTCAAACCTAGGATATAAAGAGAGGGACAAAGCATAGATATGCATAGGTACAGGATCAATGGCTCATATTTCTCAATCCCATACCTCGAAGTCACCGGAAGCGAGCTGCACGAAGTTGGGGGATAGGGCGATTTTGAACCCACCCGAGTATTGCCTCTAAGTGATCCTGGATATATCTATATACTCATAATTCTCGCAAAGTGGAAAGCGAGAAATCATATTGGCGGGCTTGCAGGCTAACTACATCAGATTTGAGATCCTTGGTATTCAACATGGCCTGTCTTTTCCTTCGCCGAAGACGTCTCTGGTGTCAACGACGGACGTAGGACTACTCTAGGATACCCAGAGGAAAGCTTTCACGCCGGGAAAAACCGCGAATAGATCATCTGATATGAAGAACTCAAGTCTATTGGCTAATCAGAGAGGTCAAGTCGGCGCGTTGATACTTGAGGGGGAAGAGGGGCATATGCGGGAGGCCGTCCACTGCTGCCCAAGGGCAGCAATAACAATGCACTTTTCCCACTTTTTCTGCTTGAAATGCTTGAAGAAATTAAATATTTAGTCCTGATCCAGGTGCTTCATTTTAGAGGCCTCACATTTCATCGGATTCCTGCCACGCGGCGTAGGGTAACCATGAGTGCCTCGAGAGTCGAGAATATCCCCCTCCGGCCCTACCCGGGTTCCAAGTCTACTACCGACAGCCGCTCCGTTGTGCTTTGCAAGTTCTTTCTGAGCGGTAGATGCTTGAAGGGATCTGCCTGTCCGTTTAGCCACGACAAGAAACCAACCATTCAAGCCCCCTCAATTCCTTCAGCGTCACGAGATGTAAGCCTTAAGATTAGACTGCCACTCAGAACATTTGGCTAAGCGCCGCGCAGGCAGATCAAGATTGTGATGAAGTAGATGATTTCTGCCGCACCATTGCCGGCGCGTTTGTTCGATTCGAAGACGGCGGTCGCGTTTCCAGCATCTCTCTCCCCAGCGACTTCTCGGCCGTTCACCTCAGTGGCCTGCCCAAAGGCACTTCTTCCCAAACGATCAAACGCCTGCTCGACAAACTCGGCTTTGACGTCCCCGAGAAGAATATATGGGTTATGAGTCAGGATGGAGTACTTGGTGCCAACATCCAAGCAGAGGATCCAGCCTTTCCCAAGAAGCTCTGCGCTCTCATGCCTGGAGGGCTCACTTGGGGGACCTCTAGAGTCCAAGCAACTCCGGTGGTAGCTCGTATGCCATCCAGACAAACTATCGGGCGCCTGGACTGCAAGAAAGTCCATGTCTCTTGGCACAAGCCTGTCCGGGATGTCATGCTAAAGTTTGGCCAACAAGACGTTGCTGAACGAGTACACCGCAAGTTTACGACTGGAGCCTACACGATACTAGGCTGCAAGGTCAAGGCGCAGGCGCCATACAAAAATCCAGCCGCCATGTTCCGCTCGCATAGTCCCATCCCTTGGGTCATGAGACTGACTGATGTCCCCGGATCTGCCAACAAGACAGAGATATCTCAGGCCATTTCACTACACGCCGACAAGCCACGCGAGATAGTGCTGCACGCCCCAGGTTACTCGATCGATGATGAGCAAGCTTCAGCCATGGTTCGGTCTCTTTTGACAAGAATAGGCCCCATTGAGTATTGGGAGGTGACGATGGAAACATCAGCCAAGCGTGTCAAGGCTACGGCACGCTTCCTCAACGAGGAGGGTGCCAGAGATGCTGCTTCTCAGCTCAATGGAACGGCGCTACCATTCCATAAACCGGGAAAGTTGACTGTCCAGATGGTCTACTCGGTCAAGTTCAAGGTCCGGGGCGACATTTATGCCGCCATCTTGCCTCGGGTGAGCAGCCATGCGAGTGTCTGGAAAGAAAAGTACGTGTATTTCCGAGCATATCCCACTTCGACGACCTTTAAGCTCGAGGGAGAGTCCGATACGGAAGTAGCGAGTGCGAAGTCAACCCTAGAAGACATTCTCAGTGGTGCCGTTGCCAAAGATGGTCAATCAAACCTCTGGGATCCCTCCCTCAAGGGCAACGGATACCTCTGGCGTTTGATCAAGGAGCAACAGCAAGACCTTGGGGTGGTTGTCGTTCGAGACAAGACCAAGGATGTTCTACGACTCTTTGGGACTGAAAAGGCATGCAACAAGGCGCAAGGACACCTCGCCAGTCTGTTGCACAAGGAAGCCTCTTCGGACCATACCATTCAATTGGATCCTGAGAAGCGCCTCTGGGCTTTGAAGGGGGGCTTTCAAGCAATCCTGGAGAAGCTTGGTGCTAAGCGGGCATTCCTAGACATTGTTTCATCAAAGATCGCCATCTCAGGGTCCTTGGAAGATTACGATTTTGCGCTGGCACTTGCGAATGGCGGCAGCCTTGCTGGACAGAAGAAAACGCGGAGAGACTCCGGAGACAACGATTCTGAGGAGTGTTCTGTTTGCTGGACTGAAGCAGATTCCTCTGTTCGGGTCAAGTGTGGCCATGTGTATTGTCAAGATTGCTTCGAAAACAGCTGTGCAGCACTTTCAACCTCCGGTGCTAACTCCCTCTTTCTCTGTCATGGAGACGAGGGGAGATGCAATAAGGCCATCAGTCTTGAGGATTTGCATGCAAATCTGTCATCAATCGCCTTTGAAGATCTCCTGGAGAGATCGTTCATGTCAACTGTCCAAGGTACTCCAAACAAACTGCACTTCTGCCCTACCCCTGACTGTGGGTATATCTACCGTACAACGAAATCAGCCGGGACGCACACCTGTTCCAACTGTCTGCAGCGAACTTGCTCCTTATGTCATGAACCTCATGTCGAGATGACATGCGCAGAGTACAAAGACATCAAGTCAGGCGGTTACGCTGCTTTTGAAAAGCTCAAGAAAGAGGTTGGAATCAAGGATTGCCCCGAGTGCAAGACGCCACTTGAGAAGATTTCCGGGTGCAACCATATCACTTGTGTGGGATGCAAAGCCCATATATGCTGGGTATGCATGATGACGTTTCCGTCTGGGGAGCTTGTCTATGCTCATATGGGTAAGATGCATGGGGGCCATGTTGAGTGGAGGTAACGAAGAGAGGTTTCGGTCCTTGGTATGACATTTCCTTATCATTTCTATGTACCTAACGATTAGGAAGGAGAAGCACCTATGATATCAATGAACACGCGTCTCCAACCATAGCCCACCCACTGCCATATGGCTAGTTCTCTTTCTCCTACTTTGTACCTATGTAGCTAAGGAATGAGACTACGCTAATCTCCTAGGACTAACCGCCTCAGTGTTTCCTAGAACCTGAGAACTCTTCCCTCATCTCTCAGCTCGTCGGTTCGACGACGTACAAAGCGACGTGTTCGTGAAGATGACCTTGAACGACTAAGCGATGGCTGAGAGAAACTCACTCGTCTCGGTGCGTTGTTCGGAGTAACAATTTCCTTTGAACAATATGGTTAGCAGAGGCCTTCAAAGTAGTTAGGCTAGGTGAATCAACTTACAGCAGGTTCATTATCAGATAAGGACAGAGTCTCTAGGGCTGGAAGTGACTCGGCTGGTGAAGTAGGCTGGTGCTGACACGGCAAGTTTCGTGATCTCTTTGACACGCGAGGTCGAGCTCTTGCCGTAATTTTGGCTTCAAGCCACTCGGTCGCTTCGGTATCAGTTTTGAATGAGTGTCCAGGTACTCGGACCAGTCCGTTTGGCGTTGAGATCAAGGCGCCATGTAGGAGCGCTTGAGCTCGAACCCAGTCGACGCAACGCCGAATGGTAGGCAGAGTCGTCTTCTTATACCCTCGTCCTCTGGGACCCAGGTTGCACTTCTCCATTAGAATTTGGAATCTGTTGAAACCCTGACTTAAAACCGCATCAAGGTCGTTGGGCCCGTCGGCTCTGTCCAGCAGAGCGTTCAAGATGGCGCCATGAGTTTCATCGCAGTATCGGAACTGCCGCTTGTTTGTTTTCGGCCGCCTTTCAAACAGTCGGGGAATTTGAAAGTCATTAATTTCAACCACTTTATCGTCGGGGGACATGATTGCTGTAGTAAGATGTTGATATTGAAGTTCATGGAGCTGATGGAAAGGGATGGGCAGAGTTGTCGGATAAGTATTATAGTGCGACGCTTTCTTTGGCTGTTCAGAGCCTGTTCGTAAAGAGACTCGCCCTTTCAGCGTGAAATAGTGGCTCACAATGGCAAGGGTACGCCGTCTTTGTTCCCAAGGAACAAAGAGCTGCCTTTGTGTTTTGTATCTTTGTCACAGCCTCTTTCCAACAAAGGTGGGTAGCATAATTAGCTTCATAGAAGACACATTGTTAAGAACATTGAAATTGTGTTCAAGTTCTTAAATGCCAGACACCCGCCTTGACTGCCTAAGGGACATAGCTTCAAGATGAACTACCCATGCGTTCAGCCACACCAACAATCCAGTCAACAACTTCTGTCTTAGAGCTCAAAGGCGCCACATGGTCACCAGGAATGCTTGTAACATCAACCTTGTTACCGCTCTCCTGCTCAATCATCTCAATTCCAGCTCTCTGAACCTGGGGTGAGATTGCCCTGTCGTTCTCACAAAGGAGATATGACACCGGGGCATCCTTGAAACCAGCGTATGTCAACGGATTCGCAAAGCTCGTGGATGAGTGTTTCGCTAGCTTTGCAGCCCAGAATTCGCCTTCATCTTTGGGCATGTTCGAGAACGACAGCTCAGCGACCTTTGGGATATCTGGGTAGTAGAACCAGCCATTTTCCTTTTCATTGTCAGTTTGGTGACCTTGGCCACTACTGGGCTTGTGAAACAAACATCTATTGCCATGGGAACCTTTTCCTCGGATGGAAAGGCAGCCTTGACAGTTCCAGCTGACCCTCCCACGTTGGGCACCAGAGATTTCATGTAGGCGATCCCAATGATTCCACCCTGAAGGCCCTGCCTCTGTCTCTCTTTCTTGGATAATCCCTTTACACTCTCCGTAGCTGGGGTGCCGCCGTAGGAGTGAGTGATGAGAATCACGTCGTTACCGAGGTCGGCGAGTTCGCGGACGTGCTTTGCGATGAATTCTGCATCGTCGTACATGGTTGGCAGCGGCCCCTCCCTAGCACCAGTCACGAGGCCAACGCTTGGGATATGCAGGGCTTTGATATCGTAGCCTCTTGCTGCCACTGCTTCAACGAATGGGTCATAAAACTCGGGGAGGCCGGAAGCCCCGGGGACGATGAGCAATGAGGGTCGAGCCATGGCGGATTAACGACTCTGTAGCCAAAAACAACAGTCAATTACTCCTTTGGATATTGGAAAGATCCAAATGTGAGGAAGTATGGCGTCTTTAATACTGTGGAGCTTCGCCCCTGCTATCCTTCCACCCTTGTCGCGTTGGATCACGTTTCCTATATGAAGACACAACTCTTCTCCTCTTCCAGACCATGTGATATTAATAATTGGAAATCGCTGAGAATAAAGTGTCCCGAATAGGTCATACCAAGCGCCAGTGCAACCGAGCTTACTTGACAGGATGACGGCGCAGCCAGAGCCACTTCTGACATCAGCACTCTGCTATGATTGTGCCCTCACGCTGCAGAGAGGTTAATAATTAATAGTTGTAGGAAGCCGAGGCAATGTGCCCAAAAGCGAAGAAGCCAACACGGAGGGTAAAGGATTGAAATGAAAACTGGCTTTTCAACCATTGTTACACAGGTTAGGCAACAGTAAGGATTCGTGTGGTGTACCACAGCCACGTCACGAGACATACACCATGTGAACATGGTATGATCTCAGCAAACAACTCTTCCTCCTTCTTGAGGCTTATGTCTCAAGACTTGGCTCTCCAAGCTTCTTGTTTTCCAATGACGTCTCCGTTAGCTCTCGACCATGTCTCTCGCCGCATCCCCCGCCGATGTCATCATCGAGATCATCACATACCTTTGCCCCCACGATCTCGCACAGCTTAGCAGAACGTGCAAGAGCATCAACGAAATCACTGGGCCATGCCTATGGCGAAACATTGAACTACACAATCCAGGCTACCATGAGTCATCCTCAGAGCTCGACTTCCCTCCGCCCTTTATCCCAGCCTCGAAACGACCATACCTGGGCCCGGGTTTGAGTGATCGATATGAAAACCGACATTCAACCATGTTTTTCCAACTGCTCCATGACATAAACTCTTGCGACAAAAAACGGTTCAGCGAGATTGCCTCGCGAGTCAAAAGCTTATGCGCCGTTGTAGGTTGGAACGACCGTTACATTTGGCACCTTCTACCATCCTTCACCAACTTGGAGGTCCTCGAGCTGCATGGTCAATATTACCCCTTCGATATCGAAATGCGAGGCCCATCTCTTGAACGCCTCCGCTTCATCAAGCTCTTTGCATATGTTCCATCCGCAGCTGTCAAGTGGATACTCTCCTGTACCAACGCTTTGGAGCGCTTGGAGCTGGGCCTGCTTGACCGTCCCGTCTCGAATATCCAAGCAGAACATCCCGCTCATTGGCCTTTACCCGAGGAACAAGTAGGCGAGAATGGAAATTTCGCAGACTATGGGAGTTTAGATGGGGAGTGGGTGATCCCACGACCACTTGGATGTGTCTTTACCCAACTCGAGATCGCCCTGCCCAATCTAACACATCTTTACCTCTGTCAGCCCTGTCAAAACGACCCTTCTACTGCAGACCAGGTATACAGATGGTCATCTCGTGCGGAGGCAGCAGCCCTCGCCGACTGGAGACGCTTGCTGTTGGCTTCGAGTAAGACTTTGGAGACACTGGTGTTGGAACAGAGACCCGGGGCCGAAGAACTTGAGAGAGACATCGATGGCGAAGTTTGTTTCATGTTGAACAACAGTATGGGAACTGGTAACAGAGCTCTTGTAGAAATTCTCGAGGAAATATTGTTTCAAGACGGCGCTTTTCCGTCTTTGAGGCGTGTTTACCTCTATGGTTTTGCCGTTGGCCAGGACTTTGCCCTGCAACCTTCAAAGTCAACCGCTGGCGGACATCTCATGAACCGCCTCAAGAGACTGAATGTCACTTGCGAGGCGAGGTTGGGTCGATGGACAGAGTTTGAGGGTGTCAATAACGAAACGAGTTGGGCAGAGTGGGATGGCGAGGGTCGAGACTATCAGGATGAGAGTCAGCCGGATATGAGGTGGGATACTCTGCTGGCCAGAGTATAGGTAAATGAAGTTTCATGTCTTGCTTAAAATGGTGATATCAACGCTAAACCTGACACGGAGATGGATTCATCTTTGAGGCGTCCTCTCCTCACGCTGCAAACCAAGCAGGGTCTGTTGGTGTCGAAAATAGCTACATGAAGAATATATTGTCTGCAATCATTACAAGAAGCCATCAGCCACAATAGCAAAAGACACACTTATGAAGAATCTGTTTGATGCTCTAAAATTCTGCTTCGAACGACTAAATCATCAAACCGGCCCCTTACGACTCTTAGTCATATAGCCACCATTCTGTTCCATCCTTGTCAACCCTGCTAAGTGTTCCAATCTTTTCCAAACCTGAATTAATAGCTTCGTCACCAGCGTCGCGTTTACTCTTGCAATTGGCACACTGCTTCTTGTCCATATTGTTGTAATGATAGCATTGGACCTCAGTTCTGAACATTTGCATGCAACGCCATTTCTTGTGGTCGTCTCGGACCACGGTTGTGGCTTGTTTCGGCATTGGACTGTTTCAAACGATTGTTCGGAAGGGATTGTGTAGGTGCGGTGGTGGTTTGGATTATGTTCTTTGCTGAATTGGTTTGTGTCAAGCTGTAAAAGTGGTGAGAGAGGATATGGCCGGGTATATATATTTCTGCATTATGTACGGATCGCGGGTGTTGAAGAACATGTTCGTGAGTCACGTTTCATGACAGGGCCAGTTCTCGCTCTGATCCAGCACTAGGGTTGAGAAATAACTTCTGCTCACCATTGACTTGTTTGCTACACCACCTGGAATTATGTCTCTAATTTACTGTAGAGAATACTAGAGTCTTTCATCCAGCCACACCTCACAAACGCCCTAATCACTGACATCCTTCTGAGCCTTAATCACTATTTCACGAATTCCCATTCGTTCATGGCCAGTGGCATTATGTGACAGCTTCAATTCGTCTAGAATAGTGACAGTGTTTCTTATCGATCGGGTCCGTCTTGGCCGTGGTAACGACAGGTTACCCAACAAGATTAACTAACCCTGTGGCCAAACTAGCTGAGATACTTGATGAACAGTGTCCATCCCGTCACAATCATAGCAACCAATGCCGACAGAGTGTAGATGGTCCATGGCTTATACACTCTTCTCTTGGTGAGTGGATCACTGTCCCGGTCGGTGATGTCTCCTTCACGCCTCTCTCGCTCCTTTCTGGTCATGGTGATTCCCCGACCAAGCTTCTTGTAGTCGACGAGGATGTAGGACAGGCCGATAAAGAAACCCACGGCCTTGATGCAGGACGACACGATCAATACTCGGCCGTAGCCCATCTTCTCTGTACCATCTTGCACGACACCGTAGACAACTTCCATCTAGAACAGGTTAGTGGGAGACTGGCGATAAGGCTATGGGTACTCACAATAGTGGCGCCTGAGTTATTAAAAGCACGCCAAACTCCAAAAGCAGTGCCAAGTTTGTCTTGATCCGCCACGAGCAGAGGGATGCTGACATTGAGGGGCATTCCGTTGATGAGGCCTGCAATCGACTGAAACACCAAAGCCACGAGCGGGTGGGCGTTGGTGAATCCGATCAATGAGTTGGCAAGGATGTAAACCAGAGGAGCCAAGGCAACCAAGTGAAAGCGGTGCCCATACCTATCGATGAGCCATCCAATGATTGGAGCACCGACAATCCGAATAACCTTTTGGCCCGTGGTCATGAAACCTGCTGTCTCTTCCTTGTATCCCTTCATGCGAATCATGTCGGCAGCCGAAACACCAAAACCGTTGGCTCCACCACTCTGGAGGATCTGAGTACCAGGAAGCATAAGGTACTGCCAAGGAAGATGGAACAATGAGTCCCAAGACCATGTCTTCTTGACATTAAGTCCATGATTCTTAGCAACCGCCTTGGCCCTTGCTGAAGTAAGGCGGTACGACTTGGGGATCCATGTCCTCTCAAAGATGACATAGAAGATGTTGATGACCATACTGGCGCAGCAGAAGAAGGCAGGGACCCAGAAAGTCCATCCATACCAGCCAGTCTTGTCTCGGATCGGGATAGCAACCATGCCTGCAACGAGGCCGACCGTGCTGGAGAGGGCGTTTTCGAGACCGAAGGCGAAGGCGAGGCCACCGGCACCGAACCAGTGATATATGAACTAAGTCACAAGGATGTCAGTATCAGTGCATAAGTAGAAGCTATTGGTGGGTTGGTTACCTTCTGTTGGGCCTGGTCAAGAACGGCAATGCCAAAGCCCATGACAATATGGCCAGCAACCAGCATCCGCCAAGCAGTGACGTGAATAGCAGCGGCAGCAATCACGGACCCAATAAAGATGATGACAGTACAGCATATCGTGACTGGATTAGGACCCCACCAGTCCAGAATCATTCCTCCTAAGATGGGGAAGATAGAGTTGACAAACGAGTCGGCGCTGGCAATGACTCCAAACTGGGCGTTCGTGATGTTGAGTTCCTCACGAAGAGTGTTCTTCAACGGACCCAGACTTGCGTTCGTCCAGTTCTGGCCAATGGGGAATGCGATGACACAAGCTAGGGCAATCCATTTGTACGTCCAGGGGATTGGCTTGTCCACTGGTTCGTCCTCAGCTGGTGAGTTGCTGTCCTGATCGCTCGGAGCCCCGGAGACTTGGACCGTGGCGTCCTTCTCATCGTAGAGAACCTTTTGGTGAGGCTCTGACTTTTCTGTCGCCATTGTGAAGTTTGAAAAGATGGTGAAGAATGCGCTACTCGTTGGTGAGATTCACTCTCGTCCAATGTCTTGGTTTTATCAACGCCTCGGTAGATCTCTACCCCGAGCCTCATCCCACTCGAACCTCATCCCACAAGAGCCTCCTCGGAGTCCGTGCTTCGCCCAGAGTCACTACTGCATCACAATCGGAGCCGACTCCGTCCCGTTGGGTGCTATCGAAAAGAACCTGACCCTGTAAGGCGTGGGCGTTGCTTAGCTTGCGTGGGGGATCATCGCCTCGTGAGGAAGGGGAAGCGGCTCTTGAGGCAGGGTTCGATTGGAGCGGTTCGTACCGAGCTGAGTGCCAAGATCGCTTAAAAATGATGCTTAATCTTTAAGTACGCATAGTCCGCTCTTAGTTGCTGACGGGACACTGCGCGGTGGATCGTAGATTGATAAGCTGGCCTCGTGTGCGGCTTTTAATCTCTGTGGCCGAACCAACAGAGTGTAACAATTCTTTTGAGTTCAAGAGGATCGTGTTGGATGCTACGTGCCTAGGGTATCCTTGTTGGTATGTTCGTGTTCCTGTAATGCCCATAGCAATGACTGTCTCCAGATGCCGGTATCGAAAGTTCTGCTAAATGAGATCAGCCCTTCAGCAGTCACCGATAACAAACCTGCCCAGCTTCTTGGCAGAGAATAGCTTTCAAATAAATCTATCACGAGCATCAGCCATCAAGCCAGGGTGGATCATGTTTCTGAGCGAAGGCGCGTTCCCTCTCTCGTCACATTCTCTGGCTCGTTTAATAGGCGATAGGTCATCAAAGTGGAGATGCCGTTATCACCGGTCTGGGTCCGGCGTGGAGCGCGGCTGTTGATTTGAATCCTTCCAGCGAGCACGACAAAAGGCCCTCTATTGGCATTAATAATTCGTATTCCTCATCAAGAAATGATGGCCGAGCCAACAATTGCCAATCTGGGTACGTATGCTGGTTAAGAGAAAAAGAGTCACCTCGGCGGAAGATTGAAAGGCCGCTCACGCATGAGAATTATAAGTGAGGGCTGGCTTTGCTTTCTTTCACCTATGACGATGGACATATTAGCATATCCTTCCCTAAAGGAAGCTATAAAGACGTCATAATAACAATACACTAATACATGATGGATACATAAAGCACTACTTCATACTAGGATATCCTTTAATCATAATAAATACATTATTATCATAAGAAAGAGAGGCCTTCAAGAGTAGTAAGGCTCGCAGCCAAGGCTCAACATGGCGTCTTTCGTGTCTCTAACCCCTATGTTACCAGCTGAGCGGCCGACTGTGCATCAAGAAATGGGGCATCGAAACGGCCTTGATATTTCCATCTATCTCAACGGGATGCCAAGACCAGAGTTTTTCTCAGTGGGATAATTATGGAGACAATTGCTGACTCGCTACAGGCTCAAGGAAGCCCAACCTCCTTGTCATGTATGGTCTTGGCGTGAGTGAGACTTGACTGAAACCCACAGGCCGGCCACCAGGTCCGATCAGATATCCTGGTCGTCCGTTCATGCATGTTTCTGATGATTGGTCCTTGCTTTCGGTTTGTTCCGGTTCTCTTGCTTTTCCGGCGGATAAGTATGCAAGTTCGGAAATGTCTTCAGCGCCAGCAGGTTGCCATCTTTGGCGTTGAGGCTCTCATTTGACGTTAAAAACGGCCTTTCAAGAACTAATGCCCTTTCCATTCTATAATCTTCGGACTGGATAAATACATAGAGCACCTAACATCTTGTTCCGAGACCTACAAACAGTATTCTTATTGTTTGATACAGAGACGGATGGAGAGAGCATTCTTGGCGCTGTGGGGCAAAGATTGTATCCCACGGATATGCACGTTCCAGTTTCACTCGAATCAGTGAACTCGGGCTGTATTTCCGCGAGAACCGATCGAGAGCCCAACGCGGTCGCTCTGTGCTCTGAAGGCTGAGCTCAACATGTTAAGAGGTGGCTATGATAGGGTCATTAGAATGATTACCTTGGGCCTGCATAATAACAAGCTGACTATAGCATCTTTATTCCCGCGCCATTGCCTCCTTCCGGCGCGCCAGTCGATGCCGATGTGAGCATCACCAATCGCTTGTGGCTCTGCCTACACCGTTATGACCAGGGGTCCTGTAGCGCTAGGTATCTCGGCTCACAGCGTAATTCGGAGAAATCCTCCAGTCTCGATTATTTCGCCGGAACATGCCCTTTTTTAACATGAAACGGCGATCAAGGACGGCAGCTTCGGTGAACTGCCTGGCGGCTCTTGTCAACTTCTCTAGGATACGGCAGAGATGTCAGAGCTTCAGTTACCAAGTGTTAAAGTGGCCCCGTCAAACGAGGAGAGGATATGGGCTTTCGACGAGTTCTATTGATGGCCAACATCATCTGGGCTTTAGTAGTCAAGGGCATTGGGTTCGAATGCAGTCAGTGATTAAGCATCGCATTTTTTCCCCGCGCCTATGGCCAACGCTCTCTCCTAGACTGAGAGGCGAAATTTAGACACCAACGATGACCATACCCAACATCATCCATCGGTTACCATTGCTTGAGGTGGAAACTCTTTGCAGGGACTCTGGTGATATCAAGAGTACATTTCTCTATTTTTTTATTTTCGAATGCTGTGCCGATATGATCAGGGTTCTTTGGTCGCTATACATGACCATCCTTCGAGAAGAAAATGCCTTGCGCTGATGTCTAAGATCGCCTAAACGTTTTTCCCCGATCGAGACTCTCGAAGACGAAGAAACTATTACGAGGTACATCACGGCCGATCAATTCTCGATGGCTGCACGTGGAGTTCTACAGCCTCATGAAGTTTTCACCATCTCACCGTCGCGGCGTTCAGGACCTCCTTCAGCGGTCGGGGTCACACCAGCGACCAATTGCAATGAAATGCCAAACTTTTTGGAGCGTTATTTATTGCACGAGTGGTAAGGGCCAGGTTAGGAATTTTCACGGTCTTGGTTGCTCGAGAGCCCATTCGCTAATAACCCAGGCTTGCCAGTGTCATGCCGGGTTGCCAGCGTCAACAGCTGGCAAGGCGAAACCGCCTTTGTTTGCCAACTCCCGTGAACGTTAACACTACCTCTTTTCTTCACTCTCACAATCCCACACTACTAACAGTCAATCACAACCATCCACACAGTAAGATTCACTCTCTGCCCCAAATCAACCTTAACCTAACCGGCGATTCCAGGCATGGCTCCAGAGTCCTCTCGAGAAAAAGACACACGCCACCACGCGCTCCCCAAGAGACGGCTTTCGACCCACGACCAAGAACCAGACGATCATGAAAGCAAGCGCGCTAGAATCGGAGACTACTCTGCCCAGTCTCAACCAACCTTTTCCACGAACTCTGCCCCTTCCACGAGCCCCTTCTACGTGGGACAAGTCGAAGCGACCACACCCTTCAACGAAAACATCGACGACGCCAGCGAAGGCAACAAGCAGTGGGGTGAAACCGGACAATATTTCTCACCAAATGCCGCTGCTCTGACGGTCGTGGAGAGGGCCACGGTCCTCTGCAAACCTTCACCCTTCTCTTCCCAACGCCAGCTTTCAGTCCTGGATATCAGCTTCAACTCAACTTGCCAAACAAACTTCTGTGCGCGAATTGAGGGGTTCAATAATATGTGGGTGGCCAAACTAAGCTGCATAGACCTCTGTGATGAGCTTATTTTCAACGTTTGGGGAGAAGACGAGACGCAGGAGATCTATGGCATCATGGTTGGTGAGGGGTGGTCTAGCAAGATCATGGGAATACACTGGGGCGGTACTAGGTTCACGAGCAATGACGGCAACGCTGTCCACTTCATTATTTGGTCTCACTCATGCCCCATGGATACTCCCACGCGACTTTTGAATCTGGAAGAGGAGGCGGGGTGCAGAGAGTTCGTGGAGATGATTGGGGGCTGCTGGGTCGAGTAGGATGTCAAGCAGGAGAGACGGGGTGGAGCTTGGTCAGGGACATGCACACGGCTTTGGTGGATGGTATCAGCTATAGATCATGTAACAATCTTTTCTTCGTGGAGGTGACAATCTGTACGCTGGTGGACTTGCTCTCTGGATTCTGTGGTCGATGTGCCCCGGGCAAGGCAAGAGACGGATCAGTGCCTGCTCCTCCTGGGCTCTCATCCCAATCTGTCTTGTTCTAGACGCACGTCCCTTAATACTTGAAGTGAACGTATTAGGCCAGGTGCATACAGCTTGCACTGGATCATCGATTGCTCGGTGTGTCCGTCCCAAATACCGACCTCTTTCACCGTGTCGTATAAGGAACAGACAACAAATGCTAGCTACAGAGCACCCGCAGGCTGTCAAAGAAAAATTTTCGCCCGCCTTATAAACATCGAAATCAAGTGCATTACATATATACATGGCTCGCTGATGGGCAAATGCAAGGCGCTCGGTATTCACGACGAGGGCGACGACGCGACACGACACGAACGCCATTGCGTCAACTAAGTCATTAATGACAAATACCATGTGTTAGGTCTTTCATTATCCACATCACGGGAATTTCAGTCCAGTTCAAGGACTTTCGCCGCAAGGCGTGTCATCGCCTCATCGCTGAGTACCCAGGTCCCCAGTCCCAGCACATATGTTCATGGTTGACTCAGCCTGTCTTCGAATACCGTCTAGTAAGGTTCTACAGGAGTAGGTTGAAGGCTCAAAAGCTAAACTCAAGCATAAGAGACTTCAGGGGCGGTCACAGGCGTGAACTCTGCTGGGTTCAATCATGGTTGTTTTCGAGACAACCTTCAGCGCAGCAAAACCAACTTTGCCTTGTCCCTCAAAGATGCCACTTCAGGTCTAAGATGAAAGAACACCTCTCCCTTAATCAGAGGCAAGGTGGAGGGGCTCATACTTCATAAAACCTGCGGTTATGATACGGAGTCGTACTGGGTTACATAGTCCAAGACTACAGTTGACTTGGCCCATATACACGATGGGGCTTGTCTGTTCGCTTTTATACGTGGTTTCAGAACACCCTATCGGACATGAACTCTCAAATATACCACTCTCTTTCACTTCAAACTTCTGACGTTGTCAAAGGATCGTCTTGAAAGGTCAAAGCTCCCTTGTTACTATTGTCTCTCAAGTGGCGTCTCTTGCTACTGAGCACTACCACACATCTATCTTTAAACGCGTCTTCTCATACCCCATGGGAAAATAAAGCTCGTTGCGGGGATTTGTGGACGTTCTCCTTAGGGTCCGCCGTTGAAGCTCTAGGGCTAAGAATGCGGCCCCGTTGTGAGTTAACCTTAATGGAACCTCTGGAGTTGGTACGTAGTGACATAGATGAGGCTATTTGCACCTTCGCTGACCTAAGGATGTCGCACCACCAACCTCGAACAGAGTTGAAGGGCAATCACAGTGAGGTGGCTGTTTCCCAGCGACTATCTAATCAGCGTGGCTGGGTTTTGCTGTGGATACGTTGAGGGGTGATAGACTCAGTTTGCCCAAAGGCGGAGCCCGGTCCTAACCTATTGGTGTTGAAGTGTAGGGAGGGATTTGTGAGATGCCACCGCATCCTTTCTCGAGGATGAAGAGATAGTATTGCGGCGGGGGCCCTCTTTCCGAGGAATGCGAAGCACCAACGTCAACGTATGAAAACATGACGTCAGGTCTTAACCCACAGTTGAACTGAGTTGGTGGAGTGAAATAACGAACCCCAGAGTTATTGCTAGCGGGGTCAGAGATAGATCAGCAGAGCGCGCTTCCCATTACTTTGAGAGGCAGGAGATGAGAGAACACATGACTAAGTTACTCCATCAAAGACTATATCTCGACCCAACTAAACCGACAACCCACTAAACAGTGGGCTTGCTGACCTGTTGGTTGTGAAAAGATGGATAACTGAGACAACCTCTTGGCCTATAATATGTCAACGAGACGAACGTGTGTGTGCTGGGTCCACACAGTTCATAAACTAGAAGTCATGTCGGAGGAGCGGCTCCGCAGTTGTTGGTTCTCCAGTTTAAATATACGGTTGCCTAACAGAACAAGGATGATCGACAGGAACCCCGTGTCATGATAGATAATAAGACCCACGTTTTATGTAACCATGGCCCCTCAAGGTGTGCTTTTCATAGGTGGGTGATAAGAACTGTCTGGGAATTATTAAATGCCGCGGTACGAGCGCGCAAGGGTGAGAGACGCAATATGGTGCAGAGAGACAAGTAAGCGACCCATTGGAGGGTTCCCCACATGCGAGACAAGATGATTCTCAACGCGAGATCTATAATTTTGTCAATGCTCTATGAGCACAGACAGTATCGCTGGTCTAGTCTAACAGCCAGGTCTGTCTATGGGTATCCAAAATGTTTCAAAACACAATTCCAATCCAATTCATCCTTCATCACAGTGATATGTGTGATTCTATGGTTCTTGTGGTGGTTGTAATCTTGTGGTTCCTGTGGTCCCACAGTTTACGACTTGTCAGAGTTGTCAGAGTTGAAGCCAGAGTCGTTGCGGACATCCTCCGCATCAGGCTTCTCGGGCATAGCACCACGGCTTGCGGACTGGACAAGTCCGAGGCGGATAGCCTCCTGCTCGACCTCGGCCTGGGTGAGGAAAGGAAGTTCCTTGGCGGCCTTGACGTAGGAGATCTTCTCGACGTAACCCTTGGCGAAAATGATGTCGATTTCCTCGAGAGAGCGGTTTGCGGTCTGAATATGTTAGATGAGATTCTTACAGATAGGCATTGGCAACTCACCTCGGGGTAGAAGAAGTAGAGGATGGGGAAGAAGCAGGCGTTGGCGACGCCAAAGAAGAGGTAGGTACCCCAGCTGAGGCTCTTGATCATGTCGGGAACAACCATGCTGGACGATGTTAGTGGATGTCATCTGCTTTTGCGGGCGACTAGACTTACACAATGAGGAAGTTGAAGAGCCAGTTGGTGCAAGTGGAGACAGCGTTGGCCTTGCCTCGGGTCTTGAGGGGGTTAACCTCAGCGGGGTAGAGCCAGGGGAGAGGCAGCCAGGTAGCTCCGAAAGAGGCAATGTAGGTGAAGAGACCAACAAGGGCTCCCTTGGACGAAGCTGTATCCTCCGGGTGCTTGCCACCAGGGATAAGGCAGGCGAAGGTGAGGATCATGGAAAACATCTGACCAGCAGTTCCGTAAAGAAGAAGCTTTCGGCGACCGACGCGCTCAATGATGAACCAAGACGAGGTGGCGAAGATGCTGTAGACGATCATGTTGACACCGCCAAGAAGCATAGCAAGGTTCTTGTCTCCAAAGATCTTGGTGCAGAGAATGGGGAAGTAGTAGATGACGGCGTTGCAACCACCAACCTGCTGCATGAACTGAGAACCAGAGCCAAGCAACATACGTCGGAAGTGCTGAGTCTTTCCACCAGTGAAGAGCGCCTTGATGGGAGTGGTCTTCTGACCAGCGAAGCCAGATGCACGGATGGAGTCGAGGACAGAGTCTCGCTCCTGGCGTGTATCGTCGCTGTCAATCTCGTAGCCACGGATGGCGGCAATGACACGCTCGGCGTCCTCGTACCTCTCGTGGGTGAGGAGCCATCGAGGGCTCTCGGGAAGCCAGATCATGGAAATGCAAAGAACGAAGCCAAAGATGACCTGGAAGGCAATGGGGAAACGCCAGGTGAGGTCCTGAGGTCCGTAAGAAGCACCATAGTCGACCCAGTAGGCGATGAGGGTACCGAAAGCAATGACACCACCCTCAATGCAGATGAGCAGACCACGGTTGCTAGTCTTACTGCACTCAGCCTGGTAGGTAGGGATAGTCGAAGTGTTGATACCGTTGCCGACTCCAGTGACGACACGACCGACGATGAACTGAGCAAGCTGGGCGTAACCCTTGACAGCAGAGACCTGAATGATGACACCGATGATCATGATAACACCGCCCATGATCATAGCGCGCCGTCTACCGAGGAGATCACCGATCCAGAGGATGAACATGGCTCCCATCAAGCAGCCAATCTCGTAGATGGCGGTGACCAACCCCTGGATGGTCTCATTCTTGGTTTCAGGGAAGTAATCATGAAAAGGGTCGGCGTCAATAATACCACTCATAACCCCCTGATCGAATCTGGAGTATTTTTGAGGTTAATTGATGATCTAGAGATCAAGGTTTGTGATCGTGGGGTGTCTGGGGTTGGTCCTGAGCGATCTGGTGATGTCCAACCACCAGGGTTGGCACGCCCGAACAAGACTTCGACCATCATATCCAGACACTCAAGGTGAATTATGAGAAGAATTATGATGAGGATAGTATAAAAAAGATAATACGAACCCAAACAGGAGGAAACCAGTCGTGGCCACTGTCGAGATGGCCAGCGACAACTTCTTGCCAGAAAGGCCAGCAAATGTTGGAGGCGCCATATTGAACGATGCCAAATGAGCGAAAGCAAAACCAGCTGCTTGTAACAAAATCAACAAGGCTCACCCAGGAGCAACAAAAACAGGCGTATGTGTTACGGTTATGGTTTGCAGATCAACCGACCGAGGCATCTGTCACTTTATATCTGCTACATGGACATGGCAGGGACCCGAAAATCTTTGAACGAAAAACTCTGAACCCTGAACTCCACGACGGTCCACAAGAATTAACTGTATCCACGTCTCAGGATGATCATCCTCGCACGACGGATGGAGATGTTATTACACACACACGTGAAAAGATGTGACGAAGGAACAGCTCCGCAAGCAGAGCAACCCTTGGACCGAAGCGAAAAAAGACCCCGTCCTGAGTCGTGCGGTTCCCCCAGTCGGACTGCGGGACTGGCCTTACAGGGTGCCCCCCGTGTCGTCATTCCGTGCCGGCACCCGAGCAATGTTATTGATTGTGGCCCTCCGGGATCTGCCAAGCCCGGACCCGGTCCACATGGTCGGCCCCACAGAGGAGACGACTAGACGGCTTCGCTCGGTGTTACTGAGGGAATGACGTCAGGCAGAGGTCCGAGGATAAGAGTTTTGAGTGATGGCAAGCGGCAAAGGCGCGACATTATTGTTATCGACTCCAGACTGTGGAGGACGGGGTGAAACATGAGGGTCCCCCATCACCCTGCATGGTTGCACTCTGTTCGCAGACGGGAAAGGCGTCATTGGCTCGACGCAAGCTTAATAAACGGATCATGTTGGTCAAGACTGACAGCGCAGACCTTGCTGTGTGTCTTGATGTGTCCTGATAGCATGCCGCGGTCGGGTGGTATTGCAGTATCTGAACCAACACTGGCAAGGTTCACACGTGAAGAATATGGCTTGATCTCGAGGCGCACGGTCGGGCGATCACAGCGCAGGTAATCTCACTCGTGGGGGAAAGCTCCGCAGATTTCTGACCCCAGGTAGGCAAAAGTTGGCTGACAGAGAACTTTTGCCCATGCAATGCAATGAAACCGCGGGGAGCGAAGAGCGCTTAAACCTTGGACCAACAGAGACCTACCCCCAACGAGTGAATGGGGGGAGGGGATCTTCTCCGCAATGGGGGTGAGTGCGTCGGACGAATACACGAATGCGGTGTGGCATGGTTGTTTCCATTAAGCATAGCAAACGAGCCGGTTGTAACGGTAGCAGGCGGTTGCGGGCCATGAGGGTCAACCATGGGGTAGGACAACGTCATTGTTGTCCTCCGAGATGGACTGAGGGCCGACATTTTGTGGTTCGGTCATGGACCGACGGATGCCAGGTTTTGGACTTGGCAGAGTGATGAAAGTGAAGGTCTCGCCACAGTCGATAAGGTTCTTCTGAAAAAGTTCTTTGACAGAGTTCTTTATGACGGCGTGGGGCGGTAAGAAGATTCTTCAAGATGGTGATTGATCAGGGACGGTGAGATCAAGGTGGTCAGGTGAAGCGAGGTGAAACACCAATCAGAACGTGTTTTGTGGGCCTCTGTGTGTGTCGTCATTGGCGCGCAAGGTAAAGAGTTTGATCGGTATCGCCGACGCTTGATGCCTCAATCTCAGCAAATTGAGCAAGAAGAAGAGCGCGTTGACATCTGGAATTTGCATACACAACTGCCGAAACGAATCTTCATGTAGTTGATTTCATCCTTGGCAGAGCGGGTGATCGCCGTCCAAATGGGGAAGAGTCGCAAATTGGAGGGATCGTGTTGCGCCGCGTCATCGCCCAGAGTGCTTGTCTTCAACCAGCACCTTGGCGACAAGAGGCCAAGGCCGTTAGAGCACCAAGTCACAAGAGCATTTGCCTGTCTAGGCCATCAATTCACTTAAACCTCCCATGTAAGCTCACGGCCGAGTCGTCTGGAGTTGGGATGATGGCCCACGAGCCATCACACATTGCGCCCGAGTTGCTATCTAGATAGATCTCGCACTAGCTCAGGTCGTGTCCCTGTTTTGACATGACTGATCAAGATCAGCATAGCGTCAATTGTGTCACTGGTCAAGTCGGATGCCGCCAACGGCTTCGCGAAATTGACGCCTACCCTACAGCATCCAAATGGCCATCTGCGGCTCGCTGATATCTATCAATGCATGACACGATGCCATGATTGTAAGGCTTTTGAAGGAATGAGACGCTCTAATGTATACTGAGAGCACATTCTCGCTCTCTTGGACTATCTGCGTTGTATGTGTGAATTACAATTTGCGGTTTCTGCAGCTCCTTGAATTGTGTTTGTTCTTGGACTGGGGTAAAGCGTTTAGATGGCAACCAGCATCAACACTTCACACAAGGATGATGATAACGGCTGCGCCTTTTAATATGGACACGCATCAACAGTATGGGAGGGCTTCTAGTTTCTCCCTGCTCTCAGATGACTTGATCGAAGATTTCAGGGAGCAAGTCAAAGGAGAAGTGGAAGACTGCTGACTAAGGGATTGGGTTTATCGATAAGGCGCCGCATTATGCTCTCCGGTGCGCCACAGCGCCATCATATCGCCACAGTACAGAGTGGCGTCAAAAAACCATGCGCCACAGTGGGTGAGGGTCGTTCTTGCCCAGTGGACGTTACTTCCGACAAGACCATTCTCACATCCTCCCTCCCGTGGACTTCGACATCTCTTCTCTCACAGTATCCTCCAGCTTCTTGTACTCTGCCTGAGCAACGTCTTTTCTCTCTTTGACCATGTCGAACCACCTACCCTGCGTGACCGATATCGGCGCCCTTGCCCTGAGCGAGCGGCCGTATTCCCGATATTTGTCTTGACCTGGGCGGCTTCCTCTTAGCTGCGGCCTGTGGCAATGGTTCTCGACCACTACAGCTCTGCCAGCCATCGCAGGCATCTCCTCAGGCGACAAATTTAGACCGAAGCTCTGAAACCTCCTTCCAACCCCCTCCCCGTCGTTGATGATGCAAGCTGCATCACGACCTTCTTTTGCACTTGCCCAGCTGCACCGATGGCTCTTCTCTTCACAGCCAACTCGGTAAGTAACTTTCTTCCGTCTTTTTGTCGCCAAAGTGTGAGCGCTAAATAATGATATAGACATCACCGCCCCAACCCTCGACGATGTATGTCCAAGAGACACTCAAGAAGCCCATAAGAACGAGGCGACGAGGATTCCCGGCGTTTCTGGCCATCTTTGAGCCAGTATACGTTATGGCGCTCTCGTCTTCACACGGTTGATGTCGTTCTCGCGACTTCGTCCCCGATCGTAGTGAGCTAGACGGCCGGAACGACCATCTGTCATTTCATCCTCCTCACCCCTTTACCAAAACAGCTTCAATATCACCACCGCCAATCTCGACGACATTTAGGAGACTCTCGAGAAGTAGGTAGCTGAGGAGGAGGCCGTTCCGGCCGCTGAGAACAAGAGAAATACGTGCCGATCCTGCAAGAACAATATGAAGGAGCGAAAGAGGCTGAACCCTCACCTGGGACTGGGACTTGGAAAGGAAAACCACTGTGCGCAGTGCAGGGCAAGTTTTCATTAATTCCCTTCACGAATCATGACTGCCAATGAAACAGTCAATCCTTGTGAGGAGGGAGAGAGTTTTTGTTCGCCCGTTTCGACGAGGATGAACCACCTACCAAGAAGCGGAAGTGTTTAGAGAGTGGTGGTGGGCAAGCATGATATGGAGTTTGACTTTTGGGAATCTCTTGACTAAGTATGGAGGATGACTGAGGATTTTGTGGCTACGTTTGGCTGGAAAGAGTTCGTTCTTGGTCTTTCATCTCCATTTGCGGGTTGTCAACCACCAACCTCCTGAGTCCTTTACCTCATTCTCGTCACATCAAATCACCATCAACATGACTGATCAGCTACCCTGGGCTACTGTTACGAATGGCCGTGGCGACTAGGAGCGTGTGGTGGCCTTTCCCATACCTGGGGCCGCCGAGGAGGAAGTGCCCTTGTGGCAGTTGTTCGAGGAGACACCTGTGTCCGAGTCCACTGGCACTTCTTCTGTTCTCGGTGAGTGAGATTCTCTTGATGTCTTGACTTACGTCGTGGATCAGGGAAGTACTAAGCGTAGTAATATAGACCTTTCCACCGCTTCACTCGACGACATCTAGGAGATTCTCGAGAAGCAGGCTGCTGAGGGGGAAGCCGTCCTCTAGTAGGAGAGGGATGACGAAGACTACCAACTCTTTTCTTTTTTGTTGGACGACTAACAAGTCCCTTCGTGTCCTGGCGGTCAAGTACAAGCGGAATACTCGCCGATTCTGCAAAAGGACGTTTGAGGAACGAAAGAGGCTGAATCTCCACCCGGCATTAACGGAACTGGTTTTATGTAGGAAACACCCCGAATACATACCTAAAAATGTGAACATAATAAGCATAAAATCGAGATAAATCTATCATATAATTTGTAAAAAACTGGCCAATATCTTAGAATTTTAGGCTCATCTTTAACAACTATCGTCATATGTTATGCTCATCTTTCAAACCGTCACATCTGTCCTTGCCTACCACAATATTTGCCCGGGTACCCTCTGGCTGGGCACAGTTATAAACCTCGCGGCCGCCATTTTGCGATGTGCAGATGTGGGCGATGATGAAAGCAGGTGAAGAGTGACAGGCTGGGGGAAAATGTTGGCAGGCGACCACACAATTGATCTTATTCCACTAGACAGTCCATGATTCCAGTAAAGGGAAAATGCATATTCCATACATAATGGATGCTCCCTAGAGTGGCACTTCCTCTGCACGCCGTCTAATCCTTAATTCTAAGAATGGATCACCACTCAGGGTAAAACCATGCTTGTAGATCTGGGGTGCTGCCCCCTCCTTCAGTTCAAAGTCGTACTTGAGAATAATCTGGATCAGTGCGATCTTGACCTCGTTTGACGCAAAGAACCGACCCGGGCAAGCATTCTGGCCGTGCCCGAAAGCAAGGTAGTCTGGGCTTGTCGAGACAAGTTGAGACGAGTTCTGTTTCGCCGGCTCGTCGCGCATCTTGTAGAATCGGGTACCGTCCCACTGGTCTGGGTTGGGATGAAGGCTGGGATCCCACATCCTGTGGGAGGATACTGCCACACCAGTGTTCTTTGGGATGACAGTGCCGTCAGAGAGTTTGACGTCGTCGAGGGCAAGTCGCATCATGGAGACTGGTTCAAATATTGTCAGCGATGTGTCTTCAATAAAGGGACACTGAACTTACCAATCTCAGTAGGCTTCATGCGCTGGCTCTCCTTAATGACACTATCAAGCAACTTCATCTTGTACAATGATGTCTTGCTCCAGCCCTCCTCTCGAAGCACCGAGGTCATTTCCTCCCGCAGAGGCTTGAGAATTTCCAGGTTTTGCGAAATGCGGGTCAGGACTTGGGTGAGGAGATCGGTGGTTGTATGAATCGCAGCAAGAGACAGACTGAGCTGCATGGCCGCTCGGCCATAGGTTGCGCCCTTGGCCGCCTTATCAAACCAAGCGATGGCGTCGTTGTATTCTGGAACGTCTTGTCCAGCGTCGACAAGCTCTTGGTTTCGCTTCCTTCGCTCCTCAACAACGAAATCGATCATTGAACGGGCCTCTTTGACGTCTGCCCTGAGCTTGCGGCAACCGGGCAGGAACCAGTGTACAAAGGGACGAACAAACTCTGGCCACATACGGAGATCTTCGCCGGCAAAGAAACCTGTAACTGTATAGTCGCGAGTGATTCGGAGCCAGCTTTCGTTGCGACAAAGCTCTGGACCGAGAAAGACGCGTGAAGAGATACGGGCGACCAATCGTAGGACCTTGTCCCTCATTGGAATATCGTGCCATTCTATGCGAGTTTAGTATAGGCCACGTGAAATTTGGAGATGGCTCACCAGTTTCATCTGTGAAGAGTTCTTTCAACGACAAGGTAGTCTCTTCAGCCAAAGGCTCGGTAACCTTACCTACGGACTTTAAGTTAACGAAGAAGACACTGAGCTGCAGGGGGCCATACTGAGAAACTTGGTGAGATCTTTGGTTACAACGGTCTGTACCAAATTTGTACCTCCAGTGCCGGCGGCAAAACCATCAAATCCTGGCAAGTGACCATGGAATGACTTTTGCTACGTCAACTTTCGAGCCTGAAGTAGTCCGGCAATCCAACATACCTTGAAGGTCCACTGACTAAAGCTCAGACGCTTATCGCTTCGGATCTCCTGGGCCAGGCTGGGTGGAAGGACTGTGATCTCCTCGACGTCTGAAATGAGTCGTACTGGCTTGTTTGGGTTTGACTTGAACCAATCACCCACGAGCTTGGTTGCTTGGGAGACATATTCTTTCTTTGGTCTCTGGTTTGTGAGTTCCAGTCCCTTCCTGCCATTTAGGATTGGAGCATTGGATTGAGAGGGTTGGAAGGCATGATAAACAAAGAGGATGACTGCAATCGAGACGATGAGAGGAAGGGGTTTCACTATGGCATCGAGCCTGGGCGAGATCTCAGCCCACAGGAGAGAATGCATCTTGGGCTACTCTGAAGTGGATAGTGGTTTGGGAATGCTGTTCAAGTAATCTGATTTCGACTCTCAACTACTTATACTTGAACTATTGTGCGCTCTGAACGTCCTCAATGCGTTCGGGATGTTCCTAAAGCCCGAGATTGAGTGGATCGATGCCCAAGCCTGACGAATACCTGGACGACTGTTTGGCATATCATCATTCTATGCTTCTCTTGTGGACCTGTCTATGTCAATCATTCCTCAAGAGAGCCAATGTTACCCGCTGTGGAGTCGGCAGTTGTGGTCCATGTCCAGGATATGGCCTCGCGTAGAAGGCGCAAAAACGGAGCTTTGAGACAAGTACATGTGAAACGTCGTAATTTATGAATGCCGACACGCGCGGAATCCACGGGACGGGGCGAGGCCGTTTGCATCGGGGAATTTTCCTGTCTGTTATGCAAGTCGACCTATCATGTCAGTAAGAGGGAGGACGCTGGAGACTCGGCAATCTACCGACTCAGGACACCCCAGCAAAGGATGGTCTAACATGCCTGACTATTCATGCGTGGCATCTATGACTACCTCCATCTGGCCCGGATATACTCACAAGCCCCGTCCCACAGAACTGATACATCGACGAAATACAAGGTGAACACGAGCCCTACTATAGGTGCCGACATGACGAACCACCACCAGATTCCCAGGTTTGTGTTTTCTATCTGTGTGACGTTCATCCCAAAGAAACTGGTGGTGAAAGACAAGGGGACGAAAATGAAGGCCAGGAATGTTAGTTTTCCAACACGTTGTGCTTGGCCGATTGCTCTTTGAGACTCTGATATAGACATGCTGGACATTAATACGGTGATGGCCTCGGTGGTGCGCGTGTGGAGGCTGATCGTGCGATCCAGTATGTATTGGAAGTCTTGCTCTACACTCTTTGCGGCAACGGCGGCTTTGTTGCTATCGGAATCATCTTTAGGCCATGCCGAGAGCTGAGCATTCTTGATGCTCTCAAGTACCTGTTTTGTCTTTTGAAGATGGCGGTACAGCATCTCCTTTGTGTACTTGAGATCCGGCAAGCTCTCGTATTCTTGATCGGTGGGTCGGGATATATAGCCGTCGAGTTTGACGTCGATGAGGTTGAGGAATTGTACTTGTGAACTTGCTGCAAAGTTGAAGATTTCGTTGAGGTTGTAGAATGGATCTTTGACTTTGATGCTTGGGCGAAGCGAGCGGCCGTAGTCGTGAGGTAGGTTTGACAGGGACTGGATTTTGCCACCCGAAAAGTCCATCCTGTCTGATGGCTGGTCTGCGAAAAGGTGGCATTTTAGAGCAATCATGGGTTTATGGCGGATAACGGGGAGATAGTATGACACTGGTGTTCGAACGGCCCAAGGAGTGAGAGTCAGGTTGGGGAAGTCGGCTCCAGCATCGAGCCAGACAAGTACTGTAACCGTTAGCATGTGTATAGTGTATAGTAGGGACTAGAGCTGTCAGATTTCACGAACAGGTAAACGTCTTCTGACTCTTGGCTAATTGCAGGCAAATCGAGATGCGTTGCTCAATTGCAAAGTACGTCTCGTCAAAGACGTAAAAGTTCCGAATCATTGAGACCCCAAGTCCCATCTGTGACGAGGACAATTTGGAGATTTCGTGATATTGGGAGGACAGTGACAATGCACCTTCACTCCTCAGCTGGTCAATCTTGTCTGGTCGTAGTTGGGACGCAGACCCTGTGCGCTTTCCTATCGTGATGACTGGCAGTTCAATGAGGTGGGCGGATGAAGATGGTAGCGAAGGGATGGAAAAGTTGCTTGCGCTGTCGTCAGCTGGACTGAAGTCTAGGTGACGAGAGAAGAACTCTGGATCAACGAAATAACGGGCGCCGATGTTGTTGATCCATTGCGCTGTCATGAAGCCTCGCAAAAAGATGATGCAGTTCTCAGGAGGCTTATTCAAGTTGAAGTGATAGAACTCGCTGGGTTCTTGGAAGGAAATGGGCGCCTGGCCTTTATGCCGGTTCTCATCTGCAGACTCAGCATCTCCATCTCCATCAGAGGGCGAGTGTTGCCTGGATGATTGTGAAGAGGACCGTCGGGCAGATTGCTCGATGCCTAGCGGATAGAGCGTAACAAATTCCGGGGCATCTGCTTGCAGATCTATGCGCACCGTGGCTGGAGGGTCGTGGAGATACTGGCCTAGCGAAATGTGGTTTTGACCTGCGCCGGTGGAGAGCTTGGAGTATCCGAGGACGGCGCTTGCGTATTCTTCTGGACCTTGATTGAAACTGTCAGCAACCAGAAGAGCTGGGAAAGAGAACAGATACTTACGTAATCTGTCGGGCTGTGTGCTTTGCTTCTTTTTTGTCGCCCTGGCCTGAGTTACCCTTGGACGAGTACCAGGCGGCGCAAGGTTCATCGCGGATTGAGTTTAGTGACTAGAAACATGGTAGAAAGAGATGAAAAGGCTCTACAGAATTTAAATAAAAATGTTCTTATCACATGATGGGAGTCAGCTGGGCATTCTCAGCCCAGAGCCTCGTTGCCTCATGCATGCGTTATTTCAGGCGTTCAGCTCAGCTACCCTTGCTCAGCCACTTCTCGCCCTGGGCTTGCCGGGCGGTTACAGCAGCGGGAGAAATGCACATTTGTGACCCAACAAACATGGGTAAGCATGTTTTGAAAAGAGGCTGGTTTTCGCTGACGTTGTCCTCATTACCGACATCCGAGGGATACATGCATTGCCAGATGCTCCGAGCAGGCTACTATCTAGACCAGAACGCAACCAGACTGTCGAAATCCTCCTCTGTAAGTTTCTCGACAGGAACAGTATCCCCAGGCTTCAACTTCTTCCTTATTTTGTAAGCCTTTTCTCGAAGTTCGTCCGCCTCACAACCCTCTCCCATCAACCGATGTAGCTGACTCCTCTTGAACGTCGTTCGTGCAAGTTCGTGGGCAAGGTATGAGCGGGACTTGAATATCCGCAGGGAGGTAGCTAAATATTCGCTATAACCCATCAGCTTGAGGCAAAGGTGTTAGGAGTAGGTAACTACTTACACCGCTTCTTTGTGTAGTCCTTTTCGCATGTAATGACTAGCAAGTCTGTGGCACACGTCTCCAACTCTGTGGTGGTTCATGCCGAGGACTTTTTTGTACTGTTCAAGGCAGCGAAGGTGGAAGCCAAGGCTCTCGTCGAAGCGACCTTGCGATTCCAGCACGTTGCCAAGGCCGTAGAGAATCTTGCCCGTCCTCGGGACCTGTTAGCGTTGATCATTTTAGGGGCATTAGGCTTACTTGAATGAATGAGTATCATCGACTCCCCATGCGGCCGCGTGAATATCGAGAATCTCGACCAAGGCTGTTTCAGCAGTCTCCAGATCCCCCTTTAGCCAGTACATGAAGCCCAGGTTGGGCTCAGGCCACCCAAGCATCGTGTCTTCGTAGTCATCCAGCCCCTGGAAGATCTCGATCGATCTCACAAAGGCTTCAATGGCCTCATCAATCATGTCGGCATTTCCGTAGGCCACACCAATCTCGTTGTAGGCATACCCAAGCTCGTAGTCCTCGATGGGAGCCCCGGAATCCGATTTCCTTTCAAGTAGCATGTCTAACCACTTTTGCTTGTGAGCCATGCTCAAAGTGTGTTCGTTCGTCTCAACGAGGGCGATTCCGAGGAACTGCTGGCTCTCCCGAATGCATTCGATAGCCTCTGAACCATGTGTCTTTTTCAGTCTCTCAGCGATTAGAAGAGCCAGGTCACAGAATGGCTTTGTCTCCTCCTGAAGACCCCGCTCAAACATGTACCTAAAGCTGATTAGAAACACTATGTAACATATTCCAAGGAGAACCCTACCAGCCCGTATCGTTGAAGAGCCGCGCAAGAGAGATGTCCATTGGGAAATCAGGAGAAGTCTCAAGAATTGAGTTGAGCCCATATTTGAGACGAAGAACGCAGGGGAAAATGTCCTCGCATTTGCTGAATCTCACTGTCGAGTGATGCTCCTTGATGGATTGAAAGGGCCAAGCAGAACCAATGAGTTTTGCTGCCGCCTGAAATGCAGAGACCAGTTGGGCCCTCTCCATCATCGACTTGGTCGCGTCTTGAACGAGGCGATGCAGAGACAGCTTGTTATTCCGCTTTTGACTGATGAGAGAAGAGGACAGCAGCTCTCTCCTTGCAGAGTAGTAGTTGCCCCTGCTTGTGGGGTAGTCAATTAGGCTCACTTGGCCGCTCTTATCGATGAGGATGTCTTCTGGGATATCGTCGGGATCCAGCAAGCACATGACTTGAAGGAGTGCCTTGGTCGGACTGGAAAGGCGATCAAGGGCCCAGTAAGTGACCAAGGATTGTGCTATTTGCTTGCCGCTGGAGCCAGGCTGCTGTGCATACAACTTCTCGATGCCTTCCTCCTGAAGAAAGTCCAAAAAGTCCATGTAGGACAATCTGAACGACCTAAATAGGCCAGACATCTGGTTGATGACCAGTGGAAGCCCGTCCAGACTCTCCGCGATCTTGGCAAGAGCATCCTTCTGATAGTCGTCTGCTCTCACATGCGTGAGCTTCTGCATGAGAACCTCAGTCTCTGCGTTGGTGAGTGGAGGTAGATGCAGACCCTCGTGAATGTACATGTTCTGCTTGGCGCTGGGATCACGACTTGTGATGAGAACGGAACCTCGGCCCAACTTTGGCCAATAGTCATCGAGGACGTCGAGGTTATCGACGTTGTCAAAGATCAACAGCCAGTTGACAAAATTCCCTGGCTCATCTGACTGGGAAGTTTGTCTCAGGGGCCTTGAGAGCCAGCCCATGACAATGGCTCGACTGGCTGTAACGTCAACCGAGTCGTCATCCTCAAGACCCAGCTGAACTGCCAGATTAGCGAAACTTGAGGCCAAGATCTTGCTATCGTCCGCCCCGAGCCAGAAGATGGCCTCAAAGTATCGCTTGCGGGTATGAGCGTATTGGACTGCCAACTCGGTCTTGCCGATGCCACCAAGACCACAGATTGCAAAGGAGCGTAGGTCTGATCCATCTTGAGAGCTTGAATCAAACTCTTGCCCTTTTTCGGGGTTCAGGTTTGTGGGGAGAAGATGTTGATCGAGGATCTTCAAGGTCTCTTCTCTGCCCACAAAGGCATCTTTCTTCCAGTGGTTGCCGAGTACGAAGCACGGCAGTTTTGGATCTCTGACGGAAACATCTAGTGCTGCAACCGCTGGTACAATTTCGTATGTCTCTAGAGTTGAGCTTCCAGTAGTCGCATAAACTGGAGACGAGATTGGAAGAGACGTTGGCTGAGACGTCATGTCCACATCCTCGAACCTTGTCAAGCAGGCAGTGCTTGGACTGCGGAGTGTATCGTCTTTGAGAGCTCCAGGGATAATGTCTTCCCATAATTAGCTCCAGGATCATGGTTCGACTGTGCCAGAGCTTACAAGGCTTGTCATTCTCGGCGATCCTCTGGGGTGCACTGTGCAAAACCTCCGTGATGAGGTTCTCACATGAATTGTATAGTTCACCCCTGATCGGTAGATTGCAAATGTCGGTATGATTTGACTTGCTGTCCACCGAGGTTTCGCTGTACACTCGTAGAGTGCTAAGAGACTCCGGAACAATCTGGAGCTGGTGAGTAAAGGGAAGCAACGGCAAGGAATATACTCGACCTACCATGTGGCCTCGAGTTTTACTCCTGAACTTTGCAAACAAACCAGAATTAAGATGTGTTTCTCTGGTCTCGTACGCAGATACCACCGGGCCTTGGATGCCCAAACGCTCGAAGGATTTGCAAACCTCGATCAAGTCTGACAGTTCTGTAAGACTCGACCAGCCTTTCACAGTTCCCCCGTTTCTGCACTTGACCAACAAGTCAAAGGACTTTTTGGCGTCGTCAATATTGCCGATGAGATGAGGTGATCCAAGAAAGATGAAACCGGACACGACATCAATGACCGGGCGAAGATGGTAATACTGGTCTCGACAAAGACAGAGAGCCTTGAAAAGTCAGAAGCTGATCAACAACAAAACTCTGGACAATTGACCTTTTTGAGGACAAAGCCTCCGGAGCCATGACAAATGAAAACTATAGGGACCTTCTTGTACTGAAATGTCGTTAGTTTGTGTCTGTGACATGACATCTCGGATGGTTACCCGGGGCTTAGTGCAGTGGCTGTGCAGTGCTTCAACCAGATGGAAACCCTCCCTGATCAACTGCTTTGCTACAGACTCCTGCAAGTTCGCCTTGTAGGCGTATTCCCATACAGTGATCCGACCGACGCAACCATCAACCAGGTTTTGGAGCCAGGATGTGCCAGACGAGTCCAACCAACGTGTTGGTTTGTTCAACCCTATTGCCGGAATAGCCACGATGCTGCGGATGATCAGTGAGCTGGGTGAAACAGTGATGGAAGTACTTACTCGAGCTGGTTCTCCTCTCCTATCCGCCGCCGAGACTCAAACACTAAATCAAGCATAGCTCACACCCACCGCAGCGTGGATAAGGATGTCGTGATCAAAAGTCCAAATTGTTGAACAGAATCGGGCAAGGCAGAATTCAAGGTTGAATGCCAGGCTGAATCTTTTCCAAAGAAACCGGGGGCAAAACCGAGACTCCCCCGATCGCCCAGCGCGGAGCCTCACTGAGGCCGGGTGTTGGTGCGGCATGGTCGGTTATGCTGATGGATGGATTCGGACTCTTCAAAGCGGGGAAATCTGAGGGAGCCAATGGGTTAGCTTGAGGGATAATGTTGTGGTGTCATTGTTCTGCAGAAGTAGGGGGTCGAGTTGTGGCGTGTGATAACACGAGATAAACAACCAATTACGTTCAGAGTTGCAGAGCCTGATTTGGTACTCGATTCCAGTGATCAGCAGCTCTACACACTGGGAGTTCCCCCGAAGCTGGGCGTTGCTCGACAGATTTGAACTAATCATGCGGTCCAAGCTGTGCAACCAACATGCAGCCTCTGTGTCGTGAAGGGGGGGTTAGGCGAGTGAAGAAAAACCCAAGGCACCAAGGCAAACATTGATATGTCTTCCCCTAAGAGGAGCTAGAACGAGACAAAAGAAGAATGAGAATTATAAATAAAACTAGTGTGTGATATTGATTTATCTTCGAAAATCTGTCTATTAGTTTAGAAGCTTTACACAAACTCTTACGAATCAGTAGAAGGCTTTGCAGTAGACAGGGTTCAACTTGTCGCCTTCGGTGTCTCATTTATTTGGGCTTGCGTTGGTGCCAGAGAGGACACATGGCTTGGACACGCCAAGCTACGCAACCCATTGGCGACTTGAGGGCACCAATTGCTTCCAGCAAGGACAGAATTCCAAGTTGGGAAGGTCAATTGAACTTGAATTTGGCAACGCAACCCTTTCCTAGCACAGCCCTAGCATAAATGAGTGATGACATCGATCCAGAAAGTACTTGACTTTGAGCACACCCAATGTCCTAGTTCTCAGCAGTGTGATCACAGTCTGGTTGTTGGTCCAGATCAACAGTGATGGGGGTCCCAACTCCATCAGATCACGCAGCGTGGCTTTTCCACAGCGCTCTGATTGCTCACTGAGGTACGCCAAGCAGCTTCCCGTCTTTTGCTGCCCGTAATCTTGCATGACTTCCGCTCAGAGAATAGAGATGACGTGAGTCTTATCAAGAAAATTTTGGCATTTACGTAAAGCGTGTATTCTTGATAGGGGGTTGTAATAAGGCCATTCATTGTGCAGTGCTCAACTCACTCCAAAGAAGAACCAAGGTTTTGCTATACCAATCCTCCCGCTACCCTTCAACCTAGTAGTTTCAGGATAGGAAAAATCTCTTATTTCCAGATAGTCTTTCCCGTTTCAACAGAAGTTGGCAACCCGGCTCTCGTGAGCCAGTTTCTTGCCGTATCCAGGAGAGCTAAATCGGTTCCTGAACGCAATGTTAGCGACTATAGTTATCTTGCCCGAGTAAACTCACCTGGCGTGCCCATGATTGCTACTGCGAAGGGAATCTTCTCTCCCTTCTCTGTAATTCTTGAGTGGTAGGGGATTTCTGCGACTGAGATGGTGTTAGCCGTGTATTTGGCCTTGCTTAGACTGCTTACTTGGGACGGCCAGCACAGGGGATTGGAGGACTGGTGCGATAGCCAAGGCATGGATACCGTCCTGAGGGGGTCTCTTGAATCTGAATCATCGTTAGTTGCGCATATCAGCAGCGGCAGCTGCCTCTCACGTCGGTGGTTGATCTCTATATCTCGGAGTCATGGCTTCTAGTGGGAGTATGGTGAGAGCATTGGCATGCTTCCCTGTGAGAATGGTCTGACGAAACCACTTCCTATAAGTGTCAATATTACAGAAGCCTTCATTTCTTTCCTCCTTGGAAATTGTCTTCCCAAGTTCCCTAGGCAAGTTAGCAGGTTGCAGGAGCTTCAAGATGCGAGCCACCGCCAGAGAACTGTGCACTGATACACACCATTGTTTCTTGCTCGGAAGCGTGGTGTATGGAGCACAGCCAAACGCTTCGTGATATTTTGCACGGAAATCGTCACAATTGTGGTAGACATCATAGGCGAGGGACGATGTAGCCTGGTTTAATTAGTCCCCAACTTGGGGAAGGTTGCATCGCATAAAGTCTCACCGGGTTGATAAAGGCTGGAAGGGACATGCCATTTGCCTCTGATGGGGGTGAGTCGTTCCAAATCTGTTCAAAGGAAAGTTCCTCTAGCGAGACATTTAGTTCTTCTTGAAGCACTCCTGCAAAGTGCTTTGTTAGTTGAGCTTGGTGGTGATCAATGATGGTCCAGAAATCGGCCGGCCAGATAATGGAAGTGAATGGCTTCCCGATAAGTTAGCAAGGTACTAGAAACTTTCAAGATACGCACCTGCGGTGGTCCGAATAAGTCAAGATCAAGCCAGTTGGTTGCAAAGGTTTTGCATTTCTCCAGGTCTCTTGCAAGAATGCCTGGGACATCCCATGATCTATCGTAGTTAGAGAAGAGTTGAATTCTAGCAGTGAAGCTGCTCACGTCACATAAGGCACCACCCCCTTACTAGGGATAGCCCCTTGGCTCGGCCGAAGACCATAGCACCCGCACCAGAGAGCAGGTCGAGTCACGCTCCCCCAAGCTGTAAGCCACGGATATTAGTCTCTATATAAACTTCGACTCAAAACTTTCACTTACTATCTGTACCAATGGCAATGTCAAGCCAGTCGTAGGCTGCAATCGCAGACGCGCTTCCTGAGCTGCTACCGCCAGGGGACTGATATCCATCTCCACGAGGATTCCATGGGGCTTGATAGTCAACATACTCTGTAGGCTCTTCCCAATTGCCGAAAGAGTTTAGCTTGGTCTTTCCGCAGACGACTACTCCCAGGTCGAGGAGCTTGCTGATGCACTCGGCAGAGGTGTCGCGAGGTGGGTAGGTGTTGTAGAAAGCGCGGTTTCCCACTGATGTCCTGATGCCTTGGAGATGGATATTATCCTTGATGACAATTCGGAGACCGGCGAGAGGGGAGGCCTGTTTTACTTGGAACGGGATCCGGGATGGGAGGGCGAAGCAAGAGAATTGGTCGTCTGAGCTTCGCAATGGGAAAGACTCAAACGGGTCGGAGATGCTGGGATGTATTAGTCGATAGAAACTACGAACTTGCGTGGAGGGCCTGCTAACCTTGAGCGTGGCTTCAACGTAACCATGCAGGTTCCGTTGGAATCGTCCACCAGTTTCCAGACGTGCCGGAGCTGCTGGTTGACGTAGACATACGGACCTGGGAGAAGTCCCGATAAGGAGCAGACAGATGTCGTTTGGGTATCGAGTCCCTCAAGATAATCGGCGGCTTCCTTCGTGAAGGCAACAGTGCCCTGCTCGGGGCTATGAAAGACAATGTTGGCGAGGAAGCTGTTGTTAAATACGTCATCTTTGCTGTACAAACCGATGCGGTCCTGCAGCCATTCCACGGTAATTTGGATGCTTTCGTGCTGTGGAAGCGTAACGACGGCGACGAGAGCATAGTTTGGAATTGGAAGGGCGAGATCCTTAGATGTAAGCATGTTAAAAGAAATGAGTCCACAAAGCTGGTAGTCTCACCAAGCGTGAGCGAGGCGCCATGTATCGAGTTCCCGAGATGGTAAAAACGTAGTCGTCCCGACTGCTGACTGTCCCGGACCTCGTCATGTTGCTCCTCTGCGAATGGCCGAATCGTCCTCGATCAGTCGTGTCTGATAGTTGATGGAGGATGGTAGATACAAGGTCTCCAGAGATCGCACTGTCTTCGGCTGGAGATCGATGGTGATGCGAGAAGATGAGGCCTTTGGGAAGGCATTTTATCACACGCTCAGCTGATACTTGGGTGCGGGGGTCTTCCTTGCAACAAGGCTGTGTGCCGTGTGTCCTGCACCACCCACAGGACTGGCGAGCGCTCACCCCGGTTCAGGAAAACACGAGGCACCAGGATAAAGGCTTTAACTTATCCCGCCCTAAAGGTACCTGATAATATGTATTAAGAACACATAAATATTAAATAAGATATATCTCAAGCCTGGCCTCTTTGAGGATATAACTTCTTTTATTTTTAGTATCTTAGACACGTAGATTATAATACTTTCGAGGAAATCATCTCCCTCCCTTCTTATTCCAGTGTCTCGGCTGTTTTTGACCCACGTAGTGCTGTCAAAGCTGGGTAGCAAGAAGCAAAGCGTGCCATTAGATAGCGGGGGCGGCTTTTTATGGCTGAAGATAGCAAAGGAGAGAACACATGTAGACTCTCATTCTCCACCCATCTTGCAAGAAGACTTGGCCATGTGCTCGGCCATATTTGCAACTTTAGGCTCCTATCTCTTCATTGAATATTTAGTTGTGGGTATCTCATTTTTTGCCTTTGAAGCTAAGTTCCGCGGTGCTACCACACAGAACTGGTTTGCCTGAAGGAAGCGGCGTCAACTCATATGAACTTTATATCTATTAACTTACGGTCTCGTTGCTAAGTCTTCATACACGACCTATATATCCTCATGTAGAAATATCTGAAACTAACCCAACTCAATATGCTTCTTGCGTGGCCGTGAAGCCTGGGCCGCATGAGTCGGACCCAATGATGTTCCGGGCGCTTACTTGCAGCAGTCGTCGGGTCAATATCAGGCTATAAGCCCCACGCATGCGTCGTGGTTCAACCCAGAATCATCTCTCGAAATCCCCCAGTTCTAGTGTCACCAACAGCTACTCCTTATTTGAGGGCGAACTCCTTCAGGCACAATTATGCGGCTACTTGACATTGAGTCTGGAACGCTGGAGGAGTTTACTGACGAAACTCGCGTGTCCTATGCTATCCTCTCGCACCGATGGGAGGACGATGAGGTCCTATTCCAGGATATCACGCAGGGAACGGCGCCCTTGAAAAAGGGCTGGCAAAAGGTGGAAAACTTCTGTCGCATCGCTCAGAAGGAAGGATTCCGTTACGTCTGGATCGATACGTGCTGTATCGACAAGTCGTCAAGTACTGAGCTTTCCGAGGCCATCAACTCCATGTACCGCTGGTACCAGCACGCAGACACGTGTTTCGCCTACTTGAATGACTGCAGCTACGAGGCCGTCCGTCAACCTGGGAGCACTGAGCTTCAAAAGAGCAAATGGTTCACACGGGGATGGACCCTCCAGGAACTCATCGCACCAGCTGAGGTGGTATTCCTGTCAGCCGAATGGAGGGAGTTTGGGACCAAGCGCAGTCTTGCCGAAGAGATTTCTGAGATTACGAATATCGACGAGTTCTTATTTCAGTTTCCAGAGTGGCTGGATAGGTGTTGCGCTGCCCAAAAGTTATCATGGGCAGCGACGAGGGAGACGACCAGGGTCGAAGACCGAGCCTATAGTCTAATGGGGCTTTTTAATGTCAACATGCCGTTACTCTATGGCGAAGGGGACAAGGCCTTCTAAAGCCTTCAGATGGAGATTCTTCAATCTTCCAGCGACCAGAGCATCTTTGCGTGGAACCATGACATCAAAAAAGGTTTGCGGATCTACTCGAGCATCCTGGCTACGTCACTAGGGGATTTTGAGGGATGCCATACGATTCGGCACAAGCCCCGGGAAATCGAAATCGACCATGATTCTGGAATAGGCGAGTTCCCCCAGCAAGTAGTCGGTCCATTTATCAAACTCAAAGCTCTATCGATACCACATGACGGATCGTTCACCGCGTCACCGCCAGGGTCAGAACAACATCAGCAACAACCCCCCTGGTTGACTTCCGTCTATCAGGAGATCTTTACTCATAGCATATATGTGAGGCCCTATCTCTGGGTGGTCTTACTGGTGGACTGTTCGGAGGAGGATAGAACAATAGGCATCGCCTTGCAACGAAGTGGCCGCAGCTTTTCCCGATATCATGGCCCTTCACGATTTCTACTTCCCCGAGGACTTGACTCTAGAAGCCATTCAGACCTCAAGGAAAGAACCTTTTACGTTCGCTCACTCATAAACGACACTCTAATTATTGAAGAACCGACAACACTCCATCTACGACACCTCCCAGCCGAGTATGGACTGTGGCTCACGACTCCTGTTTTACTGCCTGGCGGAGATTGTGATTCACAAATATACTGGCGCAATAATGAAACCCCCCAAGGCTCTCTTGGAATGACACTAAATCCTTGGACAGAGGCCATCGGGCCCGGAGGCGAGGGTGTATATTTCTCACCTGGGTTCAGGACCATGTGTTGCAGAGACTCACTGCCGCCTTTCCATCTTGAATTCTGGCATACCCACGGTGACGATGGTTTTGAGCTCGCAGTGTTGTTTGGGAAAGGTGCGCTTACCCGGAATCCTGTAGCCTCACAAAAACCATCATCACCGGATTTGCTACTAGGGCCGCAGGAATTCGAACTTATGAGAGACTTTGTTGTAGTTGTGAAGGCAAGGAACGGCACTGACAACAAGATCCTGCTGAGCATCTCTGTCGAGAATGAGTGGCCGGGCGATAAATCTGGCCCAAGTACCTCAGCAATGCAAGGGAAAAGGGAACCAGATGCATGATTGCGAAGTTCTTAAGCTTGGCACGCGTTATATTGAATTGAGATCCTAATTGTTGTTCCGGAAGGTTGTGATTTACCCATCCGGAATGCTCTTCTTATTTACGACTCCAAGCAACGCAGCGACTACCTCAAAGTCTGAAACTCTCCTTCTTTCTTATCCTGCCTCCAAATTTGTATATCAAGGCCGGGATAGGAACCATGGCCAAAGAAAGAAACCCGAGAACCGAGTTCCCCCAACCAACCCCTAACCGCTCATACATTGCGGGCCCGGCCAAAGGGAGGAATGCGGCAACTATGCTCCTCATCACCGAGGAGGCAGCAAGGGCACTGGCGGCATATCGGGAATATGCATCGACGATATAGATTTGGGTAGGCAGCCAAATGCCCTCGAAACCTATGCCAAAGAGAGCAAGCCCCAGGATTGGCACTGCCCAGTGCACAGCCTGATCACTACTCCAGCCGTACCAGAAGAACGAGATAGGGAGAAGTGCCGCAAAGTAGATACAAAAAGGAAGCCGCATTTCGGCTTCATAGATGCCTCCATTTGCTTCGGTCATATGCCGTACTGTTTTGTCGGAAAGGAGAGAAAATGCCCATAGGCCGACGAGGTATCCGAAAAGGAGAGCCAGGTAGACGACGCCAGAGATGCCGGCTGACCAATCATAGCTGCCGCCAAAGACCATGGGGATTGTATTAAACAGAAGATAGAGGCATCCGTAGACAAATGACACATAGAGGGACATCGCCATGATGATTGCCGAGCTGAAGAGTAGCTTGAGCGGTCGGATGAGGCCAGACAAGATGATACTGCTTCTTTTAGCAGCCTTTTCTCCTGCCTCTGCGTAACAGCTACACAGGTCTGGTCGGTCAAGGGTCTTGGCTAATTTCGCAGTCTTGTGTTGGATAAGCACCTCGTGGCGAGTTTCAGGATAAACAAACACCATGACCACAAGAAGCACCGAGGTGGGAATAAGAGTTATCCAGTTGGCCCAACGCCAACCTATCGTCTCGGCAATGAAACCTCCTGTGAGCGGCGCCAGCGAAGGCCCAAGAATCGGGCCCAGAATCCAGACAGTCATGGCGTTACCGCGCTCGGCAACAGGGAACAAATCGGCAATAACGGCTCCTCCCACTGTCTGCGAGGCTGACCCTCCTACTCCACACATGAAGCGGAAGAATATGAGTAGTTCGATAGAAGGAGATAGTGCGCAGCCGACGAGGAAAAGGCAAAATGCGAGGGTCGAGACCATCATGATGATCCTGCGGCCATAAATTTCGGAAAGAGGAGATAGAAACAAAGGCCCGACGGCATACCCAAGGAGGAAGATGCTCACAGGCATGGCGCTCTTCGTAATATCAGGTATTCCAAAGTCTTTTGCGATATAACTGATGGCGGGGGCTATGATGGACGAAGCGAAGGGAGTCATGAAGGCCTGGGTAGAGAGGAGGCCGGTAATGAACCACTTGCGAGTGGGAGTGAAATTTGGAGGGTACTGGGGGTCTTGATCGCTTTCCCAGCCGACAACACCGTTTTCGAGGTCCATGAGAAACTGCTCCAGTTCGGAGTCATCTACATTCGGTCTAATGGAGCCAGCATCGTTGTTTGAAGGTGCTCGCATATCGACGCCTTCGGTGTGGCTGGTGGCAGTGACAAGCTGGGAAGGTCAGGGGCGGCTTTTGTGATAGGAAGTGAACTCACATCCCGAGACATGTTGGATACGCACAACAGACAAAACCTTGTTGATCTTGCAAGAACTTCTAGGTCGAGGGTTTGGGACATGTCATTCAGGGTATGCTCTGTGTGACTAGGGCAGCTTGCAGACCACGCCCTGTGCTTCATTGTAAGCTACAAGTAGGGTCTATAGCATGACATGACAGGGCGCAAACTAGCGCAATACGGTCCCGTCGGGTCAGTGCTTTGGACGGTACCGAGGTCCACAAGGCGTTGTTTAACAAAATGTGGGCTCTTACGAAAACACGCATATTCCGCCATGCTTGGCTCCTATTGTCGACTTCTTTCAGCGGGGGTCTCCATCCATCCTAGCCGTTATGGGCCTGATGGCTGTGCCAAGAGTGTTGGGGAGTTCAGTGTCTCGTCTCAGGTTGTCAAAGTGCCGTTTCTTCCCCAACATACGTCAATTTCCCTGTCATTCCAAGAAGCTTTGTGATTCGGATTCAGTTAGTGTATAAGTTCCAACTATCTAAATGTACCACTTCCAAGTTCCTTATTTAACCGAGGACACATCTGGTTTATTTCCCATCGGCCAACTCCTCAATGCCCTCTTTATCAGCCTTCAACACTGCCCAATCTTGCATATTCTTGGCCCCGAGCTTCCGATAGAAGTTCAGAGCTCGCTGGTTGTCTTGAAGACAAACCCAATCCATCTTGACACATCCAGCCTCCCGAGCAGCAGATGCCATGGCTTCAATCAGCATACGCCCATACCCGTGCCGCCGATACTTGGGCACAACATATAGCTCTTCTAAGCAAACCCCCGGAGCTGCTGTCCACGTGGAATAGTTATGCAGGTAGACCAAAAGCCCGGCAGCTTCACCCTCTGGCGAAGAGATGAGTAGCGCCCAGGCGAATCGTGTTGGAGATACAGGACTGTCTGCCGAGGGTGGCTCAAAGTGCAAGGTTTGGGCAAGGCGGTCTTCTGTGGCGGCGACTGTGGCGCCGGGAGCTTGCTCCTCTGCGGCCTCTTTGATGAAACGCAGGATGAGCGGGACATCTACAAGGCAATTTCAGCACTTCAAGGACCATCTTTAGTGTTGATAAGAGTACCTTGGACACCGGCGTAGCGGATTGACGGCGAGTCTGATGACATGTTGTGAACCTGGTGACAGAAGGGGTATTGTGGTCAATGAGAACAGTTCACTTCTCGTCAACACTACGAGAGTAGAATATGCACCGTCAAATTTGATGAGCTTGATGGCACTGGCTCCTTATTTATCACGTGCTTGCTCTTCTCAAGACAATGAAGTTACTTGTAGCTGTGCGCCCTTGACGTAACCCTCCACGCCTATCAATGGTGCATGTTCTCAAGGCGGGGTGGACCCACTTGTAGTTGTGCGCCTTTGACACATCTGATGTCAATTATCTTCGTTGATAAGACCCAATATCATGTGTTAAGAAAGTAGGTCTGGCTGCTGCATAATATTATAGGTTGTAGTAATACTTCAGATCTTATTTCTTCATTTACCTATTGTTCTTCTTGTATCTTATTACTTACCTTTAGGGAAGGATAAACTAATACCTTTCGTTGTGCTAGCGTCTTGGGTTTTTCCTTAATCCGCTTGCTAAGCTCACCACGATTCGAGTGGTTTCCTCCCAGACCACACAGCCCCATCCCGAACTCTTCATTGCTATCTCTGTTCCAAGATAGAGTGAGCTATCTCATTGGCCTACAGATGGAAGAAACCAATGAAAGCCAGCACGGCACCGGTGATGAGCACGCCGCGCCGTCCCAGTCATCCTGGACCACATTATGGCCTGATCCAGCAGGCTCCCTGGGGCTGAGCCCCCCTCTCGACCCTAACAACCGCAGTTTGCCTCCCAAGATTGGCGCGAGATTCACTATCCAAACCGTTAAGATCCTTCGGGATTGGTTTGGTTCACATATCCAAGCGCCGTATCCCAGTGAAGAAGAAAAGATGCAGTTGCAACAGAGGACGGGATTAAACCAGACGCAGATTGAGAATTGGCTTGCGAATGCCCGGCGGAGACACAAGATCCAGGCCGCGAAGTCGGCTAGGCCACAAAGCAGTGGGCCTCGATCAGTGCCCATCGACATTCCGAGAGCTTCCACACCGTGCGTGTCTGATGGGAGCAGTGCTCAGATGAATCCGATGCAGCGCTGGGTAGATTCGCCCCCAGAAGATGAGGCGGCTTCACTTACCGCTATTGCTCGGGCTCTTTCCTTGGAATCAAGACCTGGTCAGCATGATGTGCTCTACTTGAACAAGATTCCTGGACAGTCCTCGGCAAGCAGCGCTGGTGCCTCGACAAACGACTCATCCACCTCTGCTTCATCCCACATCTCTGGCTCATCTGGCTCATCTCTGCGAGTGACCTCGCGAGGTCGGCGTCGTCGCAAGAAAGGTTACCTTGGGAGAAACCGTCTACCAGCGCCCCTCAAGACGTTTCAATGCACATTCTGCACTGAGACATTTGCAAGGCGATACGATTGGCAGCGCCATGAGAAAACATACCATCTCTCTCTTGAGCGATGGGTCTGCACTCCAGACGGATGCCGAGTTCTAGAACCTGAAAGCAATCAGATCTGCTGCGTCTTCTGCGGCGAAACTGACCCAGATGATGATCATATCCGTCATCACAACTACTCCATCTGCGAGACAAAGACTCTGGGCGAACGAACTTTTTATAGAAAGGATCATCTCGTCCAACATCTACGGCTGGTACATGATGCTGAATATCTTGGCTGGTGCATGTCTCACTGGAAGTCGGAGTGCAGCAGTATCAAGTCACGATGTGGGCTCTGTGGCATTGTGATGGACAGTTGGCATACCCGCCAAGACCACCTAGCTGAGCATTTTCGAATGGGAGAGACGATGGCTGGCTGGAAGGGTGATTGGGGACTTGAAGATGCGGTTCTAAGGCTGGTGCAAAACTCGATGCCCCCTTGTCAGTGGCTCACTTTTCCTTCTGTCTATCGCGGCTAACAGATGGTCTCAAGACCTAATCAGTGAGGAGCGTAACTCGCCATTCCCATTCTCGGCTACTGCTCCTCCTATCGAATCTCCTCCGAGTGCTTACGAGCTCATCAAACTCGAGGTTTCCTACTTTATAATCAACTACCAAGACAAAAACGGCTGCCAACCTACAGATGTCCAATCCCAGCTGGAGGCTTGCCGCGTCATCTTTGCAAGCGAAGTCTCGTCAGACGAAGGGGCCACACCTCCTCAGTCATGGCTACGGGATCTCATAATGTCCTCCGAAACTATCGCACAGCAAGCCCGATATGGGCCACTCCGCTCGCCATCTGAGAACCGGTTAGCAACTCTCAAGATCAATGGGAAAGACCACTTGTTTCAGCACTGCCCCATGGAGCAGTTGCTCCAGGGGTGTATATCTACTACTGGCTTAGACGCAACCGACGAGGACCTGCAAAGCGAGGCCTGTCGTATCATACTTGATGCCGAAAGAGCTTCGACCACCCCGTGCAATGTTTTTGCCAACTGGTTACTGAGGCAGGCCAGGTCTTCGACCGATTGGCTCTGTAGCTTTCGTCAACGAACCTTCAGCACGCGGGACAGGTACACCACGAACATAGCTACTAGTGAGCATCTCATCGATGAATTGAAGATGGATTCCAATGCTATCGAAGGTGACTCCGGAACTGTTGGCGAAAACTTAGGTGCAGCACACATGCAAGACCTACACGAGGATGGAATTGGGGGATCCCGACCTGCCCACGCGCAAGGCGACCTCGTTGAACAGATAGAAATGTCGCTCCCTTGGTCTCCGAATCTTTCTTGCCGACAGCAGATTCACCCCGCCGAGCTCTGGCTTCCGTCGGACGTTACCGGCAGCAACGTTAGCAGAGACTTGCTAGATCAACCTACCTATCCCAACGGGCAAAGTCCCAAGTTTTCCTTCGCACCTGAAGCACCGGCAATGCAAAGTGACGAGAGGAATCATCCAGCCCTCTTCCTCTCCAACGACACAAACTCCTACAACCGCCTCGCACGAGAACTTGGCCGGTTCGTCAAGTCGACTACTTCCCCCAACAATCCATTTCAACATGTCCCCACAGACGAGGAGTTACAGCACCAGGCACGATGTATTCTTTACGATGAGTAAGCTAGGCTGATATTCTTAACCTCTTCCTCTCTAACATCTGCTTTAGTGATGACCCGTGGAACCAAACAGCCGCAGACAATCCGGAATGGCTGTTGCGGTTCAAGCTCGACGTCGGTTTGATCTAGCAGGTAGTGTCGAGATGGGATCATTCTTCGGAGTAATGTGATGAAACGATGAGTTATTAACTGGCAGTGTTGGTCACGAGTTTATTCGACTGCTTTTTCGGTGTTGGTTGTTCAGAGGATCAGAGGCTGTGTTGAATGACAGGGACAAGGTCACTAGCACAACCTCTTATGTGAGTAGATGAAGGTTTGCATAAATGCTTTCAGATGCTATGACCTCAGCGTACATATAAATCCTTTGAAAGATTGCTGTCATGCCGCTATTGGGTGGGTTCAACGGTGGAAGGAATGTCCAATTATTTTTGGCTCGTGCCAAGTAGATACCAACCAACACTGTGGATAGGGTGATTTCATCGTTGCATGATGGGTGGTGAACAGCCTCGAGGGATTGATCCATCACTTCAGTCACGAAGTATAAATGCCTGAAATGTTCGCGTAGACTTAGCTCTTCTTTCAAAGCCAACACAAGCACGATCCTCCCTGAATCTTCTACTCTGCCTGTTTTGTCCAGTGCTTATACGAGCCCCAGTGCACACTTCTCTGCAATGAAGCTCTCTACCTTCTATCTCCTTGCATACCACGCGATATGCGCCATTTCCCTACCCACATCAAGCGCACAAGCCGAGTGCGGAGAGCTCGGCGTCATGGACTGGACCAACGTGGAAATCCCAGATACCGTCAACCGCACCAACCTCCGTACATGCAAGGAACACCCAGCCACCCTGACCAGCCTCAAGCAGAGGGACAACACCTTGCAAGAGCGACGATGCATTCCCCCGGGCAAGAAACAAAAGTGGGGATGCGATCAGGAGACTGGATACTGCTGGATGAATTGTGGTAAAGTTAAAAAGGGCGAGTGGTGCTGGGAGGCCTTTGAGTATGGGACTGGAGCTTGGTCGAGCTGCAAGACGGATCTTGATTGCTTTAGAAATACGGAACGGGGGGCGCGGTGCTCGATTGGTGATTGCGAGAGTTGTGGATGCGGCTGTTGAGTCTTGAATCTGGATGGCGGCCAAGTCCCTAATGGGCGTGATCTATCGTGATCCTGCGGTGATTGGTGGTGGGTTGGGGGTCATCCTTTGTCACGTGCATCCCATGACTTCAGGCCGTGACACCACCAGTTTGGGGGTTAAGGTTGCCGTCTAACCGCGGCACTAATCAAACACAAGAGAGGCGTGACTATTCATAATAGTCTTAAAGTCAAATGCAGTGGTACTTTACTGCCCCTGCATGCCTTCCCGGCCCATGAACCCTCTAAAGACAAGTGGACATGAATATGCTAACACAAGGCAACTTCTTTGCCTGATGCCCATCTAGAGACCGCAGCTCAGGGTTTCATAGCTCATCTGAACAGAATTTGGGTAACAGTGACCTGTTGGACCGTTTTCCCGTCTCGGGATCATACCATCCGTATCTTGCCCGCCAAGCCTCGCTTGCGAGCTACAGTGTCCATCTCATTTCATACCACACTCAAGTGGACAAGAAATGCCACTCTGCGTGAGGCTGATAGCTTTTGCTTGGATATCATGCTGTCATGTTTGTTTCATTTGGGAATCACACGGCTGGACCTTGGCTGCTGGCATCCCATCCTTCGATCCCACTTCAGCCTGGCCCAAAGAAAAGCGCCTCGGAAAACTCTTTCGACCTCGGCCCAGATTTGGTCATGCGAGCTGGATTGTCAGTTCGGCTCTATGGGGGGCCTTTGTTTTTGTCGGGGCCAGCTACTGGTACGCTCTTGGTTGCAACGCCTCACATTAAGCAACTGACGCTTGCACAAGCTGGGAATCATGTCCCATTCTTCCGGTCACTCTCTTTTCCATTTACCTCCTTTACACTGACCAAGTCATCCCTTACTAATCATCCGTCTTTGGCTGCTTGGCCTCGACATGGCATGGATCCTTTGCCTTGTCAAGCCGGGTGAAGCGGCCAAGGTCTCTGCCTATTACCATTGCTGCGGGAGAATATAGCTATGGGAGGTTTACGATTTTATATGGTGCGTCTCACTGCTCACCAATAGGTCCACCTCCTTCTGACCACTTTCTTTCTTCGGCTTATAGTGATGTTGAGGGACTCGATAAACAAGGGTGGGGGAGGCGTATGGAGGGAGGCTCACAAGCGAGCTGGAAACCAATGAGCAGCCAAGGCTGAGGGCCCGGCGATCGCCTGACACACGGCGAATTTCAGAATCGTTTGGCTGGCTTTGGTGTAAACAGCTTGAAGTATCTGGATTTGATATCACCTGTGGATGACATGGACGAGGCTTACCCAAAGTTGGAAAACGTAGACGACACAATCTTCAGAAATACGAAGTACAAGGGTTACTTTGATGCGAACGATCAAGACAGAAACCGCTGCATTTACTGGGTTGACATGCTGGATAAGCAGCTGACCGAGTATCGTCAGCGGCCCAACAACGAGTATGTCTCGGAGGACCGCTCGGATCGACTCAAAGTTCTCACTACCAAGATTGCAACGCTCCGCAGAGAGGGTGCACACGACTCTGTTGCGGCGACGCTCAGGCAGCCGACTCCGAACCGGAACGGAGTCGGCCTGGACGAGGCAACCATCATCACACACGCGAAAAAGGCCGTGCTACCCGAGGGTTTCACGTATAGGGAGGTCAATGTCGCCCAGACCTGTCTTAACAATCTCATCCAAATTGGCCAGCCTTTGCAAGAGCTGAGAGACAAGGGGATTAACAACAGAGCGGATCTGATGAATTGGGTGAGTGAGAAGATGGGCAGTTAGTGACATGACGCACGTCTAAGCTACCAAGAATTTCCTTAATACGATAGAGGGCCTCACCCGGTCTCTCCCGGTCTCTCCCCGTATCCCCATTAGCGCATTTCGGGTTCCAGGGAGAAACACTACCGATCTCTTGTCGTGATCAACGTCAGATGGTTGAGAGATATACTGTAGCAATGAAGAACGGGAACTTCCGAGGGCTTATTTAGCGTACATCCACAGTTACATTACTAGTTCGTTCACCTCAGGCGCTCACCATTCCCAGTCATGGTGAGTAAAAGGTAGTCCCCACACCTTTAGAATCAGGCTTCGGAACTTTCTAGCCATGGAACCAATGATTGAAGTTCGTTCCTGTCCTACCGATGTAGCGGGACCACACATCCGCACCTTCAGGACTCCAGCTTCGCCGTTTTATCCGGAACAGCGACAGGTGCTGCGTGCCGAAATCTCGAGGACAGTATATTTAACCTGTAGGCCCTGGAGGTGTGAGGATACCGATCTGGACGTTGCGGAGGAAAATATCCGTACCTCCTGTGTCTCTGTATAGCGCTCTTCTCTCGTCTTCGTGGATTGTGCTTCCGGTGCAGATTGAGGAACAATGCCCATTGAATCCGGCAAGGCGACCAGCCGACGAATCTTAGTAGCTATCTGGCAACAGAACTGTGAGGTGGTGAAGTTTGACGGATGGGCACCCATTCGTAGATTGAGGGCGGAGGGGCGTCCCCGGTGGTAAGATATGAGGTCGCCCACGCTGAGGCATGAATCGCTACCGCGTCGAGTTTGCTCAACCTGGGCGCATCACCGGTTATGTCGGCTTCCGGCATCCTAAACCTACAATCGGGGTTCCTGAAAATCGGGGATGTTTGCTCATCCCCTTGAAATGTGCAAGGTGCTTTTTAGGTTCGGAGTATTTGTGGACCCTTTTCCCCGGTACAGGACGGTAACTAGGAACCGCCTTAGAAACAATTGTAACTGAAGGACTTTAATGGTGGGCACTGAACGCCACAGTTGCATCCATAGTGCACCTAGACCTGAGCATACATCAGCCAACAGTGAATACTTGGCTTTTGAGGCTTTTCTCGAGTTCGCCGGCACGATATTGTTGACGTGATTATCATCCAGTGGCGCTATCATGTGCAAGGTGGAGAGTAATCCAATCCCCGCCGCCTGTCGGACCAAGCCATGGGGACAGCTTCAAAACTTGGACCCCCCTAAGGAGGTGGTCGGTGCCATATTGCTCCTCGTATTAACTCCTTGGGTCATTTCTTTCCCCTGATAGCTTCACTGAGACGAGTGATGGCATCTTTAGCAGAGTATTCGGTCGGGTCAATATTGACCACGATTCGTCCTCTGTCATGCCGAAAGCAAGCGCTGTTGGCGCTGCTATTGTTTACTGCCGAAAACGCTGCCCAAAACCCCAGGGATGATTTCTGTCGGAGATTCTCACACCAGACGACGGTCATCGACAACAAGCTGTATATCGATGGTGGCTGGGTGAATTTCAAGGACTTTCAACAGGACCACATCAATTATTCCAGTACGTCAAACTCGATAGATATGGGATCTGTTTCGCCGAACATCAAATGGAGTGACTAGATTTGGGCTGACCTAACAACAAAGATACTTGGCTGGGATATCACGACCTGAACAAGCTTTATGAAGGTTGGCCCGATTTGAACATCAGCTTAAATAAGAACGAAAGGCAAGCCAACTCTCGGACTTTGAATTGCTGCGTTACAGAAACCATGTTTACTTCACGGGCACCTTTTATGGAGCTCATACTCAAGATCCATCAGTTGGAAGGATATACTGACTTTGGCCTTGAAGCATTCCAACAGTAAATGGTGGGGTTCTATGGGGTGATGATGTTAATAAGCGATTCTATCTCTATGGCGGCGACTGGAATATCGGTTATGCGAAACAGGTCTACCACCTTTTAAGCTACGATATTCTCAACGACCAGTGGGAAGACTTTGGAGCGCCCAATCTTGGCACCCCGCCAGACATTGCTTCCTATGGTGCTGGAGTCGGTGTATCGGAGACTGGTATGGGTTACTACTATGGAGGATGGATAAGCAATGCCTCCATGAATGGGTGGACTCAATCACGAAAAATGAGTTCGGATTTCTATTCATACGCCTACGATAGCGGCGACTTCAACCAGGGATCTGGCCCGGACGACAATCCGCGAGCCGAAGGCACAATGGTATGGATTCCAGCCGGCGATCCACAGGGACTGCTTGTATACATGGGGGGCATTGTCAGTACACATGGAAATGGTACCACAGCTCCCCAGCCATTTGACGAGATCTTTGTCTATGATGCGACGGGCAACTCATGGTCGACACAGACAGCAACCGGAGAGATACCACAAAATAGACGCCAATTCTGTGTTGACGTGGCCTGGGCACCCGACAAATCAAGTTTTAATATGTAAGTGCTGATATTATCCCCAGTGGCATAAAGCGCAATACTGAATACAAAAGCTACCTCTGGGGAGGCCTGAGCGTACCACCCCCAGTTGTAAACACCACCTCATTCAACGATGTGTACATCTTGACCATCCCCTCGTTCATCTGGGTGAAGGCCTATCCTAACCACCATGGAAATGCCACTCTGCCCCCAAGTTATGGCCACTACAGTGCTTCCTGTAACATGGTCAAGTCGATGTCGCAGATGCTGGTCATCGGCGGCACCTACCCGGACAGTGATAACTGCGACCTCGCGTATAACATCTGGGCGCAGCACAATTTTTGGACTGGAACGCTCCATAACGAGGGTAATAATGGGACGTACTGGGCACTGTACGATCCCAACGTCACCAGCAACGTTGTCCCTGTCGACGTCTATAGCGTCGTTGGTGGAAATAAGGAAGGCCACGCAACTCTCAAGGGACCCAAGGACGGATTTGACTCGGGCAACAAGCCCCTCCAGGACCTACTGGGGAGGAGACCATCGATTTCGCAACGTTCTCCGACCCGCGATCTCACCCCCCCGACCAGCCCCCCCACGCCGGTCCCTTCCGGATCCAAAGGACTCTCTCCCGGCGCCATCGTCGGCATCGTTATTGGCAGCGTCGTGGGGCTAGCACTCATTCTGCTCGTGTGGTTCTGCATCGGCAGGAGTGTCGTCCGCCGTCGGGAGGAGCGGCGACGATCCGAAATGACTCAGGCTTCGTACAGCGTCGTCAGCAGCACGGCAGGGGCGCCAAGCATCGTCAGCCCGCCGGAGTCCATGGGACCCTGGAGTGGAAGCCCGCCTCCGGCAACGCTGCCGCCGCCGTCTGAGCTCCCCACACAGCAGGACCGCAGCACGTATGTCGTCAGCGAGCTACCCCAGCACAGGATGGACAAGACAGGCGCCGTCTCCCCTGATGGCAGTCTTCCATCTCCAGGTTGTTCTCCCGCTCCCGCTCCGAGCTTGAAGCCGGAAGCGCACACGTTATGATTTTCTCACTCCGATCTGACGTCGGTCATTGCAAGAGACCGATGAGGTTTCTTACTATTATCTGAAGACTGTCTGATAGGGTGCCTGTTAAAGTTCATACTCTTGTCTTTTATCTGTCCTTTACTCAAGGTCTGGTTTTTAAGTATCCCTTGCAAGGCTTAATTTTTAGTAATAGTTTAGGTAATTAAATGCGAGTAGGCTACTCTGTAAAGTACTTAAGTTTACTTATATAGCTTAGCTTAATATAATCCCTAATCATATATCTATTATAGCCTAGGAGTGAGGTTGTTTATGGCAAGCCGGGAAACAGTCTCCGATGAAATCTTGTGAAACTTCACCTCACACGAGCATGTTTCAATGGGGTGTTCGTCTGGACACTCGGACATCTCATCCTACGCCATATCGACTATGGACATCCTCTTCGATGACGAGGACCTCTGTGTCTCAGACCCTAGCCTGGTAGATGAAGTTAAAGAAGCGCTCATCAAGCATGCCGACGGAATGTAAGTGAGCAAACCGTCAGCCAAGTTTGATTACTGACTGTACAGGCGTTTGTGGGCTGCGTTTCAGTTGAGGGAGATTTGCTCCAAGGCCAACGACGAGGAAATCCGAAACGCAATATCCAGCGAAAACTTACCCAAACACCTGACCGATATCTTCAACCGGGCTTTGAATCGCATAGTTTCGTCGGGGAGAGAAGAGTTTGTTCTCAAGCTTCTCCCCTGGATAACAGCTGCAGCACGGCCGATGACTCTCGATGAGCTCCAGGAATCAGCCATGATTGAGATTCGCAAATTATACTCGATGCCCGAGCGGGGGGTCAATGGCATACACCGGCTGAGTCCCTGGTTTCAGGTGGTCGACGTTGATAAGGAGACTAAAGCGGTCTCTTTTCACGTGCTTCCATACGGCATTCTTCATTGGTGGCATTGGTGGCATTGGTGGCAAGTTAAACAGGTTCAGTGTGGATCTTGATGAAAGCCGACCACTATTGGAGAGATTTTATCGACATACCTCTTCTTCAGCGACTTCCAGACCACGCTGGCCAGGTGGACACGTCCAGGGCCTGCCGTTAAGCCCATGGATCTTGCCCGAAGAGCAGTCGGGGACCATTGAAAACTGCCCTGTGATCCCCTCAAGCAACGCGGTCGTTCAAGAGCCAAGTCGGCTTCATTGAGGGCCTTCTCATCAAGAATGGACGTCAACGAGACCCTGACGTCTTTTACACGGGATGATCAAGATTCTGCCTTTACAAAGTTCCAAATCAGCCACCCTTTCCTCATACACGCATCGTCCAACGTCTTCTCCCATGCCAAGGCATTCTTTGTGTTGAAATCCAAAACTTGGACTCTTTTCGATCAAATCCTTACCAATGGACACGCGCTGGTTAGGCCTCCCTGGGCTTCCAACTCGGATCAAGAGCTGGAGTACCTGGCCATGATGGAGTGGGCTTGCAGTGTGGCACATGCCCCTCTCACTCTGCTCATCTCATCCCACAACGATCCGGCACGGGACAACAAGAAGATGCTTCGCCCGCAAATATCTAAGCTTATTGGAATGAACGAGATTCATCTTTCCAAGCATGTGACCACAGGAACAAGCGAACTGGTTTGGAATATATCGTATCACGGCCAAGAAAATGCGTTTCGAGTGTTACTAGGTTTTTGACAAAACCCACAGGAAAAGAATCTGGTGCGGAGAGAGGCACTTTTCGTCAGCGCCATATCGGGGCAAGCCAAATTTGTACAGAAGTTGCTGTCGCAGGTAATGGCCGACGTTTGCAAGCAAGACAGTTCCGCGTTCAACATAGCGGCTCTAACTGGCGATATCGGCATTACGGGGCAGTTCCTTGATGCTTGCGTCGCGTGCAAGGGTACCATGCAGTGCCTTGAGCCAGCCCTTTTTGCTGTTGCTCAGGGTGGAAGCCTCGAGGTTGTCCAGTTGTTCATCGACAAAGTCAACTCCTTATCCGCGTACTCCTGGCAACGGGCACAGATGACCGCATCGTCATATCATCATGGCCAGATTGTTGAAATGCTCACCAAGGCGGGGGTTACCAGGACGATATCTCCGAGGAGATAACCTATAGCTGAGGGAGCTCTTTTTGGGAGAATATTTTGGTTCTAGTCACCTCGTAGGGCTAAGCGTATGATTGTTTCGCATTACGCAACTTGAGTACTTGGACTCGTGGGCCTATTGCCAGATTGCGGGGAAGCGCGCCGACCTGAGCATCCTAGGTTGCCCATATACTTACGGTCTTCTGGCTCAGTTATCCCATCGAGGGCCGGGATTGAACTATAAAGAACACATTAGATCATATACTTAGATGGTGAAATAAAGTCCTTCCCCTCCTTGAAATATGGCATTCAAAAAGATAATGTCGCCTCAAGCCACTGTCTCGGGGAGGAAGGACAGGTCAAGGGCAGATTTCAGTCCGGTTGAAATTAGCAGAAGGAAAATGTGGATTAACTAGAGAACCCTTAGCCTTAAACTGGAAAGTCGGTACTCTTCCATACATCTTCATAGGTAGAAGCTGTTTCGGCAAGTATTCCACTCAGTTCCTTCATGATAGCTCCTGAATCACTCCCAAGCGGCAACCGCAGTAGCTTCTTCTTGTTCGCAAACATGCCAGCCCCAGCGCCATACTCCCACATACGGGCCGCTCCCTTCTTTGGGTCCCCTGGTTGCCTTCCATTGTACTTTTCAAACGCTTGACGAGCCTCATCAGCTGGAGTGCCTTTGTAGGCCTCGAGAGCTGGCGCAAGGTTGGCCCCTGATGAGGGGTTCGAAAGAAAGGCCGTTCTAAAGTAACCGGGCTGGACGATAACGCAGTCAATGCCAAATGGAGCCAACTCCATAGCCAGAGCCTCGGTGAGTCCCTCAACGGCAAACTTGGTTGCACAGTATATTCCATTGGAAGCATAGCCGCGCATACCACCGACAGAAGAAAGGTTCATGATCAGGCCGCTTCTCTGCTTTCTGAAGTGGGGAAGCGAGGCACGAATGATTCTCAGCATGGCAAATACGTTGGTGTCAAACTGTGCCTTGACGGCTGAGTCCCTAATGTTCCCTTAGCAGATGTTGACATTGTTGGACAAATGACATACTCGGACTCTTCAATGGCACCCATGTAGGCATATCCCGCGTTGTTGACGAGCACATCGATCTTGCCAAATGCTTCAAATGCCTCCTTGGCATAGACGTCCATCTGATCTTGCGACCAGCCGAGGTCGAATTGGAGCACCTTGACCTCTTCCCGCTTCAGTGTATCGGGTACTTTGTGGGGTGATCTCACGGCGGCAATGACGCGATCGCCCTCGGCAATGGCTTTCAGGGCGAGTTCCAGGCCCAGGCCTGTATTGGCGCCACTAATATGCCAAACTCTAGCTGAAGACATGGTGAGACGGTGTGATGAACAAATAGTAGAATAACGCAAATAACAGAAGAGAGATTATTGGGACGCGATGTTAACCCTTATTTATAAGTGAAGGAGCACCTCATATGCTTAACATTTGATGACGGCCATTCGAAACTGTGGCTTTCTACAGACACTTGGCATAAGCATAAATGGGAAGGCAAACGCCTCGCATCGAAGGCGGCATACCAGGCACACACACCTGAAATGCACCCATAGTTGTCTGCGGTCATGTTTGCGCAAGGTTGTGAGCGTTTAAAGCCAATCGAGAGGAGGGTTGTCGAGCGAGGAACAGTCTACAGTATCGTCCAAGTGCAGATGTACTCACACTTCTTCACGATTAGAAGGACTAGTTAACCTTTGGGTTAGCTATGAGCGTAGCAATACCTAAAAATGAGAAAGAAAGGTCATGTATCCATATACTCTCATGAAATCATGTATGTATCTTCTCATATCTTGGTCCAAGCTAGCACTCTTTAGAAAGCGTAGGCTTGTTGTCTCATTCTTTTTACGCCCCCATGGGCATGAAGAGACTTGTGCTTACGCTTTGATTCGTAAGCCATATGTGGTAAAATCTTGCATTGTGATGACCTGATGTTTGCGTCACGTACTGATAGCGAGGGTACGTATTGATGAACTACGGGCAGGGTGAGGGGGGCGCATGAAGGGCAGACAGGCAACTGGAATGGCCAGCAATTTCATCAAAAGAGAAGAAACCGATATAATTGACTGTTTAATATACGGAGCAGGATATGGGAAAGGCTTGCATTAATTGAGCAGCTCCCTTCACATCCAACCAGCACCCCTCAACCGCAGTAATAAATTCCTCCTGACGAGCTGTCTTATGGCTAAGTCATCCCATCAAGGGCCGGATTTCAACTATGACAAAAACAGAAACAAAAAAGAAATGAATCGCTGAATGCTAACTGGAGGGTTCGAACCTCCGCGGTTTCCCACTGCGGGTTTGGTTTCTGATGAGAACCTAAACACAGCGCCTTAACCACTCGGCCAAGTTAGCGATGACTCGTTCAATGGTTCTACGCCGAATGATCGATGGTCACATCTGGAATCGACACGGCGTCAGCATCAGTGGGCGACCGCGTATCATCACCAAGTCGAATGGCCCCGACAGCACGATCTTTCCTGAACTGAATCAAGTTGAGCAAAGCAACAAGCATGGTAGCGATCCTGTCTAGTATCAGCAAGCCACTAATAACTCTAAACCAACTCCCTAAAAAGGTATTGAAGCAAGGCTACAAACACTCACCATGCGATCAGTCCACATGTTACGGCATTCTGCGTCACGATGCAGAAGTACTTCTCAGGCGGGTCATATACGTTGCTCCCCCACATGTTGTAGCAATATGGCCATGTTGCTCGGACTGTCGGGATAGATGTGAAGGCAACGAGGCCGATCGAGTAGACGAACAGCGAGAAACATGAGCAGGCAAACTGTGCCGACGTATCGACTATAGCCGGCTTTCCTGTATCTGCTTTCAAGGCCAGGATAGTTCCGAAGAGCATCCACTCCAGCGTGACGAGGACGGACTGTGAAGTTCGGATCAGTCTCGACCAGCATTGCAAGTCTTGGGGGAGTTTGGGCCTGCAAAGGAGAAACCGATTCATTCTTTCTTACAGCAGTGATCAAAAGAACCTCACCGAGCGGTACAGAGACGCCATCAGGGACCCTTGCTCCGCAGCCATAGAAGGCACAGTAATGGAAGTGATGCATCCAAACGAGGTAGCAAACTGCGTAGCCCGTGATGACCAGGCTGCCGAGCTGGACCAGTCGGGCGGGGTAGATAGCCACCTTCGCAGCTACTGAAAGGATTTCTCTTGATACCTTCATCTTGCTTGGTGATGAGACTCCGCATGGGGTTGTTAGGCGCCTTCAGACTGGATACAAAGAGGGGAGGCGATCACGATATTTGCGGTCGGGATACGATACCCAGTTGATGATGGATCAATGGAGGAAAAGAGAGAACTGAAAGAAAGATGAGGTTGGGGAGAAATGAAACGCCAGTTTGCTTAGGCAGTGACAAAGCTGGTCCGTCTCAGGTGTTGATAGGCTAGCTCCAACGCCAACATCAAATTAGTGGTGGCAGTGCCTCAGCCGCATGGTCCCTTCAATCTAGATCTCGGCAGATGCTATTCTAGGGTTAATCAAGTACCGTGAAATAGCGGAGAGAGCTGCAGATGAGGGCGGCATCGTGCCATTGGGATTGGTAGTGCTGGTGACGCACCATCAGTGACATTACCCCTGACTGCACGTTGTTCAGGGCTCAACAAGCCTCCGTAAATAATCGGAAGACGAAATAGGACGAAGAATTACCGGACTTTACGAGGTATCTGGCAAATCTTGGGTCAAAAAGTATAACGAAGCTATTCAGCACAAGCCAGGCCTGAATCTGACAGTGACGGTAGGTGGCTACAGCGCTTTGGAAACCCCAAACCCTAGAACGAGAAGAACGAAGCCCTCGCCAGGAAGCGCAAGGTGGCACAGAAACGATTGTAGTACAAGACACGAATACATGCCGATACATTGCTGCCTGGCATCGTATTATGTGCTCTTCTTCAACGCCATGGCTGAAACCTGAAACCTCGTATTCAGTCCATCCATCACGGCCTGCATGTCAACACTGAGGGGTCCGCGGGGACAATAAAGCAGAAAACCTGGCCCAGATGTTGTCGAATTGATTTGTTTCTTATCAACTCAGCTTATCATACCCAAAAACCGTAACTCTTATTCAAACGTTCCCCGCAAACAGCTCATATGGACTCTGAAGAAGGAATTCGAGACGACACGTCTTCCAGCCTGATCTCAGCCATCTCTCTGGGGGTTCTGATTCTCCCTCTCCTAGCCTTGTTGACTTCAAGTTTGTCCGTTGCTCGCCGTGAGGACAACCCAGCCCCGTTGGCCTTCACATACATGAAGATCGTCTATCCGGTTGCCTTTCTGTGTGTTGAACCACCTTCGTACATTTTGAACAGCATTTCTGACTAGACCAGAGCGCTAACATTTCAATTCGCACATCTCATGCTCGAGATTGCGATACGATGGCTACTCATGCCCCGTGGCCCGTATGAGATGCCTCAAGCAGAACCACACCGCATGGCTTATATGAGCAACCGCCTCGACGCCCTATCCTCGACCCTCCTCGATGTCACGGATATCTTTCTGATACTGGCACTTTTCGAGCTTGGGAGTGGCTTTCTAGAGCATGTGACTGGAAAGACCTCTAGCTTCCCCCTTGTTGTTCGGTACACACTCCTTCTTCCCGCTGCAATTGTTCTCTACCTCGCCATTGCCACTCATGTCCAAAGCTACTCGATCTGGTCAAAGTCTTTCTCGACAGACGAAGACGGCGAGTTTCAAGTTCGGGCAGATATCGAGAGCCTGGAGAAGTGGGAAACGCTTCTCCTGACGTTGTGGTGGGCCGCATCGTTTCTGTTGTTCTTGTACGCATGTTTTATTTGGCACAGGGCGAAAGGAAATGTCCAAGTTCTCTACGTAAGCTCAACCCCTTTTCCAATGACGTTCTCTTTTCATTCAAACTCCCCTCTGCTGTTTCGGTCCTCCATTTTGACGCCTCCATAGTCCACTGTAACTTTCCTTGCAGCAACGGTTCTAAACCTGTTCAATCCTGTGAGGCAAGCAGTGATTACCACACTGGATCCTGAGATCCTGGAATGCAAACTGGTCAAACATTATCTCTACCTAGTCGACGATATGCTTGATTACTGGGTACGCTTTCTCATCATCGCTCACATCTTCGCCATGGGCTTGCCAGGAAACAAAGGTCTTTGGGCTGCTATGTCACAGTTGTACAGCGCTCCACTGGACATTGCAAGGCCGACAAAAGAATAGCTATAGTTGGGTCCAAGGTCTACACTAGCGGAGATTTGGGGATAAAGTCTATTTCGCTTTTGACACTCAAACTGGAGCTATTTCATGCTCGTCTTTTCTCTTCGTTCTGCTTCATATTTTAAGGAACATGCCGCGTTTCTATCCCGACTTTCCTTGCGAAAATGCCAAGTTCTCTTGGAGCATGGCGGGCGGCCCGGGTCACAAGGCAGCTGCAGCTGCATCACTATCTGACTAATGTCTTAAATGTCTCATCCTCATGATTAGTCTGTATCTAATCTCACTCCTTTACGAAACTACTCACAAATTCATCATGTCTACTATTCCCAACATTGATGGAGACGCCAGAAGATGGCAGCCACTTACTGTCGACCAGAACCTGTGCACGTTCTGCCAGACGATAGATTTCGAAAAGGCGGTCAACCTGTTTGAGCACTCTTCCGCCTCAAGGGACCCAAAGACCTACGACGATGACTACCAGTTTATGGCTCACTTTGGTATCCGCAGCGTACTCATTGCCAATCTCGGTGATAGCTTCAAAGACAAGCCTCATGGTCCTGGCAGGATGTGCAAAATCATGTTGGAAAACAAGCAGCAACTGATAACCCGGCTAGGCGAGCTGAACAAGACCCTCAAGATGACTGGCAATGACTCCCTTTGGGCTTTACCCTCCTCCGCGAAGTTCTTTGGCCCTCATTCGATTCAAACCTCGACTATCCCCTGCAAACTTGGACTTGAAGCCGACTTTTCTGTCTTCATGATGGTTCCGGAGCCTTACACTCCCGAGGACTTCAGTGGCCGAGATAAGAGGGCCCAAAAGCTATCTCTAAACAGAGACAATAACATGCCTGTTCTCACGGTTCGCGACAACAGACGAGATGGATCATTGCTATATAATCCCAAGCTAGTACCTCCCATTTTCGACCGTCAGTTGGCCTCCGAGTGGCTACAGAAGTGCAGGGCGTATCACGATGGATCTTGCTGTCCACCGCGAAACGTCTACATCGAGATCATTCTGATCGACTGCACCAACTGCGAGATCAAGACCCTGGATATGTCGTATCCATACATAGCACTGAGCTATGTAAAGAAAAAGGCCACTGTGTTAGTATTGGGATATGATGCTATGATGTGTTGACAATGTGTTCTTTATTGTAGTTAAAGCCCGGCGCTTGATGGGTTAACTGAGCCAGAGGATCGTTATTAGCCGGAAGAGACTCCAGAAGAGCTCCGAGTGTCCTTCCGACGATCCCAGTCAAATGATGGCCGTTGCCGAATTCAACATGGCGCAGTACCGCATTTTGTGGTGTGTTCGAGGAGACAATACGCCAGAGTTCACCGAGAATCTCGGCTACCAGGACTTTTGGAAACTCTTTGGGGTTTCCCAAAAGGCCGTAGCCTTGAGTCCTTCTACAGGCACATCATCAATGCCGGATCACCGGGTTACTCCTTTACACAAGGGTAACGCCAGCTTTTAAATATAAAACTTTTTAGTAATATTAATATTTTTTCTTTATTCTCTTAGCTATTTAATCCAAGCTTTATATATACCTCTTCCAAGCGAAGCTTTACCAACTCCTTAGTCCTAGGGTCTGTATCTGCAGGGTGTTGCTTTAAAATCTCAGCTGCCATGTGTAATCGAGGTGCCCTTCGCCCCGTAAAGAACTCGAATTGCGCAGCCGCTTGCTCGGGTAGGATATGGAACCCATCAACCGTGATCCAGCCTCGATGCGCCTCTTGATGCATCTGGGCCACCAGGGGGCTGATAAGAGGCTCGTAACCAGTCTGTGAATTGTCGGTCAGCTCAGTCTCGTACAATGAAATATGAACTCACATCAACAACAACACCGCCATGCGGACTCCTAAGCCAATTCGGTGGTAACGTCACGTTGGGGGTTGGCTGCCCTGTCCCTGGGGACGCTCTCAGGCAAGATATGATGATTGTAGGTTGAGAGAATCCGACTGGCCACTCTTCCCCGAATTCCTTGATGACGTGGACTTTTGTATGACGCGGGCTTCTTGTCGGTCGTTCAGGCGTTTGCCTCGTTGGACCAACTACGGTCGTCTCGTCGCCGAGGCTGTTAAAGTAATCAGCCAGCTCGATAGCCCTGGATGTTGTTCGGTTGTGGACGAAAATTTTCCTCACGCCCATCTGAATCATGGCATATACTGCAGCTCGGGCCATGCCACCAGCTCCGAGAACCAGCCCCGTCGTCTTGGAGCTGACCGCATTGACGGGGGATAACCTCTTCTTCACGCTTCTGTACATGCCGATCCAATCTGTGTTCTCTCCATACAAGCCCTTGACCGGTCCCCCGTGGTTGCGATCTCTCCAGAAGCGGACGGGAGGCCTTGCATCCTCACTGCCTTCCTTCCATTCGCAGCGAATGGGAATGATGGTGTTGACTGCACCAATAACCTTGGACGAAACTGAAAGGTGTTGAATGAGCGGCAGGATCGAGACTTTGAAGCCTTGGGCGAGGCTAGCACCTCCGAAATTTGTGTCGTAAAGAAGAGGCTCCAACTCGGTGACCGAAGTAGCGTTGCGCTTACCAAAATCGTGGGGGATTCCGAGATGCTTAAGGGCGACATCGTACACAAAGGGTGTTGGGGACGCTCTCTTTGGGTACGTGTTGCCATTTGAAATGCACCAGGCCATCCCAGGGACTTGGAGCAGCTTCACTAACATGTGTCGGGTCGTCTTTCAACAGGTATGACAATGCGTTCCTTGGCGGTACCCTTGCCCTTCCGTCCTTCATCTCCCAGTTTGGGCTCAAGGACCTATCCCAGCACGACATCAACAACCTCTCCAGCAACATCATCATCACGTTCCAGGCTGGCTGTTCGGTGGCCTGTTTCCTCGCTCTTCCGGGGGCCGAGACCCTTGGTAGGCGAATGAGTATGATCATCGCCTCGATCATCTTTATCGCCGGTGCTGCGTTGCAGCTTACAGGCCACATCGAGACCTTCTACATTGGTCGGTTCCTAACTGGCATTGGTGTCGGACCCTTGACGGTCATTGCTCCCCTCTACATCTCAGAAGTGGCACCCTCGAGTCTACGTGGTCGCTGCATCGGCGTATTCGAGATTTGCTACCAGATGGGCGCCCTCGTCGGGTTCTGGATGAATTACGGAGTCAGTCTGCATGTCTCTGGGACTGGTGCGGCTCAGTGGCGTATCCCCGTTGGACTTCAGCTGCCTCTGATTGGGGTCTTCCTCGTCGGAATTGTCGCCCTCCCCGAGACGCCTCGCTTCCTCATGAAGGCTGGCAAGGGCAACATGGCAGAGTCCGTGCTGGCCCGCCTGCGTAACCTCGATCCCGACCATGAGTATCTCAAGCAAGAGATGCTCGACATCCGCGACGAAATCAGCATCGAGCGCAGGCTCATGGGCATCACCGAGGAGGATACCGCCTGGTCCAATTTGAAGAAGCAGATCAAGGAGTGTATGAGGCCGAACATTGCCTACCGCGTCTCCATCGGAGTAGTCACGCAGCTATTCGGCCAGCTCAGCGGTATCAACGGCTTCAGTTACTATTCGCCACGCATCTTCCGGTCACTGGGCGTCGTGGGTACAAACACCGGCCTCTTCGCGACGGGCATCTTCGGAGTTGTCAAGACGATCACGGCGCTCGTGTCCCTCATTTTTCTTGTTGACTTCCTCGGGAGGAAGACTCTGCTTCTGGGCGGCAGTATCATCATGACCATTTCAAACTTTTTCCTCGGGGCTTATATCAAGATCGCCAAGCCCAGCGGCACGGGCACGGGGCAGATTGACGGCGCCGGCATCGCGGCATGCGCGTTCATCTACATATATGTCATTGGCTTCGTGTCTTCATTCGCGGGTGTGCCATTCATCCTCGCAAGCGAGTGCGCCCCTATCAGTGTACGTGCTCTCAGCGCGACGCTGGGGGCAGCGACACAGTGGATTATGAATCTGGTCGTCACCAAAGCGACGCCGTACATGATGACGGACCTGGGTTACGGAACCTTTTTCTTTTTCGGGTCATGTATCTTTCTTGGAGGGTTCTATGTATGGCTTTTTGTCCCGGAGACAAAGGGGGTGCCGCTTGAGCATATGGCAGCTGTGTTTGGGCATGAGGATTTGGTGTTTGAGCAGCAGCATAATGCGAAGATAGAGGAGGCGGCAGCTGTTGAGCAGGTAGACCAGGCGATGAAGTAAAAGATATAGTAAGGACTCTAGTCTTGATAATGTATTTATTTTACTTTGGTTGTAAAGCCTTCAGTATTAAACCTCTGACGGGTTTAATTAAGATACTTAAATTCTTATTTTAAGTAATATAAAGCGCTAAAATGATAATATCAAGTTTGTACGACATCCACTCACACCCAGCATTCTGCTATGAGGAGACGTTCGCGCACCATACCATCTGCGAATTCCCAGAGTCCAATGGGTTCACCGTCAGGCGGCACGCATACGGCATACAAATATGCTTCGAGGCTGAGATTGGTGCCGGCGGACGCTTCATCGTCTACTGCGCCGAGTACGATGCCCTCCCTGGCATCGGCCACGCATGTGGACACAACCTCATTGCCCTGTCGAGCATCAACGCCTTCGTTGCGGCGGCAAAGGCACTCACCGAGCTCGGCCTTGCTAGAGGGGTCCGCCTCTTGGGAAAGCCTGCTGAAGAGGGCGGAGGCGGCAAAACCCGGCTTCTCGGTGCCGGTGCCTTCGAGGGGGCAGCTGCAGCGCTCATGTTGCATCCCACGAGCATGAACCGGATCAAAGAGGTGGAAGGTCTTGCAGGAGCCGCTGGTCTCGTGACCGTTGCCGCCTCCAAGTTGACGGCCGACTTTTTCGGAAAGGCTGCGCACGCTGGCGCAACCCTCACATAGCCAACACTCCGCATGACAGGGTTACAGGGTTACTGAGAGTGGAAGCTAGATCTGGGGGTGGGTTGCCAAGACTCCGGGGTATATGATGAGTGTCCACCTCCTCGACAACCAAAGTCACCATCCTTACTTAGACTCACCATAGGATAATTCTTCATTTTTCCAAACACTCTATAACCACTCCAATAATTCATTCTATCAGCATGGAAGTTGACAAAAAGATGGCGCAGACTACTACCGCCGTCACCGTCGTCGTCTGTGAGAACTCGCAGCCCAAGCCCATCTCCGCTGGAAGGAAGCTTCTCTATCATCTTTGGGATAATAACCAACATCTAAAGAGCCCCGAGGAGCGTAAGCTCGTTAGAAAGCTCGACTTTGGCATCCTCATATGTGCAGCCTTCGGTTGAGTCGGTGTCACGCCTTCACAACACCAGTTGAAGCAGCATCACCCAGCGCAGTGTCATCCCCGGCCGTGCTAAGCTCGTGTCTATGGTGACCAACTTCATTTGGAGTTTCATCTGTTCATAATGAACAGCTTGCATCTTGACCAGCTGAAGAGGTTAAAATCCTTTCAAAAGGGTTAGATATCAGCATTCAAGTTTACAAATCAGATAGGCGGCACATACTAACCCCTTCACGTAGCAGCTCCCCTCCAACGTCAACCTTCCAATTATCCTTGCAATTCTCAACCACGAATTTATTCTCCACTCCTTGGCATTTTTCCTCCTTGTATTACTGGGTACCTGCAATTAGATACTAAAGGCAAAGCTCAGCTCACTTTTGTTATACCGACCTCCCAACGCACAAGACATTCCAAGCTCAGGGTCATAATTCGCCATAACCATGATTACTGGAACTCCCGAGAAGCAAGGGCAGCAGCCCGTGGGCCGACATGGCTATCTTTTTGGCCTGAAAATTGCCAATTCTTACTCTCCTTTGATTCACCGTACCATTTATCGCGACCTGGGCTTGTCATGGGACCAGCGCCTCTGGGACTCAACAGATATTCTCAATTTCCTCCTGTTGCTCAGGGATCCCGCTTGTTTTGGTGAGTTCTCACGCTACTCCTTGCATCTACACGGCTACGCTCTAACATTCCCAAGGAGCTTCAATAACCATGCCGAACAAGATCACCATCGTACCATACCTCGACGAGTTGACTCCAGAGTGTCGCGACGTGGGCGCCTGCAACACCATATTCTTCCAGTACAAACCCGATGGTACACGTCTTCTTTGCGGCACCAACACCGATACCATTGGTGTGCGGGATTCATTCTACCAAAATGTATCTGACCCGGACGCTATGTTCCACAACAAACCAGCAATTGTCATCGGCGGCGGTGGCGCGGCCCGCTCGGCGGTTTATGCCCTCCGGAAGTGGATGAAAGTCACAGATATTTACCTCGTCAACCGCGACAAAACCGAGGTCCACGATGTTATTGATCATTGTATGGTTCATGGATTTGGCCAAGGTCTTGTGCACATCAGGACTATTGCCGAGGCCAAAGCAGCCAGCGATGTTGGTTCCATCGTCGCTTGTATCCCCGACATATCCCCAAGGACAGACGAAGAGACAGAAGCGAGAAGTGTGATAGAGGTTTTTCTACAGAAAGAGTCCAAGGGCATCATGCTTGAGATGTGCTATAATCCGCGTCCTCACACGGAGCTGAGTGAGATCGCGAGCCGGGAGGGTTGGCAAGTGATTCTTGGAACGGAGGCGGTCCTTTGGCAAGGCATTGAGCAGAATAGGCATTGGATCGGCGACAATTGGAAGGCAAAGGATAGCACTGTCGAATTGGTCCGGGATGCGGTAGCGGCGAAGCTGGGTGAAGTACCAAAGAAGGAATGAATGAGGACTGAAATCCGAGCATGGGGCTCCCACAGCTCATAACTTTAGACCACGCTCATGTTGTGAGGTTCTATCCTGCCCTCATAGTAAGTGGATCGGTTACTCTACACAACATAGAGCTCGTGCCCAGGAGACTCGGTTTCTTAAACTTGGTGGCTCAGTCCCAACCTTGACCCAAAGTCTATTTAATCTCATCCTCAATCTCTGATCTCGAACTGTAGGGCTCCTGTTTCTATGTGAGAGCTTTTCAACCCTGATGCTAAGGGATTGAGGTCCTCGCGAGCCGCTGCATGGGGCACACTGATGGTGCAGACGCCTCCAGCCCCTTGACTCGACTGGTTGGGACATTTTGAGGTGGTATGATGTCTGCCATCAGCCAAGTTCACTCGCAGAGGTCTGGGTTAACACGATGTCCTTTACAGCCAAAAGATGAGGCTGCAGACTCTTGAGCCTAGCGCCCCGTATAACGACTCACATGGGATGGCTCCGAGAGAATGGCGGTGGGCAAGAGGATAGCAACATCGTCAAAATGAAGTATCAACGCACGAGGTACAAATTATTCTTTCTATGGAGGATGATTGTAGCTTGAGATTGATGTCTATAGCCAGGTAGTGACCAAGTAAAAGGTTAGTCGATCCCAAGTGAAATTTTCGATCAACCAAAATAATAGGAGGGGAATGAAAAGAAATAAAGGCTCGACCGGCTAAGCTGATTGAATGGTAAGGAGATCTATATTCTAAAGAGTCAGGAAGGAGTGGCAGGAGGGAAAAGGTCTCTGTCACGAGCGCCCAGAACGCTTCTTTGGCACCCTCAACAGCCAGTAAGCCGCCAACGCCGCAAAGACATTGAAAATCACATAGATCCAGATCAATCCAAAGTTCCTCCACCGTTCACTGTAATGAATATCCACCGCGGCGAGGTAGGTGTCGGTTGACGAGACAGGGCAGAAAAAGCAGGTGTCGTTTGCCTGAGGATTCTGTAGAGTACCTCCAGCCATCTGTACGAAGGGTCCAGCGTATGTCTCGCATGTCATGTTGGTCGGGGGGTTGAACATTAAGAGCTCTACGTTTGAGCATTCGACATTCTGTAGGCCCACGCCGGTGGAGAGCATGGCTCCGATGAGGTATGTCATGGGGGAGACGCGGTACATGAACGTCCAGAACCCAGGAAGGGCCGAGTATGGGACAAGCACACTGTAGCGGGTCAGTCATCGTTTCTTTTTGTTTGGTGGTAGACTGTAAACTTACCCTGCAAAAACGAGAGTCATCATGAACAGGAGCAGTGCAAAGGTGGCTCCGACCTCGGCAGTCGGAGATCCCGCAACAGACATGTGCGCAAAGGTTCCTTCATAAACCATGAAAGCCCAAACCAACAAGAACATTAAAGCGCCCCGCTCGTTCTGCGTGTCGGTGATATCTCCATTCTTGTACATTCCAACGAGGAAGTAAAAGGGGAGGTAGACAGCGAGAGCTGCAACCGAGTTCCATACCATCTCGACGACGACGTTTGCGAGGATGAAGTTGTACCAAGCGTATGTCTTTGACGATCTCTCTCTACCCTCGTAGAGGGATCGTTGAGAGACAAACCCGGGCATTGTTTGGTACACGAGAAAGGCGAAAGTGACAACGAGCATGAAGGTCGAGAACATCTGGTTCTGGAGGCCTTGCAGTGACAGAGGCGAGTTCTGAAAGGAAAGGCCGATAAAGAGACTCTGCTTGCAATTAGATGTAAAACAGCACTTGGGGGAGTCAACATACCGTTCCGAAGCAAAGAACCATCTTGGCGTAGATGTAAGTGGGCGTTCTCCAGTACTGCTCGGCGGTCCTCATAGTACAGGACAAGAATTGTTGCGAGGTTGACGCTGCGTAGCTCGTTTGAGCTGAATGAGCTTCTGACTGAGAGGCCGACGGCTTCATCATGACCTTCAGTTCGTCCTGAAGCACGCCAAACTCGGCGCTGTTCTTCCACGTCTCGGCCCAGTCAATGTCTGTATGAGCGCCGGGAGCAGCGCCGATCGCACGGAGCATCCATTCTGCTGGATTTTCGTCCTCCGTGCACGGGGTAGCTCCGTTCCGCTCAAAGTACGACGTCATGGTGCTCGAGTTCTCGCCAATGTCACCAAAGTACACTGTCTGGCCGCCTCTCTTGAGGAGCAGAAGACGGTCGAACTGCTGAAAGAGAACCGCAGAAGGTTGGTGGATAGTGCACAGAATGGCTTGTCCGTGATCAGCTAGCTTTCTGACAAGAGTGGCAACAGCCCAGGCGGTTTGACTGTCGAGACCGGATGTTGGCTCGTCGAGGAACAAGAGGACTTCAGGCTTGGCTGCGAGTTCAACCCCAATCGACAGTCGCTTCCGTTGTTCCACGTTGAGACCTGGCTTGTTAGCAAATTGAATCGATATGAGAGCATATGTCACGAACCTTCTCCTTGAACTCCGATGACTGCATCCGCATAGAGCTCCATCTCCAGCAAGCTAATCACCTCTTCCACATACTTGTACTTCTCTTCGGTGGTGGTCGATTCTGGTTGTCTGAGCACAGCACTGAACCGGAGAGCTTCCCTCACAGTTGACGTTTCAAGATGAATATCCTGCTGTTGAACGTATCCAGTTGTTCGCTGGAATGACTTTCCACGTGGGTATCCATTGACCGACACATCACCTGTGACAACACCCATTGTGACTCTATCTGCGAGTACGTCAAGCAGAGTAGTCTTTCCGGCACCCGAAGCTCCCTTTTGAAGTCAGCAATGTTCTGTAATGTCTGTGTGTAACTTACCATCAGTGCAGTGATCTTCCCGGGCTGAACCCATCCGTCAACCGAGTTAAGAATGCGGCGGGTCTGTCCCTTGATGACAATATCGTAACAGAGATCCTTCCAGGCGAATGTAGCAGTCTGAGAGTGCGCAGGAGATTTCAGAGTGTCTGTATCCGGACTCTTTTCGCGAAAAGAAGCAACAGCTTCGTTGCCTGTCTCTTCATCTACCTTGGACTTGCTCAAGGGGTGAGCCTTGCGAAAGATCAAGACTTCACCCTTGGATGGGCTCATGGAGAAGAACTCGGCTGCGATGATATACGTGAAGGAGAAGAAGCAGATGAATGCAATGAGGATTCCAAAGTTCCTGCCCAGTTAGTATGCCGGTTCAGCGGGATGCGATGTAGCAAAGACTCACCTCCACAAGTGGGAGTAGTAGTACTCATAGACAGCCCCGATATAAAAGTCACCAGCCACAAAATTCTCTCCGGGGAGGCACCAGCTACCGAGCAGGTTTGCTCTCGAGGTCCAGCATTTTCGTAGGGAGGGCCAGCAGGGATCATGGTTTGACAAGGGAATGTTCTGCCCGAGAACTCGTTGGCAACCAGGGATTCGTAGGCGTAGGCGATTGGGTTAATGTAGTTGAGCCATCTGAGCCATCCTTTCATGTACCGAGTGGGCAGAACAAAGCCAGCGTAAATGACAAGGCCGATGATGAAGATGGCAGCAGGGACCAACGCTGAATGGACCGTCTTCGAAGCCTGGCCGATAGTTCGCAGAATCATTGACATGGTCAAGGTAGTCGTGAAGCCGAAGAGAAGAAAGATGAAGAAGTAAGAAGCCTCGCGACGTAGGTTGGCCATGAAGTAGAGTGGAAGGTTAAAGGCAAGGGTCGAGAGAATCTTGGAGGGCAGATCGCAGATGATGGAGGAGACTGCTTCTGAGAGGGGGCGATACAATGCATATCTCGAGTGCTTCTCCACGATTGGTCGTTGGGCGTACAGTGACAGGATCTAAGATTGTAAGCTTGGTTCATGACAGCGGCTGATCACATACCTCCAGGGAACTGCTCAAACCATTGAACAGGATGGCAAAGAAGAGGACGGAGCATCTGCTGTTCATGGTTTCGGCAGCTTCAGCGAGGTCAAAGTAAACACTGCCGAGGACCAATGACATGAACAGGTTCCCTCCCACGGTGACGATGAAGAAGGTCTTGTCGCCGAGGAGCCTCTGGACTCCCCTGGTCATGCACAGACGGATCTGCATGGGTACGGAAATCGTGAATGGACTCTTCTTGGACCTTTGGAGGATTAGCATGAGTGATGCACGGGGAGGAGGGGGTTGCATACATGAATCGTGCCTTCTGAGCCTTCTTAATGTTTGCAAGCTTCTCGACCTCTTCACCACCCACAGGATATCGATTCTGAAACGCTGCAATGTCTCGAAGAAGGTTGGCTTTATGCGCGCTCATCCTCCAAGCGTCGGCAAACTCGTCTGAGGTGCGGGGCACCTTTCCTTCAAAGCCAGGTCGTACAATGCGTTCCTCGGGGTTTGTCAGGGAGGTTAGGAAGTCGGCCGTGGTCTGACGAGGAGGACACTCATAGCCCATGTCAACAAAGTACTTCTTGGCTTCTTGTCGGGGACCGAAGTAGATTTGATGACCTTCGTACAGCAACAAGACTTTGTCAAACTCCTACACGGCAGTTAGCATGAGTTGTGAACGAGTGCTTGGCTGTCACATACATCGTAGGCTGCCTGACTGGCCTGGTAGAGGGCAACAATAGCGCTGGTGCCCCCCAGTTGAGTGCCCAGACGAAGTGTCTTGACAAAGCCCAGGGCAGTTTCACTATCCAAACCTCGAGTACTGTTGTCCCAGCATTGAATAGCGCTCTGGTTGAGAGTAGCCTCGGCGATGCTGACTCGCTTCCTCTCACCTCCACTGACACCTCTGACAAAGTCGTTGCCAACCTTTGTATCGATGGTGTTGCTGATTCCAAACATGGCCATGACAGCATCGCGAAGGTGTTCGGCGTAGACTCTGCGAGACGTGTTGGAGACACGGTTCTGCGGCGTACGTGCAAGGGCCGCAAAGAGGAGGGTTTCTCCGACGGTGAGATGCGGGAAGTGGATGTCGGTTTCTGCTTGGTATACCACCTCTCCACGGAAGTTGCTGTGCATCAGGTCCCATGGGACGCCTTAGGAGTTAGCATCAGATGAAGAAGATGTAGAGTTGGTATAATACCTTGATAGTTGAACTCCGCTGAGTCTTCCATGTGGAGGCCATGGGTATGGCCGGCAATGGTCTTGAGCAGGGTCGAGACACCACTATACAGGGGTAAGAGAGAGCATTGGTGGGGATGACTTCATACTGTACCTTCCAGGACGCCCAAGCACAAGCAATAGCTCTCCACTTTCGACGAGACCATCAAACTCATTGATGATCTGAATCTTTCGCTTCCGATTCGCGAGCCAGTTGAGTGCACTAAGAGGACTACGCCAGAGAACGTTCAAAACGTCCTTTTGGTAGTCAGTTGGATCACCAAACCCGTGGACGTTCAAGTTTCGCCAAGACACGCCAGCCGTATGACGTGGGAACTTTTCGGGGTCTTGCGAAAAGGCATGGAGCATGGCCTTGACCCAGAACTCGGGGAGAAAATTAGGCGACTTGGGATCGAGGCGGGAGTCTTGGAGAAGAAAGGGGCTGACGCCGGCAGACAGAGTTGAGTATGTTCTGGTGAGGGAGAAGGATCGAGCGAGTTGAGCCATTGGCTCAATGTTGTTGCCATTCTCGGTTTCGCTTTCACTGGCTTGGTGCATGCCAGTGAAATCCTCAATCGGGGTACTCGACGTGGGAGACATGGTGGAGGGAGAATGTGACAGGGGTAAAAGAGTGGAATACAAGACAAGAGGCGGCAGAGGCCGCAAAAAGAAAAGGAATTAAGAATGGTCTGAATTGTAGAGTCCCCGATTGGATATTCTCACAAGACCAGAGAAAGCTCCTGGGGGGAACGCTTTTATCTACGTGCCCTAACCAGATATCGGTGGGAGGCCTTCGGAAGCTTCGGTACGATTCGGAGCATATAAACAGGATATCCATGACACATGCGGCTCAAATCTCACTGCTGCGCTTCTACTTGCAGAATCCCGAGACAATTACTTCTTCTCCTGAGCTGGGACGTCATCAACGGCGTCGTGACATATGCCTCCAACCTCCGTGGGCTGCTCACAAACCGCATCTGCCGTCAAGGGATCCTGGCTAGTGGCGCGGAATTGCGAGATATTGGACCCGCTTCTCCGTGGACTAAACCCATCTAGGAATGTCGGCGCCGACGCCAAACGCCGTTCTCCAAGAGGCAAACTCTTGCTTGGCCTTAAAGAACGCCGCTCCTACTCCGGACACCGCTCACTTCCCTCCCGTCTTTGATGCAGACGAAGCTGGATTCACGCGCAGATGCCGCGGAAGCTACATGATGCCCGAAACTCCGCCCGGATCCGAGACGAGATTGCGCGGGCCCAAGAGGTCCAAGGCCTGCGACCAATGCAAGATGAGGAAGATCCGCTGCTCCGGTACGTACCTTGTGAGATCTGACGGCAGTTACTAAGATCTTTTGAAGGATATCCTCCCCCTTGCGGCAGTTGCATGGTGAGTAGTGGCCGTCCTTGGGGTATACACAGCGCTGACACGCACAGGAACGAGGGGCCACCTGTCACTTCGGCAGAAGAAAGGTTCCATTGAGAAAGAATGGTGAGTCGAAGAATTCTTCTTCCGATATGTTGTTGACATTCTTTCAGTCAACAAGGCTTTGTTGAGTAACCCAGTGATTCCAAGTGACACGGTCTTGGCCAAACTCGAAGGCTCGTCGACGGCAATAGAGGTGAGCAGCTCTACACATCCAACCACGCTGATACTAATGGATTAGGAAACACATCATGCCCTTCACGTTCCGGAGAAAAAGGTCGCCTTGCAAGTTGCGCAGGGAGACCTTTTCATCGACCGTGTACTCTTCGGGGCACCTCCAGGTAACAACCTAAGTCAAGAGCAATGCATTACTCTCAAGGTAAGAAACTCACTGCAACTGCGACATGTCTTGCCATTCGATATCACACCCTTCTCTGCGATGCTCAGCACCAGTCATGCGCTAAAACCACCAGGGCAACGGCCTCTTTAGTAGGTTAAGGAATCGATCGACATGGGCCGTTTTTGACAAGAAGCCCATAGGTGGCACGTACAGACTCACCTTCTTCTCCGACAGCAGGCTCGAGTCTCTCTCGACAAAGCTGCGAAATAACAAGGTCAATGATCTTGTTCGGAGGATTTCAACCATCCTAAAGAATCGAGTGAGATCGCCCGATACAGAGTCCGCCATGTCGAGCCCGCCAGAGAGTGGCCAGGTAGACAATGCATCAGCGGCCAGACACATTGCAGGTGAGTTTCATGCCATTTTGATGCGCAATTCTCATCATTTTAGCGTATTATGAGCGAGTTCATCCTCTCTTTCCACATCTGGATCGCGCGTCCTTCGAGTCAAAGATCTCTTCTCCAAATCTACCCACCATCCTCGCCGAAGAACCCGCTTTCTCAGCACTCTACCACTTGGTTCTTGCACTAGGTTGCTTGCACAGCGGCGGTGGTAGCTTTGAGCCTGGAAAGGGCAAGGCTTGGAAGCTGTTCTCAGTCGCCCTGCCCCTTATTCCTGACTTGGAAAAGTCCAATGACCCGCTAGTGGCCCTCCAGGCCATCACTACCGCAGCCGTCTATGCCTTGGGCATCTCCTGTCTCTCTATTGAGCAGAGAATCATGACCCAAGCTGGTCGAATGGCTCAAGATCTTGGACCAGCCATCGCCAAAGGCCCCTCGGCCAAAGCCTTTCATCGAATATTCTGGGTTTTGTATTGCATCGAAAAGATGTCCAGCTTTCACTTTGGTCGCAGCTCAGTAAGTAGTCCGCCAGCTTGAATGTTGCATTAATAACATTGCAGACCTTGGTCGATGCCGAGATAATCACACCCATGCCGCATTTCCCGGAATCCATGTTTGGGTCGTTCAATTGGACCCTCACATTTGCTCGACATTCCCGGCTGCTTTCGCGGGCCATGACCACTCTGTTCTGCGCTGGGATTTGTCAAAAGGGACTGGACTACTACACGACTACCATCAGCCAACTCTTCGAAGATCTCGAGCAGTGGCGACTCTCCATCCCTGAAGGACTTCGCCCAGGGCCTTCTTGTCAACCTCACCTGTTTCGTCGACCGGTCACAGGCCCATCCGCGATTTGGATTAACTACCTCTATTACAGTTTCAAGCTGATCCTATTACGGTGCTATCTTCAAGTTAACGGGGAACGCGATCAAAGCGAATCTAACAAGAACCTCTCAAGAGAGCATCTCATTGCTGTGTCTAGATCCATTCTGGAGATCATCACCTACGTCGATGTGGAACCCTCCACTCCATTGTGGTCTGTAATCATCTCGCTTTTTACGAGCCCTACTAACTCGACATAGGATTCTGGCCGGGATTCCGATCTGTGCTCTTTTCGTCCTCTTTGACCAAGTCATCAACGATCCGACGCATCCCGATACAAGGAGCAACCTTGCGCTTCTCGATATTGCAGGGGGTCACTTTAGCCGAATCGAATTTGCCAGCGAAGGGTCTCTGCCTGGATCTCTGATTGCCGAGTTTGCCTACATCGCAAGAGAATACGTCAACGAGACAACATCACAAGGTCTTGACCTCGGGGGCTCGCTTCATCCCCAACGATCGCACGGTGACGGCATGTCTTCGCTGGAAATGCCAGAAGTCCCGGGATCAGCAGATCGCCCTATGAGCAAGCTTGATAAAGGGACCGATGTAATTTTAGTAAGTTACCAAGCTTCACTTGCTCATTATCATGCTAATCGTCGATTAGCCACCCACGACTCTGGAGACAAGTCAGGACATTGCCTCCATGGGCTCGGCTCTGTATTTTACTCCTCAAGATTCATGGATGGGAGGAAGTGATCTTTTACTGGGCATAGATGTGATGGATATTTTCAACAACTTGAGTTAACGCGGCGTTGTTTGGCTGGGATAGAATTGTGTTATTAGACATTAGACGGGGCACATTATAGAACGGACAAGGCAAAGCAAACGACTGCTTTCTGTAACATATAGTAACTTTGATCTTCATTCCATTTACCATCCATCCAGTCCCGCTTTGTCAAAATCCATGGACATTCGAACCTTGTGCTCTTGTCGTCTAACACTCCACGTTTATCTCTATCTTTCGTTCCGTCTAGGTATTCTATCAGGCTCCATTGCGATCAGAAATTTCGTGTCGTAACCACTTCCTCCAGGATGCATCCTTGAGAATACTTCTCACTCTTGCCTCGAGCCATTCCGTGTTGCCCCAGAATCCCCATGACGCCTGGAACCGACACCAGTCGACAAGAGCTGCCTCCCAGTGTTTGACAAAGACCTCCCAATCGTAGTTGAAGGGTTCCTTTTCCGGAGATCGCCGACTGAGCAAGGTTTTGCGATACAACTGTAGCAGGGCCTCCTCCCCTTGATCCATCGGTAGTTCGTCTGGAATCGCGTCGTGTTCAGTGAGCATGTTGAGAGGGACAGAGCATGTGAACAGCTTGGCCAGATCACAGACGCCTAGACCAAGTCCTGCATACTGAAAGTCGAAGAAGCACACCTCGTCGCCCGATTGGGTGGTGAAGAGGTTTTCAGACTTGACGTCGCCATGGATGTATGTCTCAAAAGGTCGACCACGCGGCGTGAGGAATTCGGCCACCGCCTCGGCAAGAGATAATGCAGAGCCTTCAAAGGGAGCGCAGAAAGCTTCGGTCCATTCCGAATACGTATCCTCAGCCAGAGAGGCATACTCGCTTCGCCGGGTTGCCAGATATGTGTAGCCTCCGTTCAACCACAACTTGTCGCCACCCTTTTGCGATTCTCTTCGCTTCCATTCTTCCAGTGGTGGAAGGATAAAATCGTCCAGGTTCGCGGGCAAGGATTTCCAGGAGCTGCTGTGGAACTTTGCGAGCCACTCAAGCGCAGATTGGACTTGGCGGGAACTGAGAACGGATCTCTTTTCGCCTGCAACAGGAAACTTGATGCGCAAGTCGGTGAGAACAGTTGCAGTGAGGCCTTGTAGTTTGCTTCCCTCGGCATTGGGACGTCTGCTTGAGGTCAAGCAATGTGCTACTGCAATATCATCCTCGAGACGAGGCGTGATTTCCTCGTAAAAGAACTGTTCAACGTCATAGCTCAGGACTTTTCGGAGATGACCCTCGTCCTTTTTACCGGGAGGAGGAGATATGAGTTTCAGGATCAGACGGAAAGTGTTGCCATTGGTTGAATCGTTATAAAGGCGGCGCACAGAAGCGGCAATCGTCTCGTTTGCGGCCTTGACCGTGATGGCGCAGATGTGGCCGTAGCCAGCCCACAATGTCTGGATTTCACGGCATGAAGTGACTTCGAGACCCAGTGGAGCGAGTAGAGTTTCGGCAACATGCCTTGACTCAACTTTGGGTGTCATCGTATCCAGACGGTGAAGTTTACAGATAAGGCCTGGAAACTAAAAGCCGGGGCCGGAACCGGGATCGCACGGAGACGGAGTTGGAGGCGGGCCGGAAAATCATCTCGGGAGTGACAAAAAGTAGCTGACTCAGCACGCTTATCGAAAAGATAAGGGTGGTGTTACATCACGTGATTGGTACAATTTGCTGTTTCATGCCAAGCCTCATCCCATGAGTGCCCAAGGACCTCCAAGCAAGTACCCCAAGAGGGGTGAGACCAATCAAATCACTTAATAGAGACAGTACATCATCCTCAGCTCAACTTGGCCTTAGGAGTAAGTACTGAGATCATAAGGGCGTAGTAGCTAGACCTCCTGCGTCACCCACTAATTGTTAACGGAATAACACTGGGGCGAGGTACGGCTTGGAGGTCCTTGGGCACTCATGGGATTAACCCGCCACACTCAACTCAATCACAACCTCCCAGGTGTCACCACACGCCGAAACTCTTGCTGGTCTTGGGCAAAAAGATCATCTCTCTAGCTAAAGTTCCCTCCACAGAAACGAAAATGTCTGCATCGGCCAGCCCAAGTCCAGCCGAAACCGCAGTGACCGCACCCATCACCTTCAAACAGAGAGGGCGGCGAGCAAAGGGGAGCTTCAGGAAACGGCCAGCGAGCTCAACGATAGAGCCAGCGCGTGGCAGTCCAGATGATTCCTCGTCTTCAAGCGACGAACATGACACGTTAGAAGGACCCCGGATCAAGCGCGGTAAGAAGGGCGTTGTCTCGACCTCAACAAATGTCAAGACCACCCCGAGTGAAGATCACGGCCCTACAGCCTTTCAAGCAAAGCGTGACATCCCGCTATCAGACATAAATGATGCAACGAAGCGAAAAGACTGGTACGACCAGCCCACGACAAAGGGCCCAGCTCGTGCCGCATCCAACGTGCGTATCGCCACAACCACCGACTTTGCTCGCGATGTGTGCAAGGACTACAAGAAGACGGGATGGGTGGCTTTGGCGATTCTTGCGTGTTCCTTCATGATCGAAGCGACACGCAGCAAGGCTGGCAACTTGATAGGGAGTGGGAGTTGCACGGCAAAAAGAAGATCCCTGGCAGTGCCAATAAGGGTGAGGATAACGGGAATGCAGACGACGAGACGACACTGAACAACCTTCCCCTTTCCTGCTACATCTGCGAGGGACCTTACAAGCGCCCTATCGTAACCCAATGTGGCCACTTTTGCGAAGCTTGTGCGCTTCAGAGATACAAAAAGGATCCGACTTGCAGGAGCTGTGGGGCCGCAAGTATGGGTGTATTCAATGCAGCTTCAAGATTGGAACGGCTGATGCGTCGGAAGAGAGAACGCGAGGAGGAAACAAGGGACAGGAGTTAGATGTCACAACAGAGACAAAGGAGTTGGCCGATAGGCGAAGTAATTCAGAAAAGGGGGTCGGTGTATGGGCATAAAGAGAGAGCATATAGCAAGAAGCTGTCGAACTGCCGTTGGTTGGACCCCTGTTGAAAGAGATGAAGCCCGACGAACTATCTATCTGAGCAAATCACAGGCATCACTCAGGTCCCTCTCCTGCTATTGCGGGCAATTTGGATTGAGAATGGAGCCCGATGCATTCCTCTCCACTTGACGCCTGTCACGCCAACTATGCCTCGTTGACCATGACGAGTACAGATTTCACTGATGCCCGTTGGCACCATAATCGCTAGTCCTTGGTATACAAGGAAAGAGACGTTCGATAGGTATGGTCTGTTTCTTTTCCAGCCAAGGCAGCCTTCCTCAGAGACACACAGAGTGTTGGGCATGGTAGTTAAAAACCCATTTTCAGTTTAACATTTAAATTCATTAAATCAATTACCGCATAAGATGGTGTTTTCGTCAACCTTGGTGCTGCTCCTAATGGTAGTCATTTTAGTCCAGGGTAGAGGCCGCCCATCGGCAGTGTTAAAAAGCCTCACTACCTACGATGAATGTAACGGACCCTGCAGCGCTAAAAACGGGGAGATGGGACCACACTCTAAGATGCTCTGGATTTCATGGGTAGATTGGTGTGGCTTTTCTGGGCTAATTCTTGACAACCTGTCCACCAACTGACATGGCATCATGATAGAGTTTCGCAAAAGACGAAGAATATGCCTCGAAGCAACAAGAGTGGATACGTTAAGCGATATCAAGGGGGGTCGGAAATCGGCGTTTAATTGTTTCGAGCTGCTCTTGGCGGAGTGGAATTCCCCGTCCCGCGGGTCTTTGACCAGGACCCATGGAAGAAGGGTTTCGTTCTGTGGGAGGGAGCTGGGCTTCAGCCACAATCTCAGTCCGAGCCAGTGGAGTTTTTCCTCTTCATGAGTATTATGATTGGCTGGATCAGGGCCAAGATCTGGTCAGCAGAGACGTGGCACATTTGTCCAAGGTGGCTGTGCAAATCTCGCTTGGCCTTGATCCGCTGGTTTGGGGCATATTTTGCTCATTTTCTGCTGTCCCGTGTGGTTCCACTACTGGTAAATGTCGCTGCGGGAACGAGGCCTGTGTTTCTAGGTCCCCGAGAGACAAGCTTTGGCATCTGAACCCTGAGCATTTTATAGTTGCCCACATTAAGCTCGTTATAGAGATGAAAAGGCTTGGCAAAACTTGGCTCCCGGCCAAGCATAGAGACCGAATCATTGTGGCTATACCGGTAGGGCCGACGTCAGAAGATGTCATGGTTCCAAGGCTGGCATCAGGGTGCGCGGATCTGACATGCTCGATTCCGTCAAGTGTAAGCATGGGGTAGCGTTTGTCCGTCACGACAGGCCATTGTTGCAATGATCAGCTTGTCCATCATCAATTATTGCATATTATTGGCTGGGAAACACGGTTCAGCTTTCAGGTCGGTGACAAAGATCCCCTCTGCCAGTGAATCCTTCACACTAACGGGACTTCAGGCGTCACCCCTGTCGCGGAGCGGGATGTGGACGAATTTACCGTCAACTGTCATTGGACTTGGCGCACCGAATATCCATGAACAGTAACCGTAGGCCCAGCTAAATTCTGACGTGGTGCCACGCGATCTGCGGTAAGCACGGTGCCATGGTGCAAGAGGTAAACAAGCATAAATCTGCCAATGTCTCAGGGGCTGGGTGATTCGCCGTCCACCAGACACCCCTGTAAGGCTGACTCCATGGCTGGTCCAGCCCTGCAGGGAAGAAGCAATCTGCCTGCGCTGATGAGGAAATTTTACAAATACCCAGCTGCTCCCGGCCTCTAGCTTCGCTCCCGGCCTGACAACCTCATCAACACCATCCGCAGCCATGCAATCAACACTGCTCTGGGGCCTCCTTGCCTCGTCGCCTCTCCTGGCTGACGCCCTTGGTCGCTCGACGACAAAAACAGCCGTCAAGACGGTGTTTCTGCCTCCCCGTCAGACTGGTACCGTCAAGAATATCTACGCGTCCATCATAACCGAGGAGGCATCCAAGACCGAGTACCTCCTCGCCTGCCAGACCAACTTTAACTCGCCATACACGTGCGGAGGCGAATTTACGGGCATCACTGTCACATACGAAAAGTCCATGGTGGACGTCTCATTCAACACGACCACTTACGACTGCGAATTGGGATCTGCGGCTGTCTGCGCGACAAAGACGCAATCGTCAGGTGATGCAGCGACCACCACCCTGGCTCCCAGCGAGAGCTCAGCTTGGATGACGCCTATTACCGTTCTCGAAGTCCAGAAGAAGAAGACGACCAAGAAGAAGTCGACCGCTACTGCTGCGCCGACAGCGGGATCTAGCTCTAAGCACTGCAAGCGCAAGGTTCACGGAAGCTCTGGGGGAGATTCGAGCTCGGGAGGCTCTAGCGGAAGCAGCGGTAGCTCCAGCGGCAGTTCTGGCGGCAGCGACTCGGATGCAAGCGACGGCACGAGCTCCGGCACCAAGACGGGCAGCGGTTCCAGCACCAGCAACGACGACGATGATACCACCACCAGCCAGAGCAGCAAGAGCAAGAACAAGAACAATGATGACGGCTGCTCAGGTGCCTCCAAGCTTACTGGGACATGGGGTCTCTTGGGTTTGGCGTTGAGTGGCTACATTGTTGCCAACTTGTAGGAGGTAGAACGGGTGTAAAACGCTGCGATTTCGTTCTTCATATTTAGCATTCAGCGACTAGAATTATCCCCAGCGGCATATGACTATAATTCAATTTATCTTCTTCACAGTTCAATGTTATCCTGTTGATTTTTGTATTTATCTGGTTTCAACGAAGCCCTGAAGCGATTGGGGGAACTAAAGAAGCCATCTCATAGAGACAACATTGGAAAACGTCCCTTATACATGCTGCACACCTGGTCACATGGTAAGATATGTAGGTTTGAGCCCTGTACAATATTGTGTTGAATCTACATATGGTTGATCTATGGTCTATAGTCTATCTGGGTATTCCTGCTAACCTCCCACTCTATGACCAGCCAATTCTAAACAGTTCATAGCCGCTTTCATCCCCACGCCCTACGCCGCTACGTTTATCCAACCTCTCACGCTCCAGAATCTCAAGTCTACGCCCTGACTTGCCTCGAGGCCGATCTGATGCCCCAAAGGCGGCCTCAACTGTGTTTAAGATGCCGGCAAACTTGCCCTCGGAGCGGATCGTGATGAGCATCCAGAAAGTTCCGTCATCTGAAAGGAGTTGGGTTGCGCAGTCACGCAGCAGAAGTGCGTGCTCGGGTGCATAAACTACGTCGGTTGCTAGGAGCATTGTGGCGGGTACATCGAATGGATGCTCTTGTGAAGGACTTGCCCAATCGAGAGGGAAGGCGCTGATCGAGGAAGAACCATCTTTGGGATAGTTGAGTGCAATATTCGATTGCAGGTTATCGAGGACGGCAGGGTGATAGTCGGTGGCGATTATTTTTGAGTCCCTCACACCCAGGGAGGGGAGCAGCTTTCCGAGAGCAAGGCTCACAAGCCCTGTACCAGCCCCAAGTTCGATAATGCGTGTATCTGACGTCGAAGGAATATCTCGAAGTCCAAAACGTGCTGGTGAAGCGCACATGATCTCGGAGAATACTATAGAGGCTCCCCAACTCTGCAGTCCGACGTCTTGGTAGTCCGTATCAGTCGTACCCGCCAGTTCGTCGTTGAGTTGAACTTTAATTTTTCCCTTGGTCTGTCCTGGGATATGTGTATCGAAAGAAAAGTTTCTCATAAATGATGTGTCTTGTTCGTCTTCGTCCACGGCCGGCGTGAACAGAGACTCAAAGATGTACGCGGCCTGGTCGACAGCCCGTTGGCTTGATTCTTCAGAACTGAAGATGGAAAGGGTCTCGGCACGCGAGATGAAGCCCGTTAACCAGCGCTCCACAAACGACCTCTCAAATGCATCCGCACGGAGAGTGGTGATAGTCTGCTTGGAGTCATTTGTGTCCTCGTCTTCGTTGCCAGATGTGTAACCGGAATCCACGTCGAGTTGAGTGATGTCGTGCTTTGCCTGTGAGCTGAGTTCTTGAGAAAAGGGAAACGACAAGGGGCAGTAGATGGCAGCCAACTGGTGCAGGGCGTTAAAGACATCTGTCTCGGCGAGCTTAGTCAAGGTGAACAGGGGTGGCAAGCTACTCGAAGGCGGCTGCAGGGCGCTAGAAGAGCTCATCTTGTCGATTAACTTCAGAGATGTCTTTGTATTGGATCTGAGATGGCAATTCCGAGCAGAAAAAGGTCGAGAAATTTTGTGTAGGTCTAGAAAGTGGGCGAAATGCGGACGCGCTACCTTAAATAGGTCTAAGCCCGGTGCCCTAAATTGAAGCTATCATGAAAATTTTCTGTCCAAGTTGCTGATTAGAGACTGACTCGATGGGTCCGTCTCGGTCCCACGTGCTCCACCGTTAGGCTAAAAGGCTTTGTTTCTCGAGTGTTTCATTATTTGTTTGGCTTTGGCGGCTCTGAATTGTGCTCAAGTTTGTGCATCTGGTTGCATTGTTGTGTGAGGTTGACACTCACGCACAAAAGTTGCAACCACTTCAACACCAGAGAAAAGTTGCAATGGCCGGTTGAGGCGAGCGAATCTGTTCTGTTTGATTAGTTGCAAAATTCAAATTATGATTTTAGCACCATTTTCTTGCCGCTGTGCTATCCTCCAGCTTTGTGTGCCCGCCATGATTCGCTTCTTGTCTGGAGATACTACTAGTCGGCCATAGTAGGAGGAGGGAAAGGCCTATGGACACAATTGCTTGAATCATGAGACTAGATAATTATACTTGACTTCTATTATGTCGCACCCATGTCGGCTTGACTGTGTCGCTTCCACACACATTGCATTGCAGTTAACATAATGACAAGTCATCTTATTGGAACAGATCGAACAGTTCCTCCGCATTCCGGAATCGCCCTTCAATAGTCTCCCGTCAAGGATCTACTATAAACCACGGCTGAACAATTTTACATACAATGCCGAGCCCAGTCACAGCATGAGCGAATTACAGAGGCCAACCTCAACCTAGCCAGGGGCCTCGTACCATTCATCCACGTGTTCATGCCATCATGAGGGTCTTTTAAGATAACCATAACTCTATCGATCGCGCTACGCATGCGATCCGCCGCCCACGCCACAAAATACGAACCTAGCTCGGCCAGATGCCGTTATTCCCTGGACCAGCGGACTGGGTCCTCGCGTGCAAAAGGGATCCATTTCCCATGGCGCAAAATGGATTCTCGATGGCGTTATCGCGACATGGGCCCATCCTTCTGCCCGTCATTCCCGACGTAATCTTCCCAATCTGGCGAAATCTCAATCAAGCTTATTTTCAAGCGTTTCATTAAGCCTAGATAGCGTTCATGTCGTCATTTCCGCGATGCTCGGTTGGTCGGAAGGTGCAGCGGTTCCCATGTATCTGGCTCATTATGTAGCTGTCATGAGTGAGAGCAGTGTCGTATCCATCAGACCATGGTTCTTGGCATGAAATCCTATAAGAACTGGGTTTCATCGCCAGGTCTGAGTCTGTACTCTTATCTCACGTTCCATCGCCATCATGGGTAACGAAACGCAGACACAGACCAAGGTCGAGCGGGTGCTTAACGGCAAGACGGTCACTGAAAAGTATGCCGACGTGACCTTGCGCTTGATCGAGGAGCATGGTGACCATGTTGCTCCTCTCACCCCCGAACATGCGGCCAAAGTCAAGAGGAAGCTCTACCTGCGGCTGATGGGCTTGCTGTCGATGATCAACATTATGCTGTTTGTTCGTTTCCTGCTTCAGACTACTGTGACATGGTCACTGATGAGCCATGTAGATTGACAAGTCCACCCTGGGATATGCAGCCATCCTTGGACTTTTCGAAGAGACGGGCATCTCCCAGGCTCAGTATAACAACCTGAACACCATGTTCTACGTTGGTAAGTTGGATACCCTACCGTAAAGAAACATGCCTAACCCTACCAGGTTACCTCGCCTTCCTGTGGCCTGGTCATTACCTCATGCAGCGACTCCCCTTTGGAAAGTTCGTGGCTGGCATCATCTTTTCATGGGCCGTTGTCATCTTCCTCCACTGCGTCGCGACTCGCTATGCAGGACTCATCGTGCTTCGTCTGGCCCTAGGCGCTGCCGAAGGAGTGGTTGTCCCTGCTATTGAGATAACCATCGGCATGTTCTTCAACCGCCAAGAACAATCCTTCTTGCAGCCCGTCCTCTGGATCACATGCCAAGGCGCCCCCATTGTGGCTGGTTTCGTCGCATATGGCCTCCTCTGGAGTAGTGGACCTGTTCTCCCTTGGAAGCTACTCCACGTCGTCACTGGTGGTATCACCCTTTTGCTTTCCATCTGGGTCTGGTTTGACTATCCCAACAACCCTGCAGAGGCTAGGTTCTTGACGCTTGAAGAAAAGGTGCACGTGGTTAGACGCGTCCACGAGTCTCAGCAAAGTTCGATCGAACAGAAGCAGTTCAAGCGCTCGCAGTTTATCGAAACCATGAAGGACCCGGTCTCTTGGTTGTTTGCGCTCCAAGCATTTACTCTGATGTACTGCAACAACCTTACCTATGGCCAGAAGAACCTGCTCGTTACGTCCCTTGGAGTCACACCTCTCGAGTCTACTCTGGTTGCGGTTGCTGGTGGCGGCTTTGGTATCATCAACTGCGTCGTCGCAGCGTTTGCCCTGAGACGCTTCCCTGGCAACTTTGCCCTGCACTGCACCCTTTGGTGCTTGCCAGCTATTGCTGGTGGTATTGGAATGGTCACTGTACCTTGGGACCGAACCATCTCCTTGCTCGCCTGCATGTTCCTGGCGGCTCACACTTATGGTGTTGCGTACATTATCGCTTTGGGATGGACAAACTCTTCTGCCGCCGGATATACAAAGAAACTGACCAGGAACGTCATGTTCATGATCGGATACAGCGCTGGAAATCTCGTGTCCCCCCAGATCTGGGTCCCGTCAGCCAGGCCAAGGTACTACGGAGCTTGGGCCTCCATGATTGTCGTCAGTTGGTTTGGGACGCCGGTCGTCCTGTGGGTCATCCACTTCATCCTGGCCCGTAGAAACAAGGTCAGGAAAGAAAGGCTAGCCGAGCTCAGCGACCAGGATGGTAGTGGCTATGTCGAGCAGCTGGATGAGAATGGGCAGATGGTCAAGGTCAAGGTTGAGGTTGCAATGTTGGACTTGACTGACTTGGAGAACGAGAACTTTATCTATCCGCTGTGAGAGAAGCTTAGCGGTATAGGGCAGAGCTTGATCTCATATAGCCTAATGATCAAGTAGATCATTCGAGAAATGTTCGAATAACCATCCCTAACCTTGATACTACATCCCTGGTGAACGCGGTGACCCATGACAATGGTGGCGGTGCCCTTGATCAGGGGCTAAGCTAAATGTAGTACAGACGTCTGACCAGTCTTGGAAGAATCGGAAATAGCCTTGCCGATTGAGCTTGGCAGAAACACCAGGCGGCTTAGATGTGGTGACACAAACGCTCAGCCAAGGATAAGGTACGCGCACTCTCACCGGAACAAGGGCTTGGCCTTTCAAACAGGGTATTTGGTCCGTGTTTCATGTTCCTGTGCCACGTGAAACATGATAACGGGACGAGATTTTAAGGGGAAACTGTGGGGAAGGCTAAGAAGCCTATTTACTTGGCGAGGTCAATTTTCCTCCAATACCTGCCATTGCCATAAAGCCGAAGATATTATAAGACCTCCAGCCATGTCAGCCTTGAACAGATCAAAGCATCTTCATTCATTGTGTCTCGCTCTTTAGCCTACATTCGTTCGTTTCTTTGTTCAATACCCTCGATAATTCAGCACTTGGGCAGGCCTCAGTGCATTTGTTAATACCCTTTGGCTTTATTCTTGATCACTTCTATCCTTTCAAAATGCTCGCCCAAGTCGCCTCTGTCCTTCTCGCCGCTGCCTCTGTGGCAACTGCTCAGTCTGTCGTTGGAACTGCCTATGGATTTGCAAGCGGTGTCACTGGCGGTGGTGCCGCAGCGGCTGCTACCCCTTCCTCTGCTGAGCAGCTCGCTGAGTGGCTTTCTGACGATACTGAGAGAGTGATTGTTATTGACAAGGAATACGACTTTACTGGAACTACTGCAACTGGCGCGGGATGTGATCGCATTAGCTGCAGCTCCTCCAACGGTGGCCAGCTTTACCTCGGAGATCTCTCCTGTGGAGGCTCAGATAACACTGCTGTCAGCTCCATCAGCTACGATACCGCCGGTACCAGCGCTCTGGCCGTTGGAAGCAACAAGAGTATCATCGGTACCAACGGCAAGGGTGTCCTCAAGGGCAAGGGTCTGTCGCTTCAGAAGGGTGCCAGCAACGTCATCATCCAGGGCATTGAATTCGTCGACATCAACCCCGGAATTGTCTGGGGTGGCGATGCCCTCGACCTTCAGGGTGGAAACGATGGTGTCTGGGTCGATCACTGCAAGTTCTCCCTCGTCGGCCGCATGTTTGTCGTCTCTCACTACGATGGATCCCGCTTGACCCTCTCCAACAACGAATTTGACGGTGTCACCACTACTTCTGCTTCTTGCAACGGTAACCACTACTGGACTATGATGTTCATTGGTGAGGGAGACCAGGTTACCTTGGATAAGAACTACTTCCATGATGTTTCAGGACGTGCTCCCAAGCTTGGCGCTGATGGTGTTACCTGCACGTTCCAGGCCTCCAACAACTTGTTCAGCAACATGAAGGGACACGCCTTTGACGGTTACAACGGCGCTACCGCTCTCATCGAGGGTAACGCATTCGAATCTGTCAACACCCCCATCACCGAGAGCGGCGCCTCCGTTTCGACCTTCTTCAACGTCCCTGACGAGTCGGCTGCCAGCTCCTGCGAGTCGTCCCTCGGCAGAGCTTGTGCCATCAACAGTGTTGACTCGAGCAGCGGTGACTGGCCATCTCTTTCTGGGTCCGGCGCCTTGTCGACCTGGTCCAACCTGAAGGACTATCTTGTCGAGCCTGTTGCTGCCTCCGAGGTTTCGAGTCTTGTCAAGGGTGGAGCTGGCCCTGCCAACCTTGGAGCCGCCTCTAGCACTGATAAGCCTGAGTCCGATGCGGCCGAGCCATCGACTGTTGAGAGCAGCCCCGCCGTGGAGGAGGCAGAGAAGACTGAAGACGCCCCAGCTGCTGCCGCCACTTCTGAGGCAGCTGCGCCTGTTGAGTCTGAGCCTGCTGAAGCCGCCCCCGCCGAGACTGCCTCTGACAACGCCGGCTCCGACTCTGGCAGTGAGGTTGCGCAATGGGGACAGTGTGGCGGACTCCACTGGACTGGCTCTACCAAGTGCGCGTCTGGAACCTCGTGCGTTGCCCACAACGATTACTACTCGCAGTGTGTTAGCTCTGCTACCAGGCGTATGAAGAGAGCTCTGCGTGCCAAGTACTAGACAACAGACCAGTAGCTTCTTGAAGGAAATAAGCTGATGCCCTTCCCCTCTGCACCCCCTGGGAGCATTGTTGATAGTGTAGTTTAATATTCAGGTTCGAGGATCATATATAGTTATAAAAAGAAAGGCTAATCGTTCTGTAATTGCTCACAGGCTCTGGATCTGGGTCCCTGGCCGCATCTAGATCGCCCGCCTGTAAGGTGCTGCACTGATTCTTCATCCTCTAATGTTCAGAGCGAGCGAGAAACTGAATGTATTTTCTTGCAAGTTTCGATAAAACAGCTTTGATCGAGGAAGCGTGACAGCCGCGAGCTTACATGCCGAATGTCCATAAGTAACCTGTTAGCATTGGGACATGATGCCATGATGTGTTGACAATGTGTTCTTTATTATAGTTGAAGCCTGGCCCTTGACGGGTTAACTGAGCCAGAAGATCGCCCATGAGTAACTAATCAACGCCAAGGGGGAAACGAGGAGCTGGGCCTTCAAGTGGTCAAAACACCATCTCCCCGCTCAACACACAAATAATGTGGCCACTAACATCAATTATATGGCTATAATGCATCCAATGTGTAAGTGTTCGACACGACAACTATACACGGGCTAACAGACAAGTCCTGAATCCTAGTGCACCTATCGCTATATGCAACAAAGAGTGTTCTTGTGGCAGCTTATCACGAGTCCCAGGCCTGGGGCTCGTCCTCTGTTGGCTCATCCATGCTCGAATCTTCATTGGTATACTCTTGGAATAGCGCAATGTCCTCAAACCTGTCGGCCAAGCTCTCAACGCTGGCTTTTTCAGGATCCGTCATGGCGAGGTTCAAGTCAGCCATGAACGTGGCTCGAATATCGTCGGGCGGCCTGCTGGACAGATCTTGTTCAAATTGTTTCATCATCTGTCGCGCCTCCGTCGGCGAGAGATGTCCTTTCTGCAGCGTCATGGAAAGCAGGCTGCGGCCGATTGCCTCTGTGAAACGATACGGTTGCTGTAGAGTCACGTAGCACTGCATGCAGAAGGACAGGTAGAAGCGCCAGGCGGGATCTGTCGTGTCGTCGAGGATAGCGTTTGCGACGTGGATGAGTGCGGTGTGCCAGAGCATGGTGTAAGTTGAACTTGCGTAGGTGTTGCGATAGACTATTACGAGGCGCTTGAGCTGGTCCACCGACGCCTTGTACGCCGTATCAGGCGTGCTCTTCTGTGAGGCAAAGGTTCTAAGTCTCAACTGCTTCGTAGCCGACCTCGCTTGAGTCGTAAAAGGCCGTAACACATCTAGAATAGCCGCATGGAACCAGATGCTAATAGCTGGGTCAGCACGCTGACGAGCAGCAGCAATGTTAACAGAGGCCAAGCCTTGGTGACGCACTGTAAAGTGAGCACATGGTGCGGACTCCTTTCTGACCGCGTCAATGATGACGGCAGGGTCTCTGCCCAAGCAAGGAGCTCTCGATACTTGTACTCGGCAAACGCAAGGCTGACATGCTGGCTTAGGGGCTCACGCGGTGATGGTTGATCGCGGTAATATCGTAGTGTTACCTCATGCATGATAAGCCAGAATCGGCACAAGGCAGGAAAGGTCTCGTGCATATTCGACCAGGATTGCACAAACCCTCGGGCAGATTCACCTCCTTCACCAGGGCTGCGGTGCGATCCATGCCTGGGTATCGGAAGCCCAGGTGGATGCTCTGGGTATACGAGACCAGGCTGTTGATAGAACAAGGCCATCAGTCTAGACATGTAAGCAATGTTGATAGTCTAATTTCCCTGGGCGTGCCAGGCTTACACCATCCAGTTGAAGGTGCCCCAAGCGGCATACGAAGTTGCACTTTGAAGCTCAGGAGCCATCCCTCGGACAGTACTGGCCACTGACTCGGGATTGACTCCGAGCAGGCCCATTCGCGTCGCCATGGCGTTTGCCTGGGACATAAACGTCAAGACGAGGTGGTCTTTGCCGTGACTCAAGTAGGCCAGGCTGAGCAACTGCGCGACGGCGAGGTTCGGCAGAGAATCGTTGGCCTTTTCGTCCAACCATCGCGCCTCTGCCTCTTGGCTGAACTTGGATAAATACTCTTTGATTCCGGGATCCCAGGCAGTATACATTTGCTATAGCATCAATGTTAGCAAGCTAAGTTGTTGTTGTTTCGCGCAGGCAGAAGCCACCTACACAGCCCCAGTACATCAACGCGCTGACAAGCACTCCGCTGCAGTACCTTGAGCGACGGTTAACAAGATCGTCGAGAAATAGATCAGGGTCAAAGGTCCCTAAGAGAGGGTGGTCTGTCTCCAAGTACAACGCAAGCACTTTGGCAGCAAGATCGTTGGGGATTGGGACCGTCGTCCAGAAACTCATATCTAACTCTGCCAGTCGACTGTCAGGCGGGGGCGCTACATTTACGAGATTTACTGGAGGGGGGGCCGAGTCGAATGTGTTGGGCTTGTCTGACGGCATGCTGTTCTCAGCTGCGGATGATGATGATTGACTCTCGATGCCACCACCAGTTGCATGGCGCCTGGTGCCAGCAGCTATCCTAGAGCGTGTCAGCGTGCGTGCATGGAGGCTCACTCTCAGAACGATGGATAGATATGCCCTGGGGAATGTGGCTAACTTCAAAATGTCCGACTCTGCTGATCGCAGCGGCGGGAAAGATACTGGGTTCGTCGACATGAGCTCGTGCTCCAGCCTCGTGTGTCTTGTGGAGATGGGGAGCCTTCCTGGCGACGCTTGGTCATGTTCTGAACCATGGCTTGCTTGCACAATCGACATGATATCTTTGATGTCATCATGAGATCGAATAATTCGTAGGATATCGAGAGCCTGTCTCTCAGAGACAGACTTGATCAGCTCGAACAGCTTGGCAAGTTGTTCTGATTCCTCAGCTGGCTGACGCTGACCGCGGCTATCAGCGTAGACACACGGGGCCACTTCGCCTCGCTGCTGGCATGCCCGACAATGGGGCCGCTCCCCGTTACACTGGGCGACCGAATTAAAAGGGCGGAAGGGGTTAGGACTAAGAAAAGTATTTACCCGGATCTTTCTTCTGCGGCAACTGTCGCATGCGAGTTGAGTCCCGATGCGTGGCCGTTTGAAGGGCTCGTCTTCAGAGGGCGTCAAATACAAGCCTGAAACGGGCGACTCGACGTCAGCATTGTCTGCCTTGGGGGCAGGGAGCAGTTGGCGGTGCCTTTTGGACATTTCTGCGGTCAGATTGCTGGTAGGTGATGGGGTTAGAGAGTGAGGGACAGAGGTTGACAGTTACGTCATGAAGACGATGGTAAGCACGTGCGGGTGCATTGCCTACAGTATTGCTACTGTATTATACAGTACAGTATCCCTCAAGTTAGCAAAAACCTCCGCGGTTGTTACTGCGTCAGTCATGTTTATTCTGATAGGGACACTCTAATCAGCATCAAGTTTTACTGAATAAATATGTTCTTGGACTATCAGGTTAGAATATCCGCGGTCAGTACAATCGGCCTTTCTATCATTGTACAAATGATAGTTCATCTTGCTGACGCTTCCAAAATAGCAGCAACAGTGGCGCGAGCAGGTATTTACAACCCTGTGGGATAGGCTGGTAAACCCTCAAGTTGGAGAACGACACATGTAGACGTGCAAAGATGAGTCTTTGTACCAATTGGTCTCACCGAGCTTCTTACTAGTCTTATCGTTTTCAAGATGCTTCTCTGCCCAATTCTTCAGCCCTCGTGGTGAATGAGAGCAAATGAGGGCAAGACTTTCAAGAAAGAAATCATCTAGAGCTCACGGAAACACCACAGTCTCGAATTGGCATGCTGGAGAGAAATGCGCTGTTAGCAAGGCCTGGTCGAGGGTATGATAAGCAATTGATGACCGCCAAGCCAAGAAACTGGCCGTGAGAGGATCACAATGCTGGCTGCTCCCCGCTCAACATACAGATAAGGCGGCCGCTAACACCAGTAGCCTCGCCACCAGCTTGCTGCGTTCTCCACAATGATAATGAGCCGCTATACTTGGAGGGCGCACTCTTGAAGTTGACAAGCGGGGTAACTTGCCAGATATGCAGGATATAAGACGGATTGCTGTGACAGAACAACAGACAAACTTGTCTTGCCATCGATCCTCAAGTCATATCACAATGTCTTCTACAACACTGACGACCACCAAGGTTGCCTCGACCGGCACCATTAGCATTCAGCCCCAAGAGGCTTCACACACAGCTCACGGCAATGAGCTCAAAGACAAGACGCCACTTCAGGCAATGTCGCATGGCGATGTTGTCTTGAAAGGAATCCCAACACACCCCGACTTTGCATCCCATCGCAAGTGGCAGTTGGAGCACATGGCTGCTGCCTTTCGTCACTGGCACCGAGAGGGCTACGTCGAAGGCATGAGCGGTCACATTTCTGTTCGTGACCCCGAGTTTCCCAACGCCTTCTGGACGAACCCCCTGGGGCGTCATTTTGGTCTCCTCAAGGTCAGCGACATGATTCTTGTCAACCTTGACGGCGAGGTCATCGGCGGGAACCGTTCTCGACCTCCAAATACAGCTGGCTTCCTCATCCATGCTTCGGTTCACAAGGCTCGACCTGACACACACGCCATCTGCCACTCTCACAGCATCCATGGAAAGGCGTGGTCCGTCTTTGGCCGCCGGCTCGAGATGCTGACACAGGATGCCTGCAAGTTCCGAGGAGATGCTCACAGCGTTTACAACAGCTACGGAGGAGTGGTACTGGGAAGTGAAGAGGGTGATCGCATCGCTGCGGCTCTGGGCCCACGAGGAAAAGGCTGCATCCTACGAAACCATGGCATCCTCACTGTTGGGCAGACTGTGGATGAGGCCGCTTGGCTATATACCTCGATGGAAAACTCATGTCGCGTGCAGCTCCTTGCTGAGGCTGCTGCTGCGAATGGTGTTCACAAAGTTCTCATCACGGATGAGGAAGCCAACTTCAACTTTGACGTTGAGAGCGATCCAGAGATCTGTTACTGCGAGTTCCAAGTGTACTATGATTTGGAGGATGAACTATCGAACGGAGACTTTAAGAACTAGGCTGTCGTTTATGTCCGGTGAGGACGATCCTTTCCTGGAGCTAGATGAGGGTACCGTGAAGGTTGAGATTCTGACGGGCGACTATACTTATAGTTATTGCGCAATAAGGAATAAGTATAATACATATGACAAAACCTATATCTCCAAGACTTTCTAACACCAAGTTTAAGAAGAATAAGAGTCCAAGAATACCTGCGCTTTCCGTACTGATGAGTAGAAATTCTTGCCAGTCTCAAATCACTTAAGTATCGGGGCCTGGATTTCCAAGTGCGAAAACAGGAGATATGAGAGCCATGGTTGAGGCCACTGTGTTAGCATTGGATCTGATGCTATGATGTGTTGATATTGTGTTTTTCTTTATATAGTTGAAGCCCGGCCCTTGATGGGTTAACTGCGCCAGAAGACAGAGAGCCATGGTGTCTACATGAGGGGTGGTTAATAGATATGTTATTATTGAACAAATAAAACTTAATTATCTCTGGAAAGGAGTTTCATTTTCTCAAGACTTATTTGTCAGGGCATTCTCGATCCCAGCCGGTCTTGATAGAACCGTAGTCGGCATTCTCTGCAAAGGTTAGAAAAATACAGGGAGCCGAAGGGCTGGAAAAACTCACGTATTGCTGGACTGCCATGAATAGGTACTCCAGTTGAAATAATGTTGTCTTGGCAACAGTCACTGGTTATTGGGACGGAATAGCACTTGGTCAACACGCGGGATGTAAGAAGAAGTTATCTTATGCTGAAAAGAATGAATTAAAAATAAGGTAGTTAAGAATGCTTACTACGGTTGGTCAAAAACAATGCTCTCATGCCCATGGCATAGAACTCTTCAACACTGATCAAGATGCAAAGCATATCTCACCTGCTAGGATTGGCAGCCTGCCTCTAGATCCGTTTGATTAGTTGCTACGCCCCAGTTTTACAGATACTCGAATTTTGTGTCCAAGGCTTCGGCCTGGTTAGCATTGACGTCGTCAAGATTTCTCCCAGACCAGCCACAGTCCCAGAATGTGATTAATGCCCACAACTTGTAGAAGCTGTGAATATAGCCAAACAGAATCTGAAAGATGACCAATGGGATATCAGATGGGTGCCTGTAGAAGTGTGGGAGGATCTTGATCACCTTGGTCCATGCAATCCAGACAGAAAGCAGGGCAATTTGATAAGGCTGGACGTTCTCAATGCTGATTACCGAAAAGATCAGCGCCGCATCCCAGAGGAGAGCAAAGTTGACCAAGGCTGCCCAGTATACCATGAATGCGCTCCACGCATATGAGACAAGGAAATTAGGGTCCCTAAGCATCACTGGGTTGCTTCGGAATGTGGTTCTTGCCCATCGCAAAAGTTGGTCTCCAAACTTGGGCCACTCACCGAGGGTTGTCTCGATAGTCGCGTCTTCGGTATCTTGGAAGAAAATTCGCCAACCCTTCTTCATGGCCGCTCGGGTCAGGAAGTTGTCGTCGTCAGGCCCAAGCCCTGTGCCTCCTAGGAGTCCAAAGAAGAACGTTTCACTGCACAACTGCTCCATTAGGTTGGGGTTGGTACCTTGGAGAAATTCTGTCCTGTATACAGCTGTTCTTCCCGAGATGACAAACAATCCGCCATCAATACCGCTGGAAGCTCGTAGCTCCCAGTTGTGCCGTTGGAGATAGTTACAGGCGATGAAGTTGATGAGGGAAGACCAACCCCAATTTCCCGGTGTAGTTCGGCGAACACGCTTCTTGGTGGCCACCATACCAACCGAGCCATCATTCAAGGGTGCAAGAACTGACGGAAGGAATTCTTCCGTCCAGAACACATGGTCATCAGCCAGAACTGTGACGGCTGTCCTGATTTTGGGCACGGCATGGGCGACCTGGCGACGCTTACTGGCTTCGGGGAGTGCTGCGAGGTAAGCTCCCTTGTAATTGACTTCGTTGCTTAGACTCTCAACTACCGCTTTACACTGTTCCCGAAGCTGAGCTCCAACTGTGACCACTAGAATCGAGGCGGGCCGGTTAGCCATGATGCTAAGGACACATTCTCGAAAGTCTGGGCCCTGAGGGTCGACAGTAGGGAGAATAACAGTGACGTCCTCCCGTCTGAAGGCTGGGTCGGGCACTATCTCTGAAGGTCTGTAGATCCATGAACCAAGGGTATGACCAACAAGACGAGCGTACCGAAGAATGAAGAGAGTGAAGAAGATCTTGGTCCAAACGTCATTGGTAAACAACCAGGTGCAAGTCAGTGAGGGTGCTAATAGAACAAGCAAGAGGGTAATCGGAAAGCAGCGGGAAAGGAAGCTTCTCTTCTTGGCCGGAGGCGAAGGCGGAGCCATTGTGAGAAATTTAGGCGAGTGTTGGGTTTTCCAAATAGTCTGTCAAATGGGCTTGTTCGGAGATGATGTGAAAACGTTCCTAGAGGAAACCTGAGAGACATATTTTATATAAGTCGGTATAAGAATCCGGGTTAAGCTTGTGTACTGTTGTTCGGTGCCTCTCTTTTGCAGTTCTCAATTGATCGTAGAGACATGACCATCCTTTGAATGTTCGAGTTTGTTGGTTGGTGAAGATGAGTGTCTATGTGGATAAAAAAGGCTAGAACAAAGGGGTGTTTCCCCTCGACTAGTATTGAGCACTCGTTGTACATCTCCAGTTGCTTTGTTCTTTCGAATCTATTACATGGCTCTACTCTGCACATCCCTTGCCCTTTGTTCCGAGCAATTGTTGCTGGGTTTCTTCCATCAAACAGACAGGAGTTGCTGCGGATTGTAATGTAGGGGTCAATTCAATGTCTCGATTAACAATCAACAGAGGGGGTTGTAGGCTATGAAAAATACAAGTACGGATAGAAATAGAAGAAAAGCTGATAACTGTCTACGGAAAAAGAAATCACATTTTGCTTGCATGCGGCGTGAGGGACGGGGAGAGTGCACCTCTGGAGTTAATTCGACATTTCTAGAGGCCGCAACGTGAATATTTCTAGGTTGGTGGGTTTCGGTCTTCGAGGGCATTGGTTTGTAATCCTGCTATGTGCGAAGAATGGTGTTTTGTATTTGTAGTAGAGCACATGTACTTCTTCGCGCGCGTGGCAGAATCATCGACAAAATTTTAACAATAATATTGACAATAACACTGATGTCTCATGTTTCTTCAGCATTTCGCAGGAGGCCAGCATCAAGCCTGTGTGGAAGGGCTTGGGTGTTGGTCTCATGCAGACCCTGTCTTGGCTACTACTCTATGCCCCTCTCACAACTATTCCACACTCAGATACACATGTATATTACACCAGGTAATATCCAAAAGGGCAAGATTGAGTGAAAGACCGAAATGGGACGATATCCACAAGGAGGCTGTCAATCTATGCCACGTATAGGCGTGTTGGGAATGAATGCAACAGAGATGATTAGAATGCTTCAAACAAGATATCTAGTCCGTTGCTACAAGCTACCTCAGGCTCACCAAATACCCCAAAGTAATAAATCAACCAACCCGGGCAGATGAGGTAAGATCGCAGGCTTTCCAGCCTCTCCATCTGACACTCCCGGCTTGACTAGTGCTTATTACCTTGCATAGCTCGTCTCACTCCTTGCAATCAACGTATCAACCGAGCAAATTGATCATTGCTGTGGATCCAATCAATACGGATCAAGCCTTGTTTGCCGTTAGGCGATGCGACTTGGTACGCTCCAAGTTAGACCCTAGACAGTGGCTGAGAGCCCTAGACGCGAAACTCACCGGCCCGGAGACAAGCATAGGTATTGAAAAGGTGGGAAATTAATAGAGAGCGGTCCATATCTCGCGCGTCTTCTTTTGATCTCCGCTCTTTTTGACCTCCACGATGCCCAATTGTCGCAACCCGACCCCAGACAGCGTCGTTACCATGGCTCGACGCAAAGTGCTTATGCTCACAAATTGTGAGCTTGGGCAGGCAAATATTTTTATTGCAACATCTCACGCTCTGCTCGAGCAAGATCCGAACGTCGAGCTTCACATCGCGTCATTCCCGCAGCTCTAAAAGACCCTGAACCTGGCGTTGGCGAAAGATGGACGACAATCCCCCATCAACTTCCACTCGTTCCCTGGCCGCACCATGTTCGAGTGTCTAAACAGTAGTCAAGACCCTTCGAACCACATGTTCTCGGTGTCTCTACTGAAGCCGGGATTATGGAATGCACCTCAAGCGATACGGTTCATCACGACATGGGCTTTTCTGTGCTGGACGCCTGAGGAGTTCACAGCCATCTTCAACAAGACTTGCACCCTTATTGAGACTTTGGAGCCCGATATCGTTCTTGTCGACCCCATCTTCTCACCAGGTATCACAGCGGGGAAGCACATGAAGGGTCGTGTCTCGAAAGCATTTACCTTCACCATCTTCTCTCCCAACTCCATGAAGGACTACGTACACCACCTTGAGCCTCGTGGCGCGCCGTTCTGGAAATGGGCTGTTGTGGGATCTGGAATTCCCATGCCTGTCCCATGGTTCTATGTCCCTCTCAACATCTATCTTCTCTTTCGCTTGATCGTAATCATGGCGGGGGACAACCACAAACCAACGATGACAACCAAGGTCAGAGAGCTCACAAATATTCCGCAACTCGAGATCGTTGAGAATTTGTCGATGCTTCATACCGGCCTTGACGGCATTGATCGGGTTCTCATTAGCGGCCGTCCCGAGATCGATTTTCCCTGCCTGGACCTGGGGGGCCTCCAAAAGCGTATATGGACAGGATTTTTGGATGTGGACCTATTCTTCGACCACTGGAGGATATTAATGGCGATTTGGCGGCTTGGCTGAGTCGTGGTCCTGTTATTTACATCAATCTCGGCACTCACTGTCTGACATCCGAAACTGAGGCTGTTGAAATGGCGCGTTCGCTCAAGAATCTCATCGACAGAGCATCTTCAAAGCAGAAACTTCCTAGACTCCAAGTTCTGTGGAAACTCAAGAAGGATTTGAAGCGCAGCGGGGACTTTGATGTTGGGCCTGGCTCGGCAGTTCACACAGTGCTGAGCAACGAGATAGACAAGGACCGAGTCCGGATCGTGAATTGGGTTGCTTCTGAGCCGAGTTCGATTCTTGAGACTGGAAATGTGGTGTGTGCAGTCAGCCACGGCGGTGCTAATTCTTACAATGAAGTAGTGTGGTAAGTCTCCCTTCCCACGAGTGACTTCATATGCTGGTTTCTTTAGTTCTGGTGTTCCTCAGGTTGTTCTTCCTTGTTGGTTCGACTGCTATGACTTTGCTTCCAAGGCCGAGCTCTTAGGCATTGGACGATGGGGAAGCAAGAAGGGCTGTCCACGATGGATCGAGTCAGAGCTCACAGAAGCACTCATCGATGTAGCTCTTGACAACAATGCCGAGTACACAGCCAAGTCAAGGTCACTGGCAGAGCTTTGTGGAAGAAACGGAGGTGGAAGAGCTACAGCTGCGGACGAGATTTTGCGACTAATAGATGACCAAGTTGGCCACAGCTAGGTTTGTTGTATTTTCGGCTTTAATGTAGCCTATATCTAGAACCATCGAGCATGGCTGCGCTTTCCCTTCTTCTTCTCGGGAGGATAAACAACAATGCGATCAAGATCCGCGCCCTTGTAATCGAAGCCGTTATGCAGACCTCCAACAGTGATGGTGTTCTTGCCCTTCTTCAGAGGCAGAAGGAGAGGAGTGGACAAGATGATTCCCTTGTGGGTATCCTTCTGATAGAGCGTGTGGACCTTGTCAGTCTCGCCGTTGACGACGACGCTGCTGATGCGGCGGATCTGCCAAGTGCCGTTGATGCGATCGGGTGCGCCCATGGGCTGGTCACCGAAGCCCATATCGTCAATGTCTAGAAGAATGTTGTTAGAGAGGCAGCTAGAATAGGTAGTACAAGGTGCCACTAACTCTGATGATAAAAGGAGACCCATTGGTCTTGGCCCTCCCCATTCACGGTAAAAGTGATGGTGCTATCATTTCCATAGATACCTGTCGCGATAACATGTTCGCTTCCAAAGGTCTATGAATCAACCTATTAGCGTCTTCTATGTTTTTTGCAACATAGTGTAACCTACAGCTTCTTGGAGATGAGCACCTCCAGCCAGCTTTGCCTGCTTCGAGATGTATGTCTTTCCCTTGACGGGCTTCCATTCACCGGTTTTACTGCAAAACGGTTAGCATACGCATTTTTGTGTCCTTCTAGTTACATACACGTTAAGATCGTAAATGTCATGCCAAACAACCTTGAGGCTGCGGTCGTCCTCGTCAATCTCAATGGGCAGCCAAACATTGCGGCTCTCCCAGAGTGAGAGCAAATCCCACTATACCAAGTCAGTTTACAGATCGTAACAAGACAATGAAGTGGGGATATACCTGGTCGGCCATGTAGAGGTAAGTAGTCTTCTTTGTACCCTTGATTCTCCAAGAGAAACCAGATTGAGTGCTGAAAGTTCGAGTGTAGGCGGGTGAGACGAAGAAGGGCTGTGACCAAGGGCCCTCAAGTTTGTCGGCTCGCATAGCCACAACATCTAAAGCGGTGAGTGTCTGCATGTGCATCGAAAACTTTGGCACTCACTGTTAGGGCGGTAGCCTGTCTTGTGGCTCATCAAAGTCCAGTAGCTCTTGTCGGTCTGGATAATGGTAGGCGCCTCAAAGTCGTACTTGTTGAAGCGGTAGGTGACCTCCTCAACCTCTGTGAGGTCTTTGTTGAACTTGCTGATGTAAACGTCGCGGCCCTCGACACGATCGCCATTGGAGTAGAGGGAATACGACTCTCCCGTCTTGTAATCGGTAAAGGCACCAAAATCCTGAGACCAGTTCCCGAGAGGGGCGGCAGCGTGGTCAAACTTGTATGGCCCGGCGATCTTGCCGGAAGTAGCAAGTCCCTGGAGGAGCAGGCTATACTTGCTATCATCGGCGTGCCACCACATCTAATGGGGTTAGCAAATGGGCTTTTCACAGTTATGGGCCGGACGCTAGGGTTTCTCGTACATGATATTTGCCCGTTTCTTCGCTGTACAAGACCTTAGGGCGTTGGATGACGCTGTGGGGGGAGATATAAGGGTGGTCCTCGACAGGCTCTATAAAGATGTCAATGATATTTCTCAGTGGGGATAAAACATGTCACATACTCAAAGCGAGGCCGTGCGATGTCCACGTGGCGAGATCATCGGAGCTGTAGACAGAGATGCCGCCACCCTCCTCCTGGCCTTGGGTCTTGTGTTCACCAAACCAGTAGAATCTACCGCTCTCCTGGTCAACACAAAGCCCTCCCGCATGAGCGTTGAAGATGTTGCCATCAGTGTCGAGCCATCTAGCGCCGGGAACGATCCACTTGGCACTTGCGCAGGCGGCAAAGACCAGTGTGGCCAAGAGATTCACAGCCATGTTGACAAAGGTAGACCGGGGACCAAATGAGGAATACGAGAGATAAGTGGCGAGTATTCTGGGGCTCATGAGACAGAAAAGCCCGTCTAATTTATAGCATCATTCGGTACATCTTGACCCGATGATGGACAGGTCAAACGGTGCCCATGTCTTAGTCTGGCAGTTACTCCGCCTCTCAATGCTCAATTGCGCCAACCTTGCATAATGACAGTGCCAAGGCTCGTGCTCTTTGACCGCAAAGCGTGATGTATGCGGGGATTCGACGGATAAATAACAAGACGACCAACAGTCGTGGTGTGGTTCCTGGTATTACGCCGATCCCCCGCCGGTTTGGGGGCGATGCGCTTCAATCAAGTCCCTCGGCTGTTTCCAGTGCGACCTTAACCCCACAATGAGCGGCTGACCCCGGTAGAATTAAGGTTAGGAGGTGTTATAGCAGGCAGGGGGAGCAAGCCGCCTGATCATCATGCTTGAGTCGCTCGCTATATCTGATGTTTTTGTCGGTAGCTCGGGTTTATTGTATCCGTTGGGGGTATGAACTTGGAGCTCCCCGGAAAGAGACGTGTGCAGGTTGCCCCATCAGGCAAACATTTAAGACAGGAGCAAAGACTTGAATCACAAGCTGTGCACAAGTTCGTATGTTCATACATTGATCGATGGCAATCTGAGACTTCTGGGGCTCTGGAGAGCATACCAACATGGCGATGTGGGGGGCATCAGGAGAGTGGGAAAACACCAATGATGAATTGGACAACAAATATGCAATTTGTCGTCGGACAATCGTTTTTCCTAGCTCAGCTTAACTAGAGCAACCGTGGACTCTCGCTTGGTGCTGACATGATGACATCTATGTTTTCAATTGCGTGGTCATGCCAGCTGCTCCAGGGAGGCCAAGCAAGGCTTGTGGCACTTGCAAAAAACAAAAGGTACTGGCTGTCACGCCATCCAATGAAGTTCTCACACTAACACTAGGATAACCCTAGATTCGCTGCTCTGGTGAGCGGCCACGTTGTCGACGCTGCACTCGGCTCAACCATAGATGCATTTACAGCGAAACCACCAATCATGACCAAGCTGTCCGAAACCAACGAGAACCCAGACCTTTGGCGTTATTATCGAACCAACAGGTGACTCATTCGGCTAGATCAGAAGGCCGTTGTTTGAAGCCCAAGGTTCTTCCGAGCCATCCGAATGAAGAATCTTATCACGGTATACCGGTCTCTCTCATAACAAGATTAGTCGAAGAATACTTTGGCAATGTATATCAATCGGACTTGCTACTTCATAAACCGACTTTCCTCGAAACACTTACAGCACGTAATGTCAGATCTCACGTCCTTCTAAGCATCTGCGCTTGGGGAGCAAAGTAAGCCGGACCCCAATTTTGTTTCGCGGCTAACATTGGTCACTCAGCTTCTATCGCGATGAAACTGGTAGATTCATCCTTAAGGACCAGGGTTTCATGATTGAATGGGCCAAAAAGGCCGGTATACTGGTGTTCCAGGAGGCCGAGGAGCTCCACGAGGACAATCTCGTCACGTTCTTCAATCTTGCCTTGTTTTGGCACAGCCAGGGCTCGTGGAGGGTCAGTTATCTTCACAAAGGTACAGCTTGTCTCACATAATCATGGCATCGGGCATGTCTCATGTTACAATAGGCAACGCGTGTCAGCTGATCCATATTATTGGTCTCGGGTCGCCAAGATCGCGAAACGCGGGACTACTAACCTCGGAGATAAGACGAAGGCGACTTTGGGCTTGCTATCTGATGCATTGCTTCAGCTCAGAAAAACTGTTTCGATTTAATTCAATCGCAGATATTCAGGCTTTGGCTTTGCCATGGCCGGAACCAGATTTCCGGCAAGGTGCCTCAAAAGCTCCCTCTTCATACTTAAACTCAAAAGGAAGCAGCAGAAGCATCTTTGCTGAGTTGATCCGAGGGTTGACTCTTTGGTAAGAAATATGTCACCGTTTCAGCCAAGTAAAATTAATCATTCTCTTGCAAGGTGCGATGTTGTCTCTGCTGTCAAAACTCCAGAAGTTGGCATGGATAGCAAAATTGCAGACATTTGCACCATTGAGAATAAACTATCGGCTTGGTGGGAGGCGGCGCAGCCAGACTTTAAGTTGGATCCCCACGATATGAGGGGCGTTGAGCAGAAAGAATTCTCTGTAATTTTGCTGACCAACCTCGTCTACCACCAGTCTCTTTGCGCTCTCCATGCCTCTATAGTTCCTCTCTTCTGTTGGACTAAAGGAGATGGGAGTTGGTCATCCGCTCGGCAGTTATCGGCCCAAACTGCTTTCGAGCATGCTGGCATAGTCTCCGAACTCATCAACAGTGTCCTATCGAAGAGCACCCGGCTCAGTGCGATGCTAAGTTATGTTGCTTACGCAGCATATTGTAGCTGTGCAATACATATCCCATTCTTGTGGTGTTCCCAACCAACCATCAGAGAGAGGGCCTACGCCAATGTTGGGGCGAACGTCAGAATGATGCAGGCCATGAGCCCGTACTGGAAGCTTGCCTCGCTGCTGGTAAGTCCGCTGGGCCGGTGGTAATGACCAAGAAAGACTGAAGCGTGTGGCAGGAAATATACGCCCGGTGCCTGTATGATATCCACCAGCGAAACCCGCCCGTCGTCAGCAATGAGCCCAAGCATGCCGATATCTCTGAGTTTACCAGCTTCAAAGTCGACGCTTCCCTGGCTAGGCCCTCTATCTTGGAGTTTACTGGGGTTTTGCGGTCGAGTGAAGGGGGGTACATGCGGCCAGGAGAGGAAAGTAATACGCTTAGGGTCGAGAGTGATGATGTGGGTGATGGACTATCATCTACGCCGTTCTTCGTGACAGAGCAGTTACCCGAGACGATGGCAAAGAATACCGAAGAACTGGAGACCGGTCCACGACCATCTTCAGACGCTCAGAGGAGCTTGGATTGCATGAGACCGCAAAGTCCCAGTCTTCAACAAGAAGCAACTGAACCGAACAGGCTCCAAAATCTGGCGGAACGCCAGCAAGTCGATGCAGTTGCCAGTGAATGGCCAACTTTGGATGTGTTCAACTCTCTTTTTGACGCTGAAATGGCCAATTTCTTTCCGGACACTATGAGCATTGACCCTTCGCTTCTGGACACAGAACCGTTGACGTGGGACTTTTTGGACATGCCAGCAGAGAAGGGCGACTGATGTGTAGCTAGATAAATCATAAAAGGGCCGAAGATGAAGCCGAAGACAGCTATAATACGAGATGGCAACTAGCCTTATGAGTTCTTTTGGGTTCTCAGATGGAACCACGCGTCATCAACCATTTGACAAGCTTCAAAAAGCTATTTGTCAAGCGCATCATGATCTGACTACTGTCGGTGAGAGCCAATTCCCGTGTCGGTTAATGAGCTGATTGGTTAGCAACTATACCAAACCTGGTGGGACCGGAAAATGCCTCGGGAGATAGCTCCCATAAAGGAAAGGTGCCTCGGCTTCAAGAATATAAGTATGGAGTCGATGTCTTCGCTCTTAACTAGGACTATATAATCGAAACTCCGGCCGGGCTGTGACCTTTTAGTCCTTGTCTTCAGAATCCCTCCAGTTGTCCAAAATCACTTTCAGTATGCCCCTTGTCATCCACCACCTTCACGTCTCCCAGTCTGAGCGGATCCCCTGGCTGTGCGAGGAGTTGGGCATCGCATATGAGCTCAAGACCTACGACAGAGCTCCGCTCTTGGCGCCGCCAGAATACAAGGCACTACACTTTATGGGAGCCGCGCCCGTTGTCCAAGACGGCGAATTGACTTTGGCGGAAAGCTGCGCCTGCATCGAATATATTTGCCACAAGTACGGCAATGGGAAGCTGTTTCTGAAACCCGCCGACCCAGCTTATGCAGACTTTTTGTACTGGTGGCACTGGGCTGATGGAACTTTTCAACCTGGACTGGGTCGCACAATGACTACTCGAGCAGCCGGGCTGGACGTCGACCACCCGCTCATGGTCATCTCCCGGGACAGGTTCAATCGGACCTTGGATGCCCTGGAAAAGAGACTGGGCGATAATGAATGGCTCGCAGGTCACGAGTTTACTGTGGCAGATGTAATGGTGGTGTTCTCCCTCACAACGATGAGATACTTTACTCCGTACAGCTTGGGGAGTATCCAAATGTGCTGAGCTACCTTCAACGTGTGGGAGGTCGAGAAGCATTTCAAAAGGCCATGAAAAATTGTGACCCTGAGATGGAGTTGGCTCTGGGAGCTGAGCCTCCGAAGAGTAATTTCGTGGTCTAACTAGATTTCTGATTGAGGGGAGACCATGCGGAGGTGGCAACAGGCATTCTAGGAGGTAGCACATGATCAAAAGTCTCAACTCATATCCACCCAATCATTTTTTCTTTAGAGATAAGAAAAATATGTCTTTTATCCTACTGGAGCAGTATTATGTTTCAAATATGAAGCGATCTGATGATTCTCAAAAACGCCAACCCGGCAACTACCGCCCAGCCCCCAACGCAGGGTCCAGGTCAGCACAGCTCTCAACACCGTGCATAGTTTAACCATGACGTATCAAGACGGATTTAGGGCTGACGTGGGATTCATCAGAAGCATTGATCTTAAAAAGACGACACCCAACTCTTAATCCAATTCTTGTTCCTCATTCTCTATCTTTCAACATTGCTATTCTTCGTAACCAACCACCTGCCACCAACCATGTCTAACCCAGAAAAGCCCACTATTGTTTTGGTGCATGGAGCTTGGCATCTCCCTAGCCACTATACAATGCTGAAAGACAAGTTGACAGAGAGGGGTTTCACCGTCATCCAGCCTAGAAACGCGTCTGTTGGACAGGTTTCCGACATCAAAGGAAAGACTCACCTGGACGATGTTGCAGCTATTCACGAAGCCATGGAATCTCCTCTGAACGACGGAAAGGAAATAATTGTTGTATGCCACAGCTATGGCGGTATTCCTGGATCTGCAGCTGTCGAGGGCTACCAGATCCATGAGAGAAGGGACAAGGGCTTGAAGGGAGGTATCAAGCACATCGTTTACGTCGCATCGTTTGCTTTGCCAGCCAGGGGTCTATCGTTGAAAACGGCGATCGGCGGAACGTATGGACCTTTCATGGACCGAACAGTAAGTGGCGTCCCTTGCCCAAGTGGGCTGCCAACGTCGCTAGCCTTGGGAAGTTGAGAGGAATGAGATCTAACTCTACCAGGATGATTACCTTTCGCTGAATGAGACTGCCAAGAACACATTTTATCACGATATCAAGTCGGAGCTGGCGGACCGAATGCTCGCCAATTGCGTATACCAAAGCACAGCAAGCTTTGAGACGCCCTCCCAGTTTGTTGCCACGGACATTGCGGTTCCAAAAACTTACGTGGCCTGCGAAAATGACCGAGCTATTCCGATTGAGGGCCAGCTTGCAATGGCAGGGGCCATGGGCGACACGGTGAAGATCGAACGACTTGCCGCTGGGCATAGCCCTTATTTGGATCCGGGGTTTCTATCCAGGCTGGTTGAAATTATTGATGGCATCGATGCTTAGAATCGATTGTGGAGATTGCCCGCTTGAGTGATGTGTTTAGGGTGGCAGCAGCTGTCCAGCGTTAAGCAACCCAGCAGCGGCATCAGATAATCACAGATAATACAACTGATTATTTATTTTTAGCATTGGACGATGGCCAAGTACAAGCATGGACTCATGGGGTCACTTCATCGTAGCCTGCAACGATAGTGCATCATGATTCAGCCTGACTCGCTGAACTACCCCTCATGGATGAGCACGTGGCGCGATCTTGACACTGAGACTAATCTCGAGGCTTTCGATCGTGGTGGTATGAGCTAAGATGCCCCAAGATCTTGCCACTTGTTGAGTAGTCCCCTCTTAGGGGAAGCAAAGGCGGCATCTTGTCTGCAAGATTCGTTTCTTCACCTTTGACTTTCTATAGCGGCAGCCATGGAAATATAATATCCGGGTTGCGGTGTTTTACGATTGGGTTTTGATGCTGTCACGTGCTGTTGATAAATGCGGCTTTTGTTGTTGTGGCTGATGGCGTTTGATGATAAGAGCGGAAAAAAAGCAAGGTACCAAGGAATTGTATGAATTGACCCCTGCTCTGGCTGTGTAAAGGAGCCTCTATCCAAGTATTGAAATACTAGCTTTGATACAGGCACATCTCAACTGATCAGCTGGGACCATCCTCTTGGGTAATAAGCCAAGACGCCAAGGATTTCTAGGTTTCGCCAACAACGTCTGGCAGCTGACATGTTGCTTCTCGAAGACCCCGAGACGCCAAGGCGTTCTCGATGGGAGAAGCAGATGAACTAGAAAACTCTAACCTGGAATTGTCGCCCCAGGAGCCTGAGTGAGAGAGGTGCAGCAACGCCATGGCCTCTTCCGTCAAGATTCTGAGAGGCTTGTGCGTGGTCCCCGCCACACGAGGGCACTGGTCGGTCGATAGCTAATCTGGAGCGTGCATCTCACTGGCTAGAGCGCTGTGGCTGGATTAAAATTAGGTTCCGGCGTCACCCGCTGCACTGTAACCAACCGTTCACGCGGTGGCGCTGCCATGGCGCACAGCGATGCAGTTCATGACTATCTCGCATTGCATCTCGGGGCAGAGACGATGATGGCTCTATCCATGACAGGCTCAATCCATGACAGGCTCAAAGGCGTTTGGGTCTCGAGAGCCCCGACGCGTCACGGTATACGAGCGTGCGTGATGTGGCCGATCCCAATCCTGCGAGGCAACCGATTGGACAGCCTTTATCGCACCCACCGCTAGCTGCGGAGAAATGCGCAAAAGGGCATTGCATCGACAGACGCAGAGGCCAATCACTGCAGCCTGGAGGAATCTATGTAAGACGAAACACTGGACAAGGACCCCAGAAAAGGAAGGTCGCACATGAATCACCTCCGAGGTCGAAATATATTCGACACTGGAGCCCCCGGCGAGGCGGAACTTTTGTCCCCACACTGTCCCTCATTGGGCAGTGCGATACAAAGGTCCTCACTATGCGTGCTGCCGACTTTGCCGGCGTTGCTTCGCCCGACGAAAAGTGGTCCAAACATGAGATCTTCGTCCCTCTCAACGTGCCGTGATCCGCTGTCGTGACATCAGCTTGCAGATGACGCGAGCGAGATAGATTACATGAGCCATGATTGACAACCGAAATGCTCTTCTATAAAGAGCCTCGAGACTTGGCTCGGTAACCGCTTCTCTTGGCATGATCACGCTGCCATAACTCTCTCCGTCATGCAGTTCAAGTTGTTTGGCGCTCTTCTTGCCTTTGGGACACTGTCCCAGGCAGCTTTCAACCGGGGTGCCCTGAATGCCTTTAATAAGGAGCATCCCCGTCGCTATGATCAGAAGCGCGCCCCTGTTCCTCCCTCTGCCCCAGTTCTGGAGACCAGAAGCAAGTCCAAGTTCCTCAACAAGCACACCGAGAAGTTTGTCGTCAATGGATCTGCCATTCCGGAGGTAGCTTTTGACATTGGAGAGTCATATGCCGGTCTGCTGCCAATCTCTAAAGACCCTGATGAGTCCAGAGAACTGTACTTTTGGTTCTTTCCCAGCACCAACCCTCATGCCGGTGATGAAGTGGTTATCTGGTAAACTCACCTTCAGCACATCTGAAATAACACGCTAACCATGTCTCCAAGGCTCAACGGAGGTCCGGGCTGCAGTTCTCTGAGTGGCTTGTTGACTGAGAACGGCCCTTTTCTTTGGCAAGATGGCACCTTGGCCCCTACTCCAAACTCGTACAGCTGGACAAACCTGTGAGATTTATCCTCGATTGACAGACCTTTTACAGTAAAAACTGACAAATCAATTCAGGACCAATGTCATCTGGATTGAGCAGCCTGTCGGTGTCGGTTACAGCCAAGGGAAGCCCAACATCACCAACGAGGTTGAGCTTGGCCTTCAGTTCATTGGCTTCTGGCGGAACTTTATCGAGGCATTTGAGCTTCAAGGAGCTACGACTTACATTACTGGAGAGTCGTATGCTGGCTACTATGTCCCATACATCGCCGACGCCTTCATTACGGCCAATGACGACACATACTACAAGCTGGGCGGTGTCGCCATCAATGATCCCATCATCGGAGACGGCACCCTGCAGCAACAGGCCGTCATCTATCCATACATTGAGTACTGGCAGAACCTCATCAACCTCAACCAGACAGCCCTGAACGCCCTTCGGTGGACCCATGAGCACTGCAACTTTTCCACTTACATCGACCACTACGGGACTTTCCCACCTCCCAAGGGACCGTTCCCAGTCCTCCCTGACCCATACGCTGATACTTCGGGCAATTACACTTGCGATATTTTCGACTATGCCTACGGCGCTGCCCTTGATTCCAACCCCTGCTTCAACATTTACCACATCACCGACACTTGCCCTCACACTTATGCACAGTTGGGCATTGTGAATCAGGTAGGTAGCTCCCCAACAGATCTGCGAGCAACTATACTGACGTGAACTACCTAGGGCGACTACGCTCCCCCCGGCGCACAGGTCTACTTCAACCGCACAGATGTCAAGAAGGCTCTCAACGCACCGCAGGTTGATTGGTACCAGTGCACTCCCAATAATGTCTTTGGCAAAGGTGATCCTAATTCGAATGCTTCCGACACTTCTCTTGCGCCAGCACAGAACAATGTCCTCCGCCGCGTGATCGAACACACCAACAACACCATCATTGGCGTTGGACGTCTTGACTTCCTCTTGCCTCCCAACGGCACACTTTTTGCGCTACAGAACGCCACCTGGAACGGCAAGCAGGGCTTTCAAAAGTATCCCCAAGACAAGCAGTTTTACGTGCCTTTCCACCCAGAGTACAATGGTGGAAGACTGAGCGAAGCGGGCACCGTCGGACAATGGGGACATGAGCGTGGCTTGACCTACTATGAGGTTCAGTTGGCGGGCCATGAGCTGCCTGGATACACCGCGGGAGCCGGTTACCGGGTGTTGGAGTTGTTGCTGGGACGTATCAAGAACTTGGGTACCATTGAGAACTTTACCACACAGAAGGGACATTTCCAGGGCAAGGGAGGGTCTGGCCTTCGGCCCCCGGCGAACCCTCTGCACATTCCACAGGGACATGGCTACTAATGAATAGTTGGTTGGTATGAATAGAGATTAGATAGATGACATTGAGATGTTTATATGATCCGATTCAATCTCTAAACGGTAAATAACTGTAGATAGACAACCCATATACGGGAGGTTTGAACTGGGGCTTGCATGACAAGAAGACTCTATGCAGCAAGAATTTGACTAGATTTGAATTCGACTGAAAGAATGACAAAATTGCTGGTATGTCTGGACTTCAGCAATCAAGGAAAGTTGTCTGGGGGGGTCGGAGTCAATTGCATCAACGGTAGTGCCATTGGGTCTAACCCTTGAAGTCACTCGCAATGTCATATTAGACTTGAGGCTTTCGTCCATAAACCGAACGGCTATGAATCAGTGAGCAATGATGAAAAAGGATGAGGGGATTATGCACATACACCTGTGAGTAGGCATGGATTTCCGGGTTATTCAAGTCCTTTCTCACGTCCACGAGAAAGAGACTGACCTCTTCGGTTGACCACCCTAGGACTCGTGTGAATGGTGCGAGTGTAGCAGACTCGAGAACCTGACTTGCGTTTTGGTTGTTCCACGCCCCGAGTTCTTTGTACTTCTTCTCTTTGGGCCATCGGTTTATCGGCCACTTGAAACGCGTTTCGACAACGTCGATGAACCCAACCTGCTTCATGATTGTTGCAAGTTGGTCGGTCGGTTGGAATGATCGGCCCAGTTTTACAGCTGCCTCTCCCAGGAGAGTACACCATCTAGACAGCGCATGGTCATCAGACAGAGTACCATCATCGGATGCGTAAAAGCCATCCATCTCTTGTAGTTCAACGTAACCGCCCGGGGTGAGGTTCCTAACAAGGTCAGTATGGCAAATCAAAAACACCATCCTCGAAGGAGTGCCTACTGGAACATCTTTTGCAAATACTCGATCCAGTTTTGAATACTAAAGTTCATCATTCGACTGTGAATATAATCAAAGGGTTCGGAATAGTTCCATTCCTCGTCAATATCGTCAACGAGAAATTGAACGTTTGGGGGAACGCTGGTTGAAGGTGTCAGCTATAGAGAAGAAGAGAGGCAAGTGGCCACCTTACAAACTCGGCTGGATAGGAGACAGATCGACTCCGATGATCTATAAATTTGGAAAGAATTAGCTATGTCGTTCCAGCCCTGGGTCGAGCTCCAAGCTAAGTCCGTCCGCATACCTCGGCCTCAGGATGCTCATCACCGAAATCTATTGCCCAGAGTCCTGTGCCTGTTCCTAGGTCAAGGACTCGTGCAGGCTTGGCATCGGGAAGATTTGGAGGCGAGAGGCCCAGCTTGTTATCAAAAGTCAGGAGAAACATATGGTGTTGTAGGTCTAGATAGAGTCTGAGCGTGCCATCTTTCCAAGAGGGGGGTGCACGAGAATACCTAGCCTCTCATTCTCCAACTCGTCATTCGGAAGGTTGTATTCTGGGTTTGGTAACGAGGTAGTTAGATTTAACTGTACAGTTAGTTTCTGTTATAAGCTGCTTACTTCCATCCTTGTATCGATGATAGGTTCTTCCGTTTTCTTGTCGATAGTCGATGATGGAGCTTCTGAGACTTTCGGTCGAAGACGCCGTATCCTGTTACCCAAGCCAGTGTCAATGGAACGAGGTTCAATAAAACATGATAAAAAGGCGAGAAGAAGTTATGCCTACATCTCCCAACGCCGAGTCCTGGTCGTATGCCACCTAGGTTCAAGGTTAGAGCTTGTTCATCTGATGCCAACGAGGTGAAATGAACATCATCAGGAGCATCAACAGAGTTTCTCCCCGTCATTATGACTGTCTTGAGTATAAGTTGTGTCTAGGTACGGGCTGTATGTTGCTTGGGTGTTCAAATATGATACAGCATACAAGCTGTGTTAGGCCACAATATCCCTCATCCAGAAAAATGGGCGACGTCCAGTTTTTAAACCTCAGCTGCTTGGCATCACGCTGCAACTGGGGCCAATCAAGTTTCAAGAAGCTTTTGTTCTCTCTTTTCTCATCAGATGCTTTGCAAGGATGTTGGACCAACAATCACATCACCCAGGCTCTCGGTTGGCTGCCAAGTGACCCCGATTGCCGCCTTGTTGGCACTTGTCAAAAGGGACCATAACACGCATTGAATGAGGCAGTCGATTATACAACGTACAACAGTGGATTCTATTAGTTCTCAAACACCAAACCCTACACTCTTTCTCTCAATCGTTACCTGCACACGCCACCGCAACTCTCCCTGCCTTTGCCTCCTAGATCCCAGTGTTGAATTGACTCCCGACAGTCCGACTTCACCTTGTCATTCTCCCCGATGAGATTTCAGTGCTTCGCCCTCACTCTACCCTAGCTATATGTTTCCTCACAAACCAAGACTCCCGAGTCCGTCGTTGTATCGATGTCCATATCAACATCCTCTTCCGGGCTTTTGGCCCCGCTATGAGCCTTGCCCTTGCCTTGCCCTGTCTTGCCACCGGGAGTCAAAGTCCCTTGAGCCACCTCCTTCGCTCCGGTGCTTGAATCGAGACTGGCGTCAAGTTTGCCGTTACATCCAGTGTTGTTCCCCTGAGAGGTAGCAGCCCCCCCACCTTGTCGTTTTGCGTCATTCTTGTTCTTACTCTTGCCCTCCTTCGTCTTCTTCTTCTTCGTGTTGTTGTTGTTGTTGTTGTTGTTGTTGTTTCCGGGACAGTGGGCTTGATCCTTGAGCACTTTCGCCTCAGAAGTGCTCTTCTCCTGAGGCTTGGTACCTTCACTACCTTCTGCCCGTTCCTGGGTTTCGTCCCTTGCCAAAGCAGCCGTCTTGCCTGTCTTCTTTCTCCGGTTCCACCAGTTCTCCTTCTTCTTCTTCTTCTTCTTCTCAGCGTTGGCTGTACCAGAACCCGACCCTGAAACTGGAACTCGGAATTCTGCGCTCCCCTGGGAATCGGCCATCATGTAGTCGGCCATGTCCATGTCTGTATCGGTGGTGGGCTGGGATTCTGCAACTGGACCACCATTTCCGTGATGGCCTTGAGCCACGGCACTCTCATGCGAAGCAGCAGCATCTGTGTCCATCATACTCATGTCTCCCAACCTGTCAGGCGTGCCAGAGCGTGGCTCATTTGCAGTCTGCTTGCTTGTAGTGGCTGTGGAAGCTGTGACTGGGGGATGGTACTGCAGGATCGAGGTTTGCCGTGGATCCTTACGTACACGTGCGGATTTGGGAGGCCTGCCTCGCGGGTTCTTGGGGGCTGTCTGTTTTTTCGCTGCGCTTGCCGTGGAGGGAGTCGTGGAGGGAGTCGTGCTCGTGAGAGTAGTTTCCGATACCCTTTGGCGTTTCTGAGGCTCTTGCTCGCTGGTTTCGGGCCCTGGATTGGCCTGTTTCTTCGAAGGTGAGGATGGGTCCTCGGAATTCACCCAGCGTGCCCAGAAAGGGCCAACTTTGCGATGGTAGCTGGCCTTGGAGTGCTCTCTCTGCGATCTTTTGTCTGTGCAACGATGATCCCAGGCTGCATGGGGCCCCATGCAATTGCAACACCGGAGCTTGTCACCTGACTGACAACTGGCAGTGCTGTGTTGTCCTGAGCAACGTCCACATCGAAACTGGCCGTACCCGCAGACTTCCTTGAAGTGACCGGGCGTGTTGCATTTGTAACAGAACATCGGGGTACCTTGTTGAGGAAATGGTCTGGGGATATGTCGTCAGTGCGTTTGTCTTGGGGCGCAGTGTTGAAGTAGCTGACATGGCTTTGAACATCGTGAATCTTATCTTGATAGACATTCGGCAAATGAGCAGGGCGGTCTGGAGGGAGGTGGTCTCTATGAGGAACCTATGGAAGCTAACCCTGACCTGAATGTCGGATTGTTGGGTGTAATGCCTGAAAAACGTTGTCCAGTCAGGGAACGTCCCCCTGTTCTGGTCCTTGTCGAAGTCCTCGACAAGGACTTGATACTTGCGTTGAAGCATAAAACAATTGGGTGAAAACGAGATGGCCTCGCTGATTCGTGAAGAGCTGTTACGAATCTCATACTCGGCCTGGTAGGAACTGACAATAAGCAATAACGATGCGCAGCGATCGTATATCATTCGACCATTGGAGCCGAGGACTGGAGAGCTGGGCTTGGGTATATATCGGATGCTTTTGATTTGTAGATAGGGCCCACCGAGCTTCTGAAGAGCATCCCGAATACCTTCCACTCCAAGTCTGGCCACCAGCTCCTCATCCGAGGCCAATCTGAGCATGTACCGCACATCCACGCACTCATATTCGTCGAGCTCTGGGGCTGCGGGAAGTCTCAGGCTGAGTTCCTTCAACTGGGCTTTAATTCTCCTAAGTTCTTCCAGGACCGTTTGCTCCGTTCTCTCCGCGTACAGACTAGAGAACCGGGGCTCTTCGGTACTGGCAGAGACGTCCCTAGATCCATTGCGGTGACTGGGTCTATGGTTGGCCGCCCCTTGTGCGGTTGGAGGGGCAGACATTGTGAGACGGAGAAGGGAGGGAGGGAGGTTTGAAAATAGATAGAATGTGTGTGATAGGTGTGATTGGCAATACAGAGGCATAAAAATGATGCTTTAGAGAGGTCTGCTGTGCTCACGATATGTAGGAGCCAAATTTAACTCTCCTAGTGTTCTTGGTCCCGCAACGTACCTGAGTGAAACACCAACATCTGGACCAGACGGCGTGCTCCGAACTTTGTCAGATCAGTGCTCAACTCCACCCTAATAGTCTGTCAAAATGTAATAACTGTCTGTCATACTTTCTGCGGAAATTGGTCGTTTGCTCAAGAGACATTTCGGAGGCTGCTAACCAAAGTTGGCATGTTGGTAATCAAGCTGGGCCGACCTTCGGGAAATGGGCAACCCGGTCGTGCGGAAGGCTACTCCGCAGTGCATTGACAATTACGGAACAGGGCTGAAGATGGAATAGACAACAATATGGAGTCTCCGACGGGGGCCTGGAGCCAGTTAGCTTAGAGATGGAGCGCACTAAGTGGACTCAATTAACCTCTATATTAAGTAGACTATCGATATTGTGCGTTAGAAAAAGCTATATGGCGAAATCTAGACCGTTGAGTTCTTTTAGGTTTACAAACCGAAACGAGGAGGGTTATCAATCCATCACACATGGATCATAGACCTGTTCTAGACTTGATATCATACGCAACTAAGAAGAAACTTGGCCGTTCAAGCCCTGGGGATTTCACGTATTAGGCTTTAATGCCGTAATGTTTTGATAACGGTCTTTTGCTATCATGGCCAATGAATTGTTTCGGAGTCATCATCGATGATAATAGAAAAGAAAAGACTTCTCGGCGATATCCGTGAGTTCCGAGGTGACTCGTATTGTTGTTGACTAAGAGAAGGTATGGTTGAGGTAAGAGGAGTCGCTGATCCGGCTGTCATTGTTCCCTCTTCCAACATCTCTTCTTTTGGCGAACACACTGCAACTTTCCTACATTTGTCCTCTCAACATTGGACACTCTGTCTACCGCTTGTCGACAACCGCCTGCACTTCCACTCAGCCCACCTTTGCCTGCCACCCCACCTCGTTGTTCTTCCTTTGCGGCAGCTGCCCCGAGATATTCATCGGGCGGGGCGGTTGCCGCAACCCTTGATTCTTTCGGTTCAGAGCTCAACCTTGCGTCTTTGTGTGGTTTGAGAGATTGTCACGATGGCCAGACTCAAGGGCCGCGAACGAACCTCGCAGCAGACGAGGTTGAAGGATCACAAGGTGCAAGCCATGTGGGACTCCAACTTGGCCATCCTGCAAGTCAACGTGAAGGACACTCCTGAGCGGCTGCGTCCCATCTTTGAGCACGCATTGAACACACGGGGACGCGTTCCTGACATCATAGCGGTTCAGGATCCTCCTTTGAAGGTTCCGTGGCTGAACTGTCACCCCTACAATGTGGACTTCCGCTCCGAGAGACCGCTTCTCGAAGGTGACAATCCTGATGAGCAAAAGGATGCTACAAAGCACGTGCCCCTGGCTAAAGTGTGCTTCTATGTTCACCAGTCCATCCCAAAGGAACGATGGAGTGTGGTATACCATGAGAAGGACAACAACAACCTGGCTGCCACGCTGCACCTATCAACCCCGGTGGGCCAGGTGGCCATTCACAACATCTACAACCGGAAAAAGAAGGCAAATATTGACCAGTTCATTGAGGATACGACAATTTCTCGGCGCGACATCATCGTGGGTGACTTCAACCTTCACCATCCGCAGTGGTCTGGTCGGCTCCTCAAGCCATGGTCCAACTGTTCCAAGGCCAATCGCCTGCATGAAGGTATGCTTGGGGCCGAGATGCGATGCGTCACGAAACCCGGGACGATCACATACACGCGTAGAGAGAGTGTCCATGACGAAGTGTCATGCATTGACCTCACATTCATCAGTGAGGAAATGGCCCCTCGTTTTTTGAGCTGCGCCGTCCAAAAGATTGCCTCTTGGAAACGGTCTGATCATCGTCCAATCCAGACATTGTTGAACATTGGGGTCTTCAGAGACGAGACAAAACGTTTCCTCTGGAAGAAGACCCCGAAGGAACGGTACCTGGCCGCCATAGCCGATGCCCTAAAACGACTTCAATTCCCCAAGCCCAAGACGCGTGAGCAACTCGATGCACTCGCCGCCGCAATCCGCGATGTCCTCCTCAACACCATCCAAGAATACGTGCCGACACGTTTAGCGTTCCCGTTGAAACCGCCGGTCAGGCCTCCGAGCGCTGCCGCGCGATCAGTGCTGCAAACCGAAGGGCTTCCCACAGTCACGCCCAAGCCACAAAAAGGTCGCAGATGGACTCGGTACTGGAATCGATGGCGTCACAAAGTCATCGGAGGTGGCCACAAGAACAGGAAGGACAGCTGGCGTCGTTTCGTGCCTAAACAGGCCGATACCATACGTGGTGTGTATCAGATGTCCAGGATCGCCAAGCGAGTGTGCCAACCCAAGGACAAGGCTCGCATCCCGACGCTCAAGTCCAACGGCGTCACTTACTCGACCGAAGATGAGAAGGGATCCTGCTTGAGGAACAGCATGTGGCCTGAAACCAGCGATGGCGAGTCTGCGCCCGATCTTCAGCCTCCCGACCTGGGCCCGTCTTGGATGGAGCACCACGCCGACCAATCCTTGACGGAAGAGGAAGTGGACCGGATTATCCGGGACTTGCCAACCTGCAAGGCCGCAGGAAACGACGGAATCGCCAACGAAGCTCTCAAGATGGCCCGCGTCCAGCTCGTTCCCATCCTCACCATATTCTTCCAAGCCTGCCTCGAGCTCTCCCACCACCCCGACATCTTCAAACACGCCATCACTGTCATTCTCCCCAAGGAAGACAAGAAGACGTATAGCGAACCAAAGAGTTGGCGGCCCATTGCGCTTCTACCGGCTCTGGGGAAGTTGCTAGAGAAGATCCTGGCGGATCGTCTCAGGGATCTGGCCATGACACACAACCTCCTCCCCGGCTCACAGTATGGCGCTGCTGGAAAATCGACCTCCCACGCCGTCCAAGACCTTCTTCATCCTGTCTATGAAGCTTGGACAAGGAAGACGAGGAGGAGGGTCAGGAGAAAGATGGTGAGGATGATGAGAAGAGCAACATTGATGGGCCTCGACATCTCGGCTGCCTTCGACAACATTCCAAGGGCAAAGCTCCTCGAAATCTTGGTTCACAAGCGCTTGCCCAGGTGGATCATCATGTTCGTCTGGTCATTTCTTTCCAACCGCAGCACAGTCCTGAAGATGCCCGGCAGCACTACCGACTCATTCTTTGTGAATATTGGCATCCCGCAGGGCTCTCGTACGCATCCTAGCCCTCCTTCTTCCGCAGCACTTTAGCTAACAAAGAGTCTAGCGCTTTCACCCATTCTGTTCCTCTTCTTCGCGGCACCTATTCTCGAGCAGATCAACAAGACAACCAGCAACAGCGTCAGCATCTACGCATTTGCCTATGTGGATGACACCTACCTGCTGGCAGTCTCGAACTCATACGCCGACAACTGCAAAAGGTTGGAGCAGGTCCACGACGACATCCTCAGCTGGGCTGGGCCAGCCGGTGTTGCATTTTCGCCACAAAAGTACAACGTGATGCACTTCAAGCATCCTAGGAGCAAGGATCCTGACTGCAAACTTCTTCCAAAGATCACCGGACTCGATAACCCAACCGAGTGCCTCAAAACCAAGATGAAGATTCTTGGAGTCACCGTGGACCACCAATTGAGGTGGGGCGACCACATTGAACAGGTAAGCCACACTAGTCTGGCTGCATTTGACCATCTTTGAGCTGACGGCCGATCTTAGATCGAGAAGAAGGTCAACAAGCAGTTGAAGTACCTGCGGCGCATATCAGGGAGCATCTGGGGTCTGAACCTCAAAGCTGCTCGGCAAATCTACCTGACCAAGATCCGCCCTACCATCTCTTATGCTTGTGCTGCATGGTTTGTCTTCAGCCCTAACCAGAGGCTGAACTGGGCACTGAACGGCAAAAACATCGCACGGCTGGAGCGACTACAGTACAGCTGCCTCAGGAAAGTTTCTGGTGCACTTGGCAACTGCAGCGCCCGCGTTCTTGAGAAAGAGCTCAACATTGAGCACATCTGTGCCTATCTTTACCGGCTCATGCTATCTCGCCGGGCCAAGTCACTGCAAGTGCTGGATCGCCCCCCATATGTTAGCCCCGTTCATGTGTCCCCCAAGTCCCCCATCTTGGCCGCTCATCCGTGCCAACTCCTTGACCGGGAAGCACAGGATTTATGTGCCAGCGCCTGGCAGCGAGTTGCGCGAAACCTGGGCGGCGATGCAAAGAAGTTGGCGGCCAAGTGGCTTGACCCAAAGACACGGAAAGACGCCATCACCAAGTGCGCGAAGCGGGACGCTGCCAAGAGAAGCGCCGAACTCTGGAACGACTACCGCCGGAAGCGAGCAATGAAGCATCCCGAGCGTCAATTTCCTCGAGCCCTGGTTGAAGATTGGGATCCCAAGAACTTCCAATACTACAAGGGCTTGACTCGTGCTCAAAGCACCATGCTGCTACAATGCAGGACCGAGTTTATTGGGCTGAACCACTTTCTTCATGGAAGAAAGGTACGTATCCTTCATGGGTGGAGGAGAATACCCACATCTGACCTTGTCTTCTCAGCTGGCGACTTCTGCCGCCTGTTCATGCGGACACCCCAAACAAACCGTCTTCCACATGTTTGTACAATGTGAAGACTTGAGGGCCGCGAGGATCCAGCTGAGATCAAGGCTAGGACACACCGACTTCAAGAGGTTGATGACAGAAGAGGGTGCTGTCGTGTCTGACTGGGCCATTACCTTCTTCAATCTCAGCCAGTTTGTGTGGCCTCGCCTGGATTCTCAATTCAGGACCCAAACGGACGAACGTACAACCTCCCGCTGAGGGAGGACATTATTGTTGAAATTACTGTTGAAATTACTGTCATTCGCAGTAGGTACAGCCCCTGACCTGAGGTTCCATCTCTAACGATCCCGCAGCATTCACACGAGCCAAGATGTACGCATCATGCATTTGACCGGATGGGTTTGATCAATTGAACCTATAGACTTCCATCTGCCGCCGAGGTAAGCGCCCTATGCTCCCCTTGGAGATTTTCCCGTATCAGCTTGCTTAACAAGTCAGTTTTAGTCCGGCGCCGAGCCCCGGCGCCGACACTTTTTAGGTTTGGTAGGTACAGTAGCGACGCGCCGCACCAAAGCAAGTCAGCTCTGACATTGATCTCATCAGCAGAACTCCGACGCCGACTCCAGGAACCGATCCCTCCGAAGTATGTTCCGAGGCTCCCACTTCGGATTCGATGTTGTTTTTGCTCATTCGTGATAGACCTATGACGCCGATAACCTCCATTTCCCAACAGTGAGAGATTCGCCACTTTCCATCCCCTTGTACAGACACCCTAACCCAGGCTCACCGCAGCAGTTGCGCCTGCAGCTACGTGGCCAGATCCTGGCTGGCCAGTATGATCCCCTCCCATGGTCCAAACTACATGTTGTGTTGCTAATCAAGGTCAAGCAGCAAGACTTCTTCGATCTTCTCAGTAAGACCCTACATCATTGATACACAAACCCATCTAACCAAATGCCAGTTTGGCGTTGCGGAAGGTGTTGACGCTGATGACGAGAGTCATGAGCCACGCCTCGTACGGGTGGTAAGTAGCACCTCGAGATTGGAAAGATATATTTCTTAACTTGCAATCTAGCGTGTTGTTGTTGTCTCTCAAGCCATTGAGGAAACCGATTTCCTTCTGGGCGAGATGCCTGCGTTTCTTCAGCTTCCTTTTGAGGGCCTTCAATAAAGAAAGCTCTTCTCTAACGAAGTTGAATCGACCATCTGTATCATAACCAGGTGGAAAGAGGCCAGGCAGAAGAAGAAGAAGGTTGCAGCCGAAGATCGCGAGTTGTTAGTAAATCTCTTTTGCTTTTAGCTCAATGCCGATACTTACTTTCTCTAGCAACCTGAACCTTTCGTTTGGTAGGCCGCGTGCCCACCGCAACGCTCCGAATGGCTCCGTACGATATCATCTCTCGTAGCCTATTATGGGTGCTTTTCGCGCCCCTGCGAAGCTTGCGGACCTCTTCGGCAAGGTCATCCTGGTCATATAGGAAGGCATGCCGATAGGCATTGGCCGCGCTGCTTTGATCCGCTGGTTGAAGGTCTTTGCGGAAAGGTAAGCATTGCTTGATTTCTGATCTCATTGATAACTTATTAATGGATAAAAAGCAGCCATCGCGATCTCGTTGGTGTGTTGTTGATCAGTTGGCCGGTCGCAGATTGGTTGACTGGTTGGTTGTGGTTGTTGTTGGTTGTGGTTGAACCTCCTCTCACGAGGATAACGGAAGCGGTGAGTCCACGTTTCCAATCTACCTTCTTTTCATCGAGATTAATATTGACTTTCAGTGATCCTTCAAGATTTTGACCTCTTCAAGTGGTTGAGAATTGCAAGGATGATTGGAAGGTTGACGTCGGAGGGGAGCTGCTACGCGAAGGGGTTAGTATGTGCCGCCTGTCTAATTTGCAAACTTAAATGCTAATGTCTAACCCTTTTGAAAGGATTTTAACCACTTCAGCTGGTCAAGATGCAAGCTGTTCATTATGAATAGAGCTAGTTTCAGCGCGTCATTGAAGCTATCGATGATTGTGTGGATAAACCTTATTGATTTGAGCCCATTGAGACCTCAGGCTTTGGGTATAGAGCCTTTATTGTTGAAATTACTGAGATATTGATTGAGATACTTTGATCCCTATTTTGGGTGGCATAAAGTGATAGAATAATAAATTATGATACCCCATAAACTTATCGCGCTCTCTTATGCATCTTGTCTCGTTGTGCTGGTGATGCTGTGTGACCTCTGGACCTCTGGTTCAAGGTTTTAACCACAGTTCCATCCATGACTCATACCCCCCGCCCGCAGCACCATCTTGGGCGCCCCATTCAACTATAAAACCCCCTGTCCCCCACCAGGTTCCACCCAGCCACTGGCACGAAGGCCAAGCATCTCTGCGAAGATCAACACCATGGCGAACCTCGTCACCCTTCCACCCGAACTACGGGCTCGGATCTTCCAGTACTACTTCAAGGTCGATGGCGGATACATCTTCAATGGCGACTCCGAGAAGCTTACCACCGCCGATCACAACCCAATCGACCTCTCTCTAATGTACACCTGCCGCTCAGTTGCCAACGACACCAAGAACTTGCCGCTCGCTATCAACACCATCACCTTCTCGACATTTTACCGCGAGGAGTGGAGGGGCCTAGCTGGCTGCTTCAACTACGCCTGGACCTACTACAGCTTCCTCGAGGCGGATTTGGTCGTACGCCTCGCTCGATTCATGACTCCCGATATGTACTCCCAGCTTGCCCTAAAATTCCCGACACTTGCGCCACAGATTCAAAAGGAGTCAAGGTACCACGAACACTGTCTGCACAAATATGAAACTGGAAGATGGCACAGTTTCTCCGATTCCGAGTCCGAGTCCGAGTCCGAGCCTGAGCCCGGCTCCGAGTCTGACTCGGAGCCCGACTCCGAGGGAAATCGGGATGACATTTTCGGCCCCGACTCTGACTCTGAGGAAGATAAGACTGACCCCTCCGAGGGTGGTTATGAATGGCGACATGGGCGATATACACAAAGCTATCGGTTTGGGTATGAACATCTGGCGCTGGCATCCTCGATCGATTGTTATGATGGCCTCGGGTCGATAGACCATGGTCCTAGTGGGCATCCTCTGAGGCAGGAGTGGGTCGGAGGCTCTTGGGCGATTCAGGCAGCCATGTCCTACTGCCTACGGCTCCTTGCGGAAAAGGACCCCGCTGAATTCGCTAGATTGGTCTACGGGGCTCTTCCAGGATGGGTTGGTACCTATCCGGCTCATGAGCTTCTGGATCTTAGGTTTGAGCCCTGGGCTATTCCCTCGCAGTCAGAAGTAGCTAAGGCGACGAGCCGCTTCAAGGCTGATGACGCTTGGAAGCTCTTGGAGCCCTGGTACTACTCGCCCTCGAGGGCGTACAATCCACCTGGAGTATACAACCAATTGCATACACCAAGGGGTGTCCACTGCCGAGAAAAGATTCGGTTTTCGGCTGCGGCTACCGCCATTCGCTTTCTTCAGCGTCTTCCAACCAATCAGCGCCTACAAATCCGGAACTTGGTGTTATACGAGGACCACCCGTCTGTGGGCACCCCATCAACTCATGTTCAGGGCTTGGCACCCTTCTTCAAGGAGAATCCACGGCTTCAAGTTGTACGTCGTGTTAGTGTGCTGGGTTGCATTGAGGGAAGGCTCGGTGACCCGCAACACGCGGCTCGGTTCTTACAAGCAGAGAAGGATGGCAGAACTGAAGACCGCAGGAGCGTGGATCTCATGTCTTTCCCTTCGAGGTTGGCTGAGTGGCTGGTTGACGCCCTCGCCGTGACCAGTGTGGGCATCCCCGCCGAGTCCTTCACCTTCATCTTGGAAGCAGGCCCGCACGCCGACTTTTGCACCGACGTATTTCAGCAGGCCATCCACCGTGACATCGCCTGGTATAGGGCGTACAACGCATGCATCAACCGAGGCTTGGTAGTGCGTAATCGAGGCCAAAAAAGGTATGTCTTGGTAGACGAGGGATTGGAGGAAGCCATCGGGCACTTGTTGAACCAAACTTCGTTTCTTCGAAGTGATTTCAACCCGGGTCATCCATGGAACTTTGAAAACCTGGTAGAGGAGACAAAACACCTCGATAATCTTCAATGGCAAACGAAATGGGCCTACCGCGAGCCTCGGAAGCTAGAATTGCCTCCTACACTAGACATTGCGAGGCTGTACTCCGACAACTTCGAAATTCAGACTGAAGATGACGATCTCTAGCTGGAACAGTGTAGGGAGTGCGGCATGTAATCGATTTCAGGGAAATATGTTGGGACTTGGGCGATGTTAGCACCGAAGACCAGCCGGTCTGTGGAGGTGAGGTGGAATGTATTGGAACCAAGATGCATGTAAGTAAGTAATGTGTTCTTTATTATAGTTGAAGCCCGGCCCTCGGTGGGTTAACTGAACCGGAAGATCGCATGTAGGTAAGTTTTACCAGGGTAGGTAGATTAGTGTTGAGAGTACTTCGATTTCGTCTAACTCCTTGAATTGACCACGGAGAAGGGTAATACGCATGGGGTAGGATGCAAAAAGTTGTTCTCATTCACGTAGGCTTCCTGAGAAAGTCTCCGACCCTCGGCTTCAGCCTCCCATGAAGGGCGCCTTCAATAAGATGTAATGCATCTGTGTTCCCCATAAATATGGGGATAAGCGGAGGCCTGGCCCTCTGCTATGGCTTAGGCATTTCGGCAACACTGGGATTAAAAGAGGCTTACGGCCTTGATATAAGAGAAGACAGACATTGAAGAACAAAATACATCCACCGCGTTGCCCCTCCTACAAACTCGCACAACCTGCCTTCCTACCCTCAGTAGTGGACTCTGGTAACACTCACAGAGTCAAACTATCCCTCCCATTTCCTCTGGGGACACTGGGATGATTTTCACTGCTCCACCCCCTCCATGAGAGCCAACAGTCGCTCTTTCGCCTGCCTTATATCGTTGTAGACGGTCTCGGACGGCTCGGTGGCACTAGATGACGACTCGCCCGCTTCGTCAACTATGTCGCTGCTGCCAAGGGTGTTTTCTTGAGTATCAGAAATAGTTTCAGTGGCCTTTCCCTGACTATGGCGGGCCTTCTTTGCTGGCGGCGGCTCCTGGTGCCCAGGCTCAGCATCGAGCACTGTCCTAGGTTGAGACGCAGTTGCAGGCTCAGACGCCGAGACAGTTGCGGGCTCGGGTGTAGTGACAGTCTTGGGCTCGGGTGTAGTTACAGTCTCAGGCTCGGGTACTGTGACAGTCTCGGGCTCGGGTGTTGCGGCAGCTTCAGACATGTACCCAACCGCAAACTGCGCTGGAGCTTCATGCTCGCCGTAGGCAAAGTTGAACGCTTCTCGATAGGAGTAAAAGCCGCGGTCTAAAGTCAAGTGGTTAGCTGTCAGGGTTCTAGAAACTGGAACTCTTGTCCACCCTAACTAGCTGACATCGAATACTTACAGCACTGGCCAGAGTATCCGGAGACTTGCGCAGCACAATCGCTCCAATCGGTAAATACGCCAATCTGGCGGCCAATTCGCACGCCATAATGGGTGTAGGACCGGCGTGTCATGTTTAAGCCGTTTATCCCAAGGACGAGACGGTTTGGGCTGACTGTTGGAAATCGAGGGAATTTTCCCTATAAGTTTTGAAAGAATTTCAAAGAAAACAAGTTGAGGAGCGAGATAAGAAAGAAAGTGGTGAGGAGTGTAATCGTGTGAATGGGAGTCTAGGGAGGCTGGCTTTATTGGGGGAAATACGAAGACCTTATACACCGCGGTATCACACTCAAGAAGGACAGCTTGATAGATGCTGCTCTATCCTTGCTGGCTTTCGCGAGTCCAGGAGGTAGACGATGACCGAGGGCGCAATTTCCGCAGTCAGCTCGGGATAGCCGTATGAAAGATGCTAGCTAATCACGCCAATGGGAACAACAGCAACCCCTTGCTCGAGTGACAGAGAATTGGACTTGCAGTTTCTAATGTTCCGTCAAATTCTGCGGCGCATCGTTTCTTCCCCAGCCGTCAGCCTACCTCGCATGAGCCTCGCATGAGAATGAGGACCCTTGAATGAAGGCCCAGAGCGTTCCAGCCCTTTTGCCACCCACTAGTGCTATATGTGAGTCCCTATTTTTCCCACCCTTGTCCTCTTTTGGTCTCGTCGCCGGCGCCACCGCTGTTACATCAAAGGTCGCCCCCATCGACAAGATTATTACTGCAATATTTTGGTAAAAGTTTTCTTCGTTGCCTGGGTTGATGCTCACTTCTGCAAAGAGGGTTGTCATTATCATTAGCAACCCAAATGGTTCGATTATGGCTTGTCTAGCGAGACCGCTCCACTGTTGGAACTTCCAGCAACTCATTTTGAGGTCACCGTGTTGGCAGCAAAACGCTTGATACGACAATGGAGTCGAAGGATGGCGAACCAGCTTTTTTTTGTTTTACAGCTTGTTGAAATTCACAGATGTTTGTCTTGTTGGTAGTCGCCCAATTGCACTGAGCCTCACCATTTAGGATTACTTGAATAGCCTAAGTATAGGAGTACAACCGTGTCTTTTTTTTTCTTTTTTTCTTTCAAGCCTTTCTTGAATAACGTCTAGCCAAGATTGCGAATGGCGCCAATAACAATTCTGACCTAGTCAGATTTCTCCTCTTCAAAATCGTAACAAAGAGAGTTGGCGAACACTCGGAATCATTCCATGAAACAAGGAGAATTGATCTATTTGTGGTTCCAGTCCAATCTCATACCACCCGACTATATCGTGGCCTCGCCGTTATCTGGGCACAAGCGTGGTCCAGTGTAAACCTCCCATGGGATGCAACAGGAGCTTTCCAGAGCCAGGTCATCCTGAAAGGCTGAGGGCCTAGTCCTGGGACTTTTTGTTGTTCGTCTGCCTGATGATTTGTCCTGTTGCAAATACCCTTGAACTATTTTCAAAGTGGAACTTACAGAATTGACGGGCATCTATTCCCGCCGGCATCATTTCAACATAACACGTAGCCTTGTTCAAAGAGGAGGACAACCATTATGCTGGGTCCAGAGTAAGGAGAGTACGCATCTTGCCAGATGCGTCCTAGCAAGCATGCAGCACGGAATTGTTAGACGGTTATCTTCGAAGTTCATGCCAGGTGAAATTGGCCTTTGCCCACTCACTCTTCAGCTCTTAATCACCCTGTCAGTGGACTCGATCTAGAGTAGAGTTGTCGTTATTAGACCAGGACGGGAGGATCAATTTGCATCTACGACACTTTTCTTTTCCTTCTTAAGCACCTAATATTTCCGGCTAGGTCTTTTTATTGGGAGCTCACACACCTTCACGCCCCCAACGCACAGCCGAGGTCAAATCATTACGAGTCAAAGGATATTCCTCTACATAGGAATGGGAAGTTACCAACCGAACGAAACACATAGTTGATCTAGGTTTTTTTCATGTTCAAGGGTAGTACAGCAAATAAATCCTGCCACTGCATATAAAGTGGATGATTCCAACAGGCGGACCTCGTTACCTCATAGTTGGTTACGAGAGAACGATTGTTTGCCACGTCTGCCCCAATTCTCAGTTAATCGTAATGCCGTTATGCCGTTACGTTCTTAATACTTATTCGCAAAGCACGTCCTCGAAATCAGAACAACCCCAACACACTCAAGACGCCAATTATTGATACTGGGCCCACTTCCCAAAAGAAGCCATCAGCCACAATAACAAATGCCACAGTCATTGACATATTCCGCTATTAAAGCTGAATGCTGCAAAATACCGGATGCAGTTAGTTCCTCCTTTACCCATCACAGGCCTGGACTGGAGAGATGAGAGATGAGTCAGGCATGTCAGCAGAGACCCCCGCTACAGTGTTGGGCGTCATGAGGTTTACTGAGAGAATTGGGTTGAACAGCGTTCTTTTCTATGTTCCCAACATCTATATGTCTATATGGCAAGATAAGCGGCTGAGTTAATCTAACTTGTCCCTGCTAAGCGATGCTTACACTACCAATCAACCAGAGGATACTAATCAACCCAAGGATCGCCATTAATAGATGCAATAGTAGACCAACACAGAGCCAAAGCCAAGCACATGTTTAATTGAAGAGGGGAGAAGTAGGATCACAGCTATTCTACACAGTTGTAATCCAAGCTATCTGGCTTAGAGCACATCAGAGCTCTTCTGCTTCTGAGTCCCTTCCTTGGTGGCCTCCTTCTCCTTCTTCTCCCCATCGAGGGGCTTGTCTAGTCCCAGACGGTGCCGAGTGGTGTAAGTGGCAATTGTACCAACAGGGTCAGCCTCGGTGATGAGCTCCTTGCGACGAGTGTCAACCAGCAACCGAATGAGATCTGGGCGCATGTAGTGCCCGGCAAAGTCGGCCAGGACCTTTGTCAGATGGGTTTCGTTGAGATCAATGTCGACGAAGAGCAAGCCATCGAAATCCTTGTCTGGCTTGACGACCAGGCTTCCATCGGGTCTGTAGATACGCGCGTGACCATTGTAGACAGATGGGTCGGTTTCAGGCTCGACTCCCTCGGGGGTGTTCTTCTTGAGCCCTTCAACAGAAAGACGCTGGAAGGGTGCAAGAGTCCATGCGCCAGTCTCGATGGCATACTCGGGGGTTACCAGGTCCGAGGCTGGATCGGCGTAGTTGGTTGCTGGGTCTGGCGCCACCTGGCGCTCGCGACCTGGGTAGACGGGCCAGGCAGCTATGTGAACCTGCTCTCCGCAAGACACATTGAGCGCCTTGAGGAACGGGTTCATGTTCTCCCAACAGTTGAGCTGACCCACACGGCCAATATCGGTTTCCGACACAGACATGAAGGTGTCACCGGGACCATCGCCGTACACCAGCTTCTCCACGTGAGTGGGCTTGATCTTGCGGCGATGGTTCACGACAGATCCATCCGGTCCGATCAATACCTGAGCTAGGTACAGCGTAGCATGATCAATCTCGGAGAATCCAAGGGACACATAGATCTGGTTGTCGCGAGCAGCGCGACGGATCCTGCGCATCTCTTCCGAGTCAACTGTAAGCGAGTTCTCACGATACTTCTTGAGCATCGGCAGTGACTGAAGGTATGTCACCTTCCACATCCAGTAAGGATATCCGGGGATCCCTATACAATGGTCGTTAGATGAATCTGTTACCCAGATTCCGAGATCAGGAGTGCACTTACAGACTTCGGGGAAGGCAACCAGCTTGCATCCCGCCTGTCCAGCCTCATTGATGAAGTCGATTGTCTTGACAACGCCGGCCTCGAGATCGAACCACTGGCTTCATTAGTAAAAGTTTCCCATCATGTTCTGAGTATTCATACGCCTGGCTCGGAGGTGACAGCGGCCGCCTTGTACTTTGTGATGGGCATGTTGGCAATTGAAAGTGTAGTTTGGCGAATGATGAAGGGCTTTGTTTGTTGCGTTTGTCTGTCTGTGAGATGGAAGATAGCAATTCGAGAGGGAGATGGGGGATATTTATACCACTCTTCCCATACCTGCAACGTAGTTCAAAGCTGCTTTTTCATCTCCTCGCCCCATTCCGGGCGTACACTCTCTCCAGAAGCCCGCGTCTTCCGGGCAGCTCCGATCATGAACCATGGCGGCTGAGCGGGTTCAGACAGCATGTTCTCATGATCAATCTGTGACTAAAACGTAACCGCATTGCAGGATGAAGAACATGCTGAGACAGAGCCTGGACCAATGGAAAGAGCAAGTTGTAAAGTTGTCAGGGATGATGATGGCGAGAAAAGCCCGAGAAGATAGTTGTTGAGCCTCAGTGAGAGATTACAGGGTCCTAAAGCGGGATGTTTCGTGCGGCCCGCAGCGTGGTGTCTTGGAGGTCTGGGCTGGGTATCCATTTGACGATGCCGCAGCGGGCCGCAGCGGGCCGCAAACCAACTACGTACTACGGTGTCATTGCGGCCATCGTAAGCCGTTGCTCGTGTCCATGAAGTGCAGAATGGATGTGTCAAGAAGAATTTCGACATGGATAGGCCCCGTGTCCTGTTCTAATTCTGAAGTCATGCTCAGCATTTCGCGCAAATATGCAATGCACCTCAGCAACTTAGGGACGGTCCTCGGCCAAGTCTCGGATGTCGCTTGAGGTTGCATTGACAGGGACGTGTTTGTCGTCTCGTCTCTTGCCTGGGGCCCGAAGGCCCGAAGGGAGCGCAGTATTTTTCAGTAAAGAGATCACTTGGGTAGCACTTCTGCAAATCTCAGGTCTGAAATGTCTCGAAATATTAACGGAAACTCTATAAACCAGCAGAAGTGACACATAAACATCCAAGTCTCCCACACATCCTTCACCTCGTCGACAGTATTAAACTCCTAGCACTCTAACATCTCAGCTCGAATGACTCTCCGACTCTCCATACGGCCACCATTCTCTTTCTTCACCTGTATTACTCCCTCAGATCACCAGGAGTGGGCTGGTCGCTGATTTCTTGAAGAATCTTGGCATCTCCCTGCTTTCCTTCGGCGGTTTTCAGAACCTCGATGAGCTGTTTCGCTCCAGCACGCCAATCGTGGGATCCATGAACGATTTCGGCGTCGCCCTCAAGAATCTGCTTGGAAGAAACGTTGGACCCGTAGAAATCAGCGTTAGCGTCACGCCTCTCCTTGATGATTGTCCCATCCACAGTCAAGCCACCGTAAAGACCCCTAGATTTGGTGTATGTCCAGACTGGCTTGACCTCCTTCACATTGGCGGTACCACCAATTGGTCCGGCTGCCAGGGCGACGGCGCCGCCGAGGCTCATTTCGGACGTCTTGTACGCGTCCACGGCAGCTTGTGTGTTGAGCACGCACACACAGTCGTAAACATCTAGGCCATAAACAAGGCCGATGCTACCACTCCGCACCGAGAAGGCAGAAGGCGGTGACCAGGTTCCATCAGGAAGGCGAGCGACGACGATTCCCGAACCGCCAGCGCCTGCAAGGTACATGCCAGCACGGAAGCCGGTAAAGATTGCCAGCCCCTGGGCGCCTGCGATGACTTCCGAAGGAATCTTGGACTTTTCTATCGAGTTGTCAGTCGTTGCAGCATTGAACAATATCAAGTGCTACTGAAAACATACCAACAAAAGACTTAAGTATCTGAGCCGCCTTGTCGCATTCGTGACGAATATCTGCCGCCTTGAAGAAGCCCATGTTTGTATGTATGGTGTATTTAAGATGCAAGATATCTTGATGAAGTGTAGTAAAGATGAACTAAGTGCCAACTTGAGTTGCTTGCTAAACAGGAGTGCGTAGAATTGAAGTTGTTTAGGAAAGGCGATGTACTTATATTGCCCTCAAAGAAGGCCATGCCACACATGAGGCACTACGTCGGGATCTCCCATTCTTCATTCACTAAGAGCCAGCGTTTCACAGCCTCGAAGGTATTGAATGAGCGTACTTGGCATGCTGCGGCTGACAGCTTCGGCCAATCATGACATGCAAAAGTTGACAAATACCGGTCGCAAGGCATTGAAGGGCGTATTCAAAGCGTATTGGAGCGTATTTGCTCCGGAACCCCAGCCTTACAGCTGACTGTGTTCTTGGGTGCATCAGCCACTCATAAAAAGCGCTGAGAAATTTTGTCGCTTTACGACGCAGTGGCTTAGACTTGCTTCTTGGCAAAGGCATGACAAATCGTACGCTGGACCTAGTGGCTGCGCCTCATCTTTATTCCCATGTTTTTTTGGAGGGCGTTTCCCTATTCATCTCTTCCTACCTACCCTAGAGATACACATGCTGCGGTCTGTTTGAGATTGGCCACGAACTACCTATTATGAAGTGGAAAAGGTTACAGTATCCATCCGTCTTAAGGGGGGAAATGGGGCCATATTGAGATATTCCATAATGTACTCAAAGTGCATTGCACATGTGCATCCATAGCGTCATCAACTCGGTCGCCATCTCACATGCTAAGCCTCCTATCGTGCTTTTGCCAGAACAGGCGTGTTACTGGCCATCGCTTACGGTAAAGAGAAAAGAAGAATATCATGCATTGTCTAGTACCATGACCTGCTTCTATATTGACAAAGTTTTCCTCGTTCCATCACTCGGAGTCTCCATGAACTGCCACCCTATATTACTCTGACTGGGGGCCGACTGTCCGATCGTTCATCTTTGAGACGACCGTGAGACCTGCAACATTCTGTGAGGGCTGTTACAGACTCTGTTTGTGATCCTGACTCGCGGAAGCGGCAAAAAATGCTTGTGATGCCCCTGCTAACGACAGGGAAAAGGACTACCCAGACAAGAGTCTCACGAATGCATCAGGCAAGTGCCCATCGGCCTCCTGTTTGACCAAAAGGCTAAACCAATACATCAGGGTCTCAACTCCATGTTTCGGGTAGCAAGGGATAGTAGACGTCGGTAGATGTACCAACTGGCATCTATTTCATTATACATTATGGTTATATTTCTATGTACTTTCTTTCTTTCTCCCCTTCTCTTTACTATGCCTGACGTTTATGATGGTATCTCTATTCGACACTGTATTGGCGCTGATGTAATTGCTTCGTTGAACTGCTCTCGCTGATCTCTCTGTCGTCGATTTCCTCGTGAGAATCATCGTCATTCTCGCTGGGGCCGGTGCGAGTCACTTGCGTCACAACCGTCTTCTTAATACCCTCTATCTTCTCTCGCTCCTTAAGTTCGTATTCATCCTCTTCGCCGAGCTCGATGTGGGTTCGGTGGTGAGTGCTGGCCAGTGTGTGGCCGAAGCGGCTGGGGTGTTGGCGAGATGTGCCATTGGTCCTCGATCGAGAGCTGTAGTCGTGGTCCTGGTTGTTGCTGGCTCGGACGACCTTTCCGATCAGGTCGGCCATGTTCATCTCGATGTGTAGCTTGAGGAGGTAGACGAGGGGGTGGAATTGAATGTACCTGCAATGGGTTAGTGAGATACAAAAGTGGGCGTGTCTAGTAGAACATACACGAAACTGTTTGGCAGCGACATCATGCAAATCAAAAGGATCTGTATCAGGTTAACAAACATGGCCATAAGTAGAACCAGGTATACTTACGTCCAGGGCGATCGAAATGGCAACCAAGAACAAGTTCATTTGATAAAGGCGGGTATACTTTTGGAGGCCATTCGCGACGAGCCTCTGCTTGACGACGTAGATGAAGTAAAAGTTGAGAGCAGCATCCATAAGAGCAAAGATGACTTTCTCGCAACGGTCCCAAATCTCGTTGAGGTGGATGTATTTCTCGCTGATCTGGAGACGGGCCGGGACCCAAATGCAAAAGACGCTGATGTTGACAGCAAGAAGGATGAGGAAACAGATCCATTTGAGCTTGGTACCGTTTGATCGAACAACCATCAACAAGGAAACCCGATTGATGATGATCTGGATCAAGCATTGAACCTGTGTCGACCACCACACGACTATGGCAAAGAGTCAGCTTGTCAAATCCGGAAACCCCGCCCTGAGCGTCCTTACTGATGAAAAAGAAGAACTGTAAACTCGGCTCGATCTTATTCCGAAGATAGAACCAGCACATAACACCCAATAGGAAGCTCGAGATGATCTCAACCCAGACCAGGGCGACATAGGCCGTGATTCTCTTCCTCCTATGCCAAGCGGATTTCGTCTGCTTGGCCGCCTTGGAAACGTTAAAGACGGTGATACCGAGTGATAGGCCCCACGCGATGGACGCAATGTTCATGTCGGTATCATTTGGCAGGTCTGGTACATAGTTGTCCGGGACCATGAAGCCAGTCATGTTGCCAACAGTTTCGGGCCTTTCCGCCGACGGTGAAGAAAGAAGAAGAGTTGAAGGAATGTGAATCGGTGGACGGAAAAAAGCAATTCGGGACGGACGACGTGTTCCATTAAAGAGGGTTGGCCACCTCGATGCTAAATCCGGCAGTCTGGGCAGTTTGATTCAGTCGCTTTGCTAAACTGCCGATCCCTATTGGAAGAGAGCATCCCCGTGCCGAGAAACCCGTGAAGGCTCTAACCCACAAGTGGCTTGGGACCAAGACGGCCAACAGAACTGAAGAGGCTAGGGGCCGGGCCGGACTCTGAGGGGCTTGGGCTACGGTGAGGGTGAGTGCACCACTAAAAGTCTATTTGAAATTGCCCCTGATGGTCTATGCTGGCTGCCTTGGTCTCCTGGAGCCGGTTTCGGTCTCGAGTACTGTATCATGTGGTAGACAGCAGCGTGGACATGAAGAGATCTCACTTGAGAAAGACAGCGAGTCCTTCTTTAGGCGCCGTCGGGCATTCTCAAGTCAAGGGAAGCGATGGCAGGAGAGCCGCAGTGTGGTACCGATCCCCGCGATAAGAAACCATCCTGCTGGTCGGCTCCACCAGGAAAATCACCGGGTTCTCTGTCGAGGAAGAGTTTCCAGTTGAGTGGCCAAACTCTCGCCGACCCCGGTAGCCTGCAGCCCAATGGCTTCCATGACGCGTCGGTGTAATGAGTGCCGAGTCATGAATATGTGGGGAATGCAGGCGCTAAAATCTCATGTCTTGACCCAGATCTCGTAAAGCTCGGGGTCGGTCTGGAGACTGGAACTAAGCTAGCCACTCTGGCTGCGATCGGCCCCATCTTCAGGCCTTGTTTTTCTCCGTGCGGCATTGATGTGCATCAAGACAACTGACTCCCATGTGCTCTCCGTGGGCTGTCGAGTCAGTTAGCCAACAGGGAGGGAAGTGAAGCGCCACGTATTCTACCGTTCTTCTACTGAACGATGAGGCTTCAGTCAAGCCAGACGGACGTTTAATGATGATGCCACCTTGACATTGGGCTACCTCCTATGTGAAGGGCCCATACGTAGTAGAATTGAAGAACGCCTCCGATGGGTCTCGGCTGTTTAGTCAGTAGTTCTCGTCGCCGATGGACCCAGAACCCAACACGAGTCAGTACCCGAGACCCTTGCTCTTCAAATCGGCCCAACACATTGGACTGGGGCAAGGATTTGCACAAAACGAAGCACTGGCCCTCGGTTCATGAAATCCCGACACCAGCAAAAAGACCCTGATACTAGTGTCGGGGATCACCCAAGAGGGGCGATGCTATCGATTGTCTCATAGATGATAGTCGATTCATGATGAGTTTGCAAAAGTTGCTGGTGTGCCTCGGCATTTGCTAGGTCATCTTTCCCCCATCTTGCTTCCTTTCGTTGGCGCGAGTAAGACAACAACCGGAACCTTCCAGATTGCCCCCGACAAAGACATTTTTGCATGATAACAGCGACTGGCATGCTATCTCATGCGATGCTGCCTCCAGGTCGGCGACTAGACAAACCTGGCTGCACCGAGAACACAGTCTGTCACTAGGAGTCCCAAGAGGACATGACAAACCGCCAGCTAGGATGAAGAACCGATTCCATGGTCCGAGAAGTGGAACGAGTGGCGCCTCTACGACGGAGTAGTACCAACCCAAGCCTAGTCAGCTGGTAGTCCAGATGAGGTGCATCCCTGCTCAGGGGCCCTGGGAAGTCGATCTACTACTGGCGTGCAGAAGAATCTTGTCAGGCAGCCCCTGATGCGCTTTGACTTCCGTTGTGCCCCGGCCGCTAGTATTGAAGATCTTTCTCCAACGTCATCTATTAGAGCAAGGGCTCGCACTGATCAATCACAGCGTCCGGACGCACCACAGCCAGGATTTTATCTGCGTCGTGGGTTTTCTAGATTGGTTCTGGCTCACGCAGATCAGCCTTTCTAGGTGCCTGACCTGCAGGCATGAATCATGACAGGTGAGCCACCAAAAGATAACTATACGTATTATTGTAGGGATACATCGGGAGAGGACCTGATGCGCCTTTGTAGCAGTGGCGCAGAGCGAGGAGTCTATCCAATACCAACCTGAAGTCATTACTTGGCCGGGAACGATGCGACCCCATGGCTAAGCTTACTAATTCGGTATCGGAGGTTGCGCCCCTGGAACCTCGAACGGCGTGACCCATCGACCTGACCCATACAACTCCCGGGAAGTTGGATGCTTGAGGCTTAACATGCTGCCGATCCCCGAAGGGAGACGCTAAAGTAGGAATAATTGCCGAGTGGGCCGTTGGGCTCGCGATTCTTCATCAATCATAATCACCGTCTACGGCATCACTGTCATCCCTTTACTAGATAATCGACTTTAGGCTGCCAGATCACCCTTACGGGCCTCACCGGCTCCTGAATATGGGTTTGGGATTTCAATCTTTGTCTTAAAAAAATTGAACTAACACCTTGCAGTAGTACGCTCGACGAAAGTTGAGGAGCTGCTCAATACTACGTGTACCCTTTGGATCTCCCTCCCATTCGTTTTGGACGGCAATCATTCAGTATTTTTATCTAGGTAGCTTAAAGAAACGTCCACGATGCTTGAGTGAAGCTTGGTCTAAGTAGCTATTCTCCAATTATTTCCGCCGGGGCATCCTCCAACATCGGTGCAGAAGGGCCGAGGACACCGAAGGGACCAAGCGCCCTCGTCTCTGGCCATAGAACGGCTTTATAGTGCAACACGGGGACAGCTCTGATAAGGGGAAGAGGGACTTCTAATTGAACTTGTTAAAAAGGGAGTGGCCGCTACACGGGAGTGGCGACATCAACCGTGGTGAGAAGTAGTGGAATATCAAGGGTTAAGATATTAATATTTCCAAGCATGACTGGGCATATAATAAAAACCAGGGGCCGTGTAGATTAGATCTGAATCAAAACGGCGAGGGTTAACAAGGAGCTGCCGATGTTATGGGCAAGTCTAGGGTGGTTGTGGGTAGCATTCGTTCCGCCTGACAAGCCTACCTGACTGCAATCAGGTATTGAAGTTCAGATCCACATAGCTAATGGGGGAATTTTTTTTGGTTCGCTACGGCTATTAATACTAAAATCTGGGAGCGTCATTTCACGATGGTTCGGAGCATTGGGTTGTTAGTAACCCAGAAAATTAGGGCAGTGGATTGTGTACTGGGTGCCATCGTTCTCTCAGCTATGATGGCGTTAGTTGAGTTTAGAGATACAATCTATCTGCTGAGGTGCAAGAGACACTTGAAAGAGCTTATCCTTTGTCTATCAGTTTTGGCTGCGCAGTAAACTTGGATCACCCTGATACGGTATTACAGGACAAGCAGGATAGTTATCTCAGCACGTGGATTTTAATGAGGACCTTAGTGTCTGAGGGCTTTGCAAGCTGGCTGATATTTGTGTGGCGCGTGTGGCTGACGTGAGCGATGGAGTTCAAGACGATGGCGTTATTTCTGGCTGACGAGGAGACCCTGTTCGGCTTAGCGACGTGCCATCTCTCTGGTCTTGCTTACCAATAAGACATCTTGGTCGATTATCAATCCAGTGATAACAAGGGCCGATGAATCTTGTTAACTGGCTCCTGTGGCAGGACAAGTCAATACATAAGGCCATGATGACTCGCTGTTGATGTCGAAATTGGCATCTCGTTCAGCATGCATAACAACGGCGACAAAATGAAGGCTCTTGTATTAACCACCCGTACCCGGAGCACATCCGTGGAAGACGTCCCCCGCCCCATTCCAAAACCCGGAGAGGTTCTTATCAGGGCGAAAGCGATAGCACTCAACCCAGTTGACCAAATCTACGCCTCAACGCCCATCGCTACCCAAGAGAAGCGGGTCATAGGAACCGACTTTGCCGGCGTGGTCGTTGAAGCTAGCCCGGAACTTGGTGGATCTTCGGACCCTCGAGCCAAACCAGGAACGCGCGTTGCTGGGTTTCTCCAAGGAGGTGCGTTTCGAGTCGGCAAACTGGACGAATGGATTCCTCGTCATCTGGCGGCCTAGATTGATTGCTAGCATTTGGACCTGAGCTGATAACTATAGCTTGTTCTGTAAATGATCGTCCGGGAGCTTTTGCCGAGTACATCACCGCCCCTTACGACCTAATCTGGGCGATCCCTCCTGGGATGTCCTTAGAAGAGGCATCGACTGTTAGTATGTGCAGCCTGACTGCCGCTCAAGGTCTCTATTCTCGCCTCGGACTGCAGAACCCTTTCTCCGGTTCGCAGACAGAAAACGACACTGCCAAGCCGATTAATGTCTTCATCTATGGCTCCTCCACATCTGTGGGCCTATACGCCGCGCAGCTCGTTCACCTTTCGGCGTCGGCATCTGGGACCAAAATCCAGCTCATCGGTGCGGCGAGTAAGTCCAAGCACGACTTTTTACGACAAGAGCCCTACAGCTACGATGTTCTTGTCGACTACCACGCTGCCGACTGGGTTGAACAAGTCAAGGCCGCAACGGGGGAAATGGGGTTGACTTTGCCTTGGACTGCATTTCAGAGGGAGCAACCGTTTATGGAACCCATGACACGCTGGCCACCGAGGCCAAATTTGCCGTATTTCGTGGCCCAGTTGGTGGACGATACGACCCATCCAAGCTGAGAATCAAGCCAATCTATGGTGCCGTCTGGGAAGGACTGGGAGTTGAGATCGGGTATAACGGTGAGTGTTATCTCTTGTTACGCATATGTCGGGATTGAGGCTTTTATGTGAGGCTGCGTATTTTGCTGACGCTCAATCCGCGAAATCTAGGTACAGTAATCCCAGCGAGCCAGGAGGCCCTTGAGTTTGCCCGACAGTACTTTGACTTTCTTAGTGTTGGGACGCCGTTAGGACGATCGAGGATCGAGCCAAATCCTGTGAGGATTATGCCTGGCGGCTTTGAGAGAGTTGTTCCAGACGGATTTGCTCTACTGGGGTCTGGGTCGGTGTCGCAAAGGTCAAACGTCAAGGGCGGCGAGGGACATATGCGTCCGATCAGTGCTGAGAAGCTTGTCTACCAGGTGTGAACGTCTACGTGATCATGGTAGAGGCTTGTGAATCCGAGACCGTGTTGTTTTTCATGTTTGTGGCCTAATAAGAGGCTGACTCGGCATTTTATGGAATATCCACTTTGTTCTCGATTGCGTTTTCGCCGAGTAACCCTTGAACAGCGCGACCCCGTCTAGTGTGCATGTCAGATCATTGAAGTTACAGAATTCTTGAGTTGTGAGATTTCTCGGTTTAATTCCAAGATTGGTGTACATGCGCGTGACAACAAGACAGACTCTTGGGCCACTCCTTGGAACAGGCTTGGTGCCATGAACCGACTGAACCTCGGCGAATTGTATAAAGACTCCAGTGCACGCGTTTGAGGGGCAAGACCGCTCTTGACACTGCCTAAGCCCTCGAGGCCATAGTCTCAATAGATGGAAGATGAACGAGAGACCTAAGTTAAAAAAGCTGAAGATGTAGGTTTTACTCAATGTGCTTCTCCCACGTACCATGTGAATCGACCAAGCCAATAAAACAAATTCTCGATCGTATATGAGCAGATTATTCTTAACTATGAAGCAAACATTTGATTGCCTCGTTGTGAGAGCACCTCTGTGATGCGTTGATCCACAGGCCAGCCTCTACCTTAGCTTGGGGCCAACACTGGGACTTTATATAAGCCACTAGTCCTGTGAGAAAAATCCGTCAGCCAGAATCATCAACATAAGCCATGAGACTAATGGCATTCTGAGCTTGGGCCCTCCACTTTTTGTATATAAAGTGCTGTTGTCTTGAATGTGGTTATTGGTCTCCGAGTCCAATCAGCCTCATTTAGTCCCTTGGCTTTTCTCAATGTCGTCTCCAGCATCGAAATCTGTCCTCGTCACAGGGGCGACCGGATTTGTCGCCTCGCACCTCATTCTTCAGCTTCTCTCCCGCAACTACAATGTCCGTGCAACGATCCGCGACTCATCAAAAGAATCCGCCGTTCGCCAGGATCTCAACGCTGCAGGAGCCAACAACCTTGCTAAACTCGCCTTCTTCGTGGCAGATCTGACTAAAGACGAAGGCTGGGAAGCTGCCATAGATGGATGCGACTATGTTCACCATGTTGCATCACCCTTTCCAAGCCAAGCGCCCAAGGATGAAAATGAGCTGTTGATACCGGCGAAAGAGGGAACGCTCAGGGTTCTCCAGGCGGCAGCGTACGCCAATGTCAAGCGGGTTGTATTTACATCATCCTTTGCAGCAATTGGTTACGGAAAACAAGACAAGGACGAATTCGACGAAGGGGATTGGTCAGATCCAGAAGGTCTTCCTGTCTACCACAAGAGCAAGCTCTTTGCTGAACGTGCAGCTTGGGATTTTGTGAATCAACAGCAAGACTCGAGGCTCGAACTTGTCGTTATCAACCCTGTGGGTATTTTTGGCCCTGTGTTGGGCCAAAAAGTCTCTTCAAGCATTGGTCTCATCAAGACAATGCTTGAGGGAGGAATGGCGGCCTGTCCACGCATCTACTTCAACCTCGTGGACGTACGCGATCTGGCAAACATGCACATTCTTGCAATGACATATCCCAAGGCAGGCGGAGAACGTTTTATTGCAAGCGGAGATGGAGCGCCCCTGTCTCTAATGGATGTCGCCAAAATTGTACGTGATCAGAGACCAGAGAAAGCGGCAAAGGTGCCGAAAAGACAGCTACAGGATTGGATGGTGAAGACAATCGGGTTCGTGAGCCCTCAAGTACGAAGTTTGGTTCCTCAACTTGGACAGAGGAGGGCATTAAGCAACCTCAAAGCAAAGAGAATTCTAGGGTGGAAACCAAGAGCCGTGGAGGATTGTTTGGGGGATACTGTAGACAGCCTGGCACAGCATAAGTTGATATAAGTGGGGTGCTGAGTTCTCTACGGCGTGTTTGCAGCTGCACTTGGATAAGACGACCAGTTTAATTGACTAGAAACATGACGGGAAGTATTCCATAATAGTAGTCGATTTGCTAGAATCCTAACAACCATTTTGTTGGTTGCCCTGCCCGGGCACATGAAACCTGGAACCCAGCGTCATTCAACTGGAGTTCTTTACTTTTAGGCCCCCATTTCCCACAGCTTTCTCGACAGGTCTGGGGGGTTTTGCACCTTAGCCCAAACTACCATTCTCGTTCCTTCAGTCCGATGTGCCCATTGCCCTCTACCATAGACGAGGTCGATGAAACCATGGAGAGTCTCTAGGGTACGAATGAGGCTCAGGTCGACCTCGCGAGCCCAGACGATGAAGCTGTCCATTGTGACTGTTTGATAGATGCAGATAATCTATTGCTGTTTTCTTTTTCCTGCTTTGCTTGTGAGTGCGGTCGGAATATGGACCACGATAGGGGAGGTGTGCAGGTATTATATGTGTCGAGACACACTGTGATTCAACTCGAAGGACAGGTGATCAGCATGCCTCAGCAGATGTGAACAACGGCCCCTCTACGAGTTGATTCAATGATGAATGCATACAGCCATTCTTAATCAAGGTCCTCGGACCGTTCTTGTACGTGATACACACCTACCAGCTTGCCTCAGGCTCTGATGCGATGAGCCGGATGATGCGCTGGACTCCAATGTCGCTGAGCTGCAAGCCCTGCCCGAAGTCAGAGACGAGGGCTATTTTTGTCCTGTGCAGTGACTAGCCACCGTAATTCCCGAACAGATTGGCACTGGTTCGGCGATCGGCGTCAAGGTACGGCTCGATGTACTAATCGGTCTCCACTATCATTTTGTATCGGCGCAACCGCGGTAAGTATGTGAACACCAAGGGCTGGAGGCTTCAAAATCTTAGCGATGACTTCTATCGAATGAAGCATCATGCTAATCCACAACAAAGGCGTAAGGCCATGCTTGATGTAGGGTCTCGAGGATGGAAAACCCAAGAGAATTTGTAATTGAGACTTTGACTGCTGTTGGAGACAAGCTTGGCGACATTGGGAAAGATTTGAACCCGAAAGAAAGCAGCAAAAGAGGGAGGAAATGAAATGGCAAAGGACGCGAGAAGAAAGTATGGAATATAAATCCTTTGACCATGAGTAGCGCACCTATCGTTCCGCTGACTAACCTATGAACTAGACTTGTCATTGTTGGGCATTGATTGGTCGAAACTATCCAACCCGGCATCTTGGCATTCTCCAGCTTCCGGGCGCGAAAATGCCCCCTAAGCCCCAGCCAATTAGACGTCGTACCGCCCCGGGGGAAACTAGCATCGGTGTCCGATGAACCCCCGACACTTGTAAGCTAGGGGAATGCTTTGTCAGGACCCAGAGATTCTCATGCACAAGCAACGAAGAAGATTGGACCTTGAAGCAGAGTCGAGATATAAAATGCCAGCTGTCTACCGGTTGATGGTTCAGCCCAGTACTCACAACATCTTCTCTTATTTCTCACCCAATTCGCCAAAATGTCTCGAGCTTTACTCATCACTGGTGCTACTGGAAAGCAGGGTGGGTCCGTCATTAGAGCCCTGCTTGCTGCCAATGCCGATTTCGATATTCTCGCCGTTACGAGAGACTCATCTTCACCTTCTGCCAAGAAACTAGCCGAAAAGTCACCTCGAATCAGCCTGGTCCAGGGTAATTTGGATGATGCAGAAGGAATTTTCGACACTGCCAAGGCAGCATCCAAGGTGCCTATATGGGGCGTCTTCAGCGTTCAGGTTAGCATTGTCTCGTTTTGTGGTAGGTTGTAGTAGCTGATCATTGGAATAGACACCTGCGATGAACAAGACCGGCCCAATTATCGAGGAACGGCAGGGAAAGGCGCTTGTTAATGCTGCCATAAATCATGGCGTTCAGCATTTTGTCTACTCCTCTGTTGACCGCAGTGGTGCGAAATCCTTTGAAAACGCCACTAATATTCCGCACTTCAAGAGCAAGCACAATATTGAGCACCACCTCGTCCAGAAGTCAAAGGAAGCTGCCCTCGGGTGGACCATCCTCCGTCCTGTAGCCTTTATGGAGAACTTCGATGGCGGGTTCCTCGGCAAGGTGTTTGCGACGTCATGGAGGTTGGTCGTGAAGTCGCGCCCCCTTCAGCTCATTGCTACTGCCGACATTGGGGCTTTTGCCGCAAAGGCTTTCATGTCACCGCGCGAATTCAACGGGCGGGCAATTTCTCTCGCAGGAGATGAGTTGACCTACGAGCAGATGGCGACGCTGTATTCGAAAAAGATACAGTCAGGTGTGCCAGCTACCTGGGCTCTGGTAGCAAGACTGGTGCTCTGGCTGTCGGAGGAGATGGGTACCATGTTTACATTTTTCGAGAAGGAGGGATATGGAGCGAACATCAAGGAACTCAGGGAGGAGCACCCAGAGCTAATGACTCTTGAAACGTGGCTGGATAAGTCCTCGTTTCCTAAGAGGGATGCTTAGAGAAATCCTTGGATGAAGTGATTTTGCTGGATGGGGGCTGGGAGTTGTTCCAAGTTTGAAGATTCTTTTTGTTAAGTCTGTTGAAAGGAGACAAGCCCGAGAAAGTTGAGGCCATTAATATGTATAGAAAAGTAAATTCATGAATAATAGAAGAAGTGTGCTTAAACTCTCTTAATTGTGAACGATTCATCAAGCTGCTGCCTGATTTTCCCCCTTTGATGAGCTCACCGATGAAAATCCTTAACCTGGTCTACTCTTCAACTATGCCTGCTCCTGCCAGTGCCTCATGATACCACTCGACATATAAAAAGCGTGGGGCCCAATTTGCTGCCTCCTTCGTTTCTCTTTGCGAAACAGTCCTGCCCATGTTGTTAAATGTTTGCGAGTAGTTTTCAAAGGAGCGTGATCTCGACACCCATCCGACGGGCCACATCCTCAATATCAAAATCAGAAGACTCTTCCAGCCAAGCATCATCCAGCAGCTTAAAGGCCATTCTCGCAAGTCTGAATGGACTGATCTCCTCGATGCGGTAGCGCACTTCAACCAGAGTCTGTTTCCATTTGGGACGCCCCTTGAGGTGGGAAACTTCAAGACTGATAGTCATCAGCGGATACACAAGTCCGTGGTAGAAAGGCAAGTTTTTGGAGCATGGGATACTGAAAGCCTGATGGACAGCCTCAATGGAGTCCATCAATCGGCACAGAATCGTGTCTGTATCTGGGGCCAAATCCTTCGACTCGTCGTCGCCCTGTGCCATAGGCGTGAAGTCGACGTTGGAGTATCGCTGGCACCGACGCCGACGGACATCCAAGATGCCGGAAAATCGCCAGCAGTCCCACAGGTAGCGCTGAGCAGGGTCTCCTCCATCGCCCTGCCATGACCAGAATCGCAAAGCAATGTCGTTCCCAGGTTCGTCAGCCATGGCGGCAAAGATATCAAGGAGAGACCTTGGAACTCCAGTGACAGGTTCCACGCCGTCGAGTATGCCTTGTTTCCATGAGTCCTGGGCATTACGAAAGCTGTTCCAGATCCCAATCGTCGGGCTTTTCCTACCCAGCAAAAACGAGGGCAAGTCCATGACACCCAGAGACTCCAGTGCTTGACGGGAACTCGGATCTTGTTCGAGACCTGCGGCAAGCGTATCCATCGAGGTTTAGAGACGATAACCTTCTGAAATCAAGCATAAATAATGAGTGCAAAGCCATCCCTGAAGGAACTGAAATTATCTCTATCAGCTGGTCCAAATGTAGCTAGCAAATTGCCAAAGGCGTGGGAAGCAGAGTCACATGAAAGGTGCATAATAAGACACCAACAGTCAGTGTGCCAGCTTACGGAGTCCCTTACGCTTAGGCTATCTCGGTGCGAAGGGTACTTAGAGCAACATCGAGGTGCTCCAATGTTGATACGGAAAAGTCCTGGCCTTCGTCATCAAAGGCCTTCTGGATGGCTGCCTCGATGAATGCCAGAGCATGGCTCTGGGTTGTCAACGCTTGCATAAAGTCCTGAACTGTGCAAGAATTTCCCATTTTGTGAAGCCGTGTTAGGCCTGATGTTAGGACTGTTCCTACATCTTAGTGCGGTCTACAGCCAAGGGCCGAAAGCTGCATGTGCCACGTATATCTTTTGAAGGTCTCTTGAGCCTTGGCCAGTGCGGTATTACTGATGGAGAGCCTGTTGATTCATCTGCGAACCCAAGCCCACTTGCAAAGATCCCGGGGCTCTCCCTCAAGGGAGCACTGACTTGATCAAGGCCGGCAGGGTCCACTGATGATCCGAGCCAATCGGTAGAACCTGGAAAGTTTGTCACGAACGTCTTGGGATGAGCTGCCGGCCGGCTGTGGAATTATTCTCCCCAGGGAAGGCGGCGCCGGCAAAACGTCCTCGTGAGGCCATCCCCTGCACCCAAGCAGCGGTTCCTGGTAACCTGGACAAACTAGGCCAAGTTTCATGCACTCCAGACAGAAAGGTCGCTTACCGGTCTTGATTAGTATCATCAGAAGTTGGAAGAAGGATGTGAACAAACCCTTCATCTATCAATATCCACTTGCTAACTTGTGTAAGACACCCCAGAGACAATTGATGGCGCGTCATGTTCGCTGCAGATTGTTACCCCCACTCTGCAAGATGAAGAGTGTTTGAATGCAGCAAGCATTATTCAGAGATGTCTGAACCGTGGCAAATAGAGTTGTCACGCAAGAGGTCTCGGATGCCAGGGACTTGCACTGCCATGTCATTGATTTCGGTGCTTCTGTCGTTGATGTCGCCACCATGGGAGTGAGGATACTGCGATGCTGTTCAAATGTTTGGTAGTATTTAAATAGAATAACTAGTATCAGGGCTGTTATCGTTACTCCCGTTTCTTATAGCCCTTATCACCCCGCATGAATGCAATGGGTAGCGGCGAAGGAACACCGTCCGCAGTCGATATGCTCAGACATACATTATTAGGAACTCTCTCAACCTGCTGGACTGACACCAAATCATCACTTCCTTGACAAGATGCTCGAACAGCTCCTCTCCCGTTCATCTCAGTCCAGTCAACAGGCAATCCAATCCCAGAGTTGCTAAACGGGAGTTGGTAGATCTGGTTCATTTTATGGCGGCTAAGCTTATCCAGAGCCGTCTTGAAGTCGTCGAGTATGATTGTATCCGTCAAGCACTTGAACACGGACGCAAATTTCCAGAATGGATTGATGCCGCCGAGCCCTAGCACTGGTGTCACAGCAAGAAGGTCTAGAGCGATAAAGAGGAGGCTGAGACACATGCTGAAGAGCAAAATGCCGAAACGGGGCGAGACGCGGATAATCTCGATCAGACCGAACTCGTAGCGGTATTTGATGTTCCAGAAGAGGTTCGCTGTGGTGAAGATCCACCATGGATCGCTAGACATGAACTGTGAGCCAGTATTCTCAAGCACTCTTTAACGAGGCTCACCGGCATAGGGCTTCCAATGGCCTGCTAGACACGAAAATACGGTGGTTAATGTTGTTAAAATATGTAAAGTTCGCATAGAGTTCGAGCACCCAGTATGGTTGGACAAGAACTATCGTGCTGATATATATCAAGCTACCTCTTGGCTGTAAGAAGGGCTTGTTCTTCATCCAGGAGATGACATTATGCAATGTCCAGGATGCGATAAGGAGGACAGCAGTCGAAGAGAGATACCAGCCCCAGATTGGGGGGTTAAAGAAGGTAAAGAAGCCATTCGGTGCCGCTAGGACAAGCTGAAGTTATTATAAGCCGCTGCTTGACTTTGTATTCGAGTGGCGATTTACCTCGACTAGAATGAGTTTATGCAGTAATACCCCCGATCGCATGTTTGCCAGGGTAATACTGGCCATGATGAGCAGAGATCCAATTAAGAACCCCTGTGACCACGCCTCGATGGTTAGATGCGCCGTGTCTGTCGGCTTGGATCCGGGAGTTGATGTCGGTTCTGCCATACTGCCACCTCAGGAAGGGGAATTAGGTGAGAGTTGAAGGAAACGGAGGGCGGATGACGAAGACAGGATAATCCAACGGCCCATTTATGAGGACAGACTTCCCCGCATCGCACTCGGTGCTATCTATATTAGCGTCGCGCTTGACCCCATTCCCTCCACACCACCCCAGATTATGGCGTTGGCCCTAACGCTGCAGCATCCCAGCACTGTTCCTTGTCGACCAGGCAGGTCGTCACAGTCAACCCTGCATTGCTGATGCTAAAGCAGGCCATCGCTTAGAGGTTGGGTCTGTGCATGGGCGAGGAGGAGTATCGCGCTTGAATTCCGTCCATCCAAGGAGATGGGGTCATTCATGTACAATATGCGGAATTTCTCACATTGTCACTGTGGTGAAGCCTTCGGTCTTTACACGTTCAGTGGCTGAAGTTTAAAGGACACAATGTAACCCCACAATTGGCCTCGCAGGAACAGTAGATTTATCGTAAGTGCAAAATAACTACATACCAAAGAGAAAGAAACGGCTTGATCCATGACCTTGGTCGTTCATCAGTCACTACTTGAGCATCTACAGCTACTCTAACACCAGCTGGAGCCAAGAGGCGTGAGCTTGACCGAATCCAAGACTGAATTCCCATCACGTCCAGCAATCGTGATGTCCTTGGACTCCTGGTATCGCGGCCAAACATTAGCAGTCATGACTGTTCCATCGCCAGCAAAGATCTCCAGACTTGATTGGTCGACAAAGATATCCAGCATCAGCTTGTCCTTGTGTGATGCATCAATGACAGCCTTCCAAGTCCCCGCCTGCCCGTACCCAGCGTTACTTGTGTCGAGGATCAGAGTACGGTCAGCCGTAGTGTAAGTCAACAGAACCGATTCTGCCTTTGACTTGAAGAGCGAGATAGTGAAAGACGACGCTGTTGTAGCGCCGAGATCCACCACAACTTGCAACCGAGCTGTGTTGGAGCTGCCGATGACCAAAGGAGTCTCACCAACGCTACGCCGTCCAAACTTCTTCGCCGGACCGACTGCAAGCTTGTCGAGCGCCTTAATGGGACGGCTACCAAGGCCCCCATCATCACGGATGAACAGCTCCCTCGTTACTGACTGTGAACCAGCCCATCCATTGATGCGGCTCGGCCATTTGGACGTCGGCCAGTTACCCATCCAAGTAATAGCCAAATCACGACCCGTCTCATCCTTGTACCACTGCATAGCGTAACTATCAGGCCCAGCATCGATGAGCCCGCGCTTCTCGCTCGTAAAGACGGTGCCGTTGTACGTGCCCGTCTCGTACCATCCCAGCGCGTTGCCGCCGTAGAAGAGAACCCACTTGTCGCCAAGGGAAAGAAATTTGGACACTCCCAGACGTCGCCCGTGCTGCCGTCGCCTGTGTACAAAATGCCAACGTAGCTCCAGGAGAGCAGGTCCTTGGAGCTGTACAGCAAGACTCGGCCACTGACATCGTTGCTTGAGCCAATGACCATCTTCCATGATTTGTCTGTAGGATCGTAAAAGGGCTTTGGGTCGCGGAAGAACTTGGGCGCGCCTGGAGGAGGGCGTGAGATGATGGGATTGTTGGAGTCGAGTTCGAAGCGGATGCCGTCCTTGCTGGTTGCGGTGGACACCACCTCCTGCACAACGTCAGGATGGAAAGCCGTGTCCGTGTAGTCGGTGAAGATGAGGCGCAGCTTGTTACCATGAAGTTTGTCGACGACTGCCGCACCCGTAAAGCGCCCAGAAGTATCCTTGGGGTCATCCGTGTCCCTGGGAGACAACGCAATGGGCAGCTCACGCCAATGTACCGCGTCAACACTCTCAGCATGCGACCAGTACATGGGACCCCAGAAAGGAGCGTCAGGGTAGAACTGACTGAAGAGATGATGGCGACCCTTCCACTGGCTGAGTCCGGCCGGATCGTTGATCCAACCCTGGTACTGAGTGTAGTGGAATTGGGGACGCATAGGGTCTACTGCCATGAGGGAGCAGGACGGCGAGCTGTGAGCGGCTGGCTGATTTGCCTGGCCAAAAATGTTGAATGTGAGACCCTTGCCATCTCCCAATGCATCGCAGCCAACACGAATGTCATCGACGTTGATATGACCCCATGATTCGGAAGTGCTACTGTCGTGCACGACAATGTGCACTTTCTGTCCTGCCCACTTGCTGGTATCCCACGTGACGCGGATCAAAGCTTCATCGTTGGCGCCTGTTTGCTTGAGAAGAAGTTTATCGTCTTTGTCTCTCACGAGACCAACGTACAGCTTCTCAGCATCATAGCCGCCGCCAATGAGGAAGCTCATGACGGAGCTCGCTCGGAAAGAGCTCGACTTCAACTCTCCCACGGCTTTCTCTCCACCTTGTGCGGTGCCCAGGATGAAGCTTTTGCCGGCCTGGCCGAAGGGGCCACCCCAGTAGGAGGTTTCAGAAGAGACTGAGTTGCTTCCGAAGGCATCGCCGCTCGCAACACGCCATCCTTCGAGACCTTTCTCGAAGCTAGGGTTGCGGGGGCCTGGGTACTGGTGGGAGCGGCAATTTGGAAGTTTTGGGACAGAGGCCGAGTTTGCTGTTGACGCAGAGAGCGCCAGCAGAGCGATCGTCTGCGCCGACAACGGATGAAGGGGGAAATGCATGTTGAAGACAGTCTTGGTCAAGAAGAGTAGGTAGTGGCGATGCGAGGTTATTCAAGACTGAGGAGAGAATGAGACGCTCCTTATTCACAAAGCGAAAGCGCAGCAGCTTGATATATGTATGTTTTGCCGGAGAATCACGAAACGCCCGTCTGTCTTTCACGATCCAACCTAACTCTAACCTCACAGCGACTCAACCCTCGTGCCCGAGCCCATGCACATGGGACACAAATGCCTCTCCCTCCTCGTACCGGTCGTGGAGAAACGCCCGTCATGTCTCTCCAGCTCCTGTAGCTGTCGAGTTAGAGTATGGTCGACCGGGGGTAGGTTGCGGGGAGAGCGTGCGGGGAAGAGGGTCTGGGAATGGAGGCCTGCCTTTAGCGGTTAGTTCACGGGCCGGGATGCTCGCGGACAGTTCTGGCTCCTCCGCGATCGTGGGGACGCATGCAATCCAACCCCGGATCCTCCGTACGAGTCATTTCATCTCCAAACTTCGGCCAAGAATGTCGTCATCAAGAAGCGCGACAGCTACGACAGATACGTAAAGAGCTTGGTGTTGAAACTTATCCTCATGCATTGCAACCCATCATGCAGAGAACATTCAGAGAACAATTCCGCATGTCCTAAATCGTCCTCTCGCAGACGTTAGCTCACCATGCCCAGCCTAGTCGTATGCATCTCTGTTATTCTAGAAGGTCGCTAGATGATCTTAGCATGCATAGAGTTGCATTTGTCGTGCTGGGGCCGGCCTGTCGTCCAAACTTCGCGGAGCACGAAATCCGGTCCGCGGCCCACCTCTGCGGAAAACGCCCGTTGGGCTCCGAAAGTGATGCTGGTCACAGGGTAGGAAGACAAGAGAAAGGGTAAAGGCTCAGTCGTCGTGGTAATTATTGGCCAAGATGAGATCTAAAAGCGAACTCCACTTGGATGGAGCTCGAAGCCTGTGGTCATTGCGTCGTAGCCAACCTTTGAGATCACGGCGATCTAATTCTTAATACTCACTAGGCACATCCATGTGTGCTCTTACTGCCACAGTAGAGTCAAAGCCTCTGTACTCTATTCCCTCTTACCTGTCGGATAAGTGTTATTTCCTTCTGTTATTATTCAGCAAAGAGTGATAGAAAAGCAGGCAGCAAGTAGACACTGACTCGCTTGGAGTTCCAATGTGGCCCCGTTATGGTCTATCCTTGCAAGAGACACAAAAAGAACCGTATCCATGCTAGCAATGTGGAATGGCATGGTTCCATGTACCTGACCATGGATGCTTCCATGCAACGACTTACACCTGGCTAGCCTCTTTGCTTCGGACAGGCGACCAATGATCCCTGATCATCATGGGATTGCTGCTGCCCCAGCCTAATGAGCTGATAACTAACTACATGAAAACAGCCCAGTCAACGTCGTTGTGACCGGGCTCTCTACCCTTGAGCTCTCAATCAATGTCTCATCCAACTTTCCTACCTTCCAACTTTGGCAAAGGTGGTTGGTCTTATCTATCGATCCTGAACAACTACATCCCATCGAAGGAACAAGGAACCAACAACTGCCTTAGCTCATCGGCATGGCCGAGCTTCCCCTCTTCAGCATCTCCACGCATCCACATTAAACAACACCCACCATGATACGTCGGTTGAAACGTAGATGATAGCAAAGAGAGGGGGCTCAAGCTTCTGCCTCGTTCAGCTTGTGACCGAGAATCTATATCTATCTTCCCAAACCGCACATGGGGATCCAACACCCAACCCGCATCCTCATTTCCTACACACAAAACACTTATCAAGCACTCAACAACTTACAACAGCCACCAGATCAGCAAAATGGGCGCGTCAAAGCTCGCTCTGTCAGTGCCCAAAGATGAGGCTGGCAAGTCTTGGCCGGCCATCGCCGTGGGAGCCTTTGTCGCCTTTGGTGGCGTTCTCTTTGGGTATGATCTCAACCGTCTTTGTAGGCCATGACATGTTCACTGACCGAAGTTCAGATACGACACCGGTACGATTGGCGGCATTTTGGCCATGGACCACTGGAAGGAACTCTTCTCGACTGGTTACACCGACTCTCACGGCCAGCCTGATGTTTCTCCCTCCCAGTCGTCCGCTATTGTCTCCATCCTCTCGGCAGGCACATTTTTCGGCGCTCTGTGCTCCCCGTTCCTTGGAGACTATATCGGTCGTCGATGGGCGCTTATCGCATCGTCGTGGGTGTTCAACTTTGGTGTCATTCTTCAGACTGCGGCTGTTTCCATCCCTCTCTTCTTGGCTGGTCGGTTCTTTGCTGGGTATGGCGTCGGTCTGATCTCAGCTTTAAGTAAGTTCCTATCCCAAATTCCAATAGAACCCGCTGTACTAACAAGCATGTAGTTCCGCTTTATCAATCCGAGACTGCCCCGAAATGGATCAGAGGCGTCATAGTCGGTGCTTACCAGTTCTCCATCACCATCGGGCTTCTCCTGGCCGCCGTGGTCAACAACGCAACTCAAGGTCGAGATGATACTGGCTCATACCGAATCCCCATTGCCGTCCAATTTGCCTTCTCCATCGTCCTGATTGGCGGGATGTTGGTCCTCCCTGAAACCCCTCGCTACTTCGTCATGCGAGATAAGATCGAACAGGCCGCCCAGGCCCTGGCGAAGCTGAGGAGACTCGCTCCAGACCATCCCGCCGTTCGAGAAGAGCTGAGTGAGATCAAAGCAAACTACGACTACGAAAAGAGCGTAAGCAAGGCGAGCTACCTGGACTGTTTCCGCGGTCCGATCGCCAAGAGGCAGTGGACAGGCATGGGTCTTCAGGCCCTGCAGCAGTTCACCGGAGTCAACTTTATCTTCTACTACGGCACGCAATACTTCAAGAACTCTGGCATGGACGACTCTTTTATAGTCCAGGTCATCACCTCGTGCGTCAACGTGGGCTCAACGATCCCAGGGCTCTACGCCATCGATAAGTGGGGGCGCCGCCCGCTGCTATTCTGGGGCGCTGTAGGCATGTGCGTTTCGCAATTCATCGTCGCCATGCTAGGTACTTTGACTACGTCTCAGGACAGTGCCGGTACTACCATCGTGCATAACGTCGCGGCTCAGAAGGCTGGCATTGCATTTATCTGCATCTATATCTTCTTCTTCGCGTCGACCTGGGGACCTATCGCTTGGGTTGTCACCGGTGAGATCTTTCCGCTGCAGACACGTGCCAAGAGTCTTTCCATCACAACCGCCACCAATGTAAGACATCTTTCCCGGCTCTTCGTAGACCAACTTATGACTAACTCATGTAGTGGCTCCTCAACTGGGCTCTCGCATTTGCAACACCTTACCTCGTCAATTATGGGCCAGGCAATGCAAACCTCCAATCCAAGATCTTTTTCATTTGGTTCGGCGCCTGTTTCATCTGCGTTGCCTTTGTGTACTTCTTTATCTATGAAACCAAGGGGCTTACCTTGGAAGAAGTCGACGAGCTGTACAACGAAGTCGGCAGCGCTCGGAAGAGCGTTGGGTGGGAGCCTACCGTCACCTTTCTGGAGCGTGAGGTTGCTGCTGGCCATGGACCGGCTCTTAGCCTGGACGACGAGAAGGCACAGGGCTAGAACGTCATCCACAGGTTGGGACATGACAACGTTGATCATGGCCAACACACTGAAGCTGTTTGAGGGCATATAGTAAAGCACCACTGCACTCATAGCTGAAGCTCAACTTCACTTGGACAATTGTCTTGTGATCGAAACTATTGGTGTCAAGATACTTCATAGACCCTAGATATACGCCGCTTACCTGAGTTGATCTACTCAGGATAGCATGTTACATTCAATCGATTACAGTTAGAAGGATGGAAAGGCAGGGGTTAGATATAGTTAACCACGTAAACAGAATATGAGGGTTGCTGCGAAATTCTAGCACATCAGCCTTCACACAGTTGAATCTAGACCTTGGCAAAACAGAAAACAGAAATAAAGTCACTCTTTAAATATATATATACATGTTTCAAGCCTTTAAAATATCAGAATCAAGTCAGCGTGAGCCTGCCACATCAACAAAGCCCGTGCAAATCATATCTCCTCGATTGATCAGACCCCTGTCCAAACGTGCAACTGTCGGCCCGAGAGCTCACGGCCGTGTGTCAGGAAATGCACCGGAAAATGGGTCCGAGAGCAAGGACAGGGATCCATGCCAACCAATTGAAGAGCTAAACCCCGCCTCAGCACTTCAGCTTGCAGGGGGCCCTGGCTCGTTAGGGCTTCTAGAAGAAGCAGGAAGTATTCTAGCGTGCCGCTAGAAGGAACCAAGCGGCCGCAGATCCCTTGAGCGAAGCGACCAACTCTCCTCGTCAACTGGCTCGAGACTCCTCACATTGGACGCTTCCTGGGCAGAGACAGGTGTTCAACGGGGTCAACAGAGTCATGGCCACCTGAATCAGGACGAGTGATTGCGGGGTTGACGCGTGAGTGGAGTGACATCCTTCGCGTTCCCCGGAGAAATGACATATTTATACCTAGCATGTTGACAAGACTCAGAACACCAGGCCGGAGCCGCTCGGAATATCCACACTATAGCGATGGGGGAGTATCAGAGAAAGAAGCTAAACATTGCTTGCGATGTTTGTCGAGGACGAAGAACGAAATGCGACGGCCAACGACCCAAGTGCGGCTTCTGTCAGCTCCAGGGTAGTCGCTGCGTCTATCAGGCTGCTCCCCAGCCGCCACCATCAAGGTGAGGAATTTCATCACCAAGCACAAAAGTTCTGAAGGACTCACTCGTCACATTAAGACTGGAGCTTGACATTGCTGGCATGCGCGAACGACTGGAGGATATCATGGGCCTCCTCGTGTCGAACCAGCGGCGGAGCAACGACGCTCGCTCATGGCCTCTCCCTGCAGCCAGCAGAACTGCTTCACTGCATGCATCATTCCAAACTTCTCCGCGAGCCTTGAGTGACCATGAGGTCAAGTATGAGGCAGACGATTCCGAATTCCCCATCATGGTTCTTCAGCGGAGAAGCATGATGATCCTTCTTGGCCTCGATCCGGACTTGGGCGTCTGGTTGAGTAATTTGGAGCGACCTACCAGCTTTTTATCAAGGCGAGACCAGACTGTTGTTCCTACGAGGGTGTTTTTGCTGCCCCCAGAGAGCATATACTCTACCCTCCACGCCTTTTCTGAAAGGATACACGTCTGGCTACCGGTACTCTCCTCCGATTTTCAAGAATCGTTTCATCGGTGCATCAACGGACAGAGTCCATCGCATTCAGACACTTGTCTGGCTATGCTGGTCATGGCTCTCGGGTCATTTGCCGCCGCAGACACAATCACATCAGCCCTCGACAAACAACTTGGTGCTGAGTATTTCGCCGAAGCATCCAAATTGCTTCCCGAAGTTCTCCTTGACTTCAGTGTCAGGAGCCTGCAGTGCTTGACCTTCTTTGCTGTGTATTACATGCACCTCATCCGGCCATGTCAGGCACACGATCATATCCTCATGGCCTCAGCCAGAGCACAGAATATGCTCAAGATCCACTCTCGAGGAAGTGATACGAAGACGGTGGAAGCTTTGCGCCGCGCCTACTGGGCCATACTGCTGATAGAAAGCGAGCTGTCTATCCAGCTTGACCTCCCAGACAGCGGGATCTGGAAACACGAGGAAGAAGTCCAGCTGCCGTCTCCCAACGGAATCTGGCGCTTCTCCCTCCCCGGGGATAGCGCCATATCGTCTCCATCGTCACAGATCTTTGAGTTTAGCTCTGATACCACCCCGGTTTACTTCTTAGCCGAAATAGCTATGCGAAGAATGCTGCGGCGGTGCACAACATCACTCAGCAAATCCACCGAGGGGGAGTTCAGATATGCACCAGTCATCGCCAGAGAGCTAGAGCTGCAGCTGGACGGCTGGTACAAGTATCTACCGTCGTCACTTGTGTTTCACAAGCAGCCCATGGCGTTATACGAGGTAGCTGAAGTTCCTCGCGCCCAATTCTTGCAAGCCCAGTTCTTTGCTTGCAAGGCCTCCATTTCCTGGCCAGCTGTTTATCAAACCATCAGACTGGGTTTTGTGGATGAGGATGTGCTACCGTACTGCACCAAGTTTTTTGACGACTATGTGTCATTTGTCCTGGCTGCTACAACATCGATGCAGACGTGCATGATAAATACTTGGACCTTGCTCGCGAGGTAACGTACATGATTCAAGATAAGATTGGCAGGAGGAACTAATGCATAGTATCCACAGCATCTTCATTATCACTATGGCGGCCATTAGAGCCGTTGATACGGATGGAATGAAGGAACTTTTGAACCCGCAGGTCTTCCACTGTTTCTCCCTTGCAGCTGAGTCTTTTGCGGTACTGTCTCCATACAGCAAGTCTCTGGCAGCACTCGCGGAGATTATTCAGGAAAGGGTAGAGCACACACGGTATAGATTAACCTCGGAGCAGCATATATAGTTATGTTATGCATTCAACACCGTCAAGAGCGATATGAAGTCCATTTTGAATCACCTGTTGCCAGTCCAGTGACTGCCCCTTGTGGTTTTGCCTACAGACTCCATGGATATGCTTACTCTGCCTTTAAGCCCTCAAGAAAACGTCGACGAACGTCCTTAGCATGTTCAATGTTCTTCTTCGCACGCTCCCGCGAGTCCCGAGCACGCCTCTCCAACCAGGCATCCCTATCCCGCACAAACGCATCCATCCGCTCCCTATTCTGCTCCACCATGGCTTTCCTCTGAGGATCCAGGTTCTCCAACTGCGGCAGTGCAGGGTGCGTGCCAGCCGGAAAGTCAGGCTTGCGAGGAATTCGCTCTTTGACTGGCAAGATCTCGAGCTTCGGGCCCGGCAGAGTCTGGTACCAGTACGCCGTGGTCGACCAGTCATCTCGCAAATGGTTCGCATGCCCTGTCTCCATCGTGACGCGAATCTTCTTGCTGAAGCGCACAGGGTCCGCGAGGTGCCACCTGTAGCTAACTTGGTGGTTCGGCACGTCCTCCTCATGTATGATAGTCCCGCAGAAGGGGTACGCGTTCTTCTGCATCCCCCAGCCCTGGCTGAAGTAGTCCTCGCCGCCGGTGCCGTGCATCGACGGGGGCCAAGTGTCGTCGTCGATAAAGATCATATCGTCGCCCTCTCCCCACCACGTGCCCTGGAAGTGCGCGACGCTCTGGTTGCAGCCGATATACTGGCCCGCGCCCTCTGTCTCGAGGATGACGTAGTTGCCCTTGCCGTCGAGGTTGGGCACCTGCGTCTCCAGGCTGTTGGTCTGGATGCTCTCGGGGGCCCAGCCGTTTGTGGGGTTCTCGCGGCGCCAGTGCGCGTGGAAGAAGAGGGTGTCTTTGCTGAGAGGCTCCGTGAAAAGCTCGTAGTCGATGTAAAAGTATTGAATGTAGGCTTGGTCGTTCTGGTTCTCAATCTCGATGCGGGCCCGTTTGTTGAAGGGCATGGGCAGATAGCAGTTGAACGCCGCGGCGCCTCCAAACTTCTTCTCCTCGGACGGCTTCACAGACACGGTAAACGGAAGGGACTGGAAGTTGGCAGCCATGGAGTGACCTAGGCAGAAGAAGTCACCAATAGGCGCCAGCACATTCGGCGTCTCCGAGTCATCCCAGTACATCTTGATGAGCACCTTGCGATAGTAGTCCGGGTCGCTGACCTCGTAGTTCAGGCCCAGAGCGTTGTGCACCTCCATCATGGCCACCCCGGACTTGGAGTAGGGGATCAGACCAGGACCAACAATGCGGCGGCAAGTCTGGACGAACCACAGATGGGTGATGGAGCCAGGGCCTTCGAGGTCAGCTAGGACAGCCGTCTCGCCGGGCTGAATAACCCAGGCATCTTCGTTGAGGCCGCTGTGGTCCCAGCTGGAGACGCGGCCGGTGCGTGCCGTTTTCAGCTTCGCAGCATTGCTGAGGAGGTCGCTGCCGAGGGAGGAGCTGAAGTTCATGGTCTTTTGAGGTTTCTAGTGGTGATTGGTTGGGTCAAAGACTTTGATGATGTCGTGATGAGTGGTTGTCAAGCCAGTGAGATCAATAATTGTCAAAAGCTGGTTTATATATATGGCCATTGTAGCATCATCAACGATGGCCGGATGGCCGCTTCGCATCATGTGGAGACAAAGATGCGCTGTCTTGTTGCGTTGATGTTGGCTCACGTGTGTAACTAGACGTCTTGGCCGTCGCATGTCTCCCCTATCCCGATCGTCTGACGACGCCAGGTAAGCCAAGGGAGAGACGCCGAGTGGGGAATTACTGAACACAAGGCTGATATGATTGGCTTATCGGCGTGCTATGAAGTAGCTTCGGGATAGAACTTTATCTCCGCGATGATGCCTGCAAGCCGGGTTCGGCATGGCTTGGTGTGGCAGATGGCAGGCCCCGCTCAACCCCCTCACCGAGAACCGCCCAGCAGGCCATAAAGACATATCGCGGAGATGGACGCACATTCCCGAACTGTCATCCTGCCTCAACTGCTTCAGAACCAGGCATGATGGAGACTGATATGCAGGACCTGCCCGTTGTCTCCGACAGCCTGCCGGCTTCTCGCTCAGGGACATCGCGGAGACGGACCCGGACAGCGACGGCGTGCAGCACCTGCAGAGCGAGGAGGACCAGATGTGACAGTCGGAAGCCTGACTGTGGATTTTGTCGTGCCCGTGGGCTTCAGTGTCACTACGAGCAGAGCGAACCAGCCCCTACGTCCAAGTACGATCATTGTTTTTACGTCCTCATGACCCTTGCTGACTCGCACTTGTAGAGTAGGGGTGGAACTCGCCGCTATCAACCGGCGGCTTGATCACATCACCAGCGTCCTGTGCTCTACCCAGCCACCCCCCGTAACACCAGGGCATGTGGAGAGCCAAGTCTTCACTGGCGAAGAGAAACTGCCCTTCCAGCTGCTCGGAACCGGCTGCATGATGACCATTCTCGGCCTTGGCCCCGGCTTCGCTGAGGAGCTTGCCACACTCGAAAGGCACGCCGCATCAATTGGCACTGGTAATTCATTGAGAGTGCGTCTCATCCAGCAAGAACAAGCCTTGTCAGCTCTCGCCGCCTTCTCCGCACACGTCCACATCTGGTATCCAATACTCCGACCGCGCTTTTCAGAACGCTACCTTGGCATCATCTCGGGGTCTTTGCCGCCAGGCTCCGAGACATGCATGGTTCTGTTGGTTGCCGCACTTGGTGTTCTCGCACAGCAAGACCACGAGCTAGGCGTATCCTCCCGCGACGAGACCAGCGAGCTCTACCTTGAGGCCGCCATGGCATCCCTACCGGCAGTGCTCATCGACAAGAGTGTTGAGAGCGTGCAGTGCCTCGTGCTTCTGAGCATCTACCATTGTTGTCTGTCCAAGCCTTCCCAGGCATACGACTACGCCATGATTGCCTCATTCAAGGTGCAGAACCTATTGAAGTACGTTGGTGATGACGACGGCGAGGTCTACGAACATGCAAAACGAGCATACTGGGCGGTGCTGCTCCTGGAGAGCGAGCTCCGAATTCACTTCGATGTCATTGGGAGCGGAATCTGGGACCATGATGATAAGGTTTCGCTACCAGACAGTCGTCGTGCATGGCAGTTCGATATCGAGACAGGCTCGCCGCAAGGCTCGACGACTACACCAGCCAGCAACATATCACCAGACGGTCCTCCTACAGACCAGACGCAATCATATTTTTTGGCCGAGATATCCATGCGGCGGATGCTGCACCGTTGCAACACAGCAATTCGCCGAACACATCGGGGAGAGATCGTCTACGCTCCGAACATTGCACTGGAGCTAGAACTGCAGCTTGAGGAGTGGTATCGGTACCTGCCGGAATCTGTGTGCTTTCAGAATTCCGAGCATGTTCCTAACAGCACTCACATGTTTGTTGAGCCGCTGGGAAACTTTCTCCGAGTGCAATACTATTGCTGCAAGCTATCAATCTACTGGCCGGCAGTGTACCAGTGCATCCAGGATGGTGTGGCCACAAATGAAATCCTCAAGCATTGCGAAATGTTCTTCCAGGCGTATATCCAGTTAATGCCGAGTCTGCTAATATGCATTCGTAACTGCATCGTCAATCGCTGGACGCTGTATGGGTCTATCTTTATGACATCCATGGCTGTCATACAAGCAGCTCGGACACCGTGCCTCGGAGATGGCTGTGTAGTGGACTGGCCTCGGCTTCTCGTATGCTTGAAGTCGACGAGCACCGTGGACCGGCGGATTGTGGAGGCCAGCCCTTCTTTGTCGTTGATGGAGAGTGCTCTTGTTCAACGTCTAACTGAGATTGAGAGTTGGTTTCATGCATCAGATAAGGTAGACTAAGTAAGCTAGACCTATGGAAACAAGAGGTTTATTCTGCTGTAAGCGAGTCGATGCTGGTACATACTTTCTTTGCATCCAGTCCATCCCAGACTGTCACGCTTTCAAAAATGGCACTACCTGCGCTGCCATTTGCAAACGCTGTGATCCCGCTGTTCTCCTGGCTATAACTCCTCGAGTACACCATAGTGGCTAAAGCAAAACGGTCATTTGCAAAGACTTCAAGAATATCTCCGTCAGAAAAGATGCGCAGGTGCAGCCTCTCCATCTCGAAGCCATTGTCCTCCTTCCGAATCAATAGAGTAAAGGGCCCAGCATCCGGGCATTTGTTGATTGTTGCGTCAGTTGTTGAAGCCTCGCGGTCAACAATGATATTCTCTGTGACGGTACAGAAAGTAATGGTTGTATGGATTGACAGGTCCTTGTTGTGGCGGATGTTGAAGCCCACGGACTCGCATTCCGAATGTATCGAGATGACTGCTTCGAGCTCCCAACTCGATGACTGTGTCTGGAAAACTGTCAGATGTGCCAGACCATTCTTATCCGGCAGCATCGCTGTGGTTTCCAGCTTGAGAACCCTGGTACATGCTTCTCGGAGCCGAGCCATCTCGTCAATGGGCTTTACGCCAAGGGTGAGAATGGTCATGGAATCATCTGCCTCGGTCTTGACTTCAAATGGATGACACTCTGCAAGCGTGCCGCGAAAGGTCCTCTCCACATTCGGCACCCGAAGCAGAAAGATCTCGCGCGGAATAGCAAGAGAGCCATTCCAGCCCTTCCGCTTAGCAGCTTCAAGAGGGATATCCTCCTCTGGGATCCATGCGTAGACAACATGGCGCTTCGAGACGGGATCAACGAACGAGTTCGCAGCGTAGAGGGGACCGTGATCAAGGTAGCCCCCGTGCTTGTACCCGAACTTGACCCCGTCGTCCGCCCGAGTCAGGTTGCCCAACATCCACACCTGACCTCTCACGGTACGCGATGGAGCTCCTGTAGGGTGGCAGCGGTTCTTCACATGGTCCTTTTCCACGTCACCTTCAGCACCGATGATGAGAAAATGGCGACTTTCTGAGTCTGCATGCAATGTAACGATGTTGGTGCACTCCCAGTTGACCCCGTAGTTGCCAGACCACTTCTTTGACGGCTGAAACCTGGCTGGCACATCGACCAAGGGGCCGAGATACGTCCACTCTTCGACGTTATTATCGTCAATCGCGTATAAGAACGTCGTGGGTCCCACGTCCTGGATTCCACCGGAGATCAACCCATAGCGAGTCATGGTACTCGAGCCCAGAGCCTCGCTGATAGCTGGCAATCGCGTCACATAGGGATCTCGGAACCCAGTGACTCGCAGTCCAGCCGGCTCCCCGGCCAAAATTGGGTTTCCCCGTGGCTTTTCCCATGTCACGCCGCCATCATGGGAAGTCGCTATTGCGAGACCAGCTGCATCGCGCGGGTATGGCGGAGTACTCCAGTGGAACGGGAGATGCCGGACAGAGGAGTAAGCCACTCTCAACGTTTTATCCCCGGCATCAGCGGGAGGAATCCAACAGCCGGTAAACACGCCTTGAGAGTCATAAGGTTGATCTGGGGCGAGTGCCGGGGACGTCAAGGCCGACGACCAGGCCAGCATGTCCTTGGACACCGCGTGGCCCCAGGACATGTTTCCCCATTCGCATCCTTCTGGGTTGCCTGTGACTTGTGTAAGCTGACTGGTTGCCAGTGTAAAAAGGGTGAAATACATTGGTAGAAAAGGTGGTATGTTCTTGTCCATGGATCGTACCCTGGAGCGCATGGGTCGTTGATCCAGGTGTTTGTGAAGAAATGAAATCTGGGCTGCTCAGCTGGCCGCGCTGGCTCTTGGGCATTGTCCGCCATTTCAGCACTTCAACCAAAATGCAGGAGAATAACAATCAATGTCTTTGGCTATCTGGCTGGATGCCTGCAATCGTGAAATAAAAGGATCAGTCAACAGACTTTGATTCCGAGTGAGGATTTGTCCAGTATTGTAAGAAGCATATTTAACGTCTGACGCAACAACCCTTCCCACATCACGTCTCTTTGGCAGTCGTCGGTTACATGACCCTTGATTGGTCATTTGACTTTATGTCAATGGATTCAACAAGCTTACATTATCCAAAGGCAGCAGACCCAAGTTAGTCTAGTGCTCCTTGCATAAAAACCCTCAGGTTGACAGGGTTCGCGGAGCTATCTGGAGCTCCGCGATGGACCTCAGCACTAGTGCCAAGTGCATGTCTTCGCTTCCGCCATCAATCGCCCCAGAGCTTGTTTCGGCTTCTCCACTTGCATCTCCTGACTCGACTGTGTGGACGACCTGACCAGACTTGGAGCAGCAATGTTCATGTCCCCCGGATTTGCATGCGACTAACCCCAGACCCCCGCATCGATAGACCGAGTCATTGGGTCCGGTTAACTGTCACCCTTCCAGCTTGTATAAAAAAGACGGTTGGATCCTTCTCGAGATTGATATCATCTCCGGAACTTCAACACAGCATCAGCTTGCACTTGATTCTTATTCACTGACTATTCAGTTGGCTCATAAGCGACGGCTCATCCTCAACATGACTTTGATTCACGGGTAACCCTATTCTAGCCTATGGCAACGGTGATCATCCACTAACATCTAGTTTAGAGTCGACTACTCTGTGGTAGATCCAACCAACAAATGGAAGATTCTCAAGTCGCAATCGAGATTCGCCCTCTGGGGTAAGTCACTGAAAATCCCCTCAGTCTACATTGTTCAGTATCACCAACAACCACACCAGCTCTGCTCATCTCGTCCGGCGTTGTCATGCAAGGCTTTGACATTGTAGCCGGCGGCCAACTCGCAGCTCTACCCGCCTTCAGAGAGAAATTCGGCATCCTTCAGCCCGATGGCAGCCACCTGATCCCCGCGCATTACCTCTCAGCTTGGAACTCCATCGCCCCGGCCACCGAAATCGTCTCTACCTTTATCTTTGCACCTCTCCTCGACAGGCTCGGCCGCAAATGGGGCATCCTTGCCGCATCTCTCATCTCAGTCGCCGGGGTCCTCCTACAGCAGCTCGCGCCTGACTGGCGGATGCATCTTGCTGGTCGCGGCGTCAACGGCATCGCCATCGGCATGATGTTTACAATTTCGCCGCTGTGGATTGGTGAGACGTGTCGTCCTGAACTTCGTGGCTTCTTTCTATGCTTTTTCAACACCAGCATCGTCTTTGGGCAGTTTGCCATCGTGATTGTGTCTCAAGGCAGCAGTCATATTTCAGGTCTCTGGCAATGGTGGCTTCCCGTGGTCGCCATGTACTTCTTCCCTCGTAAGTCAAATGTCTAGCTCCTGGTAACAACCAAAGACCAAAGACTAAGAAGAGTGAATAGTCATCTTGACCCTAGCATGGCCCTTCTTCCCCGAGTCTCCCTACTGGCTTGTCCGCCGCGGCCGCAACGCCGATGCCAAAAGAGCCCTCCGTCGCATCTACGGGTTTAAGGAATCCGAATACTACGACATTGAAGTCTGTCGCATCGAAGAGGAGATTCGTCTCACTAACGAGAGACACGGCAACCTTGATGACCTCCCTCCTCGCAGACTGTTGGGTGTCAACGTCCAACTCGAGGCCGAATGCTTCAACACAGCGAATCGCAAGCGCACCTTCACCGCCATCTTTGCAGCTTCGGCCCAGCAAATGATCGGTGCTACGTTTGTCATCGGATACGCGACGTACTTCTTCGAGCTCATTGGCATAAAGGACTACTTTGGGGCCTCGGTCGCTTTATACGTCGTCATGCTTCTTGCCAGCACTGCCGCGTTTCCGCTTACAGAGATATACGGCCGCCGATTCTTGATCGTGGGTCCGCAGTTCATGCTCTGCCTCATGCTCCTGATAATCGGAGTCTTGGGGTGTGTTCCAAACCGGAGTCAAGCAAGCTGGGGCATCGTGGCCTTGCTGTATGTCTGGGCGTTGATATACCAACTTTCCATTGGTGCTACAGGCTTTGTGCTCGCTTCAGAGATCGCCACGATGCGGCTCAGGGCAGCAACTCAGGGCCTCATCACTATCACCAACTCTCTTTGGGGCCTGATCATGCAGTTCACTGTCCCGTACATGATCAACCCTGACGCTGGAGACCTGGGCGGCAAGGTCGGATTTATCTTCTTGGCTACTGGGCTTATTGCAAGTGCTGGTGGGTGGTACTTTTTCCCAGAAACCAAGGGTCTTTCCTTCGAGAGATTGGATGAACTGTACGCAATGAACGTACCACCAAGGCATTTTAAGAGGACTGTGGCTCTGCTTGAGGATGAACGGAGCCGATCGAACCCTTCCCATGCGTTGCGCTCTATGTTAGCCAAGGAGGGAGAGGTCTCTGTCGAGCATGCCTAAGGAAGTCGATTAGGTAGTGGCTGTTGTCTTGGCATTCTCTAATTTTCGGATGTGAAAGCATTCTGTGAGGCTTAGCTAATTAGAGGCCGTACCATCAGTAGGAGAGCAAACATCATAAGTACCTACCCAGGGGTAAGTCGACGGTCATCGCCGACCATCGCAAAAGCTCAAAAATCGTGTTCTAGAAGTGGATCTCGGGGACCTCTTCGACTTTCCTCAAGTAACCTCCGCTTATGTCCTTAAATACATCATGCCCGATGGAGTGTATTGACAATGTTCGGCGATTATGGGCCCCCACTCGCTAAAATCTGACATCCCGAGTTTGACAGGGATGATGCAGATGTTGTTCATGAGACCCAGACAAGGATGAGGCTTCAATTCAGTGTAGCGAATGGAGAGCTGAGACAGTGAACTCAATATAAAGGCCAGGCTGAGTTCTGGGCACTATGATAATGAAACAGCAAATACAAGCACCTCCTCCAACCGTGGGATAATCTTCTTGTGCGCATAATGGCATTTTTCAACTCAATTTCCGCCTCCGCGGTCTTGACCCTACTTTCATGCATTCCTCTTGCCACTTCGCAGAATACCCCAAATGAGCACCTCGTCCTGGCTGATTGCGGCATCGGCCAGGGCCCTGATGGCGGCTCAACCTCCCGCGAGGCGTTCTACTACAACAGCCATGTCTGGACGGGTAATGGCGACGAGACAAATAACCCAACCATGGTGGTCAACGTGCCGTGGTCCGGCCAATATCCCTGGACCCAGCAAGGCGGCATCGGTTTCACTATGCCCAACGGCGATGATTTTGCTGTCCTTATCAAGGCCGACGTGAAGGACCCCAATGATGCGGGAATCGCAGCTCACGCTTTCGAATCCGACAAGGATTTGACCTGTTACTCGTACCACAAGGATAAGGTCTACCAGCTGGCTGACGGCACGTGGTGCTCGAGCGCATATGTTTGCAACCACTTTGATAAGGCCTACGCCCTCCCGGGCGAGTCCCCACCCAAGCCCTCCCCTAAGCCGACAACCCCTGAGCCTCAGAAAACGGAGATCAGGGGCTCTACGAATGCGGATTGGGTTGAGTTCTACAACAAGCCGGCCGCACGCATAATGGCGACAGCCCGAGATGCCTTCAACGAAGATAGCTATAATTGCGACACCACTAAGCGCTCAATCAGTGACAAGTGCACCATCAGGTGGGAGTGCTCCGGCGACCCGGCGACCGATGCCTTGGACAAGATGGCCTCTGTCTTTGAAGAACTATCGAAGTCCTCAAAATTCACGAGTGAGCGAGAGGTAACTACGGAAGTCTGCCGATCCCCTGACACACGCCCTGGCAGGGAAGGGTCATGCCGCCTGTATGAGACGAAGGTCGATAAGTACTTTAAGATGCCTAGCACCATCGAACTGGTTATGCGCAACCTTCCGAGGCCCGGATCCGGTGACAATTCCAACGAGCATGGGAGGATGAAGTATACGGTTGAATGCGAGGCTTCGGTGTGGGAGTGCACTCTATGCAAGGGCATTGGCAAGGCCCTGTCCATCCCTGTACCTTCTGTCGGGTTTGCGGTCTGGCTGGGTTGTACCGCCTGTTAGAATGTGTATTCGCTGGGGTTGTTAGAGTGCTGGTCTATGTTTCTTTCGTACCGTCTTGATATGTATTAAATCATTCAAGATATACTTTAGCAATTCTTATATTAACACACTTTTCAATTAACTAGCTGTTTCTACATTGCACTACACTAATACTTGTGACGGTTATATAGTTCCTAAGGGGAAAACTAGTTATACGAGGTGGGTGTTGTGCGGCTTTGTTTGGTCCCGCGAAACAACAGGTTCACATGCCCCGGCCCTTTCAGCGGGGTATCACAAAGGAATGCTTTGTCTTTCGCCACGGCTACCATCATACTTAATCCTGACAAGCTGCAGTCGCAACACAACCATAAGGCTTTCATAACCTAGAGCTTGTCCTGATGGCAGCCGACCTGTTCCGTTGACCATGTCGAGACATTACATACATAAGTCCCATAACAGCAACTAAAAATATAATAGGCAACCGCAAAGCTTGCATCTCGATATGGTCTGCAAACCAATTCAGCAGATACCCATCCAGACCATGCCACGATCGCCCTGCCCTATGTTGAATCACTGATCTTCCATATTGCTCCTGCATAACACTTAAATAGTGATCCGCTGGGCTGCGCATGCATACATACTGTAAAAACGCGAAAGTGACCATCATTGGCCCTGTGGACCAGAAGACTCGAAGATACGGTAGAAGAATCCGGCTCGACGCCGAACCACTGCGCCGCTTCGCCTCCTCAAGCGTCCATTGGATAAAAGCCGATCCTCTCTCCGCCATGAAGAAATGATTGCTAACCCCAAGGGTTCCTGCGGTAGGAGCAAAGATAGCTTGTAGGTTGAGTTGCCGTACACAATCTATCCTCTCAGTTGACATCGGATGGACATCCAAGTCCGCGTACATGCCCCCTTCCGCGTGGACTACCACGAGTCTAGGCAAGTCTGCTCTCTGTATATTATAAGAGTAACCCTCGTATATTGGGAGCAGCCAAGGGTATTTAGCCTTGATAAGCCTGACGATGTCGGCCTCGGCCCATAGCTTAATAGTATAGTTCATGGCTTCAAACGAAGTCTTCCAAGACTCGTGTGATGTCTCTGTAGAGTAGGTATGAATATCGGCCGTTTTCCATATTTGATGGACAAGTTTGGGAATGCTCGAGGCAATTCGTGTCTGAGTATCGCGTGCGGGATCGGTTTCGGGTTCGGGCAGGGGGCAGGCCTTGATCAAGTTGATGGACTCTGACAAGGGGCTGGCGAAGGCAAGGTCCGTCATATAGCTTAGTTGATGAAGCACAATGATTCCAGCCAGAGATATTCCCAAAAGAGAGAAGAGTTGTGGTGATATTGTTCGAAAGAGACGCCTCATTCTGTATTGCAGGATCATTGTGAAGACAGACTTAGGATGGATCGAGCCGAGGGCTGAGTGTTCGCGTCAGCCGTGGAATCGTAATGGAAGTAATGGCGGGTAGATATCGTATTATTTGGAAGCGGTAATGGGCGGTAATGTCGTTCTGGGTACAATACCGAAGAATGGCGCGTCCCGGCTCCCAAAACTCGGTCGACGAAAGATGGAAAGTCGTACTCCAAGCGTGTCTACTTAACATCTCAATAATATGCTAAGAAAGGGGATAGAAGGTATGAAAGGTAGCAGGCCAGGGCCAGAGAAGCTGAGAGGCTTCTGCCCCTGACGGCCTGGCCGCCATCAGTGGACGCCGCATTCACGTTCTCGATGAAGCATCCGTTCTGATTAACCAGTCGACTTGTTGGATCTACGGTGTCAACGTTGATACCAATTTGTCCGATACGACATTCGGGGACTTTTGTCTGTCAGGGGCTCACAGTTTTCAGGCAACCATCAATATGATGGGGCTTGGGGCTGTGACCCTTGATCGTCACCGTTTGGTTCTGGACATTTCACTGACCTGACACGATCACGGTAGCCGGCACCGCAAGCCTTATGGGGTGGCACATTCTCTTGATGCTAGCTTGAGCCAGTTTGAGCCCGTTTATCATCGAAGCAGCTTGATGCCGGGATTTTTGGATTTCTGCTTTTCAGATCCTTCTCGAAGGCGAAGGCGACAAGCGTATGAACGACTTCCCTGTGGGGATAGAACTTTACGCACTACATGTGCTGAGGTGCTCTTTTTCTTTATATCAGATATTATTCCAAGACGAGTTGCACACTCGCAGCCTCCAGACATACTTCGCCTCGTCCTCCCGTTGTTGTTATGTTATCCCCAATGACGAATCCAAAAGAGGCGATCAGCCACAACAGCAAAAGACACAGTTATCAATACATACGGGAATCAAACACCAATACCGTAAAATAACTCAACTTCCTCTCCCTCAGCTATTGCTGTGACGATGATCCCGCCCCCTGGATCCCATTCCTTCAGCATTTGCTCAAACCCACACCGCGCCGCCCCTTTCTGATACGATCGCCGCCTGGGCCCGAAAAGCGCTCATGAAGACGAGTGCTTGGCACCTGACATGATGCTTCTCAGCTTAGCGTCGGTTTTTGGATCAATACATAACTAGAAACTATTACGTCTTTTCATCTGACCTGCAGAGTGCGAGAACGGTCCATTTGGTTTCTTGGCTCAATTTCCTCAAGGCACTAAGCCCAAGCCCCTTGTATCCGGGAAATGCCAGCACGTTTTCGCAATTCGTTTTCTTTGTTTTAAGCGAAGGACTGCAGTCTTTTCAGGGGCAGGGGCTCAGTCATCGTGGCCCACGAACTTGAACACATCATCTGTGTGACCTCTGTGCTGTCCCTGTGGGCACACACCCACCGTGAATTGGATTGCTATAGGGCTATCATGTTAGTAGAACTAACGAATAATCATGCTAAATTTAAAAGCATCAAACCAAGCTCCCAAATCAGTATTCTTGATTAAAGATAACAATAGCGCTCATTGCAAGTTAACCAGGATACGCAACGAGGCCATCAAGGCATGCTAGCCTAGTCTCACGGGTCAAGAGAGTTAATATCCGGGCCTGCATAAAAGCATATGCAGGATGCAGTAGGTCAAATTTTAAAATACGATAAAGAATTATCATATTCACTAATCTCTGAGTGGTTGTAATTGCTTGAGGGGCCTTGGGGGTTAGATCCAGCCACGGCGGACCTTGGGAATCACCCGTGCATTCGCGGCCAGCACCAGTCGCTACAAGATAACACGCTCATAGCAGGTTTGAAAATAATACGTAGAAGGTGCCCCAATAGATCTCGTTGCAACCTATCCCAATACCTTCAAGAGGGATCAAACCCCATTCTCTGGATAACCTAAGCTCCTGTGGCTAACCCACACACTATTGATCAATTATCGTGCCCATCTTCCACCAAACCACCAAGGCCAGCGAGCTCGTGGCCTGGTGCGCCCACCTCATCGCTGAAAAGGCCGCTTTTGTTACCGGAATCTCCACTGGAGGCCTCGGCAAGAGATACATCAAACAAATCGCCACTGCGAGCCCTGGCCTGTTCATTCTGGCGGGCCGTTCTCTCCCCAAGTTGGAGGTTGTCAAGGCTGACTTGAATGCCACACATCCAGACATCAAATTCAAAGTCATTCCCCTAGACCTGCTCTCGTTCGCCAATGTCAGGAAGGCCGCCGCTACTGTTAGTTCCTGGGACGATGTCACTCAAATTGACCAACGCCGGCATCATAGAGGGGTACCATACAGCAAGTCCAAGGATGGGTTTGAAAGCCAGTTCCAGACTAACCATCTCAGCCACTTCCTCTTCACCAATCTCATAATCGACAAGATCTTGGCCTCTACATAGGGCCCGCGCATTGTGACCGTTTCTAGTAATGTGCACCGTATTGGTCACACCCGATGGGCGGATTACAACTTCGGTGACGGAGAACGATACCAGAGATGGCTGTCTTACGCCCAGTCGAAGACAGGCAATGCTTTGATGGGGCTCTCACTTGCAGAGAAACTCGGTTCCCGAGGCCTTCTCTCATTCTCCATGTGTTCCGGTACCAGTTACACGAGCCTCTCGGCCCACGGGGTGTCTGACCTGGCTAGTTTTGCCGCCGACCTCACTAAGATGGACAACATGTATGGTAATAAGTGGGGCTGCGGCATGGGCGAGCTTCACTTCAAGGACCCGGACCAGAGCGTTGACACGCATGTGTTTGCTTCGTTAGACATGAGTATCGTTGGGCAGAACGGTGCCTTTATGTCTGATTACCATATTACAGACCAAACTAAGGAGGAGGTTTACCCCTGGGCAACGAACAAGATTGACGCAGAGAGGCTGTGGAAGCTTAGCGAGAAACTTGTCGGCCGGGTGTTCAGTTATTAGTCACAGATGATGGCGTTTGGTGCTTGGTCTTATGCACCCTGACCCTCTCATGCCACCACTTCGTCGCTTGGGCTGCACGGTGTGTAAGGTGCCAGACACCGCGTAGGGAGGACGGAATGGGAAAAGTAACCGAGGGTAGGTAGCTTGATAAGATCCTCAGAAACACGACCCTGATCTTGCGGAAGAGTGGAGGCCCTGAATTAGATCCATACTAATTGCTTACTCTTGAGGGGTATGAGCGAGTCTGAGCCACTGTCGACTTTTCATGTCATGCAACCCGGACTCGTTGGTCGGTGAGTTCAAATTCCCGATAGTCCGAATTAGATGTGTAGTACAACTTAGTCCCAGCCCTTGGCCAAACTAGGAAGCCATCACACGCACCTTGGCACATCTAAGGGCTCCTATTCGGTTTGCTCGCCAGGGGGAGTCGCCCAGCGATAGCGGTGTGGGAACTCGTCCCTAAGCCCAAGGCAACGATAGCCCTCTGTAGATAAATAGGGGAAGGAAAGCCTTTTGTGTCTTGATGTCGTGAATTTTCGTCCCCAAGTCAGGGTTGAGTTTTTTTTTTAACTCCCCTGCCATTTTTTCAATGGATGAAAAAGCACGAGTCCTAGAGAGTTACGTCGCTGACAGCGATGTGACTGAGAACGCCATGCTCGGCGCATTCTTAACTGTTGTGACCCTGGAAGTTGGGTATCTCTTTGAAAGATAGGTAGGTGATGGCAGCTAGTCAAGGGTTCCTAGGCAGTATGTACGAAGGTATGGCAGTTGGAACCGGTGTTGCGGTCGGCACGCTTGACTTTGCTTTGGATTCTTCTCGCTAGATTGCCTCCACGACGAAGCCCGCAACGGCCACAGTTTTGATGCGGATTGTTCAAAAAACCTGATAGGATTGGATGAAGTGTCAATTCATTGGTGCCTGAACTTGCAGCAGGTGTGATCCTGCAGGCTATCATTACCAACGACGAAATCGTGTTGGAAAGTAACTGGAATGCTATCACGATCCGGTAAGCCACAGGTGCAATCAGCATAGACGGTCGATGCACATTACTGATGTAAATGCATGGACTAAGTCTTTGGGTCTGGTTAATTGCCACCTTTCAACGTGTATAAAGACGATCAGGTCCTTCTCGAGATTGATACAAATCCCGGTGAGTCTCTCCAAGAGGTGAGATCCAAACCACCCCAAGAATACTTCCAATACCTGCAATGGTGACCAGCCGGTGAGACGGATCCTTCTCGGCACTAATAGCTTTAAGACGATTCCGGAGCCCGTCGCCCAGGGCATTCAGTGGCTTGAGTCTCTCGTCTGTCAGGAATTAAGTGCCGGCTATGCCAACCTTCATGCTAAACACGTTGTTGTTAAAAGTTCCTGAATGGTGCAGATGTGTAGGTGAACGAGGGTCGAATTGGGCCATGATGTCCTGGCGGCCCCCAAAGGCACCAAAACTGAACCCGCCACCAAAGTGTTTGCCCATGGTTGTCACGTCTGGGGTGGCATTCAGCCAGCTCTGAAGACCGCCGTAGAAAAACCTTGATGTAATAGTCTCGTCAAAGATGAGGACAGCACCAATCCTCGTGGTCGCTTCACGAAGATACCCAAGGAAGGCCTGGTCTCCAGGCTTGGCCCCTCCAGCATCTTTCATAGGTTCCACGATGATAACGCTGATTTCTTTGCTGTTGTGACCCTCGAGCACGGCTTTAGTCCTCTCAATATCATTGAAGCGACCAAAGGCATAGTCGTGCGAGACATTCAATGGGTTCTTGTATCCAGGAGAGATAAAAGATATGGCGCCTCCATGGTATGCGTTTTCGAAACTAAGAACTTTTGATCGCTGCGTGAGGTTCGGCGAAGCGGCGACTGTGTAGATGTTTGCCTCTGAAGCTGAGTTGCAGAACCGGATTCGGTCCGCCCTTGAAAACCTATCAACAAGCAGTTTGGCAAGTGGGGCCTCAGCAGAGTGAGGAAAACCGTAGCCCAGGCCCCCATTAACAGTGTCTTCCATTGCTGCTAGAATCTCGGGATGCGAGTGGCCATAGATTCCAGTAAAGTACTCAGATACATAATCGATATACGTTGCTCCATCGATCGAAGTCAACTCTGGTCCTTGCCCCTTCGTGATGACGAGAGGGAACGGATCCTAGATAAGCGTGGCCCTGGAAGTTCCTCCAGGGAGATAAGTAGAAGCATCCCGAGAAGCTTCTTTCGATCCGGGGTTCTCCCTCTCATATCGGGCAAGGTAATCAACGAGTAAAGACTTGGTCTTTGTGGAAGAGCTCATGGCTACGAGGGACAAAAGGGTTCAAGACAAGGGTTGATGGTGGGAACAGGATTGGGTGAGAAGTGAGAGTGCGATGGTATTGGTGTAGCATCTCTATGGTTACGTCAGGTTGTCTAATAAATAATGCATTGCAACCCGGCATCTAGAGCGGGAGTTACAGCCCGCGGCCTCCGGCAGTTGACTGTTGGCCCCCGGCGCTTAGAAACTTCCAAGTAGCCCGCCCCAACAGTAAATACACCGCTGCAGTTGTCACCCGCGGAACCCGAACACGATTGATCATTTCCGGAGCAACCTTTATCTGTGCTAGGCATTTCCTGTAATCGTGTCCGCGGAGGCTGAGTTTTACCCACCCACCTAATGAGAAGCCGCATGAGAATTGGAGAAGTTACTCGCCTCTCCTTGCGTAGTCCTGAACCTTCATTATAGCCAACGCGTGCAAGGACGTGCTTCCGTAAAGGCCACGGCCTTCAGGGGCCTTCGTAGCGATGAAGATCGGCACTCGAGTTCAGCCGGGATAGGGACACAAGTAGAATCTCCTATTTACATGGTCTCTGGACCAAAGAAGAATTCTTTATTAAATCGCATAGTCCTTCAACTCCACCACCAACCACCCTCTCTCTCTCTCCCTTAACAAATGGGCGCGCCTACAGCCAATCAACGTCACAATTCTACTAAGCTCGCCTTCCACAAAAGCCACCAGCGGCCTCTCCCTTCTCCAGAAGCGTAATCGTCACTCAAAGACCATGACGGACGAAACCGAACCAATTCCCCAGCCTCCTACGAAGCCGTTCGTGGGGAACCTCACCGACATTGACATGGAATACCCCTTGGGGTCCATGTTGCATTTAGCCAATACGTATGGTCCTATTTACAGGCTGTCGCTGGCAGGATCGGACATGGTCATAGTCTCGAGTTGGGAGCTCGTGCACGAGGTGTGCGACGACTCTCGGTTCAAGAAGTCCATCAAGGGTGACCTCGAGGTATGTCTCTCTACCATACCAGTCGCCCCGATTGCAATAGGCAGCTGACTCTTGGCATGACTTTAGGAGTTGCGAGCGGCTGTGCATGACGGTCTCTTCACAGTAAGCTGACGTCGGCCCTCTTGAACACGCAATGAGTCAGCTAACAACCGGCGATTAAGTCCACGGGGGAGGAAGAAGAGAACTGGGGCGTTGCCCATCGGGTCCTGATGACCGCCTTCGGTCCCTTGGCAATCAGAGGCATGTTCGACGAGATGCATGAAGTTGCCAGTCAGTTGGCGTTGAAATGGGCTCGCCAGGGACCTGCGCAGCCAATCGACATCGGAGAGGACCTGACCCGCCTCACCCTCGACACTGTTGCTCTCTGCTCCATGGGTTTCCGTTTTAATTCATACTATCGCGAAGAGCTCCATCCATTCATCAAGGCTATGTACGCGGTTCTTAAAGAGGCGGGAATGAAGGGCATGCGGGTCCTCCCCTCCATCTTCTACCAGTCAGAAGACCATAAGTACCATGAAAACATCAACCTGCTTCGGTCAACGGCACGCGAAGTCCTGGATGCTCGGAAATCCCTCCCCGAAGGTGCCGATTCTCGGAAGGACCTTTTGACAGCAATGTTGCGAGGCGTCGATCCCAAGACGGGCCGCAAGATGACCGACGAGAGCATCATCGACAATCTCATCACCTTCCTAGTCGCCGGTCACGAAACCACAGCCGCTACATTCCAGTTCACGATGTACAACTTGGTCAAGTTCCCCGACATCTACCGCAAGGTCCAGGAGGAGATTGACAGCGTTGTGGGCACGGGTGCGATCACTTTAGAACACATCCCCAAGCTCAAGTACTTGGCCACGGTGAGTGTATCCCAGCACGCTCCTCTTCGCATGCTCCTAATCACCGCAAGGTTCTACGCGAGACCCTCAGACAGAGCGCGCCCATCTCGGCCATTGCCAGAGAAGCATCCAAGGATGAGATAGTCGGCGGCAGATTCAAGGTTGAAGCCGGCACGCAAATTCTATGCTTACTGGCCAAGTCGCAGAGTGACCCTGTAGTCTACGGCCCTACAGCTGACCAGTTTATTCCGGAGAGGATGTCGGAGGATAATTTTGACCGCATTCAACGGGAGTTCCCACACAGCTGGAGCCCGTTTGGTTCCGGCTTACGCTCTTGCATTGGACGGCCATTTGCATGGCAAGAGATGATGCTGGCATTTGCCGTACTGTTGCAAAACTTCAACTTTGTCATGGACAATCCTTCCTACACTCTGCGTATCGCCCAGACTCTCACAATCAAGCCCAAAGACTTTTACCTTAGGGCCATTCCCCGCGACGGACTGACGCCGTCCGAGCTAGAAGCCCGCCTAGCTGGCGCGTACCATAGCGGAGGTACTGCGTCCAGGTCTAACAGAGCAAACGCGTCTCTCGCCGCTAATAACCAAGTCGAAGTAAGCACGGGCAAGAAAATTGCTATTTACTACGGTTCCAATTCTGGTACTTGCGAGTTCATGGCACAGAGCCTTGCCTCTGATTCCAGTACACATGGGTTCCAGGCTTCTGTCGATCCTCTGGATACTGCCAAGGAAGACCTTCCTTCGAATATTCCAGTCGTCATCATCGCGTCGTCATACGAAGGCCAGCCCCCTCAAAACGCCTCACACTTTGTCAACTGGATTGAGAGTCTGAATAACAGGAAGTTCAAGGAGGTTAGCTATGCTGTTTGGGGCTGTGGTATGTTGCAGTCGTGAATATCTAGCAGTGATCAAGAGCAGCCGTCAACTGATAGTATTGTAGGGCACAGCGACTGGGCGAAGACGTATCAGCGTATACCAAAGCTGATCGATGAGACCCTTGATGTGCTCGGATGTCAGAGACTCGTGTCCATGGGTAGCACCAACGCCAAAGACAGGGACATGTTCTCGGACTTTGAAGCTTGGGAGGACGAGATCCTGTGGCCCGCCATCAAGAAGAAGTTTGGCAACGCCAGTAGCGAGAACACTTCAGTCGGCCTCAAGGTCTCATTCTCAACTCCCAGGGTTTCCAGTCTCCGCCAGGAAGTCAAGGAGGCCCTCGTTGTGAACGCCCGCAGCCTTACGAGCGGCAACACGGGCGGGGAAAAGAGACACCTTGAGATACAGCTTCCGACCGATTGGATTTATTCTGCCGGTGACTATCTGGCTGTGCTGCCACACAACTCTCAGGAGATGGTGGCAAGGGCCATGCGCCGATTCAACTTGGCGTGGGATGCCCATGTTTCCATTCAGGCTTCCAGACCTACGACGCTCCCGACCAACGTCAGCATTCCTGTCTCTGAGGTACTGAACTCTTACGTGGAGCTGGGCCAGACGGCAACCAAGCGGGTATGTTGAATCTCGAGCGAGCCGAGCCGCAGCCAACGCGTGTCTGCTAACGAATTGCGCCCTAGAACATATCATCACTCAGCCAAGTTGCCGAAGATGATCAGCTAAAGGGACAACTTGAACACCTGGCTACAAACGGCTTCGAACAGGAAATCCGGGCTAAGCGACTCTCTGTCCTGGACGTTCTCGAGCAGTTCCCTGGCCTGTTGATCCCGTTCCATCATTTCCTTTCTGTCTTGCCACCGATGCGAGTCCGCCAATAGTAGGTGCACATCCTGGGATGATGGATGAAAGCTATGGACTAACCAACTACTTTGCCAGCTCTATCTCTTCCTCGCCTCTGGCAAAGGCTGGTAGGGCCACCCTGACCTACGGCGTCCTCGATGAGCCTGCATTCTCCGGTGTTGGTCGTCACGTCGGCGTAGCGTCCTCCTATTTGTCGAGCCTCCGCCCAGGTGATAAGGTTCAGGTCGGAGTCCGCAGCGCCGCTGCAGGATTCCATCTGCCGCTCGAAGTGAACAAAACGCCGATCATCTGCATCGCAGCTGGCACGGGCCTTGCCCCCTTCCGAGCATTCATCCAGGAACGCGCCATTCTGCACAGCAACGGTTAGCCCTTAGCTCCGGCGGTCGTCTTCTACGGCTGCCGCAACCCTGACATCGACGATCTATACCGCGGCGAGATGGATGAGTGGGAAAAATTCGGTGTAGTAACCGTGTACAGGGCCTACAGCCGCAGGGTGGACGCGTCGCACGGGTGTAAGTATGTCCAGGATCGCCTGTGGCGCGAACGGGAGACAGTTGGGGAACTGTGGAGCAAGGATGCTCGCATCTATGTGTGTGGTTCGAATAAGATTGCGGAGAGCGCGAAGGAGATCCTAGTCCAGATCGTCCAAGAGGAGAGTGGCAAGATGGGTCACTCTATGACGAACGAAGAGGCTGCTGAGTGGTTTGAGAAGCAGCGCAATCAGCGCTTTGCCACGGATGTATTTGACTAGTAATTCAGGTACTGTTTGTGAGAATTATATGATCCTTACTTTCCTAAACCAGCCACTTCAAGTACGGCATCAACGAATGCCTTTGGCTTCTCTTGTGGTAGGTTATGGCCTGCATCGGCCACCTGGTGATGCACCCTTGGTCCAGTGAAATACTGGCTAGACGACGACCCGTTCGTAGGCGGGAAGTTACCGTCTGCTAGTCCATCTAGTGTAACTGTAGGAACAGAAATACGTGGCTGAGCCAGGAGAGCCTTCTCAAACTCCGCATAATCTGGATCTCCTGGCGCGTAAAGCAGTCGGTGTTTGTAGACATGGGTGACTACCGAGATATAATCGGGGTTGATAAATGTCTCAGCAGCCCGGTTTAGATCAGCCTCGGTGTAGTTCCATCGTGGAGAATTCTTATCCCAAACGACCCGGGCAATATCCTTGGGATGCTGTGCGAGGGCCGCTTCACCGCGAGGAGTAAGAAAGTAGTAGAAGTACCAAAATCCGGCCTCGATTTTGGCGTCGAGAGGAATCCAAGCTTTCGATAGATCTTGAATAAGGTAGCTATTAACGGAGACAAGGCCGTCACATCGCTCCGGCCACAGAGCCGCTGCAACGCAGGCACCTCGACCGCCCCAGTCGTACCCGGTAAAGATTGCTGAAGGGATATCAAGCGCATCTAAGAGCTCAATGATATCATAGCCAAGTGCAGCTTGCTCGCCAGAACGGAAAGTGTCAGCCCGCAGAAAAGTCGTTGGACCATTACCGCGAAGGTAAGGGACTATGACCCTATATCCTTGCTTGACCAACGCTGGAGCCACCTCGGCGTAGCTGTGAATATCGTATGGCCAGCCGTGCAGGAGAAGAACAACCTTGCCGTCTGCTGGGCCGCCTTCATAGTAGGCAACTTGCAGGCGGGTGGTATTGATGTAGCGGAGAGGTTGAAGTCCACGAGGCTCGGCAAGAGATGATGGTGCCCGTTTGGCAATCGACACCTGTGATATGGCAGACGGGTCAAGTGACCCCGATTGTCTGCGCTCAATGGCGTTTGTTGAAGAAGGGACACATAATGCCCGAAGGAGAAAAAAGGACAGCGCAAACCAGCGTGAAAACAACATATTCACCAAGCACCTTGGCGTATTGGATAGATGCTTTGGGAGATGAACGGAGCTGAGATTTGTCCAGTCTCCTGTCCTTTATATTCCGATGTTTGTTTAATGTCATTTCTATGTCAGTGTAAGGCAGAATACTAAATCACAGACCCCTAAGGCCAGCAATTGCCGTGATTTGCACATTGTCATCTCGGAACTGGGCTACGTAAGCTGAGGCTGAGCGCAGGCCATCGGCACACCACGTCCTAGCCATAGAGCATTTGGAATCATTTGCAATCAAAGACAAGGTACGTTGACGGCGATGTGCAAATCCATGCCTGGAAAGATTCGGGAAATACTTGCCGGGGTACATAATCTGACTTAACGCTTCTTCTCTTGGTTTCGGGTCACTGTATGTGCGACGATCTTGTCAACATCAGGGCTAACTATGGCCATCATTGCCGAATCCGGGTAAATCTTGCAGCTTGTTGACCGTCGGTCCACCTGCAGGTCTGTTCGACGAACCGTGTAAAACGGGCCTCCCGGATTACGGGGCGCACTCATATGCCCCAATTGGGATTGAATACGATGCTGTCGACATGATTGGTCCAGTTCAAACGGATAAGGGGCTAGCTCTTCATACCTAGCTATCTGCAGACCCTGTGAGCAGATCAAGGCTGACGTGAGACTTCCATCCTCTTGCCGCAGGTTCACAGTGTTAAAAATGATTCCACATCAGGATGCTTCTCATTATAATCGTACTTGGCGGCGAACCCTGAAACATCGCTCCGCACGTAGAAAGAAGTCGCCGGGACATAGCCCACGAGCTACCACGATGTTTAATTCGCAATCAAGGCGAATATCCATGTTCGTTCGCTTTGATGCGCTGCGCCTCTTCCCTGACGTTGCTGGCCTGTCAAGCTGGCTGAAGAAAACAAGGCCGGCACGACCATACAAATTCTATGATGTGAGTGGTCTAGTATTCCTTTACCCACGGCTGTGCCCCAGGTTACACAACTACCCTTACTACATCTGGTAATATCATTCGGCTGCAGTCAGCCACCCTTGAGCAGCCAGCAAATGACAGCATAGCCTTGATTGGCGTACCATCTACTTCCGCATCGCGGAGATACTTACACGGCTTGATGCGACAGTTGACAAACTGTGAAAACATGAGGATGATATAAAGGCACCCAAGTCGCCAATTCTTTAAGGCCACAGCACCCCATCATTCATCATTGCCACAGCACCCCATTGCCACCATGCCCATGACTTCACTTCTCTTCGCATTAGCCCTCACACTCAGTGCGCTTCCAGCAGAGGCCGCTCCGGGCTATTGGACATCTTGTCGCGACATACCCTCCCCAAAAGTCCCTGGAGCTATCGTCAAGGCGATCACCAGCCGTGTCTATCGTGATCATTCAGTCGCCGCCTTTCCTCCAACTTTGCTGCAAGACGTCTCTCACCTGAATATTTGTGAGGTTAACGTAACTCTCTCGCACGACGGCGAAGACGATCTGGTTCATATTCAGACTTGGCTTCCTCTTGAGAGCTGGAATTCCCGCTTTCTTGCAGTTGGCGGAGGAGCTTGGGCAGCTGGACTGGGCAGTACCGACCTTGCACTCCCCGCGTCCCAAGGCTATGCGGTCTCGTCGACTGACGCTGGTCTGACCGGAACCCCGTTGGACCCCGAGCCATGGGCGTTGAAAGCGGATGGGACGGTGAACACCAATCTGCTGGCCAACTTTGCCTCCCGATCTGTTCATGACATGGCTGTCATCGGCAAATCAGTCACAGCAGCTTTCTACAACAAGCCGGCAAAGCACAGTTTTTTCAACGGGTGCTCGACTGGTGGCCGGCAGGGACTAGCGGCGGCGCAACGCTATCCCGAGGATTTTGATGGCATCCTTTCTGGAGCGCCCGCAATCTACTGGACCGAATACGTTGTGGCCGAATTGTGGCCGCAAGTTGTGATGAAAGAGGCAGGCTACTACTTATCAGCTTGTGAGCGAGATGCGTTCGTCGAAGCTTCTATTCAGGCGTGCGATAAAGCCGATCATGTGAGAGACAGTGTTATAACTGAGCCTCTTAAGTGTCGGTTTGATCCTTTTACGCTTGTCGGGCGTAAGACTCGATGCCATAAGGGGTCGATCACTATCAACTGGAAAGCCGCTTCTGTTGTGAGCAGCATCTGGGCTGGGCCTCGAACATCGACAGGCAGGACGCTCTGGTACGGAATGTTAAGGGGCGCATCACTCTCCGACTTGGCTAGCACAAAGGAAGTCAACGGAACAACATGGGGAGCTCCATTCTTTGTCGCAGATACCTGGGTACGGGACTTCGTCAAAGCAGACCCTAAGTTTAATACATCGCAGATTGATACAGCCAGCTTTGAGTCAATCTTCTACGAATCTCAGGAGAAGTTTTCCTATATCATGGACTCCGCCAGCCCTGATCTTCGGCCATTCCAGCAGGCAGATGGTAAACTTCTTATCTGGCACGGCTTGGCGGATCAGTTGATTTATCCTCAGAACAGCATCCGATATGTGGAAGAGGTTAAGTTAGCGTTGAAGGACTTAGGGTCGACTTGCAAGATCGATGATTTCCTTCGTCTCTTCCTTGCTCCTGGCGTTGATCACTGCGGCTACGGCCAGAGCGCTGGGGCTGTTCCGACGGATCCTTTGGGGGCTTTGGTCGCTTGGGTTGAGAAAGGGAAAGCTCCAAAGGCACTGCTTGCCCACACCAAGCCGGATGCTTCGACCCAATTCTCTCGCAAAATTTGCCCTTACCCTTCAGTTGCTGAGTATGATGGAAAGGGAGATCCGGCATCTGCTAAGAGTTACCACTGCGCCTCGACGCATCATTGAGAATACTCTGTAGTATCCAGAGTATCCATATCAGAGGTGCTGGTACTTTTCTGGTTTTGCAAATATCATTATATATAAATCTTACTAGAGTGACCATCGTGGGATTCCCAAGGGATAAACCGGTCATACTGAGTTTATCTTAGCAGAGGGGATGTTAGCGTTATCTTAAATAGGGCGTAAGTCACGTCTAGTAATATACTTAAGGTATTAAGTATAACTAAGTTATATTAATAGCTGAGGTAGCTGGTATATGAGAGTGCTAGCGAGTGTGTTTTATATACTTAAAGAGTTTCCTGGAACCGAGTGGTGATCTCGTTGGTCTAGGGTAGGACCTTGGAGACCGAAGCTCGGTCCCGCCGGTCCTACGTCCTGGACCGAATGCTATTCCCTCCGGCCCTGTATTAGAAAGCATTCTGCCGGGTTTCCCCGCCCATGATACGTCATGGCCGTGACGCCCCTTGTTAACCTTAGGTGGGTCATCACATTACCACAGTTACAACAAGAGCCAACAAAGGAACAATCAGCTACTATTCAGGTAGCTGACCACCTATGGGCTCAACCGCAGGACCCCGGTCAGCCTCGCTCGTCAACTGTGACTACGCCTCCTGGCCCAACGAAACGACGCCAAAGTTCGAGCATTTCCTCCGGAGGCTCCCACTTGGCGTTGCGTCCAATCTCAGCCCTCCAGCCCCTTCGCTTGACATGCTCCATCTCTCGATTCCCTGATAACAGCGACGCCACATCCGACTCCGCCTCGCCATAAAGCACAATTCCGGAGGATCCTTGAATATCCGACATACCCATGCAAAAGTCCAGCTCGCCCAGCACCGGCATACAGCATACAGCTCGCGACAGAGCAAGTGCCAGCGGGTTGAAGCGCTCTGGGTCTAACTCCGAACGCCAGTTATTGAGGGGCAACGTGCCGTTGCTCCTCCGTATGTCGTGCCGATTAAATGGGTCGCGCACCCGGGAGTCATCGCTAGCGTAGCCGGCAGCGTCGACTTCGGCTTCCGCTCTAGGGCTTTCGGGCCACCATGGATCGCCGTCTTCTGGCTCTGGAGTCCCTGGAGTCCCTGTGTAGTAATAAGTGCCGTCAGGGGCGACGATGCTAGCGTTGACAGTGAGGCATTGTAATGTTGGCCAGTGTGGAGGAGAATCCGGAGCTGGCGAGTCGATGGGCCAGAACAGTTCCGATGAGATTATAAAGGGTCCATATAAGAAGAGCTCGGTGATAGGAAGCGACTGTGAAATAGTATGCAGAGCCGCACTGAGAGTGTCCTTTGAACCTTGTTTAGGGTCGCGGAGGTCGTTTGGTATAAAACTATGATTCCAGGGTTCACATGAGTCCCAGTTGAGATAAAGCGTTCTCAGTGAGGAGAAGCTCGTCCTGTTCATTGACGAGAGGTGCTGTGTGAGAGCTGACGTTCGGAGTCAGCACTGAGATCCAATGCCGAGATACGACTGCATGATAGAATCGACTCACCGGAGCGATGTTGTGTCTGCATATCTTCCCTTGTCGCGTCTGGCTCTAGCAAGTCAATGCAAATGTATTCCAGACTAGGAAGCGCCGAAACAATTCTGAACGCTGCGCTGGGATGCAGTGGTCTAAGTACACCTCTGATGCTCAGCTCTGAAACTCTCCTAACTTTGGGAAGAACCGAATAGGGCTCAGTGAAGTCGATGAAGTGGCCGCCCATACGGTAGAGGCCTATTCCCTGACGTTGCAGGCTGCTGCTGTCAAGCCGAGATTCTGCGCTCATATTCAGATGTATCGGTCGACAGTCACTTCCTGCAGCGCCATTGACGGCTTCGTCCTCGACTTGCCACGCGTTAAGGCTGCCGATGATAGCATGGACGGCCTGTGAGAACACGATTATGTTTTCTGCATGCTCATGTGGTCGCTCAAACTTCCAGCACCGTGCCTGGCTGTACGCTGGCAGCACAATGTCGTAGTTGATGGTAGAGACAACTTGCCGCCGGTAGGGGTGCCGAAAGGCTGTCTCAAAGCGAGAGAACTCATCGCTCCGTACCTTCACCTGAGAGAAGGTGTGCATCTCAACAGCATCTTGCCATGAACGGGAGATGGATGCATACTGGGCGATGGGTGGTGGCTTTGACCAAGGCTTTCGGTTTCGTCCATCATCTTCCAAGAGACATGAGACAATGAGCGAGATGAGTGCGTAGGGAAGTTTGTCCATGTTGTAGCGTTGCGGTAAATTTTGCCTCTCCTATGAAGAGCAAGACTCGGATAAAAACGAGTCGTGCGGGGTTATGTCTTAGCTTCACTGATACTGATCACATGCGTGTGAGTAGTGCAAGGCGCGAGTCACTCTACAGCCTAGTTTCGTCTTCGGATGAAGCCGAGACGAGGCATTATTATTGCTATGTCACGCAGGGATGCTAAGTGCAATTAATAATAGGTAGTTCTTATTATTATAATTATAATTATTTTTTATTAAGTTTTTTATAATCTTAATAAGAGGCTCTTTAGGGCCTTATATCTTTAAATAATTCTATCTAAGACTTTAAACTTTAATCTTAATCTTAAAATTACGGAACTCTGAGTTTTTTTAATATAAAATAAAAAGAAAAGAAATTAAAAGAAAAGTAGCTATTTCGCTTATTATATATACTAGTAGTATAATACTATATCTAATATATTCTATATAATCCGATTATTAAACTGCCTTTATATAAATCTAACTAGGCGTTTAGCAACTATCCGTCCAATTATTAAGGACCTCCCACCAGGTCACGGCAGGGGGGCAGCTAATTAAAATGCATCAAATCGAAGGTACCTAATCCCCCACCTATTTAATCCTATGATAGAAGTACCAGCAATCTTTCAAGTTATAAATTGCTATATTACACTGCTCATATAGGTAGTGATAATTAATAACGCATCGTGTGGTTCCCCTTATATACCTTCTTGATGACAGGGGTGTCATGGGGCACGGTACGGCCGGGAGGTCCTCGATAATTAAAGGGATATTTATAACATTCTCTACCCTAACTCTTATTCTTTATTAGCTCCTACCCGAGAATATCGCGCTTATATCAGGTTGTCCCCTTAACTAAGGAACCTTAAGGAGTCTATTTAACATATACTTATATATGCAGAGCGCTTAAGAACTACTCCTAGGCTAATCAACGTAAACGTCTTAAAATGTTGATCGCACTAGACGGGAAAATAGACAGAAAAACAAACGATCAATCCAAAGTATTATACAAACAAGGAAATACTAGTCCCGAACCTCGCCGTGATTTATCTTCCATGATAAGCAATGGAGGCAGTGCCACCAAGTCCCTGTTGCAACAATCAACTTGACCTCGATTGCTCGGAGGGCTCGGGGGAAGTGATGCCCTTTGTCTTGCCTGTGTCTCCATCTCGAGCATCCTCGCCTGCACCATCTTGTCCGCCGCGCGACACTCAAACAGAGCGACGTCATCAAATGCATCACTCTCCTCCTCGTCTACTTCTTCGCCGCGCCGACGATGTGACGCAAACCGCAACGGTGTCCGTGAAGCCTTGACCTTGCGTACAAAGTCCCGTCTCCTGGAGTGATACCTCTCGGACCTGGCGCTCCAGAAATCCTTGGCCATCTCGGCCAGCTCCTCAGCTCGGGCGGCCGCGAGGCCGGCTGAGCTGACATCGAGGCCGGCCTTCCACCTGCCCGGGGCATAGTGGAAGCTGGGGCTGCAGACCATGGCCCTGATGTGGTTCCGAATTCTGGTATCGAGCACGCCCCCCAGCCAGGCAGCGTATGGTCAATCAAGCCAATATCCCTAGCTTCGTATGGTGATAGGGGTAGCATATCTCGCAACAGGTGCTTCGAACCCGAGGCGCCGCATCTCCCTGGGTAACTCAAGGAGTGGTATTCGGACCCGTGGAGACCCAGAGCTCGGTATGCGGGATTGAGCACCGTCTCAGAGCCTGCAATCACGACATCGCATGCTGTCGCCATAGCCACTCCTCCAGCGGCACAGTTGCCTCGAATTGCGGCAACGGTCATGATGTTCCGCCTCGGAAAGCCGTCGAGCAGTATATGAATCACATCATCAATACGATTGATGTTCCGCCATGATTCAGCAGCAGGGTCATCACTCGCCTCGATGACGTTTAGGGCGATGCCGTTGCTAAAGTACGAGCTGCCACCCATGAGGACGATGGCATTCAGAGGGTTGCCATCCGTATGGGTAGAAGAGACGAATTCGAGAGCCTCGATAAGTCGAGAGCATTGATCGGTGCTCATGGCGCCGTTGTAAAACTCAAAGTACACGAGGGCAACACGACGGGCGTGGGGGTATGAGTATGTCGCAAAGTCAACCCAAATCTCTTGGTGTGTTGAATACTTCGCCTTGGTCCAATCGGTTGTGAGATGCGGTTTGAGAGTCCTGGTCAGAGTGGCATCATCCAGAAGGCCAAGGGCACGCAAGCCAGATACGGCAGGGACTTTAGGCCACAGCATCGGATCGACCTTGCGCTTCACTCGTCTCACATGGCTAATCCAGATGCCGAGGGCATCACAGGTGGCAATGCAGACAGCGCTGTCCTTGCATGCTATGATGCGGCCCGCAGCGATTCCTTCAGCCAGGCCCAGGCCTTCCTCTACGGTACCACCGTAGACATATAGGCTTATCCCACCGAAAAGTTTGGTGAGGCAGCCTGGCTGCGAGTCAGCAGACCGGATCCTCCGTGAGATGGCGCGGGCGTTGTCGGAGCCGATATTAAAGTCGCGATGGCTGGCCTTTAGGAGAGGACGGCGATGCGTTGCGCCGCCGAGGAAGGGAAGCTGCTGTGTAACAGATGCAACACTATATGATGGGTCTGCTAGAAGCTTGGGGGAGATGCTACTCCCACAGGCTATCGGAATTGCGTCTGTCAACGAGTATGACGGCGACATTGGAAGCCCTTGATGCAACATGACTGACAGATGGTTCCTCTCAAGTCCAGTCGAGAGTGGCGGCGTGTATGTATCATATGGCGTGGGCCACCTTGCTGCCGTCACGATGCGGTCCAGGGCAGCCAAGGTGGCCTTGATGGCAGCGCGAGTGACGGGACCACGATACAGAGTCGACTTGGTGACTCCAGGTGCATCGATATCCAACTCAAACTGCTCGAATGCCCAGATCGGGCCGGCGTCGAACTCTGCGACGGCTTGTAGGACCGTCACGCCCCAGTGAGAGCGGCCTGTCGGGCTCCAGCTCCGTCTTTCGAGGAGTTGGCTAGAGTCCGAGACCGAACCGTCGTCGCCCATGAGGACCCAGTCTATTGCACTTGGGCCGGCATCCCCTGGAGGCCCGGGATGTACAATGAGAGTAAGGTAGTTGGTATGAACCTCATCGGGGACGCGAGCGGTCAAGAAGGGACAGATGATGAGGTCGGGCTGGGCGAGCGCCGCGGCCTCGATCATGGCCGAATCGGAGACGGCATACTCAATAGTGACCGAGTGCGTCTGACGCAAGGCCAGGAAGAGTTGCTGAGAGAGAGAGTTGTGCGCTGTGCAAAGAAAGAGGATCTTCATGGTTGTTGTAGAATCAGAGGAAGAAGACTGGCGGGAAGGGCGACGAATTGTCCTCGCCCACTCGCGGGGCACTGGAGACAGCTCGCCATGATGTAGACGATGACATTGTACTGGTGACATGTCTTGTTGCTACCGTAGATTTCTGCTCTAGCATCAAAGAGCAATGCCTAAGCGTCGATAGACTTGGATGCGAGGGCATTTGTCCGGTGTTAAAAGCAACCCAATACTCCCGCGCCAAGACAGGGGGTGTGGTCTGTTCGACATGTTCTCGACTGGTCACATTGCTTGCACGGGCTGCAATCTTTTTTTGCTTTTTGCCATTCAGTGACGAACCTATAAAGGTTGCAATATCGTGTCATAGCGTCGTGAGGCTTCGCCTGATGGGCACGCAATTTATATCAGCTCTCCCTGGTCGAGACCAAGTCCTGACGAGGAACGGCCGCACGGGCCTCTGAACTTACTGAGCCAAACCCTGCAATCGGTTTAGCTTCAAGTAATAGCCAGCTAGTGCTAATAACAGCTGGCCAATGGCAGGTTATTACTAGCCGAGAGGGTAATAGTGGCGGTTGAGCATAATTGCCTGAGCGTATAATCTTAGTGTCACGGCCATGACGGGATCCAGGCGGGGAAACCTGGCAGAATGATTACTAAGGCAGGACCGAAGGGAAACCCCTTCGGTCCCAGGCTCCGGGACCGACAGGACCGAAGTTCGGTCCTCATGGTCCTACCCTAGACCGACCTTTTGAAGATTCGGTCCCAAAGGAAACCTCATGTATATAGAATACACTCATTGCACTCTCTTATGTACCTCAGCTATTAATACAACTTGGTTACACTCAATACCTTGAGCACATTACCAGACGTGACTTACACTCCATTGCTCAGACTACGCCCAGCACCTTCTCCCAAAGATAAACCCAACACGACCGGTTTATCCCCAAGGAAATACACGATCGTCACAGATATATTAATAATATATTCTTTATTATAGTTGAAGCCCGGCCCTTGATGGGTTAACTAAGCCATAAGATCGTTACATGCTGCAAAGCTTCCTCCTTTAATGACTTCTAACGGTCAAGATGCATGCCTGTCACCCCACAGATCCATGCTTTCTCTATATTGGCGGTATTGCGGCTGAAGAGCAAACCGAATTTACCTCTCCCATATTCGCGCTTTAAAACAAGACGCATCGCATTGACCTTTCGGAATAAGACAAGTGGAATCAATGATTTCCGCATGTACCTCCATCTGCCTCCCAAGACAGCCATGGCCGCTAATCTATGGATTCTCTCATGTTATAGAAAATCCTAGTGACTGCTATTAGTAGCAGATAATATCGCGTTGCAGCTGCAAGTGAAAAAACTCTGCCCCAAGAGCAATTTAATAGAACTAGGTCTTCTTATGTCTAGTGTTAGTTGTGTCGTGTAAGAGGTTGGTTGCAATGACCTAATCTAGATACAACAAGGTAAAAACAGTCTCACTGGCTCATCTACCAGCTTCTCTTCGCTACCAGTGAACTCGACATCCTCTTCTCGAGACCTTGCAGCAACTAGCACTGGTTCTAGTCAAGGAACAACCGAGACTTATCTATTAAACTCCTCTGATGATTCTACCGTGCCCACTTCCTCTGGCAATTTAGAACTCGGATCAGGCACTAGTTCAATCCCTTTAGTTAATATAGCCGAAGGTATTAGCACTTAGCCAACCCCTAGCTCTATCACTTCATCTGAGATTAGTTTAGTGACTTTAGCGTCTAGCTCTTATCGCCCCTCGGACCTAACATCTAAAAACCCTATATCTAATCTCGTTAGTGATACCTTATCTTATTCTATTCTGGATATGACTATAGGCTCGAGCTCAGGAGGTTTACTTAAAACTTAGTCGAGGACCTTCTTAGCCAGCTAAGCGAGCATGGCATTCGGAAGTGGTTGTAACTCGTAGTCGATACCCTTAGCTACCAGAGTAATCTGAATCGATGCCTATTAAATGCAGCGGAGATACTAATAGCACCAGGACCACTGACACTATGTCCTTAAGCTCGGAGCCCTTGTTAATATGCACTAGCATATACCTGTTAGATTAGACCCTGTATAATAGCTCAGAGGGTGGTCACGTGCCTTTAATATCGGGCCAGGTGATCTCTAGATCATTGGCATACTAGGCCTAATTAAGAAGGCCACGTTATAGCCTAAAAGGGAAAGAGGGGATTCCCTTAAGAATAATAATATAAGTAATATATATAAGTTTAAGAATAAGCCTAATTTATTAATAATTAAGAGTCTTATATATAAATTAATAATTATTAATTAAAATATTAAGTAAAAAAATACTTATTAATTACTCCTTAAATAATAATAATAAATATAAATATAAAATTAGCCTCTAATAATAATTAAGTTACTTAGTTTAATATCCTTAAGATAAAAGTAAAAAACTAAGATCTATAAGTCTATATTAATTTAGTAGCTAAGAATAAGCCTAGCCTTATATTAAATCCTCTTATAAAGCTAGATATATAAAATATAAAGAAGAAAGGCCTAAGGACTAAAGTAATAACCGCTAAGAGAACCCCCTTAATATAAGGCTTAAGTATTATTTTTTAAGAAAAAAATCTCCTTAGGGCTAATATAAATAATAGCTAGAGGGCTAATAAAATCTTAAACCTCTTAGTAATTAATCTCTAGACTTATAACTCTTTATAAACTCTTTATAAGTATTTTTTATTTAAGTATAAAAACCTTATATAAAATAGTAGGCCTTAATGGCTAGATTAGGGTAAAATCATAGATAGAAGGTAGGTCTCTATTATATATAAGACTTTAACTTACTAAGTCCTCTAAGAGCTCTTAGCTATAAGATATTATACTAGGGTAGAGTTATATAACCCTATACCTAAGGTTTAGCTAATTAGCTAGCCTTAACTTATTTAAGAACTATACTCTTATAATTACCTCCCCTTTAAAGATCTTAGTCCTTAAGATCCCTTTAACTAAATTTAAATTCTAAATAGCTTCTTTTATTATCTTTATACCTAGCTAAGTTATATATATTATATTAGTAATATATTATTTATTATTATTTATTTTCTTTTATAATATCTTTATATTATATTATAAATAATTAGGTTTTTTTTATTAGTTATTAATAGTAATAAATAATTTTAGCTAATAATAGTATTAATAGCTCTTTTTTATTTTAGCCTATTAATACTTATAAAAAGATAAATATTATAATTATACTTATTATTTTTATTTACTTTCTTTTTATCTTTATAATATTCTTCTCTCTTATAATTAATAGTCTTTACTTATATTACTACTAATTATTCTCTAGTAAATTAATTATATCTACCTTGCCCTCTTATATATATATCTTCGCATAGTATAACTTTAATCTTAATACTAGTTTTAAAGACTTAAAACCTAACTATAAGCCTTACCTCTAGTATATTACTAAGCTCTATTAAGATACTTATACCTTATATATATATTTTAAGGATTAAGCCTATAATTACTTAAAGTATATAATATATAAGTTTACTTATTATAAGTATAATAATATAAGTATTCCCGCCTATATTATTAATAAGTGCCTTACTAATAGTTATTTAGATTTCTAATAAACTCCTTAAGGCTACCTAGTAATATTAAAATATTATTATAGCCTTTTATACCTATAATCCTTTTATTAACCTAGCTCTAATAAATACTCTTACTCTTATTAGCATCTAATATATTACTAAGGCCCTTAATATTTATAGTTTAATATAAAAAGGTATTATTAATTACTTAAGAGCTCCTTATAAGACTATTAATTCTTTAAAGATTACTAAATATATATTATAAGAATTAGCTATAACTTAAGAGCTTATTATTTTTAATATTCTTATATAGGTTTATCTCTATTTATTCTCTATTATCTCGCTTTTATTAACTTATAATAAGGTAACTAATAATTTAACCCTCTTAACTTATAGCGCTATATTATTACTACTTAGCCTTTATACTCCTAGGATAATACTTAACTTAATATACTTACTTATATATTAACTTATCTTATCTTTACTAAGAATATTACTATAGATAATAAGAAGACTTTAACTTATTTTTATATTAATTTTTTTTTTTTTTTTTACCGCAGAGTTTTTTAATAATAAATATAAGTAATCTCCTTTATATACTATATATTATACTAGTATTTCTTTAATTCTTCGTAGAGCCTAAGATAAAAATAAGGGCTTAGATCTTAATAATAATAATAATACTAACCCACTAATTACTATTACCCTTACTCGCCCTTATAAGAAATATTATATAGCTATAAATAATACTTAGCTAAGAGCTTAGCCTATTATTATTATTAGTACTTCTTAAAATCTTCTTAACCCTTAAGTTTATATCTTAGCTATTTTCTATTTATTATTCTTTATATTTATCTCTTAATTAGTTTATTTACTTTTACTTAGCGAGAGGTCTCTTTCTTTACTTATAGCTTTATTATTTATTATTTATTATATTTTTATTATTTATTATTTCTATATAAGTAACTTAATTTAAATCTTTTACTTTATTTTTATCTTTACTTTCTTTATATATTCTCTTAGGTATTATTTTACTTTTTCTAATATTTTCTTATTATTTTATAATATTTCTTAATTATTATATATATATTTATAAGATAATAGTCTAATTCTTAGGTATTATATTCTATGGGCTATTCTTTTTATTTTACGAGGTAATATATCTCCTTACTAATAACTTTATATAATATTACTTCTTTTACCTCTTATTTATTAGGCTTATCCTTAAGCTTTAATAAGTCTTAAGACTTATAGGCTTTTTCTTACTAATTATTTTATAGTTCTAGTAGTAATATATAAAAAATATTATATATATACTAATAGGCTTTAAGAAGTTTAATACTATAGGCTTATTTATTATATCTCTTAATAATCTTAACTTTAATAAATCTAGGTACTAGCTTTAAGTATTTAAATCTCTAATTCCTTATTAATATATTAATAACTTATCTCTCTTAATATTTTTAAGGAGTATGCCTTATATTATAATACTTAGCTTATAACTTTAAAGCCCTTTACTAATATTCTTATGCCCTCTGCCTAACTTATCCTAAGATCTCTAAGTACTCCGCGATACCTTAGATATTAGTCTTAACCTTAGTAGATATATATTTAATACTTCTTAGGTAATAGCTAAAGAGTGCTTATATAAGTAATATTCTAATAATTAAATATCTACTATTATTATAAGTAAATATTATATCTAGTAGTTAGCTTACTTAGCGCTTAGGCTTATTTCTTAAATATATCTTAAGATATTTTTTTAGAGTTTAATATATTTTTTTTATCTAGCTATTAGTCTAGGGATAATATATAGTAGATAATTAGTAATAAATTTATTTATTTTTTATAAAGTTTACTTAAAACTTATTTATAATAAGTTTATTATAATTACTAATAATACTTTTTAGTATATTAAAATAAGTTTTTATATATTTATATAATAAAGCCGCGAGCTTTATAGCTTTAAGTCACTTTATAGTTAATATAAATATTATATATTTAGTTATCTTATATATAATTACTAGGATTATATTATAGCACTTATTATTACTTCTTATATTATTTAATAATCTTATAATAAAGTCTAAGCTAATCTCTTAAAATAAATATAATAATAATAATAATAACTATAATTAATTATATAGCTTATGCCTTAGTACTTAAATACCTTAATAGGTTAGGTAGCTTTTTATATACTTATAGAGATTATTTATAATACTTAGTTAATAAAACTTCCTCTTAACTAAGTCTAAGGTCTTCTAAGACCTTATATATCTTACTCTTAGATTATTATAGTATCTCTATAAGATCTCCTTATATAAGGCGCCTTATTTAAGGATTATTAATTATTCTTTAAATTATAATAACCTTAGGTTATTAATTTAGTAGCCTTTATAGTTTCTAGCTACTTTATATACCTTCTCTATTAGCTCTTAATATTATTAATCTTAGCTTTATAGTTCCTTAATTAATATCTTAAGCCTCTATAAGGGTAAGGAGAGAAGTATTATTTTATCCTTCGTGAGAAGTCTTATAACTAGACGTGAGATATATTACTCTAGAATAGTAACCCTAGCTATAAATAGGTCCCCGGGGGCTCTATGAGAGCTCTCTCCCTCTAAGCTATCCGCAAAGTATTTACTCTAGTCTCTCTTGCCCTTTAGCGCTAGGTTATAACTATAGATATTAAGTAATAAGTAATACTCTTAGGCGCGTGCCTATTAGAAAAGAGAGGTCCTCTTATTATAGCTTATATAGCATAGATATATACCTTAGTTACTAGTATTTTACTTTTAAGTTTAGTAATTTCTTTTTAAATACTTAGTATAAGCTTATATATAAGAGTAAGCTTCTTAGCTAAGGTTAGAAGTATATCCTTATAAGAGACTTCCCCCTTTATTATTATAACTTAATAGGCCTCACATTATATAGGAATAAAGCCCTATAAATCCTCTTCTTTATTAACCTATTATAAGGTTACTTACTATTCTAAACATAAGCCTTACCCTTTATATTATAAGCCTTATAGTTTAGATTATAAGGCACCTAAACTATATAAGTATATAAAATATACTTATTATACCTCTCTTATATAGTAGCTACCTTAGCTATTAATATAACTTAGTTATACTTAATACCTTTAAGTATATTACTAGATATAACTTATACCTTATTTAAGATAATATGCTTAATCCCTTGCTAATATAGACCTAGTATAACCGGTTTATCTCTTAGGAATATATATAATTATTATATATTAATAGCTCTTATTTAGTAAATTACTTATATTACCTTAAATAATATTAAACATAATAGCTACTTAGGTAACTCTCGCTAATAATTACTAATAGGTCTTACCTATTAATTACCTACCTATTATACCCGCTTAAGTTACTCTAACTAATAAAGAAATAAAGAATAGGGATAGCTTAGATAAAAAAGAAAATAAATAACTTTAAGCTTAAATCACCGCTATAAGCGCTAAAATAAATATTATATATAAACTTATTAAAAGAATAAGTAAAACCTAGCGCGCCTAAAACATAGAATACTTAGATAATATCTAGAATATTAGTAATATAGCGGCTATTACTATAAATAGAAGGGATATAAGAGAAATCCTAAAGCTAAACCCCTTAAAACCCTTTAATAGAATTACCTATAAGCTATTAATATTCCTTACTTAGCTAAGGGTATTTATAATATATTACCTAATATAATTTACCTTACCTACTAGTAAGGTTTAATACGCCATAGGAAAACTTAAGAACTATGCCGCCGCATAGTTTAAACCTATTATAAGGGAATACCTTATAGCCCTAGCTAGCTAATATTTACCTTATACCCGCTACCTTTACTTAGATTATAAAGCCTAGCCACTATTGCTCGACGACCTTTCAGTGAAAGGTCAGACCCCGGTCAGGTTCGTAGGTACCCTCGCAGAGCGTAATTTGCGTGGGAAATGACATGGCTTGATAGCGTGCGGTCGTTGAGTGAAGTGAAAGGTGATTCAAGTGAAAGGGCATAAGCTGATTGGACCAAAACTGGTGCCAGGGTCGCAATGAACAAAAGCAAAAACCAATACGAAACGCCGAGCCACTACAACGACGACGAGGACGAGGATATGATATGCATATACTTGTAGAATAACGAATTTGAAGTATAATTCTAAAAAACGAAGGGTGAAAAGAGACATCCGTCAGAAGGAGAAGAGTGTATTCCTACCCTTGTGAGTTATCTAACTCAAAAGCCTCACCGTTAGCCTCGTGTTTGCTTACGTATAGAGCGAAGGAGGGTGAATAACTAGCCTTTGCGCTTCTGGAGGGTTTGTGAAAAAGGGGGTAAGGTCTCTAGATTATAAAATGAAGAACTGGCGTTCCCTTCCCTCCTTCCTTACTCTTTGCATCCTCATCATCCTCATTATCCTCGTCAAATATTTATATACTATTTATGATCATATATATATATATATTCATGCCGCGTATTCATAGCATGGGGTTAGATATTCTCCGCTATGACCCTGATCACCGGGTTGTTGTCTGCCGGCTATGCCGGACGTGTCTAGTCCCCAAGGCGGCAAGCTGGAGGAGCCACCTGCGGGCCGAGCCGCACCGAATGAGGGGTGAGGAGCTAAGGACGACCATTGAGCTCTTATCGAGTTACGACCTGCGCCCAGTAGAGGAGCTCCGTCAGTGGAGGCTAGATAGGACGAGACCTTGCCGGCCGATCGAAGGCCTCGCTATCTTTACCGGGTATTACTGCTGCACGCGCGATGGCTGCAACTACTGCACACGGAGGCTCGCCAAGATGCACCAGCACATGCCAGCACATGGTATGAAGGCCTCGCAGCACCGAGAGGCCGTCCCCTCTGGAGAGGCTGCATGCTCCAGACGTATTTCACGGCAAAGGGACGCATCGATTACTTCATCGTTGAAGAACCCTCGTTATCGTCATCGCCATCGGGGGAGGTATCGGCCCTTAGATTCCTTCTGCCGCCGTCACAGGAGGAGGGGAAGCTATTCAATGAGCTAAAAGCGGATCTGGCCCAGGCATCCCGCGACCTAGAGGAGCAGGCCGGGGTTGTGTAGGACGTCGGGGAGTCACGAGCGGACCGAGTCCCGTGGCTCGTCCATACCGGGTTCCCTGCCCACATGCGGGGGCTCCGGGATGCCGAGATCCAGTCGTCGTACTCGCTGCCGCCGAAGAAGCTCCCAGGCGGGGACTGTGGCGGCGAAGGGGAGGACAACTCGGACCTCATCCGCATCCTTGTCGCGGCCGAGACCGTCCTCAGGGACGCCTACAAGCTCTGCAGCGATAAGTCACTCGAGCGGAAGATGACGCAGCAGCGGGCTAAGAGGTTGAATGAGTTCCGTGATGCCGGCGGCTCGAGCAGCGGCAAGCCCGGCGGGTTCCGCAGTTTTAAGAACGAATCCTCGCTGACCTCGTACTTCCGAAGGATGAAGCAGCTTCTCGTGTACTATTATCGGGTCGTATTCTGCGAGGATGGTCACTTCACGAGGGAGAATGAGGACCAAGTGTTGCCGCGGGACGTCATCGAACCAACACCTCAGCAGCAGCGAGCCATGGAAGGCATTATCGATGCCCTGCGGGAATAAGACGAGATGGCGAAGGAAAAATCAGCTGATGAGGAAGATGACGACGAGCGCGACGCTGAGCTGAAGCATGCCATTCGCAACTTCTACGTATCCCTGATCTGCCAGACAGTCGGGAGCAGGCCGTTCCGGTCCGCGGTACTAAGCTTCTGCGCCATGCTTAGCCGGAAGAAGGCCTTTACACGGCGAGAGGCGAATGATGATGAGCAGCGCAAACGGTGCGTCTGGAACGAACCAGGCAACTTCAACAGCAACTTATCCGCACTCACGTGGACTGCTCAGCTCATCCTGTTCGACTTCGTGTGCTTCCACAAGCAGGACGACGAGGACGGGATACCTGAACTGCTGGAGAAGATGTGCAAAAAGTACTTCCAGCAGATGGCAGAGACACCCTTCGGTCATATCCTGCAGTGGCGGCTCTACCTTTTCGCAGCATCTCGAACGGCTTTCGCCAAGAACCAGGCACGCTGGTCTCTCGACGGCCAGACGATCGACTACATGGGAACCAAGCTACACATGGAACAGGTGTCGCAGCTGGTCGTATCAGAGTTTCGCCAGGCGCATTCGCTTCTGTATGATGAGCTGTTGTTCGGTGCGAATGATATTGCACCAATCGAAGCGTGGAGACTACAGGACGACCTGGACCTCGACGACTACGGCGGCTCGTGGCTGACGGACGAGAGGAATGCCGAGATCCTAAAGGGAACGCAGGACGCCCTGCTCCGGCAGATCGAGCATAGGGCTGAGCTGCGAGGGGTCTATGTGCGGACCGATCAGGCCGGCGGGTTGAGCCTATGTCCGAAGGCAATGGCCTGCTACGAGGCGCACGTGCAAGAGTTCCTGAAGCGGATGGTGACGCTCATCCATGTTCCGCCGGCTCCTCCGTTGCGGGCGCCGGAGCTGCTTTCCGTCACCTACACCAACACAGGTCGTCGTCGATGCATATTAATCTGGGAGAAGATGGTCATGGTGTACGTGCGGTATCACAAGAGCCAGGAACAGGTTGGTGCCGAGACGGAGAACATCCGCTTCTTGCCCCGCGCGATTGGAGATCTGCTCTTGACATATCTGGCTCTGGTGCCGCCGCTGCGCCAGGTCTTCCTTCGTCAGAGAAAGCCCGGCGCTCTGCTGTCGCCGTACCTGTGGTCGAGCCTGGACGGCGAGGTCTGGAGGGACACCGCGATCTCTTCTTGCCTTCGCAGGGCCTGCGCACGCGCCGAGGTACCGCAGTTCCAGGTGGCGTGGTGGCGCCAGGCTGCTGCTTCCATCACCAAGGAGAAGTTCAGCGCCAAGGAGCGGGCCAACTTTGACCTAGAGGAGATCGCGGCAGCTGAGGAAGTCGAGGATGAGGCGGCCCTCGCGGACCTGGCCGGAATGAGCAACCACAGCTACCGCACGTTCAACCATGCCTATGCTGGCAGCACGACGCTGACGATGAGCACGCTGCTCCATCGCGCCTACCGTGCATCGCAGAGCTGGCGCTCCCTGTTCCGGGTCGATCAACTTCTCCAGGGGAAGCGGCCGCATACGGTATCAGGGACGCAGGCGCAGGGGTTGCTCAATGCTTGCAAGAAGGCGCGGTTTCGCACAAGGCCGGCCCAGAAGGAGGACGGCCTGCTGAAGGTGGCTCGCAGGCTATACAACGACCCGGGGCTGCAATTACGTCGCCCAGGTCAGCGAGATGGCATGCTGGCGACATTGGGCCCGCGACCAGCCGAGCAGGTCATCGTTATCCTTGCGACCGGATCAGGCAAGACACTAATAGTGATAGTTAGTGCTGCGCTCGAAGGCGCTGCGACGACTATCTTGATATTACCTACGGTGGCCCTCCGCGGTAATATGCTCGTTCGCCTCGGCAAGGTGGCGTTGAAACACTACGTGTGGTCGCCAGGGTCGTCCAAGTCGGCGCCGCTGGTCATCATGTCGGCCGAGGCCGCCTGCACAGAAAGCTTCCTGGAGTATGCCAACCGACTTGCGGACCGATAGCGGCTGGACCGGATCGTGATTAACGAGTGCCACCTGACCATCACGGCGAACGATTATCGGCGGTGTATGTCGCAGCTGGGCTGGTACGTGCGGCGGGTTCAGACGCAGACAGTCTGGCTGACGGCGACGCTCCCGCCAGACTACCAAGAGCTCTTTATAGAGCATAATAAGCTCGTTCGGCCGCATATAGTCAGGGAGTCGACGAATCGGCCGAACATCCGGTACATCATACGGCGTGAGCGAGGCTTAGGCACCTTATGCCAGAGGGCGGCTCGTCTTGTCCAAACCTGCTGGACCCGGAAGGACCTCTTCGAGAGCGAACGGGATAAGATCATCTTATACTGTCAGACGAAAGAGCTCGTGGCGGAGCTCGCTGACCTGCTGGGGTGCCCGTCATACACGGCTGACTCTGGTACAGAGGAGGAGAGGAGGGCGGTCATCGAGCAGTGGCTCAGTACTACGGACCCGCCTGCTATTATAGCCACATCTGCGCTGGGCCCTGGCTTCGACCATCCGCACGTCCGGTGGGTCATCCACGTCGGCGCCCCAAATCTAATAATAGAATTCTCGCAGGAGTCAGGCAGAGCCGGTCGGGATAGCAAAGTAGCAGAATCCATCGTCTTACTTAGCGCGGCCTAGCAACCGCAGCTAGACCGGCAGCTAGGGGCAGACCAGGAGGCCATGCAGCTATACCTCACGCAGCAACAGTGTTCGCGCGGCATCATAAGCCAATTCCTCGATATGCGGTCGGACTGGAGGTAGTGCATGGAAGGCGATAAGCTTTGCGGCGTCTATCCCAACCACCACATCAAACGCCGGCCGACCGATCTTAAGTTCCATCTACCGCAGCCCCAGGCGGAAGAAGTAGCGAGCGGGGGTGAGGGTAAGGGTAAATAGTGCTCTATGGCCAGCGAGATGGTTTTTACTGGGCCCAGTAAGGTTCTTCACTAGGCCCGAGTTTACAATAAGGTGCTAAGCTGATACGAGAGGGATCTTAAGATAATGATGGGCTGCTATCTATATTGTCGGGTGGAGGGGAAGCCATTTAAGCATACAGCGGCAGCGTGCACGCGACGCCATGATTAGATATAAGCGAAGCAGAAGGCACTTCGGGACTACAAAAGCCGGGGTAAGGAGTAGATAGATCTATATGCTATCTATTAGATGTGCTATTAGCCATAGGAGATCTGTCGGGCGGCGGACCCGGACTATGACGGAGATGGTTCATATCGATTCCCAGATATGGTTATACCTCTATGTTTTGGGGCTTATAGCTAGCCATGCCATACCGATTAGTTCCTAAAGCATTTTAACCAGACATTTAGGACGTATTAAGAGTATATGTTATGGCTTAGTAAAAGTGCCTCGCTGGGAGATAGTAGATATACGCAGGCGAACTACGTAGCAGCGCTTTTATTGGCCGAGCTTGGGTGAAACCCGCCGCTAATAATAAATAAATAGTAGTTAGTTATAGAGCCTCTAGTTAAAATTTAAGAAAAAATAAAGAAAGGGATAGAAAAGATAAAAACGTAATATATAGGGGTAAGTTAAGGTCTAGGGTAGGACTAACCTATATTAATATAATTAAGGGGGAAAAATAAGGCTCTATATGGTAAAGAATAAAACCTATAAAGGCTATACTAGGAATTAAATCTTAATTATCTGGTTTATAAGTTAGAAATTCTATTATTAAACTATATAGCTTATTTCTCTCGACTAGGTTACCTAGTCTAATATTCATAATAATTAAGCAAGTCTCTAACGCGATACTTATAACTATACCTCCTTACTATAATAATTGCCTTTCTAATAATAGAGATAGAAATATATATAGATTACTATATAAAAAGTTAAGCTCTGCAGCAGAATTTAGCTATATATAAGGTAGTAAAGAAAGAATATATCATAGACCTAACCCCACTTGCAGAGGTATAAAAGTGGGTAGGAAACTAACTGCTGGTGTCTAGGAGAGTTAGTAGTAATAATTATTAACCGCTAATATAGGAGTTAGTAAGAGTAAGTAGTAGGGAGAGTTAGAAGTAGTAATTATTAACCGCTAATATTTAGGGTAATATAAAGCGCTATTTAGGTTAAGTACTATTTAGGTTAAGCACTATTGAGGTTAAGCGCTATTTAGGTTAAGCATAGTTTAAGGTTAGGGTTAAGTAATTAAGATAATAATTAAGGATATATAGTTATATTAATTATTAAGAGCAGCAACTAAGTTAATAATTAGGGCGAATATAGGTATAAAAGTAAAAGTAGTAAGAAAGAAAAAAAATTAGTAAAAAAAAGAAAGGAGAAGTAAAAAGAGGTAAAAAAAAAAAAAAAGTAACATATAATAGGGGAAAGGAAAGGAAATATAAGTAAAAAAAAAAAAGGGAGGTAAGAGGGAGAGGGATTTAAGAGAGTAAAAGATTATAAGAAGGGGGGGGGGGGTTATAAGTATTAAGAAGAAGAAAAGTAAAAAGAAGATTAAGGTAAAGAAAAGAGTAAAAGAAAAGCAGTTTAGAAAGAGTAAAAAGAGAAAAGGGAAAAATAAAGAGGGAAAAGAGAGTAATAGAGAGGAGGTAATAAGAGAGGTATTAGAGAGGTTTATAGAGAGGATATAGTAAGAGTAGTTTTAATAAGGTTAATAGAGATAAGGTAGTATAAGTAATTTTAGAGACATAAATTAATTATAAGAAGGTAAGGGGAATAATAAGTAAAAGAGTAAGTATTAAGTTAAGGGAAAAGGATAATAAAAGTTAGCGTATATAAGTAAGAGTAATTAAGTTAGGTTAAAGAAAGAGGTAGAATAAAATATATAGACTTAAAGAGAGAGTAAAATAATAAGAAAAGAAAGAGGGTTATAGAAGAGGAATAAGAGTTTAGTGGGTGAGTATATAGGAGAAGAAAAGGGGAGAATAGGAGAAAGGAAAGAGGGGAGGAGAGAAGGGGAAGTATATATAGAGGAAGAAAAGAGGAAGAGGAGGGAAGAGAGAGAGTAAGGAAAGAGGGAAGAAAGAGGAGGAAAAGAGGAAGAAGAGTGAAGATAAGGGGGGAAAAAGAGAAAGAGAAGTAAAGAGAAAGAGGAAGGAAGAGAAGGGGATATAAAAAAGGCATATAAGAGAGAGAGAGGAGAGGAAGAGAAGAGAGGAGAAAGAGTAAAAAAAAAAAGAATAAGAGGGAAGGAAAGATAAAAATGTTAAGAGAAAAGAGAGGGAAGAGAAGGAAGAAGAAAGAGGAAGGGGAGTTAAAAATATGGGAAGTTAGGAGAGGTAAAGGTTAAGAGGAGTAATTAAATTAATAATTAGGGGGAGATATTAAGATTATAATTAGGGTTAATAGGTTATAGTAGAGGTTAGGGGGGGTAATTAAATTAATAATAAGGGGGAGTTATTAAGGTAATAGTTAGGGTTAATAAATTATAATAAAGGTTAAGGAGAGTAATTAAAGTAATAATTAGGGTGAGTAATAGAGAGAGAGAGAGTTAAGTAGAGTAGAGGGAAAAGTTAAAGAAAAGTAAAAGAAAGAAAGGTAGTAAGCAAGAGAGTAAAGAGGTAAGATAAGTTATATTAGTTTAGGAGAGAGGGAAAGTATAGAGTAAAGTAGGAGGAAGAATTAAAAAGATAAGTAAGAAATTAAAATAGGGGAGAAAAGAGATAAAGAAGAAAGGTAATTAGGTAAGGTAGAGAGAAGGTAATAAGTAATAAGTAAAGGAAGAGTAAAAGGTAATTAAAAGAAGTAAAAGAAGAGAAGGAATAAAGAGTAATTAAAAAAGGGAAAGTAGAAGAAAAAAGAAAGAGTTAATTAAGGATAAATAAGGAGGAGAGGAAAGACAGAGGGAGAAAGGAGAAGTAAAAAAAAAAAAAAAAAAGAGCAAGAGGTAAAAATAGAGGAATAAAAAGTAAAAGAGAGAGAAGAAGAGAAGAAGAGAGGTAATAAATAGAGAGGAAAATAAAGAAAAGAAGGAAATATAGTAAGTAAGTATAGGGTAGTTAAAGGTTAGGTAGAGTTAGAAGTAAGAGTAATAGAAAAAGAAAGAGTAAGATATATAGAGAGAAATAAGGATAGGTAAAAGGTAAAAGGGTAAGGGTAGTTTAAAGAAGAAGAAAAGTAAAAGAAAGAAGAAGAGAAAAAAAGGAAAAAGAAGAAAAAAGAATAGAAGTAAAGAGAGAGGGTTATATAAAGAAGAGAAAATAAATAAGAGTTAAATAAAGAAAAAAGAGAAAGTAATAGAAGAAAGAGTATATAGTAAGAGTAAATAGAAGGAATAAGGGGAGGAGAGAGGAAGAGGAGTAAGGAGTAAGAGAGGAGAGGAAGAAGGGGTAAAAGGAGGGGGAGAAATAAGAGTAAAAAGAAAGGAAGAAAGAGTATAAATATAAGATAGGTAGTATAAATTAAGGAGAGAAAAAAAGTATAAAATAAAGGAAAAGAAAAAGTAATAGGGATAAAAGAAAGAAAAAAGATTAAGGTTAAGAGGGGAGGGAGGTAATTATAGTAAGAAGTTATAATAAGAGGTGAAAAAAAAAAAAAGGTATAAAAGAGTAATTAGTAAGTTAAGGTAAAGTAAGAGAAAGAGTAAAGGTAAAAGGAAGGTAAAAGGAGAAATAGGAAGGAAGTTAAAATAAGAAAGAAGATAAAAAATAAGTAATTTAAAGAGAAATAAAAGAAAAGAAATAATAAAAAGTAATTAAAAAGAAAGATTAAAAATAAAGAGAAATAAAAAAAGAGAGGAAAGTAAAAAGAAAGTAATAAGAATAGTTTTAAAAGAAATAAGTTAATTAGAAATAAATAAAAAAAAAAGAGAGAAAAGAAGAGATAAAAGGAAGGTTAATTATAAGAAAAGAAAAGAAAAAGTAAAAAGAAAGATAATAAAAAAGGAAAAATTAATTAAAAAGAAATAAATAAAGGTAAAAGTAAAAATTAAGATAAAAATAAAGGTAAAGATATAAGAAAAAATAAAAATAAGGATATAAGTAAAAGTAAAAATAAGAATTATAATAGGATAAAGTAAGTAAAGGATAGGGAAGATAAAATAAGAGAAGTAGAAAAGAGGGAAAAAAATAGAAATAAGTAAAAGTAAGGATATAGGTGATTTAGAAGTATTTTTTAGGGTTAGGGTAAAAGAGTTTAAGAAAGGAAGAAAAAAAGAGAAGAAAAAAGAAAGAGGGGGAAAGAAAAAAGAGAGAAAAAAAGAGGGGAGTAATTAAGGTAAAGGTTAGGGGGGATAATTAAGTAGAGGGTTAGGGTTAGGGTTAAGTAAGTAAGTAAGTTAATTTAAAAAAGAAAAGAAAGGGTTAAGTAAAGAGGTAAAGGTTAGAGGAGAAATAAGAGGTAAAAAAAAAAAAAGAGTAATTAAAGAAAAAATGAATATAAAATTTAAAGTATATTTAAGTAGAAAGTAAGAGATAAAAAATAAAAATAATAAAATAAGAATAAGTAAGGGTATTAAGTTATTATATTTAAAAAAAATAAAAAAATAAAAGAAGTTATTAATTAGAAAGATATAGATAGTAATAAATAAGAAAATAGGTATAAGAGTAGAAGTAATAATAAAATAAAAAGTAATAATAAAAAAGTAAAAAAAGAAAAGAAAAAAAAATAAGATAAAGGATAAATAAAATGAAAAAGAAAGAAAAAAAAGGGTTAAGTAAAAAGGTAAAGTTAAGAGAGTTATAAGAGAGATTATAATAAAGATTAAATAAATTAGGAGGGTTTTATAAATATTAAGTAAAAAAAGGAATAAAAAATAGGTTAAGGGAGGGTTAAAAAAAAAAAAAAAAAAAGTAATAAAAGAAAAGATTTAAGGTAAAAGTAAATAAAAAAAGAGAGGAAAAATAATAAGTAAAAAGATTAATAAGGGTTATAATATAGGTTATTTTAAAAAAAAGGGTTATTATTAAAGTGAATAAGAGAGGGGGAGAATAAAATATATAAGTAAAAATAAATAAGTTAAGTAAAGAAAAAAGAAAGATAAGTTATATAGAGATAAGGTTAAAAAAATAAAAGAGAAAATGAGAATTAAAAGTAATAAAAGGTAATTAGGGAAGATAAATTATTATAAAGGAAAAGTAATTTAGAGAAAGGGAGAGAGTTTTAAGAGTTAAAAAAGGAGAGAGTTTAAGTTAAGAGAAAAAAAGAAGGAAAAAGAAAAAGGGGGAAAAAAAGGAGAAAAAGAGTAAGGAAAGAAAATTAATTAAGAAGTTAGTAAAAAAATAAAGAATTAAGGTAAATAATATTAATTTAAGGGTTATGGTAAAGGTTAGGGGAAGTAGTTATGGTAAAGGTTAGGAGAAGTAATTAAGTTAAGAGTTAGGGTTAAGTGTTTGTGGTGAGGGTTAGGGGGAGTGGTTAAGTTGAGGGTTAGGGGGAGTGGTTATGGTGAGGGATTGGGTGAGGGATTGGGTGAGGGATTGGGTGAGGGTTAGGGGGAGTGGTTAAGTTGAGGGTTAGGGGGAGTGGTTATGGTGAGGGATTGGGTGAGGGATTGGGTTAGGGATTGGGTTAGGGTTAGGGTTAGGGTTAGGGTTAGGGTTAGGGTTAGGGTTAGGGTTAGGGTTAGGGTTAGGGTTAGGGTTAGGGTTAGGGTTAGGGTTAGGGTTAGGGTTAGGGTTAGGGTTAGGGTTAGGGTTAGGGTTAGGGTTAGGGTTAGGGTTAGCAATACGTAACTGAACCAAGAA